>NC_053428.1:66374188-67855441 GCF_007990345.1 Gossypium hirsutum
GAGTGTTCAGAGCAGAGCATCGAGAAAAAGGACACTAAAAATATCGACAAAATCATATTAAAGAAATGTCTGTTACAAACCTAGACAAAACAGATTCGAGTAGCGGACATAACTGTCATTTTCACTTTCGGACTAGGATCAGGAAAATAAATTATATTATTTTTTATGAAAAAATATTATTAGCACTTAGCTCGCTTTTTTTCCATATATTATTTACAATTTCAAAAATTTTGATTTTAGGTATAAAAAATAAATAAGTAATTTAGGCATTCATAATATATAATTTCATCATTTTAATCATTTATGTTAAAATAGTAAATAAAAATTTAATGTCAAATAAAATTTTCTATTAAATAATAATATTTTTAAAATTACTCTTAATAACTTCGGTTTCTTTGTTTCATCATCATCACCATAACCACCATCATCATCCCATTGTCATCTTCTTCTCCAACATCAACCCCTAAGATCTCTCTAATAATTGTTTCTGTAACAGTATGATTTTTAGTGATATCGAAACATTCGATTTTAGGATCTCATTTTTGTAAATAGAGTCTGTAAATAAAAACTAAAAATATTTACGGAGTTAATATAAAAATATGTTGAAAAATGTTTGAGTAAATTAACCGATAAAATAGTTAATTAAGGCTCAGTGACTGAATTATAAAAGTCCAATCGTGTAACAACCCGATTTTGGGCCTAGTCGGAACAGTAACTTCGGAACCACTATTTTGAGGCCGGAGAAAATTATTTTGATGTTATTTTATGTGTTATAATGTGTTTTTATAAGTGCATGTTAATTTTGGTATATTAATTTTAGCGATTTCTAGTCCAATTTCGAAAAAGGACTAAATCGCGCAAAAAGTAAAAGTTATGTTTTAATACCTAAAGGTGTTAAATTGCCTTGTATCTTAAATTGGGGGTTTTTAATGTGAAATTAGGCCATTGAAAGAGTGATGACCGACCATGAGACAAGGAATTAAATGGTCAAATATGTTAGGTAAGAGTTCGGTGACTTATTTGACAAATAAGTAATAAAATAAAGAAAAGAAAATATCATCTTTTCTTCATCTTCTCTCCATCGATTTTTCCAACCAAGAAAAGGATTTAGAAGCTAGAAAATTTCAGCAAAGAAACTCCCATGCTAGTAAGTGATTTTTAATGTCTTTATTGATAATTTTTGCATTTTTGGAACCCCTAAAGCATGAGCTTTCAAAAGAGGGGACTATTTTGCAAAATGATTAAGAGTCTAGGGTTTTTCCATGAAAGCATATGTGTTGTTTTCTGACTTTTTATGGAAGAATATGAGTTTGGTAGTGTTATAAACAACTTTTATGAAAGAAATTTGCATGAAAACACCTAAAATGGGGTATTTTGCAAAGTTGTTAAATAAGTGTAAATATGTGAAATAATTGAATTTGTGAGTTGCTATAGTTATGAAAATGGTTTGTCTAGGCTTAATGAGTAAGAAAATGTGATAAAAATCATTTTACGAGCCTAGAGACAATTTGGTAATTTTGGTAAAGTATAGGGGTGTTACAAATCGTTATAGAATTTTAATTAAGAAAACGCTTAAGGATTCAAATAACAATTATCCTACGAGGCTAAAATGGTTATTAAACCAATAAATAGCATGAGATAGTAGATGTTGATGTTAATATTAGCATCCATTTATGTTTAATTATGAGATGAAATATATATATAAATATGCTTTATTAAGGTAACTAAACATGATCTATTAGACTAATTAAGCATTAATTGGCCTATAAATAAAAAAATTGGTGGAAAGAAAAAGAATATTATCTTTTCCATCCTTAATCATCCACCATCGTTAAAAACCAAAAGGAAGTTTCAAGCTCACCTAACATTCATCAAGCAAAAATTCAAGGTAACCATGCCTTTTTCCATGTAATTTTTTTTATATTTGTGATCATGAGGCTTAATTTAGCTAGCCCATGTACCAGTTTGATCAATTGTTGAAATTTTAGCAAGTTGCCATTGTTGATAAATTGATGAATTAGGCTTGGAATTGATAGCTGTTGAACTTAGATTATGAAAAGTACGAAATTGTAAAGTTAATTAAGCTTGTTTGTTAACTTTGTAACATTAGGGGCCAAATTAAATAAATGAATAATATGTCCTGAAATTTTGGTAGAAATAGATAGTATAGGGTCTGTAATAAAAGAATTTGAAATCATATTTTAATCTGAAGCTAGGAATTCAAAGTTATGTTTATCTCAAGTTCAAGGATTAAATTGAATAAAATACAAAATATATTTGAAATAAAAAATATTATTTAGTATCATGAATCTTACGATATTATTGTTGTAAACCATTAAATGGCTATTGTGTGTTGTTATGTGCTATTAATTAGTATTTATATATATAATTGTATAAAATCGAAACTCGATAGAAGTGGAGCTAATAGCTAAAATTGCAGAATAGGCCTTGAGAAACCTACCTATTTTGTGTTTTGAGGAGATAAGTTCCTTGTGTTATATGTTTGCTTGTGTTTATTTTGTTATATCAATGCTTGAACATAAGTTAAGACTTGATGGAATTTGACATACATAGCTAGTAAATGTGATTTGAATTGATCTAGGCAATTGATGTTATATCTATTGATTATAACTAGAAGAATGACAAAGATCATTAAATGTATGTATAATTTATGTACAAATTTATTCAACAAAACCCAAAAATTTATATGAATGATTACAGGGTATGAAAATGCAAATGTGAATGATTACAGGGGGTGAATATGCAAATGTGAATGATTATAACGTATGAATATTTAAATATGAATGATTGATGCCCATGTGAACTTAGTAAAAAAGTTAGGATACAATTGGTATACCAATAAGGTCATATACACGCTTGTGTATGAGATAGTTGATAATATGAAGATAATGACAGGTTATTTTGAGATCCAACATCTATTGTGGATCATTGAGTATTCATTATCTCTACAAAGACCTTCGTGTGGTGGAGGGATGTATTTGAATATGTTTAAACATTTAATGCCTACGGGCTTTACACTTTGGTGTCTTGGTGTGGTGTAGTTTATGCTCATACGAGCTATCTTGGTGTAGTGTAGTTCATCCATGTGTTCGAGTCCGTTTTACTAGGGTTCTGTTGGGTAAAACATTGAAATTGAATCTTGAAATTGGAAAATGAAATTGTAATAGCTCATTTTCAATAGTACCAAAAATGATGGGTTTGGAACCTCATTCTTCGACGATCGAGTCAGTAAATATTATTATTTAAATATTTACAAGTCATTTATAGTGTTATAATGATTTTTAGTTTAGTAATTTTATTAATTGGTTAGTTATTGTGGAATAAAGACTAAATCGTAAAAATTGAAAAAGTTAATCACTATTAATTTATATGTGCTAAATGAGTAACAAAACATATTATAAAGGTTTTAATGGCAATAATATCATAATGGATTATAGTAGATGGTTTGTGTGTAGATTAAGTAAAAAATATGTTTCTTATTATATTAAATAATATATGTTAAAACATTAGAAAACATCATCACCTTCACTTTCTTTTTCTTTCACAAATCGAAAACACTATTGAAGGGAGTTTGAAGAATTTGGTTTAACTTCTCTTTTGCAGTAAGCATTTTTGAAGCTTTTTTTTTTTTGTAAATTTTATGTTTTGGGGATGTTGTAGCTTAATCGAGATATCTCAAGGACTATTTCATAATACTTTCAAAATTTTAAAAAGTTACCATTGTTGATTTTTAAGGTTTTTGATGTTAAATGGTTAAGTTTGAAGCTTTATCATGAAATAGGACTATTTTGTAAAGTGATTTTTTGTTAGTTTTGAGTTTAGGGACTAAAATGAAAATATGTTGAAATAGGCATGAAATTTCTATAAAAATGGATATTGAGTATTGCATAGGGATGTGTATGAATTCGGTTTTAAATTTTGGGGCTTAAGTATGAAAAATATGCTTGTTATGATTTTAGGGACTAAATTGAATAAATTGCAAAACTTTAGAGAAATTTTGAAAAATGATAATGGGATGTCATATGCATTAAATAAGATGTTATAAGGTATTTAGAACTGATAACTTAAAATAAATTATCGTATAGATTAAGAAACAAATCAACTAGTTGATAATCGAGGAAAAGGAAAAATAGTAGAGTAGTCCCTAACACTTCTTCTATTGTTGTTATTCCCTGGTAAGTTCATACGATATAGGTGAGGAAAAGGATTGAATTGAATAGTACTATATTGTTATTTGTATTGAGCTTGGATGAACATGAGATAGGATGCAATTGGCATGCTAATAGGGTTATTTGCGCGCTATACGGGTTTTATATGAGATGACATGTTGGCGTATGATATATATATTCACTGAATGCACCAAAATCTAGCATTTTTTTTAAATTACCAAGTTATATCCAAAATGATTCAGACGTATTTTTGGGGGAGGATGTATAGCCTAACGACTTGGAACTTAGTGCCTAGGCTTGTTTTTGAAAGGATGTTTAGCCTACAGGCTTGGCACTCAATGCCTAGGCATGTTCTTGGATGGTAAAGCTAGGTTGAGCAATCAGACGTGCTTTGGGTAGCTGCGTATTCGTTTATTATAGTTCATCGGGATAAATTGGTATTGTTATTGAACTAGATGAATGGTAAAAGTGTTATAATAAGATGAAGTAAGTTATATAAAGTAAAAGTGCATATGTTCAATGGGTTGATGTTATAGCTTCGACCGAGATCAAATTATTTTGAATGAAATGTTTATGTGATATATACCTGGTGAACTCACCTAATAATGTGAATTGTGGTAACATGAAATTTTTTTAATTAAATATGTTATATTGAAATTGTGGGATTTAAGGTAAGTTTTATTGTTCTAAACCTATGAACTTACTAAGCTTATTTAAAGCTTACTCTGTTTCGTTTTTTGTTTCTGGTACTTATTCATTTGCGAAACTCAGTGATCTGGTCATCTTGAAGATCACACTATCTAGCCACCATTTTGGTAGACTTTTAAACATTCAATTCGATTATGTGGCATGTAATAGGATTTGAATTATATATAAGTGTTTTGTTAAAGTAAAGTGAGAATGGTATTATATAAAGTATGTGTGCTTGATTACCTTTTGATATGTTTGATCATGGCCTGAATTAGTAAATCTTGATTGTGGTTGTTAAGCATGGAAAAAGTGATAGATTCATATGAGAGTTGGTATGGTTAGTTATGCTGTATAATGTTTGAATAGGTGGGATTGAGTTAGAAAATATGGTATGAATACTTGATAATAAAATTTGATGTTTTAGGTATAATAAGTGTATGGTTATAGGTATCAATCTCATAGGTTGTGTATTTGGTATTTTGATCAATAATAGGTGAGTGAAAGTTGGCATTTTGTTTGTGATTAGGGTATATGTTGGTCATTTACTTTGTTGGTATGAAATGGGATGAAATTTGGTATTGATTATTGTTTGTGATGGTGCCTTGAGGCATATTGGTTAAAATTAGGAAAATGATATGTTTTGGTACCTTTTTTGTGCATTTTGAATAGGTTTAAGGAATGGTCAATTGCATACTTATGATATATGTGAGAGTTTGGGTTATAACTTGCATTATAAGTGTAATACCCCTAACTTGTATCTGTCGTCGGAACAGGGTTATGGAGCAATATTAGAGTTCAGAGAATAATTACAGATAATTCGTGTCATTTACGATTCATATCTGAAACTAATCATATTGTCCCTTGAATGGACCCTCGAGGCCCAATTTAAACATTATGAACTAATTAGGATTAGATCAGGATATCAGAGAATTTTTCGAAAAAATTTCAAAATTTTTCCTAGATACAGGGCACACATGCCCGTGTGGTCCAGGGACACGCCCGTGCTGCAAGCCGTGTCCAACCCCGTGTAACTCTCTGACTTGTGCCACACGGCCAAACACACGCCCGTGTTCTAGGCCGCGTATCATACATGGCTGAGGCACATGCCCGTGTCTCTATCTGTGTGTCCAATTTTGAGCATTCTGCTTCTCAAATTTAAGATGCAGGAGACACATGACCAGGCCACATGCCCATATGCCAGGCCGTGTCTCACACACGGTCAAGACACACGCTTATGTGTCTACCCATGTGGACAAAACAAGGTAATTTTTTAGCCTTATTTCTCACCCAAATTTAACTTCAACCTACAATAACATGTAACAACCCATTTTTAGCTAAATCGAAATAGTGGTTTTGAAACCACAAATTTGAGATCAAAAATTTATTTTAATAATATTTTAAATGTTTACAGCATGATAACATGTATATGTGAAAGTTCGTAATTAAATTTATTGTTTGAATGCTTAATTTGATAAAAGGACTAAATCGTATAAAGTGAAAAAGTGTTGTTCTAATAGCTAAAGGTGTTAAATAGCTATTGAACCTTAAAGTAAGGGTCCTTAAGTAGTAATTAGACCATTATAATGGTAAGTGGACAATATTGGTCATTAAATGGGTGATTTAAATGGTTTTATAATAAGGTTAATATAGTAATTTGTAAATATAAGTTAAATTAATAAAACAAAAACATAAAAATGTGTTTTCATTCATATTTCTTAACCATACATAGCAAAGAAGAAAGCCATTCTAGGGCTTTAAACATTCAGCCATTTCATTGCTCAATTGCTAAGTAATTTTGACACCGTTTTTAATGATTTCTATGTTTTTGAGATCGTTGCAACTAGGTCTAGCTAGCCCAGGGACTATTTTGCAAAACTGTTAAAGATTTAGAATGTTTCCATTGATGAATAAGCTTTTGGTTTTAAGTTTCTTGATAAATTATGAATGCTTGTTGATAGATATACAAGTTTTGTAAAGTGATTTTGAGTAAAAATGGAAAATAGGGATTTATTTGTGAAAATGTGAAAATATGTGGTTAAATGTGTGAAAAGTTGATAAATGTAGGCTATTAGGGGCATTATAGTAATTCAACAATCATGGGTATTAAAGAAATTTCATGAATTTGTGATTTTGTGTAATAAGGACTAAATTGTAAAAATTGTGAAATTCTAGGGGTAAATGTGTAAATGTGCTTAAATGTGTGTTTTGGATTAAATTGAATAAAGAGATTATTAAATCAGTTAATTTTGGATATATTTAGATCAAGAAAAGCAGAATTTGGATCTAGATCGGAGAAAAACGAAAGTTATCGACTAATCGACTTATTTTGTCGTTTTCAAATCTGAGGTAAGTTCGCATGTGAAAAATTTCATTATAAGTGTATTTTAAATGCTTTGATATTGAACAAGTTGTGAATACGAGACTTTGAATAACTTCGACAATGACTTGATGGTAATTCGGCATTCGAAATTCTGGTTGAACCTTAGGAATAGTTTAGGATACTAGTGACATGTCATTAGGGAATACATTGAGTTGGCTTTGGGGCATGATATTAGCACTTCGGGTGTGAGTTATACCGATTTGGCTTCGGGCCATGAATATTGGCTGATTTGGCTTTAGGCCATGATATAGGTACTTAGTATGCGAGACTCCTGAGTATCCGACTTCTATTCTGAATGGTTCATCGGGTTAATGAATGATGTGGTAGAGAATGAGATTGGTACGAGATGGTACAGGTATGTACATAAACCATATTAACTTTGAATCAAAGAAATGGTGAAGAAAGTACATAGTTTTGTGAATGAGTAATTGAAAGTTTTGTTAATTGACGTAAATTCGTGTACTTATAATCAATTGTTGAATTATGTGTTTATGATTATATCAAATTTATTTCATACGAGCTTACTAAGCTTTATATCTTACTTTGTTTATTTTTCCCGTTGGATTTGGGGACTGTTGTAGATTTTGTCACACTATCTTACAAACGATTTGGTGCCTTTAATCTTATGTTTTGAGTATATGGCATGCATAGGGACTTTGGTCATGTTGGTTATGTTTTGGTAATGATTTTGACCATTTGAATTGGCTTGTAAATGTAAATGTTTTGGTTTGTATACCATAGCCAAGAGAGTTGGCTTATTTTGAGTTAATTTGATTGTGTATATAATGTTGTTCATGGCCATGTAAGTTGACCTATTTGGCTTAGTTGGTGATGTAACACCCTTAACCCGTATCCGTCGCTGGAATAGGGCCACGAGGCATTGTCGATCAATTACATCATACAACATACATTTCTCAGACATGAATCCATTGTCATATAAACATTAATCAAACATAATCATAATGTCCCTTATAAGGTTCTACGAGACCTTAAAACATGCTTGGAAGAGGTTCAGGACTAAACTGACAACATTTGAAAACTTTGGGAAACTTAGAAAATTTTCATACATACAGGGTTCACATGCCCATGTGAATAGGCCGTGTGCCTCACACAGCCACCAGACACGCTCGTGTCACAGGCCGTATGAAAACAGGGCATACATACTGACTTGCACCACATGGCCAGAGACACACCCGTGTTCCATAGCCGTGGGAAAACTAGAGGGCATACTGACTTGGGTCACACGGTCGACCACACTCCCATGTGTCAGCCCGTGTGCCACACACAGCTAATAGACACGCCCGTGTGTTTAAGCCGTGTAACTCACTGACTTGTTTTAACTAGGATACAGGGGTCACACGGTCGATTCAAACGCCCGTGTGCTCAACCATGTGGCACAAAAATAGGCTTGATTTAAGCCATTATTCCCACCTATCATTCATGTACCTAAAAGCATTTATTTGGCATCATTTTCACATTTCATGCCATTTAAAAACCATCCATTTCACTACTCAAATCCCCAACCAAAATCATGCCAAAACAATATACCATAACTGTAATATCCTGATTTTGGGCCTAGTCGGAATAGTGGTTTCGTGACCATAAAATCCGAGATAGAAATAATTATTTTATGATTATTTTTAGGTCTATGATATGATTGCATGATTGTGTGAAAATTTCGTGAAGAAAATTTATGCATAAAGTGCTTAAATTGAAATTAGGGACTAAATCGAATAATTTGTAAAACTTGCATTCTAGAAGTTTCTAGTATGAAATTGTTTTGAAATATTAATTAGGAGGTCTTAAATAGAATTTTACCAATTTCTAAGTCTATGGACAAAAATTGGACATGGATGGAATTTTTGGAAAGTTTAGTAGTAAGGGCATTTTGGTCATTTAGGGGTAAAATGAATTAAAATACAAAATTAAAAGCCAATTTTGCTCATCTTCAACCCCATGGCCGAATATAGCAAGGAGAAACCATGGCTAGGGTTTTTCAAGCTTCCAAGCTCGATTGTAAGTCCGTTCTAGCCTCGTTTTTAATGATTTTTACGTTTTTGGAGTCCCGGTAGCTCGATTTAGCTTATGCTAGCAATAATTTAACCTAGGGTTTATATTTGGAAAAATACCCATAGGTTAAATTTGTGTATTTTGGTGATTTATGATAGAATATGAGGTTTTAAATTATGTTAGACAACTTGTGCTACTCGGTTTTAAGTGAAAACGAGCAAAAGGGCTTAATCAGTAAAAATACCTAATAGTCATAAGTACATGTTAGAGTGAGAATATGATGTTGCCATAGAAGGGAAAAATGATCAGCATGTCATAAAACATAAGAAAATAGGCTGAAGTTTAATTTACGAGCTTTGGGGCAAAAGTGTAAATATGCAAAAGTTTAGGGGCAAAATTGTAAATTTTCCAACATATGATTTTGGGTCAATTTGAATAATGTGAGTCCTAATTAGACTATATTTTAAATGATAGAGCAAGGAAAACTAAAATTCGGGCTAAAATGGGGAAAATACCAAGTTGTGGACGAAATGGTAAAAGTAGCCATTTTCGCATACGAGGTAAGTTCATATGTAAATGTTGGTAACATAGTTATTATTTTAAATGTTTTAATGTTATTTAAATGATATGATAATTATTATGAAATATTATACTGTGATAATTGTTTGTTAATATGTCAAATTATGTGATATACTTGGAAAATGTGAAATACTACCGAGTATCGGTAACGGCATTCCGTAGAAGATGGTTGAGACACATGATTGGGAAAAAGGTCCCGTTGAACCTTAGAAATGGATTAGGATATAAGTGACATGTCACTAGGATATTTGGGCATCCGAACTCGTTGAGTTGAGTCCGAGTTCACTTATGGATGCGAATGTCCGAACTCGTTGAGTTGAGTCCGAGTTCATGAGATGTAACTAGGCATCCGAACTCGTTGAGTTGAGTCTGAGTTCACTCATGGATGCGAACGCCCAAGCTCGTTGAGTTGAGTCCGAGTTCGCTTATGGCGGGTTACATAGTACCTTGGCTACATATGTGGCACTTATGTGCAAACTTTCCATGTATCCGAATTATATTCCGATGTGTTCAACGGGTAAAATTTTACTCAAGCGGAGGAATACTCGAGATGAAAGGGACGTATTGGTAAGTGTTGTGAAATGAATACTTTGAATAGGTATGTACTTAACCCTCGGGTTGAAAACTCGATATAACAACAATATGGTAAGATGATAAATGAAAATGTGATATGAATGTCTCGGTGATGATTATGCAAATGATGTTTTATGTTTGCTTATAAAGTTGTGTTACTTGCTATTTGCATGTGAGCTTACTAAGAATTTATGCTTACTTCCTCCTTTTCATTCCTTGTAGTGTTGACAAGCCAGCTCGAAAATCGGGAACGGTCGGAGGCATGCTCACACTATATCTGTATACCATCTTGGCATAATGGCTTGCATATTTTGAGTATGGCATGTATAGCATTATAATCATTTTGTATATATGGTCTTATGATATGGTTATTGAGTGGTATGGAAATGCTTGGTAATGATTAGCCATTGGAATGGCTAATCATGATCATATTTGGTGTTATGTATGTCAAATTACTAGCTAATCCATGGAAACCATGAAATAGGTAAAATTTACCATAAAATAGATTCAGATAGCAGTAGTGATGTGAATTTGAAAAATCAATAAAAATAGTAGAAATGGAATTAAATAATGAATAAGTTATGGAATCGAAGCTAGATGAGTCTACTTTCATATGGAAGAAGCGAAACAGGTATATGAGCTATATTTTATGAGATGTTTAAATTTTTGTGAAACAGGACCAGAGCGATTTCTGGATCCCATGTTCTGACTTTGGAAATTCACCATAAATTTTTAAAAGATAATTAGAAGTCATGATTTATATTTACAGATTCCTTATTGAGTCTAGTTTTATTAGAAACAAACGGCATAGTCATTGAAACTCTGTACAGGGAGATATTTGATTCGTAATACATAGAGGTCAGAGCAGTCGAACCCTGAAATAGGGGAGACTTTAACTAATAAACTGTACTAATTGGCTTGACCAAAAATTCTAGAAAAAAATTAGTAAATATATATATGAGTCTAGTTTCAGGAAACATTTACGGAATTGGATTTCGAGTTTCGTAACTCGAGATATGAATTTTTAAGCGACTATTACGCAGATTGTTAGCTTGACTGAAAATTTTAAAAATAAATTGTTTGAGCTGTTTAAGTAATGAATTAAGTCTGTTAACACCTCGTGTTCGACTCTGGCGACGGTCTCGGGTACGGGACGTTACAATAACCTTAACTTCTATACGCATTTTCTCACCATCTTATCAACTAAATCATGCCACAAAATATACCAATTCATCATATTAAAACTAAGCCACAACATGCCATTTCTTAACCATTATATATCATTGATAATTTTCTATTTAAGCAACCATATAACCATCACAACAATCATACCAAACATGCCAAAACACAAGGCAATATATATACATTATATATCACTTATCAAACTTATGATTTAAGCCAACTTAAATGGCCAAATACACACCAACATTTACAAGCCAAATCTCATGGCTAATATCATAACTCAAAACATATCACCACATCACTAGCCTATACATGCCATATACTATATTTACATAGCATCAAAAGTACCAACAAGTAGTCGATAGTGTGATGACAGTTCCTGATGATCCCCAATGTCTGAGCTAGCTTCTATAATCTATAAAACAGGGAAGAACACACAAAGTAAGCTTTAAAAGCTTAGTAAGCCATATACAAATAAAACCATCTCATGAATCAACATCATTTCCATCAAATAAGCAATTTATGAATAAGCACATATAAGCTTACAAACCTTCCCAAATGTATACATATTCAATTTCATAAGTGAATTCATCAAATACTTCCCTTTTCAATACTTCTATGAATTTCAGACATAGCTAAGTTGCTTCACTCATTTACACATTCATTCTCGACTTGACTTTTCTCGTTGAACCTTTCGGAATTGTTAAGGATATTTGGAAATCACATATAGCTCATACAATGCCATATCCCAGATATAGTCTTACATGTTATCACATATCGATGCAAATGTCCCAGACATGATCTTACACGAAATCATATAACGATGCCAATGTCCCAGATATCGTCTTATATGTAATCACCATACAATACCAATGTCCCAGACATGATCTTACATGTAATCACATCTCGGTAATCCTAATGTCATGACATTTATATCCTATACTATTCCTAAGGTTCGTACAGGACTTTCGGGTAACATAACTTCGTCGATACTTGCTCGTATTTGCTCGGTCAACATTCATAGCAATTCAATGATAATTAAACATTTATAAATCAATTTAAAGGTATTTATTTGCATATGAACTTACCTCGTATATACAATGAATGGATCGGATCGACTACTTGACAACTTTCGATTTTCCCTGATCTAAATTCGATTTCTTTCGTTCTGATCTATATACATTCAAAATTAACTCCTTTATTCATCAAATCATTCAATTCAATCCACAAACACATATTTGGGCATTTTTACATTTTAACCCCTAAAGTTCCACATTTATTTAATTTAGTCCTTATTTCAGTAAAATACAAATTACACCAAATTTGACAAAACTCATGCTTGGCCAAATTACCATAGTGCCCCTACCAACCGATATTTCACATTTAATACACATTTAACCCCTCAATTTACAATTTTCACAATTTAATCCTTAAAATGCATTTTTAGCTAAAATCTCTTAACAAAACTTTAATATCTATCATCAAACTTTCTTATTTCATCATCAATCATTCAAAAGCTCATGGATTCATCAATATAATTTTACAAAATCACCAAAAAAACTCAAAAATTAGGGCATGGGCTAGCTAGAATACAAAGCAACGATTTCAAAAACATAAAAATCATCAAAAACCAAACTCAAAACATACCTAATTGCTTGAAAATAGAAGTGCCGAATCAAGAACCCTAACTTCTCTTCTTTTTCTTCTAATTTCAGTGCACTAAGATGATAATAAATGGAATTTTGTGTTTTTATTATTACTATTATAACATTTTTTACAAAATACCATAATTAACCTTAGTTAAAAACATTAAAAATCACATAATGGATGTCCATAAATGTCAAATTCCACTATCAATGGTCTAATAACATCATCAGGACCTCACATTTAATCAACCATAACAATTAAACACATTTAACATATAGAATGTCACTTTTGCATTTTATGCGATTTAGTCCTTTTTTCTCAAATTGAACAATTAAACGATAAAATTAGCTCACAAAACTTTCAAACATACATGCTATCATGCTATAAACATATAAAATAATATTAAAATAATTATCCAACCTTGGATTTGTGGTTTTAAAACCACAGTTCTAATTTAGCTAAAATCGGATTATTACAGGTGATGTATATATATGTGTGCTAATGCCATTTTGTGATGTGAATAATATTGCTTGGTAAAGGGTTGATTGTGGATTATTAGTTGAGTAGATAATGGTTGAAATTGAGATTGGTATGCTTGTGGTTTTAGGCTAAAAAATGTTTAGTTGAAATGATACATATGAATGTTTTGGAAATGTGACTTGGTATAATTTGAATAGGCAAAAAAAAATGGTATTATAAGCATGATAAATGTTGGCATTGGAATGGTATATATTGTATCTTTGGTTGTGGTTGTTTTGGTTGTTTATAAATCCTATAACTTGTGCATTTTCTATGATGTAGGTGCGTTCCAAATTTGGGGTGGCAAAATGGCTTGGTAAATAGCCTATTTTTGTCCACACGGGCAGAGACACTTGCATGTGTCTTAGCCGTGTGTGACAAACAGTTATGTTACACGGCCGTGTGTCCCCTGGTATTGAAATTAAAACCAATTCAGTATGCTCCACACGACCTCACACAAGGGCGTGTGATCACCGTGTGGTATAAGTCGGTATACCCTACAGGATTGGCATAGCCTAGCATATGGCCTAGCACATGGATGTGTATGGCCATTTTTAGGGCACATAGGTGAACCATATGGGCGTGTGTGTTGGCCGTGTGACCCAAGTTAGAGAGTTACACGGGTTCGGATACGGGCTGGGACACGACCATGTGCTTCCATTTTGAATGTCCACATGGCCTGTGACACATACGTGTCTGTAAGACCTTTTACCCGTACCTGAGATCGAGATAGGATACGAGGCATTACCGAACACATACACAGTTTTTCATGCAAAATTGGGCTATAAAAATTTTCTTTAAAAACAACTTCATTCATTCGTATACAAATTGTCTTTAATATGGGCTTACGAGGCCCAAAACAACCATCGGAAGGGATTCGAGACTGAATCAAAAACTTTAGAGAAAATTGGGAAATTTTCCCCAATGCGGTGCCACACACCCGTGTAGAACAAGGGACACGCTCGTGTGCTCTTGACACGCCCGTGTTCTCCGGCCATGTAGCTCTCTAACTATGATGTTAGCATCAATTAGGGTCACACGGCCGTGTCACATGCCCGTGTCTTGGGTCACACGGCCGACAACACTTCCATGTGTCAGCCTGTGTGCCACACACAGCTAATAGACACGCCCTTGTGTTTAAGCCGTGTAACTCACTGACTTGTTTTAACTAGGATACAGAGGTCACACGGTTGATTCAAAAGCCCGTGTGCTCAACCATGTGGCACAAAAATAGGCTTGATTTAAGCCATTATTCCCACCTATCATTCATGTACCTAAAAGCATTCATTTGGCATCATTTTCACATTTCATGCCATTTAAAAACCATCCATTTCACTACTCGAATCCCCAACCAACATCATGCCAAAACAATATACCATAACCTTAACTTCTATACGCATTTTCTCACCATCTTATCAACTAAATCATGCCACAAAATATACCAATTCATCATATTAAAACTAAGCCACAACATGCCATTTCTTAACCATTATATATCATTGATAATTTTCTATTTAAGCAACCATATAACCATCACAACAATCATACCAAACATGCCAAAACACAAGGCAATATATATACATTATATATCACTTATCAAACTTATGATTTAAGCCAACTTAAATGGCCAAATACACACCAACATTTACAAGCCAAATCTCATGGCTAATATCATAACTCAAAACATATCACCACATCACTAGCCTATACATTCCATATACTATATTTACATAGCATTAAAAGTACCAACAAGTAGTCGATAGTGTTATGACGGTTCCTGATGATCCCCAATGTCTGAGCTAGCTTCGATAATCTATAAAACAGAGAAGAACACACAAAGTAAGCTTTAAAAGCTTAGTAAGCCATATACAAATAAAACCATCTCATGAATCAACATCATTTCCATCAAGTAAGCAATTTATGAATAAGCACATATAAGCTTAAAACCTTCCCAATGTATACATATTCAATTTCATAAGTGAATTCATCAAATACTTCCCTTTTCAATACTTGTATGAATCTCATACATAGTTGAGTTGCTTCACTCATTTACACATTCATTCTTGACTTGACTTTTCTCGTTGAACCTTTCGGAATTGTTAAGGATATTTGGAAATCACATATAGCTCATACAATGCCATATCCCAGATATGGTCTTACATGTTATCACATATCGATGCCGATGTCCCAGACATGGTAACGATGCCAATGTCCCAGACATCGTCTTATACGTAATCACCATACAATGCCAATATCCCAGACATGATCTTACATGTAATCACATCTCGGCAATCCTAATGTCATGACATTTATATCCTATACTATTCCTAAGGTTCGTATAGGACTTTCGGGTAACATAACTTCGTCAATACTTGCTCGTATTTGCTCGGTCAACATTCATAGCAATTCAATGACAATTAAACATTTATAAATCAATTTAAAGGTATTTATTTGCATATGAACTTACCTCGTATATACAATGAATGGATCGGATCGACTACTTGACAACTTTCGATTTTCCCCGATCTAAATTCGATTTCTTTCATTCTGATCTATATACATTCAAAATTAACTCCTTTATTCATCAAACCATTCAATTCAATCCACAAACACATATTTGGGCATTTTTACATTTTAAACCCTAAAGTTCCACATTTATTTAATTTAGTCCTTATTTCACAAAAATACAAATTACACTAAATTTGACAAAACTCATGCTTGACCGAATTACCATAGTGCCCCTACCAACCGATATTTCACATTTATTACACATTTAACCCCTCAATTTATAATTTTCACAATTTAATCCTTAAAATGCATTTTTAGCTAAAATCTCTTAACAAAACTTTAATATCTATCATCAAACTTTCTTATTTCATCATCAATCATTAAAAAGCTCATGGATTCATCAATGGAATTTTACAAAATCACCAAAAAAACTCAAAAATTAGGGCATGGGCTAGCTAGAATACAAAGCAACGATCTCAAAAACATAAAAATCATCAAAAACCAAACTCAAAACATACCTAATTGTTTGAAAATAGAAGTGCTGAATCAAGAACCCTAACTTCACTTCTTTTTCTTCTAATTTCAGTGCACTAAGATGATAATAAATGGAATTTTGTGTTTTTATTATTACTATTATAACATTTTTTACAAAATACCATAATTAACCTTAGTTAAAAACATTAAAAATCACATAATGGATGTCCATAAATGTCAAATTCCACTATCAATGGTCTAATAACATCATCAGGACCTCAGATTTAATCAACCATAGCAATTAAACACATTTAACATATAGAATGTCACTTTTGCATTTTATGCGATTTAGTCATTTTTTCTCAAATTGAACAATTAAACGATAAAATTAGCTCACAAAACTTTCAAACATACATGCTATCATGCTATAAACATATAAAATAATATTAAAATAATTATCCAACCTTGGATTTGTGGTTTTAAAACCACATTTCTAATTTAGCTAAAATTGGATTATTACAGGTGATGTATATATATGTGTGCTAATGCCATTTTGTGATGTGAATAATATTGCTTGGTAAAGGGTTGATTGTGGATTATTAGTTGAGTAGATAATGGTTGAAATTGAGATTGGTATGCTTGTGGTTTTAGGCTAAAAAATGTTTAGTTGAAATGATACATATGAATGCTTTGGAAATGTGACTTGGTATAATTTGAATAGGCAAAAAAAAATGGTATTATAAGCATGATAAATGTTGGCATTGAAATGGTATATATTGTATCTTTGGTTGTGGTTGTTTATAAATGCTATAACTTGTGCATTTTCTATGATGTAGGTGTGTGCCAAATTTGGGGTGGCAAAATGGCTTGGTAAATAGCCTATTTTTGGCCACACGGGCAGAGACACGGGCTTGTGTCTTAGCAGTGTGTGCAAACGGTCATGTTACACGACCGTGTGTCCCCTGGTATTGAAATTAAAACCAAGTCAGTATGCTCCACACGACCTCACACACGGGCGTGTGACCTGACCGTGTCGTATAAGTCAGTATACCCTACAGGATTGGCACAGCCTAGCATATAGCCTAACACATGGATGTGTATGGCCATTTTTAGGGCACATAGGTGAACCACATGGGCGTGTGTATTGGCCGTGTGACCCAAGTCAAAGAGTTACACGGGTTCGGATACGGGCTGGGACACAACCATGTGCTTCCATTTTGAATTTCCACATGGCCTGTGAGACATGCGTATCTGTAAGACCCTTTACCCGTACCTGAGACCGAGATAGGATACGAGGCATTACCGAACACATACACAGTTTTTCATGCAAAATTGGGCTATAAAAATTTTCTTTAAAAACAACTTCATTCATTCGTATACAAATTGTCTTTAATATGGGCTTACAAGGCCCAAAACAACCATCAGAAGGGATTCGGGACTGAATCGAAGACTTTAGAAAAAATTGGGAAATTTTCCCCAATGCGGTGCCACACACCCGTGTGGAACAAGGGACACGCTCGTGTGCTCTTGACACGCCCGTGTTCTCCGACTGTATAGCTCTCTAGCTATCATGTCAGCATCAATTAGGGTCACACTGCCGTGTCACATGCCCGTGTCTTAGCCCGTGTGTTTACTACTGAGCATACTGACTTGCAAAATTAGGGTGTAGGGGACACACGACCATTCAACACGCCCATGGGGAAGACTGTGTATCACACACGGTCTAGACACATACTCGTGTGTCTGCCCCTGTGGACCAATTAAGGGCTTTCCAAGCCAATAGTCATCTTCACTCATTTATACATTTAAACATATTTCATAACATGCAACATGACATGTTTAGGCACTCAAAGATTCCACACCATGGCACTCTCACATCCTCCTAATGTCATCCTATTAAACATTCATTTTGTTACTCCATTTAGAAGCATTCGACACCAATTTCATGCATTTGTTACCATAACTTCAAATAATGCATTCATGTTTATAGTCATTTTTAAGTCATTAGGTAATCCATTATCTTTTAGCATCTAGTCCATACCTTATCATGCATTCACCAATCAACAACATATCACATCATCAAGGCACTAGCACACGCATCCATGGACAATTAGATTACAACACAATGATCAAATATAAGCCATATCACATGGCCATTACAAAATGAATCATCATAATCATAAAGCCCTTACAAATTGGCCAAATAGCATGACACATATCACAAAATAACCAAGTTCCCTATACATGGCATACTAAAAATAACAATTTCAGTATACCCAATAATCTTTTGATAGTGTGATCGAATACTCCGACAACTTCTGATCCTCGAGCTAGCTTGGCAAAACTACAAAGGATGGAAAAGAAAGGGGGTAAGCATTAAAGCTTAGTAAGTCTACCTGCAAATAATATGCAATAGTAGTAAGTAATCAATATACAAGGACATAGCAACATATACATAAAGATTATTCATCATTCAAACCTTTTGGGCTTACTTATCACATGTACACATATATATATACTTGCTCATCACGAATCGTTCTTTACCAAGGCATTATTCATAGGCTTAGTGTACATATATGTACTCATCGTAGTATATCATATAACCATACCTCTTTATCGTGCCCTCCTCGGGACTTTCATCGCATCATTCATTATAATACCCGTTCAACACTTAGAATACTATTGGATAAGCGAAAATTCACACATAAGTGCCACATATACATATGTATCCAAAGCTAGCACATAACTTGTAACGCTCATGGAGGAGCTACTCACGGGCTTGCTCATAAAAGCTATCGGTCAAGGTGTAACTACACGGCTACTCACAAAAGCTGTAAGGTATCTGACCACTCAAGGATTACCTAGCCACCGGTAGGACACACAAGACCATTTCCCAGAACTTAATCACATGTATTGCATCCATTATGAACTCAGACCACTCAATGAGCTCGAATGCTTGCATCCATAATGAACTCGGACCTCTCAACGAGCTCAGATGCCACATATATCACAAACCCGAACCACTCAATGACTTCAGACTTCTTAATTCCTAGTGACATGTCACTTGTATCCTAAACTATTCCTATGGTTCAAATGGGATTTTTTCTCACTTGCATATGGTACATTTATCGCACTTGCTCGTGACATCGTGGATAACGACCATAACATTACTCATGCTTTCATAATCATCAATATGCATAACATTCATAATAAAAAAAATATTTATCATACAATATCAATATATTAAAACGTACTACAACATCACATTATTTGCATATGTACTTAGCTCGGTACAAAAATGATGATAATTGAGCCTAATCATCGTATACTTTATTCTTCCCTCGATCAAGACTCGGTTCACATTTTTCTTGATCTATATTACCAAATTTAACTTTTTTGATTAATCACATTATTCAAATCAATGCATAATTCATGCCGTGGTAAAATTACCTTTTTACCCCTAACTTTTCACTTATTTATGGTTTAGTCCCTAGGCTCGTAAAATGAAATGCATGCATTTTGCTTGTTACCCAAGCCTAATCAAACCTTTACTATGCTCATATCAGCCCATATTTTCCCTTATTTCACATTATCACTACTTACTTTTACAGTTTTACAAACAAGTCCCCTTTTTAGGTGTTTTCACTAAAAATCACTTAGTAAAAGATGTTTATCATACATCAAACATTCATATTCCTCCATTAATCATCAAAATACATGCATGTTACACACGGGTCAAATTTCATACATGAACCCTAGCTCAAAATGTAGCTAGAAATGGGTAGATTGTGCTTCAAGGACTTAAAAAATACAAAGAACATTAAAAACGGGGCTAGAGAGCACTTACAATCAAGCTTGGAAATGTTGAACAAACCCTAGCTATGGTGTCTTGCAATTTTCAGCAATGGGAGAAAAAGATGGACACCAAATTTTGACTTATTTTTCCCTTTTTATTCTTTTAATTACCAAATGACTAAAATGCCCTTAGGGTTTTTCTTTCAAATTTTTCCTATGCATGTCCATTTTTGCCTGAAATTATAAAAATTGGTCAAATTGCTAATTAGGACCTTCTAATTCATAATCTAAAGCAATTTCATGCTTAAAGCTTCTAGAATGCAAGTTTTACATCTTATTCAATTTGGTCCCTAAAACTCAATCAGACATTTTATGCATAGAATTTATTCATGAAACTTTCACATAAGCATGCATTCATAACTTAAACCTCATAAGAATCATATAATAATTATTTCTATCTCAGATTTGTGGTTTCAAAACTATTGTTCTGACTATGCCCTAATTCGGGATGTTACAACTCTCCCCTCTTTAGGGATTTTCATCCCTGAAAATCTTACCGATAAAAAGGTTTGGGTATTGTTTCCTCATAGTCTCCTCGGGCTCCCATGTAGCCTCTTCAACCCCATGTCTTTGCCATAAAAATTTCACAAGAGCAACACTTTTGTTTTTCAGTTGTTTAACTTCCCGAGCTAATATCTTAACCGATTCCTCACCATAAGTCATGTCCGGTCTGATTTCAACCTCTGTCGGTACAATCACATGAGAAGGATCGGATCTATATTGGCACAACATGGATACATGAAAAACATCGTGAATCTTTTCTAGCTCGGTCGGCAAGGCCAATCGATAAGCAATAGGCCCTATTCTTTCAGTAATCTCATATGGTCCTATAAAACAAGGACTCAATTTACCTTTTCTACCGAATCTCAAAACCTTTTTCCATGGAGACACTTTCAGAAATACTTTATCACTGACCTGATACTCAATTTTCTTTCTCTTCAAGTTCACGTACGACTTTTGTCTATTCGATGCTGCTTTTAAACAATCATGAATTACCTTTACCTTTTCTTCTGTTTCCTTAATCAAATCTACTCCATGAATCTTATTCTCCTTAAGATTAATCCAATACAATGGTGTACGACATTTACGTCCATACAATGCCTCATAGGGTACCATTTTCAAACTCGTCTGATAACTATTG
The DNA here is from genome assembly GCF_007990345.1 of Gossypium hirsutum. Classification (NCBI taxonomy): domain Eukaryota; kingdom Viridiplantae; phylum Streptophyta; class Magnoliopsida; order Malvales; family Malvaceae; genus Gossypium; species Gossypium hirsutum. The sequence goes on from NC_053428.1 coordinate 66,395,937, forward strand.
TTATAGGCAAATTCAACCAAAGGTAGTACTTTTCCCAACAACCTTGGAATTCAAGAACACAACACCTGAGCATATCTTCAAATATCTGAATTACTCTCTCGGATTGTCCATTAGTCTCTGGATGAAAAGCGGTACTAAAACCTAGCTTTGTACCCAAAGCTTCTTGTAATTTCTTCTAAAATCGCGAAGTGAACCTCAGATTTCTATTCGAAATAATCAATAAAGGTACTTCGTTAAGTCTCACAATCTCAGAAATATACAATTTGGCTAACTTATTAAGTGAATAATCAATGCGTAACGGTATAGAATGAGCTGATTTAGTCAATCTGTCAACAACAACCCATATGACATCTTTCTTTCTTGGTGTCAATAGTAAGCCTGTCACAAAGTCCACAGTGATTCGGTCCCATTTCCATTCGGGAAATAAAATAGGCTGGAGTAAACCTGAAGGTACCTGGTGTTCGGCCTTTACTTGTTCACAAATCAAACATTTTGATACAAATTCAGATATATCTCCTTTCATACCATTCTACCAATACATTTTCTTTAAATCATTGTACATTTTCGTGCTACCCGGTTAAACTGACATACCTCTATTATGGACCTTATGCAAAATTTTCTGAATCAACTCAGCATCCTTCGGGACACAAATCCTTCCACGAAATCTCAGACAACCATCAGAATCTCTCTGGAAATCTGGAAATCTAATTCATTGCTCGACTCACATTGAGCTTTCTTAGCTTGTAACCCTTTATCATCTTCCTGAGCATCACAAATATGTTAAAGAAAAGTCAGTGTATCTCTTAGCTCTACTAGAATAGCACCATCATGAGATAGGGTTAGTCGTGCATTCATAGCTGTCAAAGCAAATAAAAACTTTCTGCTCAAGGCGACGACAACAATATTTGCCTTACCGGGGTGATAATCAATTACAAGCTCATAGTCTTTTAACAATTCAAGCCATCTTCGTTGCCTCAAATTTAGGTCCTTTTGGGTCATTAGATACTTAAGATTTTTATGGTCTGTATAAACATGGCATTTTTCCCTGAATAGGTAATGTCACCAAATCTTCAAAGCAAATACAATGGTGGCTAATTTTAGGTCATGTGTAGGATAGTTTTTCTCTTGGGGCTTCAATTGCCTCGAAGCATAAGCTATTACCTTGCCTTCTTGCATAAGAACAAAACCTAGTCCATTTAAGGACGCATCACTATAAATCACAAATTCTTTCCTTGATTTCGGTTGTACTAACACTGGTGCATCGGTCAATAACATTTTCAACTTCTCGAAGCTCTGCTGACATTTTTCTGACCATTCAAACTTGGCATCTTTTTGAAGTAATCTCGTCATAGGAGTAGCTATCATAGAGAACCCTTTCACAAACCGTCAGTAATAACCGACTAAACCCAAAAAGCTCTTAACTTCAGTTACATTCCTTAGTGGCTTCCATTCGACAATAGCAAAAATCTTACTGGGATCAACTCATATACCATCTCCTGAAACAATGATAAGTCATAATTTATACATATTTTACCCCATGCTTAGCACATTTTTTGATGAATTATCATTGGATTTGTGAAATTTGATGCTCCTAATCCTTTAATTTCATGTTTTATACTTAGGTGAGCATAGGAGAGTAAAAAGAGTGAGAATCGAGCCAAAAACAAAGAAAATAGGCCAACATGAGAAATCGACACGGTCTGGACTTCTGTACACGGGTAGACCATACACCTGTGGCTATTCAACAGACTCTAACATGATTTGAAGCATTTGCACACGGGCGTGTCTCTGTCAGGCCTAAGTCTAGTTCTAATCGGAAAAGGGCACTTTAGAGGATTCTTAGGCATTTTAAAGCCTATATAAACACCCAAGGAGATACCTAGAAGGGAGACACGGAGTAGGAGGCAAGGAATTACTCGAAGAAAGCCGATTGATCCATCTCAGAAGCTGGGTTCTCCTTTAAGACTGAAGATCTCCCTTCAATTTCCTTCAAGGGTTCTTGGGATTCTTTATGTTTTGATATCAATATTCTTCTAAGATGTTTTCTTTTACACTTTTGAACTAAATCCCCTAAATACCTAAGGAGGATGAAACCTAAGACGGATCTTGTTATTATTTTTTGAATTATATGATAAATATTTGACTTGTTCTTAATTATGAGTTCTTAATTCTTGCTTTAACATTTCAGGATATTGATTCAAGTATTGATGTGCTTATTCAGAGGAGCAAAAGTCCCTGACTAAAAGTAGATCTAGCATGATTAAGCGGAGTTGATTGCACCCCTAGACATAGGGCAACATAATTTTGCCGGATTAGGGTGAAACCTAATAAGGGAATCCATAGATCGAGTTAATGCAACATTAGGGGTTTTAATTAGAAAAAGATTTCAATTAATCAACCTAGGGTTAGACTTTTTTAGTCTCGAGAGAGATAATAATATAACTTAGGGATTTCTACGGATCAAGTCAAATGAATAAATCGTCTAATTCAGAGTCAAATAACAAGTGAAGTCTAGGTGGAATTTCCCTTAGGTATTGTCCAAATCAATCAGTTTTTCCCAAAAGTATTTCCCCAATTTTCCTCCTGTGCATTCTTAGTTTAGTTAATTAATTTAGATAAAACAAACCCCTTTATTTTTAGGCTAGATAATAAAAAGAGAGTTAATACTAGTACTTTTAGTTCTTGTGGGTTCGACATTTCGGTCTTGCTATAAACTATACTACTGTTCGATAGGTGCGCTTGCCTTCATCATGATAATAGTTAGTTTTCAAGTACGATCAATCATAAATTTAAAACTTATCACGCACATCAAACAATATGGCCTAGGAACCCAACCTCTCGAAGCCAAAACTCACTTTTACTAATCTTGGCATACAACTATTTGTCCCTCAAAGTCTGCAAAACAGTTCTTAAGTGCTTAACATGCTCTGTCTCATCTCTAGAATAAATTAGAATATCATCAATAAACACCACAACAAACTTATCCAAATATGGCCGGAAAATTTGGTTCAATAAATCCATAAACATGACAAAAGCATTTGTTAATCCAAATGGTATAGCCAGAAACTCGTAGTGGCCATAGCTTGTTCTAAAGGCAGTCTTAGGTATATCTAACTCCTTAATGCGTAACTGGCAATATCCGGATCTCAAGTCTATCTTAGAGAACCATGTTGCTCCTTTCAGCTGGTCAAATAAGTCATCAATCCTTGGAAGAGGATACTTATTTTTTATTGTCACCTTATTGAGTTGCTGGTAGTCAATCCATAATCTCATGGAACCGTTCTTCTTTTTCACGAATAATACGGAAGCACCCCACAGTGAAAAGCTTGGACTGTGTCTTTAATTCTTTCAGCTAAGTCGGGACCATCCTATATGGAGCAATAGAGATAGGTGCCGTCCCTAGCATTAGCTCAATACCGAATTCAACTTCTCTAACTGAAGGTAGACCTAGAAATTCCTCCAAAAATACATCCGCAAACTTACGCACAACCAGCACTGATTCGATTTTCAATTCAGATTCCTTTGTATTCAATATATATGCAAAATAAGCTTCATACCCTTTTCTCATATATTTCTGAGCAATCATTGAAGAAATTATCATTGGCGACTTATTTGCATCATCTGATTCAACCCGAAGAATTTCACCATTTTCATATTTCAATTCCATAAATTTCTATTTACAATTCACTATAGCCTCATGTAGTGTCAACCAATCCTTACCCAGTATGACATCGAATTTTTCAAATGGCAACAACATCAAGTCGGCCAGAAAATAATTATCTTTAACCATCAAATGACATTACTTACATACTTTATCAACTATCACATGCTTTCCTAACGGGTTAGACACCTTAATTATAAATTCTGTAGACTCGACAGGTATATTCATACTAGATGCCTATTTCATACACACATACAAATGAGTGGAGATAGGGTCTATCAAAGTAATAACATTAGTTTCATAGAGAGAAAATTTACCAGTGATCATATCAAGAGAAGTTGCGTCTTCACGTACACGTATGGCCTAGGCTCTAGCCGGAGCCCTAGCTTCAGACCTCACTACTGTATCTCGTGTCACATTTTTACTACCGGTCTTATTCCCAGCGTTTCTCGAGGGCCTTCCCCTAGAAGCTGGGCCACTTGGTCTTGGAATCTAAAATCTTTCTTTTTCCATTATCTCGAAACAATCCTTAATAAAGTGGTCTAGAGAACCACATCTGAAGCAAGATCCTTCACTCACCCTACAGTTGCCAGAATGACGTCTACCACATTGTTGGCATTTAGCCTTGGAAGGTTTAGCGTTATCCACACTTGCCACGGACATAGCTTAAGATTTAAAACCCAAATTTTGCTTTCTACAATTCCCGTATGAATGTCCAGCCAACACATGTGAACGAGAATACATCTCTCTAGATTTCTTAAACTGAGACGACAATGACTTACTCATGTAACTCTTTCTTGTATCTCTTGCTTCAGACTCGACCTTCTTCTTTTCTTTAACCAATTCTTCGGCTTTACATGTCCACTCAACAAGTACCACAAATTCTTTCAACTCAAGAATACCCACTAATGTCTTAATATCCTCATTGAGTCCATCTTCAAATCTTCTACACATATTAGCTTTGGAGGGTACGCACTCTCGAGCATATTTGCTAAGTCTGACAAATTCTCTCTCATATTCACTAACGTCATATGACCCTGTTTCAATTCCAGGGAATTTTTTGTGCTTTTGCTCGATGAACAGTTCGCTAATGTATTTCTTTCGAAATTCCTCTTGAAAGAATTCCCAAGTAACCCTCTCTGGTAGTATTACAGATATCAGTGTTCTCCACCAGTGGTAAGCTAAATCTCTCAATAGGGATATGATACATTTCAAGCACTCCTTGGTGTACATGATAATTCATCAAATACTCGTATCGAGTTCTCTAACTAGAACTCCGCTCTTTCAAGGTCATCATTGGCATTTGCCCTAAATTCTTCGGCACATTTTTTCTGAATTTTATCAACAGGTGTCCTAGCAAATCTCATGAAATCCATATGTTGAGGCATCACAGGTGCGAGTTAGGGATTTAGGGGAGGTGGAGGAGGTTGAGCATTCGGGTTCATTCGAACGAATTTCGTATACCATGCTTTCATTATATAGAGAAAGGCCTCTCTGCCTCCTTCTCCTCTATTGACAGTTTCGGGCCTACTTTCAGATGGCACCGCTTCTTCCGCTGAAGCAAGCGCGTTACTTTCTATATCATCCACCACTACTCTGTCAGGATCTATTTGCTATATGAAAACACATTTTAATATTGTCAAGAGTCGTCACACTATCATTTACATATATATACGTATGGCATGTATAGCTAGACTCAAATATGCTAGGTTAGTTTGAGAATCGACTAAACTATAACTCTGATACCACTAAATGTAACACCCCTTACTCGTATACTATCCCTGTCTCGGGTATGGGTAAGGGGTGTTACAATGTTTGTGGTCGTGTGAGACACACGATCGAGCCACACAGGCGTGTGCCCCCTTGTGTTTGAGAAAATTTCTTAAGTTTTCAAAAAGTTTTCAAATTTATCGGTTTAGTCCCGAACCACTTCCAAAGCATGTTTAAAGCCTCTTAGGCTCGTTTAAGGGACATTATGATTAGTTATGATTGAATTATATTTGAATTGATATATTGTTTATGAAATGTATGTTCAAATATGTTGTAAGCCTGGTAATGCTCCGTAACCCTATCTGGCATTGAATACGGGTGAGGGTTGTTACATTTATTGCTATCAGAGCTACAGTTTAGTCGATTCTAGGACTAACGTAGTGTATGTGAGAGTCTAGCTATACATGCCATATATAAACTATAATAGTTTGATGACTCCTGACATTTTAAAATGTGTTTTCATATAGTAAATGGATTCCAATCGAACTATAGCTTATGAGGTTGAAAGTAATGCGCGAGCTTCCGCTCAAAGGATAGCGTCTTCTGAATCTAGACCCTATCGGGTAGCCAGGAAAGAGAGGCTAAAGAAGCTTTTTTCCAAATGATGAACTAGTGGTTGACTCAATATGTTCGGACAAATCCGGCTTCTCAACAACCTCCACCCCCTCTTAATCCACAACTGGTTCTCGTAGCTCCTCAAGGTTTAGAACCTCTACGATTGAATAAGCCTCTAGTTAATAAGATCCGTAAACACGGGGCTGGAGAGTTCAAAGCTAATGTTGATGATGATCTCGAGAGGGCCAGTTTTTGGCTTGAAATACTATCAGGGTATTTGATGAGCTTTCTTGCACATCGGTTGCGTGTTTAAAATGTGATTTATCACTTCTAAGGGACATTGCATACCAGTGATGGAATACATTAGTATCAGTGGTGTCATGAGAGAGAGTTACTTGGGAGTTCTTTCAGGCCGAGTTCCTGAAGAAATACATAAGTCAATGGTTTTTGGATCAAAAGCACAAAGAGTTTTTAAAATTGAAACACGGCCATATGACTGTAACCGAGTACGAGAGAGAATTTGTATGGTTGAGTAAATATGCTCGAGAGTATGTTTCTACCAAAGAGATCATGTGCAAACGGTTTGTTAACGGTTTGAATGAAGACATTAAACTTCTGGTCGGGATGTTAGATTTGAAAGAATTTGTTGTATTAGTTGACCAGGCTTGTAAAGCCCAAGACTTTAGCCAGGAAAAAAGAAAAGTTGATTCAGAGCCTAGAGATTCGAGAAAAAGACCGATGAATAAACCTTATCATTCTTTATCAAAGAAATCTCGAGATTCATATAGTCAATCAAATGCATCAGTGGGATACCAGAATAGAGATCGTGAAAATCAACATGTGAGTCCTAAAGCTCTAGCAACTTCCGTCTCAAGTGTTAGCAGTGTGAGAAATAATAAACCTGAGTGTCAACATTGTGGGAGACAACATTTTGGAGAATGCTAGAATAAAAATAATAAAGCTTGTTTCAAATGTGGTTCACCGGATCACTTTATTCGAGATTGTTCAGAGTTGTCTGAAAAAGATAAATTTCAGAATGCAAGACTGAGTAACATGACTGCAAGAGAATACCACTGAGGAATGTGGGAAATGTGTCTAGTGGAAAAAGAGTGACAAAAGACTCTGCTGTGAGATCTGAGGCCGGAGCAACTATTAGAGTTTACACTATTCGCGTTCGCGAAAAGGCGTCATCCCCTGATGTTATTACCGGTACATTTTCTTTTTATGACACTGATGTAATTGCTTTAATTGATCTTGGATCGACACATTCATATGTTTGTGAGAATTTAATGTCTAATAAGAAATTGCCTATTGAGTCTACAGAATTTGTAATTAAAGTATCGAACCCCTTAGGCAAGTATGTTCTAGTTGATAAAGTTTGCAAGGATTGCCTTTTGATGACTCGGGGTTACTGTTTTTCAGCTGACTTGATGCTTTTACCATTTGATGAGTTCAATGTGATTCTGGGTATGGATTAGTTGACTCTGCATGATGCCTTTGTGAACTGTAGACAAAAGACTATTGAATTGAAATGTTAGAATAATGAAATCATTTGAATTGAATCCGATGAATCGAATGGTTTGCCTATAGTGATTTTGTTGATGTCGGCTCAGAGATATGTGAGAAAGAGTTGTGATGCATACCTAGCATATGTTTTAGATACCAAAGTGTCTAAAATGAAGATTGAATCGGTGCCTATAGTTTGTGAATAATCAGATGTATTTACAGGAGAATTACCTGGGTTGCCACCGGTTAGAGAGGTTGAGTTTGCTATTGCATTAGTAGAGGGAACATCGCCGATATCTATAGCTCCATACAGAATGGCTCCTACTGAATTGAAAGAGCTGAAAGTTCAGTTGTAAGAGTTAATAGATGAGGTTTTACACGACCTAATTTTTGACCTTGGGGTGTGCCAGTTTTGTTCGTAAAGAAGAAAAATGGGTCGATAAGAATGTGTATTGACTATCAACAGCTCAACAAGGTTACAATAAAGAACAAGTATCCATTTTTGAGAATAGATGATTTATTTGATCAGTTGAAAGGGGCTACAGTGTTTTCGAAAATTGATTTGAGATCGAGTTATTATCAGTTCAGAGTTAAAAACTCAGATGTGCTGAAAATTGCATTTAGAACGAGGTATGGACATTATGAATTCCTTGTTATACCTTTTGGTCTAACTAATACTTCTGCTATTTTTATAGATTTGATGAATCGGATCCTTATACAGTATTTAGAAAAAATTGTTGTTATGTTCATTGATGACATTCTGATCTACTCACGAGATGAGTCTGAACACACTGAGCATTTGAAGATTGTGTTACAAACCTTGAGAGATAAGAAACTATATGCTAAATTTAGTAAATGTGAGTTTTGGTTTAGAGAAGTCAAATTTTTTGGGCATATTTTTTCAGCTGAAGGTATACGAGTTAACCCGAGCAAGATTTCTATAGTTGTTGATTGGAAGCCACCTAGAAATGTATCCGAAGTTAGAAGCTTTCTGGGGTTATCTGGTTACTATTGACTTTTTGTTAAAGGATTCTCAATGATTACTACACCAATGACTAGACTATTACAGAAAGATGTGAAGTTTAAGTGGTCCGAAAAGTGTCAACAGAGTTTTGATCAATTGAAAGCCTTATTAACTGAAGCACCAATATTGGTTCAACCTGAGTTGGGTAAAGAGTTTGTTATTTATAGCAACGCATCATTGAACGGTTTGGGTTGTGTGTTAATGCAAGAAGGAAAAGTGATAGCTTATGCCTTCAGACAGTTGAAGCCGCATGAAAAGAACTATCCGATGCACGATTTAGAGTTGGCCACTATAGTTTTTGCATTGAAAATTTGGCAACATCATTTATTTGGTGAGAAATGCCACATCTTTACGGATCACAAGAGCTTTAAGTACTTAATGACTCAGAAAGATTTGAATTTGCGACAACGGAGATGGCTCGAGCTTCTAAAAGACTATGAATTAGTAATTGATTATCATCCAGGGAAAGCTAATGCAGTCGCAGATGCTTTGAGTAGAAAATCTCTATTTGCTTTGAGAGCGATGAATACAAGATTGACCATGTCTGATGATGGTTCGATATTAGCCGAGTTGAAAGCTAAATCGATTTTTCTTTAGTAAATTTGTGAAGCTCAAAAGTGCGATATTGAGTTGCAAGCTAAAAGAATGCAATGTGAGTCGAATAGTGATTCAGATTACCAGATTAGAGCTGATGATTGTTTAATATTTCAAAACAGAATTTGTGTACCAAATAATTCTGAGCTCATTCAAAAAATTTAGCACAAAGCGCACTATGGTTGTTTATCTGTTCACCCGGGGAGTACCAAAATGTATAATGATTTGAAACAGTTATATTGGTGGTCGGGCATGAAACAAGAGATTTCAGAATTTGTATCAAGGTGTTTGATTTTTTAGCAAGTGAAAGCCGAGTATCAAGTGCCTTCAGGATTACTATAGCTAGTGATTATACCAGAGTGGAAATAGAATAGAGTTCAGATGGATTTCGTATCGAGGTTACCCCTAACTCTGAAAAAGAAAGATGTTTTCTGGGTTGTAGTTGATAGATTAACAAAATTGGCACATTTTATACCGGTACGTACTGGTTATTCAATTGATAAATTGGCTGAATTGTACATCTCTGAGATTGTTAGATTGCACAGAGTACCAGTTTTGATTATTTCGGATGGAGATCCAAGGTTCACGTCAAGATTTTGGAAGAAATTGCAAGAAGCCCTGGGTATGAAGTTGAACTTTAGTACTACATTTCATCCACAAATCGATGGTCATTCTGAGAGAGTAATTCAGATTCTCGAAGATATGCTCCGATGTTGTGTTTTAGAGTTTGAAGGCAACTGGGAGAAATATTTGCCACTGGTTGAATTTGCATATAAAAATAGTTTTCAATTGAACATAAAAATGACACCATATGAAGCTTTGTATGGTCGCAAATGCCGAACTCCATTGAATTGGATCGGGTTGAGTGAGAAAAAGATTCTCGGGGTTGATTTGATCCGAGAAACAGAAGAAAAAGTGAAAGTAATTCGCGACAGTTTGAAAGCAACTTCGGATTGGCAAAAATCATATGCGGATTTGAAACGAAAAGATATTGAATTTCAGATCAGTGATGAAGTGTTTCTGAAAGTATCTTCATGGAAAAAAATAATTCGTTTTGGTAGCAAATACAAGTTGAGTCTGCGTTTCATCGGGCCATATGAGATTATTGAAAGAATAGGGCCCGTGGCATATCGACTAGCTTTACCAACTGAGTTAGAGAAAATCCACAATGTGTTTCATGTGTCGATGTTGCATCGATATAAGATCGGATCCATCACATATAATTTCTCCAACAAAGATTGAAATTCAACCCGATATGATGTACAACGAAGAACAGATCAGAATTCTAGCACGAGAGGTTAAACAGTTGAGAAATAAAGGCATAGCTCTCATGAAAGTACTTTGGCAATGACACGGTGTTGAAGAGACTATGTGAGAGCCTGAGAAAGCTATGAGAAAACAATACCCTAACATTTTCGTTGGTAAGATTTTCGGGGACGAAAATCCCTAAGGGGGGAGAGTTGTAACAACCCGTTTTTAGCTAAATCAGAATAGTGGTTTTGAAACCAAAAATTTGAGATTGAAAATTTAGTTTAATACTATTTTAAGTGTTTACAGCATGATAGCATGTATATGTGAAAGTTTCCTGAATTAATTTTATCATTTGAATGCCGAATTTGATAAAATGACTAAATTGCGTAAAGTGCAAAAGTGTTGTTCTAATAGCTAAAGGTGTTAAATAGCTATAGAACCTTAAAGTAAGGGTCCTTAAGTAGTAATTAGACCATTATAATAGAAGGTGGACAATATTGGTTTTTAAATGGATGATTTAAATGGTTTTATAATAAGGTTAATACAGTAATTTGTAAATATAAGTTAAATTAATAAAACAAAAACATAAAAATGTGTTTTCATTCATCTTTCTTAACCGTACATAGCAAAGAAGAAAGCCATTCTAGGGCTTTAAAAATTTGGCCATTTCATTGCTCAATTGGTAAGTAATTTTGACTCTGATTTTCATTATTTATATGTTTTTGAGATCGTTGCAACTAGGTCTAACTAGCCCAGAGACTATTTTGCAAAACTATTAAAGATCTTAAATGTTGCCATTGATGAACAAGCTTGTGTTTTGAAGTTTCTTGATGGATTATGAAAGCTTGTTGATAGATATACAAGTTTTGTAAAGTGATTTTGAGTAAAAATGCAAAATAGGGATTTATTTGTGAAAATGTGTAGTTAAATGTGTGAAAAGTTGATAAATGTAGGAATAGTAATTCAAAAATCATGGGTATTAAAGAAATTTCATGAATTTTTGATTTTATGTAATAAGGACTAAATTGTAAAAGTGGTGAAATTCTAGGGGTAAAAGTGTAAATGTTCTTAAATGTGTGTTTTAGATTAAATTAAATAGAGATATTATTAAATCAGTTAATTTTGAATATATTTAGATCAAGAAAAGCGGAATTCAGATCTAGATCGGGGGAAAATTAAAGTTATTGACTAATCGACTTATTCTGTTGTTTTCACATTCGAGGTAAGTTCGTATGTGATAAATTTCATTATAAGTGTATTTTAAATGCTTTGATAAAGTATAAGTTGTGAATACGAGACTTCGAATAAGTTCGGCAATGACTTGATGGTAATTTGGCATTCGAAATCCCAGTTGAACCTTAGGAATAGTTTAGGATCTTAGTGACATGTCATTAGGGAATACATTGAGTTGGCTTTGGGGCATGATATTAGCACTTCGGGTGCAAGTTATACCGATTTGGCTTCGGGCCATGAATATTGGCTAATTTGGCTTTAGGCCATGGTATAGGCACTTAGTATGCGAGACTCCTGAGTATCCAACTTCTATTCTGAATGGTTCATCAGGTTAATGAATGATGTGGTAGAGAATGAGATTGGTACGAGATGGTACAGGTATGTACATAAACCATATTAACTTTGAATCGAAGAAGTGGTGAAGAAAGTATATAGTTTTGTGAATGAGTAATTGAAAGGTTCGTTAATTGATGTAAATTCATGTACTTATAATCAATTATTGAATTATGTGTTTATGATTATATCGAGTTTATTTCATACCAGCTTACTAAGCTTTGTAGCTTACTTTGTTTATTTTTCCTGTGTTTTATAGTGAATTCAAAGTTAGCTCAGATTCGGGGATTGTCGGAGATGTCGTCACATTATCCTACAAACGATTTGGTACTTTTAAGCTTATGTTTTAAGTATATGGCATGTATAAGGACTTTGGTCATGTTCGTTATGTTTTGTTAATGCTTTTGGCCATTTGAATTGGCTTGTAAATGTATATGTTTTGGTTTGTATATAATAGCCAAGAGAGTTGGCTTATTTTAAGTTAATTTGATTGTGTATATAATGTTGTTCATGGCAATGTAAGTTGACCTATTTGGCTTAGTTGGTGATGTATATATATATGTGGGTGCTAATGCCATTTTGTGATGTGAATTATATTGCTTGGTGAAGGGTTGACTGTGGATTATTAGTTGAGTAGCTAATGGTTGAAATTGAGATTGGTGTGCTTGTGGTTTTAGGCTAAGAAATGCTTAGTTGAAATGATACATGTGAATGCTTTGGAAATGTGAATTGGTATAATTTGAATAGGCAAAAAAAAAAGGTATTATAAGCATCATAAATGTTGGCATTGAAATGGTATATATTTTATCTTTGGTTATGGTTGTTTTGGTTGTTTATAAATGCTATAAATTGTGCATTTGCTATGATGTAGGTGTGTGCAAAATTTGGGGTGGCAAAATGGTTTGGTAAATAGCCTATTTTTGTCCACACGGGCAGAGACACGGACTTGTGTCCCAGCCGTGTGTGACAAATGGTTATGTTACATGGTCGTGTGTCCCCTGGTATTGAAATTAAAACCAAGTCAGTATGCTCCACACGGCCTCACACACGGGCGTGTGACTTGGCCATGTGGCATAAGTCTATATACCCTACAAGATTGGCACGGCCTAGCATACGGCTTGGCACATGGGCGTGTATGGCTATTTTTAGGGCACACGGGCTAACCACACGAGTGTGTGTTGGCCATGTGACCTAAGTCATTGAGTTACATGGGTTCGGGCACCAGCTGGGACACGACCATGTGCTTTCATTTCGAATGTCCACACGGCCTGTGACATAGGCGTGTCACACGGCCGAGCCACACGGGCTTGTGTCCCCTGTGTTTGAGAAAATTTCTTAAGTGCTCAAAAAGTTTCCAAAGTTATCGGTTTAGTCTCGAACCACTCCCAAAACATGTTTAGGGTCTCGTAGGCTCATTTAAGGGACATTATGATTGGTAATGATTGAATTGTATTTGAATTGATATATTATTTTTGAAATGTATATTCAAATGTGTTGTAAGTCCGATAATGCTCTGTAACCCTATTCCGGCATTGAATATGGGTGAGGGGTGTTGCATAACATATGCATATATTTTCCAACCAATTCAAGTCATATAAATCAATCAAACATCATTAACATTTATGAAATAATATCACATATTTATATTCTCAAACTTACCATCTTATAATTACTTATGTTTCACCTAATCCAATTTAACCAAACCATACATATATATATTAACATGTTATAACTTTGTAGTAGTATACCAAATCAAACATCACTAGCCATATCAATGGCTAGATTACGAACATCATTTGCAAGTCATTATTGGCCAAGTTAACCTATACATGCCATAACCTATACATGCCATTATACCAAAATAAGTTTACTTTTTATACCAAAACAAGTTGATGGATAGTGTGATGTTGTTCCAACCGACCTCCAACCTTTATGAGCTTTCGAGCACTATAAAATAGAGAAAATAAAACCTAGTAAGTTTTTAATGTTTAGTAAGTTCGTATAACAGGAAATAAACTTACCAATCACATTCATTATAATAAGCATACAATAACATGCTTTTTATCAATTTGATAAATTTGCCTAATCGCATACTCTCAATTAAGCAAGTTAGTCATAATATTCACATATACATTAAGCAAGTATAGATGAGCTCATCATGTTACAAACTTTCAGGTATTTCAAAATCATTTGAAATATAATTTATTTAATCTCATAATTTCTCATTTCAGGGATTTATCCGTTGAATCATTGAAATTTTGATGGATACTCAGCTCTGGTAGTACAGTTAAGGTGTACAATACTATAAACTGTCAATTCATAATTAGGGGTACCCATTAGGGCACTTAATCAGGAAGCACACTCTTGAGCCACATATCAGGATGCTCAGTTGAGCTATGTAACAGAACACTTATCCGGGCTAAACAGGAAACTCATAAGAGTTTTAATCCGGTAGCTCCTAGAGCTTAACAGATAACTCCGAAGAGTTAATATCAGGCAGCACCGGATATGGTAACAGGGAGTTCAAACGAGCCATGTCAGGAAGCCTATAAGAGCTTATATCAAGACGCTTATATAGAGCTGCATTTGTGTCAGCATTATATGTTGGATCACAACCGATCAAGTCATGTAACAGGACACTCACACAGAGCTGCATTAATGTGCAGCACATGCAAAATCACTACCGATCAAAATGCTCGCAAGAACTGTTTATCAGGATGCTCGAGAGGGCTATATCAGGATTACTCGTCCTAGCTAAATCCTGTCTGCAACATATGTAGGATCACATCTACTATGAGAAATTACATATATCCATCGAATTTCATTATTCAAACAGAATTTGACATTTATTCAAGCTATATTGGACATATAATTTATTTCATACTTTAAATATTTATATTTTATACAATCACATAACACATTCAACACAAGCATATGAATAAACACAATTCAGTTACACGGACTTACCTTAATAGTCGTTCGTACAAGAAATTCTACTAATCTGAAACTTTTTATTTTCCTCGATCTAGCTTCGAATTTGAGTTTTCTGGATCTATATGAATGAATTTAATCATCAATTTATCACATTTCATATTCAATTTACACCCTAGGCAAATTACATTTTGCCCTTAAACTTTTTATAAATTCAATTTCATCCCTAGGCTCAGAGAAATTCGTGCAATTTAATCTCATTACAAGCCGAACCGAAATTTTAGTATAACATTTACAACACATGTATTCCATAAAATTCAAAATTTTTCTTCAACTTTCACATCTTTACAAATTAGTCATTAAATCACAATTTCATAAAAATTCACTTTGCAAAAGTTGTTTATCTATCAACAACATTTCATTTTCTACAATAAATTTCAAATTTTCAACATATTCATCCATGGAAAAACTTTATTACTTTGATAACTTTTTAAATTAATCCTCAAAATAGATAGATTAGACTATCCCGATCTAAAAATATAAAAAATTACTAAAAACGAGACAAGAAAACATACCTAATTAAGCTTGATTAGTTTCCTTTCTCTCTCCTAAGGTTTCCATGCAAATTTTGGGGAATATGATGAAAAATAAGAAGATATTTTCTATTTTCATCTTTTAATTAATTCAATTTCCAATTTAGTCCTTGCCCTTTTTCTAATTTCCATAGATGAATCATCTAAAAATATCTACTAACTTTTCTTTAATGGTCTAATTACTATATAAAGACCTCAAGTTTTGAATTCCATAGCTATTTGATCCTTCTAGCTATTAGAACTCAACTTTTTCTTTCTATGCAATTTGGTCCTCTCTATAATTAAGCACATAATCGATAAAATTTTCTTATTAGAATTTTCATATAACATTCCTATCATAATATGAATCATGCAAAAATATTAAAATAATTTTATTTTCAGCTAAGATTTGTGGTCTCGAAACCACTATTTCGATTTCATTGAAAATGGGCTGTTACAATAAGGCATCTTTTGGTACACACAAGCAAGTGACACTACCGTAAGCTCTTTATGATTAGGGTGGTTTTGGTTAAACATGGTCACAGTCTCTCACACGGACATGAGAATGGTTGTAATATTTTGCATTTAGGTCTACATGACCTCAGTGAGTTACACAGTCTAGATACACGACTGTGTGCGTGACACTTCATACCCAACCCAACCTCCGAATTCGGGTATGGAGCATCACAGGTTGACATCGATTTGAAAACAAATCTATTTATTTTTCTTTCTTGAAAAGTCCATAATCCATTTTGGCGAATACCCCCTTTTTCCAAAGTCGTATTCCTAAGTATAAGTCCATTTATATTTGGAAGCACAATTTAAATAAAAGTTCCACTGTATTAAAGGTGCATGGACTATCCATCTTGCGACTACTTAATCAACATCAATGATCATAAATATTGTTATGCCACCAAGGCCTCCATTCAACATTCTACATGTTCAAAATATCATTCAATACAAATTAAAAATTTCAAAGTGGCAGTCTCTAACAATTAGTCTACACCCCCAACAAATACATGTTAACCCCAAAATTAAGAAGGCTCACAAATTGCCACAAATATGGTTGTGTCCCTTCAAACACCTCACTTAACCTATGAACCTAAAAGGAAGAAAAAATTGAGTAAGTTTGTAAGAACTTAGTGAGTTCTTGGGAAAACGATCCCACTTTAATTACTACCCGACAATAAGGTAAAAGGGACTCGATTAGTCCATCATGTCTAGTGGATACATTACTCTGACATACAAAATAATTGGCAAATGATACAACCAATCAATTCAACTGATTGGCGAACTCATATAGAACAATCATAGGCACATCAACTTTACGAACATGCCACTTATGTGGATGGCCATTTATGGCAGACAAGTTTACTATTTATGATGTCATGTAACACGCAATACCACATGCACCCTTTTTCTATGTACTCTCTTCCTTGTGCTAGCTTTTAATCCCCAATTCTCGAAGATATAATGGCCTAAAAGTCAGTGGTGTTGAAAAATACAGTTTCAAGACTCGTTTCCTTAAACTAGACTTGTAAATATTTTTATTAAATACTTAAGGATTTATATAATGGGTGAATTGAATTTTGGACAGGTAATTTTATCGATTAGTGATTAGATCCAGAGAAATCTCTAATTAAAGCATGGAAAAGGGACTTAAGTGGCTATTAAACCACTGTGCTATTGATAATGGATAGTAATGGATGTTTTAGTGATGATTAGTTTGATAAATCTTAAATAAATTAAACAAAACATTAAAATAAAATAAATATAACTAAAATAATAAAAGATGGTGGAATGAAAGTGAAAATTATTTTCTTCTCCATTTAGCCAAAAATGAGAGAAGAGAAGGAAGAAAAAAAAAAGTCGATCTTAGGGGTTTTAATATTTAAAGCTTCAATTTGGTTAGTGTTTTTTTCTTGTAATTTTTATGTTTTGAGATCATGAGAACCTAATTTATTCAGCCCATGTATTAATTTGTAGAATTTTTAAAGTTTTGAAAATTACCATGGTTAAGAATTTAAAGTTTTAGGTGCTAAATTGAGAGATTTTAAGCTTTGAAGTGAAAAAGGACTAAATTGTAAAGCTAATTGAAAGTTTTGAGAATTAGGAACTAAAGTGCATAAACTGTAAAATTGGATGTCAAATTAAGAACAAGATCCTTAATGGACTATAGTGAAATTGGTTTGAAATTTGGAGTTCTAAATTGAGAATTATGTTAGTCCCGATTTTAAGGACTAAATCGAAAAAATATAAAATTTATGTAAATTTTCAATTGAGTGTGGGATTAATTGTGTAACCATGAAATTGTGTGTTTATGTTAATCCATAGCTAACATAGACCCGGATTCCTCGAAAAAGAAAGGAAAAGACAAAGTTGTCAACGAATACTTAGAGTATACGGTTTGTATTTCTATAACCCTAACCTTTTCAGTTGCTACATTTACAAACTACGTTGCATACTAATAACATAAGGTAAGATAGAAATGATAGAACGAGCTAAACTGGATCGATTTGAAAATATGAAATACTGTTATAATTGTGCAATTGAATTCAGTTTGGGATGAGTTATGCTGTCACATATGTGAATTGATGATTGGTCGATGAAATTATGTTGTGAGAATTAAGAAATTAATTTTTATAAATTGAAATAAGGATGGATAGTAGATATCGGATTATAGATTCAGAAATGTACAATTAGACTGTATAATCAAGTTATATATTTTGACATGTAGATAGTTATTTAATTTGCATTTGAAATTTCGTTTGTTGATTCATGCATTACATAATTTATATTATGTTCTATCAGATATAAAAATACCACTGAGTTATGCTCAACATACAATTGTTATTTATCACGCGCAGGTTAGGTTTTGATCCTAAACACTCGTCGAAATCAACATCCAACTACCATCCTAGACTCAACAATTTGGTGATGTTTTTGTTAATTAATGGTATACCGAAGGGAGTCTTTTGGTTTCAATGTTATATTTGAATGAAACTTGATATTTTGGTATTGTTGGTGCATATGTAAAGGTTAACCATTAGTGGTATGAACTATGTGATTATATGTAACACCTCTAACCCGTATCCGTCGCCGAAATAGGGTTATGGAGCATTACTGGAGTTTACAATTCAATTACTGTTAATTGAAGTCATTTACTATTCATTTTTGAAAATCAATTACAATCAATCATAATGTCCCTCATATGGGTCCTCGAGGCCCAAAATACATATTAGAATCAAGTCGGGACTAAACCGGAATCACAAAAAAAAAATTTAGTCTCACTCAATCAAGAGGCCTAAGATATTGCTCCCATTATGTAGGAGAGATAAAATCTTATCTTAATCACTCACATCCCAATACAAAGATTGTGGCATATCCAACATCAGTCTTTATAGTATAACCATTTATGAAAGATGTTTAACCGTGTTAAAGCATACGACTCATGATGTTGGGACTATGAAGATCTTAAGTCTAAGGATCATACATACAATTACAACTATGAGAAATCTTGTGACTATCACATAATAATCCAAGAAGCATTTTCAGGGTATGTCAATCTAGTATATTGTTCTCTAACATATACTTATGTGTTAATTTGATATCTCATATCTAGAAAAACACATGTCATCAATCAAAAACATATTAGCCTCAACACTTATTATTCTCCAAGCCCACAATAATACTCGAATAAGTACATTTAAGAAGATTTTATCATTTTTTGGATTTTATCATTATACAATTTATTTTAACATAGAAATAAGTATTGCAAACAATAACGCAATGTCTTTATTAATAAACTAGGTAAACAAGCATGTCATTACAATCATCATATGATTGATCTTTGGTTATACTCCAACAAGTTTAACCTGTAACGCCCTGACTTTTTTTCTTATTTCTGGAACTATTTGACATTAATGTGTATCTGCTTCAATGGTTAAGTGTTCTGGGTATGTGTGTGAGGTCCCAAGTTCAAGCCCTACCTTTAGCAATTTTTGTTAATTTTTTGGAATTAATTCCTACCTTTGTTCAGTGGGCTTATAATAAAATGTCTATAATTCCATATCAGAATAAGCCTACTGGTTCGAGTAGTAAGGAAGTTGGTGTGTTGGAGGTCTTATGTTCGAATCCCAGTGCGAGCATGGGAATTGATTTTTGGTTAGTGTTGCGTTAGTGTTTCAGTAGAGTTGGAACTCTGAGACGGTTAAGAGTTAGTAGGGGAGTGGAAGAAAATCTACTCATTATTTTTTATTATCCCAATTTTTAATTTTTCTCTCTCTTCTTTTCTCCCTTTTGACGTTTCTGCACTCTCTTTTTGTCAAAAATTTCCTCTCTAAATCGTGGTTTTGGCTATTCAGTTTTGTTGTTCACTTCCAAAGGTAAATGTTGTCGTTATGTTGGGGGAAACTTTCCTCTTTTAATTTTACATTGGGTTCAAGGCTTGATTTTATTTCGGTAACCGTTTTGGTAGGTGCGTTTGAGGAAAATCAAGGTCCATCGTTGCTGTAGTGGAGCTACAAGGTTACTTTTGTCAAGGGTAAGTCTGAATCATTTGAGTATAATTTTCTGTTATGGTGTCGAATTGTAGCCAAAATGGAATCTCAGTTGGATTCGTTAATTAAAGTAATTGTGGATGTTTCTGTGGTTATTCTTAGATTTTGTTTGCTTCAAGGTCACGTTAACGTCAAAATCAAACCAGGTGTGTACTCGAAACACAGAAAAATGATGGTCGATAAAGTCGAAAAACCTTACTGTCGACGTCACACGAACGTGTGGTTACCCGTGTGGTAGACCCTGTGTAAGAACATGGCCGTGTGGTTGATAGAGGCCAGGCCGTGTACAAGATACGATCATGTGAGGGTCGGAGTGTGGCAGTGTGAGCCGCACGGGCTAGGCCAAATTGGGCGTGTGGGCCCAAACTAGCATGTGGATTCTGGGCCAAGCCGTGTGATCTACACGAGCAAGGCCACCATTTATCTAAATTTTTCCCTAGGGTTGCACGGGTCGTCCCAAACGACTATGGGCTTACTATAGGATACTGATTATTTGATATACTGATCTGATTAGGATACTGATCTGATTTTTTGATCTAATTTTTTGATATACTAATCTGATTAGGATACTGATAAACGTCTATTTACACTATTATCTACATATATGTTATCTATATACACTTATATGTCAGCATGTAAGCATGTTAGGTTGTTTATCTGTATTTGTATATTTTTGTATTTGATATTGGGGATAGGATGATGTATATTGGAGGAAGTATTCTGAAAGGCAATTTACGCCTATTATTTGGCAGCATGGCTGTATTATATCAGTTACATGCCGCATCGGTATGATATGGTTATAGGGCTGAGTGGGTGTTTTA
This sequence comes from Gossypium hirsutum, assembly GCF_007990345.1. Lineage (NCBI taxonomy): Eukaryota > Viridiplantae > Streptophyta > Magnoliopsida > Malvales > Malvaceae > Gossypium > Gossypium hirsutum. Next base: position 66,416,747 of record NC_053428.1, read on the forward strand.
AACCCCACATGGTGTGTAGGAATGGTCGAAGATGGTGTGTAGAGGATGGGGGTAGGATTTTGATTTCTGATTCTGATTTGCACATCTATGTCTGTATCTGAGCTAGGTTTAGTCCCGAATCTATAACTGTTTAATTCTGAATTTTTGAATGTGTGCATACTTAAAACTGTGGGGTTATACACTGAGTTTACGTAAACTCATTCCTTTTAGTTTGATCTGTACAGGTAATCTTCTTGAGGTTTGACTGCGCTTTATGATTTTAATATTGCAAAACTCGACAAAAGCTTGGATTTTGCTAAAAGCAACTAATTGAATAAGAATGTCGAAACCGATAAAGGTGATAAGGGTTAATGAATTAATGTGGTTTTAACTTAACGACAATGATTTTCAATCCCATTTCATATGACACTTTCGAATAGCCATAACGTGTAGGCTGGGTTTGAGGTGTTACATTTAGTGGTATTAGAGCCTGCAGCTGTGAATTTTGGGTTCCAAAATTTGGTTTTAAAAAATTACTTTTCAAATGATTGTAAACACTTTGATTAACTACGTGGTAGACCGAGTCTCCAACGTCAATTCTGTAAGTTTTCTGAAACTTAGATTGATTATTCTGAAATACTGTAGAAAGTCACTTTGAAAACACTATTAGTATTGTAACACCCCTTACTCGTATCCGTCGCCGGAACAGGGTACGAGGTATTATTAACAAATTATAGTATATACTATTAAATAAAACCCAACAAAAATATGGCGTGCAATTTGATCATGAATCATTGTAACATATGCCATTAACAATACAAACCAATTTCAAAGGCTTCGTACAAAATGATTAGTTTGATACTATAAGTAGTATTTTAAACCTAGACAATTATAACACGTAACAAAATAACTAAGTCTGCTATACATGCCATATTTCAAAATGTTGAGTTCAGATACCAAGGGTATTGATAGTGCGGGCGGATCTTCAACGATCTCTAACTCCTGTGCTAGCTGGATGACACTATAAGACAAGGAGAGAAAAGAAAGTAAGCTTATAGCTTAGTAAGTAAGTATATAAATAACAGATAAGGAATCTAATATGTCTACAACATAACTCAAATATATCATATTTTTAATTTTTTTACTATTTACTCCGGTTTGATCAAGCTGTCCCTCCTGCGTCATGATCACTAAATAAATCATAACTCGAGTTACAAAACTAAAATTCAAATTCGTAAAATTTCCCTGAATCTAAACTCATAAAAATTCTTACTAATTTTTTTCTAGAATTTTTGGTTCAGCCAATTAGTACAGTTTATTAGTTAAAGTTTCCCCTGTTACATAGCTCAACTGATCTAACCTCTGTTCACTACGAATTTAATTTCTCTCCGTAAAAAATTCAAATAACCATGAAACTTGTTTCATTTAAAACTAGACTCAATAAGGAATTTAGGCATATAAACTATATTTCTTAATTTGTTTTTTATAATTTTTAATGATTTTTCAAAGTTGGAACAGGGGATCACATAGTCATTCTGAGCAAGTCACACACAATTGTAAATATCTCAAAATATAGAATTCCTTTGCTTGCTATGTTTCTTTTATATGAAAATATACTCATTAAGATTTAATTTCACATCTCATTCAACCTCTAATTAAGTTCCTTCTATTTTTGGTGATTTTTGAAAATCACGTCACTGATATTGTCCAAAACAGTTTTAATGCTAATTTCACTCTTTCACACATTCTTTGTACTAACCTCATTTTAACTTATATATATATAGCACAAATAATTTTGACTACATTTCATACATCACAAGTATAGGCCCATGACTACAATGTCACCATAAAGCCATCCCGTTGAACAATTCGGATTAATCCTCGATACTTGATGGTTTCAGCACACAGCCCCACCATCATATTTCATTTAATTCGGCTCTCTTGTACACATGGTGAACACTTAGTACCACTCATACGACCTAGCCGATTTGTCTCGTAGCTCTCTTGTCTACATGGTGTCCTTCACTTGGAATCACGCATGCGACCTAGCTACATTTATCTCTCACGTAGCTCTCTTGTCTACATGGGATACATCCCGTATCACACATGTGACCTAGCTACTACATAGTATCTCGTAGCTTTCTTGTACACATGATGTGCACTCGGCACCATACATGTGACCTAGCTACGCCCCCTTCTATTTTATTCGATCTTTCCGAATGTTCAACTGGGATCTCTCTCTATTACTTATTTCCATTCTTCCAATAGTCGATTTATACTTCAACTTCATCTAATATATATAATAGGTTGAAATATAAGAATGTAAATGAAATTAATGTATTATTTACATACAAACTTACCTCGGTGCAAAATATGGGAATTTTGCAATTTAGTCCAAAACTTTCTCCTTTCCCCGTTCGAGGTCGATTCCACGCTTTTCTTGATCTATAACAACATATTTAGTTCATTTAACACTCGAACTATTTATTTTAATTCAAAAATCACATTATACAAAAATTACATTTTTGCCCCAAGGCTTGAAAATTTAATTTCAGCCCTTATTCTTATGTTTAATGACCTACTGATCATTTTTCTCTTCTATGGCAACATCAAATTCTCACTCTAACACATAGTTATGAACAATAGGTATTTTTATCGATAATACCGTTTTGCTCGTTTTCGTTAAAAATCGTTTAGAAAAGATCGTTCTCCTAACTTCAAACATTCATATTCTACCATCAAACAACAAAATACATGCCTATCATTCATGGGTAAATTTTTAATCATACACCCTAACTCGAAATAATGGTAGAAATAAGTAAACCGAGCTATGAGGATTTCAAAAATGTGAAGAACATTAAAAACGGGGCTTGAAATCACTTACTATGAAGCTTGAAAATTGAAGAAACCCTAGCTATGGAGGAGAGCAAATTTCGGCAGCAACTAGTGAAGATGATGACCAATTTTGTGTTATTTTTCCCATTTTATTTCATTTAATATACAAATGACCAAAATACCCTTACTACTAAACTTTCCAAAAATTCCCTGTAACACCCCGTACCCGAGACCGTTGCCGGAGTCGAACACGAGCTGCTAACCGACTTAATTCATTTACTTTTATAGTCCATTTTAAAAATTTCTAGGCAGTTGGCTAACTGTGTCACTGTCACCTTAAAAATCACATCTTGAGTTCTAAAATTCTAAAATCAGTTTCGTAATTTTTCCCTGAAACTAGACTCATATGTCCATCTATATAATTTTTTCTAGAATTTTTTGTTGGGCCAATTAGTACAGTTTATTAGTTAAAGTCTCCCCTGTTACAGGGTATGACTACACTGACCTTCATGCATTACGATTTGGATATCTCCCTGTACAGGGCTTCAATACTGATGCCGTTTGTTTCTATAGAAACTAGACTCAAATAGGAATCTATACATATATGGCATGACTTCTAAATGTCTCTGGTTAATATATAATGAATTTCCAAAGTCAGATCAGGGGATCCAGAAACCGTTTTGACCCTGTCTCACGAAAACTTTAGCATCTCATAATATACTGTTCAAATGAACGTTTCGTTACTTTCCTATGAAAATAGATTCATCAAGGTTCGTTTGCATAATTTATTCACTATTTAATTCCATTCCTACTATTTTTAGTGATTTTCCAAATCTACATCACTGCTGCTGTCAGCATCTGCCTTTAAGGTAGACTTTACCTATTTCATAGTTTCCATGATTCAACTAGCCCTTTTAGCATAAATAGCACAATTTATGATAGTGATTAACCATTCCCATGGCCAATCCTTGTTAAGAATATCCATACCAAATGATTATAACATTATGCTCAAACATATATAAGCCATTTTCGCATGGCTATCCAAAATTATACAAATCCAAAGGGTCCATGACCCACAACAAAAAGGGTAGTCCTATACATGCCATTTCAAAGTTCAACCAAAAGTATACCAAAAGGAGCTTTGATAGTGTGGGCGACTTCGACTTCAAAATCCCGAGTCCGATAACTGAAGAACCAAAATCTATAAAACAGAGAATCAAAGAAACGGAGTAAGCATTAAATGCTTAGTAAGTTTTAAGCAAACAAAGTGTTCTCAATCACTATCATTAGTCATTCATTTCAACTGTTCGATGAAGTTAATCTAGAGCTTCATCTCGATCTATAATATCATTAAACGCAACACTTGGCTGCCACATATATACTTTCGAATAATAATGACCTAGATGGTCAAATATTTCCAAAGCACATTCTTCATCGATTTTCAACTTTCAATAATCCTTTCCACTTGTTCATAATCACATCCATACTTTTAAGTATTTCAACATGACAAGTACTAAATTACCATAGGCACATAAAGAACCAAACATATTCCTTATCACATATACGTAAGCTTACAAATCATAATCCTTACCTTGTACTGGCACATCTAGCTCAACCCAACTCATACTCAAATCATAAGGCTTTTGGGCAGAATATGCACTAATACATAAGAATATTTCATCGCATACTTTATTATACAACATACCATTACCAATTAGATCATTCTCATATTTGGAGTTATAATATTAATCACATTTACCTACCTCTTTGATACTAATAATTCACCTCGAAATCACTCCACCGATGAGTAAGTAATACGTACCTGAACATCTTAAATACATAATACTTAATGCAGATACTCAATATCAAAGTCTTACTTGAATCCTAGCATTTAGCCGTCGGGTCTTTAAAGCTCGGATATAGTACGAGCACGAAGCCTACGGACATTAATCAGGATAATATTCTCGCATAAAGCCTGCGGGGTTTTAACCCGGATATAGTACTAACACAAATGCCCTTCGGGACTCATCACATTTATACACTTTCACATCCATCACGTTGGCCACTCGGCCCTGTCACATATATACACTTTCACATTCATCACATCGGCCATTAGGCCTTATCACATATATACACTTTCACATTCATCACATCGGCCATTAGGCCTTATCACATATATACATTTTCACATTCATCACATCGGCCATTAGGCCTTATCACATATATACACTTTCACATTCATCACATCGGCCATTAGGCCTTATCACATATATACACTTTCACATTCATCACATCGGCTATTAGGCCTTATCACATATATACACTTTCACATTTATTCAAATATACTTCACATACCACATATACTATCATGTACAGACTTGGTCTTGGCCGAATCTACATCCATCACTTTCCAATGAATAATTCAATTTTACGCCATACTATCATTTCATATTCGAATACTCATAAGCTTACAATACCACGATTTAGAATTCAAGTATGGGTTTAATCAATAGCTTATGAGCAACTAAAACAAGTTTTATCCATGTTTACAACAAAATCACATATTCACTACGAGCTATTTTCCTGAGCAATGGTCACTAAATTATTTATAACCGGAGCTACAAAACTCCAAATCACTTACCGTTAATTTTTCCTGAATATAGACTCGTATATCTTCCATCATAAAATTTCCAGAATTTTAGGTTTGGCCAATCAATACCAGATTTTTCTTAAAGTTTCCCCTGTTTCACTGTTTGACTAATCTGACCACTCTTCACTACGAATCAAATTTCTCATTTTACAGAATTCAAAATGCGTTGTATTTGATTTCATTTGAAACTAGACTCATTAAGGAGTCTAAGCATATAAATTTTATCTTATAACCATTTTTTTACAATTTATAATGATTTTCTAAAAACAGAACAGGGGATTTCGGAGTCATTCTGACACCGTCTCACACAACTTTAAATATCTCTTTATAGGAAATTTATTTGCTCACAAGGTCTCTTTTATAAGAAACTAGACTAACTAATCTTTGATTACATATTTTATTCAGCCTATAATTCCACGCCAACAATTTATAGTGATTTTCTAAAGTCACGTTACTGCTGCTGTCCAAAGCAAATTATTACAATTTGCTCTTAAATTTCCAAGTCCAAACACTTATGAACTTACCTTTTGAGTTTAAGACATATCATGGCCACATCATATCTTATTAACTCAACTCATTATGTCCTATTTTGATTGGATTTACTCAACGTTTGATCACTTAAAACTTACCTCGGAAGTGGTCGACGATTAGGTATCCACGGCTATTCGTTTACATTCTCTTTTTCCCCTATCCGACTTTGATCCTCTTTGCTCTTAAGCTAAAGCCGCAGAGCACTTTCGAACACCATCACTCAGCTTGGATTGAAGCATCGGATACAAAAACTTTAACCTTCATGTAAAATTAATTTCGGCATTCAATCCCCTTAAATTTCAGCTTGTAAAACAATTAATAGCAGTTTTAGACATCATAGTCTTCACCCATTTAGACAACATTCTTTAACATCTAAATAGCTCATTTATATATCATTTGTTCATTAACAACACAATATTCAAACAACATCAATACCACAATCAGATAGCATAAGCAGGGCAGCAATGAATAATACCAACAAGGTAAAATTCGGACAATGATTTAACATTTTCAACAATTGTCAAACACAAGAGAATAAAAGTTCAAGGAAAGCTCACTAAGGTTCCCAACACCGATTCTACCTATTCAATTTGCTCTTTCCCTTTTCTACTACAACCTTCTCCTACCTTGTTAGCTAAATACAATCAACCCCAAAGTTACAAAAATGGATTATAACAACACAAGCATTCACTAAATTCTTTTAACACAAGTGAGAAACTCTTCATCTACTAGACATGCAACATTTGCAACTAGAAAAGAAAATCTTCTCTACTCCCACATATTCGTCAAGCTCAAATCAACAATGCAACCAGAATTTGTCAACGAAAAGCTATGGGCAAGGGAGAGTTTAGAAGAGTTACCCTTCTACTTGAAAATTTTAACTTCTAAGCAACAAATTTCATGGTTTTCCACTACATGCAGCTGCCCTCTCCTTTCTAGCTTCATTCCTTTCTTCCTCTTTTCATTTTGGCCAAGAAGAACCGATTTCTTCTTTTTCTTTCCTTCTCAAGTCACGGCAATGGGGGGAACATGGATGAGACAACTTTGTTCTCATCACCCCTCCCTTTTCATTTCTTTATTACTAACCCTTTATTATATTCTTTCTCCCATAACACACTAACACAACATGTTTCCAACATGTTTCACCCCATAACATTTTGTCCACTCTCATGCTCATGGCCGGCCACTACTAATTAGGGGGGAAATTGACATGCAAGTCCACCCTTTTTATTTCATGCACTAATAGATCCTTATGTTTTGACCTATCACATTTCAAAAGTGTCACACATAAGTCCTATTGACTAAATTCACATGCAATTTACTAAATCAAAGCTTAAAACTTTCACACATTCGTATTCACATATAATAGTCATAAAATATGACGGCTAATTATTTTTATGACTCGATTTTGTGGTCCCGAAACCACTTTTCGACTAGGGTCAAATTAGGGGTGTCACATTCCCTCCATGTCCAACTTTTGTCCATAACTTAGGAATGGGTCAAATTGATATTTAAGACCTCCTAGTTAATATCTCAAAGCAATTTCATACTAAAAACTTCTAAAACACGAGTTTTACAATTTATTCGGTTTAGTCCCTAATCTCAACTTAAGCGCTCAATGCATTGAATTTCATCACGAAATTTTCACGAAATCATGAAATCATATCATAAACCCCAAAATAATTATAAAACAATTATTTCTATCTCGGATTTGTGGTCACAAAACCACTATTCCGATTAGGCCCTAATTCGGGTTGTTACAATTCTCCCCCCTTTAGAGATTTTCGTCCCCGAAAATCTTACCGGTAAAGAGGTTTGGGTACTGTTTCCTCATAGCTTTCTCAGGTTCCCACGTAGCCTCTTCTATCCCATGTCTGTGCCACAATACTTTCACTAAGGCTATACTTTTATTTCTTAACTGTTTAATTTCTTGAGCCAAAATCTTTATTGGTTCCTCCTCATAGGTCATATCCGGTCAAATCTCAATTTCTGTTGGAGAAATCACATGTGAAGGATCAGAACGATAACGTTGCAACATTGATACATGAAACACGTTATGAATTCTTTTTAACCTGCCGGTAAGGCCAACCGATATGCCACTGGTCCAATCCTCTCAGTAATCTCGTACGGCCCAATAAAATGCGGACTCAACTTGCCTTTTCGGCTAAATCTCAGAATCTTTTTCCATGGTGACACCTTCAAGAACACTTTATCACCCACCTGAAATTCAATCTCTTTTCTTTTTAAATCTGCATATGACTTTTGTCGATCTGAAGCAGCTTTCAAGCAATCCCGAATTACTTTTATTTTCTCTTCGGTTTCTTTAACTAGATCAACTCCGTGAATCTGTTTCTCACTAAGTTCGGTCCAATATAAAGGAGTCCGACACTTACGACCGTACAAGGCTTCGTACGGTGCCATTTGTATACTTGACTGATAACTGTTATTGTAGGCAAATTCAATCAAAGATAGATATTTCTCCCAACTACCTCCAAATTCTAAGACACAGCATCTAAGCATATCCTCGAGTACCTGGATTACTCTTTCCAACTGACCATCTGTTTGTGGATGAAACGCGGTACTAAAGTTTAATTTTGTACCCAAAGCTTCTTGTAACTTTTTCCAAAATCTTGAGGTAAATCTCGGATCTCTATTTGATATTATAGACATAGGTACTCCGTGCAACCTCACAATTTCAGCAATATATAATTCGGCTAATTTATCAAGTGAGTAATCGGTACGTATTGGTATAAAGTGGGCTGACTTTGTTAATCTATCAACCACTACCCAGACAGCATCCTTCTTTTTAGGAGTCAAAGGCAAACCGGTTACAAAATCCATGGTAATCTTGTCCCATTTCCACTCAGGCACCATTATCGGTTGAAGTAGTCCTGAAGGCACTTGATGTTCAGCTTTTACTTGTTGACAGATCAAACACTTGGTTACAAATTCAGAAATGTCCCTTTTCATACCTGGCCACCAATACAACTTCTTTAAATCATTATACATTTTTGTGCTACCAGAGTGAACTGATAAACAGCCACTGTGCGCGTCATGTAATATTTTCTGAATCAATTCATCGTTTTTCGGTACACATATCCTGTCTCGAAACATCAAACAGTCGTCTGGTCCAACTCGAAAATCTGAGTCGTAACCTGATTTGCATTGAGTTCTCTTGGTTCGCAACTCACTATCGTTCTTTTGAGCATCACAAATCAGCTGGAGAAATAACGGTTTAGCCCTCATCTCTGCTAAGATTGACCCATCATCAGACAATGCTAACCCCGTATTCATGGCTCTCAAAGTAAAAAGAAATTTCCTGCTCAAGGCGTCAGCAACTACATTTGCTGTTCCTGGATGATAATCAATCACTAGCTCATAATCCTTTAATAATTCAAGCCATCTCCACTGTCGCAGATTCAAATCCTTTTGATTCATCAAATACTTCAAACTTTTGTGATCAGTAAAAATTCGGCATTTTTCACCATACAAATAATGTCGCCAGATCTTCAAGGCAAAGACAATAGCGGCCAATTCCAAATCATGTGTAGGATAGTTCTTCTCATGCGGTTTTAACTGTCTCGAAGCATAAGCTACCACTTGACCGTCTTGCATCAACACATATCCAAGGCCTGTCAATGATGCATCACTATAAATTACGAACTCCTTTCTTGGCTCGGGCTGTACTAAAATTGGTGCTTCAGTCAATCGTGCTTTCAACTTTTCAAAACTATGCTGACATTTATCAGTCCATTCAAACTTAACATTCTTTTGCAACAACTTAGTCATAGGAGAGGCAATCATCGAAAATCCCTCAACAAAACGTCTATAATACCCGGCCAAGCCTAAAAAGCTTCTAACCTCGGATACATTCTTTGGTGGTTTCCAATCAACGATCTCAGAAATCTTGCTTGGACCCACCTGAATACCATCACCTGAGACTATATGTCCCAAAAATCTGACTTCACGAAGCCAGAACTCACTTTTACTAAACTTAGCAAACAGTTTCTTTTCTCTCAAGATCTGCAATATGGTTCTCAAGTGTTCGGCATGTTCAGACTCATCCCGAGAATAAATTAGAATGTCATCTATAAACACTACTACAAACTTATCCAAATATGGTCGAAAGATCTGGTTCATTAAGTCCATAAATATAGCTGGAGCATTTGTTAAGCCGAAAGGCATCACAAGAAACTCATAATGTCCATACCTTGTCCTAAAGGCTGTTTTCGGCACATCCGACTCCTTAACTCTCAACTGGTAGTAACCAGACCTCAAATCGATCTTTGAAAACACTGTGGCCCCCTTTAACTGATCGAATAAATCATCAATCCTCGGCAATGGGTACTTGTTCTTTATAGTCACCTTATTAGCTGATGGTAATCAATGCAAAGTCTCATTGAACCATCCTTCTTCTTTACGAACAATACAGGAGCACCCCAGGGAGAGAAACTCGGTCTCACAAATCCCTTATCTGTTAACTCTTGCAACTGATCCTTCAATTCTTTTAATTCAGTTGGAGCCATTCTATATGGAGCAATTGAGATCGGTACAGTACCCGGCAACAAATCAATGGCAAACTCTATCTCTCTGTTCGGAGGCAACCCAGGCAATTCCTCTGGAAATACATCTGGAAACTCACAGACTATCGGTACTGATTCAAACTTCAGTTGAGGCAACTCAGTATTCATTACATAAGCCAGATAAGCTTCACACCCTTTCCTCATGTATTTCTGTGCAGACATGTGCGAAATCACCATAGGCAATTTATTTGATTCATCTGTTTCAACCCACAGAATTTCTCCATTTTCACATTTCAACTCTAGTGTTTTTTGTTTACAATCTACCTTGGCATCAAACAATGTCAACCAGTTCATTCCCAAGATAACGTCAAACTCATCCAATGGTAACAGCATCAGATTAGCCAGAAAACAGTGACCTTGAATCATTAATGGGCAATTCTTGCAAACCTTGTCAACTAGCACATATTGGCCTAAGGGGTTCGACACTTTAATCGTAAACTGAGTAAACTCGACAGGCAACTTTTTATTAGATACTAAATTTATGCAAATATAGGAATGAGTGGAACCGGGATCAATCAATGCAATAACAATAGTATCATAGAGAGAAAATGTACCAGTAATGACATCGGGAGATGATGCATCTTCTCGGGCATGTATAGCATAAGCTCTAGCAGGTGCTCTAGCTTCTGATCTCGCCGCTGAATCTTTCATCGTAGTTTTACTACTAGTCCCACCTCCAGTATTTCTCGGTGGTTTACCTCTACTAGCGGTGGTATTCTGTCTAGCACTCTGAAATCTTTCTTCTTTAACTTTCTCCGGACAGTCTCTAATAAAATGCTCACGAGAACCGCACCTGAAACAAGCTCGCTCATTTCCCCAACACTCACCATAATGTTGCCTGCCACATTGCTGACACTCGGGCTTTCTAGGTCGCACATTACCCACACTTGCCACTGAAGTAGCTTGAGCTTTAGACCCCGAATATGCTCTACTACGATCTCTGTATGAATCCCCAATTGAAACTATCATTCGAGGGTTTGTCTCTTTGGACCTCTTTGATTGAGATTGAAATGACTTGCTTATCGGCCTTTCTCTGGCATCTCGAGCCTCAATAGCAGCTTTTCTTCTTTCTTTGTTTAATTCTTCGGCTTTAAGAGCTCGGTCAACCAATACTACAAATTCTTTCAACTCCAAAATTCCTACAAGTACTTTAATGTCCTCATTTAGCCCATCCTCAAACCTTCTGCACATAATGGCCTTGGTGGACACACATTCCTGGGCATACTTGCTGAGTCTTACAAATTCACGTTCATACTTTGCCACAGACATCTTGCCCTGCTTCAATTCAAGGAACTCCTTCCGTTTTTTATCAATAAATCGCTGACTTATGTATTTCTTTCTAAATTCTTCCAGGAAGAAATCCCAAGTAACTATTTCTTTTGGCACCACTGCTACCAAAGTCTTCCACCAGTGGTAGGCCAAATCTCTCAAAAGTGATACAACACACTTTAAGCACTCCTCGGGTGTACATGAGAGCTCATCAAATACATGGGTAGAATTTTCAAGCCAGAACTCCGCTTTCTCAAGATCATCATCGATCTTTGCTCTAAACTCTTCGGCCCCTTGTTTTCGAATCTTGTCAATCGGAGGCTTGTTTGTTCTTACCAAATCTATGCCTTAAGCAGCTACAGGAATCGTCTGAGGTATGGGAGGGGGTGGAGGAGGTTGAGCATTTGGATTTGCTCGAATAAATTCAGTATACCAATTGTTCATCATTTGGAGAAAGGCATCCCGAGCCTCATCTCCCTGTCTTAACGTCTCAGGTCTACTTTCCACAGGCACGGTCCCTTGTGCGGGAGCCGGCACATTACTAGCAGCATCATCAGCCGCAGTTCCTTCAGGATCCATTACTATATTAAAACAAAACACAGTTTAGAATAATCAGGAGTCACCACACTATCACAATATTTTTATGGCATGTATAGCTAGACTTTTACACACACTTTATTAGTCCGAGAACCGACTAAACCATAGCTCTGATACCACTAAATGTAACACCCCTTACCCGTATCCGTCGCCGGAACAAGGTACGAGGTATTATTAACAAATTATAGTATATACTATTAAATAAAACCCAACAAAAATATGGCGTGCAATTTGATCATGAATCATTATAACATATGCCATTAACAATACAAACCAATTTCAAAGGCTTCGTACAAAATGATTAGTTTGATACTATAAGTAGTATTTTAAACCTAGACAATTATAACACGTAACAAAATAACTAAGTCTGCTATACATGCCATATTTCAAAAAGTTGAGTTCAGATACCAAGGATATTGATAGTGCGGGCGGATCTTCAACGATCTCTAACTCCTGTGCTAGCTGGATGACACTATAAGACAAGGAGAGAAAAGAAAGTAAGCTTATAGCTTAGTAAGTAAGTATATAAATAACAGATAAGGAATCTAATATGTCTACAACATAACACAATTATATCATATTTTTAATTTTTTTTACTATTTACTCCAGTTTGATCAAGCTGTCCCTCCTGCATCATGATCACTAAATAAATCATAACTCAAGTTACGAAACTCGAAATTCGAATCCCTAAAATTTCCCTGAATCTAGACTCATAAAAATTCTTACTAATTTTTTTCTAGAATTTTTGGTTCAGCCAATTAGTACAGTTTATTAGTTAAAGTTTCCCTTGTTACACAGCTCAACTGATCTGACCTCTGTTCACTACGAATTGAATTTCTCTCAGTACACAATTCAAATAACCATGAAACCTATTTCATTTAAAACTAGACTCAATAAGGAATTTATGCATATAAACTATATTTCTTAATTTGTTTTTTACAATTTTTAATGATTTTTAAAAGTTAGAATAGGGGATCACATAATCATTCTGAGCAAGTCACACACAATTGTAAATATATCAAAATATAGAATTCCTTTGCTTGCTCTGTTTCTTTTATATGAAAATAGACTCATTAAGCTTTAATTTCACATCTCATTCAACCTCTAATTAAATTCCTTCTATTTTTGGTGAGTTTTGAAATTCACGTCACAGATACTGTCCAAAACAGTTTTAATGCTAATTTCACTCTTTCACACATTCTTTGTACTAACCTCATTTTAACTTATATATATATAGCACAAATAATTTTCACTACATTTCATACATCACAAGTATAGGCCCATGACTACAATGTCACCACAAAGCCATCCCGTTGAACAATTCGGATTAATCCTCGATACTTGATGGTTTCAGCACACAGCCCCACCATCATATTTCATTTAATTCGGCTCTCTTGTACACATGGTGGACACTTAGTACCACTCATGTGACCTAGCCGATTTGTCTCGTAGCTCTCTTGTTTACATGGTGTCCTTCACTTGGAATCACGCATGCGACCTAGCTACATTTATCTCTCACGTAGCTCTCTTGTCTATATGGGATACATCCCGTATCACACATGTGACCTAGCTACTACATAGTATCTCATAGCTTAGTATCTCATAGCTTTCTTGTACACATGATGTGCACTCGGCACCATACATGTGACCTAGCTACGCCCCCCTCTATTTTATTCAATCTTTCCGAATGTTCAACCGGGATCTCTCTCTATTACTTATTTCCATTCTTCCAATAGTCGATTTATACTTCAACTTCATCTAATATATATAATAGGCTGAAATATAAGAATGTAAATGAAATTAATGTATTATTTACATACAAACTTACCTCGGTGCAAAATATGGGAATTTTGCAATTTAGTCCAAAACTTTCTCCTTTCCCCGTTCGAGGTCGATTCCACGCTTTTCTTGATCTATAACAACATATTTAGCTCATTTAACACTCGAACTATTTATTTTAATTCAAAAATCACATTATACAAAAATTAAATTTTTGCCCCCTAACTTTTACAAAATTATGATTTTTCCCCAAGGCTCAGAAATTTAATTTCAGCCCTTATTCTTATGTTTAATGACCAACTGATCATTTTTCTCTTCTATGGCAACATCAAATTCTCACTCTAACACATAGTTATGAACAATAGGTATTTTTATCGATAATGCCGTTTTGCTCGTTTTCGTTAAAAATCGCTTAGAAAAGATCGTTCTCCTAACTTCAAACATTCATATTCTACCATCAAACAACACAATACATGCTTATCATTCGTGGGTAAATTTTTAATCATACACCCTAACTCGAAATAATGGTAGAAATAAGTAAACCGAGCTACGAGGATTTCAAAAATGTGAAGAACATTAAAAACAGGGCTTGAAATCACTTACTATGAAGCTTGAAAATTGAAGAAACCCTAGCTATGGAGGAGAGCAAATTTCGGCAGCAACTAGTGAAGATGATGACCAATTTTGTGTTATTTTTCCCATTTTATTTCATTTAATATACAAATGACCAAAATACCCTTACTACTAAACTTTCCAAAAATTCCCTCCATGTCCAACTTTTGTCCATAACTTAGGAATGGGTCAAATTGCTATTTAAGACCTCCTAGTTAATATCCCAAAGCAATTTCATACTAAAAACTTCTAAAACACGAGTTTTACAATTTATTCGGTTTAGTCCCTAATCTCAACTTAAGCGCTCAATGCATAGAATTTCATCACAAATTTTCACGAAATCATGAAATCATATCATAAACCCCAAAATAATTGTAAAACAATTATTTCTATCTCGGATTTGTGGTCACGAAACTACTATTTCGATTAGGCCCTAATTCGGGTTGTCACAAGTATTCTCCGAAACTGTAGTGAAACTTTTAGAGACTGAAACATCCAAAATACACTGAACTTCTGAAATTTTCTACATAAAACATTTGTTAATAATAATTGAACTGATGCATAAAACTTTATAATGTAGATAAAACTTGGAATAGACATGAGCGCACGTGGAATCCGTAGATGTGGTACTCGTGGTCATGGAAGAGTCCATAAGAGAGCTCGAGCTGAGACTTTCTCATTGGGCAGTATGCCAAATTTGGATACGAGTGAGACACCAGTTTCGCCTACTACTGAGACTGGGTCTCAGAGCTGTTTGGCTGGGGATGACGCACTATCCCTAGCCATGCTGAGGATTTTAGAAAGGGTCGCTAGACCGCATTCTAGACCTGGGAGCAAAGGGTCAGTAACTAAATGACTCTGATCTAATGAAGATGAGTTATTTAGGGGTGTCACAGAGTCACCCCTAACGTGGCCGAATACTGGTTGGAGGCCACTGAGAAAATTATCGATGATCTAGACTGTACCCCTAAGCAGAAATAAAAGGGTGCATTTTTCTTACTTTGCGGCAAAGCATACTAGTAGTGGTTAAAGGTTAAGAAGGGCACTCAGCTTCATCGCCTGACTTAGGAATTCTTTAAGACTGCATTCCAGAACAAGTATGAGGGACCTAGCTATGTAGATACACGCCGGCATGAGTTTCTAATCTCACGTAAGGTGGCTGATCTGTGGCCAAGTATGAGGCTAAATTTTTTAGGTTGAGCCGCTACGCTCGAGGCATGGTAGCGTCTGAGTACGAGAGGTATGTCCGGTTTGAGGATAGCTTAAGGGACAGTCTGAGGGTACTGATAACTCTGTAGAGGGAGCACGAGTTTTCTATTCTGGTAAAGAAGGCAAAGATCACTGAAGATGTTAAGCGTGCAAAATGCCAGAATAGAGATAGGGAGAGAGGTAAGAACAAGAAGGATTCAGAGCCCTCAAGTTCTGTGCAGAGGCCTAAGAAAAATGCCATATTTGATGGGCCAATTAGAGTGGAGGCTCCTATTACTTCAGTTGGGTTGTAGCAATGTGGTGATTGTGGTAAGTGTCATCCGGACGAGTGTTGGAGGAGGATTGGGGCCTGCTTGATGTGTGGATCTTTAGAGCATCATATTAGAGACTGTCTATAGCGGGCAGATCAAACGCAAGCTCCAAGTTTTGTGTAGCCTCAGAGGGTAGTTCAGTAGCAACCTAGGGGTCGTGGTCAGGCTAGGGGTGGTAATGGTATAGGCTGAGGGCAGAGAGCATTAAGTAGATGTGCTGGTCAGACAAAGGCGAGACAGCTTACACTAGTTTATACTACACGACGCCGAAAAGATAGAGATGCTCTTGACGTCATCACTGGTATGTTCTTTATTTCTGATGTACCATTCACCGCTTTGATAGATATAGGGTCTACTTACTCATATATAGCCAGTTCTGTTTCTAAAAACATTAGGATTTTCGTTGAAAGCGCTTCGAGTGAGGTCACTGTACTGAGTTCATTGGGGCAATCTGTTCGGGTTAGTAAACTATATAGAGATGTTCTGTTGTGGTGCAAGGGACTATTTTCCTGGCTAATTTGATGAAGCTTTCGTTTGGAAAGTTTGGTTTAATATTGGGTATCGATTAGTTGGTCAAGCATCGAGTCAATCTGGATTGTGTGACTAAGAGGGTCGTTCTGAGGATAATGGATGATAAAAAGGTGGTAATAATCGGTGAGCATCGAGATTATCTATCTAATATAATCTCCGTTCTTGTGGCTGAGAAACTGGTTCAAAAAGGGTTTGAGGCATATTAGGCATACGCTAGTGTTTCTGCTTCTAGGGACTCTACTATTGGAGATATCAGAACTGTGAGAGATTTTCTAGATGTCTTTCCTGAGGAGTTACCGGGATTACCTCCTAATCAGAAAGTGGAGTTTAGGATTGAACTTCTTCAGGGTACGGCTCTGGTGTCCATCGCTCCGTTTCGTATGGTACCGAAAGAGCTTACTGAGCTTAAGGCTCAACTGCAATAGCTTTTAGACCGTGGTTTCATCCGTCCTAGTGTGTCTCCATGAAGAGCACCGGTTCTATTTGTTAATAGGAAGAATGAGACCATGAATAAGTTGACCGTGAAGAATAAGTATCCGCTGCCGATGATCGACAACCTGTTTGATCAGTTCCAAGGGGCTTCTGTGTTCTCCAAGATTGATCTTCATTCTAGGTATCATCAGTTGAGGATTAAAGATGTGGATATTCATAAGACAACATTTAGGACTCATTATGGAGACTAAGAGTTCCTAGTTATGCCTTTTGGTCTGACAAATGCTCCAGCTGCATTTATGGATTTGATGAACCATGTGTTTTAGCCTTATTTAGATCAGTTCGTCGTGGTTTTCATCGACGATAGTCTAGTATCCTATAAGACAGAGGATGAGCATGATGAGCATCTCAGAGTAGTGCTTCAGATTCTTCGTGAGAAGCAGCTTTTCGCTAAGCTAAGCAAGTATAAGTTCTGGTTACGTGAAGTGACTTTTCTGGGGCATGTGGTTTCTGCTGAGGGGATTCGAGTAGATCCTCAAAAGATCGAGGCCGTACTTGATTGGAACAACCTAACAACGTGTCTAAAATCTGTAGCTTTCTAGGTTTGGCGGGATACTATCGACGTTTTGTTGAGGGATTTTCTCTGATTGCAGTTCCTCTTACTAAACTTCTATGTATGGGTGTACCGTTTTTCAGGACAGATACGTAGCAATCGAGTTTTAAGAAGCTCAAGTTTGTTCTGACTCAGGCTCCTACTCTAATACAGCCTAAATCTAATAAGGAGTTTGTGGTCTACAGTGATGCTTCACACATTAGTTTGGGATGTGTTCTGATATAGGATGGTAAGGTTGTGGCTTATGCGTCCCGTCAACTTAAGACACATGAAGGGAACTATCCGGTGCATGATCTTAAGTTGACTGCCGTGGTTTTTAAAAGTCTGGAGGCATTATTTGTATGGTGAGAGGTGTATCATCTATATCAATCACAAGAGCCTCAAATAACTCCTTACTCAGAAGGAGTTGAACCTTGGGCAATGTTATTGTATTGAACTGCTTAAAGGTTATGACTGCACTATAGGGTATCACCCTGGTAAGGCCAATATGGTGGTCGACGCTCTAAGCCATAAAGTGATGACTAATCTGAAGGCGATGTTTGCTCGCTTTAGTTTGTTTGATGATGGGAGTTTGTTAGCCGAGTTGTAAGTTAAGCTGACTTTAATTGAGCAGATTCGAGATAAACATTTAGTAGATGAGACTTTGAGTGTGCGGTTTCATCAAGTTGAGAGTGGCAGCATTTCAAATTTTAGATTGAATAATGATGGGGAATTATGTTTTCTAGGTCAGATTTGTGTGCCAAATGACTCTGATTTGAGACAGTCGATTCTAAAGGAGGCGTATAGTAGCCCTTATGCTGTGCATCCCGGTGGTAATATGATGTATCGTGATCTCCGTGAGTTGTATTGGTGACTAGGGTTGAAGCGTAAGGTTATGGATTTTGTTATTCATTGTCTAACGTGTCAGTAGGTTAAAGCTGAGTATCAGTTACCTTCGGGTTTGCTACAGCCGGTTAAGATTCCCCTTTAGAAATGTGAGCGAGTGACGATGGACTTCGTTAGTGGGTTGCCTTTAACACCCACTAAGAAGGATTCTAGTTGGGTCATCGTGGATCGATTGACCAAGTCTGCTCACTTTATTCCGGTTCGAACTTATTATTCTCTGTAGAAGCTAGCGAAGTTGTACATTTTTGAGATAGTAAGATTGGATGGGGTTCCGATCTCGATTATTTCTAATAGAGATCCTCGCTTCACTTCTCAGTTCTGAAAGAAATTACACGAGGCTCTGGGTTCAAGGTTGGACTTCAGTACTATGTTCCATCCTTAGACCGATGGTCAATCTGAAAGGGTGATTCAAATACTAGAGGATATGCTTTGGAGTTGCGTGATTGATTTTTGAGGTAGTTAGGAGGATTATCTGCCTTTAACTGAGTTCGCCTACAATAACAGTTTCCAAGCTAGTATTCAGATGGCATCTTATGAGACTCTGTATAGTCGTAAGTGTCATACTCCTTTGTGTTGGACTGAGTTAGGCGAACGTTGAATTTTGGGTCCTGAGTTGGTTTCTGAGGCTGAGGATAAGGTTCGAATGATTCGGGATAGTTTGAAAGTGACTTTTGATAGATAGAAGTCTTGTGCGGATCTAAAGAGGAGAGAGATTGAGTACTTAGTGAGGGACTTCGTCTTTCTTAAGGATTCTCTGTGGAAAAAGGTTCTGAGGTTCGGTTGAAATGACAAGTTAAGCCCTAGGATCATTGGGTCGTATGAGATTCTGAAGCGTGTGGGACCGGTCGCTTATCAGTTGGAGCTACCTCCAGATTTAGACCGTATCCATGATGTATTCCACGTCTTGATGTTAAGACTGTGACAGCCCTAAAGTGACCCTAGTCGGAAAGTGGTTTCGGGACCACGAAACCGAGTCTTATAAATAATTAAAGGTTATATTCTGTGTTTATGATGTGAGTAAATGCTTGTGTGATAGTTCCATACTTCAATTTGGTCAGTGTATGTGAAAATTATTAGTAGGGACTTATGTGAGACAATTTAGAAATATGCTAGGCAAGTGCTAAAGTGGCCTATTAATATATGTGGGGAAGTGCTTGTCCTTGCATGTCAAATTAGCCAAACTATAGGTAGTGGCCGGCCATGCTACAAATTGTATAATCAAGTGTGAATTTTATATTAACTTTAATTAACTAGGTGCCATATTAGTATGGAGGATGTAATAAAATAAAGAAATGATAACTAAAGGAAGGGATGGGTGAAAGAAAAAAAAAAGAGATCATCATTCATGTTTCTTCCTAGCCGAATCTAAAGAAAAAAAAAGGAACAAGAGCATTCGGTGATGAAAACAAGTTGTGTTCCTTGGTTCTTCTTGGCCGAATTGAAAGGAGGAAGAAGGGAGTGAAGCCATCGGTCATCTTAGGTCAATATTAAGGTAAGGTGTTCATATTAGTTCTTGAAATTTTAGTTGATCTTGAGTGAGATATCAAGTTATTTTTTTTGTAACCCATGATGAAATTTTGATTTTTGGATTGAGTAAGGTTTTCGACTATGGTAGCTAATAATGGTGAGTTTTGTTGTTTCATGTTAAAGTTAGGTGAATGATGATAGATGAGTGTTTGAACCATAAAAAGAATTCGACTACCTTGTTATGAACTAGGGCCGATTGTGAGTTGGTTGTGGTTGAATATTGCATGCTTGGTAGAATGGTGGATGAAAGTGCCGAATGTGGTCTTTGGTTTGGCATGAGGTGATAAATAAAGGTTTAAAGGTAGCTTAAGTTAATTGATACTCACTAATGATTTCGAATGGAAGCTTTGTTAAGTGTGAAATGAGTGGCCGAGAGAGAGAACTATAGACTTTTGCCGAATGTATGTTGGGTTGATAGAGTCTCCAAATTGATTTTATGTGAGTATGCATGACCGAATATAATCGGCCACATGAGTAAAGAAATGGTTATTTGATATGTGGTAAAAGTTAAGTGTTAAACGAAATGGAAATGATATCAAATTGGAATATGTATACTCGACCACATGAATGAACACATAGATTGGTGTTGCATGTATTCGGTTATAAGTAAGCATATTGGTGGCTTAATCTTGGCTTAGACAATCGGCTAAAAGAGAGTGTGGGTTAATATGTTGAGTTGATTCATGATTTCATATGTATGTGACTTTAATGTCTAATGTATATATATATATGGGTTAAGTACCTTGAGTTTCTCTTTTTGATGTTCAAATGATTAAATCAATTTATTTGTTAAATTAAGCTCAAGAGCAAAGGGGAACTAAATCCGATAAAGGGAAGGAAAAAGTGATCGAATAGCCGTCGAAATCGTTCGACAACATCCGAGGTAAGTTTTCGAGTAATGGAACTTAGTTTACGATTTGATTAAGTCATGACGTATAATCATAACGAATATACGGTGATATAATGATTCTACTTGAATTATATGTTGAGTTAATTAGTCTAAACGTATGATGAGTAGCCGTATGTGCATAGAAATCATGTCATGAAGCAAACCGAATCATGCTGTTCGTATGTGGCTATTGAGCCGAAAATAGGAATGCTTAATAATTGATTTGTGTTTGAATTCTAGTTATGAAAATGAAATAAAGATGTGTCATGATTTACTGATATGTGCATGAATATTCGGACGCTAACGGGGTTAAGTCCCGAAGACATTTGTGCTAGTGATTAATTCCGGGCTAAGTCCCGAAGGCATTTGTGCGAGTTACTAATTCCGGGCTAAGTCCCGAAGGCATTTGTACGAGTTACTAATTTCGGGCTAAGTCCCGAAGGCATTTGTGCGAGTTACTATATCCGGGCTAAGTCCCGAAGGCATTTGCGCTAGTGACCATATCCGGGCTAAGACCCGACGGCCTTGTGCGAGTGGTTATATCTAGCTAAATCCCGAAGATAAGTGGGTTTGGGAATGAGCGATATTGCTGTAATAATTTCAATTAATACGCTCGAAAAATCCCAACAATGAGGTATGTTTCGTATGTGCATTGAGATAATTCATTCCTTCTAAATAGAATTTGGTCAATCGATTAACAAGCTTCCGGCTTTTAGTCAAGTTGATTTCTTATGTATGAATATAAGGGTTGGAAATGTGAAGTAGGTATGATTGTGAGAATATGTGTATATGAAATTATTCGTTTAGTCGTATGAATGCTATACTTCAGTTGTGTAACACCCCTATCCCGTAACCGTCGCCAGAATAGGTAAGGGGCATTACCGGACTTGTAACTCATGTCAGAACAGTAAAATTTTAAACTTTTTCTTGAAATAAAGATCATTCATTTAAATAAGTACTAAGCACAGCCAGAGATAAAATTTAAACTTCACTAAGTAAACATTCAAAAGATGCCATTTTCGCATGGCTTATATACATTAACCAAAAATATTCTTCCGCCACTAGTCTATTCTATACATGCCATAAAATAGTTCTAAACATAACAGTAACAAGCAGTGGATAGTGATAGTGTGACTAGTTGCTGACGATCCCCGAGCCTATAGCTTCGCAATGAGATCTATAAAACAGAGGAAACAGAGTAAACGGAGTAAGCATTACAATGCTTAGTAAGTTTTAAGCAGTGTCAACAGATAAAAATCAAATTATAACATAGTTGTTCGTATTTTTATTTCACTCTTCCTTCGGGCATACCATCCCTTTAGGGAATATGCACATCTCATCATATACAATAGGCAGATAAACTTTCACATAAAAGTGAGCTCATGTGACATAGATATATCGTATGATTTCACATAACCTCTCACACTGATCCAACGTCACATAATCATAGGAATAGTCTCATAGATTGCTCACGTATGCATCACATAACTACCTTATGATTTAGTGCAAATCAAGCTCACATATAAACTTGGAGTACATACCTGTTTAACCTTTCGCATTGAATATATTTATAAGCAATTCTTATTACGAAGTCTTATAGCTTTAACCTCTACTTGGATTATCGGTGAGACCTTTAGCTCAGACGAAATCTCCACACGAAGTTATCGGGTCTTACCCGGACAAAATCTCCACACGTAGTCATCAGGTCTTACCCGGACATAATCTCCACACGTAGTCATCGGGTCTTTAGAGCTCGGATATAGTACGAGCACGAAGCTTACGGACATTAATCAGTGATAATATTCTCGCATAAAGCCTGTGGGGTTTTAACCCGGATATAGTACTGACACAAATGCCCTTCGGGACTTATCACATTTATACACTTTCACATCCATCACGTTGGCCACTCGGCCCTGTCACATATATACACTTTCACATTCATCACATCGGCCATTAGGCCTTATCACATATATACACTTTCACATTCATCACATCGGCCATTAGGCCTTATCACATATATACACCTTCACATTCATCACATCGGCCATTAGGCCTTATCACATATATACACTTTCACATTCATCACATCGGCTATTAGGCCTTATCACATATATATACACTTTCACATTCATCACATCGGCCATTAGGCCTTATCACATATATACACTTTCACATTCATCACATCGGCCATTAGGCCTTATCACATATATACACTGTCTTGGCTGAATCTACATCTATCATTTTCCAATATCACAATTTAGAATTCACTTATGGGTTTAATCAATAGCTTATGAGCAACTAAAACAAGTTTATCAAGGTTTACAACACAATCTCAAATTCAGCACAAGCTGTTTTTCCTGAGCAATAGTCACTAAATTATTTATAACTGAAGCTGCAAAACTCCAAATCACTTTCCGTTAATTTTTCCTGAATATAGACTCGTATATCTTCCATCCATAAAATTTCCAGAATTTTAGGTTTGGCCAATCAATACCAAATTTTTCTTAAAGTTTCCCCTGTTTCACTATTTGACTAATCTGACCACTCTTCACTACGAATCAAATTTCTCATTTTACAGAATTCAAAATGTGTTGTATTTGATTTCATTTGAAACTAGACTCATTAAGGAGTCTAAGCATATAAATTTTATCTTATAACCATTTTTTTACAATTTATAATGATTTTCTAAATATAGAACAGAGGATTACAGTGTCATTCTGCGCTGTCTCACACAACTTTAAGTATCTCATTATCGGAAATTCCTTTGCTTACACGGTTTCTTTTATAAGAAACTAGACTCATTAACCTTTAATTTCATGTCTCATCCAGCATCTAATTCAAATCCATAAATTTATGGTGATTTTCTAAAGTCACGTTACTGCTGCTGTCCTAAGCAGACTATTTCAAATTACCCTTAATTTCCCAAGCTCAAACACTTAAGAACTTACCATTTGAGCTTAGAACATATCATGGCCACATCATATCTTATTAAATCAACTCATCATGTCCTATTATAATTGAATTTACTCAACGTTTAATCACTTAAAACTTACCTCGGATGTTGTCGAACGATTTCGGCGGCTATTCGATCACTTTTTCCTTTCCTTTATCCAAATTTGGTCCTCTAAGCTCTTGAGCTAATTCAAACAAATTTACTTCCCAATCAAACATAGTCATACCGCATCCATATACATTTTAAAACCAATTCATTTGAATCAATTGACCACTTAAGTCTATTATCGTTCGTTTTCAAATTTGTGTACTTGATAAGTCACATTAAACAATTGTATATGTAACTTTAACACATTTTTATATTCGAATGTCTCACTGACACAAGGCGTATACATAAGGTATCAACATACATATAAATATATTTTAGTCGATTACTCAAGTTATGCACAACATGTATGTATATACACTCTCATATTCATTATTATAAATGTTGCCGAATACTCATTTAATAATCAACTCATATATTCATACATGGACGATTTGAAGTTTCCTTTAACCAATTATATAATCGGCAATGGCTACAATAACTTATCAAGCCTTAGAAACTTCTTTAACCCTTTTAACTTCATCTTATTACCCCTAAAGTCCGAATGCACACATAACAAAATATAATGCCAAAACGCCATTAACTAATAAAATCACACATACACAATTTATATACAAATTTCATCCTCACAATGTATATAATTCATTCGGCCATTCATCACTCACCTAACAAAACTTCATATCAAGTTCCTATGACCGATCACACCTATACTTACATTCCAATATTCGTAATATTCAAAATCACATTCTAAATACAATAGTCATGAACAATGCCGAATCCTTAAGTGTTCAAACATAAATTCTTTTACTTAATTCAAAACATATAAACAACATTTGTTCAAGACATCAAACCTCTTTAATTTTGGCTATTACTAATATAAACATTCACAAATCATATTCTTAGGAAGACCGATTTCTTTCCATAACACATTCATCATCAATACTTAGATGAAACAACCAAAATCCCTTCCTTTATACCCTAGCCGAATGCTCCAATCATCCATCAAAATTACAAATTTTATCATGGGCTAAGTAAGAACCATGATTATTTACCTAAAACAAGTTAAAATTTCACAATTTAACATAATATACTAACCTTTTTAATGACTCAAGTGACCAAAAATTCTTCTCCTCCTTTGTTTCTTCTATTCGGCCAAGTTGAACAACAAAGAAAGAACTTTGTTTTTCTCCTCTTTCACTAGTCACGGCAATGGGGAGTAAGGGGGAGACAACTTTGGTTTCTCCTCCCACTCACCTCATGTTTTATCATTCTTAATTCATTCTTTTATTTTCTAAACTCATAGTGCTAATAAAAGAATTCATATTATCATCAATGACCCATCCATGGCCGGCCACTACTCATTAATAATGGATATTTGACATGCAAACCCTTTATTCATATGACATGCACTAATTGATCCTTATAGATTAACTATCACATTTTAAAAGTGTCATACATAAGTCCTTATTAACTAAATTCACATGCAATTAACTAAATCGAAGCTTAAAACTTTCACACATTCATATTCACATATTTTAGACAATAAATATCATATTCAAATAATTTGGTGACTCGGTTTAGCGGTCCCGAAACCGCTTTCCGACTAGGGTCAATTTAGGGGTGTCACAAGTTGTGCATGATTTCATTGCTCAAAACTTACTAAGCATTAAATGCTTATTCCGTTTCTTTGATTCTCGGTTTTATAGATTTTGGTTCGTCAGCTATCGGACTCGGGATTATCGAAGTCGAAGTTGTCCACACTATCAAAGCCCCTTTTGGTACACTTTTGGTTGAACTCTGAAAATGGCATGTATAGGACTGCCCTTGTGTTATTAGTCAAGTACTTTGGTGTTGTATATATTTGGATAGCCATGCGAAAATGGCTTATATATTTTAAGCATAGTGTTATAATCATTTTGTATGTATATGGTTATTGAGAGGTGTGGATATGCTTGGCAATGATTGGCCATTGGAATGGTTAATCATGATCATAATTTTTGCTATATATGCTAAAGGGCTAGTTGAATCATGGAAACTATGAAATAGGTAAAGTCTACCTTAAAGGCAGATGCTTACAACAGCAGTGGCGTAAGTTTGAAAAATCACTAAAAATAGCTGGAACGGAATTAAATAGTGAATAAATTATGTAATCGAACCTTGATGAATCTAATTTCATACGGAAGAAACGAAACGATCATATGAATTGTATTTTATGGGATATTTAAGTTTCCGTGGAACAGGGCCAGAGCAATTTCTGGATCCCCTGATCTAATTTTGGAAATTCATTATAAATTAACCAGAGATAATTAGAAGTCATTCCATATATGTATAGATTCCTTTTTGAGTCTAGTTTCAATAGAAATAAACAACATAAGTATTGAAGCCCTGTACAGGGAGATATATAAGTTGTAATGCAAGAAGGTCAGAGCAGTCGAACCCTGTAACAGGGGAGACTTTAACTAATAAACTGTACTAATTGGCCTGACCAAAAATTCTAGAAAAAAATTTGTAGATGGATATATGAGTCTAGTTTCAGGGAAAATTTACAAAATTGATTTTCAAGTTTTGGAACTCAAGATATGATTTTTAAGGTGATAGTGACGCAGTTAGCCAACTTGTCTAGAAATTTTTAAAATGGACTGTGAATAAGTGAATTAAGTCTGTTAACCCCTCGTGTCTGACTCCGGCAACGGTCTCGGGTACGGGGTGTTATAATTTTTATTGGTATCAGAGCTACGGTTTAGTCGATTCTAGGACTACCGTAATACGTTTGGGTCTAGCTATACATGCCATTTTGTGATTATTTGATAGTGTGGTGATTTCTGACATTTGCAAATGTGTTTATTTATAGTAATGGATCCCGATCCCGACCAAGCGGTAGCTGATGATCTTGAGAGTGTAGCGCCTGCTCCCGCACAAGGGACAGCGCCGGCGGACTCTCAACCTATTGCTAGCAATCCGAATGATGAGGCTAGGCAAGCTTTTTATAGCGTGATGAATGATTGGTTCAACCAATACATTCGAACTAATACGGCTGTTCCACAACCTCCATTCCCGACTAATACCACCCCCGCACCTACAATACCTCCGGCAACTGACCAAATAAGGTCAAATAAGCCCCCAGTTGACAGAATCCGAAAACACGGGGCTACTGAATTTAAAGCTACGGACAGCGATGATGCCGAGCAAGCTAAATTTTGGTTGGACAACACTATTCGGGTACTCGATGAGCTATCTTGCACACCCGATGAGTGCCTAAAGTGTACAATCTCCTTGCTACGTGATTCTGCCTATTATTGGTGGAATACGTTGACTTCTGTTGTGCCCAGAGGGCAAGTAACTTGGGAGTTTTTCCAAACCGAGTTTCGGAAAAAGTATATCAGTCAGAGATTTATGGATCAAAAACGGAAGGAATTTCTTGAACTTAAACAAGGTTCCATGTCGGTTACCGACTATGAACGAAAATTTGTGAGGCTTAGCCAGTACGCACGAGAATGCATTTCCTCAGAAGCCGTAATGTGTAAACGTTTCGAGGATGGACTGAATGATGATATAAAGCTATATGTTGGCATCTTGGAAATCAGAGAATTTGTGGTACTTGTCGAGCGAGCTTGCAAAGCAGAGGAGCTCAGTTTGGAGAAAAGAAAAGCTGATATGGGAGCAAAGGAGTTTCGTAAGAGGTCTTCGGGGAGGCCATTTCAACAGTCATCGAAGAAATTCAGAGATGATTTGGGCCGATCTAGAGACACTTCAGGTTTTTCTAGACGAGATCGTGATCTACCCCCTGTGAGTGCACGAGTCACTTCGGTTACCAGTATTGGAAATGATTGTCGAGACAGAACGGAGTGCCAGTATTGTGGTAAATGGCATTCGAGGAGTTGTAGATTCCATGACCGCTCCTGTTACAAGTGCGGATCAGTTGACCACTTTATTAAAGATTGCCCGAGGTTGTCTGAACAAAATGTAAATCAGGGTGGGAAACCGGGTGCTACCACTGCTCGAGGTAGACCATCTAGAAACACAGGAAATCCTAGTGGTGGTCAGAGAGGATCTAGAGATGCAACAACCAGATCTGAGGCTCGCGCTCCTGCTAGAGCTTACGCTATACGCGCACGCGAGGATGCTTCCTCGCCAAATGTTATTACCGGTACTTTTACTCTCTTTGATACTAATGTGATTGCTTTGATTGACCCTGGTTTTACTCATTCTTATATATGTGAAACCTTAGCACTCCAGTAAGACTCTACCTGTTGAGTCTACTGAGTTTGTAATTCGGGTGTCAAATCCCTTGGGTCGTTACGTGCTTGTCGACAAAATGTGCAAGAAATGTCCCCTAGTAATCTGAAGTTCCTGTTTTTCGGCCGATTTGATGCTTTTACGTTTGATGAATTTGATGTTATCCTCGGTATGTATTGGCTAACCGTTCACGATGCAGTTGTGAATTGCAAAAGAAAAACTATCGATTTGAGGTGTGCAAATAATGAGATGATTCGAGTTGAGTCTACTGACTTGAATGGGTCACCAGCTATAATATCCTCGATGTTAGCTCATAAATATGTGAGAAAGGGGTGTGAAGCGTATCTTGCATACGTACTTGATAATAAAGAGCCAGAAAAGAAACTTGAATCTGTGCCGGTGGTTTGTGAATACCCGAATGTTTTTCCCGAAGAATTACCGGGTTTACCACCTGTTCGAGAGGTAGAGTTTGGTATTGAGCTTGTGCCTGGGACTACGCCGATTTCGATAGCTCCGTATCGTATGGCACCAACCGAGTTAAAAGAGTTGAAAGCTCAGTTGCAAGAGTTGACGGATAGAGGTTTCGCTCGACCAAGTTTCTCACCTTGGGGTGCACCAGTATTGTTTGTGAAAAAGAAGGACGGAACCATGAGGTTGTGCATCGACTATCGTCACCTAAATAAGGTGACAATAAAGAATAAATATCCGATACCGCGTATTGATGATTTGTTTGATCAACTAAAGGGAGCCTCAGTGTTTTCAAAGATAGATTTGAGATCGGGTTATTATCAGTTGCGAATTCGAGATTCGGATATACCCAAAACTGCTTTCAGAACGAGATACGGTCACTACGAGTTCTTAGTGATGCCGTTTGGGCTCACTAATGCCCCTGCGGTATTTATGGATGTGATGAATCGGATCTTTAGACCGTATTTGGATCGGTTTGTAGTTGTGTTTATCGATGATATTTTGGTCTATTCGAGAAATGAAACCGATCATGCTGAACACTTGGGATTAGTGTTGCAAATTTTACGGGATAAGCAGTTATATGCTAAGTTCAGTAAGTGTGAGTTCTGGTTAAGAGAGGTTAGCTTCTTGGGATATGTGGTGTCTGCATCAGGTATTCGAGTCGATCCGAGCAAAATTTTAGCCATACTTAACTGGAAGCCTCCGAGAAATATTACTGAGGTTCAGAGCTTTTTGGGACTTGCCGGTTATTACCGACGGTTTGTAAAAGGTTTCTCGATGATAGCCACACCAATGACGAAACTACTTCAGAAAGATGTTAAGTTTGAATGGACAGAAAAGTGTCAGAAAAGTTTTGATCAATTGAAAACTCATTTGACGGAAGCTCCAGTACTAGTGCAGCCCGAATCAGGCAAGGAGTTTGTCATTTATAGTGATGCATCCCTACTTGGGTTGGGTTGTGTATTGATGCAAGAAGGTCAGGTTGTGGCCTATGCGTCGAGACAATTGAAGCCACATGAGAAAAATTATCCAACCCATGATCTCGAATTAGCGGCCATCGTATTCGCTTTGAAACTATGGCGACATTACTTATTTGGTGAGAAGTGCCATGTATATTTGGATCACAAAAGTCTCAAATATTTGATGACTCAAAGAGACTTGAATCTGCGACATAGGCGTTGGCTTGAGTTGTTGAAAGATTATGAGCTTGTCATTGACTATCACCCGGGAAAGGCTAATGTGGTTGCGGATGCCTTAAGTCGTAAAGCACTGTTTGCTTTACGAGCAATGAATGTACACTGGTCCGTTCTATCCGACAATGTGTTAGTGGCAGAATTAAAGGCCAAACCATTGTTGATTCATCAAATTCGTGAAGCTCAGAAAATCGATGATGAACTGGTTGCAAAACGGGCTGAATGTGTTTAGAATATGGAATCAGAGTTCCAAATTGATGATGACAATTTTTTGAGGTTCAGAAATCGTTTGTGTGTTCCAAGAAGTTCAGAACTTATTTTGATGATTCTGAACGAAGCTCATTGTAGCCGAATGTCAATTCACCCGGGGAGTACGAAAATGTACAACGATCTGAGACGTCAGTTTTGGTGGCATGGTATGAAACGAGACATTTCCGACTTTGTTTCGAAGTGTTTAATATGTCAGCAAGTGAAGGCGGAACATCAAGTGCCTACGGGTTTACTTTAGCCGATCATGATACCTGAATGGAAATGGGATCGAGTCACGATGGATTTTGTATCTGGGTTACCAGTGTCGGCAAGTAAGAAAGATGCGATTTGGGTTGTTATTGATAGACTGACTAAGTCGGCTCATTTTATTCCCGTGCGTACGGATTATTCACTGGATAAACTGGCTGAATTGTATGTTTCTCAGATTGTGAGATTACACGAGGTACCCATTTCTATTGTGTCGGATAGAGATCCGAGATTCACCTCGCGATTTTGGAAGAAATTGCAAGAAGCTTTAGGTACCAAGTTGCATTTTAGCACCGCTTTTTACCCCCAAACCGATGGTCAATCCGAGCGGATAATTTAGATACTTGAGGATATGTTGAGGTGTTGCATCCTCGAGTTTAGTGGTTCATGGGAGCGGTATTTACCTTTAATTGAATTCGCTTACAACAACAGTTTTCAATCAAGTATTAAGATGGCACCTTACGAGGCTTTGTACGGTCGTAAATGCCGTACACCATTATTTTGGACCGAGCTCGGTGAAAGTAAAATTTTCGGAGTTGATTTGATTAAAGATGCTGAACAGAAAGTAAAAGTAATCCATGAAAGTCTGAAGGCAGCCACAGATCGTCAGAAATCGTATGCGGATTTGAAACGAAAAGACATTGAATATCAGGTGGGAGATAAAGTGTTTCTTAAAGTTTCGCCTTGGAAAAAGATACTCAGATTTGGCCGTAAGGGCAAGTTGAGTCCGAGATTCATTGGGCCGTACGAAATCTCCGAACGAGTTGGTCCAGTTGCGTATAGATTGATTTTGCCCCCTGAACTTGAAAAGATTCACGACGTCTTTCATGTTTCGATGCTTCGACGTTATAGATCTGATCCGTCACACGTGATTAATCCATCAGAGGTTGAAATTCAATCCGATATGAGTTATGAAGAAGAACCGATTCGTATCCTAGCTCGTGAAGTGAAAGAGTTACGAAACAAAAAGGTTCCTTTAGTAAAAGTGTTATGGCTCAAACACGGGATAGAAGAAGCTACTTGGGAACCCGAGAACTCCATGAAAGAACGATACCCAAACCTATTTATTGGTAAGATTTTCGGGGACGAAAATTTCTTAAGTGGGGGAGAGTTGTGACAGCCCTAAAGTGACCCTAGTCAGAAAGTGGTTTCGGGACCACGAAACCGAGTCTTATAAATAATTAAAGGTTATATTCTGTGTTTATGATGTGAGTAAATGCTTGTGTGATAGTTCCATACTTCAATTTGGTCAGTGTATGTGAAAATTATTAGTAGGGACTTATGTGAGACAATTTAGAAATATGCTAGGCAAGTGCTAAAGTGGCCTATTAATATATGTGGGAAAGTGCTTGTCCTTGCATGTCAAATTAGCCAAACTATAGGTAATGGCCGGCCATGCTACAAATTGTATAATCAAGTGTGAATTTTATATTAACTTTAATTAACTAGGTGTCATATTAGTATGGAGGATGTAATAAAATAAAGAAATGATAACTAAAGGAAGGGATGGGTGAAAGAAAAAAAAAAGAGATCATCATTCATGTTTCTTCCTAGCCGAATCTAAAGAAAAAAAAAGGAACAAGAGCATTCGGTGATGAAAACAAGTTGTGTTCCTTGGTTCTTCTTGGCCGAATTGAAAGGAGGAAGAAGGGAGTGAAGCCATCGGTCATCTTAGGTCAATATTAAGGTAAGGTGTTCATATTAGTTCTTGAAATTTTAGTTGATCTTGAGTGAGATATCAAGTTTTTTTTTTTGTAACCCATGATGAAATTTTGATTTTTGGATTGAGTAAGGTTTTCGACTATGGTAGCTAATAATGGTGAGTTTTGTTGTTTCATGTTAAAGTTAGGTGAATGATGATAGATGAGTGTTTGAACCATAAAAAGAATTCGGCTACCTTGTTATGAACTAGGGCCGATTGTGAGTTGGTTGTGGTTGAATATTACATGCTTGGTAGAATGGTGGATGAAAGTGCCGAATGTGGTCTTTGGTTTGGCATGAGGTGATAAATAAAGGTTTAAAGGTAGCTTAAGTTAATTGATACTCACTAATGATTTCGAATGGAAGCTTTGTTAAGTGTGAAATGAGTGGCCGAGAGAGAGAACTATAGACTATTGCCGAATGTATGTTGGGTTGATAGAGTCTCCAAATTGATTTTATGTGAGTATGCATGACCGAATATAATCGACCACATGAGTAAAGAAATGGTTATTTGATATGTGGTAAAAGTTAAGTGTTAAACGAAATGGAAATGATATCATATTGGAATATGTATACTCGACCACATGAATGAACACATAGATTGGTGTTGCATGTATTCGATTATAAGTAAGCATATTGGTGGCTTAATCTTGGCTTAGACAATCGGCTAAAAGAGAGTGTGGGTTAATATGTTGAGTTGATTCATGATTTCATATGTATGTGACTTTAATGTCTAATGTATATGTACATATGGGTTAAGTACCTTGAGTTTCTCTTTTTGATGTTCAAATGATTAAATCAATTTATTTGTTAAATTAAACTCAAGAGCAAAGGGGAACTAAATCCGATAAAGGGAAGGAAAAAGTGATCGAATAGCCGTCGAAATCGTTCGACAACATCCGAGGTAAGTTTTTGAGTAATGGAACTTAGTTTACGATTTGATTAAGTCATGACGTATAATCATAACGAATATACGGTGATATAATGATTCTACTTGAATTATATGTTGAGTTAATTAGTCTAAACGTATGATGAGTAGTCGTATGTGCATAGAAATCATGTCATGAAGCAAACCGAATCATGCTGTTCGTATGTGGCTATTGAGCCGAAAATGGGAATGCTTAATAATTGATTTGTGTTTGAATTCTAGTTATGAAAATGAAATAAAGATGTGTCATGATTTACTGATATATGCATGAATATTCGGACGCTAACGGGGTTAAGTCCCGAAGACATTTGTGCTAGTGATTAATTTCGGGCTAAGTCCCGAAGGCATTTGTGCGAGTTACTAATTCCGGGCTAAGTCCCGAAGGCATTTGTGCGAGTTACTATATCCGGGCTAAGTCCCGAAGGCATTTGTGCGAGTTACTATATCCGGGCTAAGTCCCGAAGGCATTTGCGCTAGTGACCATATCTGGGCTAAGACCTGACGGCCTTGTGCGAGTGGTTATATCCGGTTAAATCCCGAAGATAAGTGGGTTTGGGAATGAGCGATCTTGCTGTAATAATTTCAATTAATACGCTCGAAAAATCCCAACGATGAGGTATGTTTTGTATGTGCATTGAGATAATTGATTCCTTCTAAATAGAATTTGCTCAATCGATTAACAAGCTTCCGACTTTTAGTCAAGTTGATTTCTTACGTATGAATATAAGGGTTGGAAATGTGAAGTAGGTATGATTGTGAGAATATGTGTATATGAAATTATTCGTTTAGTCGTATGAATGCTATACTTCAGTTGTGCATGGTTTCATTGCTCAAAACTTACTAAGCATTAAATGCTTATTCCGTTTCTTTGATTCTTGGTTTTATAGATTTTGGTTTCTCAGCTATCGGACTCGGGATTGTCGAAGTCAAAGTCGTCCACACTATCAAAGCCCCTTTTGGTACACTTTTGGTTGAACTCTGAAAATGGCATGTATAGGACTGCCCTTGTGTTATTAGTCAAGTACTTTAGTGTTGTATATATTTGGATAGCCATGCGAAAATGGCTTATATATTTTAAGCATAGTGTTATAATCATTTTGTATGTATATGGTTATTGAGAGGTGTGGATATGCTTGGCAATGATTGGCCATTGGAATGGTTAATCATGATCATAATTTTTGCTATATATGCTAAAGGGCTAGTTGAATCATGGAAACTATGAAATAGGTAAAGTCTACCTTAAAGGCAGATGCTGACAGCAGCAGTGGCGTAAGTTTGAAAAATCACTAAAAATAGTGGGAATGGAATTAAATAGTTAATAAATTATGTAATCGAACCTTGATGAATCTACTTTCATACGGAAGAAACGAAATGATCATATGAGCTGTATTTTAAGGGATATTTAAGTTTCCGTGGAACAGGGCCAGAGCAATTTCTGGATCCTCTGATCTGACTTTGGAAATTCATTATAAATTAACCAGAGATAATTAGAAGTCATGTCATATATGTATAGATTCCTTTTTGAGTCTAGTTTCAATAGAAACAAACGGCATAAGTATTGAATCCCTGTACAGGGAGATATATAAGTTGTAATGCAAGAAGGTCAGAGCAGTCGAACCCTGTAACAGGGGAGACTTTAACTAATAAACTGTACTAATTGACCTGACCAAAAATTCTAGAAAAAAAATTTGTAGATGGATATATGAGTCTAGTTTCAGGGAAAATTTACGAAACTGATTTTCGAGTTTTGGAACTCAATATATGATTTTTAAGGTGACAGTGACGCAGTTAGCCAGCTTGTCTAGAAATTTTTAAAATGGACTGTGAATAAGTGAATTAAGTCTGTTAACCCCTCGTGTTCGACTCCGGCAACGGTCTTGGGTATGGGGTGTTACAAAGACGATACTGATCTGATTCATCTCATGTTGTTTCTGTTGAGGAGATCGAGGTTAGTTCGGATTTGACTTTTGAGGAGTAGCCGATTTAAATTCTGGATCACGACATTAAAGTGCTGAGGAGGAAGTCTGTACCGTTAGTGAAGGTTCTGTGATGGAATCATGGCACTAAGGAGGCCACATAGGAAACTGAGGACTCAATGCATCAGCAGTATCCTCATCTGTTCTGACCAGGTAAATTTTGAGGTTGAAATTTCTTTTAGGGGGTAGAGTTGTAACGCCCTAACTTTTTTTTTTATTTCTGGAAATATTTGACATTAATGTATATCTACTTCAGTGGTTAAGTATTCTAGGTATGTGTTAGAGGTCTCAAGCTTAAGCCCTACCTTTAACAATTTTTGTTATTTTTTTAGAATTAAGCCCTACTTTTGTTCAGTGGGCTTATATTAAACTGTTTGTAATTCCATATCAGAATGAGCCTGCTGGTTCGAGTGGTAAGAAAATTAGTGTGTTGGAGGTTCTGTGTTTGAATCCTAGCACGAGCATGGGAATTGATTTTTTCTCGGTGTTGCGTTAGTGTTTCAGTGGAGTTGGAACTCTGAGGCAGTTAAGATTAATGAGGGATTAGGAGAAAATCTGCTCATTATTTTTTATTATCCCAATTTTTAATTTTTCTCTCTCTTCCTTTCTCCCTTTTGACATTTCTGCACTCTTTTTTTTTGTCAAAAATTTTCTCTCCAAATCGTGGTTTTGGCTGCTTAGTTTCTATTGTTCGCTTCCAAAGGTAAGGGTTGTCGTTATGTTGGGGGAAACTTTTCTCTTTTACTTTTACATTGGGTTCAAGTCTTGATTTTGTTTCGGTAACCATTTTGGTAGGTGCGCTTGAGGAAAAACAAAGTCCACTGGTGCTGTAGTGGAGCTACGAGGTTGCTTTTGTCAAGGGTAAGTCTGGATCGTTTGAGTACAATTTTCTGTTGTGGTGTCGAATTGTAGCCAAAAGGGAATCTCAGTTGGATTCGTTAATTAAAGTAATTGTGGATGTTTCTGTGGTTATTTTTAGGTGCTGTTTGCTTCGAGGTCGTGTTAACGTTAAAATCGAACTATGTGTGTACCCGAAATACAGAAAAATGATGGTCAGCAAAAGCTAAAAAACCTTGATGTCGACATCACACGAGAGTGTGGTCACCAGTGTGGTAGACCGTGTGGTCAACGGAGGCTAGCCCAGGTACAAGACACGATCGTGTAAGGGTCAGAGTGTGGCCGTGTGAGCCACACGGGCTAGGCCAAATTGGGCGTGTGGGCCCATTTATCTGAAATTTTCCCTAGAGTTGCACGGGTCGTCCCAAATGACCGTAGGCCTATTGTAGGGTCGGTAAGGGCTAAACAAACCCTAAACTGGATGATCTGATTGTTTGATTTATTAATCTGATTAAGATATTGATGGACGTCTACTTGCACTATTATTGTAACACCCCGTACCCGAGACCGTTGCCGGAGTCGGACACGAGGGGTTCACAGACTAAATTCGCTTACTATCGCAGTCCATTTTAAATTTTTCCAGACAGCTGGCTAACTGTGTCGCTGTCACCTTAAAAATCATATATTGAGTTTCACAACTCGAAAATCAGTTTCGTGATTTTTCCCTGAAACTAGACTCCTATGTCCATCTACATATTTTTTCTAGAATTTTTGGTCGGGCCAATTAGTACAGTTTATTAGTTAAAGTCTCCCCTGTTACAGGGTGCGACTACACTGACCTTCATGCATTACAATTTGGATATCTCCCTGTACAGGGCTTCAATACTGATGCCGTTTGTTTCTATAGAAACTAGACTCAGAGAGGAATCTATACATTTATGGCATGACTCCTAATTATCTCTGGTTAATTTATAATGAATTTCCAAAGTCGGAACAGGGAATCCAGAAACCGTTCTGGCCCTGTCTCACAAAAACCTAATTATCTCTTAACATACCACTCATATGACCGTTTCGTTTCTTCCATATGAAAGTGGATTAATCAAGGTTCATTTAAATAATTTATTCACTATTTAATTCTATTCCTACTATTTTTAGTGATTTTCCAAATCTACATCACTGCTGCTGTCAGCATCTGCCTTTAAGGTAGACTTTACCTATTTCATAGTTTCCATGATTCAACTAGCCCTTTTAGCATAAATAGCACAAATTATGATAGTGATTAACCATTCCCATGGCCAATCCTTGTTAAGCATATCCACACCTCTCAATAACCATATCCATACCAAATGATTATAACATTATGCTCAAACATATATAAGCCATTTTCGCATGGCTATCCAAAATTATACAAATCCAAAGGGTCCATGACCCGCTACAAAAAGGGTAGTCCTATACATGCCAATTTCAGAGTTCAACCAAAAGTGTACCAAAAGGGCTTCGATAGTGTGGGCGACTTCGACTTCAATAATCCCGAGTCCGATAGCTGACGAACCAAAATCTATAAAACAGAGATTCAAAGAATGGAGTAAGCATTTAATGCTTAGTAAGTTTTAAGCAAGACAAAGTGTTCTCAATCACTATTATTGGTCATTCATTTCAACTGTTCGATGAAGTTAATCTAGAGCTTCATCTCGATCTATAATATCATTAAACGCAACACTTGGCTGCCACATATATACTTTCGAATAATAATGACCTAGATGGTCAAATATTTCCAAAGCACATTCTTCATCGATTTTCAACTTTCAATAATCCTTTCCACTTGTTCATAATCACATCCATACTTTTAAGTATTTCAACATGACAAGTACTAAATTACCATAGGCACATAAAGAACCAACATATTCCTTATCACATATATGTAAGCTTACAAATCATAATCCTTACCTTGTACTGGCACATCTAGCTCAACCCAACCCATACTCAGATCATAAGGCTTTTGGGCAGAATATGCACTAATACATAAGAATATTTCATCGCATACTTTATTATACAAACATACCATTACCAATTAGATTATTCTCACATTTGGAGTTATAATATTAATCACATTTACCTACCTCTTTGATACTGATAATTCACCTCGAAATCACTCCACCGATGAGTAAGTAATACGTACCTGAACATCTTGAATACATAATACTTATTTGATGGTAACTTAATGCAGATACTCAATATCAAAGTCTTACTTGAATCCTAGCATTTAGCCGTCGGGTCTTTAAAGCTCGGATATAGTACGAGCACGAAGCCTACGGACATTAATCAGGATAATATTCTCGCATAAAGCCTGCGGGGTTTTAACCCGGATATAGTACTGACACAATTGCCCTTCGGGACTTATCACATTTATACACTTCCACATCCGTCACATTGGCCATTCGGCCTTATCACATATATACACTTTCACATTCATCACATTGGCCATTCGGCCTTATCTCATATATGCATGTTCACATTCATCACATTGGCCATTCGGCCTTATCACACATACACATGTTCACATTCATCACATTGGCCATTCGGCCTTATCACACATACACATGTTCACCTTCATCACATTGGCCATTCGGCCTTATCACGCATATATATACTTTCACATTCATCACATTGGCCACTCGGCCCTATCACATATATATACTTGTACATCAATTTCATCATAACAAAATTGACTAGGTATACTAGTCATTTGTGGCTTATAGCTTCACTTTAATACGAATTTGGTACTTTGATTACCAATGTTTAATCAATAGCTTATAAGCAACTCAAATGGTTTTATTAAGGTTTACAACAAAATCCCAAATTCAGCACAAGCTGTTTTTTTTCTGAGCAACAGTCATTAAATTATTCGTAAATGGAGCTACGAAACTCCAAATGGAGTGCCGTTAATTTTCCCTGGAAATAGACTCATACATATCTTATCCAGAAAAGTTTCATAATTTTTGGTTTGGCCAATCAATACCAGATTTTTCTTAAAGTTTCCCCTGTTTCACTGTTTGACTAATCTGACCACTCTTCACTACGAATCAAATTTCTCATTGTACGGAATTAAAAATGTGTTCTATTTGATTTCATTTGAAACTAGACTCATTAAGGAGTCTAGGCATATAAATTTTATCTTATAACCATTTTTGTACAAATTATAATGATTTTATAAAAACAGAACAGGGGATTTCAGAGTCATTCTGACACTGTCCCACACAACTTTAAATATCTCTTTATAGGAAATTTCTTTGCTTCCACGGTCTCTTTTATAAGAAACTAGACTAAATAAGCTTTGATTACATATTTTATTCAGCCTATAATTCCACACCAACAATTTATAGTGATTTTCTAAAATCACGTTACTGCTACTGTCCAAAGCAAATTATTACAATTTGCTCTTAAATTTCCAAGTCCAAACACTTATGAACTTACCATTTGAGTTTAAGACATATCATGGCCACATCATATCTTATTAAATCAACTCATTATGTCCTATTATGACTGAATTTACTCAACGTTTAATCACTTAAAACTTACCTCGGATGTGGTCGAACGATTTCGGCGGCTATTCGATCACTTTTTTCCTTCCCTTTATCGGATTTAGTTCCCCTTTGCTCTTGAGCTTAATTTAACAAATAAATTGATTTAATCATTTGAACATCGAAAAGAGAAAATCAAGG
Organism: Gossypium hirsutum; assembly: GCF_007990345.1. NCBI lineage: Eukaryota > Viridiplantae > Streptophyta > Magnoliopsida > Malvales > Malvaceae > Gossypium > Gossypium hirsutum. The sequence goes on from NC_053428.1 coordinate 66,456,614, forward strand.
TACTTAACCCATATATATATACATTAGACATTAAAGTCACATACATATGAAATCATGAATCAACTCAACATATTAACCCACACTCTCTTTTAGCCGATTGTCTAAGCCAAGATTAAGCCACCAATATGCTTACTTATGGCCGAACATACACATCAACTTATGTACTCATTCATGTGGCCGAACATACATGTCTATGTTGAGGCCGATTGCAACACTTAATACATTCTACAAGTATGGTCACTTGTATTGACTAAACACCATTTTGTTTCAAGTTCAAAACTTGGCCAATACACATATATACACTAGTAAAGCATCCTCTCCCTTTCCATCAATTCAACACATGCATTACTCATTAATATACAAAATTATATTCGGCCTTAGCACACAACTTGCTAGCCGATTCTTCTCCATCTAGCAACTAATGCACATATGTGCTCATTTGTTAGACTCTACTTCATCTAACAACAACCATATTTTCCCTTCTACTTCCTACCATGGCCGGATGCTCAAGATACCTCAATATCGAAACTTTTAGCTTGGATTGCTTAAAGAACTTGGTGATGAGTTCAAATTTACCTAACACCTCAAGCCTCATAACACATCTATATAGCTAACATGCTAATAGTCTCAAGGCTTCAACTAAAACTTTTGAAGCCTCTTAGTTGAATACTAACTCTCTAATAATCCCAAATCCATCCATGAGATAGTTAGAATTTAGACTAATCATCCAAGGGATGTATGAACTTTCAAAGCAACACTAAACATACCTTAATCTAGTGAGCCTTCATAGCCGATTTTTCTCCAAGCTCATTCCCTTCCTTTCTTTCTTCTATTCGGCCAAAGATGTTCAAGGATGAACACTTTTTTTTCTTTGTTTCCTTTCTTCCATTCACGGCAAAGGGGGGCATGGATAAGACCATTTTTTTCATCACTCCACCTTTTTGCATTACTTTAATCCTAACCCCCTTTTTTTATTCTTTCTAACATAACTCACTAACACAACATGTTTACAACATGTTTCCACCCATAGCATGGCCGGCCACTATGCTTTAATTTTGGGTAATTTGACATGCAAACCCATCATTTCACAACATGCATTATTAGGCCACTTTACATTTGCCTAGCACATTTCCAAATTTTCTCACATAAGTCCTATTTGATAAAATTCACTTACTATTAACAAAATTCAAACATGAAATTTTCACACATGCATATGTACATATAATGAGCATCAACTATGACGGTTAATTATCTTTATGACTCGGTTTAGTGGTCCCGAAACTACTTTCCGACTAGGGTCACTTTAGGGGTGTCACAATTATCTACATATCTGTTATCTATGTACGCTTATATGTAAGCATGTGAGCGTGTTAGACTGTTTATCTGTATTTGTATATTTCTGTATCTGATATTGAGGATGGATGATGTATATTAGAGGAAGCGTTCTGAAAGGCAATTTACGCCTATTATCTGGTAGCATGGCTGCATTATATCTGTTATGTGCCACATCGGTACGGATGGTGTGTAAGGATGGTCGGAGATGGTGTATAGAGGACGGAGGTAGGATTCTGATTTCTGATTTTTGATTTCTGATTCTAATTCTGATTTGCACATCTATGTCTGTATCTGAGCTGGGCTTATGCCCGTATCTGTATCTGTCTGATTTTGAATTTATGTATGTGTGCATGCTTAATTTTGTGGGGTTATACACTGAGTTTACGTAAACTCACTCCTTTTAGTTTGATTTGTACAGGTAATCCACAGTCTTAGGCGGATCGGTGTAACGGAGGACTCAATGGTGACCACATGTCATGGACTGATTTTGGTTATGGTTTTTACTTTAAATTCTCGATTCTTTTCTGAGTATTTTTGTAAAATATGGACTTTTCGGATTGTTGTTACTACTTGGGATATGACTGTACTTTATGATTTTAATATTGCAAAACTCGACAAAACCTCGAATTTTACCAAAAGCAACTGATTGAATAAGAATGTCGAAACTGATAAAGGTGATAAGGGTTAATGAATTAATGTGGTTTTAACTTAATAACAACGATTTTTAACCCCATTTCATGTGACACTTCTAGATTCAGCCATAACGTCTAGGCTGAGTTTGAGGTGTTACATAACCTATGGTATTCTATTTAGTGTTTGTTAGTGATGGCATGTACATAAAGACTTAAACCTTTCAAAGAGTTATATTTAGGATGTTTTACAATTTTAAGTGAAAAATGTATTCAATTTGATTATTTGTAAGTTATAACTTAGCTTTAATTTACTTTGAGCTTTGTTATGCATTAAATGTTAGTTTTAAATCTCATTTGAATGTGCTTGTAATGTTTTGGAACTTGTTGGAATGATTGGGTAGTGTTTGGAGGGGGTGAAATATAGTGTTTAGGTCTAGGGGTCCTTAGTAGAGATACTTGCCTTGTGGTGTTGCAATAAGTCAAATTGTGAGCAAAATGCTACAATACTAGGTAGTTGTTTGATTACTTCTCTAGAGTTACCTATACCTTTGCTCTAGTTTGCCCACTACACTATTTTGGGATCATTTTCAGTCTCGAACACCTCGAAACCATTGCTAAATAATTTTAAGATGTTTCTAAAGCCTTCAAAATGATTTATACTAAATTTTATGGTTTTATTTAATTATTTTAGAGTGTGATTTCTTAAACGGTTTCAAGACTTACGTTATGCTATGTGCTCTAGACTTGTGCCCACTTATATTTGAGGACTTTAAATGATTTCAAACTATTTCCGAACCCTCTAAATGTGGTCAACTTGTTTTAAACACAAGAATGTGTCATAAAAAGACTTATTATTATTATTATTATTATTATTATATAAAAACATGATTTTGAATAGGCTTTAAAATGTCATTGTAGCATCTCCTATCCGTACCAATCGTCGATACAGCTAAGGTATTACATAAATTTCCTTATAATTACTAGAGGGTATAATATTACCCTAGTAATTACATTTTCTTCCAATTCCTTAGTTTATTGGTTAAGATGGAGGCCCTAAGTTCTTGAGCACCTAAATTCAAATTCCACTATATGCAATTGTGATATGTGGGTCTACAATCCTATAATGTGCATGCCATGTATGGATTTTATCCAGTTCTTTTTCATTCTTCGTTCGTTGAGTTTTATATTGATTTAATTCTTCATTATAGTTGGTCGAATATATATATATTTGCTCTTGTTAATGTACTCTATCTGTAATAGTAAAACTTAAAAAAAAATCAAACTAACAAAATAGGATAAACTTGGACAACTCCCTTAAAAATAAACCCGCATGACAAAACTTGAATATAAAACCTCAAGTATAGAGAAGGTATATTAAAAATAAACCTGCATAACAAAACTTGAGTATAAAACCTCAAGTATAGAGAAGGTATATGACAAGTTCATTCTTTTAGATTCTTATAGAAAATGTATATTTAAAAAATAAAAGTTGATTTAAAATTAATAAATATGACAATTTTGTTAATCTTGAGTCACGATTTTCAGTATTAGATTGACCACTAATTTTAAGTTCAATTGTTCTAATTACAGGTCAAATCGATCACGGTTAAAAAAGAAGAAAAATTTGTTTCTTTTAAAAACTTCAAATTATCGCAATTTTCTTCTTGAGGATATTTTATTGGCTTGAATGTTTGGCGAATTTTGAAGTGAAGAAAATGAATTAGGATAGTAAGAGAAACCATTTTCTTTTACAAAATTCCTTTTTCTTCCTTCACCCATATTTCCTCCAACAAATGTTTCCCTAATTTGAAAGTCCTTAAGCTCCATGTTTCCTCCAATGATGGCGGTGGCGGCAAAGGTTGAGGCAGAAGAAAACAAAAGCAAGGCAGCTGACATCAACAATAAAGACGAAAGAAAGAGCAAACCTGTTTTACTTTTTTATTTTTATTTGTTCTATTTTGCTGGGTTGGGTTTACTAAATTTAAAGGGATTTAGGGTGGTGGTTGTTGTTTTTGGGCCAGGAAATTTGGCCCCCATTTTTTAACGGTTCATTTTTTTTAGGCTTGAATTAAAATTTCTTAATAAAAATATATAAATATTAATATAAAAAAGATTTTGGTAAAAATATATTAATCCCTCTCAATTTTGATATTATGCAAATTGGTCTTTCTAAAACAAAACAATAACTTCTATCAATTTTAAAAGTGACAACTAAAAACAATTAATCACAATATTAATATTTTTTGGTCAACTGTACACATTTTTTATTGGTATAATAAAAAATTTTAGCACTCAATTTTTATAAATTTTGTGCGAATGTTGATATAATGTGTAAATTTTCCATGATAGATTTGTTAAATTAGGACCAAATTAATAGAATGTATAAATATTGCGGGCTAAATTTGTTAAATAAAGATTAAATTGATAAAATATGTAAATTTTGAAGACTACATTTATTATTATACCAATAAAAAATATATAAAATTAATAAAAACAATAATTTTGTCACTAATTCTCCTTAGTTGTGTACTTTTAAAATTGACAAGATTATTATAAGAGAAACTAATTTTCCCAATTTGGAGGGACCAAAGACGTGTTTTTACCAATGATTTTTATTTAAATTCGAGTGATATTTAAACGAAACATGCTGCAGTCCGACCTGACCCGATCCGGGTCTATTTCTAATTGCGACAGTCGGTAGTAATTCAAGTAATCGACCAACAATCTTCAGGCAGGCGGGAGATTAAATTAATTTTTCTTTCAAAAAAAAAAATGGCGGAGCCGATGGAGATTTCTTCTTCATCCGAATCTCTCAATCTTCAATCAATTCGCAGGTATTTTCTCTCTTTTTAACACACTGAAGTAAAATTGTTATACATAATTTTCTAAAATTTAACTTTTGTTTTTAGCCGAATGAATGACCTCTCAGAGATTCATAATAGAAATAAAAATGATGTTGGGACTGAAGCTCTCTCCTCGGATTCGGAGAAGCTGCTCAAAGACTGCAGTTTTCATTTTCAGGTGATTCTCCAAATTTTTTTTTGTACATTCTTACAATTTAGGGTTTTGTTGAAAAAAAACTTGGAGAGTGGATTTATGCAGAGTAAAGTGAAGCAAATTATTGAAGAGTATTCTGACGTGGGTTTCTTAGGCATTGAAGATTTAGGTATGTTTCCTTTCAGCTATTAAAATTTTTTTTGGTTAATTTTCTTAAAAGTATATTGCCTATATGCATGTACAATTGAACTTGAACAGAATACCCATTTGTTTTTCCCCCTTGGGTTATTGTACCCTTTTGTTTTCAAGACCTTTAATGGAGTATTATTACGTTTGGGAGAGGTTATCCTATTAAGTGGCAACTTCTTTAACTCGTTTTAGTAGTCAGGTTGTATGGATTTTAGTGATGAAGTTGTATTTTTTTCTTTCTTGTGGAAAATCTTTGGGTTTAGTGGAATATGAATTTAAAACGGTTTTTAGATACTGATAAGGTTTCTGATATGGAATAGAGTGGATGGTTTAGGATCCATTTAAAGTTTTTGATGCTCTTTTGGATAATATGTCCGATATGTAATTATTGGAACAGTGTGTCTGTGCAATGCAAGTATTTTACAAATTAAAAGAATTGAGGCGAAATGCAACATCATTTGAAAAGGAGTGCTAAAAGATGAATACCTAGCTCATCATAGGAAAATATCTCTTGGTAGCAATGCAAGGTTGTGTTGATGCTGGATTGATTCTTTTTTCTTAATTATTCATAAGATAAATACCTAGCATACTTGAAAGAGGAGCTTAATCAAGTGGAGGCTGAAAGTGCTAAGATTTCTAATGAAATTGAGGATCTTTCAAGAAATCATATTGAAGGTGAGACTTCATCAACTTAGGTTTGAATTTCATTTGCAATTACTCTTAACCGCTCTTATGCTGATTTATCTTTAAGTACTTTTTTACAGAATCAAATATGCTGGAAGACAATCTTGAAGGCTTGAAATGTGCATTGGATTCTATTGCATCTCAAGTTGGTTCTTCTATGTTATTTCATTTTGAAATAAATTTGGAAGTCAAACTTCAACAGTTAGCTTTTTCACTTTTTTGTTGTAGGAGAGAGAAGAAGAGGATCCAGGCTTCGGCTCTTCTATGAATGGTGAAAATCAGTTAAATGTGCTAGATGCAAATGAAGGGCAAAAGTTTGAGGTTCTTTTGTTTGTTTTCCCTTTCTTCTTGAATACTACATTAGATTTAAACTGATAGCTGAACTTTAAGAATTGTAGCATTGGTTTCTCGCTTTGTAAGCATCTTTACAAGAATCTCTTTTCTTTGGTGACTTCCTAAGTTCTAACTTCCTTATAGATACCTAAGATGTTTGGTATACTCAATTAGGATATTAATCATTCTTCGAGTTGTTAATGGTACCATGCATTTTACTTCATTGAGCATTCAATTTCCTTCTACATATGTGTTTCAGATTTTGGAACTAGAGAGTCAGATTGAGAAGAACAACTTAATTTTGAAGTCTTTGCAGGATCTTGATTCTACATTCAAAAGGTAGTTTGATTTTTTTCCCCTTTAATTATACGTATATACCATTTACCTTTTACCAACTTTGTCCTCTTCTTTTATTTTTAGATTAGATGCCTTAGAACAGATTGAAGATGCATTGACAGGCTTGAAAGTCATTGGTTTTGATGGAAACTGCATTAGGCTGTCATTACAGACATATATTCCAAAAGTAGAGGGTGTTTTGTGCCAAAACATGATTGAGGATATTTCTGAGCCATCTGAAATGAATCATGAATTGCTGGTAGAAATTGTGGATGGAATCATGGAGGTCAAGAACGTTGAAGTATGACTAACTATTTTCTTAAAAGTTACTATAATATATTTCCTCTTTGGATGAGAAATTTCATTCATTATTTTCACTCCATGTTCTCTTTTTGGCTCAAGTTAAACAGGCATTAGAAAAGCTGTATTTTCTTCTGAAAGAAGAATCATATTGGTTCTTCATGTCTTTTTGTTTAATTGTATTGAAATGCTCATTCATGTATCTTTGATGTTCAGATGTTCCCAAATGATGTTTACATAGGCGATATAGTTGACGCTGCAAAGTCTTTCAGGTTTGGTTTTGCAATTTCTCTGACTTAAAGGCTGAATTCTAATTTTCCTGTTTATTTTTGCTTGCATGTGTGCTCGTGTAGTGGTAGAAGGCCATTAAAGGGAATGTAATTTGTCAGTTTTGTACAGACTAATATATTGAACCCATGTGTGATTTTTTGAAATGCAAGTCTTCTGAAGGACAAGCTACTTGTTTCTTTCAGTTTTCAATGTCTTAGTTTCGATACCTAAGATTAACTGCATCTCTTTTCTCATCCTTTCTGCCATCTGCTCTAAATAGAGTATAAAACCTTACAACCCTCTTTTATACATCTGTTTATCCATCATTTTGAGGCTATTATCAAATTATGGTCCTATCATATTAATTCATCCTTTAGCAACCAAAAATCTTCATTCAGACTTTCAGTTTTTTTTTATCTAGAGCAGTCATTTGAACCTTTAACTTCCCATCTTTACCTCCATATTAGGTCCTGTTTTACAAGGCAATCACCCTTACGCATAAGCTTTATTAATCCTTGTTGTTTTTGTGCTAAAAGTACTGTTCACACTTCACGGCATTTAGTTCCTTCTCCCTTTTACTGAGCTGTTTGTGTTATTGCTTTATATACATCTATTATTTATATAAATGTACATTTCCTTTGGCCTAATAAACCTGTCATGTAGAGATTGCTAGTAGCTTAATTTAACCTGACAGGAAACATTATTTCTATTGAGTTTGAAGACAATAGACCTAGATTTGAATTCCTTATTTAAAGGGTGTGATCTATTGAAATGTTGTAGGCAACTATTCGCTAACTTAGTGGCACCAGAGACACGGTCTTCATTGGAGTGGCTTGTGGGGAAAGTGCAAGATAGGATTATCTTAAGTACTTTGAGACGATTTGCTGTGAAGAGTACAAATAAATCCAGGTGAAACTCAAGAAAAAGTTTAAACAGTGTTAATATAATATTTTCAGAAGTTTCAAAGTAGCTTATCAGTTGTGTTTGAAAAGTAGGCAAAAAGAGAAGCTTTTATATTTGAATAGTACCTAATGTAGGCATTGCTTTGAGTACTTAGAGAGAGATGAGACCATTATAGCTCATTTGGCTGGGGGAATTGATGCATTTATAAAGGTGTCTCAAGGTTGGCCACTGTCAAAATCTCCACTAAAATTGTTATCTGTCAAGAGCTCAGATCATCATTCAAGGGGAATTTCATTGAGCTTGATTTGCAAGGTTGAGGTAAGTGGCATTTATTTAGTTTATAAGTGCAGTTTGAAGGTTCTATTAATGTTAAACTTCTCCAAAGTGGAAACATTCCTTACTCAAAACCAGAATCTAATTTAAATACATATTTCATTAAAATTTTATTGTTTTTCTATCTTTTTGGAGGCTACAACACAGAATGGTGGCGTCCAATTAGTTTTTTGGCTTAATTGAGCTGAGTTGTTTCTTTAACGTTTTACTTGTTATCTTTTTGTTTCTAGTTTCATGGCACGGAAAAACATTTAACAACGATCCCATTTGTCATAGGATGAGAAAAGACTTTGTCAGCTTTTCTGTTTCTGTTTTTGCTATAGTGAATTTGATGAATACCATACTTAATTGTTTTCGGTTTATTCTTTTTCCTTAATTTCAATTATTAGGAAATGGCTAATTCCTTGGACATGAACATTCGGCTAAATTTATCAACTTTTGTGGATACTGTTGAGAAGTTGCTTTTAGAACAGATGCGCTTAGAACTTCGGTCTGATGATGCCTCTACTAATTGACCATGATGCAGCCTGTCACTTGGTAAGTTTGAATGTCAATGTCGTATATAATCTTTAAGATTTGCCAACTCCATTCCAAATTCTCAGGAAATCTTCAGTCAAGATCTTGCCAGGATCAAATCCCTCTACGACATACAAATTGGCAACATCCTGTAAAAATGGCTAGCTATTGTTCTCTCTAGCTTTTGTAATCTACTGAAATTTTAATGACATAAATCAGTCTTGTAGAACACCAAGAATTTGCTTATGGTAATTGATTTGCTTATTAAAATGCACATGAAACGATTTTTATGCCTACTATATTGTTTTCTAATATATCATAGTTTTGGTCTTTTGAAAATTATCAATTAAGGTGTATTATGAACTGATAAAGGGCATTTTTATAAGCCAAATATGGTTTTACTTTTCGGCCAAGAACATTATGATACATAATGTCTCTAAAGGATCCAATCATATTCATATTCAAATGGTTAAATTTTGCTATTAGTCCTTATATATTACGAAAGTTGTAGATTTAGTCTCTATATTTTAATTTGATCATTTTTAAAATTTTAGTCTTTACCAAACGATTACTGATAAATTCATTAGGTTTTGTTATTTCTAAAAATTTGATGCAACAAACATGTTATCATATGTAATATTATGTTATCTTGTTACTTTCACATATTACTCGTTACAGATTTTGTTAATGAGTGTTATTTGTATCGAGATTGAAATTTTAAAATTCAAAGAGTATTAGGACTTAGAATGATTCAGATAGAGAATATGGATTAAATCTATAACTATACATATAATATAGGACTAGTAATCGAATTTAACCAAATGAATTTAACTCTTACTATTTGAGTTAGTTTAAAATTTCAAAATTGATGAATTAAAAAAGCATATGTGATACGAGTCACAAAAGCCCAAATTCTTGAGGGCAAGGCCCAATAAGAAGATTCCAAGCCCAATCAAGAAATCCACCCATACTTAGTTGAAAATCAGGCCAAATTGTCAAAGTGGCCGAAGTTGTAAAGTTTTATTTTTATTTATTTATTTATTTTACTTAGTTTAAATGTTTATCCAAGAGTCCCAAATAAAAGACCCTTGGCCGAATTTCCATATTAAAATAATTAGGAGTTTTTTTTAGTTTTAGTTTTAGTGTTCTAATTAAATTAGGAAAACATTTGAAAGGCCTATTTATATGGCTTGGCCAGCCACCCTACATTACATTACAATTACATTGAAAATTTCAGATTTGATTTGAGTGAAAATTCTCTTTGAGTTCTTCAAGGATTTTCTCTTGGGTTTTCTTTAGAAGTTGTTTTAACAATCTTTTTGATTGTGGGAGCCATCTTCAACCTTCTTCTTGCCATTGATATTCTTTGGAGGGGAGATTAGAGCCGTTTGAAGGGAGTTGTGAGATCTTTCGAGATTTCAAGGCTTCTTAGGACTTATCTTTTAATTTCTTACTGTCAATTCTTTCTTTATTTCTACTTGTGCTGAATCATTATCTAATCTATTTTCTGTTCTTATTGTGTTTTCAGCCTTTTTCTATCTTAAGGAATCAGCCCAAAAATCCCCAATTTCTAGGGTTTTTCCATACTCTTTTTTGGGTGAAATTAGATTGTCGAAATTTGGGGAAAACTATCTTGGTGTTCAATTGGGCAGAATCACAATCTCCTTGAGGGTTTCAAGAACCCTAACACTTATTTCTATTCTCAATTTGATTCTTTGCTGATTTGGGGATTTTATTTTAGATCTGAAAATTCAAAAATCTAATCTTTTAATTTTCTGTTTCGTTTCAGATCTAATTGTTTAGGGTTTTCGTAGGAGTTTCTCGTGACTTGGCAACTCGATCTTGGTCCGCGCGCAACCCCGTATCATTTGGTATCAGATTTTGGGCGTTTTGGGTGTTCTTGGTTGATTTCTAAACTGATCTCAATATTTTAAAGCAAAAACAGCAGTTTTACCCAGAAAAATTTTTCAAAAAAATTTTATTTGAGTGGGTAAACGTTGTCAAATTGATCTGAAATTTTACATACATATTTGTGGCACTGTGATTGAATATAAAAAATTTATTCCTGCAAAAAAATCAGTCAAAAAAGTCAAAAAATCGAAAAAAAGACGAAATCCAATAAAAATTTAAAAAAAATTCAGCGGGTTGAGTTTGGTGCCCAAACTTTCCAGATCAAAAATTAAATATTTAAGGACATTCGAGATTTAATTTTGTGATTTTTTGAGATCGGAAACACCTCGAACGAAGTTGTCAAGTTACTCCACAGTTTTTCGGGTTTTCTGTTTTCAGCAATTTTTATTGATTCTTAGCTGTAGGTTTTCATTTGTTTGCTTTTTATTATCCTTTTAAAATATCTAACACCTTCTTGTTTCTTGTGTTAGTAGGATTTAAACGTGTGCACAATCCTTCCTCGGTGCAACACGAATCACTTGGTGTCTCGTCAGTTTTTGGTAGTTTGGTTCACACTCTCTAATTGGTTGATATAAACTCTGATAAAGAACTCACAAGATTGAATTCGACCTCATTGAGAATTTGATTTTTCTTTTTGAGTGATTAATGGTGAGGTTTGCTAACTTTTATTTTTGAGTGTTGAGTGTTTATTTTTTACAGGTTTTGAAGATGTCTAAAGGTGATAATAATGATGCACTTATGAAAGTCCAACAACAGTTAGACAGACATACTGCTGCAATCACACAAATAAATGCTACACTTCAAGCATTGAATACTACTTTGAATGAGGTACGAGTGAATCAAAAACATCAATATCGAGATCCAATTAAGGAAGATAGGGATAACCAGCCCCATAGGTGCAACCCTCAACGTGTCCCTAGAATGGATGATGATTGTCATGATCATGGACAATCATCTTTGGCAAAACCAAAGAGCGAGCAGCAACGAGAACATCTCTTTCATACTCGCTGCCACGTACAAGGTAAGCTTTGTAGAGTTATTATTGATGGTGAAAGTTGCTCGAACATAGCCAGCACGACGATGGTGGAAAAGCTTTGCTTAACCACTACCAAGCATCCACAACCTTATCAACTACAAGGGCTTAGCAACGAAGGCCAATTTAGGGTCACTCAACAAGTGCGCATCGCCTTTTCTATCGGTAAGTATCAAGACGAAGTTGTGTGCGACGTAATGCCTATTCAAGCCTGCCATTTGTTGCTAGGAGAACCGTGGCAACTGGATCGAAAAGTCACTCACGATGGTCGTACCAATAGGTATTCTTTCAAGCATCAAGGAAAGAAACTCACCTTAGTGCCGCTCACTCTGGAACAAGTCCATGAGGACCAAATCAAACTGAAAAATTCTGTTAAAACAAGTGAGGAAAAAGAGAAAGAGAATGAAAAAGAGCAAAAAGAGATTGAGAGTGAAAAAGAAATTGAAGAAAGAAGAGAAAATGAATTAGAAAAAGAAACAAAAGAAAAAGACGTGGAAAGGGTAGTGAGGAATGTTTCCACTAACCAAGATATGAATTTTTCTTGTGTTGCTACTTTTCAGGTTCCCGAAAGATCGAAAGATAACTTTCAACTTCAATACCTCTCAAATGAAAGACGCTTTCATACGATCAACTTAGGCAAAGATGAAATCACACTACATGATCCCGAAGGTAAGCGAGGTAAGGAAATTTTAGAAACCGAGTCCAGTGCAGATTTGAAAATTATTGATAAAACTTTTGGTGACTTAGTTCTTAAAAGATCCCCTCGTTTTGATCTGATTAATTGTTACTCTTCGATTGTGGTTGATAAAGTCATTACGAAAAGAAGCGTGATTTGTTATTCTCTTGATTTACCTTGTGTAAAATCCTCGAATTTGTCCAAATCTGTTTTGGAGAATAAGGTAACGAAATTTTCCAAATTTGTTTTCAATTTATATTCGTGCCTTAAACAATTTATGTGGTTGTACATGAAGTTTGAGTTCCATTTGACAAAGGTTAACTCAACAACGGAGATTCGACTACACTATGCCCCCGATGAGCGAAGGTTTGTTTTAAATGAAAAAGGTAAAATCGACCCTTATTCTTCTGCTTATCGAGGTAAGATGCTTGAAACCTTTGAAACACTTTTGTACTCCTCGGATAGTGATAAAGATCGTGTTGATGAACACTTAGATCGAAACGTGCTTGACTGTCCTATTTTATTTATTGATGATCTATCTGTTTTGATGGTTGATAAAAAGATTCTTGTTTTTGATAATGCATGTGTGAGTGAATCTATAGACCGTCGATTAATGCATGGTATGATTATGCAACTCTGTGAACCATGTGAATCTTTTCAAATACCTACTTGTGACGATTATGTTTACCATTTGATTTATTACTCGCAATTTATTCATGGTTTGTGGGAACAATGTGAGACGACTGAATGCCTTAAAACATGTCCATCTTTGTTTCAAATATTTGACGAGGCAGTGGTGAGTAAATTAGATTGTTTGCATGGTAATCTGAACCTGTCCATTCACATACGTTATACCTGTTCTGTTATGCTTATGATTGGACTACAAGCTTGTTTCCGTTGCTATTTACTATCTCATGGCTATTCTTTTCAGTGGACTCAATTGCCATTAGTCCCGTTCAATAGAGGAAAGTCGAGTTCATTTGATTTTTCAGATTCGAGGACGAATCTTTTTGAGGAAGGGGGGAATGATACGAGTCACAAAAGCCCAAATTCTTGAGGGCAAGGCCCAATAAGAAGATTCCAAGCCCAATCAAGAAATCCACCCATACTTAGTTGAAAATCAAGCCAAATTGTCAAAGTGGCCGAAGTTGTAAAGTTTTATTTTTATTTATTTATTTATTTTACTTAGTTTAAATGTTTATCCAAGAGTCCCAAATAAAAGACCCTTGGCCGAATTTCCATATTAAAATAATTAGGAGTTTTTTTTAGTTTTAGTTTTAGTGTTCTAATTAAATTAGGAAAACATTTGAAAGGCCTATTTATATGGCTTGGCCAGCCACCCTACATTACATTACAATTACATTGAAAATTTCAGATTTGATTTGAGTGAAAATTCTCTTTGAGTTCTTCAAGGATTTTCTCTTGGGTTTTCTTTAGAAGTTGTTTTAACAATCTTTTTGATTGTGGGAGCCATCTTCAACCTTCTTCTTGCCATTGATATTCTTTGGAGGGGAGATTAGAGCCGTTTGAAGGGAGTTGTGAGATCTTTCGAGATTTCAAGGCTTCTTAGGACTTATCTTTTAATTTCTTACTGTCAATTCTTTCTTTATTTCTACTTGTGCTGAATCATTATCTAATCTATTTTCTGTTCTTATTGTGTTTTCAGCCTTTTTCTATCTTAAGGAATCAGCCCAAAAATCCCCAATTTCTAGGGTTTTTCCATACTCTTTTTTGGGTGAAATTAGATTGTCGAAATTTGGGGAAAACTATCTTGGTGTTCAATTGGGCAGAATCACAATCTCCTTGAGGGTTTCAAGAACCCTAACACTTATTTCTATTCTCAATTTGATTCTTTGCTGATTTGGGGATTTTATTTTAGATCTGAAAATTCAAAAATCTAATCTTTTAATTTTCTGTTTCGTTTCAGATCTAATTGTTTAGGGTTTTCGTAGGAGTTTCTCGTGACTTGGCAACTCGATCTTGGTCCGCGCGCAACCCCGTATCAATATGGATTAAAATAAGAATATAAGGAGTAAATTTATAACTTTTGTAAAGACAAAGCATATTCAAATATATGTAGTAATTTGAAGAAGATAATGAACGCATATCTGGGAGAAATCAAGCCATTTGGCCCAAATAGTGATGATGGATCAAGACTCCGAATGAAGGTTTCAACAGAGATAATTTACAGCTCTCGTCAAAATAAGACACTACTAATAGATAAAGAAATCGATATAAATATTTATTTATATTAACTATATCCGATTCATTCGCATTCCAACCTAACATAAACACTGATTCAACAATGCAGAAAAATAAAAGCTAGTCTTATACTTTTAATAAACTACCTTTCCTCTCTTGGTTAAGTATGTTTATCATTATTGTTTCTTAAGATACTTGTCCTGACATCAATATTTGAAAATAATAATAATAATTCATCAAAAAAAAATTGACAATAATATTGGTATAAAAATATGATATTTTTTAAATACATAGATTTAAAAAAAAATTACGTTTTCGTATCAAAGTAAAAGCATTATAGGAGCTTTTATACTATAAGTTAGATTGTATTTTGCTCCTACTAAAAAAATGGACAAATTGATCTATGTACATTAGATCAAAGAGCAAATTATTATTTATTTCTTCTAGAAGGAAATCATAGAAACTTTGACTGGTTAGAGTCAATTTATTTTATGCTTTTATGTGATAGTATAATGAGATTTAAATTGATTGACAATTATGTTCATACATATGTATGATAAGTATGTCATATAGCTTAGGAAAAGTATGCCACATGTACTTGTCATGACATTTTAATTATTCATGATTGAAACTAGAAATAAAAACCTTACATGTTTTCAAAAAGATTGAGCGGGCGAAAATCCCTAAACAAGACCTACGACCTCCATCAGTGGTCTCTTATGATTGCATGACAAATTGCCGGCCTTGAGGTAGGTATTATCATGTGGATTTTAGTGAGGAGATTTCCTTAAAAGAGAACTAATTTGTGATGACATATGATACTTTGTAGACTCTAAGGTAGGTATTATTATATGAATCCGCTAAGGAAGTTTTCCTTTTAAAGACGAAAACTGGTTATACATGTTACTAATTGAGATTTTCCCACGATGACTCATTCGTAGTACATGTTATGATTGATATTGAGTTGATGGTTATATACTCAACATCATTCTAGTTTAGTAACTTCCTACAAAGTTCTACCTAAGTTAGAATGATGACCAAACGTGAAACGATTATTAGTACATGTGAATGTGTAAGGAATTAGGTTCACGTATAAATTGGATGGAAACCTATGTTCTTACTAGTTGATTAAGATTGCCCTAAGGTGACTTAATTCAACTGTTGTAAGAATTATCGTTATAATGTCTTACAAGTGTTGTTCATGGTTTAATGTAAGACACATGCATCATGTTAATGCATATTGTATATTGCAAAAGATTTTCAAATATTTTTTTGATACAAAGATATTAATGAATGGATGGTTTTATTTTCAGTTCAAAAATGGTATCAAAATCCCTTACTAAATATCCTTATTGAGATCAATTGAATGAAAACAATTATAAAGAATGGAAAAGGAACCTTATGATTATCCCAAGCTATGAGAAACTTAAGGTGGTTCTTGATAATAAATGCTTACTAGCCAATCAAGCTAAGATTAGAGCTCATTTGAAAGAATTTGATGAGGTAGCTCGTCACTACATGCTGGTAAGCGTGACCAACACATTGTTTAAGCTACCAGAGATTTATGATTCTGCTAAAGTAATATTGGACAAACTAGAGGACATGTTCGGAGGCCAAGTTTCTTTGGCTCAACAGTCAGCTATAATTAGTTTGATGAATGCCCAACAAAAACATGTTACTTCGGTCAAAAAACCAAATGATTACTCTTATAAGCTACTTTGCCGAGGCCAAGGATAAAGAGACCAATTTGGACTAGAATACATATATTGAAATTGTGTTCAAAAGCTTGTTTAAGGATCTTACTTGTTACCTCTATCTTTGAAAGCAATCAAATAATCATTTTTTAAATAAAGTAATGTCATATACAATAATAAAAACAGAGAAAATAAATATACTTTTTAATGCAATGTAAAAGGTAATAGAAAAATCCTCAGTATTGATTATGAAATTTAATGTAAAAAATGTATCAGCTTGTTTTTCAGTGGTGCCAAAAATAATGCTTTTGGGACCCCAATTCTAACGAGTGAGTTCGTAAATATTATTTATTATTTAATATTTACGAGTCAAATATGATGTTATAGTTAATCCTGATTCGATAAAGTTTACTAATAGAGCAATTAAATTGCAATACAAGTGGTTTGTACTGAAAGTTAGTGATTTTGGAAAATAAGGCATCAAGATCTCATTTCTGTAAACCTAGCTCGTAAATTTTTTTATTAAATATTTACGGAGCTATTGTAAGGTGAATTGAGATTTAGTCAGGAAATTTTGATGTTTAGATAAGTAATTAAAGGAAAATGATTAAATCGTAACAACCACCAAAGTTAATCATTATTGATTACTATTAGTTAAATGGTTTAGATGGTAAAAGTGGGAGGACATATATTTAGACCAACAATGTTAAAGTTTATAATTTAATTAAATTATACAATAATAAAACGTAAAACAAAAGAAGAAAAAGTTGTCTTCTTCATTTCTTATTTTTCTTCTAAAACCCAATTTCACCATTAAATAAAGACCAAAGATTCGATCAACTTTTCTCCTTTTTCACGTAAGTCAAAATTAAACACGTTTATTGTAATTTTTATGTTTCTGATATCGCTGTACCTTAATTTAGTTAAACTGTATCTCCGTTTTCAAAACTATTAAAGTTTTAAAAAATTTTTATTGATGTTTTTGAAGCTTTTTGAATGATTAAGGGTAGTTTTGTAAGCTTGAAGATGTTTAAGGACTATTTCATAAAGTGATTTTGTTAATTTTTGCATTTAGAGACTAAATTGTGAATATGTCAAAAGTGGCATTAAATTTCTATAAATTTGGATTTTTGAGGGCTGTAGAAGGACATAATTAAAATCAAAATGAAAAACAAAGTTCAATTGTGGAAGTTATATTTGTTTCGGTTTTAGGGACTAAATTGAATAAAATGTAAAAGCTTAAGAAAATTGTGTAAAATAAAATTAAAACGTCATATGCATGAATTTGAGTATAATAATGTATTTGGAATTGATATTTTGAATTTAATTAACATATAGATCAAAGATCGTATCAAATTGTTAATAATCGGGGAAAAAGGAAAACTGCAGAATAGTCCTTACATTTCAGTTCGTTAGCTAATTATTTTAGGTAAGTACAAATTTTAGTCATTATAAATGTTGATTAACTGTGTTATAAATACTTGTATATACTTAATGATTCTTGAATGAAATAACATTGATATAAAAGTAGGTTTTGAACTTAAATGAAAGGTATTTAGATATGTATGAGATGATTAAATTCTGTGTAGAGTATTGCACGATATTGAGATGAATTTGATGCATGCTTTATTTATTGGAAGTTTTTTGATGACATGAATGTCCTAAATCTCGAATAAGTTCTCTTGATAGTACATTCGTACCCCTAATAGCATTACGGTGCTTCTGATAGCACTACGGTGCTTTTGATAGCACATTTGCGCTCTTATTATCACTACAGTGCTTCTGATAGCATATTCATGCTCCTGTTTGCATTACGATGCCCTGATTGCACATTTGTGCCCTATTATGCACTCCGGTGTCCTGACAAAAACTTCGGTGCTCCTATATGCACTTTCATGCCCTGTTTAACATCTTAGTGTTTCTCGATATCGTAACCGATGTAACCAAACTCTTTTATTAATGTTCATCGAACTGTCTTGATTAAAAAAAGAGAAGTGAATGACTTAATGACTTGAATATGTATTCCTGATACATGAGTACATGACAAACTCACTTATTTCTTGTAACACCCCTTACCCGAGACCGTCGTCGGAGTCGAGCACGAGGCGTTCCCAGACTTATCTTACTTGTTAGGGGCAAAAAAATTACTTAAAAAAAATTTAATTCGCTCACATTCATCCAACAAATCCCTATAAAGGGCCCTCGAGGCCTTAAAATTTGCAATTGGAATGGTTTGGGACGAAACCGGTAACATTTAAAAATTTTCCAATTATTTAGACAAATCAAAACAATTTATTTCACTATTCATAATAAAATTGTCCATCTACATAATAGTCACTAAATTAATTATAACTCGAGTTACGAAACTCAAAATTTAAATCCATAAATTTTCCCTGAAACTAGACTCATATTCTTACCATAATTTTTTCAAAATTTTTGGTTTGGCCAATTTGTACAGTTTATTCATTAAATGTTCCCCTATTTTGTAGTTCAACGGACTTGACCTCTCTTCACTAAAAATTGATTATCTCATTATAAAGAAATCAGATAATTTTTCCGTTTGTTTCCAATGAAGATAGACTCACTAAGGAGTCTAGACATATAAAATTTGACTTATAATTATTTTTGTAAAATTTATAGTGATTTTCCAAATTTGGAATAAGGGATCACGAAGTCATTCTGAACCAGTCTTACAGAAATTTAAATATCTCAGAATATAGACTTCCTTTGCTTGCTCTGTTTCTTTCCTATAAAAATAGACTCAATAAGATTTAATTCTATATCTCATTAAAATAGACTGAATAAGATTTAATTCTATATCTCATTCACCATTTAATTCTAGTTCTACAATTTTTAGTGATTTTTCAAAAACACATCACTGCTGCTGTTTCCTAACTGTTCTATGGCCAACTCTTACTCTTTCTTAGTTTCATTGCATCAAACCTCATTTAGGCATACATAATACAAAACATGTTCTTATTTAGCTATATCATAAGCTAATCGTTACCAAGTATTCACATGCCATTCTTTAATCATATCATAAGGACATACACACAAAATAGCCAAGTCCCTATACATGTCATAACTTAAAGTATTTCTAGTCACAAAATACAGAGTAACTCGTTGATAGTGTGAGGTGATCTCCGACATCCTTACAATTTTTTGAGTTGGCTTTGCGATACTATAAAAAAGAGAGAAAAGAAAGGGAGTAAGCATAAAGCTTAGTAAGTTTGCATGTAAATAAATAACAACATTCTAAATGAATTATCAAGATAACCTGAACCTTTCGAACATGGACGTATCTTACCTTCCCTTTGGTACACTCTTCGAAATTTTCGTTGAACCATTTGGAATACTAAGGATACACGGGTATCTTTCCTTTTTAAACTTACCATTGCCCTGTCTTGACATGGTCTTACATGGTATCCTTGCCTTATGAACTCACCATTGCCATGCCTTAGCATGGTCTTAGATAGGATCTTTGCCTTATAATAGTTTATCAATGCCATGTCTTGACATGGTCATACATGATTTCCTTGCCTTGTAAAACTTACCAATGCCATGCCTTCGCATGGTCTTACTTGGTATCCTTAAACCCTAGTGTCATGACATTTGTATCCTACACATTCCTAAGGTTCAACCGGGACTTTTAAGTATCATTTCTCCGTCAATTCTTACTTGAATCATCAAGGAATAAATTTACAAAATAAATATATAGATGCTGAAAAATAACATCATTAATTATAAATAATAAAACATTGCATTTATTTATCGCAAACTTACCTCGATACAAAATACGATCAAATATTTTGATTTAGTCCTCAACCTTTTTCTTTCCTCGTTCTAACCCTGAATTACGTTCTTCTTAATCTATAATAACAAATTTAACTTATTTAATATTCACATTTATAAAACAATCCTTAACTCTAACTTTGGTAAAATTATGATTTTTCCCTTAAACTTTTACATATTTACACTTTTGCCCCAAAGCTTGGAAATGAAACTTTATCCCTTATTTTTATGTTTTATGACATGCTGATCATTTATTTACCTACAGCAACATCAAATTCCCACTCTAACATGTACTTATGATCATTAGGTATTTTTACCGATCATGTCGTTTTACTCATTTTCGCTTAAAATCGCTTAGCTCAAGTTGTTTAACATACTTTCAAGCTTCATATTCTACCATAAAACATCCACCTATGTGTATTTTTCCAAATATGAACCCTAGGTTAAATTATTGCTAGAATAAGCTAAATCAAGTGTTAGAATTGTGTGACCCAAATTCTAAGAGATTGCTTGCAAGTCAAGTTAAACAAAAATATATATTCTTTCTAGAAGATTTAGTATTTATTAGTATAATATATTTAGCATTTATTAGTATAGTTTATTTGACTTACTAATTTAGCCTATAAATAGGCTCCTTTACAATCTTAGAATTAAGAGACACCCATTAGATTAGAACTCATAACACATTCAGAGAATTTTGTGTTTACGTTTGAGGGTTCTTTGTTTTTCGGGTTTTCGGGGTTTAGTTTTTATCTCCATCTTTTGTACTCTTCATTCTTTTGCCATTATAGTAAAATTATCTTTGCCCGTGGTTTTTTATCCTCTTTTGAGGGGTTTTTCCACGTTAAATTTGTGTGTTCATCTTCTCAATTTCTTCTACTATTTTTACTTGTTAGTTGCTTAATCGGGACGATCCTAACAAGTGGTATCAGAGCTAGTTTAACTTTCATAGATCAGCCCGGTCAGAGATGGCAGCAACAAGGTTTGAAATTGAGAAGTTCGATGGTGAGACAAATTTCAATCTGTGGCAAGTTCGGATGATGGCAATTCTAGTTCAAAATGGCTTGAAAAAGGTTGTTACAGGGAAAAAGCCTGAGAATCTAAATCAAACAGAATGGGAAGAGCTTGATGAAAAGGCCTTGTCTGCAATCCAGTTGTGCCTCGCGAATACAGTATTGCAGGAGGTATTGATGGAGAAGACCTCATTCGCCTTGTGGAAAAGGTTAGAAACTCTTTATGCGACTAAGTCTCTGGCTAACCGTTTAGTGTTGAAACAACGTCTATTTACGTTTCACATGAACGAAGGTGAGCTTCTTAAAGATCACATCAGTCAATTCATTACTCTTTTAAATGATTTAAAGAACGTTGAGGTTCATATTGACGATGAAAATCAAGCTATGCTATTATTGTGCTCTTTACCCTCTTCATACAAGTCTTTCAGGGAGACCCTGATTTATGGTAGAGACAAACTCTCGTTCGAAGATGTGAAGGGTCATTTGTTGAGTAGAGACAAACTCGACAATGAGTTTGATTTGAATAGCAAAGCAGATAGACAAGCTTCCGTTTTGGTAGCATCAAAGAAACGAGACAAAAGGTGTCGCTATTGCAAAAAGTTAGGTCACGTCAAAGCAGATTGTTATAAACTGCGAAATAAAAGAGCTGCTGAGAGTAAAGAGGAAGATGTAGCTGGTGCTAATTTGGTCGATGAAGGCGGTGATGATTTCTTGTTAGTGTCAACGAGTGATAACTCCAAGCTTACGTCTGAGTGGATCCTAGATTCAGGATGTTCTTTCCACATGTGTCCCAATAGAGAATGGTTCTCCACATACAGTTCAGTTGAAGGTGGAGTTGTGCACATGGGAAACGATTCATCTAGTAAAATAATCGGTATTGGTACTGTTAAAATTAGGATACACGATGGGACGATTAGGACACTCTCAGATGTCAGGTATGTACCTGATTTACGAAAGAATCTCATCTCCTTGAGTATTTTAGACTTGAAAGGATGCAGAATCAACATCGAGTCGAGCGACATTAAAGTATCTCGTGGAGCTCTCGTTTTGTTAAAAGGTAAAAGAACCGGCAGTCTTTATATTCTGGAAGGTTCTACAGTGACCGGTGAAATCGGACGTCCCTCGTCCGTTACGGAGTCAAAGTCAACTCATTTGAAGTGGAGGCAACTTGGTCATAGGAGGGAAAAAGGTATGACCGTTTCGTTGAAGAGAGGTTCTCTTTTGGATGCAGGTTTTGAAAAGTTAGGGCACTGTATTCGTGAAAATCAGACCCGGGTTAGTTTTGATTTGGCAGTGCACAAGTCGAAGGCTAGAAGTCTTCCAGCTTCTAAGCATAGATTCGACTCAATTAATTCCCTGCATAGTTCAAGATAGGCCCGTGGCGGGTTTTGGAAAAGATGGCATTGAAAGAATTCGTGTCAAGGTGGAAATTGTTAGAATTGTGTGACCCAAATTCTAAGAGATTGCTTGCAAGTCAAGTTAAACAAAAATATATATTCTTTCTAGAAGATTTAGTATTTATTAGTATAATATATTTAGCATTTATTAGTATAGTTTATTTGACTTACTAATTTAGCCTATAAATAGGCTCCTTTACAATCTTAGAATTAAGAGACACCCATTAGATTAGAACTCATAACACATTCAGAGAATTTTGTGTTTACGTTTGAGGGTTCTTTGTTTTTCGGGTTTTCGGGGTTTAGTTTTTATCTCCATCTTTTGTACTCTTCATTCTTTTGCCATTATAGTAAAATTATCTTTGCCCGTGGTTTTTTATCCTCTTTTGAGGGGTTTTTCCACGTTAAATTTGTGTGTTCATCTTCTCAATTTCTTCTACTATTTTTACTTGTTCGTTGCTTAATCGGGACGATCTTAACATCAAGTTACCGAGACTTCAAAAACGTAAAGAACATTAAAAACGGGGCTTAGAATCATTACTATGAAGCTTGGAAGCTTGAAAAAACCCTAGCTATGAAGAAACCTTGAAATTTCAGCCTAATGAAGAAGATGAGCACATTTTTCCATCTTTTTTCCTTTTTTAATCTTTTAATTACCAAATGACTAAATACCCTTCATTAAAACTTTAGTTATTTTTATCTATGTATGTCCATTTTTGTCCATGTACCGTTTAAGGACCTCTACTTCAATTATACTCTTCAATTTAATTCTTTAGCATCTAAAACTATATTTATTAACTTTTGCAATTAAGCCCTAGTAGGCAAATTAAGCATGCTATCTATAAAATTTTCCATCGATACTCTAACACATGCACCTAATCATTCGGTAAATTATAAAAGTTAATCGAAATAAACTTTTCCATCTCGGATTCGCGGTTTCGCAACTACTGTTCCATTTAGGCCCTATTTTGGGATGTTACATTTCTTGTGAAATGAAATGCCAAGATTGAAAATTTCATTAATACATATTTATATAATTGTATTTCTCATTGATAAGTTAAGTTGATGTACATGTTTTATATAAACTTACCATGCTTTCATAAAGCTTATTGGTTTTGTTTCCTGTTTCTTGTAGTTGACATTTTCCGGAACACGATCGTCGGATCTCTTCAAACTCACACTATTCAGCATCTGTCTTGGTAGTTCTTTTGAATGATCTTTTATGGTGATGTGGCATGTAATTAGGTTATGATGTGTTTAGTGTTGCCTTGAAAGTTTTCATAATGTGTAAATAGACCTTGATATGTTAAAGTAATTACATTTCTTGGTAACAAGATAGTTTAACTAAAATGTTGTTTTGTTTGAGTTGATGATACACATGTTAGTTTATGGTAGATTAAGTTTAAAACTTATGAATGGCTATTTATGTTGAATGTAAATGGTTGAGTAAATTGGTGTGAAAAATATACGTGAATTGGGTATAGTCATGTGATAGTAGTATTACATGGTTGAATTAAAATGAATGAATATAGAATGTATGCTTAATGAAAATGTATTGAAATCTTGAAATGTGACTTACATGTTAGAGTATGTATAACATAGATGGAATTAATTATATTTGTGCATTGATGAATGATTTATATGAAATGTTTAGTTGCTCATCTAGGTACCAAATAAGATTTGGTAAGCTAGTTGCAAATCATGTTTAAATGTTGATTTTTGGAATGGTTTATAACAAGTCTTATGCTGGTATTGAATGTATCTAAGTCATGCTTTGATGAAGTTTAAAAAGTTGTACATGAATCGTGATTTCAAACTTGTGATTTTTAACCTAGCTGGGTAAAAGGATCGATACTAGGGACAAAGGTATCAGTACTTTACCAAATGAATAGTTTTCAAAATAGATAGAATGCATAGAAGGTATCAATACTTAATTAGTAATGATACCTAACACAAAAATATTTGTAACACCCCTCGCCCATATCCGATGCCGAGATATGGTTCGAGGTGTTACCTGACTTAACTCAATCAACTATACTAAACCGGGTCGTAAAATTTTGATAAATTTTAAAACTTTTACTTCCATAAACAATTTGTTCCTTAAATGGGCTTACGAGGCCCAAAACATACATTCGAAATGATTTAGACTTAACTGAGAATTTAAGAAAAACCTAGTGAAATTCATGCTTTAGGGTTCCACATGCCCGTGTGACTCAGGACACGCCCATGTCCTCAGCTCGTGTACGACATAACTTTAGGGCAAGGCCATGACACACGCCCGTATGGCTTATGTAACACCCCGAAAATTTATACAGTAAGATATTACTCTTAATATAGTAAAATAAGGAAATAAAGTGACAAGAAAAGGAAAATTGAGTTATGTCACTGGGAAGTATATTATGACATATTGATTTAAGAAAGGACTAAATTGTAGAAATGAGAAAAGTTTTGTGGCCCAAGAGTAAATACTCAAAATATGAGGGATTAAAGTGTAAATATGAAAAATTCGAAGGGCTAATAGTGAAAATATTTTAAGGGTGGAAGGATCTAGAAACCAAGGAAAAATTTATGAATTAGGACCAAATTGAATAGGTGAAGAATTATGAGGGACTAAATTGTAATTTTACCAAAATTAAGTGATGACTCAATAATGAAATTTTAAAAGATCACAAAGGGCAAAATAGTCAATTGGAAGAGAGAGAAATCTAGAAAGTAATGATGACGTTAGAGATATTTTAGATTAATTAATTAATTAAATATTATTTATTAATATTTTAATTTGATTTTTTTATATGATATTTTTTTTATTATTTTATTAGTATATATAAAGAAAGAAAGATGAGGAAATTATCATCCATTTCCATGCATTCACGTTAGGAAGAAGAGAAGAGAAGAAAGAAACTTTTCATTCTTTACAATTTAGTCCTTTTACCAAAAATTCACCATTACCTAGAAATCAAAAGAATTTCCATAGCCACCAAGGGAGAAAAATGTTAAGGAGACTATGAGGAGTTAGAATATCAAATTGGATTCAAGGAATAGAAGCTAGAGGAGAGAGAAAATCAAATTAAAGATTGGAATCAATAGAACAAGGTAAGTACATCAATATTTCAATATATTTTTAAGTTTGTTATTATTGAGAAAACATGGAAATAATGTTATAGTAGAGTCTTCTTATATAAGGTTCTATGATCTTGAAGAGTTAGTGAAGAGAAATAGGAGAAAGTGATGGAAAATATTGTAGAGAAAGGGAATAAGGGTGTTATAAACATGGTAAATAATATCTTGCACTAAAACAGTTTTGGACAGCAGCAGTAGGCTAACTTTGAAAAATCACCAAAAATTGTGAAAGTTGAATTAGAGGTTTAATAAAACTTGAAATTAAATAATATTGAGTCTAGTTTCTTATAGAAGAAACAATGTAAGCAATGAAATTGTAAACTATGAAACATGATAAATTTTGTGAGACAAGGTCAGAATGATTTTGGGTTCCCCTATTCTGACTTTGGAAAATCATAAAAAATTGAAGAAAAATAATTAGGGGCTTAAATTTATATTTTTAGAATCCTAAATTAGTCTATTTTCAAGAGAAACAAACAAGAATATCATTTGAATTCTGTACGAGGAGATAATTAATTTTTAGTAAAGAATGGTCAGAACTATTAGACAGCAGAATAGAAGTCACTTTAAAGAATAAACTGTACTTATTGGCTAAGCCAAAAATTCTGAAAATTTTATGGTCTGTAAGTCTAGTTTTATTGAAAATTAACCGATCTTAATTTTGAGGCCTGTAGCTCAAGATATAAATAATTTAGTGACTATGACGCAAATGGACAGTTTTGAATATACATATAAGTGAATAGTGAAAGTATTGATAATGTTACTTGTAGCATGTTATATAAATTAAGGGTGAGGAATGGAGAGGAGGAGGAGGAGAATATGTATGAATATTCAGCTAGCATGGCTAATTTGTATGTTTTAGGCTCAGAGACTAAATTGAATAAAAGTAAAATTTTAGGGGCAATTTTGATAAAAAATGACCAATTGGAAGGAAATGAATTGACTTATTGTCTAAATTAATAAATTAAATGGAATTATCAATTTAGATCAAGATCGGATGAAAATCGGGGAAAATGAAAAATTACCAAAATACCCCTAAATCTGGGTATTTTTGCAATTTTGTCAGGTAAATTTGTGTATCATAATTGAGCATGAAAATATGTTAAATTGTATGTTATATTGGATTGAATGTGAAATATTAGTACATTCGTATAATATGAAACTATATGAATACGAAATGAATTATTACCATATATGCTTGAAGTATATATATAATAATTTGTACATGTTATATGGACACATGGTGTGGAAAGTATGTGCATATAGAATTTGATTTATGTTAAGTTTGATATGAATTATTATCGGAATAAATATACGTGAAATATATGAAAATTATGGTACATGAAATTTTAATATAATGAAATAAATGATTTTAAATGGTAAGAGAATGATATATTTCATGACATGTACATATATGATTATCTTTGATTTATTGATACAAGGAAATTATGTAGGTGGAGACAATTATTAAACTCAAGTGCGACGTGTTGAGAAAATAAGCATATCAATGTTGGATTTATATGAAATATGTATTAGTGTACTAACAATGTTGTTGTTTGATGCCTATACAAGTGCCAAGCTATTGATTGAATGGTAATATATTTATTTATATGATGCATTGAATCGGTAAGTATTTAATTGAATTTTTTTAGTGATTTGTAAATTTTAGTAATGCTCCAAAACCCTATTTTGATGGCGGATACCGGTTAGGGGTGTTACAGCCTACCTGTGGGCAATACTAACTTATAGACACGGCTATGGCACACACCTGTGTGGCCTAACTGTGGAAATACTGATTTAAAAGTTTAAGTGAAAGGGGACACACGGCCATAACACACACCCATGGGGGTGAGCCGTGTGTCACACACGATCTAAACACACGCCCGTGTGTCTTGCTCGTGTGGACAAACTAGGCTATCTTCCAAGCCATTTTGATGCCCAATTTGCACAACCTACACAAGATCATTTTAATATGCTAATTCCATCCCAAAAGACATCAATTCATCCATAGAAGGAACATCATATACATTTACCAAGATGAATAATAGCCATTATCTAGGCTTAATACAAAATGAAGGGCTTTTATCTTAAGCCAATATACATAAACAATTTCTCAATAATACAACTCCCTAGTCTAGCCCTATACATGCCATAATCAAAAATATAAATCCAACTATACCGAGTATTATGGCTGATAGTGTGATCGATATCTCTGACTTCAAGGGATCCTCGAGCAAAATGGCAGTACTGAAAGAAAAGGGAAAGGAAAGAGAGTAAGCATAAAGCTTAGTAAGTTGCATATAAATATATATACAACAACAACTTCACCATTTATCACTTATGCTCATAGCTCAAAGGTAAGTATAAAGTGGACTTACTCATTACCATCAACTCAAATCATATTTTCTAATCGAGCTCATTACTCATGCATACCAAATAGGTACCTGTAACACTTACAACATTATCATACTTTCCTTATTAAATCTCTTTCTTAACTCTTACAGTTGAACCTTTTGGAATACTACCGGATATTCTATAAGCCTCAAACATGGGTTAAGTTGCCGCTGCCATGTCCTAGATATGGTCTTACGCTGGCTATCTCCATCGAGGCCGATGCCATGTCCTAGACATGGTCTTACACTAGCTCTCGTGTATACGTGCTGATGCATGTCCCAAACATGTCTTACACTAGCATGAAACTTAGCCGATACATGTCCCAGACACGTCTTACACTGGCTATCATCATCGAGGCTGATGCATGTCCCAGACATGTCTTACACTATCACTCATCTCTACGCCGATGCCATGTCCCAGATATGGTCTTACACTGGCTATCATAATGTGGCTGATGCATGTCCCAGACATGTCTTACACTAGCCCCCGTCTCAATGCCGATGCCATGTCCCAGACACGGTCTTATACTGGCTCTCACATAACCTAATGTCATGACATGAATATCCGGTTTGTTTCCTGGGGTTCTTACTGGATCTTTCAACTTTCTCAATCATAAATACATATACTTAGTTCAAATTCTGAAAACTCATGCTATATCAAATCAATAACAATCGAATACATGCATTTAATGATATAGTTGTATTATTTACATACAACTTACTTCGGTTTACAAAAAGTACTTGACTAGCCAGCTTAATCGGATTGCTTGGCTTTGTCTCGGTCTAGGCTCGGTTTTGGAAAATCTTGATCTATAACAACAAGATGCACTCATTAAGACATTAAACACAATTAGGCTATCTAAAATTTACATCTTTAGTAAAATGACCATTTTGCCCCTAGACTTTAGCTAAATGACCATTTTACCCCTATACTTAAAATTTGATTTTTATTGAATTTCTTCGTATTTCAAGCCTAGATAAACTCTTTTTACTACTAGAGCAATTCCAAATTCTCACTATTCTACACACTTATTACTTAATTTGCAACTTATGCAAAATAGTCCCTTTAGGTTTTTTTATGCTAACACCCTTCATAAAAGTTGTTTATAACACAACTAGGACTCATATTCCTCCATAAAAAATCAGCATATATCACAAATACATCCATGGCAAAATCCTAAACTCTTGACCATTTTGTAAGATATCACCCTCATTTGAAAGCTCATACTTCAAGGGTCTCAAAAATGTAAAAATCTTGAAGAAAACTCATTAAAATTACTTACTTATGAGTGCTTTAAGTTGCTGCAGGTTTATGATCTTTCAAACCTCCATTTTGGCTAATATTTTTGGTGGTAGAGAAGAAGATGAGAAGGTGATATCATCTTTTTCTTATTTTATTTCTATTTTAGTCAAATTAGCCACCAAACCCAACCAAACTTGGACTTTTTGACCAATTTGTCTCCCATGGTCGGCCAAGCATTCTAAAAAGGGTCTAATTTCCCTTTAAAAGCCCTCAATTATAATTCTTTAGCTAATTAACACATTTGGGTACTAAATGTAACTTTTGCCTTTTTTTTACGATTTAGTCCTTTTTCGCAATCGGGCTTGAAAACATTAAAATTAACTCATCAAATTTTTCATGCACTAATATAATCGTACTATAACCTCATAAAAATAATAAAAATAATTTTTCTAGCTTTGGATTTGTGGTCTCGAGACCACTGTTCCGACTAGGCCCTAAATCGGGCTGTTACAATATTGATTCTAATTTCCTTAGTGTCAATACCTTGTTCAAAGTTTTAAATTTTTACAGATTGGTCCATATTTATGCTCGAATCTAATCATTATAGTTAAAAGCTTGTTTATTCTTGTTTACATCTGTAATTTCTTAATATGTTTATAAATGTAATGATTTGATGTTGTAAATTACAGGTGAATGTTTGGGATGAGTAGTAGTGTAACACCCCTGACCTGTATCTATCGCCAGATTAGGGTTACAGAGTATTATCGTACTGTAACACCCCGTACCCAAGACCGTCGCCGGAGTCGAACACGAGGTGTTAATAGACTTAATTCATTACTTAAACAGCTCAAACAATTTATTTTTAAAATTTTTAGTCAAGCTAACAATCTGCATCATAATCGCTTAAAAATTCATATCTCGAGTTAAGAAACTCGAAATCCAATTTATTAAATTTTCCCTGAAACTAGACTCATATATCTATTTAATAATTTTTTATAGAATTTTTGGTCAAGAAAATTAGTACAGTTTATTAGTTAAAGTCTCTCCTGTTTCAGAGTTTGACTGCTCTGACATCTGTGTATTACAAATCAGATATCTCCCTGTACAGATTTTCAATGACTATGACGTTTGTTTCTAATAAAACTAGACTCAATAAAAAATCTGTACATATAAATCATGACTTCTAATTATCTTTGAACAATTTATGGTGGATTTCCAAAGTCAGAACAGGGGATCCAGAAATCGCTCTGGCCCTATTTCACAAAAAATTAAACATCTCATAAAATATAACTCATATACCTGTTTTGTTCCATCCATATGAAAATAGACTCATAATTCTTCAATTCCATATTTTATTCATCATCTAATTGTATCTATACTATTTTTAGTGATTTTTCAAACTCACGTCACTGCTGCTGTCTGAATCTATTTTATGGTAAATTTTACCTATTTCATGGTTTCCATGGATTAGCTAGCAATTTAGCATACATAACACCAAATATGATCATGATTAGCCATTCCAATGGCTAATCATTACCAAGTATTTCCATACCACTCAATAACCATATCATAAGACCATATACACAAAATGATTATAATGCTATACATGCCATACTCAAAATATACAAGCCATTATGCCAAGATGGTATACGGGTAGTGTGAGCGTGCCTCCGACCGTTTTCGATTTCCGAGCTGGCTTGTCAACACTACAAGGAATGAAAAGGAGGGAGTAAGCATAAATGCTTAGTAAGTTCACATGCAAATAGCAAGTAACATAACTATATAAGCAAACATAAAACATCATTTGCATAATCATCACCGAGACATTCGTATCACATTTTCGTTTATCATCTTACCATATTGTTGTTATATCGAGTTTTCAACGCGAGGGTTAAGTACATACCTGTTCAAAGTATTCATTTCACAACACTTACCAATATGTCCCTTTCATCTCGAGTATTCCTCCGCTTGAGTAGAATTTTACCCGTTGAACACATCCGAATATAATTCGGATACGTGGAAAGTTTGCACATAAGTGCTACATATGTAGCCAAGCTACCATGTAACCCGCCCATAAGTGAACTCGAACTCAACTCAACGAGCTCGGGCGTTCGCATCCATAAGTGAACTCGGACTCAACTCAACGAGCTCGGATGCTTAGTTACATCTCTCAAACTCGGACTCAACTCAACGAGTTCGGACATTCGCATCCATAAGTGAACTAGACTCAACTCAACGAGTTCGGATGCCCAAACATCCTAGTGACATGTCACTTGTATCCTAATCCATTCCTAAGGTTCAACGGGACCTTTTTTCCAATCATGTGTCTCAACCATCTCCTACGGAATGTCGATACCAATACTCGGTAGTATTTCACATTTTCCAAGTATATCACATAATTTGACATATTATCAAACAATTATCACGAGTATAATATTTCATAATAATTATCATATCATTTAAATAACATAAAAACATTTAAAATAATAACTATGTTACCAACATTTACATATGAACTTACCTCGTATGCGAAAATGGCTACTTTTACCATTTCGTCCACAACTTGGTATTTTCCCAATTTTAGTCTGAATTTCAGTTTTCCTTGCTCTATCATTTAAAATATAGTCTAATTAGGACTCACATTATTCAAATTGACCCAAAAATCATATTTTGGCAAAATTACAGTTTTGCCCCTAAACTTTCACATATTTACACTTTTTCCCCAAAGCTTGTAAATTAAAATTCAGCCTATTTTCTTATGTTTTATGACATGCTGATCATTTTTCCATTCTATGGCAACATCAAATTCTCACTCTAACATGTACTTATGACTATTAGGTATTTTTACCGATTAAGCCCTTTTGCTAGTTTTCGCTTAAAACCGAGTAGCACAAGTTGTCTAACATAATTTAAAACCTCATATTCTATCATAAAACACCAAAATACACAAATTTCACCTATGGTTATTTTTCCAAATATAAACCCTAGGTTAAATTATTGCTAGCATAAGCTAAATCGAGCTACCGGGACTCCAAAAACGTAAAAGTCATTAAAAACGAGGCTAGAACGGACTTACAATCGAGCTTGGAAGCTTGAAAAACCCTAGCCATGGTTTCTCCTTGCTATATTCGGCCATGGGGTTGAAGATGAGCAAAATTGGCTTTTAATTTTGTATTTTAATTCGTTTTGCCCCTAAATGACCAAAATGCCCTTACTACTAAACTTTCCAAAAATTCCATCCATGTCCAATTTTTGTCCATAGACTTAGAAATTGGTAAAATTGCTATTTAAAACCTCCTAATTAATATTTCAAAACAATTTCATACTAGAAACTTCTAGAATGCAAGTTTTGCAAATTATTCGATTTAGTCTCTAATTTCAATTTAAGCACTTTATGCATAAAATTTCTTCACGAAATTTTCACACAATCATGCAATCATATCATAGACCTCAAAATAATCATAAAATAATTATTTATATCTCGGATTTTGTGGTCACGAAACCACTATTCTGACTAGGCCCAAAATCAGGATATTACACGTACAATCGAAAACACTTAAACAATATTTCATTCACTAACATAAACGTATCATATATCAATCATACATACATGTTTCGTCCCTAAATCAAGACCTCGAGGCCCTAGAAATACCTTAGAAACAATTTAGGACTAAATTGAAAACGTTTGGAAAGTCTAAGAAAAAGTTACAAAAATTTGGGTACAGGGGTCACACAACCGTGTCCAAGCCCGTGTCCTCATCCGTGTAACTCTCTGAGTAGGGTCACACAGTTGTGTCACTTGCCCGTGAGCCAGGCTGTGTAACTCTCAAAATTGTAACACCCCAAACCTGGCCCAGACGTTATGGCCGAATCTAACAATGTCACATGATAGGGTGTTTGAAAACTTAGTTTCTACAATAAATCCATTTCCGTTTAATTAATTTTCTTATCTCTTATTAATTCCAAAATCCTTACTCGTTTAATCGATTATTTTCAACATAATTCATTGCTGAAGCTTTTAAAACCGTTTTGAGAAAAATCGTGCGTTTAGAGAAAACTTTGCCTTTTCAAAAACATAATTTTCCTACATCTAGCAGTTATAAATCCATAAAAATAAATAAAAACCAAATTTAAGCAAAAGTCCTAAAAAATCCCCAAATTACATCCAGATAAACCACAATAACTAAAACCATAAATCATAAGTTATAAATCGCAAATGTCCAAAAACTATGGTCACCATCGAGTCTTCTGCAGCCCGATCCATGTAGGTCTGGGGATTACCTGTGCACATTAAATAGAGAGGGGTGAATTTATGTAAACTTAGTGTGTAATCCCACAAAAAACAAACAACAGTGAACACAGTGCACAGTCAAAAAAAAGTCTTAGGCCTAAGCCCCTTTAGTAACAGTATCAGTATGCACAAAGGCCTTAGCCCATCACAGTATCAGTAATAGATATGTAGTATTCAGAAACCAAGTCCTACCCAACCAACCTTTACACACCATCTCCGTCCAACCCTACACTCCATGTGGGGGTTAAATCAACCCACTAATCCCTACACTCCATGTAGTACCGAATACGGTACAAAATAGTAGTTTGCAGCTGAGCTGCCAGTATATTAGGCTTAAGAGCCTTTCAATACATTTCCTCCAAATAAAATCAACCCAATCCCCTTACACAGCAATATACAATACATGATATGCTATCTCATGATATCAGTACATATAATCAGTAAATGCACACATGCATACTATCATCATACTCAATATTTATATATATATATCCATTTGTCAATCAGTCAGTTCATACAATTAAGGGTCTAAGTAATGCTTACCAACCCTACAATAGGTTTACAGTCGACTTGGGCGACCCGTGCAATCTTAGTAGTCAATTCAGTGAAAATGGGCTTACACGCCCATGTGGCCTGCCCGTGTGGCCCCACATGCTCGTGTGGCCTATACTGTCCAAATTTGCCTTAGCCATGTGATCCCAAAAATTCCACATGCCCGTGTGGACCCACACGCCTGTATGGCCCACATGGCCCAAATTAGTCCAGCCCGTGTGTCGCACACAGCCTGCCTGGCCATCACAAGGCAGTGTCATGCGCGCACGGCTTGGCCTCGTTAAGCACACGCCTGTGTTAGGGCACACGGCCTACCACACGGGCAACCACATGCCCATGTGACATTGACAGTGGGGTTTTTGGCTTTCATTGAAACCCAGTTTTCTATGTTTTCGGGTACACACTTGATATCGATTTGATGCAAAACCACTCCCGAGCCTCCCAGAACCTAAAAATTGACATATCAACAGTCAATTTTCAGTCTTTAGTCTTTATGCCCGATTAAACCAAAACCCAACATTGACAACAGTCCAAAAAGGGCATTCAACACTTACCCTTAACTATCCCGGATGATTGCGATCACGTTTCCGCCCACAGCAGACCTCTTACTTCCTGATTTGCTACTGTCAAGATAGCGAATTAGATTCTAATAGAAAGAATCTAAAAGAACCAAAGAACGAACGAAAAGAGAAAACCCCTAATCAAGCCGCAACAATGCTTACTTACCACGTAAAAACACAAGCCGCAATAGGAAGAACAAACCTTGTTGGAATGGAAAATAAAACAAAAGATTTTTGTTTGAAAGAAAAGGGAAAACAGAGGAGGAAGGAAGGTGAACGTCAGTTTTTTCTGCAGGAGAGATTTTTTTTTTGGGAAAATTGATTACCCAAATCCCACTAATTCTCATCCTAACCACCCACTACTCAGAATTCCACTACCACTGGAACTTTAATGCAAAGCCGAGCAAAAATAAAACTCCCTCACTCGCGCAGGGATTCAAGCACAGGACCTCCAGCCCTTTAATACTTCACCTAACCACCAGACCAGCAAACCCATTCTGATATGGAATTACAAGTAATTAAGTATAAGCCTGCTGGACTAGCACATGGCTTAAATCAGAAAAAATACCAAAATTTTCCAAATGCAAGGCTTGGACTTAGGACCTCACACACATACCCAGAACACTTAACCACTAAAGTAGATATAGATTTGTGTCACATTTTAATAGAACAAAAATAAAATTTTGGGGCGTTACAACTCTAGCCCCCTAAAAGAAAATTTCGGCCTCGAAATTTACTTGATCAAAACATATGAGGATACTGCTGCCGTATCGCATCCTCAGGCTCCCATATGACCTCCTCGTGCTATGATTTCACCACAGCACTTTTACTAATGGGATAGACTTCTTCCTAAGAACTTTTACATTGCGGTCCAGAATTCGAATCGGCTTTTCCTTGAAGGTCAAGTCTGGCCTAACCTCAATCTTCTCAGTAGGGACAATATGCGAAGGATCAGAGCGGTAGCGCCTCAACATCGAGACGTGGAATACATCGTGAATACGGTCTGACTTTGGAGGTAGATCTAACTGATATGCGACCGATCCCACTCGCTTCAGAATTTGATAAGGCCCAATAAACCTAGGGCTTAACTTGCCCTTACGACCGAACCTCAGAACCTTCTTCCATGGCGAGACTTTAAGAGATACAAAGTCCCCCATAGAATATATAATCGCACATCTCTTCAGATCAGCATAAGATTTCTGTCTGTTCAATGCAGCTTTTAGTCGATCCCGAATCAATCTGACCTTATCTTCAGTCTCAAAAACCAACTCAGGACCCAAAACTTGATGCTCACCCAATTCAGTCCAACAAAAAGGAGTACGACACTTACGACCATACAGTGCCTCGTAAGGTGCCATCTAAATGCTAGACTGGAAGCTGTTATTATAAGCAAACTCCGCTAGCGGCAAATAATCCTCTCAATTGCCTCGGAAATCAATAACACAACTCCTCAACATATCTTCTAGTATCTGAATCACCCTTTCCGATTGACCATCGGTCTAAGGATGAAACGCAGTACTGAAGTCCAACCATGAACCTAGAACCTCATGTAGTATTTTTTAAAATCGAGACGTGAAGCGAGGATCCCTATCAGAGATAATCAAAACCGATACCCCATGTAGTCTCACTATCTCAGAAATATAAAGCTTTGACAACTTCTGAAGAGAATAGTCTGTCCTAACCGGAATGAAGTAAGCAGACTTGGTCAATCGATCCACGATGACCCATACTGCATCCTTCTTAGTGGGTGTCAAGGGCAACCCACTAATGAAATCCATCGTTACTCGCTCCCACTTTCATAGCGGAATCTTAACCAGCTGCAGCAAACCCGAAGGTAACTGATGCTCAGCCTTAACCTGCTGGCACGTCAGACACCTAACCATAAAATCAGTAACCTCTTGCTTCAACCATGGCCACCAATACAACTTTCAAAGATCTCGGTACATCTTATTCTCACTAGGGTGCATAGCATAAGGGCTATTTTGTGCCTCTCTCAATATAGATTGTCTCAAATCAGAATCATTCAGCACATATATTCGACCTCGGAAACACAACACACCCTCCAAAGTCCGTAGTGTTACCACTCTCGATCTATCGGAATTGAAGACCTAAAGACTCATCCTCCAGCTATTTACCCTTAATATGCTCGATCAAAGTTGGTTTGATTTGTAGCTTAGCCAACAAACTCCCATCATCGAACAGGCTAAGTCGAGCAAACATCACTCTTAGATCTTACATAGCCCTACGACTCAATGCATCGACCACCATATTGGCTTTGCCAGGGTGGTTCTCAATGGTACAGTCGTAATCCTTAAGCAGCTCAATCCATCTATGCTACCTAAGATTTAACTTCTTCTGAGTCAGGAGGTATTTAAGGCTTTTGTGATCAGTATAGATAATGCACTTCTCACCGTACAAATAATGCCTCCAACTTTTCAAAGAGAAAACAACGATGGCCAATTCCAAATCATGCGTCAGATAGTTTGCCTCATACATCTTGAGCTAACGAGACGCATATGCTACAACCTTACCGTCTTGCATTAGTACGCAACCCAAACCAACATGCGATGCATCACTGTACACTACAAACTCCTTTCCTGATTCCGACTGTATCAGAATAGGAGCTTGAGTCAAAACAAACTTGAGCTTCTCAAAGCTCTCTTGCTGTGCATCAGCCCAGACAAATGGTACACCCTTATTTAGTAGCTTCCACAAACCGTCGGTAATAACTTACCAGCCTTAGAATGCTGCGGATCTCAGGCACATTCTTAGGCTACTTCCAATCCAGTACAACCTCAATCTTTCGAGGATCGACTCGAATCCCCTCAGTAGACACCACATGACACAGAAATGTTACTTCACGTAACCAGAAATCGCACTTGCTGAACTTCGCATAGAGCTTCTTTTCCCTCAAAATCTGAAGAACAATCCTAAGGTGCTCGTCATGCTCATCCTCAATCCTCGAATAAACCAATATGTCATGGATGAACACCACCACAAATCGGTGCAGATAGGGTTGAAATACTCAGTTCATCAGATCCATGAAAGCTGTCGGTGCATTAGTCAGTCCAAATGGTAACACTAGGAACTCGTAGTGACCATAACAAGTCCTAAATGCCATCTTATGCACATCAGCCTCCTTAACCCTCAACTAATGATACCAAGAATGCAAGTCAATCTTGGAGAACACAGACACCCCTCGAAACTGGTCAAACAAATCATTAATCCTTGGAAGTGGATACTTGTTCTTAATAGTCAACTTATTTAGTTGTCAGTAGTCAATACACATCCTCATGGATCCATCCTTCTTCTTAACAAACAATACCGGTGCTCTCCATGAAGACATACTAGGGCAGATGAGCCTACGATCCAACAATTCCTGAATCTGAGCCTTAAGCTCCGTAAGCTCCTTCCGTGCCATTCGATAGGGAGCGATAGACACTGGAGCTATACCCAGAAGAAGCTCAATCCCAAACTCCACTTTTTGATTTGGAGGTAAACCCAGTAGCTCCTCAGGGAAGACATCCAAAAAATCCCTTACAGTGCAGATATCCTTTACAGTAGAGTCTCCAGAAGCGAAAACACTTATGTAGGCCAAGTACGCCTCACATCCCTTGTGAACTAGTTTTTCAACTACCGGTGCAGAGATCACGTTAGATAAGTAGTTCTGACGTTCCTTAATCACGACTACCTCATCATCCTCCTTAGTTCTCAAGATGACCCTCTTAGTCGCACAATCCAAGCTTACACGATGCTTGACCAACCAATCCATCCCCAATATCATATTGAACTCCTCAAATGGAAGCTCCATCAAGTCAACCAGAAATACCGTCCCTTGAACCTCTAAAGGAACATCCCTATACAGTTTACTAAGTTTAATCGATTGCCCCAGCGAGTTCAGTACGGTCACCTCACTTGAGGTACTCTCAATAGGAATCCCTAAGGTTTCAGACACAATACTGGCTACAAAAGAATGTGTAGACCCTATATCTATCAATACAGTGTAAGACACATCATAAATAAGAAATGTACCCGTAATGACGTCTGGAGCATCTCTTTCCTCTCAACGATATGCAGCATATACAAGAGCAAGCTACCTCACCTCGGTCTGTCTAGCAGCTCTGCCAGGTGCTCTCTAGCTATCCCTAACCTGACCACGGCCTCTCAGTGGCTGCTGTGCTACCCTCTATGGCTATATAATACTAGTACTCTGAGCTTCCATCTGATTGGCCCTCAATGGACATTCCCTAATACAGAGATCCAATGATCCACACCTCAGTCACACCCCCATCCTCCTTCAACATTCACCCAGATGGTGTCTACCACAGTTGACACATGGTTGAAGTCCAGTAGCAGTAACAGGGGGCTCAGCTCTAACTGGCCCATCAAATTTGCCTTTTTTCTTAAGCCTCTACACAGAACTCGAGGGCTCCGAATCCTTCTTGTTATTACCTTTCTATATGTCACGGTTTTGGTGCTCAACGCGCTTAATCTCTAAAGCGATCTTCGCCTTCTCAATCAGTGAGGAAAAATCATGCTCCCTCTGCGAAGCTATCGGGACTCTCAAATTATCCTTGAGGCCATCCTCAAAGCGGACACATTTCTCTTACTTAGTATCCACCATACCTCACGCATAGTGGCTCAGTCGTAGGAATTCGGCCTCATACTCGGCCACAGATCGATCTCCCTGAATAAGGTTCAGGAACTCCCTCTTACGGGCATCCACATAGCTCACCCCCACATATTTCCCCTAGAAGGTAGTCTTAAAGAACTCGCAGGTCAGACATTTGGGTTGAGTGCCCTCCTTAACAGCTAGCCACCACTGATAAGCCTTATCCCGCAGCAGTGAGACTGCACCCTTTAAATTCTACTCGGGGGTGCAATCTAGATCATCCATGATCCCCTCCGTCCCCTCAATCCAGTATTCGACCACATTAGGGGCGACCCCAGTGACACCTCTGAAGAGCTCAACTCTATTGGACCGGAGTTGTTCCGTAATCGACCCTCGACCCCCAGATCCAGTATTGGTCCCAATGAGCCTCTCCAATATCCTTAACATAGCTTGGGACAATGCGTCGTCCCTAGCCATGCGATCTTGAGACCCAGTCTCAGTAACAGGTGATATTGGCATCTCACTCGTCTTCAAATTCAGTATACTACCTAGGGAAAAGGACTCAGCTCGAACCCCTCTACGGCCTCCACCTCGCCTTTTGGTACCTCGTCCGTAGATACCTCGTGCACTTATGACTAATCAAATTTATCTGTATTACAAATTTTATGAATCAGTTACGATTTCAGTGTTTATTAACAAGTATTTTATGTATAGCAGTACTAGAAGTTCAGAATTTGTTTTCGTTTGTCTTAGTCTCTAGTAGTTACTATAGTTTTAGTTTAACTACAGTTTCCAATATGTATTAACTAGAGTTTTCTCATAGCTTACTACCTACAATATTTTTAGAATACCATAACATTTTCAACTTAAACAAAAATCAGTTTCAAAATACTTACAGGATCGACGCCGGAGACTCGATGTACCACATACTCAGTTAAATCATTTCAAATCATTTGAAAATCAGTTCTCAAAACAAGGTTTAAAAACCAAAATCCCTACTCGAGTTTTGCAACTTGGCTCTAATACCACTAAATGTAACACTCCAAACACGGCCCAGACGTTATGGTCGAATCTGGCAATGTCATATGATAGGGTGTTTGAAAATTATGTTTCTACGATAAATCCATATTGTTTAATTACTTTTCTTCTCTCTTATTAATTCCAAAATCCTTACTCTTTTAATCGATTGTTTTCAACATAATTCATTGCGGAAGCTTTTAAAACCGTTTTGAGTAATCGTGCGTTTAGAGAAAACTTTGCCTTTTTAAAAATTGAGTTTTCCTATGTTTAGTAGTTATAAATCCATAAAAATAAATAAAAATCAAATTTAAGCAAAGTTCCCTAAATTACATCCAGATAAACCACAGTAACTAAAACCATAAATCATAAGTTATAAATCG
This sequence comes from Gossypium hirsutum, assembly GCF_007990345.1. Lineage (NCBI taxonomy): Eukaryota > Viridiplantae > Streptophyta > Magnoliopsida > Malvales > Malvaceae > Gossypium > Gossypium hirsutum. Next base: position 66,497,331 of record NC_053428.1, read on the forward strand.
CAAATGTCGAAAAACTTTGGTCACCATCGAGTCCTCCGCTGCCCGATTTGTTTAGTTTTGGGGATTAATTGTGCACATTAAATAGAGAAGGGTGGGTTTACGTAAACTCAGTGTGTAATCCCACAGAAAACAAACAACAGTAAATACAGTGCACAGTCAAAAATAGTCTTGGCCCTAAGCCCCTTTCAGTAACAGTATTAGTATGCACAAGGGCCTTAGCCCATCACAGTATCAGTAACAGATATGCAGTATTCAGTAACCAAGTCCTACCTAACCAACCTCTACACACCATCTCCGTCCAACCCTACACTCCATGTGGGGATTAAATCAACCCACCCATCCCTACACTCCAGGTAGTACCGAATGCGGCACAAAACAGTAGTTTACAGCTGAGCTACCAGTATATTAGGCTTAAGAGCCTTTCAGTACATTCTCTCCAAATAAAATCAACCCAATCCCCATGCAAAGCAACATACAATACATGACATGCTATCTCATGATATCAGTACATGTAATCAGTAAATGCACACATGCATATTATCATCATACTCAATATATATACCCATCCATCAATGAGTCAGTTCACACAATTAAGGGTCTAAGTAATGCTTACCAACCCTACAGTAGGTTCACAGTCGACTTGGTCGACCCGTGCAATCTTAGCAATTAGCCCACACAACCTAAATCAGTCTAGCCCGTGTAACACTGCTTACCCGTACCTGAGATTGGGACCAGGTATGAGGTGTTACCAGATATATACTTAGACATTTTCAAAAATACGAGTCATAAATCCAAATTAAAACCAATTAAACAACATCTTAGTGTCCCTAATATGGGCCTACAAGACCCAAAACATACATTGAGAATGGTCCAGGACTAAACCGAGAACCTAAGAAAATTTTAGGAAATTTTTTTAGGTTAAGCCTTACACGTCCGTGTGGAGACAATGCACATGCCCGTGTGCTTAGGGACACGCTTGTGTCCCTAATCCGTGTTGAATTATTATATTGAATACTAGGGATGTTGTTTTTATTGGTAATAAAAACCCAACTGTATATGTATAATAATTGAATTAGAAATTGAATTAGAAATTGTATAATTTAACTCTAATAAGTTATTATTCTAATGAGTATTTTTTATTTCGAACCTACAAGGGTTTTCACACGGTTGAGCACACGCCCGTGTCCTTGGCCCGTATCCCTCACACAGCCTAGATACGCTCGTGTCCAAAAACCCAGACATTCTGTTTATGATGTTATCATTTATTTTGAGGGACACGGCCAAGGCACACTCCGTGTACTAGGCTGTGTCCTCCACACGGTTGAGACACACTACCATGTGTCTGCCCATGTGTTTACTACCATGCAAACTGACCTAAATTTTCAGGTGCGGGGGACACACGGCCAGGCAACACACCCATGGGGATTGACCGTGTGTCACACACGGCCTAGACACATGCCCGTGTCTCTACCCGTGTGAACCTTTTTATGGCTATTTTTCAAGCCTTTGGTCACCCTTTATTGTCCATACACCCTTAGGGACTTCAATGGTATGTAACATGGCTTAATTATACTCTCAAACAATCTTAACATAACTCATTGCATGTTAAGCTCATCTCATCGGTTTAACACATGCGAGGTTATCCACTTTGCTTTAGAGATTAACATTATGCATTTTACCCTTAGTATGCTATGTCCACTCTCAATTTATTAGGTCCCATTTTTAGCATTCATCCATAATAAACCTCATCATCATATCTCATGAAACATTAAAATATAAATATGCATCATTAGTAGGATTATGACCTACATCAATATGAGTCATATCTCATGGCCATATACAAAAGAATAAGTATAGTATTTAAGCCCTTACATTGGCTAGCCAAATGATACATATAACAAAATAACGAAAAACCCTATACATGCCATTAACAAAATAAAAGTATCTACAATACCAAAGCAAGACAAGTCGATAGTGTTGACAATACTCCAACCGTCTTCCAATCTTCACGAGTCCACGGGCTCTGTAAGACAGGGAAAATAAAAGGGGGTAAGTATTTATATGCTTAGTAAGCTCGAATAACTGGAAAGTAAACTTACCGATTAATTAGCATACAATCATGTTAAGCAACCAATCTAATAAATATAGGATAGCCTCCTAATACATGCACTCAAACATCAAGTTAGTCCCATAATAATTCATAATGTAATTTGTCTTAGATGAGCTCATCATTCAACATTTTCATTTCTATATCTCATGTTAATCCCATTGAGTACCTTGGAAATCTCGATAGATTGCGTACCTTGCATCTTACGGTGGGATTACCAATCCAGGCTAAATCCCCCGTAATATAAACTCGTGGAGTGTTCCCGGGATTACCAGTCCAGGCTAAATCCCTTGCAGTGGCAAACACCCTTAATGAGCTCGGATCTAAATTGCCAGTCCAGGCTAAATTCAGACCCTAATTGGATTACCCGTCCGGACTAAATCCTCAATGCACATATATTCTTTGGGAGGCTCGATCACTCAATGAACACCCGTCTGGGCTAGATCCTTTCTATATTTGAGATCAACAGATTACCTGTCCGGGCTAAATCCTTTTCTGCAGCACATGCAGGATCTCATGTCACGTAAGCCATGGTTTATCCATCGAATTTCCCCTTTTAATTTTAACTGAGACATTTATCATCTTGTCATTATTATTATTAACACATTCACGAATTTTCATGTCATCATTATATACAACTATCACACATTCATAAAACATGTATGTAGGCATATTATGGGTTTACTTTAAGTTATTCGAACTTACTTGGTATTTGCGTTAGTTTTGCGTTAAAGGTTTTTCCGAAACCTTTCGTTTTCCTCGATCGACCTCCAAAATTTGTTCCTCGGGGTCTATAACAATAAAAATGAACTATCAATATCTCACATTACTCTTTTCGTCCCTAAATTTCACTCTCGGACCAAATGACTATTTTTCCCTAACCTTTTACATTATTTACGATTTAATCCCTAGGTTCTTAAAACGATGTACATGCAATTCCTTGGTTACCCAAGCCTAGCCGAATGCATTATAAACTCATACTAGCCCACATTTTCTTCTATTTCACATTTCTACCTCATATTTTGTACCTTTTGCAAAAAGGTCATTTTAGGGGTTTTTCATGAAAATCATTTAGGAAAAGATGTTTAACACACATCTAACTTTCATATTCCCCCATAAAACATCAAAGAACAAACTTGTCAGACATGGGTCACTTTGCATACATGAACCCTAACTTAAAATATAGGTAGAAATGGAGAGAACATGTTACAAGGATCTCAAAAATACAAAGAACATTAAAAATGGGGCTAGTAGTCACTTACTATTAAGCTTGAAAATGTTGAAAACCCTAGCTATGGAGGGCTTGAGAATTTTGGTTGGTACAAGGGAGAAGATGGTTGATTTTTGCCTTCATTTTCCCTTTTTATTGATTTTATTACCAAATGACCAAAATGCCCCTCCTTATAAAACTTCTAAAATTTTCCATGCATACCCATTTTTGTCCAAAAACTTAGAAATTGGGCAAATTGCTATTTAAGACCTTATAGTTAATAATCTAAATCAATTTCATGCAAATTGCTTCTAGAATCCAAGTTTTGCAATTTATTTAATTTGGTCCTTATTTTCCAATTGGACACCTTATTCATAAAATTTCTTCATGAAACTTTAACGCATGCATATTTTTATATTCTAGGCCTCATAATAATAATCATAAAATAAATATTTCAACATTAGATTTGTGGTCTTGAAACCATTGTTTCGACTAGGCCCTATTTCAGGATGTTAGATTTCTCCCCCTTTAGGGACTTTCGTCCTCGAAAGTCTTACCAGTAAACAAATGTTGCCTTTTGGACACCATGTCGATGCCATAAAACTTTTACTAAAGCCACATCTTTATTCCTCAGTTGTTTAACCTCACGAGCCAAAATCTTGACCGGTTCTTCACCAGAAGTCATGTTCGGTCTAATTTCAATCTCCGTCGGCGAAATCACATAAAAGGGGTTTGATCGATATCGCCTTAACATAGATACATGAAACACATCGTGAATCTTTTCCAATTCTGGTGGCAATGCCAAACAATAGGTTAATGGTCCAACTCTTTTAGTGATCTTGTATGGTCCGATAAATCGCGGAATCAGTTTGCCTTTTCGGCCAAATCTCAATACTTTTTTCCATGAAGATACTTTCAAAAATACTCTATCCCTAACTTGAAATTCGATCTCTCTCCTTTTTAGATCAGCATATGGCTTTTGCCTATCCGATGCCGCTTTTAAGCAGTCACGTATCACTTTAACCTGTCAGTTTCCTTGATCAGGTCAACTCCGTGAATCTGACTCTCTTTGAGTTCTGTCCAATACAATGGAGTTCGACACTTTCTGCCATACAAGGCCTTATAAGGTGCCATCTTCAAACTCGTTTGAAAACTGTTGTTGTAGGTGAACTCTACCAATGGCAGGTATTTTTCCCAGCTACCCTGAAATTCGAGGATGCAATATCGTAACATATCCTTAAGAATCTGAATCATCTGCTCGAACTGACCATCAGTCTGCGGGTGAAAGGCTGTACTAAAGCTCAACCTAATACCCAAAGCTTCTTGTAGCTTCTTCTAGAATCTCGAAGTGAATCTCGAGTCTCTATCTAAAATAACCAATAGCGGTACCCCGTGTAATCTCACAATCTCAGATATATACAAGTCGGCCAACTTATCAAGTGAATAATCTGTTCTTACCGGGATAAAATGTGCTGACTTTGTTAACTTATCCACCACAACCATATAGCATCTTTCTTTTTCGGGGTCAATGGTAATCTTGTCATGAAGTCCATAGTAATTCTATTCCACTTCTATTCGGGGACCATCACAGCCTGTAACAGACCTGAAGGTACTTGATGTTCAACTTTGACTTACTGACATATCAAGTATTTTGGTACAAATTCGGAGATGTCCCTTTTCATGCCATTCCACTAGTACATTTTCTTCAAATCATTTTACATTTTGGCATTTCCAGGATGAATAGACAAACGACTATCATGTGCCTCTTGCAAAATTATTCAAATAATTTCATCGTTCCTTGGTACACATACTCTGTCTTTGAACATCAAACATCCATCAAAACCAATCTAAAAATTTGATTCGATGCCCGACTCAGATTGAGTTCTTTTAGCTTGCAGGTCACTATCATTAATTTGAGCCTCATAAATTTCCTGAAGAAATGTCGACTTAGGTCTTAGCTCAGATAAGACCGAACCATCATCAAATAATGCCAATTGAGCATTCATGGCCCTCAATGCAAACAAAGATTTTCTGCTTAGTGCATGGCGACCACATTCGCCTTTCCCGGGTGGTAATCGATGATCAGCTCGTAATCTTTAATTAATTCTAACCATCTCCGTTGTCTCAGATTCAATTCCTTTTTAGTCATCAAATACTTCAAACCCTTGTGGTCTGTGAATATACGACAAGTCTCACCATATAAATAATGGCTCCAATTTTTCAAGGCAAAAACAATGGCGACAAGCTCAAAGTTGTGCGTCGGATAATTCTTCTCGTGTGGCTTCAATTGCTGCGAAGCATAAGCTATCACCTTGCCATTTTGCATAAGCACACAATCCAGTCCATTTAAGGATGCATCGCTGTAGACCACAAACTCTTTTCCCGACTCGAGTAACATTAGAACTAGAGCCTTAGTCAGCAATGTCTTCAACTTCCCAAAACTCTGCTTAGGGGTGTTCAATTGGTTAACCGACCCGAAATAACATTAACCGAATTAACCGACCTTTCAAAACTTTTAACCGTTAACTGAACCGAAATTTTTTCGGTTAATTCAGTCGGTTAACTGAATTAACTAAAAATTATATGTTTTTTAATTTTTGGTTAAAATAAGTATAAAATTAACCGAATTAATCGAATTAACCGAATTACCCGAATTACCCGAATTACCCGAATTAACTGAATTAACCGAATTATTTGTATACAATTATATGTTTTTTATTTTTAGTTTTAGTTTTAGATTTTATTTTTATTTATTAAATTATTTGTAATTTTTATGATTGGGTTGGGTTGGATACTTGGGTTAATATATATTAGATTGGGTATTTGAGTTTATGTTGGATTGGGTTTGAGTCAATAGTGGGCTATTTATATATTATAATTTTATTTATTAATTTTTTGGTTAAACCGAAAAAATTCGGTTAATCGACGTGTTTCGAACCGAATTAACTATTAATCGAAAACTCAAAATATTATTAATCGACCCCCGACCGAATTAATTCAGTTAACAGACTGATAAACCAAATTCGGTCAGTTAACCAAATTTTTTCGGTTTTACCCGAATTTTGCGCACCCCTAACATTGCTGACATTTTTCTGACCATTCAAACTTAATGTCTTTCTGTAGCAACCTCGTCATTGGAGTTGCTATCATGAAGAATCCTTTCACAAATCTTCGGTCGTAACCGACTAAGCCCAAAAAGCTTCTAACCTCAGTTACATTTTTGGGTGGTTTCCATTTAATGATAGCAGATATCTTACTTGGATCAACTCGAATGCTATCACCCGAAACAATATGACCCCAAAACCCTACCTCTTGAAGCCAAAACTCACTCTTGCTAAACTTAGCATACAATTGTTTTTCTCGTAAGGTCTGCAACACAGTCCTCAAATGCTTCACATGTTCTATCTCATCCTTGGAATAAATCAAAATGTCATCAATGAACAAACCGACAAACTTGTCCAAGTATGACCGAAATATCCTATTCATTAGGTCCATAAATACGGCCGGTGCATTCGTCAACCCAAACGACATGACAAGAAATTCATAGTGGCTATACCTCGTCCTGAAAGCTATCTTAGGCACGTCTGATTCCTTAACTCGCAATTGATAATAGCTGGATCTCAGGTCTACCTTAGAGAATACAGTGGCTCCTTTCAACTGGTTAAACAAATCATCGATCCTTGGCAAAGGATACTTATCCTTCATAGTTACCTTGTTCAGTTGCCAATAATCTATACATAGCCTCATTGACCAATCTTTTTTCTTTACAAATAATACGGGAGCACCCCAAGGCGAAAAGCTTAGCCTAGCAAAACCTTTATCCATCAGTTCTTGCAACTGTGCTTTTAACTCTTTCAACTCAGCTGGTGCCATCCTATACGGAGCAATAGAAATAGGAGCTGTTCCTGGCACCAGTTCAATGCCAAACTCTATCTCTCTATCGGGAGGTAATCCGGATAATTCCTTCGGGAACACGTTTGGATATTCACGTACTGTTGGTAGGACTCAATCTTCAACTCCGTTTCCTTAGTGTTCAGTAGAAAAGCAAGGTAGGCTTCGTACCCTTTCCTCATATATCTTTGAGCCATCACTGATGTAATTACAACCGGTGGAGTACCCAATTCGCGTAAATCAATCCGGAGAATCTCACCATCTGAGCATTTCATTTGATATACTTGCTACCGCAATTTACAATCACATCATACACAGCTTACCAATCCATGCCAAGTATTACATCAAATTCATCAAATGGCAATAACATAAGGTTAGCTAGAAAACAATAACCTTAAATCATCAAGGGACAATTCCTATAGACTTTATCAACTAGAACAGACTTGCCTAGGGGATTAGACACCTTAATCTCGAACTCTCTAGGTTCTACAGATATATTCAAGCTAGACATTAATTTCATGGAAATATATGAATGGGTCGATCCTGGGTCAATCAAGGTAATAACATGTACATCATGAAGAGAGTGACATCAAGGGCAGAGGCTTCCTTTCGAACAAGAATTGCATAAGTTCTTGCCGGGGCTCAAGCATATGATTTTGTAGTGCATTTGGCTGTAACTCGACTGCCGCTAGCACTTCTAGGATATCTCAGAGGTCTGCCTCGAGAAATAGGAGCACTCAACTTCAGAGCTAATTCTATCTCTTTATTGGCTCGCTCTGGGTAGTCTCTGAGGAAGTGGTCAAGAGAACTACATCTATAGCATGCACCGCTTTTCATTCGGCACTCTCCGAAGTGAAATTTATTGCAGCTTTGACACTTCGGCTTTTGGTCAACTACACTCCCCACGCTAGTCACCATAGAGGAGGAAGGCTTCTAGTTACGTCGTTTGGAGCTTTATGCTCTACGCGAATATCCTATCGATGAAGTGGAGCATTCATGCTGGCTTCTTAACTTCTTATTAGGAAATGAGAGTGTCTTGCCACTGGACCTTTTGCTCGAAACTCGAGCTTCTCTCTTAGCTTGCTTCCTTTCATTATTGAGCTCCTCGGCCTTCTTGGCCCGATCAGCTAAAGCAGCAAACTCTCAAATCTCAAGGATCCCAATTAACAGCTTGATTTCCTCATTTAGACCTTCCTTGAAGCATTTTCACATTTCTAACTCTATTTGAACCCATTCAGTCGCATACTGACTTAGTCTTATGAATTCCCTTTCTTATTCCGCTACAGTCTTTTTCCTTGTTTGATTTCTAGGAACTCCTTTCGCTTCGAGTCTAAGAACCTTTGACTAATGTATTTTTTCCTAAACTCTGCTTGGAAAAATTCCCAAGTGATGTTTTCCTTTTGCACCACTGAAGATACATCTTCCACCAATGGTATGTAGTATCTTTCAGAAGAGATACAACACACTTTACACACTCCTCAGGCGTGGACGATAACTCGTCCAATACTCGTGTAGTGTTCTTAAGCAAGAACTCAGCTCGTTCAGCATCATCATCAATCTTAGCTATAAATTATTCAGCCCCATACTTCCTAAGCTTATCCACCGGGGCTTTACCAATTCCTTGTGGCACTTTGGAACTACAGAAAAATGTGCAAGTGTGCTTAATCGCAACAAGTAATAAAGTGACAAGTAAATGTCGAGTTATCGTACCCACAAGGACTGTAAAATAATTATTTATGAAATTGAATGTAAAACACTTTTGTGAGGTAAAATTAATTTGGCTTTAAAAGATGGTCAAAAACTATTTAAAAACTAAGTAAATAATTAAAAATAACAAAGGAGTTCTAATGCACGATTTCAAATAAGATTTAATCAATGTAACATACTTGTGTTGGATTAATTATATTTCTTGAACTCAGAATTATTGAACTCATGTTTATACTATTACGAATAAATTCACAGCAACCCGGTAGTTTGCTAACTTATGAACAAACTTACATACAAAAATCCATTCATCTCTTGACATATCCCTATGTCAATTCAACCGACTACCCAGATTCTAGCAAGTAAACATGCTATTGCACATACATAATCATTAAATTGAACCAATCTCTTGCATATCCCTATGCTAATTCAAACGATTAATTAAACCTAATAAGCATATAAAAGACTTTGTGAAGTAAAAAGGCATCCCTACCTTGAAAGAATTTAATCACAATATTCTTGGAAGTTATGCAAGGCAATAATATCGCCAGATACATTGCTAATTTACCCTTCAGCTACCTTAGAAGAATAAACATGCACTGATTAAGTACTGTGTCAATTAATTATAATTTCAATCTGTTTAAATAATTAATTTATTAGTTACCTCACAGTCGTAACGCAAGGATAACTTAGGCATGATTTTACTTAACCAAGCAATTTACGGAGGCTTATAACAGCATAAACATCATTTTAAAAATTCAAGCAGGTAGAATATAATCAACCCAACACAAACATAATTTAAGCTGAATTGATTAAAATAACCATTTCAATAGCATAAATATTCATAAACATGTTCGTCAAAACAAAAATAATAATTAAATAGTTAGGGAACAAGAGGCAAATCCGGTGTTTCTCCGTGGCTTGACTAGTTGCTCCGTTCTTCGTTCTTCGTTGGCCTTGGCTATCAAGGTGGCTTATGAACACCTAATTGCAACTCCGAATGGCTGATAGAAGCCAGTTTCCCAAGAGAAGAAATCGACACTTGAACAAGAGGGAATGGAATGGAAAAAATGAGAGAAAAGTGAGAGAGGAGAAGAGAGAATGATGTGAAGTGAGTGATGGATGAGGGATGATTTGAATGATCAGAAAGGGGTGGCTTTTATAGCTGAATATGGCAGCTAAAAATAGCAAAAAGAATCAGCCTAAGAAACCTCCCTTGGCCAGCCACACACATGGCAAAGTTGAGAGTTTCAACTTTGCTATTTTAGGCTTAGGGCAATTTCATAAAGCCATAATTAAAGGAGGGATTTGAATGCATTTTGAAAGTTCTTCAAGGACCTTTTTGCAAGCATATTTAATCAGCTAAAATTCTGATTTGGGCCAGCCTATGGATGGTTCTTGGCTGCCCATTTAGTGGTTGGTTTCGTTCATTCAATATGGTTCGACCAATGCGGTTCAACTGGACCCTTTCTCCATAATAATTAAAAATAATTTATTTAACCCAAATTAAATGGGGAATAAATTAAAATTAATTAAATTATGAATTAAAATATATTTCTGGACCGTCTTAGGCTTGAAATTAATGTGCCTCGATACTTCAAATTGCTTTTCGGTTTTGTGCTTTCAGCAGTCAGCCGAGCCAATTTTCGCCTTTGCGCGAATCTTCGAAAAATAGTCAAAATTAATCAAAATTAAGTATAATTTTAAAAAAATTCACCATGTTGATATTTTTAACACAATTTTATTATTTTATAAAATTTAATTATTTTTCGACAAGAATTTAACCGGATTTGCATGAATTTAAGTAAAAATGGGTATGAAAAAGTATATAAATTTTTGTGTTTCCACACCCCCAAACTTAATTCATTGCAAGTCTCGAGTAATGCAAAAATTTTGAAAAGAATTTCTCAGAAACACCTTTGAAAAATTCCCTCAGAACAACATTTTTCCCAAAATTATGAATGTAAAATACTTATGCTCAAAAACAAGAAATCTAATAGTTACGCTACTTAAGTATACATATTGTTCAAATTAAATTCAACAACTTATTATAATAGCTAAATTTAGACTAGACGCTTTTGTAACAAAGACGTGTTAACCCTTACCACTGTAATTTTATTCCCTTTATTCAAGATTAAGCTGCAATCATTAAGTTTAACTTATGCCTTCATATGTTGTACGTAGCAATTTCTCTCCACTAATGTAGGTAGCATTGGAACGTTGAATCAATAGGTCTTTAACAAGGTTGTAGCGTGGCTGGGCTTAAGGGTAGGTAAAGATAGATAAACTTAGGCTTTTAAACCCTAGACTCAGCTTGCATCGAACCTTCGAAATAATTACCTTTAATACATCAACTTTCTTTACTTTCACATGCTCTTTTGTACATCTTATTTTAAGAACTCATGCTCTCTCTTTTTTTTTTGACACGAGCATTTTACTGAATATACTACGATTTTGGACATTTGATATTTCTTTTCAACTCCCCCAAACTTATTTTCAAAGAATACTTTGAATAGTACTGAGTCTAGTGTTTGGAAAAATTTTAAGATAGTTAAGAGAGAAGTGATGCTAAATTTGCAAGGGTTCAAAAAAAATTAGGCCATATAGTCTCAAAGTTGGGTTTCAAAGGATAAAAACTTCATCATGGTTGGCTTGAAAGGCTCAAACAGTCCAAACAGTAGTTGCCTAAATCATTTCCAATGTTCCATGCTCCCTAGGATTTCGCCCCAAGAAACTACTAAGTCAATTCTAGAGACTTAAACTTTCATGCATACCTAACTTTCCTAAAGAACTAAAAAATTTTATGGTACGAATTTGCATGCTTTATTAAAAATACATTCATGTCATTATTAAGCTAACATAATAATTTATTGAAATAATAAAACTTTATTCATACTCAAATTGAGCATACTTAACAAAATTCAAAATTTTTAACGAAATAAATCCTAATCATAATTAAAAGAAAAATTTTATTTTGAGTGGAAATAATTCAAATTTTCGATCCCCCCAACTTAAAATGAACAATGTCTTCATTGTTTAAAGTGAACAGATACTATACGCCAGGTAGGATTTTAGAAAAGAGCAGGTGAGTCAATTTGACTGCTTAAGTACCAAGCTCTTTCTAAATCCAATCCTAGACATGTATATATCTATTACCACACTTTATACTTTGTGGCTTGCTCACATTTTATTAGTGGTTTTCCTCTCCTGTTTTATTATGCAAAAAACAAAAATAAAAGATTCCTAATTAAACTTAATCCTAAAAATAGTCTAAGAACAAAAATAAAGTAAAGTCAAGATACCCCATTTATTTATTTGCAAATTCTTTCGAATTCGACTCGTCTTTTGCTCCATTATCTTTGTTTTTGCATGAATCGCTTCACTCCCTCTTTGATAGTGGACTCCATGGTTCAAATATGAAATCTAGAAACTCAGGCACAAAAATAAATGGGTTATGACATATATACTTTTTAAATGCATATCTGATTGAGTCATCCTGTATTTTTGAGTATCTCCAGTAATCTTGTTGTTGCAACTACATGTGTTGCAACATAGCCATTATACCAAACTATTCACTTCGTGGAATGGTGCTAGTTAAAGGGACTCTCAGAGTCAAACTTAGAAATCTGTTAAGCATGGTTTCAATTTTGGGCAGGTGGGTGAGTAGCTGAGGGTAAGGTTTTAAGTCGAAGAGGGTGGCGATTTTAAGGATAGTCTAGGTGCAGTTGTTGGTGACTTTGAATGAAGGTGTTTGGGGTGGTGATTCAGAGAGTTAAGGGCTGCAACATTAAAGGGTTAAGTGAGATGCACTATTGGGCTACTTGGGAGTGGTGGTGGAGCAAGTTAAGGGCTGTAGGTTTATGCAGAAAAGTTTTGACTATTTCTCTTCTTAGTAGTGTCTTAAGCCCAATGGCAGCTCCTTTTTGGATCCTAGGCTCTTATACTGAAAATAAACTAAAAAAACACTCAAAGAAATTAGTGCTTGGGTTAAAAGTTGGACCTTTATTTAACAAAACAAATACTTAAATTCTTTGGGCTACTTAGAAAAATATATTTTTTTAAATTACATTAAATTAAACTCCCAGGAAAGACTGGAGGGGTCACGGATGGTCCCGCTTAAGTCCCAATCTCCTAGATAGAGTTTTAATTAATGTAATGAACTAAAGAAAATTTTATCTAAGTCTACCATTTTATTCAAATGAGGAAAAAAAACTAAAAATGTAAAATAATGGTAGAGAAAGTGAATAGAACTCCCTCTATTTTATTTAGGATCATCATTGACCATGGTGGCGTCAAATGTGTAACGCCCCAAACCTAGCCTGGACGTTGTGGCCAAGTCTGACGTGTCACATTGACTTACGACTGATTGTGTTCTTTGTTTATGGTAATCAGGGTGATTTTGTAAAACAATGGCTAATTGTTGACTAAGAAGAAAAAAAACACCGATTAATTAAGTCTTTAGGTTATCCATTTGTTACGCTCGTTGTGTTTTGAAATCGTTTATTAATTTTGGATAAAAACTTACACAGCCTGAATCTAACAGTTTAAATCGAGTATACGTAAAACAATTAATAAAACCATAAAATTTACGAGTGGCCTTATTACAACTTAAGACCCAAAACAATTAAAGTAAGTAAAGGCTGATCAAAACACATGAAGAAAACCGAATTTGCAAAACATGTGGCCACTCCGAATCCCTCACAGCTTTAAGTCCACTATGGTTAGGGATTTCCTGCATGGATGAAATCAAGGGGTGAGTTTGAAAAACTCAGTGTGTAAAATAACCCAACCATAGTCCAAATCAGAACAAACCACAGAAACAGATTAAGTTGGGCCTTAGCCCTATACAAAATTCAGAATGAAGCCCATAGGCCCATAAAAGATATAGAATAGATATTTCATGTATGCAGAAAACCCAATCCATATCCATCTGTATACACCCCCGTACCAACCTTACACCATGTGGGGAGACAACTCGACCCACCCATCCGCTACACACCACAGAAATTGCAGCATGGCTGCCAGAACAGATATTATGACAGAGTCAACAGATACAGATATTGTGGCAGAGCCACCAGAATAGATATTTGTGGCATAGCCACCAGAACGCTTCCTCCATCAATATAACCCATATCCTATGCAACAGATATACATGTCATGGCATACAACATACAGAATCAGAATATCATGCATTTCAGTCAAAATTAACCCTAGGGGTATAATGGTCACTTTGCACTTAGGGGTAGAATGATAATTTCATACTTAGGGGTATTTTAGTAAATTTACTATTTTAGGGTTTTCATGCATATTATAGCCATTAACGTATTAACAGAAACACTTACCGAGCATTTTTACCGAATTGGGCCCGTTGGCTCATTAACCCGATTAACAAACAAACTATCTCATGAGTGCTCACACGCTCGCAAGTTCACAAAATGCCGGCTTTTCGGTATTGACTTTTCGACTTTTGCCGATCCAGTCTATAAGTGGGTGTCGTTTACACACTTGTTTTGCGACAAATTGACGACGGGATCCCCTTACGATATCCTACAATCGATTACCCACATGTTAGAATACAAGTCAATAACTATCATGTATTAAACTCCTTACCATATTCGGCCATTAACACCTTAGGCCCTAAAGTTCTTACCTTTGCCGAAATTTGGACTAGATCTAGATGTCCAACAGTGTTAGCCTTCGAAGCCCTTTGCTGAAAGTCCCCCTTGTCCACACTAGCGCACACAAAACCAAAAGAAGGAGGCCAATATGCCCTTGTTCACCCTTAGTTGATAAGGATTTCAGCTTTTACCATAAAACAAGAGTAACTAATGAAAGATTCGAGCACTTACCTAAAACGTTATGACACTACTCCCGATCTACTGTAGATCCAACCACCGCACAAGAAGAGAAAAGTATAATCAAAGATTCAGCTTCTGAAGTACCTCAGTGTAGAAAAGTTTCAGTTTGAAAGAAAGGATGAGAGGTTCGGCTTCAATGGAGATTCGGCTAACCAGCTTTGATAAGGGTTAATGAGGAAAAGAAGAAGAGAAATATGGAGGATATAGGTTCGGCTAAGGAGAAAGCGACAGTAGGTATTTGGTTTTGAGGGAAAACAAAGGTGAAGAAGATAAGGGTCGATAAGAAAAGAGGAAAGAAGAGGGGAGGAGATGAGAGAATTCGGTTTTGAAGAAGAGAAAGGATGATAGCTTTATCTTACACAAGTCGGCACAAGTGTAGGATGTAGGTTTCGGCTTCTAGCAAAAGAAAGAAAAAGAGAAAAACCTAAGATACCCTACCCTATTTCGGAAAAACAGGAGAATGACCAAACAAATCTCGAAAATGCACAAAAAGAATTCGACAACCACTAATCCAAATGCCGAGATTGCAAACACTAAGAGACCTAGCCGAATTTGCACTTACAAAGTCCCCTATACGGCCAACTCTTGCTTCCTACTCAGACTCCTTGATTTTCTCCCCTTATCTCTCCTTTACTCAATCCCTTGAACAACTCAAACTCTTCCTGACAAAGTTCCACCTGAGTTCCATCACATACCATTCCTGCTCATAAAAAAAATAATACCTTTATTTGCTTACCTTGTGACTTGAACCTTAGCTCCCCCTCTGACTTCCACACGCCACCTTTTTAGCACCTCAGTGGCGTTACCCTGCCACTTTACCACAGGTCTTCTTGTGGCCTATTCTACCAATTTAATCTTAAAGGCCCAATACACTAGAACCACCTTCTCTTTTAAAATCAAAATTTATTAAATCTACCAGGTTTTAACTTAGACTTGGGCCTTCTAGAGGCCCACTAACATTCTTAAACATGATTTATACAATCAGATCATACAAAAATCAAGATTCACCAAAACTCATAGAAATCTTGAAAAGTCCCGAAAATCAGGGTGTTACAACTCTACCCTCCCTAAAAAAATTTCATCCTCGAAATGTACCTGTCCAAATAGATGAGGGTATTGCTGACGCATCGCCTCTTCTGGCTCCCAAGTAGCTTCCTCTCTTCCATGATTACGCCAGAGTACCTTTACCAATGGAACTGACTTCCTTCTTAGAACCTTAACATCTCGATCCAATATCTGTACAGGCTCTTCCTCGAAAGTCAAATCAGGCTGCACTTCAATCTCTGCAATTGGCACGACATGAGTAGGGTCAGAACGATATCCCCTTAACATGGAGACGTGAAAAATTTCGTGAATCCTGTCTAACTCTAGAGGTAATTCCAATTGGTAAGCCACTGGACCTACTCGCTTAAGAACCCAATAAAGCTCGATGAATCGAGGTCTCAACTTGCCCATCTTACCAAACCTTAATATCTTCTTCCAAGGAGAAACCTTCAAGAAGACCATATCACCCACTGAGTACTCAATCTCCTTACGCTTTGAATCTGCATACGACTTTTGCCTATCAGATGCTTTTTATAACTGATCTCTGATTATTCTAACCTTATCTTCAGTATTCACTACCAACTCAGGTCCAAGAACCTGTCGTTCTCCCAATTCAGTCCAACAACTAGGTGTACGACACCTACGTCCATACATCGCTTCATATGGTGCTATTCGGATACTCGCCTGATAACTGTTGTTATACGCAAACTCTGACAATGGCAAGTAAACTTCCCAACTACCTCAGAAGTCAATAACGGATCCCCTAACATGTCTTCCAAAATCTAAATAACCCTTTCCGACTGACCATCAGTCTAAGGATGAAAAGCCGTGCTAAAGTTCAATCGCATTCCAAACGCCTCATACAACTTTTTCCAGAACCAAGATGTGAACCTAGGATCCCGGTCAGAAATAATTGAGACTGGGATTCCATGAAGTCGAACGATCTCCACCACATACAACTTAGCTAACTTTTGAAGTGAATAATCAGTGCGGACAGGTATGAAATGAGCAAATTTTGTCAACCTATCCACAATCACCCAAACTGAGTCCTTCTTCGTCGGTGTCAAAGGTAGCCCACTCACAAAGTCCATGGTTACCCTTTCCCACTTCCAAAGTGGTATCTTCACTGGCTGTAAAAGTCCGGAAGGTAGTTGATGCTTAGCTTTCACTTGCTGGCATGTCAGGCATTTCCCCACGAAATTCGTTACTTCTCATTTAAGCCCAGGCCACCAATACAATTCTCGCAAGTTGCAAAACAAATTATTCCCTCCAGGATGCATAGCAAAAAGTCCTCCATGAGCTTCTTTCAGTATTGACTGCCTTAAGTCAGAGTCCTTCGTAATGCAAACTCTTCCTCGAAAACACAGAACTCCTTCACTATTCAACCCAAACTCAAAACCCTTTCTTAACTTGTTGGAATCGAGAAACTAAAGACTCATCCTTCAACTACTTTTCCCTAATCTGATCCACCTAAGTTGGCCTTACTTGTAACTTAGCCAACAAACTATCATCATCATACAGACTCAGACGAGTAGACATTACCCTTTGATCAGATACAGCTCTACGGCTTAGGGCATCGGCTACCACATTAGCCTTGCCTGGGTGATACTCAATCGAACAGTCAAGTAACTCTATCCATCTTCGTTGCCTAAGGTTCAACTTCTTCTGAGTCAGCAAGTACTGAAGACTCTTATGATCCGTGTATATGACACACCTTTCTCCGTACAAGTAGTGTCTCCAAATTTTAAGTGCAAAGATTACTGCTGCCAATTCTAAATCGTGAGTAGGATAGTTTACTTCGCGAGGCTTAAGCTATCGTGATGCATAAGCAACCACCTTACCCTCTTGCATCAACACACAGCCCAAACCCACATGTGATGCGTCACTGTACATGGTAAAATCCTTCCCAGACTCTGGCTGAATTAATACAGGTGCCTCAGTCAGAACTTTCTTCAATTTCTCAAAAGCTTCCTGCTGCTTCTCGATCCAAAAAAACAGTGCTCCTTTCCTTATAAGCTTTGTCAATGGTGCTGCCAACATAGAAAAACCTTCCACAAACCTTCTGTAGTACTCTGCCAAACCCAGGAAACTCTGAATTTCCGACACCGACCTAGGTGGCTTCCACTCCAGAATCGCTTTAATCTTTCAAGGGTCCACCTTGATCCCCTCAGTAGAGACAACATGACCTAAGAAGCTTACCTCCTTCAACCAGAATTCACACTTACTGAATTTCGCATAAAGTTCCTTCTCCCTCCACACTTGCAGCACAATGCGGAGATGTTCAACATGCTTTTCTTCAGTTTCAAAATATATTAGAATATCATCAATAAAAACGACTACGAATCAATCTAAAAATGGTTGGAATACACGATTCATCAGATCCATGAATGCTGCAGGAGCGTTCGTCAGTCCAAATGGCATAACCAGAAACTCTTAATGACCATACAGAGTCCTGAATGTCGTCTTATGAATATCTACCTCCTTGACCCATAACTGATGATATCTAGATCGAAGATCTATCTTGGAGAATACCAGAGCTCCTCTAAGTTGGTCAAACAAATCGTCGATTCTTGGCAGAGGGTACTTATTCTTAATTGTCAGTTTGTTCAACTGCTGATAATCGATGCACATCTGCATCGTACCATCCCTTTTTTTCACAAACAACACTGGTGCTCCCCACAGAGACACACTCAGCCTAATAAAGCCTCTATCCAACAACTCTTGAATCTGTGCTTTCAGCTCTACTAACTCCTTCAGTGCCATCCTGTATGGTGCGATGGACATTGGTGCCATTCCAGGCAACAAGTCGATTTCAAACTCGACTTCTCGATTCGGAGGTAATCCCGGAAGCTCCTCTGGAAAATATCTTGGAATTCCTTAACGGTTCTAACCTTATCCACCGTCAGTCTCTCAGTCTCCAACTGACTTACAAATGCCAAATAAGCCTCATAACCCTTACGAATCCACTTCTCGGCTCTCAACGCCGACACCACATTGGACAAATAATCCCTTCGCTCACCTATCACCATAACTTCCTCACCCTCTGCAGTCTTTAACACCATTCGCTTAGCGCCAGAATCCAGAGTTGCCCTATGCTTAACAAGCCAGTCCATTCCCAGAATGAGGTCGAATTCTCCAAACGATAACTCCATCAAGTCTCCAGAGAAAATCTTACCTTGAGTTTCTAAAGGCACGTCTCTATATAGTTTGTCTACCCTAACCGAGTGGCCCAAAGGACTTAGTACCGATACCCTACTCACAGTCTCCTCAGAGTGCACACCCAACGACCCAGATATGGCACATGCAACATACGAATGAGTAGATCCAATATCTATCAAAGCAGTGTACGGCATGCTAGAAATCAAGAACGTACCAGTTATGACGTCGGGTGCATCACCCTCCTCTCGACGATGAGCTGCATACACCAACACTGGCTGACGAGCCTCAGCATTTTCGGCACCTCTGTCAGGTACTCCTCGAACCTAACCATTTCCATTACCGCCCCTACCTTGTCCGCATCCTCTCGGTGGTTGCGGTCCACCTCTCACTGGTTGAGCAACCCTCTGATCTGCAACTTGAACCTGATCTGTTTTCTGAGGACAGTCCTTGACTTTATGCTCCATAGATCCGCACCGGAAACAAGCACCAGAACGTCTCCTACACTCGCCCAGATGTAACTTACCATAGTCCCCACAAACTTGTGGTCTAAGAACATTCATCGAAACTGCTCGAACTGGCTCTTCCACTCTTGCTCTTTTAACATTCCTATTTGTACCACCCGAAGGTCCTGAATCCCTCCGAAAACTGTTTCGATCCTTCTCATGATTCTGTCTTTCAGTACGCTTCACCTCCTCAGCTATCTTAGCTTTCTCCACCAAAGCAGCAAAGTCATGCTCCCTCTGGTGAGCAATCAAAAATAGTGTGGGCCTGAGCCCATTCTAGTAACAGTATCAGTAAGGCCTAAGCCCATTACAGGATCAGTGCAATATGCAATCAGAAAATCCTACCCAATCCATCTGCTACACACCATCTCCGTACCAGCCCTACACACCATGTGGCGATAAAATCGACCCACCCAACCCTACACACCAAGTAGCACCGGTTGCAGCACTAAAATAGTATTGTAGCAAAGTTGCCATTATAGTAGGCTTTAAGCCATCAGTAAGTCCACAGTCGTCTTGCACGACCCATGCGACCACATCAGTACAGTACAGTTCCTCCAAAATCATATATCCCACCCCATGCAATGCAACATAATATCATACATGGATGCAACATACATATAACGTGGCATGCTCAAATGTAGTCATACACATCATAGTACAAATCTGTCATTTTACCTTATAGGGGTATTATAGTCATTTTACCCTATGGGGGTATTTCAATCATTTTACCTTATAAGGGCAAAATAGTCATTTCAATACATTGGGGTTTAGGTATACTTACCGACCCAACAGAAGGTCACAGTCTTCTTGTGTGACCCATGCAACCTTAACAGTCCAACAGTGAAAAATGGGCCCAAGGCCCATTATGTGGCCCATCTAGGCCCACACGCCCGTGTGACCCACAAGCCCAAAAATGGCATTGGTCATGTAAACAGCCTAGCCCAAAAATCACCACACGTCTGTGTGGTTTACCCATGTAGGGCCCACAAGCCCGTGGGGCCCACACAGACCAGTCTAGCCCAACGTGTCCCAGAACGGCCTAAGTCCATGGTATCACCCATGGTGGCCTCTCGTACCATGTTAATGCATTCAGGGTTACCACATGAGTGATTACATGCCCATGTGGCATCAACGGTCCTATTTTTTGGCTTTTCTCGATTTACGGTTAAAACAATGTTTTACACACCTGTTAACGAGAGAATACCAACCTCCACGTACTCTAACCTATTTCAATAAAAGCTTTGGTTAGACACCTAACTCACGAGTTGAAAGAAACCCTAACCGAACTTGAACAAAAATCACTTACTATCGCCTTGCTTGAACAATATGGTTTAAGCCCACCTCTAACTCTAACGAAAGTCGATATCAGACACTTCGGTGGTTATCTGCATGATAAGTGAATTCATTAAACATGCTACTTATACTCAAAGGTTGAACATCGCATTCCAACCCAAAGATGATTGGAAGGAGTATGCGGGTATGATCAAAGAACCTCAAACCAAATTGCCTCATTCGATCAAATGCCATGAATATTGTTACCTTAGAATGAAAGATGAGAGGTTGGTTTTGATCGTTTCAGAATCCTGGCTAACTCCCTCATTCCTCGTAAAACCAGAAACAAAAGGAACCATGATCAATGAGAGAAGAGATAACATTCGGCATTAGGAATTAAGAGAAAGAATAACCGAAAGAACAGAGACAACAGAGACTTACCACAAGGAGATGTCAGTTGTAGGGGTAACATAGTCGGCCTATCACCTTGTTATGAAATTGAGTCCCAATAGAACAAGGGGACTTCGGTAAACCTTCAGCAAGAAATAGCCAAGGAATAGTAAAGAAAGAAGATGGTCAGACCTTGATAAGATTCGACTAAAGCAAAAAGGACAGAAGAGTCAAGAAAAAGAGAGAAGAAGAGGGAAAGAATAGGCCCACCAGCAAGGCTAACCACCGAAAATATTTGTGAGAGGGAGAGCAAATGCTATTCGGCCAAAGAGAAGAATACTAAATGAAAAAGAGGGGTGAAAAATAGAAATTGGTGGACTAGAGTCTTGAGAGAAAAGTAGAATCTAACCTACTAAAAACTGAGAGGGTGCCCAAGACCAAAAATCTAGACAATGCACAGCTTCAACAACAACAAAAACCAAAAATGCCAAGACCCGAAGTGAACAGCAAGGGAAAATCCCCAACTCAAAGCTGAATTTCCTAAGACAAAATTCCCTATTCGGCTACAACTCCTGCTCCTTCCTAATCCCACAAAATTCTCCTCAAAACACTCCTCTATTCCCTTACTTGACCAATTCAAATTCTCTCCACCACAAGACTTCAAATTCAGCACAACTACCCCCACACCTCAATCTCTACTATTTCTTCCCCTCATCCCTCTCCTAAAATCTCTCCACTACATCCTCAAACTGATCACCACCCAATTCCCCTTTCTTCTCTTCAATTTCGGCTAACATGATCCCTTACTTCACTCAACAACTCAACCGACCAAGAAATAGAGTCCCACTGCCCTACCACCTCCTACCCCACAGCTTGCAAAAATAAACGCACTTGCACGTAGCAAGACTCGAACCCCAATCTTCTAGCAATAAATACACACCACTAACCCCTTGACCAGCAATCTTTTTATGTCAAACAACCCTCACAATAATTTAAAAGTACACTAGCTGGAGACAAGGGGTAACGCAAGTAGAAGCTCAAATTTTGCTCAAGGCAAGGCTTGAACCCATGACTCCCCATACACTCCCTAAGCGCTAAACCACTAAGTCAGACATACATCCATGCCATAACACACAAAACTAATTTTAACTGGTTTTTCAGGATTTTAGGTGTTACAACTAACTGCACCCACTTAAGACTTAAAACTTCTAGGCCCAAAATTTGGGGCGTTACACTCGTACCATATTTCAACATTGAATACGGGCAAGGTGTTTACATTTAGTGTATCAGAGCTATGGTTTAGTCGATTCTCAAACTAACAGTGTACATGAGTCTAGCTATACATGCCATATTACCACATGTGATAGTGTGATATCTCCTAACTCTGACGAGAACTGTCTTGCTGAGACAGAGATACTTTCCAACCGAGCTATTTTCGATAGTGCTAAAAGTGATATTGAGATATTTGAAATGTGTTTATGATGAGACAGAACTTAGAAATGTATGAATAGAAGTTCATGATATGTATCTGACAATGTACGAAATGAGATAACCATAAGTTGAGAAATGTGGAAATGTGGAATGAAATGAAAGTTTATATGGTGATAGGTCCATCCATGTTTGTTTAGCATTCATATAATGTTATGTGCCCAACATATTTGATTAAGTGAATATAATAAGTACACTTACACAAATTGATGGAATGTGTGTTTATGTACACTTGTTTGAATAAGTGTAATCAGTATGTTTATATGGTTAAATCTTATGTTTAATTGTTAAATTAGAGATAATATAATGTTTTGTTTTATGTCTTTGTTATTAAACCTTTAATATTATAATAGTATGAAAAATTAAATTGGAAGATCAAATTGAGTAGAATGCAGGAAATGAGTTCAATCGTTCAATGATGAATTGATGGACAAGACCATGGTTGGACCATAGCAAAGTACGGAATGTAAGACCATAGCTGGGCTATGGCATTTCAGTGAAAAGACCATAACTGGGTTATGGCATTATGAACGTAATGTGTGCATGTGTAAGACCATAGTTGGACTATGGCATCATAATAACATGTAAGACCATAGCTAGGTTATGGCATCGTAATGACATGTAAGACCATAGCAGGGCTATGGCATTGTGATACGTGTATGACCCAGGCAGGGCCATGGAAAAATATGCGTAAGACCATAGTTGGAATATGGCGTCAAGTAAACAACGTACTCGAATCCGTAAGAAATTCTCTAATTTGACAAGTGTTGGTAAGTGATACTGAAGTTAAGTGTTGGAATTTAATTAGATATTGATGTTGAATTTAATGAAGTAACTTCATCATTTGAAACTATGGATGACAAAAAATATTTGTAAAATAAATAAGTATATTAAATTACTTAGAGTAAATTATGTGATTATGATGATATTACGTTGATGATGAATGCAAAGTCATATGTGTGTATTTATGAGAGTCAGGTTAGAGGCTTTACGACCTCACCCCCTTACCAGTGTTGCTTTGTAACAAAAATTCACGAGAATCATGTTGAATAAGTCCATAAGTATGAAACTAAAGAGTTCAGTGGTGAAATAATTAGTAATGCATACAGAGATGAGAATAGTTTGGAAAGTGAAAAAAGTTTTGGAAGAAACATCAGAATATTTTAAAGATTATACAGATTATGCAATGTCACGAATAAAGAAGGAGTTAGTCTCGGCTGATCGACTCAATTAGGTATGAAGTCTAAAGATATGTTTGCTGAAATTTCTCCCGAATTGGTTTTCGTTAGTGAGCAGAAGAATACGGGGTTCATGATAACAGAATTAGTTAGAGAAATGATGTCTAAATTGTAAAGATGTCTGAGCGTAGTAATTATGGTTGAATAGATTACAATGATCTCTTCTGAGTACTCTGTATATATATTTATTCATCCTCAAGGGTTTATGTGATTGTTCGTTATCTGATGAAATCCTTATCGAGTGAGAATGTTAGCTAACTCTAATGTTAGATGAAAGCACTGATGGTCTGTTTATTTTATGATTGGTATTACCTTATCTCTTCGGGATTCTATTTTAAAATGTTAAAGTAAAAACGATGGTAAAAATTTATGTGAGGTTATTCTTTTGTTTCTACTGGATGTTGTTCTGTCTTATATATAAATATTTGGAAAGTGTACTAACTCTGTTATGATGGAATTCTAGAGCTGGTAACTATTGTTTTACTTCTGGTTTTCTCTGAGAAATTATCCAGATCTTTATTATTATTTTCTTATGAGTTATGTTCTCGGACTCCCGGTATGGTATCGTATTCGGGTTTTCTTATCATCTTTATTGTGTAAATTATCGAACATAGCTCATCTTTAAAGTATGTTCTTTGGTCAGTGATGGCTATGTTTATTATGATTGTATTTCTGGATCCAATAATAGGAATGTGGTGATTCTGTATCAAGATTTCACTAATTTTCGTGGAAGAAATTGACATCTACAAGGATATAAATGGTGATAGCACAAGCTTAAATTGTATAGTAGTTTTCTTTCCTCAAGTAAGTTTGATTAAAGTCGATGAGTTCAACCAGGATAGTTGTTTCCTCTAGCTAATATGATTGAAAACATCTTTGATTAGTATGTTAAGAGAATTTTGAAAGATTGTCTGTTTGAGCTATTTTCTCAGCATGAAGAAAAGAGCATTTTGATATGTTATTCTTCGATAGTTAAAATCAACTCAGTTGTTTTTATTAGGGTGAACTGATTTGTTGAGATGTAATTTGAGTTATATGTATTTAAACATGTCCTCAGTTAAGAGAATAAAATTTGTGCATTCACGAGTATGAAGACGGACAGACGGAATGAAAAATCTATATTTTAGCAAGTATGATATAGAGATATATTTATTGGATTACTTTAAACGAATGATGTTATTACAAGTTAAAGCTATTCCAATTGAGAATATTATCACAGCTATGAAAGTTTGAATGGTCTGTTGCATGTTAGCAAAGTTGAAAACAGTTGAAGGTATTATTAACTGAAGCACTGGTTCTTAGTTCAGTCTGAATTAAGAGAAGAATTTGTGATTTTTTAGTGATGTACTATTAACAGATTGGAATATGTTTTAATACAAGAATAAAAAGTGATAGTTTGTATTTTCAGACGGTTCAAGTCACATTAAAAAAAAAACTGTTCGACTGGTGATTTAGAGATGGCCACTTCTATGTTTGGGTTGTGAATTTGATGACTTCATATGTTTGACGGGAAATGTCACGTACTTATTGGTCAAAAAGGATTAAGTGCCTAATGTTGCAGAAAGATCTAAATTTAAGACAGTGTGAAGGTTTTAAGATGCTAAAGGACTGTAACAGTCTGGTTTAGACCTTAGTCGGAATAGTGGTTTCGGGACCACAAATTTGAGTTTAAAAAATATTTTAATATTATTTTTTGTGTCTGTGATATAAGAATTTATATTTGCGAAATTTCTGTGATTTAATTTGTCTGTTTCTGTGCTTAATTATGAATAAGGACTTAATCATGTAAAACACAAAAGTTGCATGCTAATTGTTAAAGTGCCTATTTGGCTTGGCTTTCTATAGTAAAGGTCCCTAAGTTGTTATTAAACCATTGGAAACATGAGTGGCTATTATGGCCTTATTATAATGATTTATTAATGGCTTAATAAATGGGGCAAAATTGGTATTTAGCATTTTATGTTAATTAAAGTAAACAAAATGCATGAAATTAGCCATTTCCCATGTGTTCTTGCCAAAAATTCCAAGCAAAACAAAAAGAAAAAGACCCTTAAGGTTTCGGCATTTGCAAGCATCAATTAGGTATGTATTTTTGATCGATTTTTCATAATTTCTACGTTTCTGTGATCGTTGCTTCGTGTTCTTCAAAGCCCATGTTTGAATTTTTATTTCTATTAAATATTTCATGAAATGCCATTATTTATATCATGAGTTTTGTGATGTTTTTGGATGAATTATGAAGGCTTGGTAGATGAGTTAAAAGTTTTGTCTTTGAATTTTGATGAAATAGACCTATTTGAGCTAATTTGTGAAAATAGGGTTTTAAAGGACTAAATTATAAATTAAATATGTTATTTGGGCTTGTATAAAAGCCATGTATATTCAGCCAAGCTCTAGTCTTGATGAATTTTGCATATTTGTGATTTTGTGAAAAATGGACTAAATTGTCAAAGTGTGAAATTGCAAGGGCTAAAATGAAAAGTTCCCTAAATATATGTATATGGATTAAATTGAATGAAATAATGATTGAATGGTTGAAATTGTATTGTATTAGATCAAGAACAAAGAAAATCGGACTTAGATCGGGGGAAGTCCAAATTAGTCGAATAGTCAACTCGTTCAGTCCGAAACCCGTCCAAGGTAAGTCAAATTAAAATTTTGTGTTAATTTGAATAAATTCTGCAAATATAAACTGTAATCTGTATTGGATTGCCTTGAGTGCCAGATGAATATCTTTGGAATAAAGTATAATAATATGTTAGTATCCGAAGAGCTCGGTATACTTCTAAAAGAAAGTTGACATCTATCTGAGATATCGTGTAAGACCGTGTCTAGGACACAGGCCTCTATTGAGATTTACGTATAAGACCATGTCTGGGACATCAGCATCGTATCTGATTTCATGTAAGACCTTGTCTGGGACAGAGGCATCGACATTGAATTACATGTAAGACCACGTCCGGGACGTCAACATTGTACCTATTTATGATTATCTGTGTCATTTCTGAACCATCTAAGGATTGAGTACAAGATATAGGAATGAATGTATTATGAAATGTATAATCTATACAGGTACGTATGTATCGTACTAAGTCTCTAAATATGAAAGACTTGATTCTGTGAAGTATGTATGAAACCATGAATTACTTCCTGAAATAACTCTGAAATTCTTACTATTGATTTTACTTATATGTTTTAATAGATAGACTAGCTGTATTTGACTTCCTAAGCTCTTTGTAACTTACTTTGTGTGATTTCTGTCTGTTTTACAGTTATCGTAGCTACTGAAGGCTCGGGATAGTCGAGGATCGTCACCACACTATCGAACTCATTTTAGTACTTTTGAAAGTGTAAATATTTTTTTAAGTATGGCATGTATAGGCTAGAATGTTTAAGTAAGTAAGCTTGATATGTATATATGTTATGCCATGTGAATTGGCTAATAAATGATAAGCTTGTGCATAGTTTTGGTGTATGTTTGTAATGTGTTATGTTCTAATGTGTTTGGGTCATCTTTAAGCATGTTTTGAGCATGGAATTGGTTGACAATTTTGGTATGAATGTTGTATATTATTGTTTGAAGGATTGGCCCTTAGAGAAGTGGAAAATTGGCTTAAACCAAGCCTGCATTGTGCCACACAGTTACGGAACACGGACGTGCCTTATGGCCGTGGGCTTAAGTTAATAGCTAGCTAAGTACCATACGGCCATGGCACACTGTTGTGTCTATTGGCCATGTGAAAAAGTCAGTATTGGACCTATTTTTGGCATGGCTGGTTCACATGAGTGTGTCTAATGCCCATGTGTGCCACACGGCCTAGTCACATGGGTGTATGACTTTAATAGTTTTAGAAAATTGGTTAAGTTCTGAAAATTCTGAATAGGTTCGGTTTAGTTTCGACCTTTCCTTAAATGTATGTTTTAGGTCTCGTAGACCACATTGATGAATGAATTGGTGATGAATGCTTCTATATTAATGATATATGATATTTGTGATTCTAAAATGTTTGGTCCGTCCGGTGATGCCCTTACCTATTCCGGCGACGGTTATGGGATAAGGGTGTTACATTTTATTGGTATCAGAGCTATGGTTTAATCGGTTCTAGGACTACCATAGCGTATGTGAGTCTAGCTATACATGCCATATATCTGAATCTGTGATAGTGTGATGACTTCTAACATTGAACTTTGCTTTTATATATCAAATGGATTCTGATAGAGCTGTAGCTGACGATATTGAAAGCAATGCACTTTCTCCCGCGCAAGGGACGGTGCAAGCTGATTCTAGACAGGCTACGAGTAGCCGTGATGGTAAGGCTAAGCAAGCCTTCTATCAGATGATGAATGAATGGTTCACTCAATACACTAGAACCAAACCTACTGTACAACAACCTCCACCCCCGGTTAATCCTTCTCAAACTTCTGATATGCCACGAGTAAATCTGGTACAGTTGAGTAGACCACCAATTCATAAATGATACGAGTCACAAAGGCCCAACCCAAGCTCAAGAAGGTGATGGGCTCAAATCAAGAAAATCAAGATTCACTTTCTTGTTTTCAAGAAAATCAAGAAACTGAATCTTGGCCCAATTATGCTATTCGAAGAGATTTCAAGAATCAAGAAAATCAAGATTTCAAATCTTGGAAATCTTGTTCCAAGAAACCAAATCTTGCAGCCAACATGCATTGGATCTCCGTTACGAGCATCAACGACCTAATTTCAGAAGGAGATGGATCACAAGCCCAAATTCTTGAAGGCGAAGCCCAATAACCAAAATCCAGCCCAATCAAGAAATTTCTTCATACTTAGTTGAAAATCAGGCCAAAATGTCAAAGGGCCCAATTTGTAAACATCTTACTTGTTTAATTTAATTTTTTAATCTTTAGGAGCATTACATGTAAAATTCGGCCCAAAACAGCCCATATAAGTGCATGGCCGAATTTACCTTGTTATTTTATTAATTAGGTTTAATTTTTTATTAGTTACTTGTGAGATTAAGATTTGTTGGAAGCCTATATAAGCATTGGCCAGCCACCCTTTGTAAAAACATCTTATTATTATTTTTTCTATCAAATTTCAGATTTGTTGAGTGCAGAATTTTCCTTGGGGTTTTCTCCAAGAATTCTCTCTTGAGCTTTCTTTAGAAGTTGTTTTAACAATCTTTTGATTGTGGGAGCCATCTTCAACCTTCTTCTTGCCATCGATATTCTTTGGAGGGGAGATTAGAGCCGTTTGAAGAGATTTGTGAAATCTTTTGGGATTTCAAGGATCTTTAGGACTTATCCTTTAATTTTTGCTGTTCAATTTCTTTTATTTAATTCTACTTGTGCCGAATCTCAATTCTAATCTATTTGCTGTTTTATTTGTGTTTCCAGCCCTCGTTTATCTTAAAGAATTGATCAATTTCACTTTTTGCTGGAGTTTGACAATCAGCCCTAAATCCCCAAATTCTAGGGTTCTTGCCGAATGCACACTTATTCTTCTTGGGTGAATTTGGTTGTGGAAACTTAGGGGAAACTTTCGTGGTGGTCAATTGAGCAGATCGCCCTCGCTTTCTCAGCCTCAATAGTCGTTTTATGCCTTCAATTTCTTTCTTTCTCATTGACGCATAAACCCTAATTTGTTTCAAGAAATTCTGGTCGATCTAATTTGCTTGCTGATTTGGTGTTCTTTGACAGATTCGGCTTGTGGGAGTTCATTCTTGGGAATCAATTTCGTGTTCTTGGTTTCAAGAAACCTCTTTCATAAGTGTTTCGTTCCTTGATTAGATCTTGCTGATTTTTAGGGTTCTTATTCCAGATTTTAATTTTCCAGATTTAATCTCGTTCTTTGTTTGATTTCAGATCTGTTCATTTAGAGCTTTCGTAGGAGTTTCCCGTGACTTGGCAACTCGATCTTGGTCCGCGCGCAACCCTGTATCAATAAGATTAGAAAGTATGGGGCTGAAGAGTTTCGAGCTACAACGAATGATGATGCTGAAAGAGCCGAATTCTGGTTAGAAAATACAATACAAGTGTTTGATGAAATGTCTTTAAGTCCTGAGGAATGTGTTAAATGCGCCGTTTCACTTCTGAGAGATATAGCGTATCATTGGTAGAAAACTTTAATATTTGTAGTCCCAAGTGAATGGGTTACTTGGGATTTCTTTCAATCTGAATTCCGGAAGAAATATATCAGTCAAAGATTCATCGATCAGAAACACAAAGAGTTTCTCGAGCTTAAACAGGGTCGTATGTCTGTTACTGAATACGAACGTGAATTTGTGAGATTGAGCCAGTATGCTCGGAAATGTGTATTGAATAGAGCAATAATGTGCAAAAGGTTTGAAGATAGACTAAACGAATATATCCATCTATTAGTTGGGATTCTGGAAATTAAAGAAATGGTAGTGCTCGTTGAGCGAGCATGTAAAGCTGGAGAATTAAGTAAAGAGAAAAGAAAAGTTGATTCTGAAGCTAAAGATGCTAGAAAGAGATCTTCAAGTAGATCATTTCAATCTATGTCAAAGAAATTCTGAGATGATCAAAGCCGTCCAAATGCTAATGTGGGACATTCAAACGGAGATCGAGCTAGATCGCATTCAAACTTCAGAGTCTCTGCTACTTCTGTTGCAAGTGTCAGGAATGTCCGATCTGAGAAACTTGAATGTAAACATTGTGGTAAAAGACATCTAGGAAATTTTAGATTGAATGACCGAGCTTGTTTTCGATGTGAATCTCTGGATCATTTTGTAATAGATTGTTCTGAACCTGTTGAGCAAGAAAATGTACAAAATCCGAGATCGAGTAACACCTCAGCTAAAGGTAGACCTTTCAGAAATTTGAGAAATGCAAGTGGTGGTCAAAGAGTTACTGGGGATACTGCTGTTAGATCTGAGGCCAGAGCACCTGCCAGAGCCTATGCTATCCGAGCTCGTGAGGAAGCTTCGTCACCAGACGTGATTACCTGTACTTTTACTCTTTATGATACTTATGTGATTGCTTTGATAGATCATGGATCAACACATTCGTATATATGTATGAACCTAGTGAACAGTAAGACTTTTTCTGTAGAGTCTATTGAATTTGTGATTAGAGTTTCAAACCCTCTAGGCAGATGTGTTCTAGTTGATAAAGTCTGTAAGAATTGTCCGTTAATGTTTTGAGATAATTGTTTTCCAGCTGATATGATGATATTACCTTTTGATGAGTTTGATATTATTCTAGGAATGGATTGGTTAACTTTGCATGATGCTGTAGTGAATTGAAAACAGAAAACTATTGATTTGAGATGCAAGAATGATGAAATAGTCAGAGTTGAATCTAGTGATTTAAATGGGTTACCTACTATGATATCTTCGATGAAAGCTTTGAATATTGTGAGAAAGGGTTGTAAAGCCTACCATGCTTATGTTATTGATTCGAAAGTGTTAGAAAAGAAAATAGAATCTGTACCTGTTGTCTGTGAGTTCTCTGATGTGTTTCCTGAAGAACTTTCGAGATTACCTCCAATTAGAGAAGTAGAATTTGGCATAGAATTGGTACCTGGTACTACTCCGATTTCAATAGCTCTGTATAGAATGGCTCCGACCAAATTAAAGGAATTGAAATCTCAGTTACAAGAATTGATCGATCGAGGATTTGCTAGACCGAGTTTCTCACCTTAGGGTGCTCCTGTTCTGTTTGTGAAAAAGAAAGATGGCACAATGAGAATGTGTATTGATTGCCGTCAACTTAATAAAGTGACTGTAAAGAACAAATACCCTCTACCTAGAATTGATGATTTATTCAATCAGTTGAAAGGTGCTACTATGTTTTCTAAGATAGATCTGAGACCGGGTTACTACCAGTTACGAGTAAAGGATTCTGATATTCCGAAAGCTGTTTTTAGAACAAGGTACGGGCATTATGAATTTTTAGTTATGCCTTTTGGACTAACGAATGCACCTGCTATTTTTATGGATTTGATGAATAGAATTTTCAGATCGTATTTAGATCAATGTGTGGTTGTATTCATTGATGACATATTGATTTATTCACGAGATGAAACTGAACATGCCAAGCATTTAAGAATAGTGACAGTTATATGCAAAGTTCAGTAAATGTGAGTTCTTGCTGAGAGAAGTTTGTTTTCTAGGTCATATCGTATCAGCCTCCGGTATCCGAGTTGATCCGAGCAAAATTTCAGCTATTTTGGACTGAAAACCTCCAAGGACTGTATCTGAAGTCTGTAGTTTTCTAGGACTTGCTGGTTACTATAGAAGATTTTTAAAAGGTTTCTCGATGATTGAAACTCTGTTGACAAAGTGTCTCCAGAAAGATGTGAAGTTTGAGTGGTCTGAAAGATGTCAGAATAGCTTTGATCAATTGAAGACTTTATTGACTGAAGCTCCGGTATTAATACAACCTGAATCGGGTAAAGAATTTATAATTTACAGTGATGTTTCGTTGATTAGTCTGGGATGTGTTCTAATGCAAGAAGAAAAAGTTATTGCTTATGCTTCGAGACAGTTAAAGCTGCATGAAAAGAACTATCCGATAGACGATCTTGAGTTAGCTGCAATTGTGTTTGCCTTGAAGATTTGGCGTCACTATTTGTTTGGTGAGAAATGTCATGTATTTTCTGATCATAAAAGTCTGAAGTATTTAATGACGCAAAAAGACTTGAATCTGCGACAGAGAAGATGGTTAGAATTGTTAAAAGACTACGAACTTGTGATTGATTATCATCCGGGCAAAGCTAATGTTGTTGCTAATGCTCTGAGTAGGAAATCGTTGTCTGCGTTGCGTGCTATGAACGCTCATCTAACACTGTCTGATGATACCTTGGTTTGTGCTAAATTGAAAGCAAAACCCTTGTTTATACAATAGATCTGTGAGGCTCAGAAATATGATAATGAATTGATAGAAAAATAAACTCTATGTAATTCTGAATTCCGGGTTGATGTTGATGGCTGTTTGAGATTCAGAAATAGACTTTGTGTCCCGAGAAATTCAGAGCTAATTCAGATAATTTTGAATAAGGCTCACAGTAGTAGATTTTCTATACATCTGGGAAGTACGAAAATGTATAACGATTTGAAACAACTATACTGGTAACCAGGAATGAAAAGAGATATTTCTGATTTTGTTTCTAAATGTTTGATCTGTCAACAAGTTAAAGCTAAACATAAGGTGCCATCTGGTTTATTACAACCGATTATCATTCCGGAGTGGAAATGAGATCGTGTGACCATGGACTTTGTGTCAGGTTTATCTCTGTCTCCAAAAAAGAAAGATTCGATCTGGATTGTAGTTGACAGGTTGACAAATTCAGCTTATTTTATTCCAGTACGATCTAATTTTTCACTCGATAAATTGGCTGAGTTATATATTTTTGAAATTGTGAGATTGCATGGTGTGCCCTTCTCGATAGTGTCAGATAGAGACTCGAGATTTACATCGGATTCTGGAAGAAATTGCAAGATGCTCTGGGTACTAAATTACAATTTAGCACTACATTTCATCTGCAAACAGATGGTCAATTTGAACGGATTATTCAGATTCTTGAGGATATGTTGAGATGTTGTATTCTTGAGTTTGAAGGTACTGGGAACAGTATCTACCCTTGATTGAATTTGCTTATAATAACAGTTTTCAGTCGAGCATCAAAATGGCACCGTACGAAGCTTTATACGATAGAAAGTGTAGAACTCCGTTATACTGGTCTAAGCTCTGTGAGAATAAGATTTACGCTATTGATCTGATAAAAGAAACTGAACAGAAAGTCAAAGTAATCCGAGATAGTCTGAAAGATGTCTCTGATCGTCAGAAATCTTATGCGGATTTAAAACGAAAAGATATCAAATTTGAGATCGGCGATAAAGTGTTTCTGAAAGCATCTCCGTGGAAGAAACTGCTTTGATTTGGTAAAAAGGGCAAGTTAAGTCCAACGTTTATCGGACCGTATGAAATCATTGAGCGAATTGAGCCGGTTGCTTATAGATTGAAATTACCATCTGAGTTAGAAAAGATACATAATGTGTTTCACGTATTGATGCTTCAACGATACAGATCTGATCCTTCGCATGTAATTTCTCCATCTGATATTGAAATCCATTCTGATATGACTTATGAAGAAAAGTCAATTCATATTCTGTCTCATGAGATCAAAGAATTACGTAATAAGAGACTTCCGTTAGTCAAAGTGCTATGGCATAGACACTGAGTAGAATAGGCTACATAGGAGCCTGAAGATGTAACGAAACAACAATATTCGAATCTGTTTAACGGTAAGATTTTCGGGGACGAAAATCCCTAAGGGGGGAGAATTATAATAGTCTGGTTTAGACCTTAGTCAGAATAGTGGTTTCGGGACCACAAATTCGAGTTCGAAAAATATTTTAATATTATTTTCTGTGTCTGTGATATGTGAATTTATATCTGCGAAATTTCTGTGATTTAATTTGTCTGTTTCTATGCTTAATTATGAATAAGGACTTAATCGCGTAAAACGCAAAAGTTGCATGCTAATTGTTAAAGTGCCTATTTGGCTTGGCTTTCTATAGTAAAGGTCCTTAATTTGTTATTAAACCATTAGAAACATGAGTGGACTATTATGGCCTTATTATAATGATTTATTAATGGCTTAATAAATGGGGCAAAATTGGTATTTAGTATTTTATGTTAATTAAAGTAAACAAAATGCATGAAATTAGCCATTTCCCATGTGTTCTTGCCGAAAATACCAAGCAAAATAAAAAGAAAAAGAGCCTTAGGGTTTCGGCATTTGCAAGCATCAATTAGGTAGTATTTTTTATCAGTTTTTATTTTTACGTTTCTGTGATCGTTGCTTCGTGTTCTTCAAAGCCCATGTCTAAATTTCTATTTCTGTTAAAGATTTCATGAAATGCCATTGTTGATATCATGAGCTTTGTGATGTTTTTGGATGGATTATGAAGGTTTGGTAGATGAGTTATAAGTTTTGTCTTTGAATTTTGATGAAATTGAGCTATTTGAGCTAATTTGTGAAAATAGGGTTTTAAAAGACTAAATTACAAATTAAATATGTTATTTGGGCTTGTATAGAAGCCATGTATATTCGGCCAAGCTATAGTCTTGGTGAATTTTGCATATTTGTGATTTTGTGAAAATGGACTAAATTGTCAAAGCGTGAAATTATAAGGGCTAAAATAAAAAGTTCCCTAAATATATGTATATGGATTAAATTGAATGTAATAAATGATTTAATGGTTGAAATTTTATTGTATTAGATCAAGAACAAAGAAAATCGGACTTAGATCGGGGGCAGTCCAAATTAGCCGAATAGTCAACTCGTTCCGTCCGAAATCCGTCCAAGGTAAGTCTAATTAAAATTTTGTGTTAATTTGAATAAATTCTGCACATATAAACTTTAATCTGTATTGGATGGCCTTGAGTGCCAGATGAATATCTTTGGAATAAAGTATACTAATATGTTAGTATCCGAAAAGCTCTGTATACTTCTAAAGGAAAGTTGACATCTATTTGAGATATCGTGTAAGACCGTGTCTGGGACACAGGCCTCGATTGAGATTTACGTATAAGACCATGTCTGGGACATCGGCATCGTATCTGATTTCATGTAAGACCTTATCTAGGACAGAGGCATCGACATTGAATTACATGTAAGACCACGTCCAGGACGTCGGCATTGTACCTGTTTATGATTATCTGTTTCATTTCTGAACCATCTGAGGATTAAGTACGAGATATGGGAATGAATGTATTATGAAATGTATAATCTATACAGTTAAGTATGTATCATACTAAGTCTCTGAATATAAAAAACTCGGTTCTGTGAAGTATGTACGAAACCATGAATTACTTCCTGAAATAACTCTGAAATTCTTACTATTGATTTTACTTATATGTTTTAATAGATGGACTAGCTGTATGTGACTTCCTAAGCTCTTTGTAGCTTACTCTGTGTGATTTCTGTCTGTTTTACAGTTATCGTAGCTACTGAAGGCTCGGGATAGTCGAGGATCTTCACCACACTATCAAACTCATTTTAGTACTTTTGAAAGTGTAAATATTTTTTTTAAGTATGGCATGTATAGGCTAGAATGTTTAAGTAAGTAAGCTTGATATGTATATATGTTATGCCATGTGAATTGGCTAATAAATGATAAGTTTGTGCATAGTTTTGGTGTATGTTTGTAATGTGTTATATTCTAATGTGTTTTGGTCATCTTTAAGCATGTTTTGAGCATGAAATTGGTTGAAAATTTTGGTATGAATATTGTATATTATTACTTGAAGGATTGGCCCTTAGAGAAGTGGCAAATTGGCTTAAACCAAGCCTGCATTGTGCCACACGGTTAGGGAACACGTGCGTGCCTGATGGCCGTGGGCTTAAGTTAGTAGCTAGCTAAGTACCACACGGCCGTGTCTATTGGCCTTGGAAAAAGTCAGTATTGGACCTATTTTTGGCACAGCTGGTTCACATGGGTGTGTCTAATGCCCGTGTGTGCCACACGGCCTAGTCAACACAGGCGTGTGACTTTAACTATTTTAGAAGATTTGGTTAAGTTCTAAAAATTCTAAATAGGTTCGGTTTAGTTCCAACCTTTCCTTAAATGTATGTTTTAGATCTTGTAGACCACATTGATGAATGAATTGGTGATGAATGCTTCTGTATTAATGATATATGATATCTATGATTCTGAAATGTTTGGTCCGTCCGGTGATGCCCTTACCTATTCCAGCGACGGTTACGGGATAGGGGTGTTACAAGGACTGTGAGTAGTTATTGATTAACCTTTGGGAAAGTAAGTATAATTACAGATGCCTGAATTGAAAATTCTTTATTTATTTTATGATTATTGGTTACATGATTAATCTTATTGATGATGGTCTGATTCTAGCTAAGTTAAAAGCTAAATCAATGCTTTCCTTGCGAGTTTAAGAAGCTCAGAAATGTGTTAGTGAATGGCAAGCTAAATGAGTACAGTATGAGTCAATTTTTGATTCTGAATTTTAGGTCTGACTTGATGACTGATGTTATTGTTTTGAGATAGATATTGCATGCAAATGAATCTAAAGCTTATGCAGAAGTCTTTGTACGAGGCTCAGTAGTATCACGTCTGTTCATCCAAGAGTAATAAAATGTACAGTTATATGAAGTAGACATTCTGGTGATTGAGTATGTACCATGATATTTAGAATTTATGTTTAGATGTCTATTTGTTAGCAAGTAAGCCGAACATCAAGAGCATTCAGGACTATTGCAGTCAGTGATAATACTAGTATGTTATATGATAGAGTCATTATAGATTTCATATCGAGACTACCTCTATTCCCGAAATGGACGATGTTGTTTGAATGTTGATCATTTGATAAAATCCACATGATTGTTTCAGTATCTACCGAGTTCTTATTTGACAGATCAACTGAGTATATGGGTTCTTAAGAGAGTAATTTAGATCTTTGGCAATATACTTCAGCACTATGTGCTAAAGTTCAGAGGTTACTGGAAAAAGATATACGAGGTTAAATCGATTTGTGATTCTGAGAAGTTAGTGAAAGTGTTTCATGAGAGTTGAAAACTGTAACGCCCCGTACCCGAGACCGTTTCTGGAGTCGAACACGAGGTGTTAACGGACTTAATTCATTTCTTAAACAGCTCATACAATTCATTTTAAAATTTTCAGACAAGCTGGCTAACTGCATCACAGTCTCTTTAAAAATCATATCTCGAGTTTCAAAACTCGAAATCCAGTTCCGTAAATTTTTCCTGAAACTAGACTCATACATATATCTACTAATTTTTTTTTCAGAATTTTTGGTCGGGCCAATTAGTACAGTTTATTAGTTAAAGTCTCCCCTGTTTCAGGGTTCGACTACTCTGACCTCTTTGTATTACGAATTAGATATCTCCCTGTACAGAGCTACAATGACTATGCCGTTTGTCTCAAATAAAACTAGACTCAATACTGAATCTGTACATATAAATCATGACTTATAATTATCTTTTTAAAATTTATGGTGAATTTCCAAAGTCATAACAGGGGATCCAGAAATCGCTCTAGCCCTGTTTCACAAAAATTTAAACATCTCATAAAATATAGCTCATATACCTGTTTTGCTTCTTCCATATGAAAATAGACTCATCAGGATTCGATTCCATAACTTATTCATTATTTAATTTCATTTCTACTATTTTTAGTGATTTTTCAAATTCACGTCACTACTGCTGTCTGAATCTATTTTGTGGTAAATTTTACCTATTTCATGGTTTCCATGGATTAGCTAGCAATTTGACATACATAGCACCAAATATGATCATGATTAGCCATTCCAATGGCTAATCATTACCAAGCATTTCCATACCACTCAATAACCATATCATAAGACCATATATACAAAATGATTATAATGCTATACTCAAAATATACAAGCCATTTTCGCATGGCTATACGAATATACATTACCAAAAGATACTTAATTAACAACAAAGGTCAGTCCTATACATGCCATTATCAAAGTTCAACTAAAAGAGTACCAAAAGGGGCTTAGATAGTGTGGATGACTTCAACTTTGAGATCCCTGAAAACCGTAGCTGACGAACAAAATCTACAAAACATAGAATTAAGACAACAAAGTAAGCATTAACATGCTTAGTAAGTTTTAAGCATTTAATTTAAAATCAAACATTAAGTATCGCTAAGTTCATACTTAAACTGTAAATCATTTGACCGGTTGAACACAAGCGTACTAGTTATAAGGCTGATTGGCCTAATACATACATGTATACTCACAAGGCTTTTAGCACATACTTTACCGTACTATTTAGCTCATACAATTAAATTTAGACATATACTTCCTTATAACAATGAACATCAACCAAATAGACCATTCTCTTATTCGTAGATACGGTACTCATCCACACACATACATATATATATACAAACTGATAAATACATATGTATATATATATCTAATTATCATTCTTTATATTAATAGTTTGTTTTAAAAACATCAATCGACATATGAGTACGTAGTACGTACCTGGCTATCTTAGTGTATCATACCAAATCAATAGTGGTTTTCTCGAATATTCAAATTCACGATTTTACTCAAATCACCGGCGTTAAGCCTGCTAGGTTTAAAACCCGAGTCCGATCACTAGCATAAAGCCTTCAGGACTATTAGCCCGGATATAATTCCAGCACATAGCCGGCGAACCTGAAGTTCGAATATGATTCCCGCATATAGCCTACGGACTTTAAGTCCGGATATAATTCCTGCATATAGCCTCCCGCATATAGCCTACGGACCTTAAGTCCGGATATAATTCCCGCATATAGCCTACGGACCTTAAGTCCGGATATAATCACCATATATCATGTATATATATTCATATTTTACCACATCTCATTCTACATATCACAACAGTAGTCATTTCCACATTCAAAATAAGCTTCATACGAGTACCATTGTTAATATTACGGTTCAAACATCATAGAAAATTCTCACATACTCCTTCTATCATTCAACTTATCCTATAATGATCAATCATCTATGAATCATATAAATAAGTTATTAATCATACACTTTATTCAAATAAGACTAAAAGATCCAGCTTTACACTTATCCAAGTATCATCAATCATTTACTAAAGGTGATTACTCAAAACTTACCTCGGTGTTTTGAACAGTTGTGGATAATCTACTCGGCTGCTTTCTCCTTTCCCCTATCTGATTGAGACCCCTTTTGCTCTTGAGCTTAATTTAGAACAAATAAATTTATTTAAATTACTTACTCGACTTTACTTTTTAGTAGTCACAATAGACAATCATATAAACTTCAATACATATACATAATGCATGCTTTTAATATAAAAATTAATGTTAAATGTCATCAATAAATAAAGCCATACACACACAGCTTATAAGCAAATTTCATCCTTACATAGCCTATAGTTCTCTCGGCCACTCATTCCACAACCTAACAAAACTTCAATTCGAAATCATTAGTCGAATATCAATTGACTTAAGCTACCTTTAAACTTTTACTTATCCCCTCATACCAAACTATCAAAATGAACTAATTATAATTATATAAGTACTACCAAAACCGAAACCTATGCATAATATTATTTCTTATGCCCAAACCAAAGACCACATTCGGCAACTTTCATCCACCATTCTACCAAGCACAACCGATTACCCATTCTCTTCTTAAATCTAAATTCGGCACCTCCAAACAAAATAAGTTAAAATTTTCAACTTTTATGCTAACATAACCAGCAACTTAACACATCCACATAACTAACATGCTAATAACATCAAGGCATCAACTAAAATTTTTAAGCTTCTTAGCCGAATCCTAACTCTCCAACAACCCCAAATCCAACCATGAGATAGATAGAATTTAGACTAATCATCCAAAGGATGTATAAACTTCCAAAAGTAACATTGAACATACCTTAATCTAGAGAACCACCTTGGCCGAATTTTTCTTCTTCTTCTTCCTCTAGTTACGGCAATGGAGGAGCAACATAAGCTAACTTTGGTTTCTCCTCCCACTAACCACTATTATTTTATTATCCATATTCTTTATTTTATTTTTTTTAACACAAAATATTAACATAAAATATTTATAATATGTTTTAATCCATAACATAGCCGGCCACTATCTAAAATTTGGCTAATTTGACATGCAAGTACTAGCATTTTCTAACATGCATTAATAGGCCACTTTAACATTTGCCTAGCACATTTCTAAATTTTCTCACACAAGTCCTATTTAATAAATTTAACATACTATATACAAAATTTAAGCATGAAATTTTCACACATGCATATTCATATATAATAAGCATCAAATATGACTGTTAATTATTTTTTTATGACTCAGTTTCGTGGTCTCGAAACCACTTTTCGACTAGGGTAAATTTAGGGTTGTCACAAAAACAACTTCTTCTGCTAAGATTTTCGGGGACGAAAATCCCTAAAGGGGGAGAGTTGTAATAGCCTGATTTTGAATCTAGTCGAAATAGTAGTTTCGGGGCCACAAATTCAACGTAATAAAATACATTTTTATTATATTTTTATGGCCTAAAGTTTTACGGAATGATTTCGTGAAAATTTCGTTCGAAAATTTCGACGTTTGGGCACTCAATTTAGTCAAAAGGACTAAATTGTTAAAGTGTAAAAGTTGAGTTCTACATGTTAGAGGTGTCCAATTGTTATGAAATTTTAAATTGGAGGTCCTTAAATGGTAATTAGACCATTGGTTAAGTTGGTGGACAAAAATGGACATGGTTTGATATATTTCTAAAGTTTTTCATTAAGGGCAATTTGGTCATTTGGTAATTAAAATGAATTAAAAACAAAATTAAAAGCCAATTTTTGTCCATCTTCAACCCCATGGCTGAATTTCACAAGGGTAAACCATGCCTAGGGTTTTTCAAGCTTCCAAGCTCGATTGTAAGTCCGTTCTAGCCTCGTTTTTAATGTTTTTTTACGTTTTTGAAATCTTCATGACAAGATCTACCTATTTCTACCACTGATTTGAAGAGATGTCAAAGTTTAAATTTTTACCCATGTTGAATATTTGTGTATTTTGATGTTTGATGGTAGAAATTGCATGTTAGTTGTTTGTTAAACGACTTTTGCTAAGTGATTTTCGGTGAAAATGCCTAAAAGGACTTAATTTGTAAAAGTTATAAAATATGTAGTAAAAGTGAGTTTTAATGGAAATTGTGGGCTGTTATGGTTATGAAAATGATTTGGCTAGGCTTGTATGTTAAACAAATTGAATAAATTTCATTTTTCGAGTTTAGGGGCAAAAATGTAAATTTGTGAAACTTTAGGGGCAAAAATATAATTTTGTCATAATATGATTTTTGGGTCACATTGAATAATGTGACTAATAAATAAGCTAAATGTGATATTATAGATCAAGGAAAATGAGGTTCGGACCTAGGACAGGGGAAAAACGAGTATTCGGCGGTTAGATCCCTTTTTGTTATCATTGGTATCGAGGTAAGTTTGTTTGTAAATAATGCAACTTTATATTATGTATTTAATTTTTTGATATTGCATGAATTGTACAATAATCATTATGGATACGTTCGACGAAGATTCGATACGGCGAAATTCCCAGTTGAACCTTAGGAATAGATAGGATACAAATGTCATGACATTAGGGTTAATGAGATTACGTGTAAGACTATATCTAGGATATGGCATCGATATGAGACTTCGTGTAAGACCATATCTGGGATATGGCATTGATATGAGACTTCGTGTAAGACTATAGCTAGGCTATTGGCATCGATATGAGATTCCATGTGAGACCGTATCTGGGATATGGCATTGGAACGATACTATATGTACGAGATTCTCGAGTATCCTTTAGTATTCCAAGTGGTTCAA
The DNA here is from genome assembly GCF_007990345.1 of Gossypium hirsutum. Taxonomy (NCBI): domain Eukaryota; kingdom Viridiplantae; phylum Streptophyta; class Magnoliopsida; order Malvales; family Malvaceae; genus Gossypium; species Gossypium hirsutum. The sequence continues at coordinate 66,539,581 of NC_053428.1, forward strand.
TGGGAAATTAAATGGGTATGTCAAAGAAGAGAAAGAGCCTGTAAGTATTACGAATTCTGTACAAGTATGTACATAAATTATACGCATTGATTTTAAGATATGGTGAGTTCATGATTTCAATGAGAATGTATGGTAAATTCAATTGGCGATCGTGTAATTGGCTTTCGGGCCAAATTGAGTTATGATCTAGCATGTTTGATTCACACAAATTGTGATTTATCGAATATGAAGAAAAAGGAAAAATTGGCATAATTGTGTATTAAAATGATTATGGGATGATATGAGCTTTGAAAAATTGAAAGATGTTAAAGTATATGCTCGAAATGTAAATACTCATATTTAATATGCATGTTTATTATGTGGTTTAAAATGATTTGTTAATTGTTGTAATATGTTACAACGAAAAGATTTCAGTTGTTGGGCTAATGCTTGAATATGTTAAATTATGCTTATAAGTTGATAGAGCAAACATTATGACTGAATAAAATTATAACCATGAGATTATGGTAGATTATCATAAATTGTGTTCACATTGTTGAATATGATAAACACTTGGTAAGATGTGAATGAGTAAGTTATATTTATGAGACTTAAATGATATTCGTATGGTTTTACATTATGTTAATTGTATGATATATGTATGGTTGAGGTTGCTTATTGTTTACATATGAACTTACTAAGCTATATAGCTTACCCCCTTCCTTTCCTATGTTTTATAGAGCCAGGAAGCTAGCTCGAGTTGGAGATCGCTGGAGATCCTATCACACTATCAAGCTATCACTACGAGTATTGATGAATTCAAGTTGTTTGAGTCTATGGCATGTATGGGGACTTGGTCATTTGGTTATATGTGTCTTTATGATTGTAGCCAATATATTGGTTTGCAATTGTCAAAGGCTTGTTTGATATTTGGCCATGTAAATTGACTTATTTTTGGGCTAACATGGTTGTGAACCTAAGTATATTTATATATGTGCCAATGGCTTTGGTGACTGTGCTTGATGAATGATGGAAGAATGATTTATGACATGAATGTAAATTGTTTGGCATGTGTTAGTCATGATTTTGGATGTTTTGGTTGCATAAGTATGCTATGTTTTGTGCCTTTGAATTGATGTGAGCGCATGCATGAGTAAGGGTGGCAAATGGCTTGGTAAACAGCCTTATTATTGTCCACACAGGTAGACACACGGGCGTGTGTCTAGGCCGTGTGTGACACACGGTCAGCCCCGTGAGCGTGTGATCCAGCCGTGTGTCCCCTGCACCTTAATTTAGGCAAAACAAAATGTCCAGAATTATGCACACAGGCAGAGACACGGGCGTGTGTCTCAACCGTGTGTGCTACATGGCCTAGCACACGGGCATGTGACTTGGTCATGTTACCTCATTTCGGTGATGAGGTTATAAATAGAATGCCCCCTATTTTGAACACAGCCTGAAGCACGGAAGTGTCTTAGGGTCACACGGGCGTGTCTTGAGCCCACACAGGCGTGTGACCCCTTTTGCATGAAAAATTTTTTAAGTTTCGCAAAAGTTTCCAAAGTTCTCGGTTTAGTCCCGAACCACTCCTAATGTATGTTTTGCACCTCGTAGGCTCTTTTAAGGGACGATATGAATGCATGTGAAAGGTTTTAAATTTGAGTGGAAATTCATGTCTCGGTTTTGAATGTTTATTTGAGTTTAAGTCCGGTAATGCCTCGTACCTTGTTCCCGCGTCGAATACGAGTAAAAGATGTTACAACTAATCTGTTTGAAAAAATTACAAGTTCACAATCAAATATACTACACTCAGGGCATTAGATCCAACAACCCATACATTATTTTGCAAAACTGTTAAAGTTTTGAAAGTTGCTAACATTGCCTCCTCGGCAACAGCGCGAACAACTTGATCGCCTCCAGACGTACTAACGTCCAAAGTGTGAATACTACAACTAAATGTATGGAACTGAGGCGGTGTCTGCAAGTATACAGGTTAGGTTACAATATAGTTACAATGAAGTAAGTGAGTGCTCCAAGAGTAGTACCCAAAAGAGGTGAGTACTAAATTAAAGTTAGCCAAAATGTGAATAGAAGTAATTAGTAATTTAAATAAATTATATTACGAAAAAACATAAATAAGTATTTTTGGATTTTATAAATAAAGAATTAAAAATGACTTAAACAAAAGAGACTTCGGAAAACTAATAGAATTAAAAATGACATAAACAAAAGAGACTTCAGAAATCTAACTTATAAACTTAGCCAAATCTAAACATGGATGATTAGCTCACTTCAGTGGTCATAACTAATTCTTATTTCGGGTTTTTATTCAATCAACTAGTCGTTGCCCTAGCAGAATCTCCCAATCTTTTACTAAACTAACGAGTCAGCAAAAACTACTTATCTCTTGACCTTACAGTCCAGATTAGTTGAGGGCTAAGGTGTTCACTGATATGTCATACCAATTTTGGGTTAATTCTCACCTAAATGACTTCCTAAAGTCGTCAAGCCTAGGGTTTAAGTTCTTTCTCTCCTAATTAGCTGATCCGCTAAGAAAACCCTACAAAGCAATTAGTTAACCACACCTCCACTCACTAATCCCCCATAAGAGGATTAGTTCCTCATGGATCTCATAAACATAATGAACTTGATAAATAAGATCAACATTAAGAACAAATCAAGAAAAAATTTTAAGAAGAATCCTGGAATGTATTTGAATGAAGCACGAAAACCACAATAACATTTGATCTCGTTTACAAGTTACATTCTTTGAACACAAATGAAAAGAACTGAAAATAAACATTGTCAATTTTGGCAACTTGAATACTAAGGAAGTGGTTTGTGAGGTAGTGGAAAGGGATATTGCACCGCTTGTGATTCAGTTCCAAGATAAACTTGCGAATATTGTTGAAGGGAATACTCAGCTTCCTATTGTCAGAAGAGAGTTGCCTAGATAGGTAAACTATTGAAGGTTGTTTCTTCTTTTTTTTTTCTTTGACATTCTAATTTTTTTCTATGTAGTACGGAGAAAAATCCACATTTCACTTAACCCCTTCAAAATGACAAACAATAGCAAAAAAAACTTGAAGCTAAACAAAACCCAATCCCTAGAAAATGCTTATTTTTCATCAAAGAATGCAAAAAGTAAAAAAGGGAAAACAGAGAAAAGGAAAAACCTCGATGACAAAGATGGCAGACCCTATCATAGATGAGGATGCATGGTTAAAGGAGATCAGGCAGAAGAGGCTTGACGATGGTTGATACAGGTGGGCCTGAGTACACCAGATCGCTTTCTCTAGAAATATCGACGACATCAGTGGCAATGCCGGCAAGGATTTGTTCTTAAGCAAAAGAAAGGGAAGGAATGGAAAATATTAGAAAGTTTTTTAAAAAGGTGAGGAGGGTTTAGCTGTGGTTTTATCATTCCCCGTTTATGAAGCATCAAACACTTAAAACATTTTGGAGTTGAATTTAATTCATTTTAATTCTTTCATTTGATTACATTTTTGGTAATTGAAATTGAGTTACATGGTTCCAAGTTGGCATGCGAAAGCAGGATGCCGTTAGCCGTCGGATATAATGGCAGCGATGATGGATACAATATAGAACTAAGGAAACTGTCTGTTGGGCATCGTCAGCTTACTTGCTTCTCACTGAAATTCGGGCCCAACCATTAACAGATACTGCTCAACTCCCGAAATTAAAATAACTAATGCAATAATTAAAATTAAATTTCGTTAATATTAAATCTTTCACAATTCCTTTCCTCTTCATTTAAATACACTCTGGCTAAAATTGATAAAAGGCACAAGCTTTGTATCTTAAATATATATATTTAAATAAGAATTTTCTATTATTGTTATATACGGATTTTAGTTTACTTAGTTAATTTTAACTTGAATTCTTCCCTTGTAATTATTTGATTTTACACTTTGTCCATCTTTACTAAAATAATTTGATCTTAGGTTCCCACAACAATCTGTAGAATAAGGGTTTAAAATAAAACCAAAATGTATGCCATTTGAATTTGATATCCCCATTAACATGCCTCTGATATTTGCATTGCTCCATTGAAGAGCTGAGCTTGAAGGCCAACAACAACATGATCTTCTGGGGTTTAAATGCAAAATTTTGCACCTACACAAGATCAAAATTTTAGCCAAAGAGTGACAAAATCCTAGACCTCATTCGTGTTTTATAAATATATTCCATAACAAACCAAAAAAACTTCTGCCAGCACAATCAATGAGTTAGGCCAACTCCTGGATTTGACCTTCTGCAAGGGTTAGAAAGATCTCATAAACATCCAGCAATTAATTGATCTTGATAAATACCAAAATGGTTCAAACCAAACCTCACCAGCAAGTTTGACAGCCAAATTGGCCTCAGCATCAGCCTCGCCATTCAATTCCTTTCACAGAGGTGAGCAAGAAAGGTTAAAATCATGCAATGCAATAAAAAGACAAAAAAAGTGACCAAAGATCTTATTCATGAGAATGCATTTTCGGAGTAATTGATTTGACTAAATTAGAATACACAATGAAAGGTAAGAAACAACAGTAAAATAGCATTATTGCAAAGACTCGTCTAAGTTGTTTAGATTTGAGACTTGAGAATTATTGGTAAGACTGATCAAAATTGATGTTTTAACACTGCAAATTATTTACAAGGTCTTATTTTTTATTCTGTGTTATCCAAGAGAAATACAAATTTATCCAAGAGAAATACAAATGGCATTAAAAACAAACATCAGCCATCAATTTATGTTCTACAGGTTCCAAGCTAAAAAGCTGGTACAATAGCCAAAGCATGCACTACCCATAAAAGAGCTTAAATATAAGTAAAAAGAAAATTGTAGATGCAAGCAATGATCCAAACTTTAAAAATAACATCATAAAGACCTAACAATGCTGGCACAACAAAGAGGCCATAGTAGTCATAAGAAAAAGAAATTTTGCCCATTACTTTGCTATCAAGTATAAAAATTGGTCATACCCTTAAAACGTGATTGATCTGAAATGAAAGAAACTTATCCTTCAGTTTCATTGCTTGCTCACACAGCTCAGACATGTGCTCATGTTTGACTTTCCATAAACCCTGCAGCTGTTCAACAACAAAACAGAAGCTAAGCTCCTTAACTTGAAATGACAATACTTCAATAAAATGAAAATAAACAACACAGCTCCTAGATTTAGGCACTATTATTATTTTGGTCAACCAAGATTTAGGCCATTATTGAAGCCCGGGAATAGCAACAGTTGAGCTATAATTTGTCCAGAGACAGTTTAGTTTGTCCCAGCTGACAGACCAGCCAAAAGAGAAGAAAAATTTTCTTATTTTGGGGGAAAAATATTGGGTTTAGAAAGCATGACAGAGGTAGAGAACAGGTGTGCATTCTAATAGGAAACTCCATTAATCATATTAAATACTCATCCCTTTTAGAACCAAGTTAAGAAGGAAAATTATAAAACTTTTTTGTTTGGAAAATTTTTAGGAAAAAGAGAGAAGGGACAGTGCTTCCATGCAGAACCAAGTTGCTAAGGAGACAAATTGCCCGGAGGCTAAAACTCTGAAGCATTAACCTAGTTTCAGCATTATCATCCAGATTTTTCTTTCTGAGAAAAATAACATCGACAAAGCAACAGTAAACAGATAGAAAGTTGGATTACCTGCATACAAACGAGTTTCGAGTCACCTCGGACATGAATGTTTGTATAACCTTTTCTAAGAGCATGTTTCAACCCTAAAATTAGGGCGCGATATTCAGCAGCATTATTGGTTGCTATGCCCAAACCCTCGCGCAATTTGCAGATCTGTTCAAACTCAAGGTTTCCAGCATCATGGAAAGATTAATGTGTGGAAAAGGTCTAATTTTTAAATGTTTAATTGCATACCACGTTTCCAGCATTAGTTTTCAATACAGCTGCTGCACCAGCAGGTCCAGGATTTCCTTTTGATGCACCATCAAACTCAAGAGTACAAGATTGCTGCCATAAAGACACAAGTACGGGCACAAAAGCCTATTTTCAGAGCAAAAAAGCATCACTTAATCTTGTTAAATTAATTCAGACACCCTTCTCTCTCTCACAAGAAACCCTCTTATGCTGTTTGAGGAACTATATTCAATCATCTTGAATAAAATGATAAAAAGAAACAATGGCCTTCAAGACTATATGTTCAATTCTGTGAATGAAATTAATGTCAATATTCACCAACATAATCAACTGTCACTACCAAATCTACTTACATGACCAGAGGATGTTATTTGAGCCCCAGCATGCGGATCCAACTTGACATGCTTTCTCGCAAGATCAGCTACGGCTATTGAACCAAGTGATCCCAGTCCTTACAAAAGGTTAAAGGTAAAATACTGAAAAATAATGTCACACCCAAACTCGTTTGATATTAATAATGATGTGCTCAGGGAACATTAAAACAACTAACCTACCCCATACTCTAACTGAAGCATATCCTGTGGTCTCTTTTTGGTTGCATCATTATGAGATGTTTCACCTTTAGAAGAAGATGGCTCCTGAAACATAATAAATAGAAACATTAGCCTTCAAATCTATAAAAGTCAATATCTTCACCTTCTCTGGATGGTATAAAACAGCTTTTGTGATACAGTTAACATGTGAAAGAATGAAACTAATCAAAGAACAAATAGATTGATCATCGATGGCCTCAAAACCTCCAAGCAGATCACATTAATTGGGAGATGCAAGTTTTAGGTGCAATTGTTGTCACAGGAACACATTCAAGCAAACAGAGACATGGGTGCAGGCGCAGAAAAAAAGAAAGGCAACATCAAAATCTTTTCTTTCCTTTTCTTTTCTTTTTTTCGATAGACTTGTTCAACCAAACAGCAAATTTGCAGTATGCATAAGGTTTATGCGCAAGGTCTCACCTGAAAAGGGCAGGGCATGAGCGCTCCAAAAATATCCTCTTTCACATCTGCAGCTCTAATAGTGTAGCGAGCATTCTTAAGCCCATAGGAAGAAAGATATATTTCAGTTTCCTTTGTTAAAGAGTAGCCTTTGTAAACACTGACCGGAGGATCACATATCTACTCCAAAAGAATAATAACATGTCAAAGTTAACAGAACAACGAAAAAGAAGAAACACAGAATCTAAATTTGAAAGATTACTATGATATTTGCATTACAATTATGTCATTTCATTGAAATCTAAAAAGCACATAACTATCAATATTGCAATTTGAATAACACAGTATAGCACAAAATTAGCCTAAAAGTAAATCAACATTAGGCGACATTAAAAAAAGGAAGAAGAATTACTGAGGATCCAACTTGGGTCTGACAATCAGCAAAGCTCTTGAAAACACCAACAACATCTCCCTTTCTCACTACAAAGAATGCATCTTTCTCGTTTTCCATCACCTTTGGTTGTTCTGGATCAAATTTTTTAGTCCTGGATGTTTTTTTTGTACTACTACTACTTTTCCGGGAAGAGTAACACTGAGTGCGAAATCTTGTCAACAAGAACTCTAAATCCACAGTCTTAACACTCGCGTGCTCAAAATTTCTTTTCCATAAGGGAACATGGCATTGGTTCAAAGAAGTTGAAATGAAATTACCAGCCTTTCTAAATAAAGCTGAACCATAAGTATGCACGTGTGGCGGGCAGTTCATCAGAAAGTAAAAGTGCTCCACAGTTCCTAAATTAATAGAGTTAAAACAAATATAAGTTTCCAACTAAATAACTGATATACTGAATATCCGTGTTGAACGAATATCCATGTCCAACACTCGGATAACATATTTGTTAAATCGTATAAAGGTTAGGGGGAAAATTTCCTATCATACAATCCTAAACCTTAACTAAACAAACTTAACAAAAACAATGCCAAAACCAGACCAAAATCATTAGAAAAGAATGCTGAATACTTTACTTTTCTTATTAGTACAAAATGAAACATCAAAATAACCAAAATCTCATTTTGAAAAGGAATAAATCAATCGATAAGGAAACATGTAGAAAGCAGGAAGAACCCAAATTTTAATTTCTTTGATAAGCCCAAAGGACAACTAATTCAAACCAGTTCAAATTGATTTTTATTAACTTCATTTTCTATTTGTGCTTTTCACTTTGGAAAATTATACAAACCCTAGGTCATTAAATCCTACAGTCCCAAAGAAAAAAAAAAGAACCCCAAAAAGGGAGAAAAGAAATCTAGGCTAGAAATCCTATGGGTCAATCTTGATTTTTCCTATTCATTTCCCAGAATTTCTCAACAATCAAACAGAATTTCGTAATTATGAATTTCCATTTAGATATCTCACCAGCACTTTTCGTCTCCATCCTAAGTTAATAAAAGATTAAAAATTTTTTTAATAAAATTTAAATAAATAAATAAAAACATTGCTTTCATGGGATAAACAACTCAATTATCAAATAAATTATACTTACATGCTCATTAAATATACTGATGCATATATTTGGGAGATAGTCCAAACATATACACATACTGCCATACGAATATCCTAAACCCTAATATATGCATATCAAGTACCTACTGTCAGATCATTAAGCAATATGAAAGACTGGTTCTTATGTAAAGCTTAAAATATGGATTAAAACTTAGAGAAAAGAAAACCTGTCTATTAACAAAAGTCAATTAATACACTATTGCAAGTATATATGTTTTTTACGCTCTTAGATATCATAGTAAACTCCAATAACGAGTAAAGAATCATGTGTAACTCTCACAATCTTGTCTGAGATTAGTGATCTCAAATCATGTGTAATACAAAAGAAAAAGAAAACAAAAGATGGTGCTCTCTTTTATCTTTTCTCCGGTTTTGATAAAAATAGAACTTATTCCATGAAACTGAAACCCCCTAAATCTTCATGAATTCGATTTAAAATCCTATTAATTAATGTTTGCAAAGTTTTTTTTTTTTAAAAAAAATCGGTATTATTTTAAAATCCAATAATAATAATAACTATATATTATAATTATTATTATTCTTATTATTGTTGTTATTATTGTTATTGTTCTTCTTTTTCTTCTTGTTATTGTTATTGTTGTTATTATTCTTCTTATTCTTCTTATTCTTATTATTCTTATTGTTACTGCTTACAGATTACCAAACCAGTGCAAAATGAGAGGGAAAGGGAGATTACAGTGGGATCCTCCCTAATGCACCACTGTTTCGTTTGTTCTTTCAGGGATTTTACTTTGGGAAATCAAGGAACTTCAAGATTCTATCAAACTTCAAAGCAATAATAAACGAATTTGTCATTCACATAGCAGAATATACACTGTTATCCCACTTTTTTCTCTGTACATTATCATGCTGGAAATTCCAAAGTTCATACCAACAAAAATATATATATCTGCAGCAAACAACTATTGAGTTTGATATTTACATAACATACAAATTAAGCACAAAGGGATAAAAGATGGGCCCATAACAGTGAAATGCTAGGTCAAGTTTGCACCCGACAACCAAAATTAAGTTTAAGTCTAGTCATCAGAGAAATACTGGCAACTTGGAAGGATGGTGATGATATTTAAAGCCTTACCTGAGTTGGGTTCAAGTTCTCAGTCCTGCCACAACAGTGGAAGCAAGCAACAGAGGAAGCAGAAGACAGGGATTGGGGCTGAAATCAGGTGGGCGCTGGCGATAAAGGAAGTGGGAGACGAAGTGGCAGCCGGAGTGGAGACGGCTGTCGACGGAACTAATTTGGGATTAAGGGGGAGGGGAAGGGAGGGGAGGTGACTCGATCGGAGGCTGGGAGGTATACCTAAACATTAAAGTAATTAAAATATCAGTATTAAAAATTTGGTCCGGGCCTGAGCCAAAATCATACCCAAAGTCTGGTCCATTTTGAAAATGGGTTTCGTATTCCATTTTTCGAATGAAAAAAAAAACTTAATCAAGAAATTAAACAAACTCTGAAAGAGAAAGCGTGAAAGGGATAAAAACTCACAATGGGTTTTGATGAATGAATCCTTAACTTGCTATTTTATTCTGAGAAATTTCTTAAATTTCAATCTCCAAATCCGTTTTTCCAAGAATTTAATCATCTTTATATGAATAGAGATTACAGCAGGTATCAGTTTATGCAGTATCATAATTCTATTATACATAACTGCTTTAAAATCTCAACCCGTATGCATAATTGCTTTAAATTTTGAATATCTCTTTAAACCAAAGTATTACTACTATCCGAATTAAAATATGAATTAATAAAATTATTTATGGAATATCTAATTTTGTTAAATATTCTAATTTAGTCAAGTCAAATAATGAATTCCAATCCGTTATTTGTAGAAGTCAAGTAGATCCAGATCACTCCCCAAAAATTTTAGAAATTTTTATTTTTTTCCCTTTAAATTTATTTAAAATTTTAATTTACATTATTCCTTTTAATTTTTTTAAATTTAAGCTCATTTATTTTTTTAAAGTTTTTTAAAATTTTAATTATACCTTTAATTTTTTAAAAACAATCTTATTAAACTCCTAAAATTTTAGTCAAACTTCCCAAAATTTAGTCTCAAAATTCATCACTGATTTGAGGATTATTTTATCTTTAATCAATGATAACATGTGGATTGTAAATTAAATAGTCAAATGTTAGATAGACTTTGATCGAGTCCATCAATGTAAAGTTAGTAGTACAATTGGATTCAAGGAAGCTAAACTATAAATAGAGAGTTTTCCCCTCTTTTGTAATCGGTCATTGAATTCATTTTTAATCCTAATGTAACACCCTTTACCCGTATTCGACACTGGAACAGGGTATGAGGCATCACCAGACTTAAACATAAGCAAACATACAAAACCGAAATGTAAATTTCCATCCAAATTTAAAACTTTTCATATACATTCAAATTGTCCTTAAAACGAGCCTAAGAGGCCCAAAATATGCATTGAAAGTAGTTCAGGACTAAACCGAGAGCTTTGGAAAATTTCACAACACTTAGAAATTTTTTCATATTTTAAAAGCCACATGCCTGTGTGGTTTGGGACACGCCCGTATGGGCAGGCTGTATGGTCACACACGCCCGTGTCCCTAACCCGTGTAACTCTCTGTTTGACATCCAAGAATAAATTGAAGTCACACGGCAAAGGCACACGCCCGTGTGTTTAGGCCGTGTGGTCGATTTAATTTTCATAATTTCTCATAAAATAGGTGCAGACTTCACACGCCCAGGGCAACGCCCGTGTCTCTACCCGTGTGCTCAATATTGAGCATTCTGTTTTGCAACAATTAAGGTGTAGAGGACACAAGGCTGGATCACACGCTCATGGGGCGAGTTGCGTGTCACACACGATATAGACACACGCCCTTGTGTCTACCCGTGTGGACAAAAATAAGGCTATTTTCCAAGCCATATTGTCACTCTTCCATGCACAAACCTACACAACAAAACATAGCACCATTCCAAGTATATGCATTCAACCAAATCAACCACAACCAAGGCATCAATACCTCATTCACATACTATCATTTATCATACACAAACATCACATATATTTCAACTCAAATCATGCAATTTTCCACATCCATGAAAGACATCATCTTATGCATATATACTTAAATCAATATTAGTCAATTTCAATAGCCATTTACAAAATGAATTATCAACCATCATAAGCCCACACATTCGGCCAATCAATTATGACACATAACAAAACGACCAAGTCCCTGTACATGCTATAAGTCAAAATGTTAAAATCATTGGTACCCAAAATAATAAGTTGACAGTGTGACTGGATCTCCGACAATCTCCAATCCCCGTGCTGGCTTGGTGACATTATAAGACAAGGGAAAAAGAAAGAGGAGTGGACTTTAAAGCTTAATAAGTTCCCATGCAAATAATAAGCAACAAATAATAAGCATTATAAACTCACATTTAACATACAATTAACTTGAAGTAAATTAACATAAATGTCATTATAAATCTCACAATCCAACTTACTCAATCGCAACCTTACCGAGGGATTAATCATATATCAAGCTTATTAAGCATGAGTTTTATGTACATACTTGTATCAATTTACAGCATACTATAGTCTTTCACAACTTTGACATTCTCGTTTCATTTCCCATTGAACCACTTGCAATACTAAAGGATACTCAAGTATCTCGCGCACATAGTACCACACCAGTGCCATATCTAAGATATGGTCTTATATAAGATCTCGTTTCGATGCCAATAGCCCAGCTATGGTCTTACACAAAATCTCATATCGATGTTATATCCCAGATATGGTCTTACACGAAATCTCATAATGATGTCATATCCCAGATATGGTCTTACACAAAGTCTCAGTAACCCTAATGTCATGACATTTGTATCCCATCTATTCCTAAGGTTCAATTGGGATTTCAAGATTGTCGTAACTTTGTCGAACACACTCAATGGTCAATCATAATTCATATAATAGTAAAGCATACAAAACATAATTAAAACAATGCATTATTTACATAAGAACTTACCTCGGTACAAAAATAGTAGAAATGAGACCTAATCGTCAAATACTTTGTTTTTCCCCCGATCTAGGTCCAAACCTCATTTCTCTTGATCTATAATAGCAAATTTAACTCACTTATTATTCACATTACTCAATTTAGTCCAAAAATTACATTATGGCAAAATTACATTTGTCCCTTAAACTTTGACATATTTACATTTTAGTCTTTAAGCTCATAAATTGAAATGTATTCAATTTCTTTGTTACCCAAACCTAGCTGACTCATATACATACTCATATTAGCCTAAATTTTTCATTAAATCACATCTTTACTACACATTTTATAATTTTTTACAAATAGGTCCTTTTATGTATTTTCATCAAAAATCACTTAGTAAAAGTTGTTTATTACACATCAAACTTTCATTTTTTTTACCATAAAAAATCAAAAAACATGCATGCCATACATGGGTAAAATTTTAAACATGAACCCTACTTCAAAACAATGGTAGAAATAGAAAGATCAGGTGAATACGACTTCAAAAACATAAAGAGCATTAAAAATGGGGCTAGGATGTACTTACAATCAAGCTTGAAAGATGACAAAACCCTAGCTATGGTGTTCTTCCAAGTTTCAAGCAAGGTTGAAGAAAGATGAGCAAATTTTGGCTTTATTTTCCCTTTTTATTCTTTTATTAACCAAATGACCAAAATACCCTTCTCCCACATCACTAAAATTCTCTTACCTTATGTTCATTTTTGTACACTAACTTAACAAATGGTCTAATTATCATATAAGGACCTCTAATTTAAAATCTCATAGCAATTGGACACCTTTAACATGTAGAAATCAACTTTTGCACTTATTGCAATTTAGTCCTTTCGACTAAATTGAGTGCTCAAACGTCAAAATTTTCGAACAGAATTTTCACGAAATCATTCCGTAAAACTGTAGACCATAAAAATATAATAAAAATAAATTTTTCTATGTTGGATTTGTGGTCTCGAACCACTATTCTAACTAGCCCAAAATCAGGCTGTTACACTTCTTTAATAAGGGAATGCTAATTGAGAGCATTTACTCAAACACTTGGTGTGCTTTTACTTTATTGTGGTTATTTTGTTCTTTTGAGTTGCTTCCACCATATTGTCGGTGCCTTAGAGAAATCCTGCGATAATCCTAACTTTGTAAGAGTTACGCTGACTTAGGCTCATTTGAATTGAAGAAATCACTTAAAGCCACATGAATTGAGAAACAAAAGGTTTAACCCCATGACACTAAGACCATTTTTTAAAAATTAAACTACAATAGAGGTCACCCAATTATGAATGGTTCTTTTTCTCACTCAATTATGAAAAGTTAAAAAATGATCACTCAACTATTCAATTTTGTTTTTTTTTATTACTAACAAGATAATATATAAATGGAATCACCCAAAACTCTCAGATATTTAAGTGACCAAAAAAGATAAAATTGAATAGTTAAGCGATCATTTTGTAACTTTTCATATTTAGGAGACAAAAAAATCATGGTTTGATGACTACTAATGCAGTTTACTCTAAAAACTTATAAAATAAATATATGGTTTAATGGTGTAAAAAGCTCTCAAAATTTTTAAAAGAAAGCAACTAGTCATGCTTTTTTTTACTTCAATTGCCGAAATCCATCAAAAAGACTCTTTGATTATTAATTTTAGCAGTTGACCATTAAAGTTAACGATCCTCCATTATTTTAGTTAACTCTACCATGTGACGAAAAATGATGAAAATCAATAAAAATTAGAAAACAAATCTAAAAACTATAGAAATTTATTAAAATATAGAAATGTTTATAAAAACATAATTTTTCCCTTATAAATGTAATTGGCTACATTTTATAAATTTTAAAGTTATTTTTTGCGCCATGTGTCACGTCGTGATTGTAACATGTGTGAAAAAGATAAAAATTATTAAAATCAATAAAAACGATAAAAATACATATATAGATATAAAGTTATTAAAACTTTGTAAAAAAATATTAAAAATGTCAAAAAATATTTAAAATTCATTAAAATATAGAAAAAATTTTAGAATCTTTTAAAATTTCGTAAGTGTTCATACAATTTGTAAGACATATAAAAAAATTTAATCATCTTAAACATAAAAAATAGTGGCATTATCTAATTGGCCTGTGATTACTCCCCACCACAAGCATTTTTTAAGTTGTTATTCAATGATGGGGTAGGCTTGATAGATTTCAGTCTAGGTACTTTGAAATCGTTGGTGATGGAGAAGAAGTTGGAAGCAAGTTTTATGAGACCTAGGCTGAAGCCTATCAAATCTGCTCCATGTTGTGTAACAGCCCAATTTTGGGCCTAGTCGGAACAGTGGTTTCAGAACCACTAATCAAAAGTCAGAGAAATTATTTTAATATTATTTTATATGTAATAGCATGGTTATATGAATGTTTGAAAATTTTAATGAACTAATTTTAGCGATTGCTTGCTTAATTTCGAAAAAAGACTAAATTGCATAAAGTGAGAAAGATTTGTTTTACTAGCTAAAGGTGTCAAATAGCTATGGAACATTAAGGTAGAGGTCCTTATTGAGTAAATAAACCAATAAAATGTTAGTGGTTGGACATGAAGCCTTAATTCATGGAATGGTAAACGGTTAGGTGACTTAATTGATAATAAAATAATAAACCTAAAGGCTATCTATCATCTTTTTCATTTTCCTTTCTCTCCACCGAAAATTTCAACAAAGAAGTGGTTTTTGAGAGCTCAAAATTTCAGCAACTTCTATCCCTTGCAAGTAAGTGATTTTGATGGTCATTTTTGTTGATTTTTGTGTTTTTGTAACCCTTATAGCTTAATCTACCTAATGAGGAGACTATTTTGCAAAATAGTTGAAAGTCTAGAGTTTTACCATAAGAGTATTCATGTTGTTTGCTGAATTTTTATAGAAGAAAATGAATCATGGTTGTTAAATAAACAACTTTTGTGAAGTGGTTTTCATGAAAACACCTAAAATGATCATTTTGTGAAGTTTATAAAATAAGTTGCAAATGTGTGAAATAATTGAAATTGTGAGATGCTATAAGCTTAAAGTAGTTTTGGCTAGGTTTGGTTAATGAGGAAATTCGATGAAAATCGTTTTATAAGCCTAGGGACAAAATCATAATTTTGTGAAAGTCTAAGGGCAAAACAATCATTTTACCAAAGTAGGAATTTTGAAATGTCTTGATTAATGTGATGATTAAATAAATAAATTTTTTCATTATAGATCAAGAAATACGGAATCCAGACTTAGACCGGGGAAAACTAAGCTAGTGGACTAAATCAAACTAGTCGCCCGTATTTTGTATACTAAGGTAAGTTGCATGTAAATATCACAATTCTATTGTTATTATGCATTAAATAATTGATAATGAATGAAATGTTTGATTTTGTTATGAATATACATGACGAGGTTTGATATGGTAAAACTCCCAATTGAACTGTAGGAATAGATCGGATATCCATGCCATGATACTAGGGTTATGTGAGCCAGTATAAGACCATGTTTGGAACATGACATCGACATTAATATGAGAGCTAGTGTAAGACCATGTCTGGGACATGGCACCGGCCTCGATATGTGAGCTAGTGTAAAACCATGTTTGGAACATGGCATCAGCATCGATATAAGAGCTAGTGTAAGACCATGTCTGGGACATGGCATCGACCTCGATATATGAGCTAGTGTAAAACTATGTTTGGAACATGGAATCAGTATTGATATATGAGAACCAGTGTAAGACTATGTCTGGGAGATGGCATTGGCATCTTACCCTTTGTATGAGGCTTATCGGGTATCCATTTATTATTCCAACTAGTTCAACGAGTGATTTAAAGATTATATCATGATTGAGAAAGTTACGATTATGTTGCAAGTGGTACATATACCTAAATGAAACTCATAAGAATGAGCTCAGGTTGTGTATATGAGAAGTAAGGATGAAAATAAGTAAGTTATGTCTATAGTTATTCAAGAATCTTGTGCAAGTGTATGATATGTTATGAGTATGGTATTACTTGGTAAAGTGATGTTAATTATTTACTTGTGATTTACTAAGCTTTATGCTTACTTCCTCTCTTTTCTATTTTCTTATAGTACCGCCAAGCTAGCTCGGGAATCAAGGGACGTCAGAGGCATTGATCACACTATCACCTAAAGTTTTTGATATAATTAGTTTAAATGTTTTGAGCGTGGCATGTATAGGGACTTGGTTTTTTTGTTTAGTGTCATGTTGGTTTAGCCATAAGTGTTGGCTCATATGGATGTGGTATTCATTGTGTATAGGCTATTGATGTTGGCTAATATTATTTATTATTAAATGCATTTGATGAGAATTCTCATGGTTGTGTTTGTTACATGGGTTGTGTTGATAAGTAGGAGATGTTGTATATGATAGGAAATAGCTTGGAAATGATGTATGGATGCCTAGGTATTAGCTGATATGGTCATGTGTTTATGTGGTATTGGTATTGTTTGATGTTTTTATAGGTGGGTATAAGTAAGAGTGACAAATAGGCTTAGTAAATAGTCTTGTTTTTGTCCACACGGGTAGACACACAAGTATGTGTCTAGACAGTGTGTGACACACGGTCTGCCCTGTGGGCGTGTAGTCAGGCCGTGTGTCCTCTACACCTAAATTTGGCAAAACAGAATGCGCAGTAGTAACCACACGGGTGGAGACACGGCCGTGTGTCTCAACTGTATAGAGGACACAGCCTAGCACACGGGCGGTGCCTTGGCTGTATGCCCCTAAATGGTTGATGACGTCAGAAATAGAATGTTAAGGTTTTTGTTCACGAGCTGAGACACGAGCGTGTCGTGGCCGTGTGAGGGATATGGGCCATAGACACGGGCGTGTCAAGCTGTGTGAAAACTCATGTAGGTTCAAATTAAGAAATAAATCCACACGGGCTAGGGACAGGGCGTGTCCCGATATGTTCAAGCCATGCAAACTTCACGGGCCTTCAACATGGCCATGTTAAGATGACACACAAGCGTGTAGCTATTCCACATGGGCGTATGCCCCTGTTTGCGTTGAAATTTTTCAAAGTTTTTCTAAAGTGTTTAGTTTATTCCTAAACCATTTCCAATGGGTGATTTGGGCCTCGTAGGTCCATATTAGGGACGTTAAGAGGAAGTTTGAAAGTTTTAAAATTTGAGCAAAATTTTATGACTCGAAAATGTTTGTATGCATGTGTTTAAGTACAGTAACATCTTGTACCCTGTCCCGACGTAGGATACAGATAAGGGGTGTTACATTTAGTGGTATCAGAGCTATATTTTAGTCGATTCTCGGACTAACCTAGTTTGTGTACCAGTCTAGCTATACATGCCATATAAGTAATATGATAGTATGACGACTCCTTACAAACTTAAATTGTGTTTTCATTTAGTAAATAGATCTCGACAGAGCAGTGGCGGATGATGTAGAGAGTAATATGCTAACTCTAGCTGAGAGGACCGCGCTAGTCGAGAGTGGGCCCGTGACACTGTATCAGGGCGGAGGGGCTAGAGAAGCCTACCTTCATATGATGGATGCTTGGTATTCAGAGTTTGTTCGTGAAAATCTGAAACTCCACCTCTTCCACCCCCTCCAATCCCCTAGTCTAGCCCTGTAGCTCCCCAAATGGTAGAGATGTTAAGAAGGGAAAAACTTCCAGTTGACAGAATTCAAAAGAAAGGGGCGAGGAATTTAGAGTGAATATAGATGATGACCTAGAGAGGGCAGAGTTCTGGCTAGAAAATACCATTAGGGTATTCGATGAATTATCTTGCACACCTAAAGAGTGCATAAAGTGTGTTGTGTCACTCCTGCGAGACTCGGCCTACCAATGGTAGAACACCCTTGTGTCGGTTGTACTAAGGGAAATAATTACATGAGAGTTTTTCTAAGAGGAATTATAAAAGAAGTATATTAGTTAGAGGTTTATAGACCAGAAGAGAAAGGAGTTTCTAGAATTAAAGCAAGGCCGAATGATAGTAACAGAATATGAGCGTGAGTTCGTGAGGCTCAGCAAATGTGTTAGGGAATGCGTATCTATCGAAGCCATCATGTAGAAGAGATTTGAGGATGAAATGAACGAAGACATCCAATTATTAGTTGGCATCTTAAAGTTAAGGGAATTTGTGATGCTTGTTGAGAGAGCTTGCAAGGCAGAAGAGTTGGTCAAAGAGAAGAGAAAAGCTAATAACGAGTCTCGTGACTCAAAGAAAAGACAAATGGGGAGATCATTTCAGACCTCATCCAAGAGATCGAGGGAGTTTCCTACTCGATCAAATGCGTTAGTAGGATTCTCAAGTAGAAATAAGAATAAGCAGTATACAATGTCTAAAGCTCAAACCACTTCTATAATGAGTGTTGGTAGTCCTCGACCGAACAGACCAGAATGTTCACAGTGTGGTAGACGTCATTTTGGTGAGTGCCAAGGAAATGAAAGAGGCTATTTCAAATGTGGGTCGTTAGACTATTTTATCCGTAGCTTTCTCGAGATGGTCGAGAAAGATAGAGATCAAGGTATGAGATCGGGTAACGCTCCTAGGAGTAGACCACAAAAGAACCGAGAAGTGGGGTTAGCAGCAGAGGTGCGCTTCCGCCATGAAGTCCGAGGGCCGAGCGTCTACAAGGACTTATGCCATTCGCGCTCGCGAAGAGACATCGTCACCATATGTGATTGCGGGTACTTTTTCTCTTCACGATATTTCTGTTGTTGCTTTGATTGATCCGGGGTCTACCCATTCGTATACTTGTGTGAAATTGGTATCTAGCATGAATATGCCTATTGAGTCTACAGAATTTGTGATAAAAGTGTCAAACTCATTAGGCAAGCATGTGATAGTTGACAAATTGTGTAGAAACTGTCCTTTGATGATTAGAGGTCATTGTTTTTCAGCTAACCTCATACTATTATTGTTTGATTAATTTGACCTAATTCTTGGCATGGATTGGTTGACTATTCATAACGTGTTTGTAAACTGTGGTAGCAATTTATTGAACTGAAATATGAAAATAGGGATATTATTCTGGTAGAATCAGGTGAACCGGATAGCTTACCTGTACTGATTTCTTCTATGACTACTAAGAAATACATACGAAAAAGGTATGAGTCCTATCTTGCTTTTGTGTTGAATACCCAAGAGTCGGAAGTAAAGATTGAGTCAGTGCCTGTGGTATGTGAGTACCTGGATGTGTTTCCGGAAGAGTTGCCTGGATTGCCTCCAACTAGGGAAGTCGAGTTTGGTATTGAGTTAGTCCCTGATACGCGCCTATATCAATTGCCCCGTATAGGATGGCACCATTGGAGTTAAAAGAGTTGAAGGTTCAGCTATAAGAGTTAACGGATAAGGGTTTTGCGAGGCCGAGCTATTCTCCGTGGGGTGCTCTGGTACTTTTTATGAAAAAGAAAGACGGGTCGATAAGGTTATGTATAGACTACAGACAGCTCAACAAGGTGATTGTGAAGAATAAGTATCCTTTACCAAGGATCGATGATCTGTTTGACCAATTGAAAGGAGCCACGGTGTTTTCTAAGATAGACTTAAGGTCCGATTATTACCAACTAAGAGTTAAGGAGCAAGATGTACCGAAAATCACGTTTCAGATGATGTATGGGCACTATGAGTTCCTTGTCATGCCCTTTGGCTTAACAAATGCTCCTGCCATATTTATGGATTTGATGAATAATATTTTTTTATTATACTTGGATAAGTTCATTGTTGTTTTTATCGATGATATATTAATTTATTCTCGTGATGAGAGTGAGCATGTAGAGCATTTGAGAACTGTTTTGTAGCCTTTAAGTGATAATCAGTTGTATGCCAAGTTTAGTAAAAGTGAGTTTTGGCTCCGAGAGGTCGGATTCTTAGGACACATCGTGTTAGGTGATGGAATTAGAGTTGACCCTAGTAAGATCTCGGCTATTGTTAAGTAGAAACCACTGAAGAATTAGAAGTTTTCTAGGCTTAGCGGGTTACTACAGACGATTCGTTAAAGGATTCTCCATGATTGCTACTTTGATGATGAGGTTGCTACAGAAAGATGTCAAGTTTGAATGGACGGAAACATGCCAATAGAGTTTTGAGAAACTAAAAACGTTCTTGACTAAAGCTCCAATTTTAGTGCAATCGAAACCGAGAAAAGAATTCGTAGTGTATAGCGATGCATCCTTGAACGGATTGGGATGCGTGCTTATGCAAGAAAGCAAGGTAATAATATATGCCTCAAGACAACTGAAGCCGTATGAGAAAAACTATCTGGCTCACAACTTAGAGTTAGTGGCCATAGTGTTCGCACTGAAGATTTGGAGACACCATTTTTTATGGCTAGAGATACCGAGTATTCACCAAGCATAAAAGTCTAAAGTATTTGATGACTCAAAAGGAACTAAACCTTCACCAATGGAGATGGCTAAAACTTATAAAATATTACAAACTAGTGATCGACTATCACCCGGGGAAGGCGAACGTGGTCTTCGATGCTTTGAGTAAGAAGTCATTGTTTGCCTTGAGGGCTATGAACACTCAGTTGTTAGTAACTGACAATGGTTTAATTTTAGCTGAGTTGAGAGCGAAACCAATGTTTTTGCAAGAGATCTACGAAGCTCAGAAAGGTAATAAAGAATTGCAAGCTAAAATAACTCAGTGCAAGATGAGTATATAATCAGACTTTCAGATTGGTTCAGATGGCTATTTAATGTTTCGAGATAGAATTTGTGTACCCAAAGACGATAAGCTTATTCGGAAAATCTTGTATGAAGCGGATAGCAGTTGTATGTCTATCCATCCGAGTAGTGTGAAAATGTACAAGAAGAAAATGTATTGGTGGTTGGGAATGAAAAGAGACATTTCAGAGTGTGTCTCTAAGTGTCTAATTTGTCAACAAGTGAAAGCTGAACAGCAAGAACCTTCGGGTTTACTTCAGCCTGTGATGGTTCTTGAATGAAAATGGGATCGTATTACTATGAATTTTGTGTCCGGGTTGCCTTGGACGCCAAGAAAGAAAGATGTCGTATGGGTTGTGGTTGATAGGCTAACAAAGTCAGCTCATTTTATACCGGTGCGTATGGTTTATCCGCTTGAAAAATTGGCTAATTTGTATGTTTCTGAAATTGTAAGACTCCACCAGAGTGCCCTTGTCGATTATTTTGGATAGAAATCCGAGGTTTACCTCGCGGTCTTAGAAAAAGTTACAAACAACTTTTGGAGACAAAGTTGAATTTTAGCACGGTTTTCCATCCTCAAACTGATAGTCAGTCGGAGAGAGTAATTCAGATTCTTGAAGACATGTTGCGGTGTTGTGTCATTGAATTCCAAGGTAGTTGGGAAAAGTATTTACCGCTGGTAGAGTTTGCCTACAACAATAGCTATCAGTCGAATTTGGAAATGGCGCCTTATGAGGCTTTGTATGGGCATAAGTGTCGAACGCCTTCGTATTGGACCGAACTCAGAGAAAATTAGATTCACGGTGTTGACTTAGTCAAAGAGATCGAAGTGAAAGTAAAGGTAATTTGTGACTATTTGAAGGCCATTTCAGATAGACAGAAATCCTACGCGATTTTAAAACGAAAAGAAATTGAGTTTCAAGTCGGTAATAAGGTGTTTTTGAAAGTATCTCTGTGGAAGAAAGTCCTCAGATTCGGTAAGAAAGGAAAATTAAGTCCACGTTTTATTGGACCCTATGAAGTGATTGAGAAAATTAGATCGGTAGCATATCGATTAGCTTTACCGTCTGAGTTAGAGAAGATCCATGACGTATTCTATGTGTTAATGTTACGCCGTTACTGTTCTGACCCTTCGCACGTTCTTTCACCAACAGAGATTTAGATTCAGACAGATATGGCTTATGGCGAAAAACCGGTTAAGATTTTAGTTCGAAAGTTTAAACAATTGAGGAATAAGAGTATAGCACTTGTGAAGGTATTATTGCATAGACATGGGGTTGAAGAGGTCATATGAGAGCCTGGGGAGGCCATAAAAGACCAATACCCAAATCTTTTCACTGGTAAGATTTTCAGGGACAAAAATCCCTAATGGGGAGAATTGTAACAGCCTGATTTTGGGCCTAATCGGAACAGTGGTTTCGGAACCACTAATCTGAAGTCGGAGAAATTATTTTAATATTATTTTATGTGTTATAGCATGGTTATATGAATGTTTGAAATTTTTGGTGAACTAATTTTAGCGATTGCTTACTTAATTTCGAAAAAGGACTAAATCACATAAAGTGCGAAAGATTTGTTTTACTAGCTAAAGGTGTCAAATAGCTATGGAACATTAAAGTAGAGGTCCTTATTGAGTAAATAGACCAATAAAATGTTAGTGGCTGGACATGGAGCCTTAATTCATGGAACGGTCAAAGGTTAGGTGACTTAATTGATAATAAAATAATAAACCTAAAGGCTAGCGATTATCTTTTTAATTTTCCTTTCTCTCCATCGAAAATTTCAACAAAGAAGAGGTTTTTGAGAGCTCAAAATTTCAGCAACTTCCATCCCTTGCAAGTAAGTGATTTTAATGGTCATTTTTGTTGATTTTTGTGTTTTTGGAACTCTTATAGCTTAATCTAGCTAATGAGGGGACTATTTGTCAAAATGGTTGAAAGTCTAGGGTTTTACCATGAGATTATTCATGTTGTTTGCTAAATTTTTATAGAAGAAAATGAATCATGGTTGTTAAATAAACAACTTTTGTGAAGTGGTTTTCATGAAAATACCTAAAAGGATCATTTTGTGAAGTTTATGAAATAGGTTGCAAATCTGTGAAATACTTGAAATTGTGAGATGCTATAGGCTTAAAGTAGTTTCGGCTAAGCTTGGTTAATGTGGAAATTCAATGAAAATTTTTTACGAGCCTAAGGGAAAAATCATAATTTTATGAAAGTCTAAGGGCAAAACGATCATTTTACCAAAGTAGAAATTTTGGAATGTCTTGATTAATGTGATGATTAAATAAATATTGTCATTATAGATTAAGAAATACGAAATCCAGACTTAGACTAGAGGAAAACCAAGCTATTGGACTAAATCAAACTAGTCGCCCATATTTTGTATACCGAGGTAAGTTGCACGTAAATATCACAATTCTATTGTTATTATAGATTAAATAATTGATATTGCATGAAATGTTTGATTTTGTTATGAATATGCATGGCGAGATTTGATGTGGTAAAACTCGCGGTGGAACCATAGGAATAGATAGGATATCTATGCCGTGATATTAGGGTTATGTGAGCCAGTGTAAGACCATGTTTGGAACATGGCATTTACATTAATATGAGAGCTAGTGTAAGACCATGTTTGGGACATGGCATCGGCCTCGATATGTGAGCTAGTGTAAGACTATGTTTGGAACATGGCATCGGCATTGATATAAGAGCTAGTATAAGACCATGTCTGGGACATGGCATCGACCTCGATATGTGAGCTAGTGTAAGACTATGTTTGGAACATGGCATCGGCATTAATATGAGAGCTAGTGTAAGACCATGTCTGGGACATGCATTTGCCTCGATATGTGAGCTAATATAAGACCATGTTTGGAACATGCCATCGGCACTGATATATGAGAGCCAGTGTAAGACCATGTCTGGGACATGGCATCGGCATCTTACCCTTTTGTATAAGGCTTATTGGGTATCCATTTATTATTCTAACTGGTTTAACGGATGATTTAAAGATTATATCACGATTGAGACAAGTTACGATTATGTTACAAGTGGTACAAGTAACTACACGAAACTCATAAGAATAAGCTCGGGTTGTGTATATGAGTAGTAAGGTTGAAAATAAGTAAGTTATGTCTATAGTTATTTGAGAATCTTATGCAAGTATATGATATGTTATGAGTATGATATTACTTGGTAAAGTGATGTTATTTATTTACTTGTGATTTACTAAGTTTTATGCTTACTTCATCTCTTTTCCATTTTCTTATAGTGCCGCTAAGCTAGCTCGGGAATCAAGGGACGTCAGAGGCATTGATCACACTATCACTTAAAGTTTTCGGTATAGTTAGTTTAAATGTTTTGAGCGTGGCATGTATAGGGACTTGGTCTTTTTGTTTAGTGTTATGTTGGTTTAGCCATAAGTGTTGGCTCATATGGATGTGATATTCATTTTGTATAGGCTATTGATGTTAGCTAATATTGATTATTATTAAATGCATTTGATGAGAATTCTCATGGATTTGTTTGTTGCATGGGTTGTGTTGATAAGTAGGAGATGTTGTATGTGATAGGAAATAGCTTGGAAATGATGTATGGATGCCTAGGTATTGGCTGATATGGTCATGTGTTTATGTGGTATTGGTATTGTTTGATGTTTTTGTAAGTGGGTGTAAGTAAGGGTGACAAAAAGGCTTGGTAAATAGTCTTGTTTTTGTCCACACGGGTAGACACACAGGCATGTGTCTAGACAGCGTGTGACACACGGTCTTCCCCATGGGCGTGTAGTCAGGCCGTGTGTCCTCTGCACCTAAATTTGGCAAAACAGAATGCCCAGTAGTAACCATACGGGTGGAGACACGGCCGTGTGTCTCAACCGTGTGGAGGACATGGCCTAGCACACGGGCGATGCCTTTGCTGTGTGCCTCTAAATGGTTGATGACGTCAAAAACAGAATGTTAAGGTTTTTGTTCACGAGCTGAGACACGGCATGTCATGGCCATGTGAGGGACACGGACATGTGCCAGGCTGTGTGAAAACCCCTGTAGGTTTGGATTGAGAAATAAATCCACACGGGCTAGGGATACAGGCATGTCTCGATATGTTCAGGCCATGTGAACTACACGGGTCTTCAACATGGCCATGTTAAGAGGACACACGGCCGTGTCGCCCTTCCACACGGGCGTGTGCCCTTGTTTGCATTGAAATTTTTCAAAGTTTTCTAAAGTGTTTAGATTAGTCCCGAACCGTTTCCAAAGGGTGATTTGGGCCTCGTAGGTCCATATTAGGGACGTTAAGAGGAAGTTTGAAAGTTTTAAAATTTGAACGAAATTTGATGACCCGAAAATGTTTGTATGCATGTGTTTAAGTACAATAACGTTTCATACCCTGTCCCAATGTAGGATACGAGTAAGAGATGTTATATGTTGAATAACGACTTGAAATATGGTCACAATAGGGAGTAATCATAAGCCATTTAGGTGATGTCATTTTTTTTATGTTTGAGATGATTAAGTTATACTTATGTATCTTACAATTTTATGATTTTTTATAATTTTTTATTTTACTATAATTTTCTGTTTTATAATATATATTTTTTCTAAAAATTTTAATAATTTTTAATAATTTTCTATATATTTTTATAATTTTTAATAACTTATTTTCTATATTCTTATTGTTTTTATTCATTTTAGTCAATTTTTTTATGTTTTCCATCCGCAATTCATAACCACAACATGACACATGGTGGAGAGAATAACTTTAAATTTTATAAAAATGTAGTAAAGTACATTTTAAGGAAAACTTTTATGAAATTTTTATATTTTATAATATTTTTGATATATTTTTAATAATTTTTATAATTTTATCTAAATTAAATACTTTTCTATTTTTTTATAAATTTTTATATTTTTATAATTTTTATTGATTTTTTTAAGTTGATAATTTTTTCGCCATGTTTCACAACTAAAGTGGCGAAGTTAATTGAAAATGAACAAATTGGGGGCTAGTAAATTTAATAATTGACGGTTAAAGTTAATGATTAAAAATTTTTTGATGCATTTTAACAGTTCAAGTACCTAAATATGTTAAATTACCAGCATTTCACAAAAAAAATATTTCAAGTACCGAAATATGAGCCTAGAAATTTGTCTAAGCCCAGCCTGAAATAAAATTGTTAAGCTCGAGCCCGGCCCGGCCCAGCTTATATTAATTTTTTTTAGCTTATTTCATTAAATAAAAAATTTTAAAATATAATAAATCAAATACATTTAAAAACATAAAAACAAATATTAAAACAAGAAAGAAATAAAAAATGAGACTAAAATAATTCTTAAAACAATACACAAATTGAAAATATAATAAAAAGTGGTTATATTCAAATTGAAAATAAAATGTAAATATGATTAAAAATAAAATTATATATATTTAGTATATAATTCGGGCCAGGCTGGGCCGGGACCAAGCCAAAAAAGTTTTACCCGAGGCTCAGCCCATTTCCTAAACGGGCCTCATTTTTTGCCCAAACTCATATTTCGGGCCTATATTTTTACTCGAACCCTCCCATTTTTCGGGCGGGCCCCCGGCCTGGCCCATGCACACCTTTATCCATGTGTTAGCTATAGACTTGGGTTTCTCTAGTTCTTAATTATATTGATAAACTGAACCTAGGTGTTTGGTCATGGGTTGTTTGTTAATTAAAAAAATACTCTCAATGAGTTTCCTCTTGGTTATGGAAAAGATAATGAGAGATTGATTGCTAGACGTATCGTTGGTAACGATAACCAATTTATCATAGAATATCGAAATTATCTATGCATTGATGATCAAACCCATGAATCTAGACTAATATTTTACTTTTGCCTAGATTCTCATCACATTGATTTTCGTATATTTTATTTTGCAATCTTTCTTTTGATAGTTTTAATTTTAAATTTTGTTTTTAAATTCAAAACCCCTTTATTTATATTTTACATGTTTTTATTAAAGAAATAAGAAATTATTATTCTAGAAAATAGGTTTAATAGTTGAAAATAAATTCTCTCTATTTTCGGGCAAAGTAACAATATCTAAAAGTTGTATTAATAGTGCTACCAATGCCATCTATTTTTAGAGAGAGAAACAGAATCCTTGTTCAATTATGGAAGTCTACTCCAACTAGAAAAATGTTTTCTTACTGTAAAGTAGGAGTAAGGGGCAACAACCCTAGGTATTCCTACCAGGGTTTGTAATATCAGGGGCTTTCAAGCCTCTTTCGTATCGAATCTAATTACAATTGCTTCCCAAACCTTTAACCAAGTATTTTGTAATTCGATCCAACCTAGTATTAGTTTTTCTATTTCCCAAAATAAACTTCAATATATATTTCCAATTAAAAAAAATTTCTTAACTCAATTCTAGTTTTCATTAAAATCATGATAATTTTACCATAAAAGAATCTATGAGAAAATATATTTAATATTTTTTTATTCAACGATTCACTATGACCAAATGATTTATTTTTATTTTTGAACTTTAATTAATTAAAAAATATAAATTTATTTTCAGGTAATTTTTGAGAAATCCATGTTAATTTCCAAATGATTCCATTTTTTTCATTTTCATTTTGAAGAAAATCATAATTATTTCCAAATGTTTCCCATTTCTTTATTTTCTCAATTTCTATCATCTATTTATTTCAATTCAAACACGCAATTCATTTTTGGTTTCAATAAGTTAGCAGAGAGATTGATTGGACATATGTAATTAGGGCTCAAATGATTTATAATCAAGTTTCAACTTTTTGCCTATTAATTATAAATCCATTTAGTCACGAAGTCATTCCACTATAGTATCGTGATTGAACTCTTCCTAATGACATACCATTACGAAAGTAGCTCGACTAGTGCTTGTACAATGACCTTATCATAAGTGTATTACTCTTACAGGATATCCTTAATCTCTTGGGGATAATATACGCTCTCTCAATATAATCTTATTTTATCTCATAATAACCATTATATCTTCTTTTCATGAAAAGTCAATTACTATCAAGTAGTAATCTAGTTATCTATCACAAAGACAAATGACCCGTAGCCACCTTTGTTTTTTGTCAATCATGTAATGTCAATAAGAGGATATCATATACCCCTGTCTTGGGCTATAAATTCCACTGTTGTGAATGATGCTACATACTGCAGAAGTCGTATACCTAATCCATCAACTTTCGGTTCATTATCTATTTGAACACAAGTTTTTACTTACATCAAAGTAGACGAGTCACGTATATATAGTCTGTCATATACTTAGGATTTAGGTATATCACACTATGAACGTCACAAGTGAATAAGTTCATAAACAGATTCAAGATCTATTTTGTTTGGGCCCTGTCCGATGTACTGTTAGTTCAGTCAGTCACATTTTTGTCTTTATCTTTTAAGAGTCGCTCACTCCAATACTTAAGATAAAACATCTCCCTAATTGGACTTGATAGAAAACATATTAGTCTTTCAATCGGTTTGCTCATTTCTGGTTAGACCAGTGACATGTTTAGGTTCGTTTACTAATACAAACTGTCTTTTCGTATTAGGACCGGACCACGTAATACCGCTCAGTATCAATTTAAACATTAGACAACCAATAAGCAATATTTGCTTTCATTTTACTTTGCATGCAAAAACCATATGATGACAATAATATAGGGTATATATTAATGTAATCAATGAATTTGTTTTATCAACCAATCTGTTTGAAAAAAATTACAAGTTTACAAACAAATATACTATAATCTGGGCACCATATCTAACAGTCTCCCACATGCCCTAATGAAGTAGATGAGTCATATTCTGCATTCCTTGCTCTCCACGTGTTTTTCAAAACTTTTAGCTAGTAAATTTTTGGTAAATGGGTTTGCAAGTTTGTCATCAGATGCGATTTTGACTACATCCACAATTCTGTCTACAACTGCCTCTCTTATGATATGATATATCCTATCAATATGTTTCGTACTCTTGTGGTTTTTCGTCTATTTGGTATTAGGCTATTATTGCACTGTTGTCACAATATAGTGTGATAATTTTTCTCATACCAGGAATGACTTCAATATCAGTGAGGAACTTCTGAAGCCATATTGTTTATTTGGTAGCCTCAGAAGCAACCACATATTTGACTTCCATAGTGGAGTCAACAATACAACTCTGCTTTACACTTCTCTACACAATAGACCCGTTGTCTAGGACAAAAATATAGTCCGAGGTTGATTTCCTCAAATCTCGACACATTTGGAAGTCAGTGTTAGTATATCAGATAGGAGTAAGATCTCATTTGGAATACACAAGAATATAATCCATTGTTCTCCAGAAATACTTGAGTATATACTTAACTACCTGCTAGTGTCTTGGTCTTGGATTCTTTTGATATCGACTCACTAATCCTATCGTGAAATAGATATCTAAGCATGTGCATAACATAGCATACACGAGACTTCCTACTGTCGAAGTGTAAGGAATCTTTCATATGTTTTCTTTCTTCCACTATCTTAGGACAATCCTCTATAGTTAGTTACCTTTCTTTGAATCGGTCATTGCATAACGCTCCAATATCTTGTCTATATATGAAGCCTAAGATAGTGCTATCACTTTATTCTTTTGATCACTTAGGATTCAAATGCCTAAATACAAAATTAACTTCACCCAAATCCTTTATGCTAAACTGTTGGGTTAACACAATTTAACCGATGACTATGTCTCTTCATCATTTCCAATGAGTAGAATGATATCGACATATAGAATGAGAAAGACCACATTTCCATCCCTAAACATTTGTAAACACAAGATTCATCTACATTTTTCTCAAATCTAACAATTTTTATTGCTTGATCAAATTTTTGTTTCCATGAGTAGGATGCTTACTTAAATCCATATATGAATCTCAACAGTTTGCAAAATTTATACTCATTTCCTTTAGTTATATATCTGATGGGTTGCATCATATAGATACTCTCTTCAATATAGCCTTTCAAAAATGCTATCTTAACGTCCATTTGTTAAATTTCGTAATTGAAAGTCATTGTAATGGATAGTAATATGCGGATTGACTTGAGCATGGCAACCAGAAAGAAAATTTCTTCATAATCGATACATTTTTTTTAAGTATAATATTCTACTCCAAGTCAGGCCTTATAAGTTTTCATTTTTTTATCCGCATTTTTTTCTCGTAGGTTTACTTACACCCTATAAGTTTTATCCCTTACAGTAAGTGTTGAAAAAAATCCAGTTTAAAAATGATTTTCTTGCACAGCGAAAAACTAAAATTTTACAAATTTACTCGATTTGTGATATTTAAAGCAATAAATCTTAGACCAAAATCGTACCTGTGTTTTTTGATAAGCGAATCCTTGATTTCAGCTTTCAACCAAATGATCTTCTTCACTATTCTCATACCACGAACTGCTTCAAGTGTGGGTTTGAACCAATTGAATCAAAATACAAAACCAGAAAAAATTTTCTTTTTTTTTCTGGTGAAAATAAAAATTCTCTCTTCTTTAATAGAAACTGGTAGAATTGTTAATTTGGAAAAATATATTTAATAGTTGATAATAAATTTTCTCTATTTTTTGACAGAGTAACAATCTCTCAAAGTTTTGTGTTAATAGCTCAACCGGTGCCATCTATTTATATGAAGAGAAGGTAGAACCCTTGTTGAAATGTAGAAGTTTATTTCAACTAGAAAAACTTCTTACTTAGAGTAGGAGTATGGTGGACAACATCCCCTAGTATTCCTACTAGGGATGCCACCCCTTCATATTATATTAGGGGATTTTGAGCCTCTCTTATATATCCTATTACACATATAATCACCTAACACTCAAGCATATATCACAATATTTAAAACATCTTTATAGATAAATTGCATAATGGGCATATATCACATTACATATATATACATTTTAAGACAATTTGGCAATTGTTATGAAACATAAAAACGAGCTCTATCATCACTCATTGGATACACAAATTTCCAACACACCATATAGACTAATAGAGTCAAATATGTCCCAAAAGTGAAGTATAAAGCTAATACTCTCCTTATTTCCTTTCACATGTCCCGTTGAATGGAGCTTAGCTCATATTCCCTTATCCCTCCAATATGTCTCAGGGCCTCAACGCCTAAAATTATTGTACATATAAGTGAGTACTCACAATTCTGTGACAAGCCAACTATATCCAACGATTTCAAGATCACAGGTCAAAATATTCGAAACAAACACATATCACTTACCGATTATTCGTGCACTATCACTGCATATTTGTATCTTTAGCAAAATTTTGTCACTAACATTTAACATATAGATAACATGTAAACGTTTAGACTTTCACAATAGTTATCATATCCACATATCACATGCTATATCATCTCATCTTAGTTCACAAATTCATATTCACATAAGTATATAAATCACAAGATAAACATAAGTATGAGAAAGCTTACGCTTGAAATTTAAAGTAGGGGTTTAGGCTACTACTAAATTCCCAAATAACGTATTGAATCATGTCCACAAGTAATTATTCCAAACACTCACCAATTATGCTTTTGCCGATTAAAGTCGAAAACTCAAACTAACTTTTTCTTGCCTTTATCTCTACTTGTAGAAGGTCCTATTGAATCCGAAACTTCAAAACAACAATTCACACAACAATACATTCAAAATTCAGCCAAGGGCTCACCACAAGCAATCAAACACATAAGCCTAAACTAAGTTCCTATGTAATCGAAACCTTTAACATGAAAAACTTAAAATTCGAATATCTCTGTCTATACCTAATCTTTTTGCCTAAAACCAATTTCGTTCATCTTATAATTCACCTACGACTAATTCTCAACCTTTAAAATACACAAAGCTACTCAATTTATGGTATTGACTTTTTCGACATGTTTGATTGTTATTTTTCAAAAATTCATTAAAACGTTAGAAATCTTTAACGAAACTTCAAAGTAAGTTTAGAAACCTTCTAATCATGTTAAATCTTTTAATTATGTTTTATGGCTAAAGGTACGCCTCATTAGAGTGAGAAGTTTTAAGTCTTTTATTCGATATTTCAGTCTCAAGCAGTGTATATATATTTGATTTGATAAAATAGAGATTATTAAAATACATTACAGATAAGATTGTGATTTCTAAATATTACAATTTCATTATTAAAAGTAATGATCAAGCCGTCTTTATATAAACATGCAACAGAAATTAAGTTTCTTTTGAGACATGATACATAGAAACGTGTAACATCCCTCACTTGTCTTCGTCACTAAATTAGGGTTACGAGATGCTACAGTAAATAATAGAACATGAACAAGTAGTTTTAAGTAAAAATTCATTAAAATACTCATTAATCATCAAACATTCAATTAAAACATGTTATACATGCATGATTGGGCCTAAATTGAGCTTAAGAAAGCTCTAAAAACAATTCAAAACTAAGCATAGACTAATTTGAAAATTTTCAGAAAAGTGTGGTAAAAATGCAAAACATGGGTCACACGACTGTGTGGTCAAACCGTGTGACAGGCTTAGGCCGTATGAAATTGAACCACACAGTCGTGTACTCTAACCATGTACAAGGCTAATGCCATGTAATATAAGGTGACACGGCTGTCACTAGGCCATGCAACAAACTATGACTGTGTGGACATAACTGTAAAACATTGTAAACATTTATACGGTCATGTGGTTGGGCCGTTTGAGAAACTCAAACCGTGTCAATAGTCCTGCATCTAAGTTACCAATGTTGACCATATAAATATTAAGCCAACAACTAACCTTATATCATACATCAAACAATCAACCATTCATCAAGAATTACCAATACATAATCTACCATGATTCAAGGATAAACATATCATCACTACACATACTATCATCATTTATCAAATGTGTACCATAAGAATCATTAAATTCAACCTTATACATATTAATCATTATAAAACATTACAACTTAAGCTTATAACTTTAAACCATCAATAGAAAATAGCCTATATATATGCAAAAAAATCAAAATAAAACAAATCAAAATCTACCGAGACTAAAGCTTGATAATGTGAGCCTTGAATTTGATCCAACTACCTTGTTCTACAAAACATCAACTACAGTAAACATGAAATGAAACAAGCTAACCTTATAATAGCTTAGTAAGTTCAAAGCTAAATTATAAACCAAATCTCCTCAATCAAGCAATTGAAATTTAAACAAGTATTATAAAGATGACAACCTGATATTCAATTTACATGTGAGTTTTGCACAAGTTCAAATCACAAGGTAATCCCATTTGTATTAATAGTACAATCAAGATTATTCATATGCATTCACATATATCAACAAGTCAATTGATAATTAATCACATGTTTTACTAGCTCGATGAATTATAACAAATTAATTCGAACTCGAGTAGCTACACCATACTAAGGAACACTGTAGTGCTATCAGAGGCACGATTATGCAATTAGAGGTATCGAAGTGCAAATAGGGGCACAATTTTACAATTAGAGGCACCAAAGTGCAAACAGAGGTATGATTGTGCAATTAGAGGCATCAAAGTACAAACCCGTACAAGCGCACATTCCAACCCTTTTGCATGCTAATCATATCCTAATCATTTACTAAGTTTAAACGGGTACTTAAACAAGATTCGTAGCAGTTACAAATTAGGTCACTTCCATGTTATCAATACACATGCTGTAAATACGTTACGTTCTTTCAAAAATCCATATGAATCACATTCACCAGTATTGAATCATTTTTAATTTAATCATTACCTTAGCATTTGTTTATAACATTTCCATTACAACTCACAATATTAACAACATATATAAACATAATTCAATAGCAAACAACATATATAAGTACACTTCATTACACTCTGAACTTACCTATTATATTTGGTTATCGAGTTGATTCGTAGGGACAATTCTGCAGTTTTCTCTTTTCCTTGAATTTCCTTTGTATGATTCAATCTTTGATCTATGTAATAGTTAAATTCAATTTATCAATTCCAGTTGTATTATCATACTTATTTTCATGAATATGACCTATTAATTTCATTTTACAAAGTTTCATAAACTTTTACGCTTTATTCAATTTAATCTCTAAAGTCGGAACTATTATATCTTTCACATTTAAACACCAAAATTAAAACTGATTGTATATTCAACCCTAACTAGCCTTCAAATACTAAAATTTATAGAAATTTCATGCTAAAATTAACATATTTTCATATTAGTTCGTAAGCTCAAAATTAACAAAAATTCCATTATAAAGTAATCCTATTTAACAACCAAGCTCATAATTCTACCATTTAACTTCAAGAACATCTAAAAATCATTAATGGAAAGTTTCAAACCTTTAATAGTTTTATGAAATAGTCCTTGGGTTAATTAGATTGAACTACAACGATCTTAAAAACATAAAATTCACTAAAAACAGAATAAAAAATCACTTACATGAAATGGACTAAGCTTGAACGATTCTCTTTTGTTCAAAAATGGTGTTTTTCAATTGGGAAATTTAGAATGAAGAAGATGGTGACTTTGATTTCATTAGTTTATGTTTTTATTTACTTAATTACCAATTTACCGTTGTAGTTAATTCAAAATTTCCACCCAAGACTTGCATGAACCGTCCACCAATGCTTCACTGTGGTCTAAATACCATATGAGTCCTCTCACATTTACTAAATAAGCCACTTAACTAATAAAATTTAATAGTGATTAAGTTTTACGTAATTTATGATTTAATCCTTTTTTTCTTAACTAACTATTCAGTCGCTTAAATTAGTGGATCAAGACTTAATATAATTCTATAATAGACTCGTTTATAATATTTACTAACTCGATTATCGAAAATCAGGGTTCTGAAACCATTATTTTTGGGACCACTAAAAAATGGGTTGTTACAAAACGTCTCTTAAAATAATCTTCCTAAATTATCAAAATAAAGATGTATATTTCCCACTACTTTAGTTACCACACTTGTCTTATTCCCGGTTCACAATGATAAGTTCTTATCTCTAAGGTCTTTCATTTTCTCAAACCTTTGTAAAGCAGCACAAACATAATTAGCGACTTCCGACTCAATGACCTAGTGGTCTATTGAATCCTCCACTAAACAAGTTTCTATAATTAAGAGTTACATACCTTTGCCTTTAGTAGCCAGGTATTTTTTTCCACTCTTTACAGTTCACCTTAAAGTGTCCTTTCTTGCTACAGAAGAAGCATTTAAACTTAGATAAGTCTTTAGGCTTCCTCATTCTCTTCCTTTCCACCTATGGTGCCCTAGAGACATTAGCCTTGCTTTTCTTAGCGCATTTTCCTTTCCCTTCCAAGGAAGAAACGGTAACTATGTTTGCTTCTACACTTCAGATGCCATTCAATATCAACTCATAGGATTGTAACACCATCTCAATTTGAGTGTTCTGGTCCAAATTGGTCTCATTATCTATGGTCTTGGCAAAGTATCCTATAGTAGTAATCATATGGTATTTGACTGAAATGTCTAGTTTTTACTGGGCATTCATCAAGCTAGTTATAGTAGACTGTCGAGTTAAGGCAGCTTGACATCTAACAATGTCTTCTAGCTTATCCAAAATTATTTTGGTAATCTTACAACTCTTCAATTGCTTATATAAGTTGCTGGTCATGTTTGCTAGCATATAGTAATGAGCTATCTTATCAAACTCCTCCTAGAGTTTTCTAGCCTCAGCTTGAGTGGTCGGTGTGCCCTTATTATTAAGAATTGTTTTAAGTTTTCCATAGCTTAGGAAAACTATTAGGTTCTTTTTTCATTTCTTATAGTTATTTTTGTTCTATTTATTTGCAATGAGTATGTTCAATAAGGGAGTTGGTGTCATTTTCGAACTGAAAATAAAGCAATCATATATTAATATCTTTGTATTAAGAAAATGTTTGAAAACGTTTTCCTACATTTCAATATGCATTAAGATGATGCATGTGTCTTACATTAAACATTGAAAACATTTGTAAGCTGGTTCAACAATAATTCCTACACCCATTGAATCAAGCCACCTTGGGGTGATCATGATCAACTAGTAAGAACATGGATTTTTATCCAATTAGTACATGAACCTAATTCTTTGGGCATTCACACGTATTAATAATTATGTAACGTTTGAACATCATTCTAACTTAAGCATAGCTCATTGGAGAGTTACTTAACTAGATGATTTTGAGTGTATAACCATCAACTCAACACCTATCGCATGATAATACCTACTATAGAGGCTGGCTAACTATCATACGATCATAAGAAAAATTCTGTATACTTTCAGGAAATTTCTTCAGTGAGATCCATATCACAATGTCTACTTTGGGCCAAGTCTGTCTCATGCAACCACAAAAGACCATTGATGGAGGCTCTAACACTTCAAACCTGACCGAGTAGGTTCGACCCGAATCCGACGTGCCACATTAACCACCAAAGTTACTCTCTATTAACTTCCAACCTAACCTCTAACACACCACTGACTTGCGACAAATAATATGATAATTCATAAAACAATAGCGAAAATATTCAACACAGAATGTAGACATGCGAGCTTACAAAAATAAACAAAAGGAAGGTTTGCCTACTGTAATATAGGTTCGTTAAATAGTTCACATATTATATAACTTCGCAAATAAATAGATTTTGTAACAAAGGGAAAACGTACATGCATGGGTTATCATGCTTTAATAGGGTTCGTATAAATACATGGGTTCACATACATATATGGATTCACACATTCTACCTGGGTTCGCATATTATAGGGGTATGCATGTAATTTTTGAGGTAGCAGAAAATAGTAGTTTGTAGAAAATAATAAACCTGGCTTGTACATTATGACAAAGGAAATACGTACACTTATACATGAATAAACATCAAACTTTATTCTAAGATGTGGTTCGCAAAAAACTTAAACTTAAATAACATTATCTCAAAGAGAGTTAACTCATGGTAATTCTAAACCCACATAACTAATATAACCCCATCACCTATTTTCCCAAGTTCGCTAATATTTGTTTATAAATGAGCTTCGTTAAGTTATCTACCTTGCCACTGCCATCTGTGACCAACTTACCTATGAAGTAAGAGAGGAGTGGATGAGTTCATTGCAAACTTAGTGAATAATTAGAAATCAATAGAGCATGTTTAAAACCAGAGTTTAAAATAGAAAAAAAACTTAATTTGAAAATCGTTTCAAGTGTTGCGTTCGCGGAGAAGGTCATGAGACGTAGTTTGCCCATCTTATTTGTCAGAAAACATAAGTTTTTAAAAATAATTTCACATAACTTACTGAAAATCAAACTTAAAAAACTTAGCTTGTGCTCATTTGAAAATAAAACTTATATAGCATGAGGCATGCCCACGAACTTAAGTCCCAGAGCATCAACACCTAAAATCACAAAAATTGAGAGGTGAGTACTTATAATCCTTTGGTATACCAATAGATAATAATATAACTTAAGTCTCGTTGGATATGCAGATCTCCTTATAATGCCTTAGAGTGACTCAAAGAGTCCTTATAATATGTCTCATAAGTGCAGCGAAGCAATACACTCTTTTGTATAGCAACATGTCCTGGTGAATAGAGTATAGCTCGATATTCCCTTATCTCTCCATATGTTTTAGAGCCTCAATGCCCAATATCACA
Source organism: Gossypium hirsutum (assembly GCF_007990345.1). Lineage (NCBI taxonomy): Eukaryota > Viridiplantae > Streptophyta > Magnoliopsida > Malvales > Malvaceae > Gossypium > Gossypium hirsutum. The sequence continues at coordinate 66,577,380 of NC_053428.1, forward strand.
GAAACTGAGAGGTAAGCACTCACAATCCTTTGGTATGCCAACATAAGGCTCTAAGCACTCACAATCCTTTGGTATACCAACATAAGGCTCTCGAAGGAGCACATACAAAGACTTATCATAGAAAGCTCGCATATGGAGCTTGCTTGAAAACACTTGTATAAAGCTCATATAAAAGCTCGTAAAACACAATTTATAAATTCATACTTTAAAACATACATTAAAATATTAGCTCATTTATGAGCTTACATCAAACTTAGTTTAAAAATATAGCTTAAAACTATATCTTGAAAATAGAGCCTCAGAGTTTGAAAATAGACGAAAACTTACTATTGAGACTTAGCTTTTAAAAACAAAGTTCTTGAAAACCATTGTAGTTTGCACACAAGATATGAACCTTCAAACATTCTTTTAAAAAACATATTAGTGAACATACTAGTTCGCAATATAGATACACATAAAGATTACTTAAACAGAAAAACCTACAGAATTCAAACATGCAAGTAAACCTAGCTTTCTAGACAATCAAACTTAACAGGGTAGAGACTTAACTTGGGTGTAACGAACTTAGTTCAGAACAAAGACTTGATGGTAGAATATTCAATGAAAGACTTCTCATGAATTAAGGGTCATATTTATAAACCTAAATGTCCTGGATATCGTAGTATACCCTACTTGACTTAGGAAAGGTATTCCTTGCACAAAAAGTATTCTTAGATACACCATATCACTATTTCCTAATTTGAGTCTGACTCAATCTTTGATTGGCGAACTTCCAATTTGCAACTCAACTGGAAAACTCCAGTTCGCCAAACACACTGGTGAACCCAACTTGGCAATGAATTTGGTAAACCCCTTACCATATTTTTTGGCGTACATTGCTAAGCTGAAATATTAGCGAACTCCTCGCCGACACTCTTTTGGCAAACTTTCCTGCTCGCCAAAGTACTTGTTCGTCCCAATATTGGTGAACATTCACTTGCAAGGCCAAAACTGCTAGGCCCGATCTCGAGATGTTACAGATGTCGTAGGTATTGTTTAAGAACCTTTTCCAACTCAATAGTTTAAAAACATGCAAGGTTTTTAATTTTTGATTTCAATCATGAGGGATTAATATATACATGACAAATACATGTGTTATTCTTCCCAAGTCTATATGGAATGCTCATATCATATATACATGAACATACATTCGTAGTCATATAAATATCATTATGCTTACCTTATAAATATACAAGCACAAAATTTAAATGAGTCTGATCAATCAAAGTTTTCATAATTCCATCTTAAAAAAATAATTAAATTATAAAATTACAAAATTCACCCTAAAGCATACTTTGGGTCTTCAATGTTGCCACCACGGTCTTTTGTTGCGGTACTGGTTTACGTTTCCATCGTCACAGCCTTTTTGTTGTCGTTTCCACGTCACTGTCATCGTCGACCACCATTGGGTCATTGTTGACCACCATTGGGCCATCATCGACCACAGTCGTTGGACCACTATCAGCCATCATTGTCGGACCACCGTCGACTCTACTAGGTCAGGTTTTTCTCATATTGTTTTTCGAGTTTTGTTAGGAAAGAATTAGGTTACAAAATTCCTATGTTCATTTTTGGCTCAAATATTTTATTCTAAATAAATAAATAATAAAATAAAATCCTACGTGGAGTTGATAATCCATGATCTAATATATATACCTTAAAAACAAATTAAATTATAAATAAATTTCTAAGAATCATGAATTTGGAAAAATTACTTTATCATTCATAACAATAAGAAAATTATATACATTCATTCACAAACATTCCCCTAAACATGCAAAGAATTATAAGAATGCGGCTTCTTATCAAATATTAATCAAACAAGATGAAGAGAGAGATTCAATCTCAGTTTACACTAAAAACATAGTACAACTTGGAGCTCTGATACAAATTGGTGGAAAAAATTTAGTTTGAAACGATTTTCTTGCACAACAAAAAATTAAAATTTTGAAAATCAACTCGGTTTGTGATATTTAGAGCAATAAACCTTAGATTGAAATCGTGCCTGTGTTTTTGGATTAACGAATCCTTATTCTAACTTTCAACTAAATGATCTTTTCCGCTATTCTCATAGCATGATTGCTTTAAGTGTGGGCTCGAACCAATTGAATAAAAATAAAGAATTAGAAAAAAATTTCTTTTCTTTTTCGGGTGAAAATAAAAGTTTTCTCTTCTTTAATAGAAATCAGTAGAATTGTTAATTTGGAAAATATATTTAATAGTTGAGAATAAATTCTCTCTATTTTTCGACGGAGTAACAATTTTTCAAAGTTTTATGTTAATAGAGCCATCTATTTATAGGAAGAGAAGGTAGAACTCTTGTTGAGTTGTAGAAGTTTATTTCAATTAGAAAAACAACTTTCTCCTTTAAGTAGGATTAGACTGGACGACATCCCCTAGAATTCCTACTAGGGTCACCTCTTCATATTACATTAGGGGATTTTGAGTCTCTTTCACATCGGGTTCAATGACGAGTACTTTTCGGACTTTTCGACTCAGTACTTTGTAATTTGATCTAACCTAACTCTATTTTTCTATTTCCCAAAATAAACTTCAATATTTTATATTAAATAATTTTCTCATTCCAATTTTACCCTCGATAAAATATGATGATTTTACCCTTAATAAAATTTCTAAAAAAATTTGTTTAATATTTCACCATTTAACATGTCCACCATGACTGAATGAATTGTTTTTATTTTCGGGCTTTAAAATAGCTAAAAAACATAAACTCATACTTCTGATCATTTTTGAGCAATCCATGTACATTTTCGAATGTATAATTTCTCATTTTCATTTCTATTTTGAGAAACCTACATTCATTTCCAAATTATTCTATTTCTCCATTTCGAATAAAATCATAATCATTCCTAAATGTTTCCTATTTCTTTATTTCTATTCATCTCATGCATTTCGATTAAAACACGTAATTTATTTCTGGTTTCAATGAGCTGACGGAGAGGGCTAATTGAGCATATGCAATTGAGGCTCAAATGATTTATAATTAAGTTCTAGCTTTTCACCTATTAATTATAAACTCATTTAGTTAAGAAGTCATTCCACTATAATATTGTGACTGAGCTCTCCCCAATGACATACCATTAGAAAGTAACTCAATCAGTGTTCGTCTAATGACATTGTCATAAGTGTATTACCTTCATAAGATATCCTTGATCTCTTTGGGATAATATTTGTTCTCCTAATATGATCCTATTTTATCTCATGGTAATCATTACATCTTTCTTCATGAAAATTCAATTAGTATCAAATTGTTTGCTCTGAAGGATCAACTCGAGATCGTCGATAGGGAGGCTGAATTAACCTTTGAGAAATTGTGGTGGAAGTAATGAAAAATATGCAATAAAGAACATAAGGATTTATAGTGGTTCGACCCAAATTGCCTACTCCACTACCTTAGCTTACCACAATTAAGGATTTCCCCAAATTTACTAATTTGGAAACCTTTGAGGACAATGTTTAACCTTACAATCTCTCTTAAGTTTTATGCCTCAAAATCCTAAGATACAATTCTCTTATGGTTTCTACCCAAACCTTAAGGATTAACCTTTTGTCTCAAAGAGAAACAAATGATCAAACAAAGAAATAATCCTTATAAGATCAGGATGTTTGCCAATGAAGCAAAAATACAAAGAACACTTGAGCTAGATGAATACAATGAAAGCTCACAAGTGTTTACAAGAAAATGTATGAAAGAATTAAGCTTTAGGTTGTTTTAATTGATCTTTAAGCTTTTCACATTACTCTTGTTGTTGCTAGACCTTTGGAAGATGGTATTTATATCTTCTAATTGATTTCCATCTATTGTGGTTGTTGTAGAAGTGAATGTAGTCATTGGAGATGAAATACCAGGTTATTAACTGCACTTGCAACAATGAGTATTGAAACCTACTAAAAGGGTATCGATATTTTTTTGTAATTAATATAGATTTCAGTGACAGTTGGAGTAGGAATATCTATACCTTTAGGAAATATATCGATACCTTAAGAAAATTATCGATACTGAATCGATACCTACTAGGGTTTGAAAGAAACATAATGTCAATTTGGTATCGATTATTAGAAGGGTATCGATATCTTGTAAAATATTGATACTTTTTTTCCTGGAGCAATTCTAACTTGTTCGAAAATGGCTAAAACACATTTGAAAATGTTTGACTCAATTGAAACCATTTCAACTTGATTTTATCAAATTGTTGATATTTACCCATATCTTAGGCTATGAATTTCACTGTTGTGAATGATGTTACATACTGCAGAAGTCATACACCCAACACACTACTTTTTGATTTATTATCTATTTGAACTCAGGCTTTTATTTACATCAAAGTGTACGAGTCACACATACATAGTCCGTCATCTACTCAGGATTTTGGTATGTCACACTATGAACGTCATGAGTGAATAAATCCAAAAATTTTATTGATCTATTTTGCTTGGGACCAGTCCGATGTACTGTCAGTCCAACTAGTCACATCTATGCCTCTATCTTCTGGGAGTCGTTCACTCTGATGCTTAAGGCAAAGCATCTCTTGAATTGGACTTGATAGACAACATATTAGTATTTCACTCAGTTTGTTCATTTTTTATTAGACTAAGTTGTCTTTCTGTATTATGACCCAACTACATAATACCGCGTAGGATTAGTTAAACATTAGACAACTAGAGAGCAACATTTACTTCATTTTGCTTTACGTGCAAAAACCATATGATGACAATATACAAAGTATTAACGTAATTCTTGAATAGTTTTATTAACCAATCTGTTTAAAAAACTACAAGTGTACTTAGATAAAATTACTACACTTAGGGAACCAGATCCAACAACAAGTTTCCACACTGAATTGGAATCCATATAATCCATCTTAGCTTTCATTGCTATTTCCTAAAGCTTGGAATCAACACTCTGCATCACTTCATCATATGTGAGTGGGTCATCATCTTCCTTTTTAGCAGACTTAGTGTTAAAAACTTTTCCTCCAGATTGGAAGAACTTAGGCTTACGAGAGACCCTTCCACTACGACGAAGCACCATATGCTGCTGATTGTTTGCAGGTCTACTATTAGGAGTTGATCCTAGATCTATTTCTATTGGGTTTTGTATATTTCTCGAAATTTCCTTGAGTACCTCTTTACATTGAGGTATAAAGTCATTCATGTAAATTTCTTCAGGGAAAGTAGCATGTGTTGACACTATAATAGTTTGCTCTTTCGGGTTATAAAACAAACCACCCTTTGTTCCCTTTGGATATCCTACAAACATACATAATTCTGTCTGTAAATCCAACTTTCTTTCATTTTTGTCCATTACTTGGGTTAGACATTCCCAAATCCTTTTGTGATTTAGATTTGGCTTCCTGCCATGCCACAATCATATAGAGGTTTCGACGTTGCTTTAGTTGGCACATCATTTAGAATTTAGCAAGTTATTTGTAACACCCCTATCCCGTAACTGTCGCCGGAATAGGTAAGGGGCATTACCGGACTTGTAACTCATGTCAGAACAGTAAAATTTTGAACTTTTTCTTGAAATAAAGATCATTCATTTAAATAAGTACTAAGCACAGCCAGGGATAAAATTTAAACTTCTCTAAGTAAACATTCAAAAGATGCCATTTTCGCATGACTTATATACATTAACCAAAGTATCCTCTCACTACTAGTCTATTCTATACATGCCATAAGATAATCCAAAACGTAGCAGTACCAAACAATGGATAGTGGTAGTGTGACTAGTTGCTGATGATCCCCGAGCCTGTAGCTTCGCAATGAGATCTATAAAACAGAGGAAACAGAGTAAACGGAGTAAGCATTACAATGCTTAGTAAGTTTTAAGCAGTGTCAACAGATAACAATCAAATTATAACATAGTTGTTCGTATTTTTATTTCACTCTTCCTTCGGGCATACCATCCCTTTACCGAATATGCACATCTCATCATATACAATAGGCAGATAAACTTTCACATAAAAGTGAGCTCATGTGACATAGATATATCGTATGATTTCACATAACCTCTCACACTGATCCGATGTCACATAATCATAGGAATAGTCTCATAGATTGCTCTCGTATGCATCACATAACTACCTTATAATTTAGTGCAAATCGAGCTCACATATAAACTTGGAGTACATACCTGTTTAACCTTTCGCATTGAATATATTTATAAGCAATTCTTATTACGAAGTCTTACCCGGACATAATCTCCACACGAAGTTATCGGGTCTTACCCGGACAAAATCCCCACACGTAGTCATCGGGTCTTTAGAGCTCGGATAGTACGAGCACGAAGCTTACGGACATTAATCAGTGATAATATTCTCGCATAAAGCCTGCGGGGTTTTAACCCGGATATAGTACTGACACAAATGCCCTTCGGGACTTATCACATTTATACACTGTCACATCCATCACGTTGGCCACTCGGCCCTGTCACATATATACACTTTCACATTCATCACATCGACCATTAGGCCTTATCACATATATACACTTTCACATTCATCACATTGGCCATTAGGCCTTATCATATATACACTTTCACATTCATCACATCGGCCATTAGGCCTTATCACATATATACACTTTCACATTCATCACATCGGCTATTAGGCCTTATCACATATATACACTTTCACATTCATCACATCGGCCATTAGGCCTTATCACATATATATACACACTTTCACATTCATCACATCGGCCATTAGGCCTTATCACATATATATACACTTTCACATTCATCACATCGGCCATTAGGCCTTATCACATATATACACTTTCACATTCATCACATCGGCCATTAGGCCTTATCACATATATACACTTTCACATTCATCACATCGGCCATTAGGCCTTATCTCATATATACACTTTCACATTCATCACATCGGCCATTAGGCCTTATCACATATATACACTTTCATGTATACACACTGTCTTGGCTGAATCTACATCTATCATTTTCCAATATCACAATTTAGAATTCACGTATGGGTTTAATCAATAGCTTATGAGCAACTAAAACAAGTTTATCAAGGTTTACAACACAATCTCAAATTCAGCACAAGCTGTTTTTCCTGAGCAATAGTCACTAAATTATTTATAACTGGAGCTACAAAACTCCAAATCACTTTCCGTTAATTTTTCCTAAATATAGACTCGTATATCTTCCATCCATAAAATTTCCAGAATTTTAGGTTTGGCCAATCAATACCAGATTTTTCTTAAATTTTCCCCTGTTTCACTGTTTGACTGATCTGACCACTCTTCACTACGAATCAAATTTCTCATTTTACAGAATTAAAAATGTGTTGTATTTGATTTCATTTGAAACTAGACTCATTAAGGAGTCTAAGAATATAAATTTTATCTTATAACCATTTTTGTAAAATTTATAATGATTTTCTAAAAACAGAACAGAGGATTACAGTGTCATTCTGCGCTGTCTCACACAACTTTAAGTATCTCATTATCGGAAATTCCTTTGCTTACACGGTTTCTTTTATAAGAAACTAGACTCATTAAGCTTTAATTTCATGTCTCATTCAGCCTCTAATTCAAATCCATAAATTTATGATGATTTTCTAAAGTCACGTTACTGCTGCTGTCCTAAGCAGACTATTTCAAATTACCCTTAAATTCCCAAGCTCAAACATTTAAGAACTTACCATTTGAGCTTAGAACATATCATGGACACATCATATCTTATTAAATCAACTCATCATGTCCTATTATAATTGAATTTACTCAACGTTTAATCACTTAAAACTTACCTCGGATGTTGTTGAACGATTTCGGCGGCTATTCGATCACTTTTTCCTTTCCTTTATCCAACTTTGGTCCTCTTTACTCTTGAGCTTAATTAAACAAATAAATTGATTTAATCATTTGAGCATCGAAAAGAGGAACACAAGGCACTTAGCCCATATTTATACATTAGACATTAAAGTCACATACATGTGAAATCATGCATCAACTCAACATATTAACCCACACTCCCTTTTAGCCATTGTCCTAACCAAGATAAAGGCATCAATATGCTTGCCTCTAACCGAATGCATGCAACACTAATCTTCTCATGTGGCCGAGTATGCATGTATATGTTGAGGCCAATTATATGCTTAATACTTCCCACAAGTATGGTTACTTGTATTGGTTATATACCGTTTCGTTTCAAATTCAAAACTCGGCTAATACGCATTTATACACTAGTAATCAAATACTAACATTTTGCATTTTATCTTACTACCATTTCACATCTACTTTCTACCATGGCCGAATGCATCAAGACACCATTTACCCTTGCAAGGCATAAATTTCATCATCAAAACTAACAAGCTTATAATCCCATGACCGAAACCTCTAACAACACCAATTAAAATACTTCATGGGTTTGAGGTAAAACCAAGAAAGAAACTCATGAATATCGAGATATAAGCACTAACATTGTTCATCTAGATTTAGCATGACACAACATCCATCACCCTTATATTTACCATAGCCGAAAACCTTACTCATTCCAAAAATTCAAATCTCAACTTGGTCACAAAAATAACTTGATATCTCACCAACACAACATCAACACCAAGCAAGAATGATGCATCCATGGCCGAGTGTCATTTCCATCACATAGCAAGATTTAGACCATGGGCTAGGTAGAACTCAAGCTAACAACTAAAACATGCATGCATCTCATGGAACATCATCAAACATACCTTAGCCTAGTTACATGCATGGCCGAACCTCTTCAACCTTTCTTCTTCCTTCCTCCTTAAAATTTTCGGCCAAGGATGAACCAAAGGATGAACACTTTTTTTTTTGTTTTTCTTTCTTTCAACTCACGGCAATGGGGGGACAATCACACATATCCTTTCTTTTTTTTTTTGTTTCTCATCCTACTAACACTAATATTTTATTGCCCATGCTCTTTATTTTATTGTTTCCTCCCATGATGCACCAACACAACATGTCTATGACATGTTTTGCCCATCACCCTTTGTCCATCCTAATGTCATGGCCGGCCACTACTAGATGGGGGGAAATTGACATGCAAGTCCCCCCTTTTTCAACATGCACTAATAGGTCCTTATGTTTTGATCTATCACATTTCAAAAATGTCACACATAAGTCCTATTGACTAAATTCACATGCAATTTACTAAATCGAAGCTTAAAATTTTCACACATTTATTTTAGACAATAAATATCATATTCAAATAATTTGGTGACTCGGTTTAGCGGTTCCGAAACCGCGACTAGGGTCACTTTAGGGCTGTCACATTATTTGTACCGCATATCCTCAAAAAAAGATTGGCAGCTTCAAATAACTTAACATCGAATGTACCATGTTTAACAACATTCGATTCCTTCTCTTTGCCACGCTATTCTGTTGTGGAGTGCCCGACGCGATTAATTAGGATAAGATCTCATTCTCTATGAGGTATGTTAAGAACTCACCCGAAAAATATTCTCCACCTCGATTAGACCAAAGTGCTTTTATGGGTAAATCTAGTTGTTTCTCCACTTTCGCACGAAACTCTTTGAATTTATCAAAGATTTCACTCTTATGGTGCATTAGATATGAATACCCATATCTGGAATAATCATCAATAAAGGTGTGGCCACATACGTTAGTGTGCACAAGTTCTAGGGGTTTTTCAGCCCTCGTTTTTTTTGTATTAAAAGATCGCTAATTATTATCTGGAATAATCCAATGTTTTTTTTAGTTATTTAATATTGATTATTGATTGATAATAACAGTCATAAATTTGATAATTTATTATATATGAGAATATCATGAATTAATTGTGTATTATATAATGTTTATTTAAAAATTCTATATATTTGGTTATGGAAATATTATGTAAAAAAACTTAATCACAATTAGTGATGCATTAAATAAAATTAAAAAAAAAAAACTCTTAACTTATTCAAGGGATTTTAAATAATAATTTTTAGGATTAAAATGTAAAATATTTAAAATACATTGGATTAATTTTTTTTAATACAAATTGCATTGGAAGAATTTTGTATTGGAAAAAAAATAAAATTTAATATTACAACACTGACAATTTTGTATAACAATATATAAAAAGTCAATATAAATAATGGAAATTTCATAATACTATTTATGTAAAAGAAGTTTCATACCATTACTGTAGAGATTTAAATATAAAAATAATAAAAGATCATATTTACTTTGATTCATCCCCTTCTTCTTCAATATCAAACATGCATGGAAAAACAATTTTCAGCCACATTAGAAATTCATATACAGAAGAAAATACATCACTTCTTTCTTTTAAACATAAATATTTTCATTTGTTAAACATAAAGTTATCATATTGATACCTAAATTTTATTTTAATCAGAATTAGTTATTAAATTATATTTTTGTTATCCAAATCAATATCATTGTTAGGTTCTATTAAAAAAGCCAATCATAAATTAAAAGTTATCATGTGGCACAAAAGATCACATAAGCACTCTATGTATATATATCAAATAATTTCAAAAAGGAAAATTTTATAAAATTTAAAATAATATTTTTAAAATATATTAATTATATAATATTAAAAAAATATATATAGATATATATAACTTTTAAAAAAATTTAAAAAAATTCAAATGTTCTAAATGAAAGTTTAAAATTTTAATTTTTTAATTCACGAAATTTTATTATATAAAATAAAAATTTATATATAATTATTTAATATAAAAATAATTCAAAATACATATAAATAAAAAATATTCGAATTAAAAGTTGATTGATTAAAGCTAATCAATGTTAGCCAATGTTGGGTTAACTCTTGAACAATTAATGACAGTGTTTATACCACGTGCTATTGTGTGATTAAGTCATGTCATTAATGACTATTGTTGACTAATGATGAATTGATGAAATAATAGTTATTTAAGAATCATTTCTAATGAAAATAAGAATTGAAGTATAAAATTGAAAAAAAATACATAATATAGATACCAATTTATCAATAAACTTTTCGTAAACGATATCTTTCATAGAATCATAATTGAAGTGTTAACTAATAACATATCGACATATTGTTACCACAAAGAATATTGGCTTAAGTCCTGTCTCGTATAACATGAGTCCTCGTCAATCTAAAAGATTGGCTTCATCGTTGTCTCAGCTTGCTTTCCAACGGCTCAATTGTATCACATCTTGTAATAGTTTGAAATGAGTTTAGTCATCCATTCTATGCATGTAGATCGATCTGTCCAAATATTTAGATATTATTTTATGATAATAAGTAGTAAAATGTAAATAAATAAAATAATTGGATTCTAAAATTAATCATGCATTCAAACTAACTATATTACATTGGTGGTAAAATATGTTGTAATTTGCTTTACATAATAGATTACAACTCAAGGATAAGTTATTTTGTTACAAAAGATATCACGTTATGTTGGTAAGAAATTCTGTAATATATTCTAACTCATATAAGATATTTTATAATATAATATTTCATTTTGTAATGACTTGTTACATTAAATGGGTAAAAGCTTAGGCTAAACTTTTTGTATAAGAGCTTGCACTAGAAATCCCCACAAACTAGCCTCATGACCCTTTTCAACTTATTTTTACCATCAGATTTAAATAGTAGGAAACGTATTTTAAGTTCTATGTTGAAATCCCTAGCATAGAGAAATCTAGAGAAGAGCAGCCCTTTTTAGCTCAGCCTTGAGCTTAAATACTTGACCCTCGGGCAAAGTTAGGTTTACCAAATATCTTGGTTCACCTTCATTTTCAGCAGCGGAACCGTGCGGCAGCGGAAAAATCAAAACTGCTCCTTCATCACCCACACATTGGATTGAATAATATGCCAACTTTGGCTTTTCTCCATTCAACTCCAATTCATATAAACCTGCATTTTCTAAGTTCACAAATGTTAAATTTGATCCATACATGATATAATCTGTACACCCATTATCTTTCTCCACTGCGGCTTCAATCTTGTTTCTTTCATCACACACTTGATCTTGATCATTGGCGATCAACGTTGCTAACTTGTTCAAATCCGATTCACCGACCAAGAAGCTTGCCTTGATTGATCTTATAATTTGATTGTTACCAAGAACATTGCTATCGTCATGGCATGGATCTTTTCTACAAACGGTAATAATTTGTGGCTCAAATCCTTCCCTGACTTTGGCTATCGCTCGCCAAAGTAGGGCACAAATTGAGTCGAAAGCCGAAACCGAACCAATCTTGGCTTGCAAGTTTGATAAATGTTTTGTGGTCAAGTTGAAAGAAAAAGTTTCCATTTTGCAGTTATTGGCAAGCACCCAAAGGTCTCCCACATGGTTCACTTGCTTTGCAGAAAGTGGTTCACTGGGTGCCTCAGGTTTTGCAGTATTGGTTAGGGATCTTGGTGCGAGGGCTGGGGAACTATTGACATTGACCTTAGCCATGTGTTGGCCCCAATTGTTGATGAAATTAGAGACTGAAAATGCATCTCCAAGGATATGAGCCCAACTCAGCCCTAGTGAAATTCCACCACATTTGAACAGAGTAACCTGCACAAACATGCACAAAATTTTCAATATCGAATTGTTGTTGGATGTGTTATTTTTGTTAGTATATAAAGCTTTTGTTGAATTGTTGTATCTTATCAATCATAAGTTGAAAGTAATTATATCTTTTTTTATATTTTGATAACATATAATGAAAATTGCAAGATTTTGAACCCATAATATTCATTATTTCAATTTTACCATTTTAATTAAACTAACATTTTGTTTTATTTCAATTTTCTATAAATTTGCATAAGTGTTTATGTTTATCATTTTGACTTTATCTGCATTGTTTTAATATTTTCTATATATTCGTAGTTTATTTTCATTTTTTAATAAGATATATCAATTAAATATATATTTTTTTAAAAATATCGGTGAAAGTTCTATCTTATCCACCCCGAATTTCATTTATTAAAAATATATAAATATTAATCTAAAATATTACATTTTTAATATTTTATTATTTTAAAATAATGATATGGATAAGCATGAGCTTAGGTTTAGAATTTTTTTTTTCAAATCAAGCCTTAATCCTATTCTGTCCATGGCTACTTTTAGTCTTGAGTACTCAAGTTTAAGACCTCTGAATCTTATTATCTATTTTTATCATGTGTGAGTTTTAGTTTAGTTATTAATTCTAATATGGATTGTTTCAACTCTTTTATCTATTTATATTATAATTGTTTAATTCTACACTTTTCTCTGTTCATCTGTATTGTAGTTGACTGATTCTAAACTTTATAGTTACTTGAATATATATTTATATTTGTACTTTCTTTATACTTATAAACTTTGAATAAATATATAAATTAAAATTATGTATTGATGTCACATATTATTTGTCATATTTTTATTAATCTGTACTATATATAACTACTTACCACCAACTCAATAATAACTAAAATATTATTGTTTTGTAAAATAAATTATATTATTTTAAAATTTTTTAATAATTTATATATAAAAAAGAATACACATAAATGGAGTTTGATCTAAAGACATAATGATTTTAAACATTTAATTTACCATTTCAATTAAAGTTTTATTTATTTTTTTCATATAAATATTTTATAAATATAGTATATTTGGTACAAAAATTTAGTGGACAAAAATTCAGTTAAATAGATTACAAAATTAGGGATACTTTTTGATATTTTTCATGATTAATACTTGAAATTCGTAATTACTCCTTTAGAAAAATAACCACCAAAAAAATATTATAAGCATGAAGTATGGAGGAAAAAAATTATTTTCTCACCATATAGTTAGCCAAAGATAATCTAGTTTTATCTTAATATAATCGTAAAGTGATTTAATAATGTTTAAAGAAAATCGCCTTTTGAGCTTTAGGTAAGTTGATATTGTAAATATTGTATTAGTAAAGCGACTTAAATGTTTTTTTTTTCGATTTATATATATATATATAATTTAAAGGTTAAGATGAATTTTGGTAGAAAAAGGATACCTGCAAGTAAACTAAAGGAGAAAAGGGCAACTCAGGGCCGATGGCTCGATGATAAACAAGCAAATTCCTCTTAGAATCGTCGTCAGTTTCAAGCCATTCATCCACAGTTTCATCGCAAACACCTTCCACGAACCTTATGCCGCAGTCATTACACTTTATGTACGGTCGACCCGAAGACTCCGACCGCTTGATCCGCCCACAGGTGATGTAGTAATCGTTAAGCAGGTAAAACATGGCTTCTTTCATGTTCATGACAGTTAGCCCTTCCACTGCATGGCTGGAAAAGAAGTAAACCGCTTTGAGGTAATGGAGTTTCATGGTCAAGTCCAGGCCGCTTAGGTCATGAATCACGTCCGAACCGGTGACACAACCTGGTCCAACCGATGAGAGCCTAAGGTTATAGACAAGATCATGGCCTTGTTGGGGGGGGGGGAACCATGGTTTGCTTTCAAACTTGACTACTGGGAGATGGAACTGAAACTATGGTTGGAAAATTTTATGGTTTTCCGAAATGAGGTTTTTGGGGTTTATAAATTGGTTCTTAAATCATGAGCGGTGGGTGAGTTAATGGGGGAACATTTAATAGGGTCATTTTCATTTGTTTGTTGGATGTAAAACAGCTGGATACTTCGACTTTGCATTAAATCTTCATTGGTTTGAAATAGGAATTCATTCAATTACTAACCAGATTTGAGAAGATGATTATTAGCGTAGGGTAGAGGAAAAGATTGCTCTTATGGGTATTTCTTGGGGAGTTGGGTAGACTTACCATCACGTATTGTTTAACAAATATTCATTAAGAAGATTGTACCACATATGTCTAGATTATTTTACTCCATATAAACTTTTTTTTAATCTGATTGAGTAATTTTTTCAAGGAACTCTATATCTTTTTGGGATTTTAAATCATTCAGGGATTTTCATATAAATTTCACTATCAAGTGTTATATAAATAGGAAGTAACAACATCCATTAGATGCATGTCAACTTTTTCACATACTGCCAGACTAATAAGATATCTAAATGTGATTGTATCCATCATTAGAGAATATGTCTCTTCATAATCAATGCCGGGCCTTTGTGAAAATCCTTGTGCTACAAGGCGAGCTTTATATCTTACGACTTCATCAATTTCATTTTGTTTTCACATAAATACCTATTTATATCCTATCAGCTTTTACAGCTTTAGGTGTTTGGACTACAGGTCCAAAAACTTCACGTTTAGAAAGTGAACTCAGTTCTGCTTGAATTGCATCTTTCCATTTTGGCCAATCTTTTCTATTTTTACATTCCTTAGTAGATTTAGGCTAAAGATCCTCATTTTCTTTTATTATTTCAATAGCAATATTATAAGTAAAATTGTTGTTGACAACTTTTTTTCGGTTTCATTTTTTTCTCGTATTAACATAATTTATCGAGATCTCTTCATTTTCATCATTCCCATTTTCCCTTTTAGGTACCTGAATCTCTTCTTGAGTTTTATAATTAATTATGTCATGAGTCTTTTCAAGAATCCTGCCTCCACTATATGACCATCTTGAATGTTTGCTCATTTACTATATGACCATCTTATTTTTTAGATGTACAATAGATACATAACCAATGACTTTTCATACATAAGTTTTCTCCCTTGTAAGTTCTCATCAGTAATATTTTACCACGTAATTTTAATTGAGAACTAATTCTGAATATTGTAGAGATATACTCACAGTTTTTAAAAAAACTTGCAACTTTAGGTGCATCCAACCATAATAAGCTTTAGATAGAATTATCATATTCTATTGCTCATAAGTATATCTTTCATAGTCAAATATTTTGTTTTCGGCCATTTAATAGGGATGATGACAAAATAATATCATAAAGATTATAAAATAAATATAAATTAATCACCCAATTCCCTTTTTTATTCATATGAAATATAATATTTTCCTCATTCACAATCTCAATATGAGATCCATTACAAATAACTTTTAAAAGTAATGTATTAACCATCACAAATTTTGTGCTTTTTAGATGGTGATATATTAGCTCTTCTGGAGCTTTCAACTAATTTTGTACTATCGAATATTGGAATAATATTTGTTTGTTTTAATACCAAATAAGATAAATATTTTCTATTTGTAATGATAGAATTCATTACTATATTTTCATATTATTCCTCAAAGAATATTAACAGAAATAAAATATTTGGGCATATGCCACATATGTGACCACTAATCTTTCATATCAGATTGATAACATAAGTTATCTTTACCCTTTGAAAAGTTATCTTGAGAACTCTCACTGTTCTTTTATTTATTAGTATGTTCCCACTTTTAGTGGTACATGAGTATATCTTTTATTTTCTTTATATTTACATTCACTTCAAGGAATGCAATAGATTTACTAGGACAAACTTATAAACGTCTCAATTGATTCTTTATTTCATAATCACCGTCGCAAACATGCGTGGATTTTAAATTAGAATTTATCTATTCATGTTGTCATGATTAGTCTCCAATTATAATAAACATAATATAATAAATAAAATATAGTAAAATATACATGAAGATCTTTAACATCATCATCATCACCTTGACAAATCTATTCTTTACCTATACTTATAAAATTATAAATCAAAGATCAGGTTTAAGAACCATAATCCATTCTGAGATTGAATCTTTCAACATCCTAAAGATGAAGTTGTAAGGAAGAAAGTTTAAGGTGAAAAGGAATTTTATTTGTGGGATGACTTCGAAAGATTTTGAAAAAAATCGAGAATCATTGTGCTGATAATGAGTTATAAAATAAAGAGAGACGGAGAGAATAAAGAACAAAGAAAATATGAAAGCAATAAATAATGTACGTTATTGATCAAATGGATGATTTACAATGCTTCATCAAAGTCTCTATTTATAGGCATAAGGAGTATAAAAGAAGTAGATATCTAATTCTAATGACTATTAGAATTTAAAGTACATCAAAACTTTATCTTAATCATGATGGACATCCACTTAATAAGATATTCATAACAAAAATTTCATTATATATGAGTATTTATTGATTTGTCAAAATTTAAAAAGATAAAAATATCTTTATAAGAATATAACTTATTTTATAAAAAATGATTTTTTAATCATTTTTAATAAAATTGGTACTCGATTGCAGGGGCATAGTTAAGGGGCTGGTAGGGGGTCTCTACCACTCGTAAAATGGAAAAATTTTTATTTAGGCTCTTTAAAATTTTAAATTAACAAAGGTAAAATTACACTTTGCCCCCCTAAAATGATAAAATTTTGATTTAATCCTTTAAAAACTATAAAATATAGATTATTAAGATGATGAAATTGTATTTTTACTATTGTAAAAATAACAATTAATTTTGGCCCCCCTAAATTTTTTTTTGACTTCTCCTGTGCTTGATTGACTTGTGATACCAACAGGTTTTAAGTATAATACATATTTATCTAAATTTTATCCATTCAATATATGAACTTCAAGTTTTGTTTAAATGATTCAAATTTGTATACTGTTAAACCAAATTTATTTAGATTTATATTGTTTTTCTAATTCTTTTAAAATATGTTATTTTTAATTTTATTTAACATTTAACATTTAATAATTTTATATAATTTTGTTTTTAATTATAATTACAATTAATACATCTATAACTAAAATTAGAATTTGAGAAAGGAAAATAAATCTTTATGCCTACAACCAAAATCAATTATTACGATGTAAAAACAAACATTCAGACTTAGATCAGACTAAATTTAGATAAAATTCAAATATGATAGTGCTTAAATTAGAATAAAATCTAGATGGATAACTTACATATGATATTTACGTTTGGTGGAACTCCAACATAAGATCTAAAATTTAGCAAGACTTCAATCATACCATTGAACCAAGGCCTCAACTATTATTATTGGTACAATCTCCACTAATATATTAATGAATTGTTTTTTATAAAATATCTGGAACTACCCATAATCTTTCCTTGACCTTTAAATAAGAAGTTAAATGTATTTCAGCACATTCGAACTCACGTTCTTTTGCACTGACAACAATGTCATGCCAATAGAACTAAGACTTAACCAACAAATTAATGAATTGTTAAAATAAATACTTATCATTCCATCATTACATATAATGAATAGTTTTATTTTTTAATATATTCAATTGATATTATTTGAATACTAAAATTTCATGGTACTCATTTCCTGAATGGTGAAAAATATATATTTTTAAAAATAATAACAATGTTATTATATAAAAAATTGAAAATTGAAAATAAAAAAATAAAAGGAAAATGAGAAAAAAAATTTATTTATTATTATTATTATTATTTTGGTAAATGAAGAGCTACAAGGCAAGTTTATTTAAATGTGCTAAAAAAAATTGAGAAAGTATGCCATTTTTTAAAAGTTTATCGATCTATACTGTTTTTTGGAAAGAGAAAGAAAAATGTGTCCTATAAGGTGCATTTTCACTGAATTGGCAGAGAAAATGCGCCACATAGGACGTGTTTTCCCTAGGGGTGAGCGTTCGATCGAATCGAATCGAATCAAATGAAAAAATTTCGAGTTAATCGAGTTAACGAATCATTTTTTATCATCCTAATTTGATTTGAAATTTTCTCGAATCGAGTCGAGTGAGATGGAATTCGAATTGAATCGAATCGAATATATTTGTTCAAGTTAAATTTTAGAAAAAATTTTGGGTCCTTGTAACCACTGTCACCCATCGTAATAAAATTTGTCCACTATAATCAAATTTTTTATTACCTTTCATCACCTCATAATTTATTTTAATCTTTTATATACGGGTTAGCTTCTTTGCTTTCTTAGTTGTTTCAATTATCTTCATATTCTTGTCACTATGTATTTTGGAATTAAAAAACATATTAAATAGAAAAATATGATTTTTTTAATAAAAGTTATTTTAAAGATAAAATGTGAAATTGATACCAATATAAAATTTTAACATGAATATTTTATGGCATCATTAATAATTCAATTTTAATATAAATATTCAATATGACTAAACAATTCAATAATATAAATAATATAAAATGTGAAATTTAATTTAATAATATAAATAGTAGATATAAATAAAATTATTACTACTTATGTTTAGGGATTTTTTTAGATAATTTTGATTTTTTATTTGCGAGTAAAGAATGAGAAGTAAAAGTTTAGGGGGAAAGTAAAAAAGTTTTGGAGAGTAAAAGTTTGAGGGAAAGTAAATAGGGGAGTAAAATTTTGGAAGGAAAATATTAAAAAAAATAGGGGGGATGAGTTTGGGGTAGATTTGGGGCGGGATGGGAATGAAGTAAAAGTTTTGGGGGAAGTGGGAGGAAGTAAAAATTTAGGGGGAAAATAAAAAGTTTTCAGGGTTTTTGGGAGTAAAATTTTGAGGAAAAGTAAATGGGAGAGTAAAATTTTGGTGGGAAATGGATTTTGGGTAGATGGGGGGTTGAGATAGGAGGGGAGTAAAAGTTTTGGAGGAAAAGTGAGAAGGAGTAAAAGTTTTGAGGGAAAAATAAAAAATTTTGGGAATTTGGGGTAAAAATGTAAAATATTATAGTTTGATATTCGAATTTGAAAACTCAACTAGATTCGAACTCAAAATTCGAAAAAAAATTTGAGTTGACTTGAATAACTCGATTAACTCGAATAACTCAATTCGTTTAACTTGAAATTTGAATTTTTTTTCGATTTTTTTGAGTCGAATCGAATTTTGCTCACCCCTAGTTTTCCCCCATCCAAAAAAAGCGTCCTACATCGTGTGTTTTCTTTGCCAGTTCAACGAAAACACACCTTGTAAGACGTGTTTTCTCTCCAATGGTAAGTTTTCTCAACAGGCAGAAATCCCAATGGTTATGGGACCCCAACAACCATTTTTTCCCCTATATAAACCTTCAAATTCTCATTTTTTCAACTCAACTCTCAACTCTCAATTTGTACAATTTGATTCTCAATTTTCTTATTCTTGATTTGTTATTCTCAATTGTTAATTCTTGATTTTTGAATCCAAATTCCCAATTCCAAACTTCTTTTTAATTTTTTTCTTAATTCTTTGATTTTATTTTATTAATTCTTCAATGGTATATCAGTTTATTAATTTGGAAGACCAACACATATCCGACGTTCAATTACAAATGATAAGAAAATATTATTTAATTATTTCATTTTAATCCTTTAATTATTATGATGTTATTAAAATATTATCAAATTATTTAATTTTAAATAGTTAATTATTATATTGTTCAGATTAATAATTTTTTATGTTTATATAATCAAGCCAAACATTGAATTTAGGAGACGTACATAAACAACTTAAGTGAAGGTGTACTAGAGGTCATTCATGGACACTTGCGAGATGTAAGCTTTTTGTACGTAACTCGCATGCTCGGGGAGACTAAATTGGATCCCCTATTCATCAGTGCTTTGGTCAAGAGATGGAGATCAGAGATGCACACGTTCCATCTCCCATGTGGAGAGTGTACAATTACACTCGAGGACGTCAGTTTACAGCTTGATCTACCGATCGATGGGGATGTCGTTGCGGGGCCAGTTGTTAGTGTCGATTGGAGTGCAACATGCGAGCAACTATTGGGCAATGTGCTGAACAGGTTTAGGGGTAGCCAGATCGAGATGATATGGTTGGAGGACAACTTCCAAATTATCGAGGCTTCAGTGAGCGACATTGGAAAGGAGCAATTCACGTGCACATTCATCTTAAGGTTGATCAGGTGTTTGCAAATGCCAGATAAATCTCGCAATTTGGTACACTTGAATTGGCTACTACTACTAGCTGACTTGAGAGAAACGGGATGACTTAGTTGGGGATCGACAACATTGGCAATATTTTACTGAGAAATGTGTCGAGTGACGATACTGGGAAAATCTAAAATAGTGGTTGCATACTCCTTCTTCAATTGTGGGCATGGTATCTGTAACAGCCCGATTTAGACCCTAATCGAAACGGTGGTTTCAAGACCACGAATCTAAGTTAGAAAAATATTTTAAAATTATTTTCTGTGTTTATTTTGTGCGAATTTATATATATGAAATTTTCGTGATTTAATTTTATTGTTTGAGTGTCCGATTAAATAAAAGGACTTAATCGCGTAAAATGAAAATTTAGGGGCTATTTCTAAAAGGGGTTGAATTGTTAGTGGCTTTCTAAATTGAAGCCTTAAAGTGGTAAATAGGCCATATTTAATATTGGTGGACGGTAGTGGCCATAGTTGATAATAGTTTAATGTTATAATAATAAGGTTATATAGGTAATTTAGTTAGTAAACTTATATTAAATAAAACCAAAGTTAAAATACATGTTATTTCATTTGTTCATCCACCGAAACAACAAATAAGAAAGAAAAAAAAGAAAAGAACTAGGGTTCGAATTCAATCAAACTCAATCAAGGTAAGAGTTTAGCTCGGTTTTTGATAATTTTTAAGTTTTTCAGATCGTTGCTAAGTAATCTTCAAGATCCATGCTTTAATTTTTGATTTCGATGAATATTTTGAGTTATGCCATTGATGAGAGCTTGTGATTTTTGTTGTTTGATGATGAAATATGAAAAAAATGTTTTAGATTAACATGTTTTGTATTGGAGTTTTTGATTATTTTGAGTAATTTGGACTAAATTGCAAAAATAATAATTTGAGGGACTAATGTGAAATAAATGAATTATATGGGCTTTTATAGATATGGGTAATATTCAGCCTAACTTGGGTATAGAGAAAATTTGTGCATTTTGTGTTTTGTGCAATAGGGACTAAATTGTAAAAAGTGTAAATGTCAGCGGTAAAATGGTAATTTGCCCATTTATGTGTTTTTGGACTAAATTAAATGAAAACATGTTTGAATAAGCTTAATTTGAATATGTTTAGATCAAGAACCAAAGAAATCAGATTTGGATCAGGGGAAAACGAAAGTTGTCGACTAGCTGCCCTGTTCCGTTTTATAATGTCCGAGGTAAGTTTATAAGCAAATAGACGTACTAGTTTTAATTAAATGTAAAATATATATGCTGAAATGAAAGTTATAATTTTATTTATGTTATAGCCGAATATGATTAAGCGTGATCACTATGTTTCTGAATTGGTTTCGACCGAGTTACAACGTCCGAAAGCCCCGTATGAACCTTAGGAATAGTTAGGATACATATGTCATGATATAGGACTCCGATTTATGTGTGTGAGTAAGACCATGACATCGATATGTGATTCCGATATATGTGTGCGAGTAAGACCCTGTCTGGGACAGTGGCATCGATATGTGATTACATGTAAGACCACGTCTGGGACATTGGCAATGTATGTTATATGTGTGATTATCCGAGTGTCCTACCCAATTTCGAATGGTTCATCAGGAAAAGACAAGTTGTGCGAATGTGTAAGATAAGCTATTTGGCCAGGTATGAATTAGGTAAGTGCATTCGGCCTTGTGAATAGTATTAAAGTGAGTTTAAATTATATGTATGTATAAATACATGTATTCGACTATCTAATAAAAATGTACATGAAATTATATGATGATACATGAGTTTGTGTATTTGTGAGCATGTGAACTAGGTTGATATTAATTATTTGGCTTTGGAAGTTAATTGATAATTAGTTAACATGGATATATAAGTATTCGGCCAAGTGACAAATATGAATGAATATATATATATTTATAATATAGATTTTATATGATTAAATCTAAATGTTTTATAATACTATGCTTTGGTTTAGTTTAATTAAATTGATGATATATTTTGGGTTGTTCATTTTCTTATGACTTACTAAGCTATAAATAGTTTACTCTATGTATATGTGTGTTTCTGTTTTATAGATTTTGGAGTCAAGCTACAAGTTCAGGGATTGTCAGTGAAGTTTCATCACTCTATCGGCTATTTTGGTACCTTTACAAGTTAAACTTGAATTATGGCATGTATAGGCTGGAATGTGTTTTGAATATTGAAATTCGGATATGCAAAATTAAATCCATGCGAAAATGGCTTATTTCTAAGTTTGGTTTTGATTGTGCTTGATTGTAGTTTAAAATGTGTTAGTGATTATGCTATGAAATGTGAATGAGTGGCATAGGTTATGGATCGTAGATGTTTTGGAAATGGATGAGTAGTGATATGAGTTTGAGCATTAAAATTAGTTAATGAACTTGAAGGTGGTATAAATGAATCGGCTATAAATAATATTTGTTTGGTTTGGATGTGTCTTATACTAAAATATGTATATAGGTGAACATGCTATTTATGCTTAGTTTTGACCTAGTATGTTCTTAGATTTAATGTTTAATATGTTAGGTGTTATAATTCGCTGATGGAAATTTTGGTGCGGTCATGGTATAAATATATGTACTTGTTTAAAGTATATTAATTGATTCGAACATGGTATCTATATATATATTATCGAATGAGTGACTAGTCAATTTGGTTTGGTTTGTATGGATGTGAAAATACATATATTATATTTTAAATAATTGATAATCAGTGTTTGAATTATATGCTTGTAAGACAAAAATGTTTGAAGTAAGGTGATTAGTAATTCGGATATAATCTATGTACTTTGCTAAGCATGAAACATATGTATTTAGTATTATATATGTTCGGTTACCATGACAAATCATTTCTTTTAAGTCATAAGGGATAGTTTTATAAATGAACCATTACATGGTGTTAATATGCAAAAATGTACGGCACTAATTGGGATTGTCACTTTATAAATATATATATTAAGATATGTATTGGAACAATGTTTTGACATGTGACTGTAAGTATAACTTTAATTATTATTAGACATTTAAGTGATGCTTGAGCTTGGAATTTAGTAATGATTTCATTAATTAATTTAATAGTCAATATATACTCATGCATTATAATAATTGGATTATTCATTTAGATTTATAATCTATCTTTGTTAAGATCGGCATATGCTTTAATGTTTTAAATAATATATTATATATTATTTCTTATAAATGATATGACTGTGTATATATATGTATGATGTGAAATGTTTCAAATTTAAGAGCTGTGTTAGTTTATGAAATAAATTCTGACTGATCATCGAGACCTATTCATGTGTATATATATAATTGTTAGAAAATTGTGTTTTATTCTGTAATGCTTTATGACCCTAATCCGGCGACGGATACGGGTTAGAGGTGTTACAGTATCTACTACTATTTTAACTCCTCTGTATGCATGTCCCTTACGAATTCCCACTCGTAACATGTTAAAATTCATTTGATAATATTGTTACCGTTTTGGAACTTTTACTGTTGTAATTTTGAAATAACATATTTTTTTAATAGGTGAACAATCTCGCAAGCCATAGTGGTATACTGACTGAGCTCGAGGATGTCTGACTTGTTGGAACGCTGGTGCCTCCAAGGCACAGCGGAAAAATAAAATAATTAAAAACATTCCGGCGATCCAATCCATGGATCCATGTGTAAGGAACGTATCGGGGTGATAAAAGGTTTCGAAATTATCGAAACTTCAATCTGAGTAGACAGCGACGCCTAGGCAACGGGAATCCTGAACCACTATCGAACCAAGCCACAACCTTTCTGATGTCGGCCTCTACGTAGTCCACCCAGTTGACAATGAACGATAGAAAAATCTCAGAAACTATTTCAGTGATTTTTATGCTTGACGGCTACTAGACCCTTTTGCATAGTTTTGGGCTTATTTATATATTATCTCTTTAGGGTTTTTACCCTTGCTATATATAACACCCTTTTAATTGGTATATCTTTTTAATGAATATTAATTCATTAAAATTAATCTGAACATAATAGTCATCATTAAAATAAATATAATAATGTTTAATTGAAAATTATAATTACATTAATTATACTAAAGATTTCGGTAAACTATATTTATTTAAACTTATATACGAACCAAATTCATATACTAATGAAATTATGTTCTGATTATGTGTACAACATCCTTGTACGTATAGTATGTTCAACAATTTGATTGCTCAATTAAATTAATTCTATAATTAATTTAATTCATCTGACAATCAGAATACAATACCAACTATGTTTTACTCCGTTCATTTCAACCATAGGGTGTGACCCTATAGGTTCTTGTAACGTTAGCAGTAATATTAGAACGATTCTAATGTTACAAACAATGAGTGGCATCTAGCAATGAATCATTGCTACCTAAGTTATAAGAAGTCATGATTCGACATAACCTTTTGTGATTAACCTTTCATGCATTAATCCTTAAGTCCTATATCTTTGGAATGGACACAAGTCATGGAATAGTCACACTTGCATAGTCCATCCCATGTTTCTTGGTACCTTAAGTGAACTATGATACACAAATAAGTATGACATCTCATATCAACTTATTTGAGCATGGCCATGCATTTCTAGTCTCACTCAATCAAGTGGTCTAAGATATTACTCCCATTATGTAGGAGGGATTATCCTATATTGATCAACCATATCCCTCTACATAGATTGTGGTATATCCAACATTAGTCTTTATAGAACAACCAGTTACGATGTTCGTTTGACTATATCAAAATATACAACTCACGATGTTGGGATAATGATGATCTCAAGTATGAGGATCATATACATATTAATCACTATGAGTAACGTTGTGACAATTACATAATAATTCAAGAAACATACTCATAGCAGGTCAGTCCAATATGTTGTTCTCTAACACATATATTCATGCATTGATTTTGACACTCCATATCAATGATAATTCTTTATCATCAATCAACTACATGTTAGTCTTAATGCATTATTGTTGTCCTAGCCAACAATAATACTTGACTAAGGATCTTTTAAGAATAATCATATTATTCTCAGGACATTATTATAAAATAGTTTATTTATGTAGACAGAAAAGAAATTGAAATAATAATGGCAATGCCTTATATCAATAAACATGATAAATCAAGTATGTTATTACAACCATCTCGTGATTGATCTTTGGGCATACTCTTACATGACTAGCTTTAGATAAAGAAACCGAGGATGAGGTTAGTTTATGAATTTCATAGTTACCTATTTTTTATTCCAGCATTTGAAATTAAATATTAGGAACTTGTTGAAATTTATAAATTCGTATTGCAATTCGTGTGGATGCCATACGTGGAACTGAGGATTCAAGAATGTGTTTCGGAGGAATTTTTGGCCAATCGCAATATCTGGCATGTGAAAGTATCATTGGTCATTTTTACAATGGTCGAGATGATGAATCTAACCGAATGATGCGACAGTTCGAGTGTACACAATGTATTCAGTGGCAACCTTAGGAGCTCGATAACCTGCACATGACCGACATGCGGGGGAGATTGGATTAAAATTGGGCAACATTCCATAAGAAATATGGCAACATAGTTACGATTACTTGTCAACGCGTGAACCTTACTTGACGCCAAAATTGGTGACATCTTCAGATTACATGAATTGGTTCAAGCATCACGGGAAGCCATATCTATTGATGGATTTAGAAAGGAGTAGGTAACGTCGTCGTAAGAGGCCAAGACGAGGGCCCATCAATCCCAGGTTGGGAGGACATGCCGTGGACGAATTGATAACTGCTCCACTTGCACACGCAGACCTGGTTCTCATGCAACCTCCCGGTCAATATGGTCCATTTATTCCTGTCACTAACCCATTTTATTTTACACCATCATCACAACACGCACCGATTTATTTTACACCTACACCACAACATGTGCAATCATTCATTGCACCAACATAATCATCACCAGTTTATTTTACACAAGCACCACAACACGCACAATCATTTCCTGCACCTACATCTTCTCCAGGGATATATTTCGCACAACCACCACCTTCGCATCGTATTACACACCCCATGTGCCATCACCCCATGCGACACCATATAGTGGCCCGCTGATAGTGTCACAAACACCCTTATTATCATTGTTCTTCTAATTTGGTTTGTCCTTGCAAACGCCAACTCGGTTAGGGAGGATGCACTATAAGCTGTTGTGACACAGTCATAGTCATCCACGGAGGGAGGAGATGAGGTCACCGTTCAACCTCGACGTGCATATGAAGACGAGACCGAACATCAACCCTGACATGCACATAAAGACGAGGCTGAAGATCAACTTCAACGTGTACATGATATGAGGCCGAAGATCAACCCCAACATGGACATGAAGATGAGGCTGAAGATCAACCTTGACGTGCACATGAAGACAAGGCTGAAGTCCCAGTGGAGTCGCCAACCCAAACAGTGTGACAAAGCCCTAGGTGTACCCGACGCGCACTCGGTTGTGGCACACATTTAGGGGATCGATGATTATGTCTATTTTTAATTTTCTAAAGTTGTTTACTTTGTTTTACATTCACAATTTACACTTATTTAAAAAATATATATTTTGTTTACTACAACTGGGATGCATGTACATAAATTTTTAAGTTAAGGATTTTGAATATGTTGGGTCATGTTTCAAACATTGGAATTCTTGAAGGATTTAAATGAAAATTTAGTAAATTAATGCTGTATATGGTTTGTGTGTCTTTTACAGTGAAAAAAAGGTAAATTCAAACATACCTTAAAACTATAACAACTTTTATCTCAAATGCCGGATAAATTTACAATTTTTTAATTTTAAAACAAGAAAAAAGCAATTTCTATTAAAGAAAACATGTCCTACAGGGCATGTTTCACTGAACTAGCAGGGAAAATGCCCCACGCAAGACGCATTTTTTTAGATGGGGGAAAACAAGCCCTATGTGGCAAGTTTTCTCTACCAGTTCAGTGAAAACGCACCTTGTAAGATGTGTTTTCCTTTCTCTCTCCAAAAACAACATAGATCGATAATTTTTTTTTAAAAAAATGGCATACTTTCTCAATTTTTATTTTTTTTCATCATATTTAAATAAATTTGCCGAGCTACAAACTAGCAAATAAACATGAAATCACATTTAATTACTAAATAAGTAACATCTAACACGGGAAATCACATTTAATTCCTAATATAACACCTAAGGCATCACCATGTAAATTTGTTTCAATGCTTACTAGTTGGTTTTAAAGAACATATAATTTTGGAGCATCCATCATTGCAAATCCTTCCATTAAGTCGGTTGCTCAACTTACTTCTTACTAAGCATGACAAAAACAAGGTTGTACCTTCTCTATGTGTACTTTCTATATGTCTTTAATAGGCGAATCACATATTATATATTTTTCTTTGTTGAACAAATTTTCTACCGAGCAGATTCTAGTTCACAGTCAACACTGTGGCAGACTTTTGCAAGACAACCTTTGTTGATAGCATGTGGGATCTTAGACTCATTTATTACTCAGCTATCTTAAGAAGTCATATCCTTGATCTAAGACATCACAACACCACCACTACAAGAAGACAAGGTATAATTCTATTGTCCGTAAACCCAAT
This sequence comes from Gossypium hirsutum, assembly GCF_007990345.1. Lineage (NCBI taxonomy): Eukaryota > Viridiplantae > Streptophyta > Magnoliopsida > Malvales > Malvaceae > Gossypium > Gossypium hirsutum. The sequence continues at coordinate 66,605,858 of NC_053428.1, forward strand.
ATGGGTGGATTCCATTTTGTTCCATATATAAGCCCAACCATAACATCTAAGAAGGCAAAGTGATAGAAAGAAAACAAGATACTAGATTCCATCTAAACCAATCCACCAAACAACCACTTAATCCACTAGAACTAGTGGCTCTCCACCCTAGCCAAAGGTAAACCATTTCCATTATATCTTTCTCCTCCCCCTTTTTGATTTTACTTGTCAACAAACAAATCTCTTAGTCCCTGCAACATAGGTCTTTAATTCACCTAACTAAGCAAAGATCCTTAACTCCATCGATAACCCTTTTAGCATGTTAACCACTTGTAAATTGAAACTCTAAAAAGTAATTATCATGAGACCCTTTGTAACACCATTACCCGTATTCAATGCCGGAACAGGATATGAGGCATTATCAGACGTAGACACAAGCAAACATACATTTCCTAGACATAAATTTCCAGCCAAATTTAAAACTTTTCACATACATTCATATCCTTCCTAAAATGAACCTACGAGGCCCAAAACATGCATTGGAAACAGTTCGGGACTAAACCGAGAACTTTATAAAATTATACAACACTTAGAAAATTTTTGCTAAAATAGGGGTCACACACTCATATGGCTTGGGACATGCCCGTGTGGGCAGACAGTGTGGTCACACACGCCTGTGTCCCTAACTCGTGTAACTCTCTATTTGTCACCCAAGAACAAATTGAAGTCACACGGCCAAGATACATGCCCTTGTCCCGAGGCCGTGTCCTTCATACTGCTATGACACATGACCGTGTCTCATGCTTGTGTGCTTGACACTGAGCATTCTATTTTGCAACAATTTAGGTGCAGGGGACACACGACCGGATCACACGCCCATGGGGCTAATCATGTGTCACACACGACCTAGACACACACCCGTATGTCTACCCATGTGGACAATAATAAGGCTATTTACCAAGCCTTTTGCCACCCTTACTTGCATATATCTACTCAACATCACATGGCACAAACTCAAGCATGAAGAGCAACCAAATAATCACAACCAAGACAATAACATTTCATTCTCATGCCATTTTTAAACATGCTTAAAACATCAGCCTTTCCACATCAAATTATGCAAGTTTCCACATTCACAAATGACATTAATTCAAATATACTCATAACCAACATTAGCCAACTTTCAAGGCTATATACAAATTGAACCATGAACCATTCACATACCAGTACCATATCAACAGCTATCATACACACAACATTTATCATGCCATAAATCACATTGCCAAATATTTCACATTCACCAAGAACACCATGATCATATCACCATAGACATTGACACATATATGAATATACTTAGGCTTACAACCATGTTGCCAAAATAAGCCAACTTACATGGCCAAATAGCAGAACAAGCCTTTGATGATTACAAGCCATTACATTAGCTAAAATCATATGATGCATATAACAAAATGACCAAATCCTTATACATGCCATAACTCAAAATACTTGAATTCATTAATACCCAAAATGATAGCTTCATAGTGTGATAGGATCTCCGGCGATCTCCAACCCAAGCTAGCTTGACGACATTATAAAACATGGGCAAGGAAGGGGGGTAAGCTATATAGCTTAGTAAGTCCGTACGAAAATAATAAGCAACTCTTACCAATCTTTTATCAAGTCCAACAATATAAACACAAGATAATACAAATTGTTCTGAATCTCACAGTTATAATTTTAGTTAGTTTCAATGTTTACTCTATAACTTATAAGCATAATTTAACATATTTTGGCATTAGCCTAACAACCGTAATCTCTCCTTTGTAACATATTATAGCAATTAACAAATCATTTCAAACCTCATAGTAAACATGCACATTGATTATGTGTACTCATATTTCCAAGCATATATCTTAATATCTTTCAATTACCTAAACTTTTATCTTCCTGTACTTTCATAACCATTTTCATAGGCAAATATGCCAATCTTTTCTTATTCCGATATCCAATAAATCACAATTTAAGTGAATAAAACACGCTATTTCACAACTCCATTTGGCCTGAAATCCAAGCACATGATCTTCAACTGAATTTATCATGAATTTCATACATCACAAGTATAGACCAATAATCATAAGGTTTTCACAAAATCATTCTCATGGAAATCATGAACTCAAAATTTCATGAAGTCAATGCTTATAAACTTTACGTACATACATGTACCAATTCATAATACTTACATGCTCTTTCTCTTCTTTGACATACCCATTAAATTACCCGTTTAACCACTTGGAATACTAAAGGATACTCGGGAATCTCGTACTTACAGTACCGTACCATGCCATATCCCAAATATGGTCTTACATGTAATCTTGTATCGATGCCAATAGCCTAGCTATGGTCTTACACAAAGTCTCATATTGATGCCATATCCCAGATATGGTCTTACACATAATCTTATGAACCTTAATGTCATGACATTTGTATCCTATCTATTCCTAAGGTTCAATCGAGATTTCACGCTTGTCAAAACTTTATCGAATATGTCCAAAGGTTAATCACCATTCATACAATAATAAAGCATTTAAAACATAATTAAAACGATGCATTATTTACATATGAACTTACCTCGACATAAAAATGGCGAATAGGATCTAACCGTCAAATACTCGTTTTTCCCCTGTTTTAATTCCGAACCTCGTTTTTCTTGATCTATATTATCACATTTAACTTATTTAATCATTATACTATTCAAATCATCCCAAAATCACATTATGAAAAAAATTACATTTTTCCCCTAAAGTTTTACATTTTTAAATTTTAGTCCCTAGGCTCGTAAAATGAAATGTATTCAATTTCTTCAATACCCATGCCTAGCCGAACCTTATACATGCTTATATCAGCCCAAATTTTTCTTTTATTCACATTTTAATACCCATTTTACAACTTTTTACAAATAGGTCCTTTTTAGGCATTTTCATCGAAAATCACTTAGCAAAAGTCGTTTATCAAACAACTAACATGCATTTTCTACCATTAAACATCAAAATAGAAAAATATCCATCATGGGTAAAATTTTAGACTTTGATTATGTCTTAAATTAGTGGTAGAAATAGATAGATCATGTTACAAGGATTTCAAAAACATAAAAATCATTAAAAATGGGGCTAGAATGGACTTACAATCGAGCTTGGAAGCTTGAAAAACCCTAGCCATGGTTTCTTCTTGTAAAATTCGGCCATGGGAGGAAGATGAGCAAAAATTGGCTTTCAATTTGGCTCTTTAATTCATTTAATTACCAAATTACTAAAATGCCCTTAATGAAAAACTTTAGAAACATACCTAACCATGTCCATTTTTGTCCAAAAACTTAACCAATGGTCTAATTACCATTTAAGGACCTACAGTTTAAAATTTCATAGCAATCAGACACCTCTAACATATAGAACTTAACTTTTATACTTTTTACAATTTAGTCCTTTTGACTAAATTGAGTGCCCAAACGTCACAATTTTTGAACGAAATTTTCAGGAAATCATTCCATAAAATTTTAGACCATAAAAATATAATAAAACTAAATTTTTCTACGTCAGATTTGTGGTCTCGAAACCATTGTTCTAACTAGCCTCAAGATCGGGCTGTTACACCCTTCCCCTAAGCTAGTTGCAATCATCAAGGATTTCTCATAATCTCAATTGAAGTACTTGAAAATTCCCATATTTTAACTATAACCATAAAGCCAATTGTCGCACCAATCACACATCAAGCCTATTGTTGCATCTTTGGAAAATTCCTCTATCACAACACCATAAGTTGTTATTTTCATCCATCTCTCCTTAGGCTTAGTCCAAGTCACCATCATTGATCCTTTCTCTGCTCTTAGCCATTCCACCATACCTGTGGAAGAATTTTGTGGCTAAATTTAAGCTATGAGAGACTATTTCATATCAGTTGAAGTTATCTTTACAAAAAATGACTAAGTTTTTTTAGTGCCAAAGGTTCTAACAAATAAATTAGAAGAGAATGTCTTCGTCAACTCCATCGAATTTATGAAAGTCCTTGTTTTGAATATTCATAGCAACACAATCTCAAAGAGGGATTGGACACATTTCTAGCTTGCCTTCACCGTAAGAAAGTCTCTAAGAATATGCAACTTAAATTCTAGATTATAGCCACACAAATTACAATTGCAATCATTGCTCATACCTTTCTTAAATTTTTTTATTAGTTAGCAACTAGTTATTAAAAATGATCCACAAAAATTATCGAATACATTGTGTGTTGGAAAAAAAATCCTGTTTAAACATAATTTTCTTGCACAATAAAAAAATTAAAAATTTGAAAACTGACCTGGTTTGTGATATTTATAGCAATAAACCCTAATTGAATTCATACCTGTGTCTGCTTTGCTATTCTTGTATCATGAATTGCTTTGAGTGTGGGCTTGAACCAATTGAATCAAAATACAAAACTAGCAAAATTTTTTTCTCTTTTATATGGGGTGAAAATGAAAAGTCTCTCTTCTTTAATAGAAACAAATAGAATTGTTATTTTGGAAAAATATATTTAATAGTTGAGAATAAATTCTCTCTATTTTCGACAGAGTAACAATATCTTCAAGTTGTATTTTATTCCTTACCGATGCCATCTATTTAATTTAACTAGAAAAACAACTTTCTACTTAGAGTAGCAGTAGGTTGGACAGCACACCCTAGTATTTCTACTAGGGTTGTCACCCTATTCATGTTATATTAGGGGTTTTGGGCTTCTCTCACATCAGGTCCAATTACAATACTTCTTGGGCTTTTTGACCCAGTACTATGTAAAGTGATCCAATCTGATTCGGTTTTTCAATTTCCAAAATAACCTTTAATATTCTATGTTAAAAAAAATTTCATCCTTATTTTACCCCCAGTAAAATTTTGACGATTTTACCCTTGGTAAAATTTTGAGAAACTATGTTTAATATTTCACAAATCAACATGTTTGCTGTGACCGAATGATTTATTTTCATTTTCGGGATTCAAAACAACTCAAAAGCATAAACTTATTCTTCCGATCATTTTAAGTAATCTTTATAGAATTGCAAATGAATCATTTCTATTTCCATTTCCAATTCCATTTTTGAAACCTGCATTCATTTCCAAATGATTCAATTTTTCCATTTCGAAGAAAATCATAATCATTCTTAAATGTTTCCCATTTTTTCTATTCATTCTATTCATTTCTATTCAAACACGAAATTCTTTTCTGGTTTCAACGAGCTAGCGAAGGGATCGATTGGACATATGTAATTAGGACTCAAGTGATTTATTGTTAAGTTCGGCTTTTCACCTATTAATTATAAACTCATTTAGTTTCGAAGTAATTCCACTATAGTATTGTGATTGAGCTCTCTCTAATGACATACCATTAAGAAAACAACTACTCAGTGCTCATCCAATGACATTGTCATAAGTGTGTTACCCTTATAGGATATCCTTGATCTCTTTGGGAGAATATCCATTCTCCCAATATGATCCTATTTTATCTCATGGTAACCATTACATTTTTTTCATGAAAAGTCAATTACTATCGAATAGTAATGACAAAGATGAAAGACTCGTGGCCATGTTTACTTTTCATCAACCATGTAATACCAATGAGAGGATATCATTTACCCATGTCTTAGGCCATGAAGTCCATTATTGTGAATGATATTACGTACCACTTAATATTAGTTAAACATTAAACAACCAGTAAGCAACATTTGCTTCCATTTTTCTTTGTGTGCAAAAACCATGTGAGGATAATATATAATGTATTAATGTAATTCATGAATAATTTTATTAACCCATCTGTTCGAAAAATTACAAGTGTACTTAGATGAAAAGACTACACTTAGGGCACCCGTTTCAACATTATGTTCTTTTAAATTTCTATGTGACTAACTATATCTCACCCTTTAGTTTCCAATTACTTTAGGTTAAGTGTCTTTGTGCATCAACAATCGAACAATAGCCATTGGGTATTCAACACCAAACACATAAATTCAGTTTTAGCATATCTTGTAGTAGTGGAATACCTCCCATCAATTGTAGAACATGCTGTGGTAAAACATCATCTAGTGTTGCCTATGACTAACTGCTCTGTTTGTCTTCCATATCAACCACCATACAATTCATATATCTTGCTGAAAGTTGCAAGAAATAGTTTGTTAAAAGCCCCATCACTAGTATCCAATTATTATGCCAAAGTTCTTTGTTCTACCATTACCAATTGATCAATTAATGTGACAGCCCTAGTGTGACCCTAGTCGGAAAGTGGTTTCGGGACCACAAAACATAGTCATAAAAATAATTAATTGCTATATTCTATGCTTATTATGTGTGTACATGAGTATGTGGAAGTTTCATTCTCTAATTTTGCCAATTGCATGAGAAATTATTAAATAGGGATCGATATGAGACATGGTGAAATATGATAGGCTAATTTAAAATGGTCTATTAGTGCATGTACCAAAAAGGGTGGTTTTGCATGTCAATTTACCCAAAAGATGAAGAGTGGCCGGCCAAGGGGTGATGGTGCTCCACTTATTCTAATTTAATATGTTTTGTTTAGTTAACAAATGGCTTAAAATAATTATAATAAAATTGAATAAAAGAGAAAAAGGGAAGAGGAGTGTTCATCTTCTTCTCCATCTTGCCAAAACCGAAACAAAAAGGAAAGAAATAGGGAAGTTTTCATTAAGGCAATTCAGCAACCCTTTTTCTAGTTGGAGGTAAGTTTTGAAATGTTGGTTTTAACTTCCTTTGTATGTTGAGCTAATTGTTAAAATGCATTTCGGCAATGTCATGAAAAATCAAACTTTTATGGTGGTTTGGGCATTAAGCCGTATATCAAGAGGTTAGGAGTAGAGGTTGTTTCATGTTGTATTGAATAAGTAGAGATTATTATGAGGTTGAAATTTGTGGAATTTTAGTTAAGTAATGCTTGGTACATTCGGCCATATGGGTTAATGGAATGTTTATTTTATTTGTTAATTTCTTTTATGAGAAATGGGTAATTGTTAAAGCCGAATGAGTTATGGAAGTTTTTATAAATGTATGAAGTTCAAGGTGCAAAATTTTAGTCTTGATGTTATGGATAATTCGGTTGAGATATGGGGAGAGGGAGTTGTCATTTAGGTTAAGATCAAAGGGATGAGCAATAGGCATTAAAAGGTGAAATGTGTGAAACTTAAAGTGTAAAAACCTATATGTAATTACATAGGAAATGTTAAAAAACTAACATGGTATATTCGGCCATGTAGAGTACATCCTAGAGATATTATATTTAATTCCCTACAATCGACTAAATGGGTGATTAGTAAGGGTGATTGCCGAATATACTAACATACATATGCATGTGTAATTGGATTGTAAATATTTAGCAAGGCGGTTAAACTAGTTGATTTATTGATTAAGCTCAAGGAGTTAAAGGAGGAGAATCAAGCAAAGGCAAAGAAAAGATCATCGAGTAGCCGAGTTGGAACCGTCTTACCCAACACAAGGTAAGTCACCAAGCATGTATTTTGTATTGATCTAAATAGACATAATGTCTATGTAATTATGCCGAAAGGAATGATAAATTTATATACATGTATGCATGTGGTGATGAAAGTGTTGAATGAAAAGAAAAGAGGTGAGATGTATTGAGTTGTTGATCTCGGCACTAAGTGTGCGGGTATAAACATTTATGATCATGAGATTGGCACTAAGTGTGCGGGTTTAAATTGTACAACACTAAGTGTGCGAGTTTGATTATATAGCACTAAGTGTGCGAGTTGATTATATAGCACTGAGTGTGCGGACTTAATATATATTTTTGAATCACTATGGACACTAAGTGTGCGACATTATTGAGTTGATCACGGACAGCGGATCGGGTAAGTACCTTGAGTTCAGGGCTAATAGGCGCTATGTTTATATTTGGAGTTGAGCTTGGTAAGTTTGAACCTATGTGACAATTATAATTGAAGTCACGTACATAAGATTTATCGTGGAATAGGTGAAAGGTCGTTTAGTTGTATGATTGTAACGAAAATAAAATGATGTATGAAAATGCCTCAAATATCCTATTGATTAGTATATGGAATGTGAATGCATGACTTGGTATGAGATTGAACCGATAGGTCTAAGGAACTATGGTATGGTTCGGTATGGATGGAGTAACTAGCCTCGTTCCATTTTGTTTCCTCTTGTGATAATGTTATTAATGAATGGTAGTGCATTGCTTATGACTTACTGAGTTATATACTCACTCGGTGTTTCCTTGTCACCTATTTTAGGTTTCTTGGACTCGTCTCTTTTTGCGTGATCGGGCCGTCATCGAAGTCATCACACCGGCTAGCAACTTTTGATATCTTCTTTTTAGTCGGTCTAGGAGAACATTTCGGCATGTATAGGCTAATATGTTTTGTTGAAATTTGGTATGTAAACTTTTAGCCATGCGAAAATGGCATAAATGTTCGGTTGGATTTGGTTCTATAATGTTAGGTCGTAAGTCTTGGTAATTCGATTTTTATGCCATATGTCATGGTTGATTATTTTTGGTGTTAAAATTCATGATATGGCAATAGTGTAATAGGGAGATGTTTGACAACGATTAGCCTTTGGCATGGCTAGTCATGATCATAATTTGTGATATGTATGATGAATTACTAGTTAGCTCAAGGAGAAATCACGAAATAAGCATAGTTGCTTTAGTAACAGATGCTGGTAGCAGCAGTGACGTGAGATTGAAAAATCACTAAAAATAGTAGGAATGGAATTAATTAATGAATAAATTATGTAATCGAAGCTCGATGAGTCTATTTTCATACAGAAGAAACGAAATGACCATATGAGCTGTATGTTAGGAGATAATTAAACTCTTGTGAAACAGGGCCAGAGCGATTTCTGGATCCTTTGTTCCGACTTTGGAAATTCATTATAAATTAACCAGAGATAATTAGAAGTCATGCCATATGTACATAGATTCCCCTTTGAGTCTAGTTTCTATAGAAATAAACGAAATCAGTATAGAAGCCCTGTACAGGGAGATATTCAAGTCGTAATGCGCAAAGGTCAGTGTAGTCGATCCCTGTAACATGGGAGACTTTGACTAATAAACTGTACTAATTGGCCCAACCAAAAATTCTAGAAAAAAATATGTAGATGGGAATATGAGTTTAGTTTCAGGGAAAATTTATGGAACTGGATTTCGAGTTTCAGAACTCAAGATATGATTTTTAAAGCGACTAGTACGCAGATTGGCAGCTTGTCTGGGAAATTTTTTTATAAGTGGTTTGAAGTCTGTTAACACCTCGTGTTCGACTCCGGCGACGGTCTCGGGTTTGGGGTGTTACAATTAATATCTCCCTTAAGTTATCCCATATTTTTGTAATGGACTTTCATACAAAAGAAGCATTTGTTCTTTCAATATATGTTGGACAACTACCTTCAACCTTACACCTATTTTTAAGTACTTTCCCATAAATCATCAATTTTAGTAATGGTTTCAAGCCCCAATTTGAGTTAAAAAAGAATAATTTTGGTTCTTCAATATTAAAAATCCCAATCCTCTATTATTAGGCAATTGATAATATTGGTCCCAAATAATCTAAGATGGTTTTCTCTTCTCACTAGGGAATCTCCAAACAAGCTTTCGTGCAACCTTTTCAATTTTGTTGTACACATTAACAAGTAGTAAAGCACATTACATGAATACTTAGGAACTATGAGTAAATTTGACTTAACCAAGGTGATACATTCCGTCAAAGAAAGTAGCTTAGCATCCTATCCATTAAGTCTCCCTTGAACTTTGTCAATAATAAAGATTTATGTTTCCTTAGTAACCCTCTTGTGGAATAGAGGCCCACCTAAGTATTTACCAAAAGTCATTAACGTTGGTAAATTCTAGTTTACTGCAAATTTGAGTAGTGCAATTGTCCTCTAATTTCTTCAAATAATTTGCTTAAGTTTTCATGACATTGATCTTATGTCTAAAGAAGTAACTAAATTATAGGAGTATATTATTCACCACATTGGCATGTTGTACATAGACTTCACAAAAAAAATATAAATCATCAGTAAAGAAAAGATGAGAAAGTGGCACCCCTATTCCTTTTCAAGTGTATTGCTTTCCAAATCCCACCTCTCGCTACACTATTGATACAATGACCTAATGTTTTAATACCCATAACAAAAAGGTAATTACATAATGGAACACCTTGAAAAAGTCTTCTAGATGGTTGAAATTTGGTTGTTAAGGAACCATTCTGAAGGACTTGAATGGAAGAAGACAAAATACAATAGATAATGATATTACCTAATAGAGTGGGTAGCCCTACCTCACCCAAACAATCCTACATGAAATTCCAACGAATTTGATCATAAGCCTTTTCCGAATTGACTTTGATATTCATCTAACCTTTTTTACCTTTCCTCGTCTGTATGGAATGAATGGCTTCATCTGCTATCAAAATATTGTTGTTAATGTTCCTTTCCAGGATGAAGCAAACTTGATTAGAAGTTATGAGGGAAGGCAAAATTCTTCTTAATCTACTCACAATTACCTTGGTGATCGCTTTATACAGAAAAAAAACACACAAGCTAATAGGTCAAAACTGTGATAGGGACTCTAGGTCATCAATTTTAGGGATAAGCACAATTAATGTTTAATTATGACTTGTATTGATTGGCCTTCCTTAAAAGGCATCTCTAATCATCAGACATATTGAATCATCTACAATATCCCATCTACTATGATAAAATTGTGCATGGAATCCATCAACCCAGAGTATTCAATAGGGCCATTTTTAGGCTAGTATGCCTTGTGACGTCTCGAGAAAATTAATCTATGATGACAACCCATGTATCCCCGTACGAAGAATAAATCAAAAAGGTAAAAAATATGCCTAAACCAATATGAGTAAATAGTATACACTTTTGCAAGAAGTGTTGTAATCCTCAATTAAAACTAGTTGCAACGATTTTCACTCCTACTCCTACCCACCCAGAAGGAAAATGATTTGAAAAGCTCTCCTCTTTTCAGAGAACTTTCAAATTTTCACCACTTGTTGCTAGGCTAGTGAAAAATAGTCAAGAAATAATTTAGGAAAATTAAGAGAGCTGTCTTTTCTTATTCAAAACATCATTTTCTGAATTTGGGACAAATTTAGAAAAAAGGATTTTAGGATTAAATTCATAAATATGATATACTTCCAAAATTATATCCATTCTTTTAATCCTTTTAATCCTTCTTTGATTGGAATTATTAAATAGACTATTTAATAAATAAGTTAAATTAGATTTAACAAAAATAAAAACATGTGAAACATATTTCAGAATACTTTAATTGGACCCGTTTTTATATGTGTGAAAAGCAAGCATACATGTAACTTTCCGCCTGATGAAGCCCTGGAATTTCGAGTGTTGTTTATAGAAATAAGGCTTATGGAGTAAGTTCTGAATGTTTAATGTTAGGATTTGATTAAGTGTAGGAACTCTTCAAGTGTGCCTGTAATGCCCTAGTTCTGGCGAACATAGGATCGGATGCATAGTCATAAAAAGCATGATTGGAAAAGTAGTATTTGCCTAAAAGTCCTTTTCATCGTATAGAGTGGGCGGACTCCAATATGAAAATAAAAGAATAAGGTTTCAAACCAAATTTCTATAAGTGGAAGAATAAGATTTGTGGTTAAGAAAAATGATTTTTAGGGTATGACTTTACGCTAGTGGTATAATATACCCTATAACAATTGTGGTCCTTTGCCAATTAAGTTACAAGGCAAGCTAGTTAGGAACTAACTAAACATGACCTAAGATAAGTTAAAAGCTAAAGGAATAATCGAGTGGGTTTCATGGAAGTGACAGATTTTGGAAAAGACAACTCAGTATTGATGTGACGTTTACCAAGTACCGATAAGGACTTGGGTTAGGTTAAAATGAGTATTCAAGTTTGGTTAAGGAGATTGATCTTCTTCCCTCTTACCTCTAAAAGTATTAAGATTGAGAGGCTAAAAGAAGGTAGAAACATTTTCTTTAACCTGAGTCTGAAACCCCGAATTTTTTCTAGTGATTTTACTAACATCCAGGCAGAGGCGACTACAGCATCTTACTGAATGATGGATTGGAGTCCAAGCTATTGATTGCACAAGGAAATACTTGATCGAGAGTTTGGAGCCTTAGATGATGAAAGTCAAATGAGTCCCTAAGCTGAATCTTGCATGTATGTTATGTGTTCTAGAGACTTCTATGAAAAATGATTGAAACATGAAACAAAAGCTAGATGAGTATGCTATGACAGTTTTGATGTAAAAGGAGTATTTGGTAGACCTTATGTAACAACCCTAACCCGTATCCTTCGTCAGAATAGGGTTATAAAGCATTATCAGACTTATAACACAATCGAAAATAAATTTTTCAAACAACTATCAAATTCAAATACAAGTCATTCATAATTATTCATCAAGACCCTAATACGAGCCTACGAGGCCTAAAACATGCTTTAGAAGTGGTTTGGGACTAAACCGATATCTTAAAATTTTTTTAGAAAACATAGAAAATTTTACAAAATACAGGGGACACACACCCGTGTGTTTCACACGGCCAAAGACACGCTCGTGTCACAGATCGTGTGGACATTCAAAATGGGATCACATGGCCACGTCCCAGCCCGTGTCTGACCCCGTGTAACTCTCTGACTTGGGTCACATGGCCAATCACAAGCCCGTGTGACCAGCCCGTGTTCCCTTCGAAATGGCTTCACACGCTCGTGTGCCTGGCCGTGTGCTAGGCCGTGCCAAACCTGTAGGGTATACTGACTTATGCCTCACGGCCAAGTCACACGCCCGTGTGTTAGGCTATGTGGAGCATACTGACTTGGTTTCTAATTAAACACCAGGGGGCACACGGCCGTGACACTAGACCGTGTGTCATACATGGCTGAGACACATGCCCATGTGGATAAAAATAGGCTATTTACCAAGCCATCTTTCTCACCCAAATTTCAACCAGCTAAAAACATCAATTGGCATACTGCATAGCATCAATAGACATTCAAACCAATCTCAAACAAGCATAATTCATGCCATTTCAATACCATCAACTACAAGGCATACAAGTACCACAATATGCTATTCAATTTTATACCAAAATAATATTCTTAATTCACTTGGCTAGTTAACTTTATATATGCACTTTCTTACCTCTAATCACAAGCATACCAAATCTTGAAATTTCAACCATATAGTACTCTAAATACCAATTCACAACAAGCATATAAATGGCAATATTACACAACATAACAAAGGCTATTTGATCAAATATTTACATCACCAAATATACCAAAATAAGCCAACTCTCATGGTTATACACAAAACCAAACACTTAACTTTTACAGGCCAACTCAAATGGGTAAAATCCATTACTAGAATATACCAAAATGACCATAATTCCTATACATGCCACAAAACCAAAACACAAGTTCAAAAGTACCAAAGTAGAAGCTTGATAGTGAGATGCAATCTCCGACGACTCCCAATCCGACTTAGCTTCGAAATTTACTATAGAACACGAAAAAGTAAACAGAGTAAGCTATAAAGCTTAGTAAGCTTGTATGATAAATAAGTAAACTTACCAACCAACAATTCAATAACATAAATATCATATAATGCACTTCAAATTTGAAGCATAACTTAACACATGAATTCAATCCAAAGATTAAACACAATTTCCATCAACTTATTCAATTCAATGATTGTATAGTTCGCGTACATACCTGTACAAGCTAGTATTGATCTTATACTTATCCATATCTTTGATATACCTATTGAACCATTTAGAATACTATAGGATACTCGGGAATCTTTCACCCTAAGTGCCAGTACATATTAATCTCATATCACATATAATGCTCACTCTCAAGCTATCAATGGGTCTGCTTACACAAGCTGATGGTCATTACGTAGCTACATGGTGCTGCTCACACAAGCTGACGAGAATCTGCAACACATGCCAGATAACCACTGGTAGGACGTACGGACCAGCACCCAGATCACATAACCCCTAATGACATGTCATTCGTATCCTAATCTATTCCTAAGGTTCAACCTGGATTTCACATTTGCTGAATCATCGTCGAACATATCCGCAAGGTCGTATTCATAGATAATTCAATAATAAAAAGAAATTACATTCATGCTTATTAACATACGAACTTACCTCGAATGCAAAAACGATGAAATGAGTCAATTATTCCAACACTTTGTAATCTAGATCCGAATTTCACTTTTCTTAATCTATATGTAATCAAATTTAGCTTATTTAATTATCATTCTATTCAATTTATCCCAAAATGCATATTATGTCAACTTTATACTTTTTCCCCTATTATTTCAAAATTTTTACAATTTAGTCCTTATCTCATAAAAACACAAATTCATGCAATTAGGTCCCTATCCATGCTAGCTGAATTTCATATAGACCCATAGCAGCCCATATTTTTCATTTATTTCACAATTCAACCACAAAATTTACACATTTCATAATTTAACCTCTAATTGACATTTTTACCAAAAATCACTTTACAAATGTTCTTTATCTATTAATAAGCATACATTTTCTATCATTAAACATCAAAATACACATGTATTCATCAATGGAAAAACCCTAAACCTTTAAAACTTTTGCAAATTAGTCACTGGGCTAGCTAGATTAAGCCACAACAATCTCAAAAACATATAAATCATTAAAAACGGGACAAAAATCACTTACCTAATAGCAAGATGAAGTTGCTGAAAGTTGGAGCATAAAAATGGCTTCCTCAACCCAAATTTTCTATTGTAAATGGAGAAGAAAGATGGTATCTTTCTTTTGTTTTATTTAATTCATATTGTTTTATTCATTTACCAATTTAACCTTTATTATAAACCATTAAAAACACTTAAAAGACGTCTATCTTTGTCCACTAACATTAACAATGGTATAATTACCACATAAGGACCTCCACTTTAAAGTTCTATAGCTATTAAACACCTTCAGCTAATAGAACACAAGTTTTACACTTTATGCAATTTAGTCCTTTTTATCAAATTAGGCATTTAAACGATAAAATTTCTTAATGAAATTTTCACACAATCACACTATCATGCTGTAGAAATTAAAATAATAACAAATTAAATATTTTAACCTCATATTTGTGGTCTCGAAACCACTGTTTTGATTTGGCTAAAAACGGGTTGTTACACTTTTTATGTATAGAGAGTATGGGATTTGACTGGTCTAAGTCGTGATATGAATCTTGAGCCTAAAGGTTGATTGCTTATGAATGGTTGAAATGTACATGTGTATGTGTCTTGAAAACATGCTATGGAATGTGTCTGTTATGAATGAGTCAGTATGTGTGATGAGTCTATGTCGTCTCCACAGAGACTTCTATAAGGAAAAGTCCATGACACCATATCATGTAAAAACATAGCTGGTGGGTTATGGCATCATATGGAAAGAACTAAAGGAAGGTTATTTCCTAATGGTGTTTCTGCGAGACCTAAATGATGAGGGGCAAACCTCACGTAGGATGAGTCTAGGCAAATCCCTATCACAAAAACACCAGGAAAAGAAAAAACTTCGTGGTAAACCTCTGCAAAGGAAAACCTCTATGGCGAACCTTTGAAAATAAAAGTGTAACACCCCTAACATGTCTCTATTGTCAGATTAGGGTTACGGAGTATTATGACACATATAAAAAAATACATCATTAAACCATTCATTTATTAATTTAAATAACAATTTTCAAATCTACATTTCATTCAGAGCATAATCACATTTACTGGCCTTAAAACGAGTTTACAAGGCCCTAAAAATAGTTTGGGATCAATCAGAGACTAATTTGAATCAAAACAGAAAAATATGGAAAATTTTAAAAAATTTTGAAACAAGAATCACACGGCCGTGTGACAGAGTCCAGATCGTGTTACTTAGGGACATGGCCGTATGACTGCCCTACATGCCCCTATGCTCTGACCGTGTAACTAACTGTGTCCATGTGAAAAGTCTGAAACCTAAAATTAATAAGGCACACAACTATGTGAGTAGGCCGTGTGTGGCACACGATCGTGTGATAGCCCATGTCTCAGGCGGTGTGTACCTTAAAAAGCTTCGAAAACAAGGCAAACTTTCATCCAAAACTTACGTACCAAGCTACATCAAAATCAACCATTTCCATAATTTAAAAACACATTTAAACAAGCTTAAAACATGCCAAAACATTAAACCTAAGTGCCAAACCAATGTATCCTCATTGACACCACAATTCAATTATTAACCTCAATTCACATGTCACACCAAACTAATTTGCATTCAAGTTCATAAGTTCATACATAAAACTTATGCCAAACTTACGATTTCTTCTTATTCATTCACATTCATTCATACCATGATTCAAACACTTAAATAAATTTTATATCAAATGACCGAAACAACATTATACAAACATATTCACACCAAGATTAAAGACACATACACTAGCAAGCTAATACCATGCTTAAGAATCTTTGCATCAATCTTATATACAACACATGTAGTAAATGTTCAAAACATTTACAAAACACACCTATTACATGCCATATAACCCAAAATAAATGTATCAAAATCTACCAAAATGTATCTAAATAGTGTGATCTTCAAGTTGATCCAATCACCCAACTCTACAAAAAGTTATCTATAAGGAACATGAAAAGCGACATGAGTAAGCTTTAATAGAGCTTAGTAAGTTCAATGGCTGAAAAAATAAAACTTACCGCATAAACATAGCAGTTTCATTAACAAGATTAGCAAATAATAAATCCTATCATTCACAGTCACTTAACAAGTGAGTTTATACATGTACACATACAAGTTGAAAAATATATCCGATCACATAAGATCACTCAATATCAAGTCACGATATACATTCAAAAGACTATGCAGACACATATAAGATTTAATAACATGTCATATAACCATTTGAAACTTTCCCGATAAATGGTATAAATAGATTCGTATACGCGGTTAACCATCCAAAACACACCAAAACGTTCAAATGAGCCAAGCCAACCGAAAACACACATGTGCACTTATATGTCTAATTTTTATAGGTTTATTTAACACCTTTTTACTCTTAATTCATGCAAATTCTGAGCATGTGGATAGCTAATTGGATCATTTTAGTTCATATATAGGCATTGTGCATAATTTTAGTAAAGTATGTAATTTTATGAAATTTAGTATTAATTTTTCATAATTTTACTATTTTATGCTACATGTTAATTTTTACTCAATTTGCTACAGTTGGACCACTAAATTAATTAATGTGGGAGTCAATAAAAACACACATGCATATGAGCTAAAATCCACCTCATTTGGATGACTAGATGATGAATTGGGCTCAGAAATATTACCTTGACCCAACTTAAAGATGGTTGCTAAAGAGAATTAAATTGCTTCTTAATTGGGTTACCAAAATCGTCCAATAAGGGGAAGAAAAGCCCAAATTCGGCAAGCCATCAAGAGCAGCCAAAATTAACTTTGGGATAATTAAATTGAAGGCCCTCACACTTGTGGAAAAATCACAAACCAGCCTCCAACTTGAGCTTGATTGCCATCCAACCTATGCCATGAATCAAGGTAGAACCGACCATCAAATCAAATAACCACCAACCTCTGATCCCACATTTCATGGTCGGCCAAGCAAAGGAGCAATCTAAAGGATTCGTAAGTTATTTTTAGCAAACTTCCATACCACTCCTCTGCTATAAACACCACCCTTCATTTCCCATTAGAATCATCTCTCATCATTAATAAATCCCTTAACTCTCATCTTTTTCTCATCTTTCTTTCCTCTCTTCCACGCATAAGCCATCCATTTCCCCACTTCCCTTTAGCTAGAATTTCCTTTGAGGAAAACCACTCTTTGCCGCCACCTTCAGGAGCATTTTGCAAAGGAGCAATCATTAGAATTGGAGGAAGCCCCCACGATCGATCTTCGGAGAACCACCAAAATCATCAAGAGTTTCTTCTTCCCTATTCTTTAGTTTTGTTCTTAGTTATTCAACATGTTTGCAAATTGTTTTAATGATTTTTCATTGACAATGATGACTTAATTTTGTTTTAACTGGAATGATTGCATTAATTTGATGAAGTTCATTTGATTCATGTTTATGATGTTTTGTGCCTCAATTGTTCATGCTTCCAATTAATATCACACTATATGAATTTAAGGTTTTAGTGGCGTTTTTAGTGGTGTTTGGATGGAAAACACCGCAAATATTATACATTAGTGGCACTAACGGAAAATGCCGCAATAGGTAAAGCAGTAGCAACGTTTATGAGAAAAAAACTCCAAAAGGTTAAGCATTAGCGGCATTTATGAGAAAAACACCACAAAAGGTCAAGCATTAGCTGTGCTATGAGAAAAATGCCGCAAAAGGTCAAGCATTAGTAGCGTTATGAGAAAAACGCTGCAAAGTATGACTTTATTTTAAACGAAATGGAGTTGTTTTGCTCTGCTCAGTTTTATCCCAACTCATATCCCTAAAATCCCTTATTTTTTCCCTAAACATTTTCCCCAAATCCCTAAATTTATTCCCCAAATCAAAATCCCAAAATTTTTCCCCGTCCATTTGCTGCATCATCGTCAAATGTCCCCTCTACTGCATCATCGTCAACATTCCTCTGTCACAACCAATCGGTAAGTTTTTTCTATTTGTTTCTAGAGAAAAATTAGAAAAAAAGTCGAGCATTTTATTTCTTTTTTGATTTTTATGGGAAAAAGGAATGATAAGCATGTTTTATTTCATTTCTCAACTTGTTTGTTCTTGCATTTAGAAGTCCTTTATTTTCTGATTTTGTCTCTATTAGCTCAATTTTTATTATTTCATTTAACAAAATCCTGTCCCTATCGAAACTCAGATATATTATGTTACATAGTCATACCTTTAAAAAAATGGTCAAGTAGTTATTTTATTGAAGTAATAATTTTCTGTGTTCGATGATTTTGAGATTTTGGATGATATATTAATGGTTAGAATTGTGTGGTAAAATTTTCAAAAAGATATGTCTATATATACAAACATGTAGCACTAATAGTATCCATATATCTTGTTTGTTTTACATATTTCAAAACTTAGAATTGATTTAACAAGAAAGATGATGATTAGTATTAGTGAAGAAGGTGTTGAACAATAAACAAACTAAAGATAAGTCAAAGATCAGAAATCTAAGATTTGAGAGAAAAAAAATCTGAAACTATGAATCTTTGCCTTATCTTATTATTTATTTGTTTAATTAATCTTTGGTTAGCCATAATTCCTATTATTGAATAAGAGATAAACACAATACATGAGTTGTACCAGTAAGCTATGAATTTAATTATATATTTTAGGTGAAATTCCAAAAAATATTACAGACATAGCTTCTCTTAAATTCATTGATTTTTCTAATAACAACTTAACATATAAATATGATTTTCTACTTTCAGTTGTTATATATTTTTAATTAGTGTACAAGTTTTTTAATTTCTTAATATAATACTTTTGACTTAAACATCCATAGATCGTTATCTTGCAAATGGATGTATTATCCCAACTTTATGTCTTAAACATGATTTGTCTTATACCCTTTCCTTACAATCAAAATATTAACCCAAATTTATGGAAAAAAACTAGCTTCCTCTCCTTTTTTAAGTTTGTGCTGCTATTTGCAGTTTTTGGATTATTTATTTGGAAATTTTGATTAATTTAATTATATGTTTCAGGTGAAATTCCTTCTGTTATTGAAAAATTGACTTCTCTCTAAACATTTTCTCTTACCAATAACAAGTTAATAGATATAATTTCATCTTTCTTATCTTATATTCTTTCTATTAAATTTATGCATTCCGTAATTAAAATAAAAGTTATCTCAAGTTTACGTTGAAAGACAATTGTAGTAGTTTCCTTTTAATAGATCAAAATCTTAGAGTCTTTCTTATACATCTAGAAAATGCAAGTGTTGTAAAGTAAATTAATCTATCATTTTATTGGCTCACTTCAATAAATATCTTGAAAAACTATAAAAATATCATGTTATACATTACATGTGATAATTAAATGATAACAAATTAATTCAACTATTTATTAATGATTAAATTAATAAATAATTAGCTTTTTTTAAGAAATGCAATAAGGTGGCATAATTTGATTGAAAAAGGCCTATGCTAATGTGATCTAATTGTTTTATGCAATACTATCTCTATAATTTATTACATTATTATGTTTAATCAGTTTTTATTGAGTTGTGGCCTTAATTATAAGTGCAACTATTGACCAAGTCTTTCATTTTGTGTTGTGTAAAATTGTGGTTAGAGTGCAATTGAAGGTGCTCATAAGCTTGAATCTATCCTATTTAAATTTTTTAGAGCAAAATTAGGTCAGGTCAGGCCATTATAAAGTTGAAAAAACTAAAGTTGATTCCAACCCATAGCAAGCTGAGTCACCTTGCTCATGAACACTTTTAAGTGCAATACTTGCTTGCAATTTTTTACTTAAATTGTGAGTCATGAGATGTTGTGCCTAGATCCTTAGAATAAAAACTTTAAAGTATTGAAGATTGATTAAAAATTATTAAATTCAGTTATTCCTCTCCTTTTGGTTTGCCTTATACCTACACTAAACTTTACTGTAGAAATCTTGGCTTTTGATCCATCATTTTTCCTTGGTTTTGATATTTGTTCAACCATAACTATTGTTTGTTCTTGACTTGAATTAATCAAATAAAGATTTTTTTTGCGTTAGATGATTTTGAGAATTTGGGTGATATATTGATACTGACCTTTGTGTGTTAAAATTTTTAGTACCAGTACTAGTACACAATTTCAATGGGTTCGCCAGGATGTGGATGAAGATATTTATGAATCATGATGTAGTAAGATTTTATGATTTTTTAATTATATGTAATATTATAATTTAAATCTTGATCTTGTTAAATATTTCAACTATTTTATATGTACTATTATTGTTGTAATTAGTTACTAATATTTCGACTATTTTATGTGTATTGTAGATAAAATGCTTAGAAGAAGATTGCAAGATCTAAGTATTATTAAAAATCCTCCAAATTCAGAAGAAACAAATAGTGAACAATAGACTGCTATTGGATCTTCGAATGTTCCGAATACAACTGACTAACCTGCAGAAATTCAAAGTAATGGTAACTTTAATTTACATTCATGTTGACTTTTACTATTGAATTTTGTTTCAAATTCTTGTATTATAATATACCATTTTTTTAGTTGAAAGTGGTGAGAGGTGCAAAACTTGACGATGTACGCTATTAAAAGACTTATATGAGTTAAATTCTATCGAGCATGTCAAAGTAGCTAGAAATAGTCATGGTCAGCCTATTGGATCAGAAGCTCGACTTTTAGTAGGATACTTGGGCATTATAGCACGAAATGCCAATCTGTTGCCTATCAACTAAGAGTCATGGCATCATATGCCTGATAGTAACAAAAATCAAGCTCTAGATAATATTAATGTAATAACGTGAATGTAATTTATAATACTTTGGTTTAAGTTTCATTTATATTTACTTTCTAAACTTGTGTTATTTGCAGAAGAGATTTGCTTTAGAGGTCTCGGATAATTATGTGAAGAAGACATTGGGAAAAAAATGGAGAGACCATAAAAGTGATTTAAAGAAGGAATATTTTAAGAAAAATATAAGCCTCGAAGAGAAATTGCGAAATGTCCTGTCGGGAATGTTGAGGTACCAATGGGAAGATACAATTAGATTTTGGAATTCAAAGAAAGGAGAGGTATTACGTACCGGTTTATAGTATTTACTATATATGTAATAATAATTTCATAATGTAGGATTGTGAGCGAGTTGGAACTACCGGTAGGCAAAAACAAAAATTCACGCACACAGTTGGGTCAAAAAGTTTTGCTTGTGTAGTTGATGACAAGATATTTTGAATTTATTAATTGTGTCAAAGATTAATTACTTTCTACTAAATAATATTTTTCCTACTATATTGTAGGAACTGTCATTTGGTCAAAAAGTTGGACACCTCAACTTTTTGACATTACACGTAGAAAGAAAGATGGACCTCCTATGACTACTGAAGCTGCAGAAATTATGGTATATTTACTTAATAAAATTTGAATTATTTTAAATATTTATCATGTTTAATTATAATGGTTTAATTCATCATTTGTAATGCAAATAATGTTAAGTTATGTTGCATTTGTTTTGATTATCTATTTCGTTTCTAACTCTTTGACTGATTTATTAGGAGAAACTAAAGTATAAACGGGCGGAGTATGAAGCGATCGCTTCAAGTGATAGTTCTATTAATCTTGACAAAATTGATAACTGAATTATTATTGAAGTTTTGGGTCTTGAAAGGTATGGTCGGGTTCAATTTCAAGGATCTTTTGTTAACCCAACTGTAACACCTTTAACTCGTATCTGTCACCGAAACAGGGTTACGGAGCATTACCAAAATTTATAGATCAAATATAGATATTTCATAACATTTAACATTCATATAAAAAATCATTCATAATTAATCATATTGTCCCTTAAATTAGCCCTCGAGGCCCAAAATATGAATTAGAAACAAGTCTGGAGTAAACCAGGTATTCAAAATTTTTTTTTTGTAAAATTTCAAAAGTTTTCCAAGATACAGGGAACACACGCTCGTGAGGTCAGGAGACACGTTCGTGTCTTAGGCCGTGTTGTCATTCGAAGTAGGGTACATAGCCATGTCCCAGCCCGTGTCCATACCTGTGTAACTCTCTAGCTTAGGTCACATGGCCAAGTCACACTCCCGTGTGCTAGGCCGTGTGAACATAATAATTTTCATTAAATAGGTGCAGAGGTTACACGGCCAAGCCACACGCCCATGTGATCAATATTGAGCATTCTATTTTGAAAATTTTAAGATGAAGGGGACATATGGCCAAAATAGACGCCTATGTGCTAGGTCGTGTGTCACACACAACTGAGACACATGCCCATGTCTCTACCTGTGTGAACAAAATAATGCCATTTCCTAGCCATATTTCTCACCCAAACTTGTCTTCCACCTACAATAACACTTAAATACATTCCTAAACCAATAGAAAACATTTGAATTAAGCCAAAATCAAGTCTTATGCATGACATATCACTCCATAAATCTATATATCCAAACTTACCTATTTGACCAAAAATGCAGAGAGACATACTTATGAAGTTTACTATCAATTAACCATACTAAACACTCATATCAAACAAGACATTATCTCATATATATACATCAAAATACATTCATCACAAGCCATTCCAATGGCTAATTACAACCAAAACATTTATATGCCAATATTGGCTGTTTAAACCTATAAATGCCATTATAACCAAAATTAATTTACTATTTATACCGAAATGAGCCGATGGATAGTGTGATGTGTCTCCGATCAGCTTCCAACCTTATCGAGCTTCCGTACTATTATAAAATAAAGGAAGTAAAATAGAGTAACCATATTATGCTTAGTAAGTTCGTATAATAGGAAATTAACTTATCGATTAATTTACATTTAAGGTAAGTAAATAAACATGCTCAGACCGATTTGGCCTGTAACGCCCCGTACCCGAGACCGTTTCCGGAGTCGAACACGAGGTGTTAACGAACTTAATTCATTACTTAAATAGCTCATACAATTCATTTTAAAATTTCCAGATAAGTTGGCTAACTGCATCACAGTCGCTTTAAAAATATTATCTCGAGTTCCAAAACTTAAAATCCAATTCCGTTTATTTTTCCTGAAACTAGACTCATATATCTATCTACTAATTTTTTTCTAGAATTTTTGGTCGGGCCAATTAGTACAGTTTATTAGTTAAAGTCTCCCCTATTTCAGGGTTTGACTACTCTAACCTCTGTGTATTATGAATCAGATATCTCCCTGTACAGAGCTTCAATGACTATGCTATTTGTCTCTAATAAAACTAGGCTCAATAAGGAATCTGTACATATAAAGTATAACTTCTAATTATCTTTGTAAAATTTATGGTGAATTTCCAAAGTCAGAACAGGAGATCCAGAAATCGCTCTGGCCCTGTTTCACAAAAATTTAAACATCTCATAAAATATAGCTCATATACCTATTTTGCTTATTCCATATGAAAATAGACTCATCAAGATTCGATTCCATAACTTATTCATTATTTAATTCCATTTCTACTATTTTTAGTGATTTTTCAAATTCACTTCACTACTGCTGTCTGAATCTATTTTATGGTAAATTTTACCTATTTCATGGTTTCCATGGATTAGCTAGCAATTTGACATACATAACACCAAATATGATCATGATTAGCCATTCCAATGGCTAATCATTACCAAGCATTTCCATACCACTCAATAACCATATCATAAGACTATATATACAAAATTATTATAATGCTATACATGCCATACTCAAAATATACAAGCCATTATGCCAAGATAGTATACGGATAGTGTGAGCGAGACTCCGACCGTTCCCGATTTCCGAGCTAGCTTGTCAAAACTACAAGGAATGAAAAGGAAGGAGTAAGCATAAATGCTTAATAAGTTCACATGCAAATAGCAAGTAACATAACCATATAAGCAAACATAAAACATCATTTGCATAATCATCACCAAGACATTCATATCACATTTTCATTTATCATCTTACCATATTGTTGTTATATCGATTTTTCAACCTGAGGGTTAAGTACATACCTGTTCAAAGTACCCATTTCACAACACTTACCAATACGTCCCTTTCATCTTGAGTATTCCTCCATTTCAGTAGAACTTTACCCGTTGAACACATCGGAATATAATTCGGATACATGGAAAGTTTGCACATAAGTACCACATATGTAGCCAAGCTACCATGTAACCCGCCCATAAGTGAACTCGGACTCAACTCAACGAGCTCGGGCGTTCACATCCATAAGTGAACTCGGACTCAACTCAACGAGCTCGGATGCCTAGTTACATCTCTCGAACTCGGACTCAACTCAACGAGTTCGGACATTCGCATCCACAAGTGAACTCGGACTCAACTCAACGAGTTCGGATGCTCAACCATCCTAGTGACATGTCACTTGTATCCTAATCTATTCCTAAGGTTCAAACGGGATTTTTCCCTCGATCTCACATTTTTCCTCTTCCATGGAATATCAGAACCGATACTCGGTAGCAATTCATATTTATCAAGTAGTAAACATATTTTGCATATTACTCAACATTAACTACAAAGCATAATATTTCACGATAAAAAAATCAGCATACCATATAATTAACATCAATAACTTAAAAATAACAATTATGCTACATTATTTACACATGAACTTACCTCGTATGCGAAAATGGCTACTTTTACCATTTCGTCCACAACTTGGTATTTTCCCCATTTTAGCCAGAATTTTAGTTTTCCTTGCTAATCGAGCTTGGAAGCTTGAAAAACCCTAGCCATGGTTTCTCCTTGCTATATTCGGCCATGGGGTTGAAGATGAGCAAAATTGGCTTTTAATTTTGTATTTTAATTCATTTTACCCCTAAATGACCAAAATGCCCTTACTACTAAACTTTCCAAAAATTCCATCCATGTCCAATTTTTGTCCATAGACTTAGAAATTGGTAAAATTGCTATTTAAGACCTCCTAATTAATATTTCAAAACAATTTCATACTAGAAACTTCTAGAATACAAGTTTTGCAAATTATTCAATTTAGTCCCTAATTTCAATTTAAGCACTTTATGCATAAAATTTCTTCACGAAATTTTCGCACAATCGTGCAATCATATCATAGACCTTAAAATAGTCATAAAATAATTATTTCTATCTCAGATTTTGTGGTCACGAAACCACTATTCTGACTAGGCCCAAAATCAGGATATTACATGGCCAATTGCCTAAACTCATATCCTCATCAAGCTTGTTAGTCATGTAATTCACATAAATACTAAGAAATAAGAATGAGCTCATCAATATTCAATTTCCACATATATGTATTTATCACTTCAAGTGTCCATGAACATGTACATATCATATCTTTGTATTTCAAGTATTTCTCATAATAATTCATCTTGTATTCATATCATCTCATATTGAAACTTTACCTGCTAAATCATTAAAAATATCGATGGATACAAGGGTAGTGCACTTGAAGTGTACAAAACTGTAATCCGTCAATTCATATTCGGGAATGCTCATACAAGCACATAAATGGGAACTCTCTCTCTTGAGCCATATAACAGGAAGCTCATGCGAGTTGTAAAACGGAAGCTTATCCAGGCTGTATAATAGGAAGCTCATAAGAGCCATATTCAGGAAGCTCATACGAACCAATAATGGGTAGCCTTGAAGAGCCATTAATTAGGAAGCTCCGAATAGCCATATATCGGGAAGTTCAAGCAAGCCATATCGAGAAGCTCCGGAGAGCCATTAATTAGGAAGCTCACAAAGAGCCTTTAGTCTAGAAGCTCACAAAGAGCCATATATCGGGGCACTCATAAGGGATGTGGTGTATCTACAACACATGCAAAGTCAACCAAATCGGGATGCTCTGAAGAGCTATTAACGAGAAGCTCGCATGAACCATATAGCGAGAAGCTGGAGAGGTCCATAAATAGGATGCTCATGAGAGCTAATAATGGGGCACTCTTTCAAGGTGTGGTGTGTCTGCAACATATGCAGGACCACAACCAATTCGGGTACACTGTATCCATCGAATTTCATTTATTCAATCAGGACTTAATACTGATCGAGCATTATGGAAATGTTACCGATTTTTATACATGTCAATTATACAATACATATACACAACATTCAATTTAAAACATATAAATATGCAATTTAATTACACGAACTTACCCGACAAATGTTCTTGTACGCAAAATCTACTAATCCGATACTTATTTTCTTTTCCTTGATCTAACTTCATTTTTTATCTATCCGAATCTAATTATGCCAAAATAGTTTGCTTGAGTTCAACACCAATAACTAGGGTTTCCATGCCTTTAATTTGGGAAGGATGATATAAAATGATGATATTTCTTATTTATTTAAAATATCATCTTTTATTATTTCATCTTTCCAATTTAATCCTTTTCATTATTTAATTTTCCATGGATGAATCATCATTCTTATCTACTAACTCCTCTTAATGGTCTATTTGCATATAAGGACCTCAAATTTTGAATTCCATAGCTATTTGATACTTATACTTACTATAACTCAACTTTTGCATTTCATGCAATTTGGTCCTTTTATCAATTAAACATGTAATCGGTAAAATTTTCTTAACGAAATTTTCATACGACATTCCTATCATATCGCAAACCATGCAATAATATTAAAATATATTTTCCTTCTAAACTCGAATTTGTGGTCTCGAAACCACTGTTCTAATTTCACTGAAAACGGGCTGTCACAACTCTCCTCCCTTAAATAATTTTCATCCTTGAAAATCTTACCATTAAAGAGGTTCGAATACAACTTTCCCATTGTTTTCTCAAGTTCCCAGGTAGCTTATTCTATTCTATGCCGTTGCTAGAGGACTTTTACTAAAGCTACCTTTTTATTTCTTAACTCTTTTATCTCGTCTGCCAGAATTTTGATTAGTTCTTCACTTCTTAACATCTGTCGGAGAAATAATATGTGAATGATCTGATCGATATCGTCGTAGCATAGACACATGAAAGACATTGTGAATCTTTTCTAGTTCTGGTGGTAAAGCTGATCAGTATGCAACGAGTCTGATTCTCTCAGTGATCTCATATGGCCCGATAAATTGTGGACTCAGTTTTCCTTTACGACCAAACTGAAGAACTTTCTTCCAAGGTGATAATTTCAAGAATACCTTGTCACCAACTTGGAAATCTATCTCTTTTCGTTTAAGATTCGCATAGGATTTCTGACGATCAGAAGCTGCTTTGAAACTGTCTCGGATCACCTTCACTTTTTATTCAGTTTCACAGATCAAATCAACTCCATGTATCTTTTTCTCACTGAGCTCAGTCTAATATAATGGAGTTCTACATTTACGACCATACAAAGCTTCGTACGGTGCCATCTTAATGCTTGACTGATAGCTGTTATTATATGCGAATCCGACTAATGGCAGATATTTTTCCCAATTACCTTTAAATTCCAAAATACAACACTGAAGCATATCTTCTAAAATCTATATTACACGTTCTGATTGACCGTCAGTCTGAGGATGGAATGCAGTACTGAAATGTAATTGCATACCTAGAGCCTCTTGCAACTTGTTCCAGAATTAGGATGTGAATTGAGGATCACTATAAAAAATAATGGAGACCGGCACTCCATGTAACCTGACAATTTCTGAAACATACAACTCTGCTAATTTGTCCAAGGAGAAATCCATACGTACCGGAATAAAGTGTGCCGACTTCATCAAACGGTCAACGATTACCCAAATGAAATTTTTATTTTTTAGAGATAGGGGTAACCTTGACACAAAATCCATGGTAACTCATTCCCAATTCCATTCTGATATTGTCACTGGCTGTAATAATTTTGAAGGTACCTAATGTTCAGCTTTAACTTGCTAACATATCAAACATCTAGGTACAAATTTTGAGATATCACGCTTCATTCTCGGCCACCAGTACACCTTTTTCAAGTCATTATACATTTTATTACTCCCCGGATGAATAGACATAATACTATTATGAGTTTCATGGAAAATCTTCTGTATAAGCTCCTAATTTGTAAGATCCTAATTTTGGGCCTAGTCAGAATAGTGGTTTCGAGACCACAAATTCGAAGTAGAAATATTTGTTTTATGATTTTTTTTAGGCCCATGACATGTTTGCATGATTGTGTGAAAGTTTTATGATGAGATTTTATTGATAAAGTGTCTAATTTGACATTTAGGACTAAATTGCAAAAGTTGCAAAATGTGAGTTCTAGAAGCTTTAAGCATGAAATTCCATGGATTATGAAGTAGAGGTCCTTAAATACAAATTTTCCTAATTTCTAATTTTATGGACAAAAATGGGCATGCATGGATAAAATTTGAAAGTTTAGTAAAAGGGCATTTTGGTCATTTGGTTAATAGAAGAATAAAAAGGGAAAAATAAGTCAAAATGTCAAAATTTCCATGCTTACGATAGCTAGGGTTTCTCAAACTTTCAAGCTCAATAATCAAGAAAAATAGAGTCCAGGCCTAAACCGAGGAAAGAACAAAGTTGTGGACTAAATCGAATAGTTAGCCATATTTTGGCATCGAGGTAAGTTTGTGTGTAAATAATTCAACATTATGTTATTATGTATATAATGATTTGATATTGCATGAAATTTATATTTGTCTCTATGGATTTGGTTGTTGATGACTCGATGATGATCCGACGAAGATTTGGTACTACGAAATCCCGGTTGAACCTTAGGAATAGATAGGGTACAAATGTCATGAAAATAGAGTTATGTGTGGTTTCGTTTAAGACCATATCTGGGATATGGCCTCGATATGTGATCCCATGTAAGACTATATCTGGGATATGGCATTGGCATTAATATGTGATTTTGTGTAAGACCATGTTTGGGACATGGTATCGATATGAGACATCGTGTAAGACCATAGCTGGGCTATTGGCATCGACATGTGATCCCATGTAAGACCATAATTGGAATATGGCATTGGCATCTTACTATGTGTATGAGATTTCCCGGGTATCCTTTAGTATTCCAAGTGGTTCAACGGGTAATTCAAAGATTATGTCAAAGAAATGACAAGGTATGATCATGTCGGAAGGGTACAGGTATGTACATAAAGCTTATAAATATTGAGATTATGAATCGATGAGACCTCGGTAAGAAGTGAATGAATGAATCATGATCATGAGTATTGTACACTATGTAAACAACATGATTTAAGATGTATCTATGATACTTGATTACATTGTGATAAATATTATTATGTTATGTGTATAATAATGCATGACTAATGTTATTAATTATTTACATGCTAACTTACTAAGCTTTATCCTTACATTTTCCTTATAGTATCGCCAAGCTAGCTTAGGGATCGAAGGATGTCGGAGCTCGATTCACACTATCAAACTAATCTTTTGGGTATAGTAAATTTAAGTATTTTGAGTATGGCATGTATAGGGGACTTGGTCATTTTGTTATGTGTCATATTGGTTAGCCAAAAGTGTTGGCTTATGATAATATTATAATTTCATTTTATACATGGCCATGAGATATGACTTATATTGATTATTAGGTTATAAACCTATTTATTCACACATGCATGTGCCTATGCAATTGTGATGTGGTTGGTGGTTGTGTGGATGTGATAAGTTATTTTGTGCCTATGAATGCATGATGATTAAATTGGGATTCGTTTAATATGATGATAACCATGGCTTGAATGAGAATTGGTAAGTTGGGCTTGACAACGTATGGTGTCTTATGCATATATAAGATAATACGATATTGCCATAACCATGACTTGTTTGAGGATGATTAAGTACTTAATTATGCCATGTTAAGTGCCTTTGAAGTCTTGTATGTGTTTGTGCAAATAAGGGTGGCAATTGGCTTGGAAAATAGCATCAAAGTTGTTCACATGGGTAGACACACGAGCATGTGTCTAAGCCGTGTGTGACATATGATCTGCCCCATGGGCGTGTGATACGACTGTGTGTCCCCTGCACCTTAATTATGTAAAACAGAATGCCCAACAGTAAACACACGGGTAGAGACATGGCCGTGTGTCTCGGCCATGGGAGAGGCACGGCTTGGGACATGGGCGTGCACCCTGGTCGTGTGAAGTCTACACCTTATTTATGAAAATTCATGAAAATTAAATTCGTCACACGGCTTAGCACATGGGCATGTGACTTGGCCGTGTGACCCTATTATGTTGATGATGTCATAAACATAGAGTTACACGGGCTGAGGACACGGGCGTGTCCCAAGCCACAAGGGTGTGTGACCCTCCAAACCAAGAAAATTTACGTTCCAGTACTGCCTTGTACCTTGTTCCGACGTCGAATACGGGTAAGGGGTGTTACAATGAATGTATGTGAAAAGTTTTAACTTTGGATGGAAATTTACGTTTGGTTTTGTATGTTTGCTTGTGTTTTAGTCCGGTAATGCCTCGTACCCTCTTCCGACGTCAAATATGGGTAAGGGGTGTTACAGAATTCTTCGGTACACATACTCTGCCTCTAGATAATAAACAATCATCGGATCCAATCTAAAATTCTGAATAAAAAACTGATTCACACTATATTCGTTTAGCTTGCAACTCTTTATCACTTTTCTGACCTTCACAAATCTACTGTAGAAACGTTGGTTTAACTTTTAGCACAGCCGAGATTGAACCATCATATAACTTTTGAATATAATATATTTTGTTATTTCATTTATTAATTTAGATCATAGACATATTTCTTTCGTTAGATTTGAAGTATTATTTAGATTTGCAGTTTTTGGTTGGATTTGATGTTACATGAAATTATGTTGATAATTCGGGTTCTATATGAATGAAAATGGGTTGGTAAAAATCTGATAAAGTTAGTGGCGTTTTTCCTCAAATGCCGCCAAAGTATATGACTTTTACTAAAAATGCCGCTAAAGAGCAAGACCTTTAGCCACGTTTTTGGGAAAAGCATTGCTAAAGGTCATGTTCTTTAGCGGCGTTTGTGGGGAAAGTACCGCTAAAGGTCATGTCCTTTAGCAGTGTTTGTGGGGAAAGCGCCGCTAAAGGTCATGTTTTGTAGCGGCGTTTTTGTGAGAAAACCACTAAAGGTCATGTTCTATAGTGGTGCTTTTCCACATAAACGTTGCAAAATTTAGCGGGGTTATCTGTAACTGTATTTTTTGCAGCTCTTATCAAAACGCTGCAAATTGTTTTAGCGGTGCTTATAAGCCCAAAAAAATGCCGCTAAAAACCTGTTTTGCTTAGTGTCATTTATGTATTTCATGCATTAAAATATGTTTGAATGCATTGAAATTAGTTGATCAATCCCAACTAGATGGCGAATAATGACTCAATAATTGGAAGGTGCATACTTAATTTAGATCTTAACCTGATTAAATTAAAGGTTCGTAATAACTTGAAAGAGCTCTATTACCTTGCATAGCTTTTAGATTTGTGTGATTAAATTGTTTCAAATCTAACCCATCCCTGTTACTTCATATAAATTATAAAGAATCCTTAGTTAAATATGGACATAGAAATATACATGTTTTTCTAAGTATGAGATTTCGAAAGAAATTATATTATATTCCAAGTTAATGAATGATCGAGTTGCCATGGAATTTTTTTGAAACATTGTTAACATGATGAAAAATGAATTGAGTCAAATGTTGTAATTATTCTAGCTTATTCATGTTATTGTTGTTAAACTTGTGAAATTGTTTCCAAACCATCTCATTGCATTTCTTGCATCTAGGTCAATTTGCATTTAGTTAATTAGTTTAATTTAACATTCATCACCCCAAAATATTGTGTTTTTCTTACCAACTTGTAAATTCATAATTTTGCAATTATTTGATTAAAAAATTTAGTCCCTGGGAGATGATTAATTCTTTTACTTACTTATTACTTGATAACGAATGTGTACACTTGCACATTTCGTTGTGAACTAGGCACCAAGTGCCAAGCCCGTAGGCTAACATCCCTACGAAACACACTTGGGCACCAAGTGCCAAGCTCGTACGCCTTACAACTGCCCCTAAAAACACATCAAAATCACTGTAAATATAACACAATAGTCAGCAACAAATGCTGGACATCGGTATATTTAGTGGAAAATAAAAAATCAAAATTCATCATCTCATCGCAAGTCAACCCCGTACCACGTGCAATATATTCTAGTGGCATGCCAATTGTATCTTATCCTATGTTCATTTGGCCTCAATACAAGTAACCGTGTAACATTTTTTTTAATTTATTGTCTCGCATTGTATCAGTTTGTAACAATTCCAACATATAAAGATATATTTAACATATCACAACTCAAGATTCAATATAATATTGAAAATTATATCTAGTAAAATCGTATGAGCAAACTGCAGAGTTAGTAGAAGTTCAAGGACTAATCAATAACTTTCCCTTTTCTTCGATTATTAGCTTGATATTGATCTATAAAGTAGTTTATTTCAATTTATTAGATTCAATTTCATATATTATTCAATTTTAAAAAATACATATTCCTTCTTATTTACAATTTTTCACAATTGCCCCAAACTTTTACACTTTCTTCAATTTAATCCCTAATATTAAAACAAGTCAATTTTCAGAATTACCTCATATACCAATTTTTGCCAAAAATTCAACCCTATATAAACAACCCCTAAATTTTGAATTTTTTCAATAATATCCTTCCAATTTCACATTTTATCTATTTAATCCCTAAACTTAAAACTATACAAATTTACTTGACAAAATAGTTCAAATCCGTCATCAAGCTTCAAGCTCAAGCATAAACATTAAGAAATCTTGAAAAACAACAATGGTGAATTTTTAAAACTTTAACAGTATTACAAAAGTCCTTAAACTAGCTAGATATCATTACAACGATCCCAAAAACGTAAAATTCATGAAAAGAAATGTCAAATACTATTACATGGAAAGGAAATCGTAAAATCGAAGCTTGAAGGCTTAAAATCTATAGAGTTTCGGTGGAGAGACTTAGAATGGAAGAGATGATAACATGTTCTTTTTTTTCTTTTAATTATTTTAACTTTATTTTAATTAAAATTCCTTACCTAACTTACCTAATGCCATCCACTATCACCACTTATGGTATATTTTCCATTAAGATCTTTCATTTAACTATTTAAATTTTTAACTAATAATAATTAATATTGATTAACTTTTACAACCTTTACAATTTAGTCATTTTTCTTTAATTAACCTATCAAACATCAAAATTTCTTAACCAAATTTTACTACTATACTAATGACCTTGTAAATATTAAATAATAAATATTTATGGACTACCACATTAGAATTGTGGTCTTGAAACCACTATTTCCGACACCAGTGGAAAACAAGTTGTTACAAAAAGCCCTTGTAGCCAACCTTTGTAAAGGAAAGCCTTTGTGGCGAACCTTTAAAAATAAAATCTTTTGTGGAAAAGCTCTACAAATGAGAACCTTTATGGAAAACCTCTAAAAGGAAAGCCTTTGTGGCAAACTCCCAAAGAGAGCCTTTGTGGCAAACCTCTAAAAAGGAGAGCTTTAGTGGTGAACCTCTGAAAGGAAATCCTTTATGGTGAACCTCTAAAATGAAAAGCCTTTGTGGCAAACCTCTGCAAAGGAGAGCCTTTTTGTAGAACCTCTAAATGGAAAGCCTTTGTGGCAAACCTCTGTAAAGAAAGCCTTTGTGGCAACCTCTGACAAAGGAAGCCTTGTGGCAATCTCTGGAATGAAAAGCCTCTATGGCAATTCATGAAAGGAAAGCCTTAATGGCACAATCTGAATGAAAATCCTTTATGGTGATTCATGAAAGCAAATGCCTTCGTGGGATAATGTGAAAGGAAAGCTTTTGAGCAGAACTCCGAAGAAACTGTATGTATGACGAAGTCCTAAGGGTCGAATTTTGTAGTAAGCCATTAAATAAATTGATATGGCACAACTAGTAAGACTCATAAGAGTAATTAGTATAATTTACATGATTTAGAATCACTGCACTTCAGTAAAGTAGAATACTAGATTGTGTTCGGATAAGGATAACATATTGAAAGTAGATAGAGAAGTTATAAGCTAGCTAATAGAAGCATATTTTCAATAAAGGATTTTAAACCGTGTAATATGAAAGAGTTGTAACACCCCTAACCTGTATCCGTCGCCGGACTAGGGTTATGAGACATTACCGATCATACAAATTACTTATACGAATATTTATTAATATAAATGTTTATACCGACTTTATTAATAAATCGGGAACATTTCATACGATAGTATAAACTTTACACACAATTATCCCTATCAAAGTTCGAAACATTTTGAACACCTAAAATAAATGAGACAAGATAAATTGTACTTAAACCACTAAATTAGCTAAATTATGTTCAATCATTTTATGCATCCATATTAAATCATTGGTGCGGCTTTTATTCCTAAATTTTTATCAACTTTTCATGTATTATATAATTACACAAACTAAAGTCAAACATTTAGGAATATACAAAGAAAATCTGTTCCATTCTATAGCTATTCGGCTATCACAAGCTAAATTGCATAATTTCGTAGCTTTACAAAAAAATTCAACGAATCAATATAATCATTCATGTTTGCAACCCAATCATAATACAACCATTTATAAATATATATAACAAGACATACAAGGATCCATCCGTATGTCATGATCAAATACCCAGTCATATATATCCCATTTATAATATCCAACTAACTTAATTTTTTAACTACCTAATACTAAGGTTGATTTAACCCATACGGCCACCTCATAAATACACATAATATGCATGCAAATATATTAATTTATCTAAATGACATTCTCGTATATATATATATAGATATATAATCCCATACAAAATATCAAAACCAAACCAATAAAATTATGTACACATAAAATATATGTCTTACCAGCAGTAAAGACCTTACTTAACATAAAGTATATAACTTTTAAACACATCAGTTGTCCACAAAATATCTGTACACTATTTATCATCAATCAAACTTAGTGAACAATCAATCCCATTTGCATAAACCGAATAGTAACATAACAATATCCATATTTCAGCACACGCAACACCTAACACAAGTGCATGCAAACATGTCATATAATTATAAGGAAGAGTGGGCAAAGATCGAGCTTAACACAGATAATTTTTAAGGATAATTACTTAGCCATTTTTGCATGGATTTATATACAACCCCCAAATTAACATTTCCAAAACATACTTTAGCTTATACATGCCATAATTTCTAATTCAACTTATAAAAGTACCCAAAGTAGTGGATAGTGTGATGAGCTTCATAGACGATCCCCGAGCTTGTAACTTGATTTTCCAAAATCTATAAAACAGAAACAAACATTCACACGATAAATTATTTCAGTTTAGTAAGTTATAAGCGAATAAATAACTCAATGATATTAACAGAATTAGCAAAACTAATCAGAATATTTTATCATTTTACATTTAAATCCAATCTTTTATAGGTACATTCATATGTATTATTTTTAAGCATATATAATTATTTCCTATTATAATTCCATTTAACCAAATGTATAAATAGTCAAAACCAACATAGTATCATTTATCCACCAAAGCCGAATATTCCTTTTACACTTAGTTCCCCTACACAAAATGCAAAACTCTTATATTTAATAAAATTTTACTATATAAGTTAACCATATAACTGCATATATACATTATCACTCATACATATATACACAAGAGCTATTCATAGTATATTTACTATGCATTCACAAGTCAACTATACACATTTATATAAGCTCAAAGATCCGGTTATATGATCATGTACATAATTTACTTTCATAGCCGAATATTCATAGGCACATATAAATGCAATTAAAGAATCATTTCCATAATAGATACACCATTCGTTCAAGGACGAAAACACATATTTGAACCAAGGAAGTTTATCCTTTATATCATATATAACACATTTTATCAATAAGTCACATACTTACCTTATCATCGATAACCAATAAACTAAAACATACCTATCCCCTTTTGCTCATCTAACACATCCAATTATGTTTTCCTTTTCCCGATGAACCACTCAGAATTAGGTAGGACACTCAAATAATTCACACATATATCATACAATGCCAACGTCCCCGATGTAGTCTTACATGCAGCCACATATTGATAGCACTGTCCTAGACAGGGTCTTACTAGTAAACACATATCGAAATCACAAATTGATGTCATGGACTTACTCGCACTCATATATCAGAATCCTATGTCATGACATATGTATCCTAGCTATTCCTAAGGTTCATACGGGGCTTTAGGACGTCGTAACTTGGTCAAATCGAACTCGGAAGTGTAATAGCCACATTCAATCACATTCGGCCATAATATATTTAGTTTCTAACATTTCAAAACAGCAAGTAAATGTAACATTAAGTTACCAATAAACATGTCTATTTGCTTATAAACTTACCTCGGACGTCGTAAAATGGGACGGGGCTGCTAGTCGATAACTTTCATTTTTCCCTGATCCAAATATGATTTCTTTGGTTCTTGATCAAAAAAGATTCAAATTAAGCTCATTCAAACATATTTTCATTCAATTTAGTCCAAAACACATAAATGGGTAAATTGCCATTTTACCCCTAATATTTCTCCACACCCAAGCTAGGCCGAATATTACCCATGTCCATACAAGCCCTTATAATTTATTAATTTCACATTTTAGTCCCCCAAATTATTATTTTTGCAATTAAGTCCTAATTACTCAAAATCATCAAAAACTCCAATACAAAATATGTTAATCTAAAATACATGTTTCATTTTTCATCATCAAACAACAAATATCACAAGTTATCAACAATGGCACAACTCAAAATATCCATCAAAATAAAAAATTCAAGCATGGGTTTTGTAGTACTTGAAGCAACGATCTCAAAAACGTAGAAATTATCAAAAACCGACAAAGAAGGAACCTTGATTTTTGCTTGGAAGATGGCCGAACCTACTCTTGTGCTATTTCTTTTTCTTTTTGTTTATATTCAGTGCAAGAGAGAATGAAAAACATAGTTTATTTTATGATATTATATCATATATATGCTTTAATAATTAACTTACTTTTATAACCTTAATAATTTAATATTAAAAACCACATATTATAAGTCTTTAACCATCCCACTAATTTCTTTATAGGTTATTTACAACATAAATCCCTCATCCTTAAAAGCCACTAACAATTCGGCCCTTTATAAATTAAACTACCAAATTTTCAATTTACGCGATTTAGGTCTTTTTTTTAATCGAATACCTAAACGACGAAATTAATTCACGAAAATTTCACCAATATAAATTCACACAAAATAAATACAGAAAATAATTTTAAAATATTTTTCGAGTCAAATTCGTGGTCCCGAAACCACCGTTCGGATTAGGGTCTAAATCGAGCTGTTACAACTCTCCCCCTTTTGGATTTTCATCCTCGAAAATCTTACTAGTGAATAGGTTCGAATAGCGTTCTCTCATTGCATCTTCTGATTCCCATGTTGCTTCCTCAACACTGTGCTTATGCCACAATACTTTAACTAACAGAATTTTCTTATTCCACAACTCTTTAACCTCATGAGTCAAAATACGAATTGGTTTCTCTTCGTAGGTCATATCAGGCTGAATTTCAATCTCAGACGGGCTAATCACATGTGAAGGATCAGATCGATACCTCCGAAGCATTGAAACGTGAAATACATTGTGGATCTTTTCTAACTCAGGTGGCAACAATAGTCTATAAGCAACCGGCCCGATACGTTCTATAACCTCATACGGCCCAGTAAATCTCGGGCTGAATTTGCCTTTATGACCGAATTTGAGTATTTTCTTCCACAGTGAGACTTTCAAGAAGACTTTGTCTCTGATCTGAAACTCTATATCTTTACGTTTCAAATCCACATAAGATTTCTAATGATCTGACGCTGCTTTCAGACTTTCATAGATCACTTTCACTTTCTGCTCAGTCTCTCTGATCAAGTCAACCCCGTGTATCTTATTTTCACCGAGCTCAGTCCAGTACAATGGTGTACAACATTTACAACCGTACAAAGGCTCGTAAGGTTCCATTTTGATACTCGAGTGGTAGCTTTTATTATATGCAATTCAATCAGAGGTAAGTATCGTTCCCACGTACCTTCAAACTCAAGAATGCAACATCTCAACATATCCTCAAGTATTTGAATGATTCGCTCAAACTGGCCATCTGTTTGTGGATGGAAAGTAGTACTGAAATGTAATTTCGTACCTAGTGCATCTTGCTATTTCTTCCAAAATCACGATGTAAACCTCGGGTCTCTATCCGAAACAATAGATATAAGCACACCATGTAGTCTTACAATCTAAGAAACATACAATTCAGCCAGCGTATCAAGTGAATAGTCTGTACATATCGGAACAAAATGAGCTGACTTAGTCAATCTATCAACAACAACCCAGATTGCATCTTTCTTGCTCGGTGTCAATGGTAAACTAGATACAAAATCCATCGTGACTCTGTCCCACTTCCATTCTGGTATCATAATCGGCTGAAGTAACCCTGAAGGTACCTGATTCTTGGCTTTCACTTATTGACAGACTAAACATTTTGAAATAAAGTTAGAGATGTCTCGTTTCATACCATGCCAACAGTAAAGCTGTTTCAAATTATTATACATCTTTGTACTACCTGGATGAACAGATAACTGACTACTATGAGCTTCATTCAAAATTATCCGAATCAACTCTGAATTCCTTGGAACGCATATTCGGTCTCTGAATCTCAGACAGTCATCAACATCAATTCTGAATTCTGAATCAGTATCTGTCTCGCACTGAACTCGTTTTGTAATCAATACCTTCGGGGCATCACATATTTGTTGAACGAATAATGGTCTTGCTTTCAATTCAGTTACTATCGAGCCATCCTCAGACATAGTCATATGCGCATTCATTGTACGCAAAGCAAATAGTGATTTTTGGCTTAAAGCATCAGCAACAACGTTAGCCTTTCCTGGGTGATAGTCAATCACAAGCTCGTAGTCTTTTAACAGTTCTAACCATAGGCGTTGTCTCAAATTTAGATCTTTCTGAGTCATCAAGTATTTCAGGCTTTTATGATCAGAATAAACATGACATTTCTCACCAAACAGGTAATGACGCCAAATTTTTAATGCGAACACAATAGCTGCCAATTCCAGGTTATGTGTCGGATAGTTTCTTTCACGTGGCTTTAACTGTCTCGAGGCATAAGCTATCACTCTGCCTTCCTGCATCAAAACACAGCCCAAACCGTTTGATGATGCATCACTATAAATAAAAAATTCTTTACCTGATTCTGGTTGAACTAGTACTGGAGCTTCGGTCAAAAGGGCTTTTAACCTATCAAAGCTTTTCTGGCACTTCTTTGACCACTCAAACTTAACATCTTTCTGCAATAGCTTTGTCATCAGGGCTACAATCATAGAGAAACCTTTCACGAACCGTCTATAATAACCAGCAAGTCCCAGAAAGCTTCGAACTTCAGAAACATTCTTCGGAGGTTTCCAATCCAGTATAGTTGAAATTTTACTCGGATCCACCCGAATACCTGATGTAGATACTGCATGGCCCAGAAAACTAACTTCACTTAACCAGAACTCACATTTACTAAATTTCGTATACAACTGCTTATCTCGTAATGTTTGCAATACAAGTCTCAAATGTTCGGCATGTTCAGCTTCACTACGAGAGTAGATCAGAATGTCATCTATAAACACAACCACGAACCAGTCCAGATATGGTCTGAAGATTTGATTCATCAAATCCATGAAAACAAAGTTGCATTAGTGACTCCGAAAGGCATAACTAAAAACTCATAATGTTCGTACCTCATTCTGAAAGCACTCTTTGGCACATCTGAATCTTTAACTCGCAACTGATAGTAACCTGATCTCAAATCTATCTTCGAAAATACTGTGGCCCCTTTCAGTTGATCAAACAGATCATTAATCCGTGGCAACGGATACTTATTCTTTATAGTAACCTTATTAAGCTTTCTATAAACAATGTACATTCTCATAGTTCCATCTTTCTTTTTCACAAACAACACAGGTGCACCCCACAGAGAGAAACTCGGTCGCGCGAAACCTCCATATATCAATTCTTGCAACTAAACTTTCAATTCTTTTAATTCTGTAGGTGCCATTCTATATAGAGCTATGGATATTGGAGTCGTCCAGGCACTAACTCAATACCAAACTCTACTTCCCGAATAGGTGGCGCACCTAGTAATTCTTCTGGAAACACATCTGGATACTCACACACAATAGGTACTGATTCAATGTTTCTTTCAGCCATTTTACTGTCGAGCACGTAGGCAAAGTAAGCTTCACACCCTTTTCTCACATATTTATGAGCTAGCATCGAAGAAATCACTGTTGGTAAACCATACAAATCACTAGATTCGATCCGAATAACTTCATCATTCTGGCTCCGTAGATCAATGGTCTTTCTTTTACAGTTCATAATAGCATCATGTAAAGCCAGCCAATCCATACCCAGAATTATATCGAACTCATCGAATGACAGCAACATTAAATCAGTTGGAAAGCATAGATCTCGAACCATCAAGGGACAATTCTTATACACTTTATCAACCATAACATATCGGCCCAAGGGGTTTGACACTCTGATCACAAACTCAAAAGACTCAACAGGTAGAGTCTTGTTGAATACTAATGTCTCACACATATAAGAATGAGTAGAACTAGGATCAATCAATGCAATTACATTAGTATCATAAAGAGTGAATATACCAATAATAACATTTGGGGATGAAGCCTCCTCTCGCGCGCGAATAGCATAGGCTCTGGCAGGTGCATGAGCCACAGATCTGGCTGCTGTATCTTTAGTCCCTCTCTGACTGCCACTCGTATTATCAGCATTCCTGGGTGGTCTACCTCGAGCTGCAGTATTACCCGATCTCGTATTTTGCACTGGATTTTCTTCAGCTAACATTGGGCAATCTCGAATATAATGATCTGTCGATCCGCATTTAAAACAGGCCCGATCATGCAATTTGCAACTGCAAAGATGTCGTTTACCATAGTGTTTACACTCGGGTTGATTTGATCTGAAATTACCCACACTCACTACCAAAGTAGCTCTCGAGCTCACTGGTGGTCTATTCTGATCCTGTCTGGAATAACCTGAAGTGGCTTTAGAACAGCTGAAATCATCTCAAAACTTCTTTGATGTCGACTGGAATGACTTACTGGGTGTCCTTTTGCGTGCATCTCTAGCTTCAAAGTCAGCTTTTCTTTTCTCTTTCCTGAGCTCTTCAGCTTTGCAGGCTCGCTCAACCAGTACCACGAACTCTTTTATCTCAAGTATGCCAACTAACAGTTTAATGTCTTCATTCAGCCCATCTTCGAATCTTTTACACATTATGGCTTCACTGGAAACACACTCTCTGGCATACCGACCGAGTCTCACGAATTTTCGTTCGTACTCCGTCACGGTCATCCAAACTTGTTTCAGCTCCAGAAATTCTTTACGCTTCTGATCAATAAATCTCTGGCTGATATATTTCTTATGGAACTCAGTCTGAAAGAATTCCCAGGTCACCTACTCTATCGAAACCATTGATACTAGGGTATTCCACCACTGGTATGCCATGTCTCGAAGTAAAGATATGGCACATTTTAAGCACTCATCTGGTGTACAGGACAACTAATCAAACACACGGATGGTATTATCAAGCCAGAACTCAGCCCGCTCAGCGTCATCCTCATCGGTAGCTTTAAATTCTTCATCCCTATGTTTCCTGATTTTATCAATAGCTGGCCTATATAATCTCAACGAATCACTTACTTGAGGTACAACAGGCATCGAAGATGGATTAGTTGGGGGTGGAGGTTGTTGTGCAGCCGGGCTAGTCCGGATATATTGAGTAAACCAATCATTCATAATCTGATAGAAGTCTTGTTTAGCCTCACTTTCTTGATTACTCAAAGTCGGTAGAGAATCAGCAGGCGCTGTCCCTTGCACGGGAGTAGGCGCTACACTCTCGACATCATCAGCTACAGCTCTATCGGGATCCATTTACTATATGAAAACACATTTCAAATGTCAGAAGTCATCACACTATCACAGTATATAATTATGGCATGTATAGTTAAACTCACACACGCTACGTTAATCCTAGAACTGACTATATCGTAGCTCTGATACTAATAAAATGTAACACACCTAACCCGTATTCGTTGCTGGACTAGGGTTACGAGACATTACCAATCATACAAATTACTTATACAAATATTTATTAATATAAA
Source organism: Gossypium hirsutum (assembly GCF_007990345.1). NCBI lineage: Eukaryota > Viridiplantae > Streptophyta > Magnoliopsida > Malvales > Malvaceae > Gossypium > Gossypium hirsutum. The sequence goes on from NC_053428.1 coordinate 66,648,883, forward strand.
TGTCTATACCGACTTCATTAATAAATCGGGACCATTTCATACAATAGTGTAAACTTTACACACAATTATCCCTATCAAAGTTCGAAACATTTTGAACGCCTAAAATAAATGAGACAAGATAAATTGTACTTAAACCACTAAATTACCTAAATTATGTTCGATCATTTTATGCATCCATATTAAATCATTAGTGCGGCTTTTATTCCTAGATTTTTATCAACTTTGCATGTATTATATAATTACACAAACTAAAGTCAAACATTTAGGAATATACAAAGAAAATCCATTCCATTCTATAGCTATTCGGCTATCACAAGCTAAATTGCATAATTTCGTAGCTTTACCAAAAAAATCAATGAATCAATATAATCATGCATGTTTGCAACCCAATCATAATACAAACATCTATAAATATATATAACAAGACATACAAGGATCCATCCGTATGTCATGATCAAATACTCAGTCACATATATCCATTTCTAATATCCAACTAACTTAAATTTTTAACTACCTAATACTAAGGTTGATTTAACCCATACGACGACCTCATAAATACACAAAATATGCATGCAAATATATTAATTTATCTAAATGACATTCTCATATATATATATAATCCCATACAAAATATCAAAACCAAACCAATAAAATAAGGTACACATAAAATATATGTGTCTTACCCGCAGTAGAGACCTTACTTAACATAAAGTATATAATTTTAAACACATCAGTTGTCCACAAAATATCTATACACTATTTATCATCAATCAAACTTAGTGAACATTCAATACCATTTGAATAAACCGAATAGGAACATGGCAATATTCATATTTCAGCACACGCAATACCTAACACAAGTGCATGCAAACATGACACATAATTTTTTAAGGCAGAGTGGGCAAAGATCGAGCTTAACACAGATAATTTTTAAGGATAATTGCTTAGCCATTTTTGCATGGCTTTATATACAACCCCCAAATTAACATTTCCAAAACATACTTTAGCTTATACATGCCATAATTTCTAATTCAACTTATAAAAGTACCCAAAGTAGTGGATAGTGTGATGAGCTTCATAGACGATCCCTGAGCTTGTAACTTGATTTTCCAAAATCTATAAAACAGAAACAAACATTCACACAATAAGATATTTCAACTTAGTAAGTTATAAGTGAATAAATAACTCAATGATAATAACGAATTAGTAAAACTAATCCGAATATTTTATCATTGTACATTTAAATATAATCATTTATAGGTATGTTCATATGCAGTATTTTTAAGCATATATAATTATTTCCTTTTATAATTCCATTTAATCGAATGTATGAATAGTCAAAACCAACATAGTATCATTTAACCACCAAAGTCGAATATACCTATTACACTTAGTTCCCCTACACAAAATGCAAAACTCTTATCTTTAATAAAATTTTACTATATAAGTTAACCATATAACTGCATATATACATTATCACTCATGCATATATACACAAGAGCTATTCATAGTATGTTTACTACTCATTCACAAGTCAACTATACACATTTATATAAGCTCAAAGGTCCTGTTATATGATCATGTACATAATTTACTTTCATAGTCGAATATTCATAGGCACATATAAATGTAATTAAAGAATCATTTCCATAATAGATACACCATTCGTTCAAGGCCAAAAACACATATTTGAACCAAGGAAGTTTATCCTTTATATCATACATAACACATTTTATCAATAAGTCACATACTTACCTTATCATTGATAACCAATAAACTAAAACATACCTGTCCCCTTTTGCTCATCCAACACATCTGATTATGTTTACCTTTGCCCGATGAACCACTTGGAATTAGGTAGGACACTCGGATAATTCACACATATATCGTACAATGCCAACATCCTCGACGTGGTCTTACATGTAGCCACATATCAATTGCACTGTCCCAGACAGGGTCTTACTCATAAACACATATCGAAATCACAAATTGATGCCATGGACTTACTCGCACTCTTATATCAGAATCCTATGTCATGACAAATGTATCCTAGCTATTCTTAAGGTTCATACGGGGCTTTCGGACGTCGTAACTCGGTCGAATCGAACTCGGAAGTGTAATAGCCACATTCAATCACATTCGACCATAATATATTTAGTTTCTAACATTTCAAAACAGCAAGTAAATGTAACATTAAGTTACCAATAAACATGTCTATTTGCTTATAAACTTACCTCGGACGTCGTAAAATGGGACGGGGCTACTAGTCGATAACTTTCATTTTTCCCTGATCCAAATCTGATTTCTTTGGTTCTTGATCAAAAAAGATTCAAATTAAGCTCATTCAAACATATTTTCATTCAATTTAGTCCAAAACACATAAATGGGTAAATTACCATTTTACCCCTAATATTTACAATTTTTACAATTTAGTCCCTATTACAAAAAACACAAAATACATCAAATTTCTCCACACCCGAGCTAGGCCGAATATTATCCATGTCCATACAAGCCCTTATAATTTATTAATTTCACATTTTAGTCCCCCAAATTATTATTTTTACAATTAAGTCCTAATTACTCAAAATCATCAAAAACTCCAATACAAAATATGTTAATCTAAAATATATCTTTCATTTTTCATCATCAAACAAAAAATATCACAAGTTATCAACAATGGCACAACTTAAAATATCCATCAAAATAAAAAATTCAGGCATGGGTTTTGTAGTACTCAAAGTAACGATTTCAAAAACGTAGAAATTATCAAAAACTGACAAAGAACGAACCTTGATTTTTGCTTGGAAGATGGTCAAACCTAGTCTTGTCCTATTTCCTTTTCTTTTTGTTTATATTCAGTGCAAGAGAGAATGAAAAACATAGTTTATTTTATGATATTATATCATATATATGCTTTAATAATTAACTTACTTTTATAACCTTAATAATTTAATATAAAAAACCACATATTATAAGTATTTAACCGTCTCACTAATATCTTTATAGGTTATTTACAACTTAAATCCCTCAACCTTAAAAGCCACTAACAATTCGACCCTTTGTAAATTAAACTACCAAAATTTCAATTTATGCGATTTAAGTCCTTTTTTTTTAATCGGACACCTAAACGACGAAATTAATTCACAAAAATTTCACCAATATAAATACACACAAAATAAACACATAAAATAATTTTAAAATATTTTTCGGCTTAGATTCATGGTCCCGAAACCACCATTCTGATTAGGGTCTAAATCGGGCTATTACAAGAGTATTGACTAACTATGGGTAATCGTTAAAGGGTTTCAATGAGACAACAACCAAGGGTTGATGAATGCTGAAATGGCAATGTTTTGGGTGAATAGATCTTTTACAAGGAATAAATAAACAAATTAGTTGAGTATTCTCTAGAGTATGTGGCGAACACAAAAGAATGAGTCATTTAAGCTTGAATGACTAAATTGAGTAAGGGATATGTCTGACAAGATATGAATGAAAGATCTATGAGTGTCTATAAACTCCATGAATAGTTAAAGAAACGATGTTTTAGAATAGGAACGTAAAAACAATAGTACTTTGCCTAAATGGATTTTTGAAATGAGTCTAGTTAAGGAAAACATGAGAAGGTGAAGTGATGAACGTGAGTATTGCATAAGGAAATGAACAAATCTAAGGTATGATGTTAGGGTAAGGCACAACATTACGGTATAAAGAAGAAAAGACCTAGAACAATATATGCCAAAGTTAAGTTGAAGAATAAGTATAAGGAGGTGGATAAAGGAAGTGTAAAATACAATTCAGGTAATTGATGTTTGCCTCACTAAGATCACATGAACTTATTTCTATGCCTTATGTTTTAGGTGAGCTGAATTGGGTCTACGCCTGGAGGGACGATGCCAAGAATATGCCAAAAAAGTGGCAAGATGGGGCTATTACGTTGGAAAATCTGGTTTGTAACACCCCCTGACCCGTATCCATCATTGGAATAGGGTTATGAGGCATTATTGAACAATACAAATCATTCATATACATAATACATACATTTATGCATTCCTTAATCAAATACATTCAACACATTCACATTGTCCCTTATAAGGCCTTACATGTGACAGCCCTAATTTGGCCCCAGTGGGAAAGTGGTTTCGGGATCACAAAACCGAGTCACAAAAATAATTAGATGTTATATTTTGTGTTTGTTTCATGTGAAAGTGCATGTGTGAAAATTTCATGCTTTGATTTTGTCAATTGTGAGTGAAATTATGAAACAGGACTTATGTGAAAATTTCTGAAAATGCTATAGGCTAATTTGTAGTGGCCAAATAATTTGTAGAGCAAAATAGGAGGATTTGCATGTCAAACCTCCCATTTTATGTGTAGTGGCCACCCATCATGTTGGTGGTAGACAACATGTGCACTTGATAATAATAAATTAAGACATGAAGTTATGGTACTAATTGATATGTGTCATTTAATGTCATAAATAAAGAGTAATAAAATAACAAAAGGAAGGGAAGGACAAAGTTTTGTCCATCTTTGTTCATCATAGCTGAAAATAGGAGAGCAAGAGAGGAGAAAGCTCTTGACAAATTCGGTCACTAGGGGGAAGAAGGTGCAAGGTAAGTTCATGGTAGTTTGCTTTTATCTTGATGTTCATGAGTTCTTCTTGATTCTACCTTAACTCATGAAGCATATTTTGATTTTTTGGTTGTGTTGTGAGCATTCGGTCATGAATTGAAATGAGAGAAATGGTTGTTGTTTCATGTTCTTTTGATGAAAATTGGAAGATAGGTGAAGTTGAGCCAAGTAAATGAGCATGCATGTGCCTTAGATGCTAAGGGGGAAAATCGGCTAATATGTTGTGTGTATTATGGCAGAATGTGAACTTGGATAATATTGAGTAATGTTTGTGCTTTAAAATGATGAAATAGAGATTATGCTTAAGTGAAATCATAGGTATGTGATGATTGATTTGTGATATGCATGTTTAAATAACATGCATGCAAGGTGTGTGTGAAAGAGTGATTTGGTAATAAATCTGCTTGGGATAGTAGCAGTAATGTGATTTTGGAAAATCACCATAAATTGTGGGAGATGAGTTAGAAGAATAATAAATTATTTAATTAAAGCTTAATGAGTCTAGTTTCTTATAAAAGAAACCGTGTAAGCAAAAGAATTTCCGATAATGAGATATTTGAAGTGATGTGGGACAGGGTCAAAATGACTTCTAGATCCTCTGTTCTGTTTTTATAAAATAATTATAAATTGTAAAAAAATGGTTACACGATTAAGTTTTTATATGCTTAGACTCCTTAATGAGTCTAGTTTCAAATGAAATAAACGAGAACATATTTTGAATTCTGTACAATGAGAAATTCGATTCGTAGTGAAGAGTGGTCAGATTAGTCAAACAGTGAAACAAGGGAAACTTTAAGAAAAATCTGGTATTGATTGGCCAAACAAAAAATTCTGAAAATTTTATGGATGGAATGTGTATGAGTCTATTTTCAGGGAAAATTAACGGCAATTGATTTGGGGTTTCGTAACTCCAATTATAAATGATTTAGTGACTATTTCTCAGGAAGACAACTTACAGTGAAATTTTGATTATGTGGTAAACATTGACAAAAATTTGTTAATGAGTTGCTTATTGATTTCTTATAAGCTTACTATGATCTGTAGGTGTGGAAGTCAAATATATATATAATATTTTGAAAGTGATGCTTGAATAGTTGAATAATGACTAAGTTTAAAATTGTTGAATTTAAGCTCAAGAGCATAGAGGGCCAAATTCGGATAAGGGAAAAGAGAAAGTAATCGAATAGTCGTTGTAATCGTTCGGAAACATTCGAGGTAAGTTCTTAAGTGTTTAAGCTTGATTCCTTTTTATATGCCTAAGATTTAAATTAATATGGCAAAGAGAATGTAAATTTTATTTAGTTAATGTGCCGAATATGTAATGATTTAAGGCTATAAGCCGATTATGGCTATTATGCTTAAGTTGAATTGGATTTGGAAATTTGATGCACTAAATGAGTGTGACAATGAATAAACTATGCCGTATATGTGTTGGTAGAGATATTACGATATGTGGATTCGTTCCGTAAAGTAAATTATTCATGTACGAACAACCTAATTAAGTACATGTGAATTAAATGAATTTGATGATTGATGTGAATCGAACATATAAGAAATGGTTTCATGTTTATGTTCAACTATGAGACCTTGTGTTAAATCGACAATCGATTTTGTTCAATACATTAAGTTGGTCAGGTATGCGATATGTACTTATGCATGTTAAATCGATTGGAATTGAATCATGAATGTGAATTGAGAAGCATAGGTGAAAATGCCTATGTCATATAGGTGAGTAAGGGTAAAACCATCGTAAATTATCGATAAGGATGGGCTATGTGCGGAACCATCTTATAATTGCTAATTTGAATGGTTGCGTGCGAATCAGTGAGCAAGATGTATTGTATTGAGATGATGCTTCAGTGAAAATATACATATGTTCTTTGTATTGAATGAACATTAAATTTAAGTTATGAGCCGTATGTGACTAGCATATCTAGTCGAATTTGATACTATTAACTGATGTACTAAGATATGTATTCCAATGTGAAATTAAACCCTATGTGGTTGAAAGGATGAAAATCTTTGTTCATAGATATGTGTTTCAGTTATACATGACTGAAGTATAAGTTATGAAAGTGGGAAAGAACATGTGAATTGTTTATCGAAATATGATATCCGGGTTAAATCCCGCAGGCTTCGTGCTGGTATTATATCCGGGCTAAATCCCGCAGGCTTCGTGCTGGTAATATATCCAGGTTAAATCCCGCAGGCTTCGTGCTGGTATTATATCCGGGTTAAATCCCACAGGCCTAGTGCTGGTATTATATTCGGGCCTTTGAGCCTAGCAGACTATTATGCCGGTGAGACATTATTCGGGCCTTTCGAGCCTAGCAGGCTATAATGCCGGTGAAATGATATCGGGCCTCGAGCCTAGCAGGCGAAATTCCGGTGAATGAATAAAAGTCTAAGGTTAAGGCACCTCGTATTAGTTTGACAAATGAATACATTCAATACGTTAAGTGGGCTAGGTACGCATTATGTACTCATATGTGAGTTCGATTTGAATGGAATCATGAGCGTATAATGTGATACATATGTGAATAAATGTTATAACTATATCTATGACCATGATACATTCGGTCAAGGTGTGAAAGTATTTGATTTATTTATATTATATGAATTCAGATTAAATGTTATAAGAATGCTGAATGTGCATTATGTGCTTGTGTATATTAGGCCAAATGGTAATATACCTAGAAAATGGCCTTTTGAGAAATTGAATAATCGAAGTATAATTGCGTTTAATTGTTTGCACTTCTTAAAACTTACTAAGCTTATGAAAGCTTACTCCGTTTGTTATGTTCTCTATTTTGTAGATTGTTGGCTCTAGTTACTTGCTCGGGTTGGAGTTCACCGGAGATATTATCACACTGTCGAGCTCATGCTATTGGTGTAAGTAAATCCTAGTATTTCGAGTCTATGGCATGTATAGGGTTTTAATGTTGAGTATATGATATTATAATTTAGACAAAGGTGGTGGCTTGTATTGATAAAGTGTTTTGGCCATGTAAATAGGCCTATGTTGGCTATTGATGTTGTGGGCCTCGTAAGCCCATATATGGACAGATTACATGTGAAAAGAAAAGTTTTAAATTGATTGAAATTTTTCGACATGGTTTTTGTGTGATTGACTGAGTTTAAGTTGGGTAACACCTCGAACCCTGTTCCAGCAAAGGATACGGGCGAGGGGTGTTACATTACAAGACCTTAAAACATGCTTAAAAAAGGTTGGAGACTAAATCGATAACATTTGAAAACTTTAGGGAAACACCCTTGTGAACAGGCTGTGTGCCTCATATGGCCACCAGAGACGCCCGTGTCACAGACAGTGTGAAAATAGGGCATACATAGTAACTTGCACCACACGACTGGAGAGATGCCCATGTGCTATGGCAGTGGAAAAACTGAAGGGGTTACTGACTTGAGTCACACGGGCAGTCACACGCCCATGTGCTAGCCCGTGTGCCACACACTGCCAGAAGACACGCCCTTGGGTCTAGGCCATGCCAAACCTGTAGGGTATACTGACTTAATTCAAAGGGTTATCCCAGGGGACACACGGCCGTGCACCAAAGCCATGTGTCACACACGGTCAAGCCACATGCCTGTGTGCTCGACCGTGCAGAGTGAAAATAGGCTTGGTTGAAGCCACATTTCTCACCCTTTCTCAAGCATACTTAAACCACAACATTTGTACCAATTAAATACATTAATAGGCAACCGAAACATGCTATTTCATACAAATTTCATGCTATTTAAAAACCATCCTCTTAACTACTCAAATCCATAGCCAAAACATACCAAATCAATATGCCAAAATCATCAAATTTACATAACATCTAAATGCATTTCCTCATCATCTTATCATCTATTTCATGCTTCAAAACATACCATTTCATCATCTCAAAATCAAGCCACAACATATCATCTTTCAAGCATTAGCTCACCAAATGACAACCAGCTACTTGAACAATCATATAACCATACCAAACATACTAAAACATAACGCAACTTATACATCATGTATTACTTACCAAACACCTAATTCAAACCAACTTAAATGGCCATACACACCAACATTTACATCATTTCACAATCCAGCACACATGGCTAATATCATATCTCAAAACTTATCATCAACTCACTAGCCTATACATGCCAGATACAATATTTACAAAGCATTCAAAAATACCAACAAGTAGTCGATAGTGTGATGATGTTTCCGATGATTCCTAACGTCCGAGCTAGCTTTGATTATCTATAAAATAGGGAAATAACAAAGAAAGTAAGCTTTAAAAGCTTAGTAAGCCATATACAAATAAAATTACCACATGAATCAACATTATTTCCATCAATAGGCAAAATAAAAGTAAACACATATAAGTTTACAAAACCTTTCTCAATGAATACTTATTCAAATTCACATGTAATTTCATCAAATACTTCCTTTTTCAATACTCGTATGAATCTCATAGTACCTGTGTCTCTTAATTCAATCTCATAATCTTTCTTGTTTTGACTTTACCTGTTGAACCATTTGGAATCATTAAGGATACTCAGAAATCACATATAGCTCGCACAACACCATATCCTAGATGTGATCTTACATGATGTCACATATCGATGCCACTGTCCTAGACAGGGTCTTACAAAAAATCATATAACGATGCCAATGTCCCAGACATGGTCTTACACGTAATCATAATACAATGTCAATGTCCCAAACATGGTTTTACATGTAATCACATCTCGGTAATCCAAATGTCATGACATTTGTATCATATACTATTTCTAAGGTTCGTACGGGAATTTCAAATATTGTAACTTCGTTGATTCTTACTTGTATTTGCTCGTTCAAAATCCATAGAAATTCAATGACAAATAAACTTATATAAATCAATTTAAAAGCATTCATTTGTATATGAAGTTACCTCATAGTCAAAATAGAGGGACTGGATTGATTATTCGATAACATTCGATTTTCCCCGATCTAAATCTAATTTCTTTCGTTCTTGATTTATATATATTCAAAATTAACTCATTTATTCATCAAATTACCCAATTTAGTCTACAAACACATATTTGGGCATTTTTACACTTTAGCCCCTAAAGTTTCACATTTTTACATTTTAGTCCTTATATCATAAAAACACAAATTACAAAAAAGCTCAATATTCCATGCTAACCCGAATTACCCTTAAGCGCCTAGCAGCCCATATTTATCAACATTCCACACATTTAACCACACATTTTACAAATTTCACAATTTAATCCTATTTAAGCATTTTCATCAAAAATCACTTTACAAAACATGAAAACCTATCAATAATTTTTCATTTTCCATCATCAACATTCAAAAACATCAAGCTATTAGTAATGGCACTTCATGAAATCATCAACAACTTCAAAAATTAGGACATGGGTTAGCTAGAACACGAAGCAACGATCACAAAAACATAAAAATCATCAAAAACTGAGCTCAAAACATACCTTAATCAAGAATACAAAAAGCTAAACCCTAAAATGCCTCCAAACTCTCTTTTCTTTCTTTTTATTCGGTTAAGGAAGACAAAGATGGACTAAATTTAGCTTTATTTTTATTTAATTAACCTTTATTTTCACAATTACCAAAATATCCTTAATTAAAACATTAATCAAACTTATAATGGATGACCATTTATGTCATAATCCACTAATTATGGTCTAATCATATCATAAGGACCTCACATTTAATAAATCATAGCAATTAAACACATTTAATATATAGAATGCCACTTTTGCATTTTACGCGATTGAGTCATTTTCTCTAATTAAGCATTCAAATGCTAAAATTATTTCACGAAACTTTCACACACATATAATCACATGCTATAAACACCAAAAATAATATTAAAATATTTTTTTACCTCAAATTTGTGATTCCAAAACCACTGTTCCGATTTAGCTAAAATCGGGCTGTTATAAGGTTTGGAAAACGCATCGGAAAATAAATTTAGGGAAAAATGAGAGTTTTAATTTTTTTTTCTAAAACAAGAACTTAGTTGTGATATCTAAAGTAATAAACCCTTAATCAAAATGACACCTTTTTTATTTTTCTAAAATGAACGCTTCGACCGAGTGGTCTTTTTTGCAATCCTCAAGGTCATGTCTGTCGAGTGTGGGCTCGTAACGAATCATAAATTTTTTCAAAAAATTACTAGTGGGGTAGTTTCACAATTTCTCTAAACTTTTGAGCCAAATTGTAAATAAGAAAAATACCTTTAGAAATTTTCTCTCAACTCTCTTGAATTCAAGTGTGTAAATAATGACCCAATGCTTTCTTTATATATGGATAGTTTAGAGAGTTCAACTATGATTAAACTTAATCTTTAATATTAAATTAATAGAATATTTATCTACAAGATAAACATTAAAGAAAATTTAATATTAAGATATTCACCTTAATATTAAATTAATAAAATAATATTAAGATTAGTACTAAATTAAATTAAATATTAAACCTATTAAAATAATATTATTTTTGGAATAGTTAATCTAAAATCAAATTCTCTGATAGAGTCCTAGTAGGAGTGTAATTCTTCTACTGCTCAACCACTGAAGACCCACCCTCGCTGATCATTTTTCGGCACCGTCATAGCCATCGATAGCCCGAGCAGGTTTTGTTGCTGTCGGTTCGGTCCTAGGTCAGTGACAACTCGATCGATCAAGTCCAGCCACCTGTTGGACCATCGACTCGATTTCGCATACGAAGCCCTATTCAACAAATTTTTGTGTCTTGGTCTCAGTTTTGGCCACCTATGCCCAATTTACAATAACAGGTCCAATTTTCAAGTTCAATTACCCAAGCAAATTGTCTGACTTGAAAATTAATTTCCAAAAATATCATATTAACTTTAATTAATTTGATTAATTTAATTTTACTTGATCAAAATATATTTTCCAAAAATCTCTAAGATTTTCCAAATTAAATTTTCAAGAAAATTCTCTAATCAAATTCTCTAGTTGAACAATTCTTACGATCACCCAATTTAATTCCACATCGAATAAATCAACTCAATTAAATTATTTTTGAAGTCGTAGAATTTTCTTCTAATTCAAAAGCAGTTTGATCAAGCTTTTATTGAGCTAGTAGAGGGATCAATCAAACATATACAATTAACGTCTAGTAATTGCAATTATGCCCAGAAGCATTGTTCTGATAATTCGTAATTACTTAATCATGGAGTCAGTGCATAAGAAGTACCATGATTAAAAACTACATATTGTATACTTTTCATGAAAGTAATTCATCCAACTACTCTGTCCAATGACCTCGTCATGTGTGTGTTACCCTTATAAGATATCTTTGATTCCTTTGAGTTAAATCCGTCCACTCAATACAATCTTATTTCTCATTGTCATCATTATGTCTTAATGTTTAATATGTTCACTATCAATAAATGACTGTGATAAATTGATCGTTCGAGAGCAAGCAATCTATGGACACGATCCATATTTATTAATTCACACAATTCCAATGAGAATATATCATTAACTCTTTAATTTAGCTATAAATTCTATTGTTTCTAGTAAAGCCTTGTACCCAACATACCAGTTATCGGCTAGATCATCTTTAGAGCATAAGCCTCCACTTATATCAAAGCACATGAGTTACATACGCATGGTTAGTGGCTAACTCAGGATTTAGGTAAATCACACCATGAACATCATAAGTGAATTAATTCACAAATGGGTTTAGAATTAATTCATCTTGGGTTCAGTTTAATGTATCATTCTACCAATAAATACATCTATGTCTCTACCTGTGGAGTCAACTGCTTTGATGGCCAAGACTAGCCATCTCCTCAAATGGAATCTTAGACGACATAAAAATCATTCTCAGTATTTGAATCAAATGCTCACTTTGATTCTTTTACGGAATTACGGACTCGATTAGATTATCTAATGAAGTAAGTTGTCTTTCTGGCAATGTAAATGTTCTTGCAATGCCACTTATAATCAGTTTGAACTTAGACAATCAATGAGCTAATATTTGCTTGTTACAATTTTGCTAGCATGCAAAATATGAAAGACAGAAGTAGAAAAGACATAATAGTGAAATGTGAAATTTATTTATTCATCATTCAAATACATAGAAAACAATTACATGTTTACTACAATACGGACACATTTCCCAACAAATGTTACATAAATTTCGTGGCAAACTGATCATTTACTAACCCTATTCAATTTAACTAACAATACTTAACTTATTTAATTACTAAACATATTTCACATATTTCTATGTTTAATAAACTTAAAATTTCATAAGCAAAACATTTTACAGTTGTAAAAGCCCGTTTTTTAGCGGCGTCAGAAATAGTGGTTTCGGGATTACAAATCTGATGAATGAGTTCATAAATATTATCATTTAAAATTTATGAGTCAATTGTAATATTATATTGAATGCTGGTTTAATAATTTTTGCAAAATGAACGAATAGTTAAAGTACAAGTGGTTGTCCCTAAAGTCAAGTGGTTTTAGAAAATGAGGTATCAAGACCTCATTTCTATAAATCGAGCTCGTAAAATTTTGATTAAATATTTATAGAGTTAAAATTTAGGTATATTAAAATTTGGTCCAAAAATTTTGGTAATTTGATAGTTAATTAAAGAAAAAGGACTAAATCGTAAAACCTGCAAAAGTTAATTGCTATTAATTATTATGGGTTAATTGAGCATAGAAACATATTTAAATGGCTTTATATGGTAATTTAGCCATAATTATTAATATTGGACGGTTTGCCCATGCATGGTTGTAATATTTAGTTGTTAACTAAAGTTAATTTTGTAATTTAATCATCGATTTAAGAAAATAAAATGTAAGAATGCTATCATCTTTCTCTATTGACCGAAATTGAAGGAAAGAAAGCCATAAAACTCCATTTTTGAATGCTTGAGATTCGACCAAGTTTATAATTCATGCATGGTAAACTTTTTCAATTCCACTTTTAGTGATTTTTATGTTTTGAGATCGTTGTAGCTTCTATCCCAAGGACTAATTCGTAAGAATTTTAAATGTTTTAAATTATTCCATTAATGAATTGGTGATGTTTTTGAATTTTTATGATAGATTTATAAGCTTGATAGTTAAATGGGACAATTTTGTAAAGTGATTTTGGTTAATTTTTATGTTAAAGGACTAAATTGATAAAAATAGTAAAGTTATATGATATTATTGTAGAAATATGATGAATATGGGCTGTATGGGAATTATATAAAATTCTACTGGCCTTGTTTGGATTAATTTATGATTGAATTGAATATTTCGGGTTTAGTAACTAAATTGAATAAAAAGTAAAAGTTTGTGGTAAAAGTTTAAAATAATGATTAAGGGTCATATATATGAATTTCATTATTTTATGATGTTTGAATGGATTAATTGAACAAAAATATTATTTAGATCAAGGAACAAAATAATCAAACTTGAATCATGGAAAAGTTAAATTAACGGATTAATCATCGGCCTTGTTTTTGCAACGATTTTTGTCTAGGTAAGTTCATACTATCTTCCGTAATTACAATCAATTATTAGCTGTTTCTAATTAATTGTATATAAATTTATAAAATTGGAAATTAGACTATGTGTTAATAAATCAAATTCTGAGATAATTCCGATGGATCGGGTAAAAGTCTCATACACGAGGTTCTATATAATTCCCATTTTGGATCGAGCTCCAACATTTGTTGTAGACTCGGATATACATGTGACATGAATTTAGCCTGGATTGGTAATCTGTTGTCATTTTAAAGGTTTAGCTTGGACTGGTAACCTTACATGTATACATAGCCCTGGCTAGGTTATTTTTTGGTGTTGTCACTAGTTTACCCCAGACGGGTTACCTGACACTTAATTTTATATATCTGATTAGCTCATACAAGCATAATTTGTTTCCCAAACTTGTGTATTGAGTTCTTTTACAAGGTTCCATCGGAAAAATAAATGATGTACAGTGCTAAATTGTTTTATTAAAGTGAACAAAATTATGAATTCTGAATATTCGTATAATTGTTGTTTACTGACTTGGAAAATGTTGAATCATGTAGAGATAAGGTCGAAAATTGAAATGAGTATATCTAAATTTATTTATGTAAGAAACAATTATGAAATTGCTATATGGTATCTAGCTTTGAATGGAATGTGTCACATATTATAGATTGAAAGGGGTGATTGAATTGCAATTGTTATTTATGAACATTATATGATATGATATGCTTTAAGTTCTTATATATGTAAAATGAAAAGAATATGCAATAGCTACAGGAATCATTCATTGAAAGGAGAAATTGGACATGGTTTAAAAAAATGGAATGTGATTTACCATTTGATTATGAGTTGGAAGAATTGATTGGAAAATATAGCATTTGAATGTTTTTGCTATAGTATGCTCAAGTTTCATGTATATATGAGAACTCACTAACTTATGAGAATTGTTGTGTGTGTAGGAAATGAATGAATTCATAAGATTGTTAATGAAATTATGCATGAAATGTACAAAATGATTCAAATTTGGTAAGTTTAATTTCTGTTATGTACTATCTTACTAAGCATTGATTTGCTTACATTTGTTGTTTTCTTTTTTTGTAGATCATCGGAAATCTCGATCAGTTGGAAATTCAAGTTGGAGCATACACATTATCTGTTCCCAAACTGGCAGAAGTTTTAATCATTTTGAAATTGGGTTATAAATGACATGTACTAAGAGTTTCAAATTTAACAATCTATAATGATGTTGTTTTAAACTTTGGTTAAGTGAGGTTTGATGATGTGTATATATTTGGTAATTTGGCTCATGTATGTTCATATGAGTGATTTGGTTGTTTGGTTCATGCCTTATGAAAGTGTTGACGATATGGTATAATGGATGTGTTGAAATGGATGAATTGGTATGTCGGTATATCTTTAAGGTATTAACTTGAGATGATTCAATGTGTGTTTAGTTTGGTGTACGAAATGTGGTGCTAATGAGGGCATATTGTTTAGGCACTTAAGTTGAATGTTTTAATATGTTTTAAGCTTGTTTGAATATGTTTTGAAGATATGATAATGGATGATTCTTGTTTGGCTTGGCACCTAAGGAATGGGAAATGTTTTGGCTTGTTTTAAAAGTCATTTTAGGTGCACACGACTTGGGACATGGGCTGCCACATGGTCATGTGTCATACACAATCACTCCACATAAACGCGTGACCCTATTTCGAATCGCACATGATTTGGCACATGGTTTGCAACACAACTGTGTGACCCTATTTTCGAACTGTACATGATTTGGCCACATGGTCGTGTGACCCCTATTTTTAGTTATTTTTTCTACAGTTTTCTATTTTGTTTCAAGTTAGTCCCTGTGTGTTCCCAAATTGATTTTAAGGTTCTGTAGGCTCGGTTTAAGGCCATTTATGTATAAATGTTATGATTATTGTATGGACATTGATTTATGATATTTTTAATGATTCTTTAAATTGTTTTTAAGTATTATCAAATTTGTTATCATCGTAATATACCATAACCCTTTTTCAATGATGAAGATGGATTAGGGGTGTTACAACAGGGTTTTGTAAGGTAATAATAGTTTTGGTATTATTGCATATTTAATCCCTACAAGGTTAAACATACACCACAGAAGTATTTTTTTAATGAATTAAAACCTTGTTCAAATTAATAAATTCATTCATACATTTCTTCACATTAAACATGCATAAGAAACTTAATCATGATTTTACTTGCATGAATAAATAGATCAAAAGCATAGAACACCTTTTAACATAATTGAAAAAAATGGAAATTAGATTATTCTAACACTAATAAATTTAAGCAATCATGATTATATCGAAAATCAAATACTTAATTGAGATTATGATTATGAATTCAACAAAATAAAAGATCAAAAGGGAATAAGAAAATCTAGCCAATTCTGGAAGATCTCGAGGCATAAATTACTTGCTCATTCTTTTATTCTTCTTTCTTGTCGTCACAACTATACCAAAAAACTCTCTATAATGCCCCGAATTTGGGCCTAGAAGGATTGGGCCTTGAGCGTGGGAAAACACAAAAGTTTATTTGTGTGAGAAATATCGCAAATTGTATGTTGACTTTAGTGGCTAAGTATTTGGGCATATTTGGGAGTGTCGGAGAAGTCCTGGGTTCAAACCTGGGCTTTAGCTAAATTTTTGTTTTAGTGAATAAAACCCTTGGTGCTTGGAAGTAGGGTTTTTAAATATTTGTGGTTAAAATATATCATAAAAGGAGCTTGTCGTCTAGTGGCAAGGTGGTGTGTGTGGTGTGCATGAGGTCTAAGGTTCAATTCGTGGCATAGGTAAAGGAATTATTTATTTTACTGGTTGAGCTTGGAAGGAGGTGGAGTTGGACTGAAGTTGAATTGGTCATGAGTGTTTTAAGGAAAGTTGAATTGGATGTTGAGTGATTTAGGGTGAAAATCAAGGAATTTGAAATAGGAGAGTTGCATAGGAGGAGTGTTTGTGCCGAATTGGGATGGTGGAAAGGGAGAATTTTGGCCGGGGGAAATTGTGGTCACATTTCAATTTTTCTTTGCTCAATTTCGCGTTTTTGGTGGTGTTTGACATCTAGTTTTGGTTTCTACTCCTTGTGTGCTGAATTCTCTGTTACTTTTTCTCTTGTTTTTCTTGCTCAATTTTTAGGATCGAATATTGACTTTTTTTCTTACTTTGGCTGAATAGGCACTCTCATTTTGAGTATTCTTATTGCTTTCTTTAAGCCGAATTTGGTTTCTTCGTCTCAATCTTTTCTCTTAATTGCCGAATCTCTGCTCTCCTCCTCCTCTGATATTTCCTTTTCAATCATTGGCCGAATACTCCTTCTTTTTCCCCTCTCAAACCCCTTTCGGTTTAGCCTTGGTTTAATGGATTCTCCACTTCTACATCCCATACTCTCTCCATTTCTATTCTTGATTTGGCAAGTAATCTCTGATAATCGAACTTGTGATGAGCAAAGTGGGTTTTAGCAATAAAGTGATGATAGTGGTGCTGAATGGGAGTGGACACGTAGCCTTTGCCCCTAAGTTTAAGCGACGTAAAGTATTAACAGTTCAGGACTTTTTGCCAGGTTGCGGAAGGGTGACTGCACCAAACTTTGGATTAAGTGGGCAAATCACAGTTGACCGTTCGAGTCAAGGCAAGTGGTAGTCGATCCTTTGGCTAGGGGTTTGGTTAATATTCT
Source organism: Gossypium hirsutum (assembly GCF_007990345.1). Classification (NCBI taxonomy): domain Eukaryota; kingdom Viridiplantae; phylum Streptophyta; class Magnoliopsida; order Malvales; family Malvaceae; genus Gossypium; species Gossypium hirsutum. Next base: position 66,666,751 of record NC_053428.1, read on the forward strand.
TTTAACTTTATTGATAAGTGATTAACCGTTGTTATGTTTGAATAGGTTCTGGCGCTCGGGAATTCTTAGTACTCTACGTGATCATGTGTGTAACCGTATGCTATGTTTAATGATCGGCTGAAAAGCAGAAAGTGTGTGTATTTGTATGCGATTTTCGATAATCGTTTAAAAGTCGAAAGTATGTGTTGTTTACACTGCTATGACTATAGATCGGCAAAATACCAAAAAGTCAAAAATATGGTGGATGATGCCACACGAGTGTGCGATAGTACATGTTGTGAACCGAGCCCACGAACATGGGCATTAGTTTGTAGAGGCCACCACGAGCGCTCTCGTGGTCTTGGGATGTTTTGGGCCTCGTTGGGCCGAAATGGGCCGTATGGGCGAGCAGGCTTGTGGGCCCATACGAATAAAATGTATGTGATGTGGTAAGTGTTGTTTGGACTGTGACGTTTGCATTGTTGTGGCTATTTCTGGGCTAAATGGGCCACATGAGTGTGTGGGCCCCTATGGGCCAAGTATGGGCCTTAGGCCCATTTACACCGTTAGGACTGTTTAGGTTACTTAAGTAGCTTGAGGCGACGGTGGACCTTCTGTTAGGTTGTTAAGACCCCAGTTTGTAGAATTAACAAAATACTCCTGGTTTGTTAAATTATCGAAATACCCTCGATTTGTAAAATTACCGAAATATCCCCGATTTGTAAAATTACTGAAATACCCTTGTAGTGTAAAATTACCAAAATATCCCTATAGGGCAAAATGACTGTTTTACTCTTGTGGGTAAATGACCGGCTTAGACTATGAATTTGACTGATTTGATTGTGATTGTATGACTGTGTTTTAACTGACTTAACTGTGGTTGTAAAACTGATATGCTTTTAATATATGTTTAAATGACTGTTACTGAGCATGACCATTCTACATACATGTGTGATGATTGAGCATGACATAACGATATATTGCATAGGGTTGGGACATTGATATGGAGGAAGTACTATTCTGAACGGGTCGCACGAGATGACTGTGGACTGACAGACGGCTTAATGCCACTTAATCTGATTATGGCACTGTGCCAACCTAAATATTGCTTTCTAGCATCTTGTTTATGGCTTTGTGCTAATCGTATTTACCTGTGGCTATATGCCTATCATATTTATTGATGACTCTGTGTCAACCATATTTACCCATGGCTATGTACCGATCATATTATAGCAACTGATGGCTTTGTACCGATCAAATTACCGCTACTGATGGATGTAAGCAGTGTATATATCTGGCAGCTTTGCTGCGTTATCATTTCTGGCAGCTATGCTGCGATATTGGTGTGCTGGCTGGGTAGGTCAATTTTATCCCTATGTGGATGTTGGTTGGTACGGGTGGTGTGTTGGCTGGATTGGGATGGATTGCATTATTGCACTGTTGCATTTCTGTTATGGATACTGTCACTGTAATGGGTTAGGCTCACATGTATTCTGTTTCTGATTCTGTTGCTGTATGGGGCTAAGGCTCACATTGTTCTGTTACTAAAAAGGGCTCTGGTCCAGACTGCTTCTGCATTCTGTCATCTTATTGATTGTTTTTATTTTAGGGGATTACACATTGAGTTTTTGTAAACTCACCCCATTTTTAATTGTGTAGGTAATTCCCAGCCTTAGATGATTCAGAGCCGTGAGGGACTCAGAGGTGGCTACGACCGCAGCTTTTAATGCTTAACTTTATTTATATTTAAAATTTCACTTTGGGTTTTGATTCTGTAATAAGGCCTCTTAAACTTAAGTTATTTTATTTGTGCTTTATTTATTTGATACATAACTGATAGTGATAGAACGCTGGTTTTCAAAAAGATTAACTGTTTTCAAACACTATGTTTTTGCAACATTTTTGGATATTGCTTCCATAACATGTGACAGCCCAAAGTTGACCCTAGTCGGGAAGTGGTTTCGGGACCGCTAAACCGAGTCACCGAAATGTTTGAATGTGATACTTATTGTCTAGAATATGTAATTATGAATGTGTGAAAATTTCAAGCTTCAATTTGGTTGATTTCATGTGAATTTAGTCAATAGGACTTATGTGAGAAAATTCTAAAATGTGATAGGTCAATGTGTGAGGACCTATTAGTGCATGTGGACAAAGGGGGGACTTGCATGTCAAATTCCCCCCTACTAGTAGTGGCCGGCCATGACAAGCATGGTAGACCAAGTTTGATGGCCAAGACATGTCATAGACATGTTTTGTTGGTGCATCATGGGTGGAAAAAAATAAAATAATAGGCATGGAAATTAAATAATGAAAAGGAGTATGATGATTACACAAAAAAAAAGTGTGTAGTTGATTCTTTCCCCCCCCCATTACCGTGAGCTAAAGAAAAGAGAGGAGAAGATCTTTGTTCATCCTTTTCTCACCTTCATTTAGCCTAAATTAGAAAGAAAAACAAAGAAAAAATTTTCTCATCCTTTGGTTCATCCTTGGCCAAAAATTTTAAGGAGGAAAGAAGAAGAAAGGTGAAGAGATTCGGCCATGCATGTAGCTAGGCTAAGGTATGTTTGATGATGTTCCATGAGATGCATGCATGTTTTAGTTGTTAGCTTGAGTTCTACCTAGCCCATGGTCTAAATCTTGCTATGTGATGGAATTGGCACTTGACCATGGATGCATCATTCTTGGTTGGTGTTTGATGTTGTGGTGATGAGGCATGAGGATGAGTTAAGATTCGGCCTAGGTGGAGGTTGTGTTAATGCCATTGCATGCAAAATATGAAGCTTGTTAATGATGCATGTGATGATGGCTTGATGATTCTTGAACCTCCTTTTTAGCATTTTTGTGTGAGCACATATGTGCATTGGTTGCTAAATGGAGAAGAATCGGCTAGCAAGATGTGTGCTAAGGCCGAATGTAACTTTGTATGTATGAAAAGGGGGAGGATGCTTTACTAGTGTGTATATGTGTGTATTAAGTGTTGAAATCGACCCCAAAAATAGACATGCATATTCGGCCAAGGGGAAAGAAATTAGCTAATATGTTGTGTTGATGCATGATTTTTGCATGTATGAGACTTTAATGTCTAATGTATAAATATGGGCTAAGTGCCTTGTGTTCATCTTTTTGATGCCTAAATGATGAAATCAATTTATTTGTTTAATTAAGCTCAAGAGCAAAGGGGAAATAAATCCGATAAAGGGAAGGAAAAAGTGGTCGAATAGTTAGCGGAATCATTCGACAACACCCGAGGTAAGTTCTTGAGTAAGAGAGCTTAAATTACGATGTGATTAAATCATGCTCTATGTGTGGCTATTGAGCCGAATGTGCAAGGACGATATGTGCCTTGTGTTTGAGTTTCGCAAATGAAAATGAAATATGAATGTGCCATGAATTATTGTTAGATGTGCATGATTAATTGAATGCTGTCCGGGCTAAGTCCCGAAGGCTTTGTGCTAAGTGAATATATCCGGACTAAGATCTGAAGGTGCGAGATACAAATTCCGGGTTAAGCCCCGAAGGCCTTTGTGCGAGATACTAAATCCGGGTTAAGTCCCGAAGGCATTCGTGCGAGTTGTTAAATCCGGGTTATGTCCCGAAGGCATTGTGTGAGTTACTAAAACCGGGCTATGTCCCGAAGGCATTTGAACGAGGAGCTATATCCGGTTAAATCCCGAAGGTACGTGATTTGGTAATGAATGAGCTTGCTGTAAAATTCCAGCGAATACTCGAAAAACATCCCAATATGGGGATATGTTACGTATGTGTTGAATTTAATCGAGCCCTTACAAATAAATGTTCGCTCAGTTGATAAACGAGCTACCGGCCTTCGGCTAAGTTAGTCTATTGTGTATGTACATAAGGGTTGTTAATGTTGTGAAGCAAGTTTGGTATCGGTAAATTGCGTATTATGAAATATTCCGTTTAGCTAAATGTGTGTTATTCTTTGTTTATGCTGGAATTCCTTGCTCAAAACTTACTAAGCATAAATTGCTTACTCGTTACACTGCTCCTCTGTTTTATAGATTTTTGGTTCTCCAGCTATCGGACTCGGGATCTTGAAGTCGAAGTCGCCCACACTATCAAAGGCTCTTTTGGGTACTATTTTGGTTGAATTTTGATATGGCATGTATAGGACTACCCATTGTTGTTTTTCGAGTACTTTATGAAATGTATAAGTGTACAGCCATGCGAAAATGGCTTGTAGAAGTGGAGTATGGCATTAGACCATTCGTGTTTATGAATGTATAGATGGTTTCATGATGTAACTATAGTTGGAATGGAAGTGTTGAGCAAATGATCAGCCATTGGAATGGCTAAGTATGATCATATGTGGGCATATGTATGACAAGGCCCTAGTTGGTCCATGAAACCCCGAAAATAGGTAAGGTTTACTTTGAAAACAGAGGCTGACAGCAGCAGTGGTGTGGATTGGAAAAATCACAAGAATTCGTAGGAGTGGAATTAAATAGTGAATAAATTATGTAATCGAACCTTGATGAATCTACTTTCATATGAAAGTAACGAAACAATCATATGAACAGTACAGTAAGAGATATTCAGGTTCTTGTGGAACAGGGCCAGAACAGTTTCTGGATTCCCTGTTCCGACTTTAGAAATTCACTATAAATTGACCAGAGATAATTAGGGGTCATACCATACATGTATGGATTCCTCTCTGAGTCTAGTTTCCATAGAAAGAAACGGCATCAGTATTGAAGCTCTGTGCAGAGAGATATCCAAGTCGTAATGGGAAAAGGTCAGTGTAGTCGACCCCTGTAACATGGGAGACTTTGACTAATAAACTGTACTAATTGGCCCGACCAAAAATTCTAGAAAAAAATACATAGGTGGGGACATGAGTTTAGTTTCAGGGAAAAATCACAAAACTGATTTTCGAGTTGTGAAACTCAAGATATGATTTTTGAAGCGACTAGTACTCAGACTGGGCAGTGTCTGGAAAAATTTTTCAAAGTTTGTTAACATCTCGTGTCCGACTCCGGTGTCGGTCTCGGGTTCGGGGTGTTACATTAAATTGGTATCAGAGCTACGGTTTAGTCGATTCTAGGACTACCGTAATGTGTTGGGTCTAGCTATACATGCCATTTTATGTGATTACTTGATAGTGTGGTGATTTCTGACAATTGTAAATGTGTTTATAGTAATGGATCCCGATCGTGACCGAGAGGTAGCTGATGATCTTGAGAGTGTAGCGCCTGCTCCCGCACAAGGGACAGTGCCGGTAGACTCTCAACCTAATGCTAGTAATCCGAATGATGAAGCTAGACAAGCATTCTATAGCGTGATGAATGATTGGTTCAACCAATACATTCGAACTAATATGGCTGTTCCACAACCTCCATTCCCGACAAATACTACCCCCGCACCTACAATACCACCGGTAACGGACCAAATAAGGTCAAATAAGCCCCCAGTTGACAGAATCCGTAAACATGGGGCTACTGAATTTAAGGCTATGGATAGCGATGATGCCGAGCAAGCTGAATTTTGGCTGGACAACACTATCCGGGTACTCGATGAGCTATCTTGTACACCCGATGAATGCCTAAAGTGTGCTATCTCCTTGGTGGAATACTCTGACTTCTGTTGTGCCCCGAGAGCAAGTAACTTGGGAGTTTTTCCAAACTGAGTTTCGGAAAAAGTATATCAGTCAGAGATTTGTTGATCAAAAACGGAAGGAATTTCTTGAGCTTAAGCAAGGCTCCATGTCGGTTACTGATTACGAGCGAAAATTTGTTAGACTTAGCAAATACGCTCGGGAATGTGTTTCGTCCGAAGCTATTATGTGTAAACGCTTCGAGGATGGGCTGAATGAAGATATAAAAATGTTCGTTGGCGTTCTTGAAATACGAGAGTTCGTGGTACTTGTTGAACGAGCTTGTAAAGCCGAAGAGCTTAGAAAAGAAAAGCAAAGAGTTGATGAGGGAACTGGAGAGTTTCGTAAAAGATCCTCGGGAAGGTCTCTTCAACAGACATCGAAGAGATTTCGAGATGATGCGGGCCAGTTTAGAGGCACTTCGGGCCTTTTTAGACGAGATCGTGATCGACCCCCTGTGGGTACACGAGGCACTTCGGTCGCCAGTGTTAGGAATGAACGTCGAGATAGAACGAAATGTCGATATTGCGGTAAATGGCATTCGGGGAGTTGTAGATTCCCTGACCGCTCGTGTTACAAGTGCGGATCAGTTGACCACTTCATTAAAGATTGCCCGAGGTTGTTTGAACAGAATGAAAATCAGAGTGGGAAACCGGGTGCTACCACTGCTCGAGGTAGACCATCTGGAAATACGGGCAATGCTAGTGGTGGTCAGAGAGGATCTAGAGATGATATAACCAGATCCGAAGCTCGTGCGCCTGCTAGAGCTTATGCTATACGTGCCCGCGAGGATGCTTCTTCGCCTGATGTTATTACCGGTACATTCACTCTCTTTGATACTAATGTAATTGCTTTGATTGACCCCGGTTCTACTCATTCTTACATATTTGAAACCTTAGCATCCAGTAAGACTTTACCTATTGAGTCTACTGAGTTCGTAATTCGGGTGTCAAATCCCTTGGGTCGTTACGTGCTTGTCGACAAAGTGTGTAAGAAATGTCCCCTGGAAATTCGAGGTTCCTGTTTCCCGGCGAACTTGATGCTTTTGCCGTTTGATGAATTTGATGTTATCCTTGGTTTGGATTGGTTGACCGCGCATGATGCGGTTGTGAATTGCAAGAGCAAGACTATTAATTTGAGGTGCGCAAATAACGAAGTAATCCGAGTTGAATCTGCGGACTTGGAGGGGATGCCAGCTGTAATATCAGCAATGTTGGCACAGAAATATGTAAGAAGAGGGTGCGAAGCATACCTTGCGTATGTACTTGATGACATTTTGGTTTATTCAAGAGATGAGACCGAACATGCTAAGCATCTGAGGCTAGTGCTGCAAATTTTGCGGGAAAAGCAGTTATATGCTAAGTTCAGTAAGTGTGAGTTCTGGTTAAGAGAGGTTAGCTTCTTGGGTCATGTGGTATCCGCGTCGGGTATTCGAGTTGACCCGAACAAAATTTCAGCCATACTTGACTGGAAACCTTCGAGAAATATTACTGAGGTTCGGGGCTTTTTGGGGCTCGCCGGTTATTACCGACGATTTGTGAAAGGTTTCTCGATGATAGCCACACCAATGACGAAGCTACTTCAAAAGGATGTTAAGTTCGAGTGGACGGAGAAATGTCAGAAAAGTTTCGACCAACTGAAAACTCATTTGACTGAAGCTCCAATTTTGGTGCAACCTGAATCATGTAAAGAGTTTGTCATTTATAGTGACGCATCCCTACTTGGGTTGGGTTGCGTATTGATGCAAGAAGGTCGAGTCGTGGCCTATGCGTCGAGACAATTGAAGCCACACGAGAGGAATTATCCAACCCATGATCTCGAACTAGCTGCCATCGTGTTTGCTTTAAAAATATGGCGACATTATCTGTTTGGTGAGAAGTGCCATGTATTTTCGGATCACAAAAGTCTCAAATATTTGATGACTCAATGAGACTTGAATCTGCGACAAAGACGTTGGCTTGAGTTGTTGAAAGATTACGAGCTTGTCATTGATTACCACCCGGGAAAGGCTAACGTGGTTGCGGACGCCTTAAGCCGGAAGTCATTGTTTGCTTTACGAGCGATGAACGTGCATTTGTCTGTTCTACCAGACAATGTGTTAGTAGCTGAATTAAAAGCTAAACCATTATTGACTCACCAAATTCGTGAAGCTCAGAAAGTCGATGATGAATTGGTTGCAAAACGGGCTAAGTGTTTTCCGAACGAGGAATCAGAGTTTCAAATTGATGATGATGATTGTTTGAGGTTCAGAAATCGTTTGTGTGTTCCAAGGAATTCAGAACTCATTTCGATGATTCTGAACGAAGCCCATTGTAGCAGAATGTCAATTCACCCGGGGAGTACGAAAATGTACAACGATTTGAAACGTCAATTTTGGTGGCATGGTATGAAACGGGACATCTCCGACTTTGTTTCGAGATGTTTGATATGTCAACAAGTGAAAGCGGAACATCAAGTGCCTTCAGGATTACTCCAGCCGATCATGATACCCGAGTGGAAATGGGATCGAGTCACAATGGACTTTGTGTCCGGACTGCCCTTGTCAGCAAGTAAGAAGGATGCGATATGGGTTGTTGTTGATAGACTGACTAAGTCGGCTCATTTCATCCCCGTACGTACGGATTTTTCATTGGATAAACTAGCTGAATTGTACGTTTATCAAATTGTGAGATTACACGGGGTACCTGTTTCTATCGTGTCGGATAGAGATCCGAGATTCACCTCACGATTTTGGAAGAAATTGCAAGAAGCTCTGGGTACCAAGCTGCATTTTAGCACTGCTTTTCACCCCCAAACCGATGGTCAATCCGAGCGGATAATTCAGATACTTGAGGATATGTTGAGATGTTGCATCCTCGAGTTCAGTAGTTCATGGGAACGGTATTTACCTTTGATTGAATTCGCTTACAACAATAGTTTTCAATCAAGTATTAAGATGGCACCTTACGAGGCTTTGTACGGTCGTAAATGCCGTACACCATTGTTTTGGACCGAGCTCGGTGAAAGTAAAATTTTCGGAGTTGATTTGATTAAAGATGCTGAACAGAAAGTATAGGTAATCCGTGAAAGTCTGAAGGTAGCCACGGATCGTCAGAAGTCGTACGCAGATTTGAAACGAAAAGACATCGAGTATCAGGTGGGAGACAAAGTGTTCCTTAAGGTTTCACCTTGGAAAAAGATACTCAGGTTCGGCCGTAAGGGCAAGTTGAGCCCAAGATTCATTGGGCCGTACGAAATCTCCGAACGAGTTGGTCCGGTTGCGTATAGATTGATTTTGCCCCCGGAGCTTGAAAAGATTCATGACGTCTTTCATGTTTCGATGCTTCGACGCTATCGATCTGATCCATCGCATATAATTAGCCCATCAGAGGTTGAAATTCAAGTCGACATGAGCTATGAGGAAGAACCGATGCGTATCCTAGCTCGTGAAGTGAAAGAGTTGCGAAACAAAAGAGTTCCGCTAGTAAAGGTGTTATGGCTCAAACACGGGATCGAGGAAGCTACTTGGGAGACCGAGAGCTCGATGAAAGAACGATACCCAAACCTATTTACCGGTAAGATTTTCGGGGACGAAAATTTCTTAAGTGGGGGAGAGTTGTGACAGCCCAAAGTTGACCCTAGTCGGGAAGTGGTTTCGGGACCGCTAAACCGAGTCACCGAAATGTTTGAATGTGATACTTATTGTCTAGAATATGTAATTATGAATGTGTGAAAATTTCAAGCTTCAATTTGGTTGATTTCATGTGAATTTAGTCAATAGGACTTATGTGAGAAAATTCTAAAATGTGATAGGTCAATGTGTGAGGACCTATTAGTGCATGTGGACAAAGGGGGGACTTGCATGTCAAATTCCCCCCCCTACTAGTAGTGGCCGGCCATGACAAGCATGGTAGACCAAGTTTGATGGCCAAGACATGTCATAGACATGTTTTGTTGGTGCATCATGGGTGGAAAAAAATAAAATAATAGGCATGGAAATTAAATAATGAAAAGGAGTATGATGATTACACAAAAAAAAAAGTGTGTAGTTGATTCTTTTCCCCCCCATTGCCGTGAGCTAAAGAAAAGAGAGGAGAAGATCTTTGTTCATCCTTTTCTCACCTTCATTTAGCCTAAATTAGAAAGAAAAACAAAGAAAAAATTTTCTCATCCTTTGGTTCATCCTTGGCCAAAAATTTTAAGGAGGAAAGAAGAAGAAAGGTGAAGAGATTCGGCCATGCATGTAGCTAGGCTAAGGTATGTTTGATGATGTTCCATGAGATGCATGCATGTTTTAGTTGTTAGCTTGAGTTCTACCTAGCCCATGGTCTAAATCTTGCTATGTGATGGAATTGGCACTTGACCATGGATGCATCATTCTTGGTTGGTGTTTGATGTTGTGGTGATGAGGCATGAGGATGAGTTAAGATTCGGCCTAGGTGGAGGTTGTGTTAATGCCATTGCATGCAAAATATGAAGCTTGTTAATGATGCATGTGATGATGGCTTGATGATTCTTGAACCTCCTTTTTAGCATTTTTGTGTGAGCACATATGTGCATTGGTTGCTAAATGGAGAAGAATCGGCTAGCAAGATGTGTGCTAAGGCCGAATGTAACTTTGTATGTTAATGAGCAATGCATGTGTTAAATTGATGAAAAGGGGGAGGATGCTTTACTAGTGTGTATATGTGTGTATTAAGTGTTGAAATCGACCCCAAAAATAGACATGCATATTCGGCCAAGGGGAAAGAAATTAGCTAATATGTTGTGTTGATGCATGATTTTTGCATGTATGAGACTTTAATGTCTAATGTATAAATATGGGCTAAGTGCCTTGTGTTCATCTTTTTGATGCCTAAATGATGAAATCAATTTATTTGTTTAATTAAGCTCAAGAGCAAAGAGGAAATAAATCCGATAAAGGGAAGGAAAAAGTGGTCGAATAGTTAGCGGAATCGTTCGACAACACCCGAGGTAAGTTCTTGAGTAAGAGAGCTTAAATTACGATGTGATTAAATCATGCTCTATGTGTGGCTATTGAGCCGAATGTGCAAGGACGATATGTGCCTTGTGTTTGAGTTTCGCAAATGAAAATGAAATATGAATGTGCCATGAATTATTGTTAGATGTGCATGATTAATTGAATGCTGTCCGGGCTAAGTCCCGAAGGCTTTGTGCTAAGTGAATATATCCGGACTAAGATCCGAAGGCATTTGTGCGAGATACAAATTCCGGGTTAAGCCCCGAAGGCCTTTGTGCGAGATACTAAATCCGGGTTAAGTCCCGAAGGCATTCGTGCGAGTTGTTAAATCCGGGTTATGTCCCGAAGGCATTGTGTGAGTTACTAAAACCGGGCTATGTCCCGAAGGCATTTGAACGAGGAGCTATATCCGGTTAAATCCCGAAGGTACGTGATTTGGTAATGAATGAGCTTGCTGTAAAATTCCAGCGAATACTCGAAAAACATCCCAATATGGGGATATGTTACGTATGTGTTGAATTTAATCGAGCCCTTACAAATAAATGTTCGCTCAGTTGATAAACGAGCTACCGGCCTTCGGCTAAGTTAGTCTATTGTGTATGTACATAAGGGTTGTTAATGTTGTGAAGCAAGTTTGGTATCGGTAAATTGCGTATTATGAAATATTCCGTTTAGCTAAATGTGTGTTATTCTTTGTTTATGCTGGAATTCCTTGCTCAAAACTTACTAAGCATAAATTGCTTACTCGTTACACTGCTCCTCTGTTTTATAGATTTTTGGTTCTCCAGCTATCGGACTCGGGATCTTGAAGTCGAAGTCGCCCACACTATCAAAGGCTCTTTTGGGTACTATTTTGGTTGAATTTTGATATGGCATGTATAGGACTACCCATTGTTGTTTTTCGAGTACTTTATGAAATGTATAAGTGTACAGCCATGCGAAAATGGCTTGTAGAAGTGGAGTATGGCATTAGACCATTCGTGTTTATGAATGTATAGATGGTTTCATGATGTAACTATAGTTGGAATGGAAGTGTTGAGCAAATGATCAGCCATTGGAATGGCTAAGTATGATCATATGTGGGCATATGTATGACAAGGCCCTAGTTGGTCCATGAAACCCCGAAAATAGGTAAGGTTTACTTTGAAAACAGAGGCTGACAGCAGCAGTGGTGTGGATTGAAAAAATCACAAGAATTCGTAGAAGTGGAATTAAATAGTGAATAAATTATGTAATCGAACCTTGATGAATCTACTTTCATATGAAAGTAACGAAACAATCATATGAACAGTACAGTAAGAGATATTCAGGTTCTTGTGGAACAGGGCCAGAACAGTTTCTGGATTCCCTGTTCCGACTTTGGAAATTCACTATAAATTGACCAGAGATAATTAGGGGTCATACCATATATGTATGGATTCCTCTCTGAGTCTAGTTTCCATAGAAACAAACGGCATCAGTATTGAAGCTCTGTGCAGAGAGATATCCAAGTCGTAATGGGAAAAGGTCAGTGTAGTCGACCCCTGTAACATGGGAGACTTTGACTAATAAACTGTACTAATTGGCCCGACCAAAAATTCTAGAAAAAAATACATAGGTGGGGACATGAGTCTAGTTTCAGGGAAAAATCACAAAACTGATTTTCGAGTTGTGAAACTCAAGATATGATTTTTGAAGCGACTAGTACTCAGACTGGGCAGTGTCTGGAAAAATTTTTCAAAGTTTGTTAACATCTCGTGTCCGATTCCGGTGTCGGTCTCGGGTTTGGGGTGTTACATAACAAACAATGTTTTTAAAGTAAATACGTTTTAAATGGTTAATATTTTTTTGAGTTTTTAACAAAGAGATTTCAACTTAGAAACACATTTCTACCTTCAAGTCCAATTTTCGAAAGACACTTCTACATGACACGCCAGATTCGGCCATAACGTCCATGCCGGGTTTGGGATGTTACACTCTCAATATACCCGAATAGGGATGCTCTCAAGGCTGTGCAAAGCTCTTTTTCAAGAGGAAAAAAATAGGGAATGGAAAATGAGAGAAATAAAGACGAATAAGAGAAGAAAGAATGAGAAATGGATCAGTGACTTGGATGATTTTGAAAGGCAAGTAGGGGTCCTATTTATATTAGATTGGGATGGCTAAAAATTTTAGGAGCCTTAATTTTCTCCCTCAAATGGTCAATCTTTATTGAAAGAAGAAGTAGTTGAATGGTTTGCTAAAATTAGCTTGGTGCTTGAAAAGGAAAGGCTTAAAAAGTGGGGGGCAGTTGGAATGATCATGTGGAGAAGTCTAGGGGCTATTTTTTATAAATATTTTTAATTAGCTTTGGATGCTGATTTAGGAAAGTGAATGGACAGTTTGGGCTGCTGTTGGGCTTGTGATTCTTTTCTCTTCAATTGGACACTTTAGGCCTCTTCGTTTGCATCAGGCTGTAAAATTTCATCAACCCAATTTTCTAACTGAAAATGAATTAAGAGAGTCCAAGAAAGTTAATTTGAGCATTTGTGGCTATCTAACAATCAAATCTTTCTTTTATGATGAAGATGCTTCAATAATTTGATCTTCCCAAGGTGACTTCAAGGTTGGTTTTCCTTCTGTTGCATAAAATTACTTAAAATTGACAGAATTTTGTATGTTTAGCATAGAAATAGATGAAAGTAGCAATTTGTCCAAGTTAGATATTTTGTAATAAAATTATAAAAATATGTGAAAAAGAACTCAGAATTTACAAGAATTGTCAATCAAAAGGTGCTGAAAAAGTCTTTATATTTTCAAGTTTCCAGTAGGACTATTAGAATTAGCTCATTTTTTCCATCAAATTTTGACCATCCTCTATAGACTTCAATATAGACTTCAATGCCAAATGTTGCACAAAAACCATGTGAATCTACTCCAGCAAATTTTATTGGGAATCCAGTAATACCATAATTCTAAAGCCATATAGGTCCTTTCTATTTTTACCAAGATTACTACAACCATTCTTAATTTGTTTCCTTTTTTTTTGATCAACTACAATATGTGGCCTGCGTGTCTCTATAGTTGTTTGAGAATCCATTTCATCAGAATAGTAATTTTTGGTGATGTTTTGCCATATCATTTAGTTTGATTGGTAAGGTTCACCTCTTTGATATGCTTAAAACAACAAAGCTTTTGATAAATTCGGGTAATCAAACTGTAACGCCTTAAAATTCTTATATCTAGTTTTGTGAAAATCTGACACAATTAGGTATCTGCTGTAGTGGTTTAAGTGTTCTGGGAGTGTTTGAGACGTCCCAAGTTCAAGCACTGCCTTTGGTAAATTTTGGTATTTATCTGATATAAGCCTTATACTTGTTCAGTGGGCTTCTATTAATTTATTTGTAGAACCATATCAGAATGTGCCTTCTAGTCTGAGTGGTAAGGGTTTTGGTGTGTTGGGGGTCTTGTGTTCGAATCCCTGCGCGAACAAGAGAGTTTATTTTTTCTCATTTGATTGAGAGAGTTTTGGTCAAACTGGAAGTATGAGGAAGTTATGTGTAGTGGGATTTGTGGGAGTAAAATTAGGGGAAAGTAGTTTTCTAATTTAATTTTTGTTCCTTTCCCAAAACTTTTCTTTTCTTCTCTAAACATTTTCTTCTCCTTTTCTTACTATTGTTATTTCTTTTCTCTCTTCCCACTTCTAAATTCGAGTTCTCCTTTTTGAATTGCTGTCGTTTTCCTTGGTTGAATTGTTTCTATTGCAGGGGTTCTTAAATCGGTTTGGTAAGTGAAGGTTTTACTATTAGCAATTAGGTTTTAAGTCTGGGCAATATTATGATAAGCATTAGTTGGTGAGTAATTGATATTTTTGTGTATAGGTGAAGGCGGTGAAGCATAGATTTTCACTTTAGTGGACTGATTCGAAGTCGTGGTCATTTTAGTAAGCGTTAAGGTTGATGATTGTGTAGTTGCGTAACCGTATTAAACTCATAATTTTGTTGCTAAGGGTTTGAATACTCTATTGTTAGGTTTTGGAAGGCCCGAGAGTCATTTTGCATCGAATCGTTACCAGGTGTGTACTCGAAATGCAAGAAAATGAGGTTTCGGTAAAAAGCAAAAACCTCACTGTCGACGCCACACGGCCATGTGGTAGGCCGTGTGCGACAACATAGCCGTGTGATCGACGAAGGCTAGGCCGTGCGCAAGACACGACCGTGTGATGGCCAGGGTGTGGCCGTGTAGGCCACAAAGGCTATGCCAATTTGGACGTCTGGGCTACACAGGCATGAGGGCCCACACGGGCTTGTCTATTTGGGCCAGGCCGTGTGATCCAGACTGGAAAGGTCAATTTGGACGTGTGGGCCACATGGGTGTGTGGACCTATTATACTGAAATTTTTCATAGGGTAGCATGGGTCGTTCCAATTGACTGTGGGCCTACCATAGGGTCGATAAACACTATCCAACCCTAAAACTAAGTGATATGTTAGGCTGAGATATGACCATGAGCATGCCTAAGATTGTATATCTATACTAATATGATTTGTTTGTTAATTCTGTATGTATGATCTGATATTGTGATTGGGGTGGGATGATATATATTGGAGGAAGTGTTCTGAAAGGTAGGTTATACCTATTATTTGGCAGCTCAGCTGCATTATATTTTGTATGTGCCGCAGTAGGTACAGCATGGTGTGTAGGGTTGGGTGGGTGTTTTAAACCCCACATGGTGTGTAGGGATGACCGAAGATGGTGTGTAGAGGCTGGAGGTAGGATCCTAATTTCTTTTTCTAATGGCATAGTTGTATCTGTATCTTAGATAGGCCAAGGCCCAAATCTGCATCTGAATCTGTAATGGGCTTAGGCCCAAGACAGTATCTGACTGATATCTGTTATTTTGTATGTGTGCATGTTTAACTCTGCTGGGTTACACACTGAGTTTACATAAACTCGCCCCTTTTCTATTCATCTGTACAGGTAAGCCACAGTCTTAGGCGGATCGGAGTTGTGGAGTCCTTCCGTGACCTCATGTTTAGACTGGTTTAAGTTTTAACCAATTTATATGTTCTAGTTTATTATAGGTTTGTTTTATGTAAATTGGACTTTATGGATTGTTTTATTTTAAATTGGGCTAGACTACGAATTTATGATTTAATAACTACAAGACACTTTTTAACTTGGATTTTATCAGAAGCATGGATTTTTTTAAACCTTGAATGATTTTCTAAAAATAACAACTTTTAAAGCTTCTACTATGAATTACGTTTTATCGTTAGATAATTAAATGAAAGAAGGTTTTGAAATTGAAAACGATGAAAAAGGGTATACGAACTAGAAAGGATTTTTAGTTTAACGATAACGGTTTTTCAACTCATTGCATGTGACACTTCCGGATTCAACAATAACGTGTAGGCCGGGATTGAGGTGTTATATTTAATGGTATCAGAGCCAGGTTGTAAAACTCGGCTGTAGATTTTCGGTTTCAAAATTTATTTTAAAAAATCAATTTTCAAATTATTTAAAATTTCTTTCTAATTTTTTTGATTAAGTATGTGGTACATTAAGTCTCCGGCGCCGATCCTGTAAGTATTTCTGATTTTGATAGAAAAATTTTGAAAACTTTACTGATAGTTTACTTGGAAACACTATAGTAGTACACTCTGAAACTGTATTGAAATTGATTGAGACTAAAACCTTCGAAAACAACTCTGAATTTCTAATACTTTATGAATAAAACATCTGTTAATAAAAACTGAAACTGATGCATAAAATTCTTAATATAGATAAAGTTTGAAATCACAATGAGCGCATGAGGTATTTGTGAACGTGTTACTCGAGGTCGAGGTAGAGGCCGTAGGGGGCTTGAGGGCAATATGTCAAATCTGAACACAAGTGAGACACTTGTGTCACTTGCTGCTAAGACTGGGTCTCAAAGTCGATCGGCTGGGGATGACGCACTGTCCCGAGCCATGCTAAAGATATTAGAGAGGGTCGTTGGGCCCAATTCTGGATCTGGGACCAAGGGTCAGTAACTAAGCGACTCTGGACTAATAGAGTTGAGTTGTTTAGGGCGTCATAGAAGTCGCCCCTAATGCGGTTGAGTACTGGTTGGAGGCCACAGAAAGGATTATAGATGATCTACACTGTACCCTTGAGCAAAATTGAAGGGTCAACCTCCTTACTTCGCGATGAGGCTTTGTAGTGGTGGTTGACTATTAAGGAAGGCACTCAGCTTGACCGTTTGACTTGGAAGTTCTGTAAGTCTACTTTCTAGAGTAAATATGTGGGACCGAGCTATAAGGATGCTTGTAGGTGTGAGTTTCTAAACCTCACGCAACGTGATTGATTTGTGGCCAAGTATGAGGCCGAATTCCTAAGGCTGAGCCGCTATGCTCGAGGCATGGTGGCGGATAAGTATGAGAGGTGTGTCCGATCTGAGGATGGCTTAAGAGATAATCTAAGGGTGCTGATAGCTCTATAGAGGGAGTGCGAGTTTTCTATCCTGGTAGAGAAGGCGAAGATCGTCAAGAAGGTTAAGCGCACTGAGTGTTAGAATAGAGACAGGAAGAGAGGTAAGAACAAAAGGGATTCAGAGCCCTCAAGTTCTTTGCAGTTGCCTAAGAAAAAAGCTAGATTTGATGGGCCAGTGAGAGTGGGGGCCCCTGTTGCTTCTACTGGGATACTGCCTTGTAGAGACTGTAGTAGGCGTAATTTGGGTGAGTGTTGAAGGACGATTGGGGCTTGGTTGAGATGTGCGTCCCTTGAGCATTGCATTCGGGAGTGTCCATTGAGGGTTGATCAGGTGCAAGCTCCGGCATCGGGTCTTGTGCAGTCACAAAGAGTAGTTCAGCAGCCATCTAGGGGCCGTGGTCAGGCTAGGGGTGGTAATAGTTTGGGTCGTGGGCAGAGAGCACTGGGCAGAGGTGCCGGTCAGACTAAGGCAAGATAGCCTGCTTTGGTTTATGCTCCACGTCACCATGAGGATAAATATTCTCCTAAAGTCATCACTGGTATGTTCCTTATTTTTTATGTACCATATCTTCCTCTGATAGACATAGGATCTACTCATTCCTAAATATCCTGTTTTATTTCTGAAACTCTGGGGATATCAGTTGAGAGCAATATGAGTGAGTTCACTGTACTAAGTCCGTTGGGACAATCTATTTAGGTTAGCAAACTCTATAGGGATGTAACCTTAGTGGTACAAGGAACTATTCTTCTCGTGGATCTGATGGAGCTTCCGTTTGGGGAGTTCGATATAATTTTGGGAATGGATTGGATGGTTAAGCACTGGGTTAGTCTGGATTGTGCGACTAAGAGGGTCATTTTGAGAACTGAGGAGAAGGAAGAGGTGGTTTAATTGAAGAGCATTTGGATTATCTGTGGAATGTGATCTCAGCACTGATAGCTAAGAAACTGGTCCGAAAAGGGTGCGAGGCGTACTTGGCTTACGTTAATACTACTGCTTGTGGGAACTCTTCGATTAGGGATATCAAAACTATGAGGGATTTTTTGGATGTTTTTCCTGATGAGCTACTGGAATTGCCTCTAGATTGAAAGGTTGAATTTGAGATCAAGCTTCTTTTGGGTACAGCTCTGGTGTCCATCGCTCCCTATCGAATGGCACCGAAAGAGCTTGTGGAACTTAAGGCTCAACTGTAGGAGTTTTTGGACCGTGACTTTATCTGTCTGAGTGTGTCTCCATGGGGAGCACCAATACTATTTGTTAAAAAGAAGGATGGGACCATGAGGATGTAACAGCCCAAAATTGACCCTAGTCGGGAAGTGGTTTCGGGACCACAAAACCGAGTCATAAAAATAATTAATTTCCATATTCTATGCTTATTATGTGTGTACATGAGTATGTGGAAGTTTCATTCTCCAATTTTGCCAATTATATGAGAAATTATTAAATAGGGATCGATATGAGACATGGTGAAAATATGATACGCTAATTTAAAATGGTCTATTAATGCATGTTGTGAAAATGATGGGTTTGCATGTCAAATTACCCAAAATTTGAGCTAGTGGTTGGCCATGCTATGGGTGGAAACATGTTGGGAACATGTTGGCCTAGTGAGGTATGTAGGAAAAAAATAAAATAAGGAGTATGGGTAATAAAGAAAGGAAAAACAAAAAAATGAGTGGTTGTTCCCCCCCCATTGCCGTGAGCTAAAGAAAGGAAAAGAAAAACTTGTTCATCCTTTTTCATCCTCTTTTGACCGAAAATTCTAAGGGAGGAGGAAGGAGTTCTTGCTTCATGTTTGGTTTGGAAGAGAATTAGGAGGAAGTTTGGCCATGCATGTAACTAGATTGAGCTCAAGGAGTTAAAGGAGGAGAATCGAGCAAAGGCAAAGAAAAGATCATCAAGTAGCCGAGTTGGAACCATCTTACCCAACACAAGTAAGTCATTAAGCATATCTTTGGTATTGATTTAAAGGATCGTAATACCTATACCATTGTGTTTAATGAGATGAAATGTATACAAATGTATATGTAAGTAGAGATGAAATTTGTCGAATGTAAAAGGAAGTGAAGCCTATTGAGTGGCTGGTTTTCGGCACTAAGTGTGCGGGCAATAAGTGTTCACGGTCATGAGATTGGCACTAAGTGTGCGGGTTTAAATTGTACAGCACTAAGTGTGCGAGTTTAAAGTACATGGCACTAAGTGTGCGTGGTTGATTATTAAGCACTATGTGTGCGAACCCAATATATATTTTCTATAAATTATTTACATTAAGGGTGCGACCTTACCGAGTCGATTTTGGACAGCGGAAAAGGTAAGTGTGCGAACTTGAAATGCATGGCACTAAGTGTGTGAGTTTAAAGTGCATGGCACTAAGTGTGCGCGGTTGATTATTAAGCACTATGTGTGCGAACCCAATATATATTTTCTATAAATTATTTACATGAAGGGTGCGACTTTACCGAGTCAATTTTGGACAGCGGAAAAGGTAAGTACCTTGAGTTCATGGCTAATAGGCACTATGTTTATATTTGGAGTTGAGCTTGGTAAGTTTTGAACCTATGTGACGATTATAGTTGAAGTCACGTACATAAGGTTCATTGTGGAATAGGTGAAAGTTCGTTTAATTGTATGAATATAACGAAAATAAAATGATGTATGAAAGGCCAATGTAGGACTTGGTATGAGATTGAACAATAGGGTTTAAGGAACTATGGTATAGTTTGGTATGGATGGAGTACTTAACCTCATTTCATTGTTTCCTGTTGTGATAATTTTATTAATGGATGGTTGTGGAATGCTTATGGCTTACTGAGTTGTATACTCATTCGGTGTTTGCTTGTCACCTATTCTAGGTTTCTTGGACTTGTCTCTTTTTGCGTGATCGTGCCGTCGTCGAAGTCATCACACCGGCTAGCAAGTTTTGGTACTTTCTTCTTAGTCGGCTTAGGAGAACATTTCGGCATGTATAGGCCATGCGAAAATGGCATAAATGTTCGGTTGGGTTTGGTTTCATAACGTTAGGTCGTAAATCTTGATAATTCGACCTTTTTATGCCATATGTCATGGTTGATTATTTTGGTGTTAAAATTCATGATATGGCAATAGTGTAGTAGGGGGATGTTTGACAATGATTAGCCTTTGGCATGGCTAGTCATGATCATAATTTGTGATATGTATGACGAATTACTACTTAGATCAAGGAGAAATCACGAAATGGGCATAGTTGCTTTCGTAACAGATGCTGGCAGCAGCAGTGACGTGAGATTGAAAAATCACTAAAAATAGTAGGAGTGGAATAAATTGATGAATAAATTATGTATTCGAAGCTCGATGAGTCTATTTTCATATAGAAGCAACGAAAAGATCATATGGACAGTATGTTAAGAGATATTCAGGTTCTCGTGAGACAGGGCCAGAATGGTTTCTGGATTCCCTGTTCCGACTTTGGAAATTCATTATAAATTAACCAGAGACAATTAGGAGTCATACCATATATGGATAGATTCCTCTCTGAGTCTAGTTTCTATAGAAACAAACGGCATCAGTATTGAAGCTCTGTGCAGGGAGATATCCAGGTCGTAATGCACAAAGGTCAGTGTAGTCGATCCCTGTAACATGGGAGAATTTGACTAATAAACTGTACTAATTGGCCCGACCAAAAATTCTAGAAAAAAATATGTAGATGGGCATATGAGTCTAGTTTCAGGGAATAATCACGAAACTGATTTTCGAGTTGTGAAACTCAAGATATGATTTTTAAAGCGACTAGTACGCAGATTGGCAGTGTCTGAGAAATATTTTTATAAAGGGTTTAAAGTCTGTTAACATCTCGTGTTCGACTCCGGTGTCGGTCTCGGGTTCGGGGTGTTACAGAGGATGTGCATAGACTATCGGCAGTCGGACAATCTTACTATTAAGAATAAGTATCCACTTCCGAGGATCGACGACTTATTTGATCAATTTCGAGGGCTTCTGTGTTCTCTAAGATAGATCTTCATTCTGGGTACCATCAGCTCAGAATTAAGGATGTCGATATTCATAAGACTGCTTTTAGGACACATTATGGGCATTACGAGATTCTAGTTATACCTTTTAGAGTTGACGAATGCACTAGTAGTATTTATGGATCTGATGAACTGAGTGTTTCAGCCCTGTTTGGATCAATTCGTCGTAGTTTTCATCGACGACATTCTGGTTTACTCTAAGACTGAAGATGAGCATGATGAGCATCTAAGAGTAGTGCTTCAGATTCTGCGTGAGAAGTAATGTGACAGCCCTAAAGTGACCCTAGTCGGAAAGCAGTTTTGGGACCGCTAAACCGAGTCACACAGTTATTTAAATAGATATTTATTGTCTAAAATATGTTAATATGAATGTGTAAAAGTTTAAAGCTTCGATTTAGTTAATTGCATGTGAATTTAGTTAATAGGACTTATGTGTGACACTTTTGAAATGTGATAGGTTAATCTATAAGGATCTATTAGTGCATGTAATTAAAAGGGTGGACTTGCATGTCAATTTCCCCCCCTAATTAGTAGTGGCCGACCATGAGCATGAGGGTGGACAAAATGTTATAGCTAAAACATGTCATAAACATGTTGGGTTAATGCTTTATGTTAGGAATAATAAAATAAAGAACATGGGAATAAAATATTAGTGTTAGTAGGAGGAGAAACAAAAAAAAAATATGTGTGGTTGTTCCCCCATTGTGCCGTACCTAAAAGAAAAAAAAGAAAAAGGCTTCATCCTCCTTGTTCTTCTTGACCGAAAAATCAAAGGAAGAAGAAATGAGTCTTCTTGCTTCAAGTTCGGTTGGTTGGTGTTTTAGAAGGAGGTATGTTTGATGATGTTCCATGAGATGCATGCATGTTTTAGTTGTTAGCTTGAGTTCTACCTAGCCCATGGTCTAAATCTTACTATGTGATGGAGATGACACTTGGCCATGGATGTATCATTCTTGCTTGGTGTTGATGTTGTGTTGATGAGATATCAAGTTATTTTTGTGACCCAAGTTGAGATTTGGATTTTGGAATGAGTAAGGTTTTCGGCTATGGTAATTATAAGGGTGATGGATGTTGTTTCATGCTAAATCTAGATGAACAATGTTAGTGCTTATATCTCGATATTTATAAGTTTCTTTCTTGGTTTTACCTCAAACCCATGAAGTATTTTTAATTGGTGTTGTTAGAGGTTTCGGTCATGGGATTATAAGCTTGTTAGTTTTGATGGTGAAATTTATGCCTTGTAAGGGTAAATGGTTCAAAGGAACATTTGACCATGATGTAAAAATTATGGTGAAGTGATGTTAAATGCTTTGAATATTGAGTATATATATATTGTTATAAGTTGAATTTAAGGTTTGCTAAATTGTCTTTGTCATTGCCGAATGTGTGTATAGTTAAAGAGAATTTGTTTAAGTGCTTAGTTAATTGATATTGAGTTAATGATATGTGTATTCGGTCATAAAGTTGCACCTGAGGAAATGTTAGATTAATGGTATTAAATTGCTTAATGTGATTAAAAATGCGTATGACCATTTTGTATTTGGGCTAAAGGTGGCCATATGACCTATCAAATTCATTGTCATATTCGGCCATAAGCTAGCATAATGAGACTTTAATAGGTTAAATTTGTTTGAATTAGCTCAAGAGCTTAGAGGACCAAAGTTGGATAAGGGAAAGGAAAAAGTGATCGAATAACCGTCGAAATCGTTCGACAACATCCGAGGTAAGTTTTCGAGTAATGAAACTTAGATTATGATTCGATTAGATTATGTTATAAGCAAATCAAAATCATGCCCTTTGTATGTAGCTTTTGAGCTGAAAATGATAATGCTTGATAAGTGACTTGTGTTTGAATTCTAGTTACGAAAGTGAAATATTGATGTGTCATGATTTATTTATATGTGCATGGATATTCGGATTGATAACCGGGCTAAGCCCGAAGGCATTTGTGCGAGTTACTATATCCGAGCTAAGTCCCGAATGCATTTGTGCGAGTTACTATAACAGGGCCAAGTCCCGAAGGCAATTGTGCGAGTTACTATAACCGGGCTAAGTCCCGAAGGCAATTGTGCGAGTTACTATAACCGGGCTAAGTCCCGAAGGCATTTGAGCGAGAAGCTATATCCGGCTAAACCCCGAAGGTACTTGGTTTGGGAATGAGCGATCTTGCTGTAATAATTTCAATTAATACGCTCGTAAAATCCCAACGATAAGGTACGTTTCGTATATGCATTGGAGTAGTGATTTCGTTTAAATATTATCCGCTCAGTCGATTAGTGAGCTTTCGGGCCTTTGGGTAAGTTGATCCCTTATGTATGAATATAAGGGTTGGAAATGTGAAGTAGGACTGATTTTGAGAATATGTGTATATGAAGTTATCCGTTTAGTTATATGAATGCTATACTTTAGTTGTGCCTAATTTTATTGCTCAAAACTTACTAAGCATTAAATGCTTACTCCGTTCTTTGATTCTCTGTTTTATAGATTTTGGTTCGTCAGCTATCAGACTCGGGATTGTCGAAGTCGAAGTCGTCCACACTATCAAATCCCTTTTGGTACACTTTTGGTTGAACTCTGAAAATGGCATGTATAGGACTACCCTTTTTGTTGTTGGTCATGTACCCTTTGGTTTTGTATAAATTTGGATAGCCATGCGAAAATGGCTTATATACACTTTGAGCATAGCATTATAATCGTCTTGTATGTTGTTCATTGAGAGGTATGGAAATGTTTGGTAACGATTAGCCATTGGGAATGGTTAATTATGATTATTTTGATGCTATGTATGACAAACTCTAGTTGATTCATGGAAAACCATGAAATAGGTAAGGTTTACCTTAAAAACAGATGCTGACAGCAGCAGTGGGGTGGATTTGAAAAATCACTAAAAATAGTAAGAATGGAATTAAATAGTGAATAAATTATGTAATTGAACCTTGATGAATCTATTTTCATTGGGAAGTAATGAAACAATCATATGAACAGTATTTTATGAGATTTTAAAGTTTTCGTGAAATAGGGCCAGAGCGGTTTCTGGATTCCCTGTTTGGACTTAGGAAATTCATTATAAATTAACCAGAGATAGTTAGAAGTCATTCCATAGATGTATAGATTCCTTTTCGAGTCTAGTTTCTTTAGAAACAAACGGCATAAGTATTGAAGCCCTGTACAGGGAGATATATAAGTCTTAATGCATGAAGGTCAGAGCAGTCGAACCCTGAAACAGGAGAGACTTTAACTAATAAACTTTAATAATTGGCCTGACCAAAAATTATAGAAACAAATTTGTAGATGGATATATGAGTCTAGTTTGAGGGAAAATTTACAAAACTGATTTTCGAGTTTTGGAACTCAAGATATGATTTTTAAGGTGACAGTGACGCAGTTAGCTAGCTAGTCTGGAAATTTTTAAAATGGACTGTAAAAATAAGGGAATTAAGTCTGTTAACCCCTCGTGTCTGACTCCGGCAACGATCTCGGGTACGGGGTGTTACAATTTTATTGGTATCAGAGCTACGGTTTAGTCGATTCTAGGACTACCGTAATACGTTTGGGTCTAGCTATACATGCCATTTTGTGATTATTTGATAGTGTGGTGATTTCTGACATTTGCAAATGTGTTTATTTATAGTAATGGATCCCGATCCCGACCGAGCGGTAGCTGATGATCTTGAGAGTGTAGCACCTGCTCCCGCACAAGGGACAGTGCCGGCGGACTCTCAACCTATTGCTAGCAATCCGAATGATGAGGCTAGGGAAGCTTTTTATAACGTGATGAATGATTGGTTTAACCAATACATTCGAACTAATACGGCTGTTCCACAACCTCCATTCCCGACTAATACCACCCCCGCACCTACAATACCTCCGGTAACTGACCAAATAAGGTCAAATAAGCCCCCAGTTGACAGAATCTGAAAACACGGGGCTACTGAATTTAAAGCTACTGACAGCGATGATGCCGAGCAAGCTGAACTTTCGTTGGACAACACCACACCCGATGAGTGCCTAAAGTGTACTATCTCCTTGCTACGTGATTCTGCCTACTATTGGTGGAATACGTTGATTTCTGTTGTGCCCCGAGAGCAAGTAACTTGGGAGTTTTTCCAAACCGAGTTTCGAAAGAAGTATATCAGTCAGAGATTCATTGACCAAAAACGGAAGGAATTTCTTGAACTTAAACAAGGTTCAATGTCGGTTACCGACTATGAACGAAAGTTTGTAAGGCTTAGCCGGTACGCTTGAGAATGCATTTCTTCAGAAGCCGTAATGTGTAAACTTTTCGAGGATGGACTGAATGATGATATAAAGCTGTATGTTGGCATTTTGGAAATCCGAGAATTTGTGGTACTTGTTGAGCGAGCTTGCAAA
Organism: Gossypium hirsutum; assembly: GCF_007990345.1. Classification (NCBI taxonomy): domain Eukaryota; kingdom Viridiplantae; phylum Streptophyta; class Magnoliopsida; order Malvales; family Malvaceae; genus Gossypium; species Gossypium hirsutum. The sequence goes on from NC_053428.1 coordinate 66,692,111, forward strand.
GTCGAGGAGCTCAGTATGGAGAAAAGAAAAACTGATATGGGAGCAAAGGAGTTTCGTAAGAGGTCTTCGGGGAGGCCCTTTCAACAGTCATCGAAGAAATTTAGAGATGATTTGGGCCGATCTAGAGACACTTCGGGTTTTTCTAGACGAGATCGTGATCGACCCCCTATGAGTTCACGAGTCACTTCGGTCGCCAATGTTGGAAATGATCGTCGAGACAGAACGGAGTGTCAGTATTATGGTAAATGGCATTCGGGGAGTTGTAGATTCCATGACCGCTCCTATTACAAGTGCGGATCAGTTGACCACTTTATTAAAGATTGCCTGAGGTTGTCTGAACAAAATGTAAATTAGAGTGGGAAACCAGGGGCTACTACTGCTCGGGGTAGACCGTCCAGAAACACGGGAAATGCTAGTGGCGGTCAGAGAGGATCTAGAGATGCTACAACCAGATCTGAGGCTCGTGCTCCCGCTAGAGCTTATGCCATACGCGCACGCGAGGATGCTTCCTCGCCAGATGTTATTACCGGTACTTTTACTCTCTTTGATACTAATGTGATTGCTTTGATTGACCCTGGTTCTACTCATTCTTATATATGTGAAACCTTAGCATCCAGTAAGACTCTACCTGTTGAGTCTACTGAGTTTGTAATTCGGGTGTCAAATCCTTTGGGTCGTTACGTGCTTGTCGACAAAGTGTGTAAGAAATGTCCCTTAGAAATCAGAGGTTCCTGTTTTCCGGCCGATTTGATGCTTTTACCGTTTGACGAATTTGATGTTATCCTCGGTATGGATTGGTTGACCGTACATGATGCAATTGTAAATTGCAAAAGAAAAACCATCGATCTGAGGTGTGTAAATAACGAGATAATCCGAGTTGAGTCTACTGACTTGAATAGGTTGCCAGCTGTAATATCATCAATTTTGGCTCAGAAATATGCAAGAAAGGGGTGCGAAGCATACCTTGCGTATGTACTTGATGACAAAGTGTTAGAAAAGAAGCCTGAATCTGTGCCAGTGGTTTGTGAATACCCAAATGTTTTTCTCGAAGAATTACCGGGTTTACCACCTGTTCGGGAGGTAAAGTTTGGCATTGAGCTTGTACCTGGGACTACACCGATTTCGATAGCTCCGTATCATATAGCACTAATGGAATTAAAGGAATTGAAAGCTCAGTTGCAAGAGTTGACGGATAGAGGTTTCGCTCGACCAAGTTTCTCACCTTGGGGTGCACCAATATTGGTTGTGAAAAAGATGGACGGAACCATGAGGTTGTGCATCGACTATCATCAAATTCCGGGTTAAGCCCCGAAGGCCTTTGTGCGAGATACTAAATCCGGGTTAAGTCCCGAAGGCATTCGTGCGAGTTGTTAAATCCGGGTTATGTCCCGAAGGCATTGTGTGAGTTACTAAAACCGGGCTATGTCCCGAAGGCATTTGAACGAGGAGCTATATCCGGTTAAATCCCGAAGGTACGTGATTTGGTAATGAATGAGCTTGCTGTAAAATTCCAGCGAATACTCGAAAAACATCCCAATATGGGGATATGTTACGTATGTGTTGAATTTAATCGAGCCCTTACAAATAAATGTTCGCTCAGTTGATAAACGAGCTACCGGCCTTCGGCTAAGTTAGTCTATTGTGTATGTACATAAGGGTTGTTAATGTTGTGAAGCAAGTTTGGTATCGGTAAATTGCGTATTATGAAATATTCCGTTTAGCTAAATGTGTGTTATTCTTTGTTTATGCTGGAATTCCTTGCTCAAAACTTACTAAGCATAAATTGCTTACTCGTTACACTGCTCCTCTGTTTTATAGATTTTTGGTTCTCCAGCTATCGGACTCGGGATCTTGAAGTCGAAGTCACCCACACTATCAAAGGCTCTTTTGGGTACTATTTTGGTTGAATTTTGATATGGCATGTATAGGACTACCCATTGTTGTTTTTCGAGTACTTTATGAAATGTATAAGTGTACAGCCATGCGAAAATGGCTTGTAGAAGTGGAGTATGGCATTAGACCATTCGTGTTTATGAATGTATAGATGGTTTCATGATGTAACTATAGTTGGAATGGAAGTGTTGAGCAAATGATCAGCCATTGGAATGGCTAAGTATGATCATATGTGGGCATATGTATGACAAGGCCCTAGTTGGTCCATGAAACCCCGAAAATAGGTAAGTTTACTTTGAAAACAGAGGCTGACAGCAGCAGTGGTGTGGATTGGAAAAATCACAAGAATTCATAGGAGTGGAATTAAATAGTGAATAAATTATGTAATCGAACCTTGATGAATCTACTTTCATATGAAAGTAACGAAACAATCATATGAACAGTACAGTAAGACATATTCAGGTTCTTGTGGAACAGGGCTAGAACAGTTTCTGGATTCCCTGTTCCGACTTTGGAAATTCACTATAAATTGACCAGAGATAATTAGGGGTCATACCATATATTTATGGATTCCTCTCTGAGTCTAGTTTCCATAGAAACAAACGGCATCAGTATTGAAGCTCTGTGCAGAGAGATATCCAAGTCGTAATGGGAAAAGGTCAGTGTAGTCGACCCCTGTAACATGGGAGACTTTGACTAATAAACTGTACTAATTGGCCCGACCAAAAATTCTAGAAAAAAATACATAGGTGGGGACATGAGTCTAGTTTCAGGGAAAAATCACAAAACTGATTTTTGAGTTGTGAAACTCAAGATATGATTTTTGAAGTGACTAGTACTCAGACTGGGCAGTGTCTGGAAAAATTTTTCAAAGTTTGTTAACATCTCGTGTCCGACTCCGGTGTCGGTCTCGGGTTCGGGGTGTTACATTAAATTGGTATCAGAGCTACGGTTTAGTCGATTCTAGGACTACCGTAATGTGTTGGGTCTAGCTATACATGCCATTTTATGTGATTACTTGATAGTGTGGTGATTTCTGACAATTGTAAATGTGTTTATAGTAATGGATCCCGATCGTGACCGAGAGGTAGCTGATGATCTTGAGAGTGTAGCGCCTGCTCCCGCACAAGGGACAGTGCCGGTAGACTCTCAACCTAATGCTAGTAATCCGAATGATGAAGCTAGACAAGCATTCTATAGCGTGATGAATGATTGGTTCAACCAATACATTCGAACTAATATGGCTGTTCCACAACCTCCATTCCCAACAAATACTACCCCCGCACCTACAATACCACCGGTAACGGACCAAATAAGGTCAAATAAGCCCCCAGTTGACAGAATCCGAAAACATGGGGCTACTGAATTTAAGGCTATGGATAGCGATGATGCCGAGCAAGCTGAATTTTGGCTGGACAACACTATCCGGGTACTCGATAAGCTATCTTGTACACCCGATGAATGCCTAAAGTGTGCTATCTCCTTGCTACGTGATTCTGCCTACTATTGGTGGAATACTCTGACTTCTGTTGTGCCCCGAGAGCAAGTAACTTGGGAGTTTTTCCAAACTGAGTTTCGGAAAAAGTATATCAGTCAGAGATTTGTTGATAAAAAACGGAAGGAATTTCTTGAGCTTAAGCAAGGCTCCATGTCGGTTACTGATTACGAGCGAAAATTTGTTAGACTTAGCAAATACGCTCGGGAATGTGTTTCGTCCGAAGCTATTATGTGTAAACGCTTCGAGGATGGGCTGAATGAAGATATAAAAATGTTCGTTGGCGTTCTTGAAATACGAGAGTTCGTGGTACTTGTTGAACGAGCTTGTAAAGCCGAAGAGCTTAAAAAGAAAAGCAAAGAGTTGATGAGGGAACTGGAGAGTTTCGTAAAAGATCCTCGGGAAGGTCTCTTCAACAGACATCAAAGAGATTTCGAGATGATGCGGGCCAGTTTAGAGGCACTTCGGGCCTTTTTAGACGAGATCGTGATCGACCCCCTGTGGGTACACGAGGCACTTCGGTCGCCAGTGTTGGGAATGAACGTCGAGATAGAACGAAATGTCGATATTGCGGTAAATGGCATTCGGGGAGTTGTAGATTCCCTGACCGCTCGTGTTACAAGTGCGGATCAGTTGACCACTTCATTAAAGATTGCCCGAGGTTGTTTGAACAGAATGAAAATCAGAGTGGGAAACCGGGTGCTACCACTGCTCGAGGTAGACCATCTGGAAATACGGGCAATGCTAGTGGTGGTCAGAGAGGATTTAGAGATGATATAACCAGATCCGAAGCTCGTGCGCCTGCTAGAGCTTATGCTATACGTGCCCGCGAGGATGCTTCTTCGCCTGATGTTATTACCGGTACATTCACTCTCTTTGATACTAATGTAATTGCTTTGATTGACCCCGGTTCTACTCATTCTTACATATTTGAAACCTTAGCATCCAGTAAGACTTTACCTATTGAGTCTACTGAGTTCGTAATTCGGGTGTCAAATCCCTTGGGTCGTTACGTGCTTGTCGACAAAGTGTGTAAGAAATGTCCCCTGGAAATTCGAGGTTCCTGTTTCCCGGCGAACTTGATGCTTTTTCCGTTTGATGAATTTGATGTTATCCTTGGTTTGGATTGGTTGACCGCGCATGATGCGGTTGTGAATTGCAAGAGCAAGACTATTGATTTGAGGTGCGCAAATAACGAAGTAATCCGAGTCGAATCTGCGGACTTGGAGGGGATGCCAGCTGTAATATCAGCAATGTTGGCACAGAAATATGTAAGAAGAGGGTGCGAAGCATACCTTGCGTATGTACTTGATGACATTTTGGTCTATTCAAGAGATGAGACCGAACATGCTGAGCATCTGAGGCTAGTGCTGCAAATTTTGCGGGAAAAGCAGTTATATGCTAAGTTCAGTAAGTGTGAGTTCTGGTTAAGAGAGGTTAGCTTCTTGGGTCATGTGGTATCCGCGTCGGGTATTCGAGTTGACCCGAACAAAATTTCAGCCATACTTGACTGGAAACCTCCGAGAAATATTACTGAGGTTCGGAGCTTTTTGGGGCTCGCCGGTTATTACCGACGATTTGTGAAAGGTTTCTCGATGATAGCCACACCAATGACGAAGCTACTTCAAAAGGATGTTAAGTTCGAGTGGACGGAGAAATGTCAGAAAAGTTTCGACCAACTGAAAACTCATTTGACTGAAGCTCCAATTTTGGTGCAACCCGAATCAGGTAAAGAGTTTGTCATTTATAGTGACGCATCCCTACTTGGGTTGGGTTGCGTATTGATGCAAGAAGGTCGAGTCGTGGCCTATGCGTCGAGACAATTGAAGCCACACGAGAGGAATTATCCGACCCATGATCTCGAACTAGCTGCCATCGTGTTTGCTTTAAAAATATGGCGACATTATCTGTTTGGTGAGAAGTGCCATGTATTTTCGGATCACAAAAGTCTCAAATATTTGATGACTCAACGAGACTTGAATCTGCGACAAAGACGTTGGCTTGAGTTGTTGAAAGATTACGAGCTTGTCATTGATTACCACCCGGGAAAGGCTAACGTGGTTGCGGACGCCTTAAGCCGGAAGTCATTGTTTGCTTTACGAGCGATGAACGTGCATTTGTCTGTTCTACCAGACAATGTGTTAGTAGCTGAATTAAAAGCTAAACCATTATTGACTCACCAAATTCGTGAAGCTCAGAAAGTCGATGATGAATTGGTTGCAAAACGGGCTAAGTGTTTTCCGAACGAGGAATCGGAGTTTCAAATTGATGATGATGATTGTTTGAGGTTCAGAAATCGTTTGTGTGTTCCAAGGAATTCGGAACTCATTTCGATGATTCTGAACGAAGCCCATTGTAGCCGAATGTCAATTCACCCGGGGAGTACGAAAATGTACAACGATTTGAAACGTCAATTTTGGTGGCATGGTATGAAACGTGACATCTCCGACTTTGTTTCGAGATGTTTGATATGTCAACAAGTGAAAGCGGAACATCAAGTGCCTTCAGGATTACTCCAGCCGATCATGATACCCGAGTGGAAATGGGATCGAGTCACAATGGACTTTGTGTCCGGACTGCCCTTGTCAGCAAGTAAGAAGGATGCGATATGGGTTGTTGTTGATAGACTGACTAAGTCGGCTCATTTCATCCCCGTACGTACGGATTTTTCATTGGATAAACTAGCTGAATTGTACGTTTATCAAATTGTGAGATTACACGGGGTACCTATTTCTATCGTGTCGGATAGAGATCCGAGATTCACCTCACGATTTTGGAAGAAATTGCAAGAAGCTCTGGGTACCAAGCTGCATTTTAGCACTGCTTTTCACCCCCAAACCGATGGTCAATCCGAGCGGATAATTCAGATACTTGAGGATATGTTGAGATGTTGCATCCTCGAGTTCAGTAGTTCATGGGAACGGTATTTACCTTTGATTGAATTCGCTTACAACAATAGTTTTCAATCAAGTATTAAGATGGCACCTTACGAGGCTTTGTACGGTCGTAAATGCCATACACCATTGTTTTGGACCGAGCTCGGTGAAAGTAAAATTTTCGGAGTTGATTTGATTAAAGATGCTGAACAGAAAGTAAAGGTAATCCGTGAAAGTCTGAAGGTAGCCACGGATCGTTAGAAGTCGTACGCAGATTTGAAACGAAAAGACATCGAGTATCAGGTGGGAGACAAAGTGTTCCTTAAGGTTTCACCTTGGAAAAAGATACTCAGGTTCGGCCGTAAGGGCAAGTTGAGCCCAAGATTCATTGGGCCGTAAGAAATCTCCGAACGAGTTGGTCCGGTTGCGTATAGATTGATTTTGCCCCCGGAGCTTGAAAAGATTCATGACGTCTTTCATGTTTCGATGCTTCGACGCTATCGATCTGATCCATCGCATATAATTAGCCCATCAGAGGTTGAAATTCAAGTCGACATGAGCTATGAGGAAGAACCGATGCGTATCCTAGCTCGTGAAGTGAAGGAGTTGCGAAACAAAAGAGTTCCGCTAGTAAAGGTGTTATGGCTCAAACACGGGATCGAGGAAGCTACTTGGGAGACCGAGAGCTCGATGAAAGAACGATACCCAAACCTATTTACCGGTAAGATTTTCGGGGACGAAAATTTCTTAAGTGGGGGAGAGTTGTGACAGCCCAAAGTTGACCCTAGTCGGGAAGTGGTTTCGGGACCGCTAAACCGAGTCACCGAAATGTTTGAATGTGATACTTATTGTCTAGAATATGTAATTATGAATGTGTGAAAATTTCAAGCTTCAATTTGGTTGATTTCATGTGAATTTAGTCAATAGGACTTATGTGAGAAAATTCTAAAATGTGATAGGTCAATGTGTGAGGACCTATTAGTGCATGTGGACAAAGGGGGACTTGCATGTCAAATTCCCCCCCTACTAGTAGTGGCCGGCCATGACAAGCATGGTAGACCAAGTTTGATGGCCAAGACATGTCATAGACATGTTTTGTTGGTGCATCACGGGTGGAAAAAAATAAAATAATAGGCATGGAAATTAAATAATGAAAAGGAGTATGATGATTACACAAAAAAAAAAGTGTGTAGTTGATTCTTTTCCCCCCCATTGCCGTGAGCTAAAGAAAAGAGAGGAGAAGATCTTTGTTCATCCTTTTCTCACCTTCATTTAGCCTAAATTAGAAAGAAAAACAAAGAAAAATTTTCTCATCCTTTGGTTCATCCTTGGCCAAAATTTTAAGGAGGAAAGAAGAAGAAAGGTGAAGAGATTCGGCCATGCATGTAGCTAGGCTAAGGTATGTTTGATGATGTTCCATGAGATGCATGCATGTTTTAGTTGTTAGCTTGAGTTCTACCTAGCCCATGGTCTAAATCTTGCTATGTGATGGAATTGGCACTTGACCATGGATGCATCATTCTTGGTTGGTGTTTGATGTTGTGGTGATGAGGCATGAGGATGAGTTAAGATTCGGCCTAGGTGGAGGTTGTGTTATTGCCATTGCATGCAAAATATGAAGCTTGTTAATGATGCATGTGATGATGGCTTGATGATTCTTGAACCTCCTTTTTAGCATTTTTGTGTGAGCACATATGTGCATTGGTTGCTAAATGGAGAAGAATCGGCTAGCAAGATGTGTGCTAAGGCCGAATGTAACTTTGTATGTTAATGAGCAATGCATGTGTTAAATTGATGAAAAGGGGGAGGATGCTTTACTAGTGTGTATATGTGTGTATTAAGTGTTGAAATCGACCCCAAAAATAGACATGCATATTCGGCCAAGGGGAAAGAAATTAGCTAATATGTTGTGTTGATGCATGATTTTTGCATGTATGAGACTTTAATGTCTAATGTATAAATATGGGCTAAGTGCCTTGTGTTCATCTTTTTGATGCCTAAATGATGAAATCAATTTATTTGTTTAATTAAGCTCAAGAGCAAAGGGGAAATAAATCCGATAAAGGGAAGGAAAAAGTGGTCGAATAGTTAGCGGAATCGTTCGACAACACCCGAGGTAAGTTCTTGAGTAAGAGAGCTTAAATTACGATGTGATTAAATCATGCTCTATGTGTGGCTATTGAGCCGAATGTGCAAGGACGATATGTGCCTTGTGTTTGAGTTTCGCAAATGAAAATGAAATATGAATGTGCCATGAATTATTGTTAGATGTGCATGATTAATTGAATGCTGTCCGGGCTAAGTCCCGAAGGCTTTGTGCTAAGTGAATATATCCGGACTAAGATCCGAAGGCATTTGTGCGAGATACAAATTCCGGGTTAAGCCCCGAAGGCCTTTGTGCGAGATACTAAATCCGGGTTAAGTCCCGAAGGCATTCGTGCGAGTTGTTAAATCCGGGTTATGTCCCGAAGGCATTGTGTGAGTTACTAAAACCGGGCTATGTCCCGAAGGCATTTGAACGAGGAGCTATATCCGGTTAAATCCCGAAGGTACGTGATTTGGTAATGAATGAGCTTGCTGTAAAATTCCAGCGAATACTCGAAAACATCCCAATATGGGGATATGTTACGTATGTGTTGAATTTAATCGAGCCCTTACAAATAAATGTTCGCTCAGTTGATAAACGAGCTACCGGCCTTCGGCTAAGTTAGTCTATTGTGTATGTACATAAGGGTTGTTAATGTTGTGAAGCAAGTTTGGTATCGGTAAATTGCGTATTATGAAATATTCCGTTTAGCTAAATGTGTGTTATTCTTTGTTTATGCTGGAATTCCTTGCTCAAAACTTACTAAGCATAAATTGCTTACTCGTTACACTGCTCCTCTGTTTTATAGATTTTTGGTTCTCCAGCTATCGGACTCGGGATCTTGAAGTCGAAGTCGCCCACACTATCAAAGGTTCTTTTGGGTACTATTTTGGTTGAATTTTGATATGGCATGTATAGGACTACCCATTGTTGTTTTTCGAGTACTTTATGAAATGTATAAGTGTACAGCCATGCGAAAATGGCTTGTAGAAGTGGAGTATGGCATTAGACCATTCGTGTTTATGAATGTATAGATGGTTTCATGATGTAACTATAGTTGGAATGGAAGTGTTGAGCAAATGATCAGCCATTGGAATGGCTAAGTATGATCATATGTGGGCATATGTATGACAAGGCCCTAGTTGGTCCATGAAACCCCGAAAATAGGTAAGGTTTACTTTGAAAACAGAGGCTGACAGCAGCAGTGGTGTGGATTGGAAAAATCACAAGAATTCGTAGGAGTGGAATTAAATAGTGAATAAATTATGTAATCGAACCTTGATGAATCTACTTTCATATGAAAGTAACGAAACAATCATATGAACAGTACAGTAAGAGATATTCAGGTTCTTGTGGAACAGGGCCAGAACAGTTTCTGGATTCCCTGTTCTGACTTTGGAAATTCACTATAAATTGACCAGAGATAATTAGGGGTCATACCATATATTTATGGATTCCTCTCTGAGTCTAGTTTCCATAGAAACAAACGGCATCAGTATTGAAGCTCTGTGCAGAGAGATATCCAAGTCGTAATGGGAAAAGGTCAGTGTAGTCGACCCCTGTAACATGGGAGACTTTGACTAATAAACTGTACTAGTTGGCCCGACCAAAAATTCTAGAAAAAAATACATAGGTGGGGACATGAGTCTAGTTTCAGGGAAAAATCACAAAACTGATTTTCGAGTTGTGAAACTCATGATATGATTTTTGAAGCGACTAGTACTCAGACTGGGCAGTGTCTGGAAAAATTTTTCAAAGTTTGTTAACATCTCGTGTCCGACTCCGGTGTCGGTCTCGGGTTCGGGGTGTTACATAACAAACAATGTTTTTAAAGTAAATACGTTTTAAATGGTTAATATTTTTTTGAGTTTTTAACAAAGAGATTTCAACTTAGAAACACATTTCTACCTTCAAGTCCAATTTTCGAAAGACACTTCTACATGACACGCCAGATTCGGCCATAACGTCCATGCCGGGTTTGGGATGTTACACTCTCAATATACCCGAATAGGGATGCTCTCAAGGCTGTGCAAAGCTCTTTTTCAAGAGGAAAAAAATAGGGAATGGAAAATGAGAGAAATAAAGACGAATAAGAGAAGAAAGAATGAGAAATGGATCAGTGACTTGGATGATTTTGAAAGGCAAGTAGGGGTCCTATTTATATTAGATTGGGATGGCTAAAAAATTTTAGGAGCCTTAATTTTCTCCCTCAAATGGTCAATCTTTATTGAAAGAAGAAGTAGTTGAATGGTTTGCTAAAATTAGCTTGGTGCTTGAAAAGGAAAGGCTTAAAAAGTGGGGGCAGTTGGAATGATCATGTGGAGAAGTCTAGGGCTATTTTTTTATAAATATTTTTAATTAGCTTTGGATGCTGATTTAGGAAAGTGAATGGACAGTTTGGGCTGCTGTTGGGCTTGTGATTCTTTTCTCTTCAATTGGACACTTTAGGCCTCTTCGTTTGCATCAGGCTGTAAAATTTCATCAACCCAATTTTCTAACTGAAAATGAATTAAGAGAGTCCAAGAAAGTTAATTTGAGCATTTGTGGCTATCTAACAATCAAATCTTTCTTTTATGATGAAGATGCTTCAATAATTTGATCTTCCCAAGGTGACTTCAAGGTTGGTTTTCCTTCTGTTGCATAAAATTACTTAAAATTGACAGCATTTTGTATGTTTAGCATAGAAATAGATGAAAGTAGCAATTTGTCCAAGTTAGATATTTTGAAATAAAATTATAAAAATATGTGAAAAAGAACTCAGAATTTACAAGAATTGTCAATCAAAAGGTGCTGAAAAAGTCTTTATATTTTCAAGTTTCCAGTAGGACTATTAGAATTAGCTCATTTTTTCCATCAAATTTTGACCATCCTCTATAGACTTCAATATAGACTTCAATGCCAAATGTTGCACAAAAACCATGTGAATCTACTCCAGCAAATTTTATTGGGAATCCAGTAATACCATAATTCTAAAGCCATATAGGTCCTTTCTATTTTTACCAAGATTACTACAACCATTCTTAATTTGTTTCCTTTTTTTTGATCAACTACAATATGTGGCCTGCGTGTCTCTATAGTTGTTTGAGAATCCATTTCATCAGAATAGTAATTTTTGGTGATGTTTTGCCATATCATTTAGTTTGATTGGTAAGGTTCACCTCTTTGATATGCTTAAAACAACAAAGCTTTTGATAAATTCGGGTAATCAAACTGTAACGCCTTAAAATTCTTATATCTAGTTTTGTGAAAATCTGACACAATTAGGTATCTGCTGTAGTGGTTTAAGTGTTCTGGGAGTGTTTGAGACGTCCCAAGTTCAAGCACTGCCTTTGGTAAATTTTGGTATTTATCTGATATAAGCCTTATACTTGTTCAGTGGGCTTCTATTAATTTATTTGTAGAACCATATCAGAATGTGCCTTCTAGTCTGAGTGGTAAGGGTTTTGGTGTGTTGGGGGTCTTGTGTTCGAATCCCTGCGCGAACAAGAGAGTTTATTTTTTCTCATTTGATTGAGAGAGTTTTGGTCAAACTGGAAGTATGAGGAAGTTATGTGTAGTGGGATTTGTGGGAGTAAAATTAGGGGAAAGTAGTTTTCTAATTTAATTTTTGTTCCTTTCCCAAAACTTTTTTTTTCTTCTCTAAACATTTTCTTCTCCTTTTCTTACTATTGTTATTTCTTTTCTCTCTTCCCACTTCTAAATTCGAGTTCTCCTTTTTGAATTGCTGTCGTTTTCCTTGGTTGAATTGTTTCTATTGCAGGGGTTCTTAAATCGGTTTGGTAAGTGAAGGTTTTACTATTAGCAATTAGGTTTTAAGTCTGGGCAATATTATGATAAGCATTAGTTGGTGAGTAATTGATATTTTTGTGTATAGGTGAAGGCGGTGAAGCATAGATTTTCACTTTAGTGGACTGATTCGAAGTCGTGGTCATTTTAGTAAGCGTTAAGGTTGATGATTGTGTAGTTGCGTAACCGTATTAAACTCATAATTTTGTTGCTAAGGGTTTGAATACTCTATTGTTAGGTTTTGGAAGGCCGAGAGTCATTTTGCATCGAATCGTTACCAGGTGTGTACTCGAAATGCAAGAAAATGAGGTTTCGGTAAAAAGCAAAAACCTCACTGTCGACGCCACACGGCCATGTGGTAGGCCGTGTGCGACAACATAGCCGTGTGATCGACGAAGGCTAGGCCGTGCGCAAGACACGACCGTGTGATGGCCAGGGTGTGGCCGTGTAGGCCACAAAGGCTATGCCAATTTGGACGTCTGGGCTACACAGGCATGAGGGCCCACACGGGCTTGTCTATTTGGGCCAGGCCGTGTGATCCAGACTGGCAAGGTCAATTTGGACGTGTGGGCCACATGGGTGTGTGGACCTATTATACTGAAATTTTTCATAGGGTAGCATGGGTCGTTCCAATTGACTGTGGGCCTACCATAGGGTCGATAAACACTATCCAACCCTAAAACTAAGTGATATGTTAGGCTGAGATATGACCATGAGCATGCCTAAGATTGTATATCTATACTAATATGATTTGTTTGTTAATTCTGTATGTATGATCTGATATTGTGATTGGGGTGGGATGATATATATTGGAGGAAGTGTTCTGAAAGGTAGGTTATACCTATTATTTGGCAGCTCAGCTGCATTATATTTGGTATGTGCCGCAGTAGGTACAGCATGGTGTGTAGGGTTGGGTGGGTGTTTTAAACCCCACATGGTGTGTAGGGATGACCGAAGATGGTGTCTAGAGGCTGGAGGTAGGATCCTAATTTCTTTTTCTAATGGCATAGTTGTATCTGTATCTTAGATAGGCCAAGGCCCAAATCTGCATCTGAATCTGTAATGGGCTTAGGCCCAAGACAGTATCTGACTGATATCTGTTATTCTGTATGTGTGCATGTTTAACTCTGCTGGGTTACACACTGAGTTTACGTAAACTCACCCCTTTTCTATTCATCTGTATAGGTAAGCCACAATCTTAGGCGGATCGGAGTTGTGGAGTCCTTCCGTGACCTCATGTTTAGACTGGTTTAAGTTTTAACCAATTTATATGTTCTAGTTTATTATAGGTTTGTTTTATGTAAATTGGACTTTATGGACTGTTTTATTTTAAATTGGGCTAGACTACGAATTTATGATTTAATAACTACAAGACACTTTTTAACTTGGATTTTATCAGAAGCATGGATTTTTTTAAACCTTGAATGATTTTCTAAAAATAACAACTTTTAAAGCTTCTACTATGAATTACGTTTTATCGTTAGATAATTAAATGAAAGAAGGTTTTGAAATTGAAAACGATGAAAAAGGGTATACGAACTAGAAAGGATTTTTAGTTTAACGATAACGGTTTTTCAACTCATTGCATGTGACACTTCCGGATTCAACAATAACGTGTAGGACGGGATTGAGGTGTTATATTTAATGGTATCAGAGCCAGGTTGTAAAACTCGGCTGTAGATTTTCGGTTTCAAAATTTATTTTAAAAAATCAATTTTCAAATTATTTAAAATTTCTTTCTAATTTTTTTGATTAAGTATGTGGTACATTGAGTCTCCGGCGCCGATCCTGTAAGTATTTCTGATTTTGATAGAAAAATTTTGAAAACTTTACTGATAGTTTACTTGGAAACACTATAGTAGTACACTCTGAAACTGTATTGAAATTGATTGAGACTAAAACCTTCGAAAACAACTCTGAATTTCTAATACTTTATGAATAAAACATCTGTTAATAAAAACTGAAACTGATGCATAAAATTCTTAATATAGATAAAGTTTGAAATCACAATGAGCGCATGAGGTATTTGTGAACGTGTTACTCGAGGTCGAGGTAGAGGCCGTAGGGGGCTTGAGGGCAATATGTCGAATCTGAACACAAGTGAGACACTTGTGTCACTTGCTGCTAAGACTGGGTCTCAAAGTCGATCGGCTGGGGATGACGCACTGTCCCGAGCCATGCTAAAGATATTAGAGAGGGTCGTTGGGCCCAATTCTGGATCTGGGACCAAGGGTCAGTAACTAAGCGACTCTGGACTAATAGAGCTGAGTTGTTTAGGGCGTCATAGAAGTCGCCCCTAATGCGGTTGAGTACTGGTTGGAGGCCACAGAAAGGATTATAGATGATCTACACTGTACCCTTGAGCAAAAATTGAAGGGTCAACCTCCTTACTTCGCGATGAGGCTTTGTAGTGGTGGTTGACTATTAAGGAAGGCACTCAGCTTGACCGTTTGACTTGGAAGTTCTGTAAGTCTACTTTCTAGAGTAAATATGTGGGACCGAGCTATAAGGATGCTTGTAGGTGTGAGTTTCTAAACCTCACGCAACGTGATTGATTTGTGGCCAAGTATGAGGCCGAATTCCTAAGGCTGAGCCGCTATGCTTGAGGCATGGTGGCGGATAAGTATGAGAGGTGTGTCCGATCTGAGGATGGCTTAAGAGATAATCTAAGGGTGCTGATAGCTCTATAGAGGGAGTGCGAGTTTTCTATCCTGGTAGAGAAGGCGAAGATCGTCAAGAAGGTTAAGCGCACTGAGTGTTAGAATAGAGACAGGAAGAGAGGTAAGAACAAAAGGGATTCAGAGCCCTCAAGTTCTTTGCAGTTGCCTAAGAAAAAAGCTAGATTTGATGGGCCAGTGAGAGTGGGGGCCCCTGTTGCTTCTACTGGGATACTGCCTTGTAGAGACTGTAGTAGGCGTAATTTGGGTGAGTGTTGAAGGACGATTGGGGCTTGGTTGAGATGTGCGTCCCTTGAGCATTGCATTCGGGAGTGTCCATTGAGGGTTGATCAGGTGCAAGCTCCGGCATCGGGTCTTGTGCAGTCACAAAGAGTAGTTCAGCAGCCATCTAGGGGCCGTGGTCAGGCTAGGGGTGGTAATAGTTTGGGTCGTGGGCAGAGAGCACTGGGCAGAGGTGCCGGTCAGACTAAGGCAAGATAGCCTGCTTTGGTTTATGCTCCACGTCACCATGAGGATAAATATTCTCCTAAAGTCATCACTGGTATGTTCCTTATTTTTGATGTACCATATCTTCCTCTGATAGACATAGGATCTACTCATTCCTAAATATCCTGTTTTATTTCTGAAACTCTGGGGATATCAGTTGAGAGCAATATGAGTGAGTTCACTGTACTAAGTCCGTTGAGACAATCTATTTAGGTTAGCAAACTCTATAGGGATGTAACCTTAGTGGTACAAGGAACTATTCTTCTCGTGGATCTGATGGAGCTTCCGTTTGGGGAGTTCGATATAATTTTGGGAATGGATTGGATGGTTAAGCACTGGGTTAGTCTGGATTGTGCGACTAAGAGGGTCATTTTGAGAACTGAGGAGAAGGAAGAGGTGGTTTAATTGAAGAGCGTTTGGATTATCTGTGGAATGTGATCTCAGCACTGATAGCTAAGAAACTGGTCCGAAAAGGGTGCGAGGCGTACTTGGCTTACGTTAATACTACTGCTTGTGGGAACTCTTCGATTAGGGATATCAAAACTATAAGGGATTTTTTGGATGTTTTTCCTGATGAGCTACCGGAATTGCCTCTAGATTTAAAGGTTGAATTTGGGATCAAGCTTCTTTTGGGTACAGCTCTGGTGTCCATCGCTCCCTATCGAATGGCACCGAAAGAGCTTGTGGAACTTAAGGCTCAACTGTAGGAGTTTTTGGACCGTGACTTTATCTGTCTGAGTGTGTCTCCATGGGGAGCACCAATACTATTTGTTAAAAAGAAGGATGGGACCATGAGGATGTAACAGCCCAAAATTGACCCTAGTCGGAAGTGGTTTCGGGACCACAAAACCGAGTCATAAAAATAATTAATTTCCATATTCTATGCTTATTATGTGTGTACATGAGTATGTGGAAGTTTCATTCTCCAATTTTGCCAATTGTATGAGAAATTATTAAATAGGGATCGATATGAGACATGGTGAAAATATGATACGCTAATTTAAAATGGTCTATTAATGCATGTTGTGAAAATGATGGGTTTGCATGTCAAATTACCCAAATTTGAGCTAGTGGTTGGCCATGCTATGGGTGGAAACATGTTGGGAACATGTTGGCCTAGTGAGGTATGTAGGAAAAAAATAAAATAAGGAGTATGGGTAATAAAGAAAGGAAAAACAAAAAAATGAGTGGTTGTTCCCCCCCCAATTGCCGTGAGCTAAAGAAAGGAAAAGAAAAACTTGTTCATCCTTTTTCATCCTCTTTTGACCGAAAATTCTAAGGGAGGAGGAAGGAGTTCTTGCTTCATGTTTGGTTTGGAAGAGAATTAGGAGGAAGTTTGGCCATGCATGTAACTAGATTGAGCTCAAGGAGTTAAAGGAGGAGAATCGAGCAAAGGCAAAGAAAAGATCATCGAGTAGCCGAGTTGGAACCATCTTACCCAACACAAGTAAGTCATTAAGCATATCTTTGGTATTGATTTAAAGGATCGTAATACCTATACCATTGTGTTTAATGAGATGAAATGTATACAAATGTATATGTAAGTAGAGATGAAATTTGTCGAATGTAAAAAGGAAATGAAGCCTATTGAGTGGCTGGTTTTCGGCACTAAGTGTGCGGGCAATAAGTGTTCACGGTCATGAGATTGGCACTAAGTGTGCGGGTTTAAATTGTACAGCACTAAGTGTGCGAGTTTAAAGTACATGGCACTAAGTGTGCGTGGTTGATTATTAAGCACTATGTGTGCGAACCCAATATATATTTTCTATAAATTATTTACATTAAGGGTGTGACCTTACCGAGTCGATTTTGGACAGCGGAAAAGGTAAGTGTGCGAACTTGAAATGCATGGCACTAAGTGTGTGAGTTTAAAGTGCATGGCACTAAGTGTGCGCGGTTGATTATTAAGCACTATGTGTGCGAACCCAATATATATTTTCTATAAATTATTTACATGAAGGGTGCGACTTTACCGAGTCAATTTTGGACAGCGGAAAAGGTAAGTACCTTGAGTTCATGGCTAATAGGCGCTATGTTTATATTTGGAGTTGAGCTTGGTAAGTTTTGAACCTATGTGACGATTATAGTTGAAGTCACGTACATAAGGTTCATTGTGGAATAGGTGAAAGTTCGTTTAATTGTATGATTATAACGAAAATAAAATGATGTATGAAAGGCCAATGTAGGACTTGGTATGAGATTGAACCATAGGGTTTAAGGAACTATGGTATAGTTTGGTATGGATGGAGTACTTAACCTCATTTCATTGTTTCCTGTTGTGATAATTTTATTAATGGATGGTTGTGGAATGCTTATGGCTTACTGAGTTATATACTCATTCGGTGTTTGCTTGTCACCTATTCTAGGTTTCTTGGACTCGTCTCTTTTTGCGTGATCGTGCCGTCGTCGAAGTCATCACACCGGCTAGCAAGTTTTTGTACTTTCTTCTTAGTCGGCTTAGGAGAACATTTCGGCATGTATAAGCTATTATGTTGTGTTTGAAATTTGGTATGTAAACTTTTAGCCATGCGAAAATGGCATAAATGTTCGGTTGGGTTTGGTTTCATAACGTTAGGTCGTAAATCTTGATAATTCGACCTTTTTATGCCATATGTCATGGTTGATTATTTTGGTGTTAAAATTCATGATATGGCAATAGTGTAGTAGGGGGATGTTTGACAATGATTAGCCTTTGGCATGGCTAGTCATGATCATAATTTGTGATATGTATGACGAATTACTAGTTAGATCAAGGAGAAATCACGAAATGGGCATAGTTGCTTTCGTAACAGATGCTGGCAGCAGCAGTGACGTGAGATTGAAAAATCACTAAAAATAGTAGGAGTGGAATAAATTGATGAATAAATTATGTATTCGAAGCTCGATGAGTCTATTTTTATATAGAAGCAACGAAAAGATCATATGGACAGTATGTAAAGAGATATTCAGGTTCTCGTGAGACAGGGCCAGAACGGTTTCTGGATTCCCTGTTCCGACTTTGGAAATTCATTATAAATTAACCAGAGACAATTAGGAGTCATATTATATATGGATAGATTCCTCTCTGAGTCTAGTTTCTATAGAAATAAACTGCATCAGTATTGAAGCTCTGTGCAGGGAGATATCCAGGTCGTAATGCACAAAGGTCAGTGTAGTCGATCCCTGTAACATGGGAGACTTTGACTAATAAACTGTACTAATTGGCCCGACCAAAAATTCTAGAAAAAAATATGTAGATGGGCATATGAGTCTAGTTTCAGGGAATAATCACGAAACTGATTTTTGAGTTGTGAAACTCAAGATATGATTTTTAAAGCGACTAGTATGGAGATTGGCAGTGTCTGAGAAATATTTTTATAAAGGGTTTAAAGTCTGTTAACATCTCGTGTTCGACTCCGGTGTCGGTCTCGGGTTCGGGGTGTTACCTTTGATTGGTATCAGAGCTATGGTTTAGTCGGTTCTAGGACTACCATAGCTCGTATGAGTCTAGCTATACATGCCGAATGTTAATGTTTAACTGTGTGATGACTTCTGACGGTTAAAATTTATGTTTTGATTAGTAAATGGATCCCGGTGTAGAGAGAACCTTGGTGGATGACATTGAAAGTGTAGCGGCTGCTCCTGCACAAGGGACACCGCCTGTTGAACCTCAGTCATCTGCGAATAATCAAGGTGAGGGGGCTAAACAAGCCTTCTTTACCATGATGAATGAGTGGGTCGCGCGGTATGCCCGAACCAATCCGGCTGTCCAACAATTCCCGAATTTGAATAATCCACCCCCGGAGCCAGTAATGCCATCAGTTACTGATCCTGTGAGGCTGAGTAAGCCACCTGTAGACTTGATTAGGAAGCGCGGGGCTGAGGAGTTCAGGGCCATAGTTACTGATGATGCTGAAAGGGCCGAGTTCTGGCTTGATAACACCATTCGGGTGTTTGATGAACTGTCATGCACACCCGATGAATGTCTAAAGTGTGCTATATCCTTGTTGCGGGACTTAGCCTACTATTGGTGGAGGACCCTGATTTCCATAGTCCCAAACGAACGAGTAACTTGGGACTTCTTTCAGACGGAATTTCGAAAGAAATATATTAGTCAACGGTTCATTGATCAAAAGCGTAAGGAATTCTTGGAACTCAAGCAAGGCCGTATGACAGTATCTGAATACGAACATGAATTCGTAAGACTCAGTAGGTATGCCCGGGAGTGTGTAGCTGATGAGGTTGCTATGTGCAAAAGATTCGAAGAAGGATTGAATGAAGATTTAAAGCTACTAATGGGTATTTTGGAAATAAAAGAATTCGTAACACTAGTCGAACGAGCCTGCAAGGCGGAAGAACTTGGAAAGGAGAAGAAGAAGGCTGAATTTGAAGCTAGAGACTATCGTAAAAGATCGACGGGTAAAGCTCTGTTCTCAGCCGTAAAGAAGTTCAGGGAGGACACTAATAAGTCGAGAACGACTGCGGGAATTTCCATCAGAGCAAGACCATTCACGGACTCCCGAGCTACTTCGGTAGCTAGTGTGGGCAATAATCGTCTAGAGAAACCTGAATGTCCCCAATGTGGAAGACGACACATAGGTGAATGTTGGGGTAACTCTATTAACAGGGCTTGTTACGGATGCGGTTCGAAGGACCACTTCATTAGAGATTGCACGGAGCTTGATGAGAAGAATAAGATTCAAGGTGCAAGACCTAGTGGAGTGACAACTAGAGGTAGACCACCGAGAATTTTAGGAGGTAGGGGTGGTAGTCAGAGAGGGACCTCTGATACGGCTGTTCGAGCCGAGAACCGTACTCCTGCTAGAGCATATGCCATTCGCGCACGAGAGGAGGCATCCTCCCCTGACGTCATCACTGGTACCTTCACTCTCTTTGATACTAATGTGATTGCATTGATTGACCCTGGCTCTACTCATTCATATGTATGCGAAACCTTAGCATCCAGTAAGACTCTACCTGTTGAGTCTACTGAGTTCGTAATTCGAGTGTCAAACCCTTTGGGTCAATGCGTACTTGTTGATAAAGTGTGTAAGAGATGCCCTCTAAAAATCCGAGAATCCTGTCTTCCGGCCGATTTGATGCTTTTGCCGTTTGACGAATTTGACGTTATTCTTGGTTTGGATTGGTTGACCGCGCATGATGCGGTTGTGAATTGCAAAAGCAAGACTATTGATTTGAGGTGCGCAAATAACGAGATAATTCGAATTGAGTCTACGGACTTAAGGGGGTTGCCAGCTGTAATATCAGCAATGTTGGCCCAGAAATATGTAAGAAAAGGGTGCGAAGCATACCTTGCGTATGTACTTGATGACAAAGAGTTAGAAAAGAAACCCGAATTTGTGCCGGTGGTTTGTGAATACCCGGATGTTTTTCCTGAAGAATTACCGGGTTTACCACCTGTTCGGGAGGTAGAGTTTGGTATTGAGCTTGTACCTGGGACTACGCCGATTTCGATAGCTCCGTATCGTATGGCACCAACCGAGTTAAAAGAGTTAAAATCTCAGTTGCAAGAATTGACGGATAGAGGTTTTGCTCGACCAACTTTCTCACCTTGGGGTGCACCAGTATCGTTCGTGAAAAAGAAGGACGAAACCATGAGGTTGTGCATTGACTATCGTCAACTAAATAAAGTGACGATAAAGAACAAATATCCGTTGCCGCGCATTGATGATTTGTTCGACCAACTGAAGGGAGCCTCAGTGTTCTCAAAATAGATTTGAGATCGGGCTATTATCAGTTGCGAATTCGAGATTCGGACATACCCAAAACTGCTTTCAGAACGAGGTACGGTCACTACGAGTTCTTAGTGATGCCGTTTGGGCTCACTAATGCCCCTGCGGTATTTATGGATTTGATGAATCGGATCTTCAGACCATATTTGGATCGGTTCGTAGTTGTGTTCATTGATGACATCTTGGTCTATTCAAGAGATGAGATCGAACATGCTGAACACTTGAGATTAGTGTTGCAAGTTTTGCGGGATAAGAAGTTATATGCTATGTTCAGTAAGTGTGAGTTCTGGTTAAGAGAGGTTAGCTTCTTGGGTCATGTGGTATCCGCATCGGGTATTCGAGTTGACCCGAACAAAATCTCAGCCATACTTAACTGGAAACCTCGGAGAAATATTACTGAGGTTCGGAGCTTTTTGGGACACGCCGGTTATTACCGACGATTTGTCAAAGGTTTCTCGATGATAGCCACACCAATGACGAAGCTACTTCAAAAGGATGCTAAGTTCGAATGGACGGAGAAATGTCAGAAAGGCTTCGATCAACTGAAAACTCATTTGACTGAAGCTCCAATTTTAGTGCAACCCGAATCAGGCAAAGAGTTTGTCATTTATAGTGACGCATCCCTACTCGGGTTGGGTTGCGTATTGATGCAAGAAGGCCGAGTTGTGGCCTATGCGTCGAGACAATTGAAGCCACACGAGAGAAATTATCCAACCCATGATCTCGAACTAGCCGCCATCGTATTTGCTTTGAAAATATGGCGACATTACTTGTTTGGCGAAAAGTGCCATGTATTTTCGGATCACAAAAGTCTCAAATATTTGATGACTCAAAGAGACTTAAATCTACGACAAAGACGTTGGCTTGAGTTGTTGAAAGATTACGAGCTTGTCATTGATTACCACCCGGGAAAGGCTAATGTGGTTGCGGATGCCTTAAGCCGGAAATCGCTGTTTGCTTTATGAGCGATGAATGTGCACTTGTCTGTTCTACCCGACAATGTGTTAGTAGCTGAATTAAAGGCCAAACCATCATTGATTCATCAAATTCGTGAAGCTCAGAAAGTCGACGATGAATTGGTTGCAAAACGGGCTGAATGTATTCCGAATATGGAATCCGAATTTCAAATTGATGATGACGATTGTTTGAGGTTCAGAAGTCGGTTGTGTGTTCCAAGAAATTCAGAACTCATTTCGATGATTCTGAACGAAGCTCATTGTAGCCGAATGTCAATTCACCCGGGGAGTACGAAAATGTACAACGATTTGAAACGACGGTTTTGGTGGCATGGTATGAAACGGGACATCTCCGACTTTGTTTCGAGATGTTTAATATGTCAACAAGTGAAAGCGGAACATCAAGTGCCTTCAGGATTACTTCAGCCGATCATGATACCCGAGTGGAAATGGGATCGAGTCACAATGGACTTTGTGCCCGGACTACCATTGTCAACAAGTAAGAAGGATGCGATTTGGGTTGTTGTTGATAGACTGACTAAGTCAGCTCACTTTATCCCCGTGCGTACGGATTTTTCATTGGATAAACTAGCCGAATTGTATGTTTCTCAGATTGTGAGATTACATGGAGTACCTATTTCTATCGTGTCGGATAGAGATCCGAGATTCACCTCGCGATTTTGGAAGAAATTGCAAGAAGCTTTGGGTACCAAGCTGCATTTTAGCACCGCTTTTCATCCCCAAACCGATGGTCAATCCGAGCGGATAATTCAGATACTCGAGGATATGCTGAGATGCTGCATCCTTGAGTTTAGTGGTTCATGGGAACAGTATGTACCTTTGATTGAATTCGCTTACAACAATAGTTTTCAATCAAGTATTAAGATGGCACCTTACGAGGCTTTGTACGGTCGTAAATGCCGTACACCATTGTTTTGGACCGAGCTCGATGAAAGTAAAATTTTCGGAGTTGATTTGATTAAAGATGCCGAACAGAAAGTAAAGGTAATCCGTGAAAGTCTGAAGGCAGCCACAAATCGTCAGAAATCGTATGCGGACTTGAAACGAAAGGACATTGAATATCAGGTGGGAGATAAAGTGTTCCTTAAAGTTTCGCCTTGGAAAAAGGTACTCAGGTTTGGCCGTAAGGGCAAGTTGAGCCCGAGATTCATTGGGCCGTACGAAATCTCCGAACGAGTTGGTCCGGTTGCGTATAGATTGATTTTGCCCCCTGAGCTTGAAAAGATTCACGGCGTCTTTCATGTTTCGATGCTTCGACGCTATCGATCTGATCCATCACATATAATTAGCCCATCAGAGGTTGAAATTCAAGCCGATATGAGTTATGAAGAAGAACCGATACGTATCCTAGCTCGTGAAGTGAAGGAGTTGCGAAACAAAAGGGTTCCGTTAGTGAAGGTGTTATGGCTCAAACATGGGATCGAGGAAGCTACTTGGGAAACCGAGAGCTCGATGAAAGAACGATACCCAAACCTATGTACCGGTAAGATTTTTGGGGACGAAAATTTCTTAAGTGGGGGAGAGTTGTAACAGCCCAAAATTGACCCTAGTCGGGAAGTGGTTTCGGGACCACAAAACCGAGTCATAAAAATAATTAATTTCCATATTCTATGCTTATTATGTGTGTACATGAGTATGTGGAAGTTTCATTCTCCAATTTTGCCAATTGTATGAGAAATTATTAAATAGGGATCGATATGAGACATGGTGAAAATATGATACGCTAATTTAAAATGGTCTATTAATGCATGTTGTGAAAATGATGGGTTTGCATGTCAAATTACCCAAAATTTGAGCTAGTGGTTGGCCATGCTATGGGTGGAAACATGTTGGGAACATGTTGGCCTAGTGAGGTATGTAGGAAAAAAATAAAATAAGGAGTATGGGTAATAAAGAAAGGAAAAACAAAAAAATGAGTGGTTGTTCCCCCCCATTGCCATGAGCTAAAGAAAGGAAAAGAAAAACTTGTTCATCCTTTTTCATCCTCTTTTGACCGAAAATTCTAAGGGAGGAGGAAGGAGTTCTTGCTTCATGTTTGGTTTGGAAGAGAATTAGGAGGAAGTTTGGCCATGCATGTAACTAGATTGAGCTCAAGGAGTTAAAGGAGGAGAATCGAGCAAAGGCAAAGAAAAGATCATCGAGTAGCCGAGTTGGAACCATCTTACCCAACACAAGTAAGTCATTAAGCATATCTTTGGTATTGATTTAAAGGATCGTAATACCTATACCATTGTGTTTAATGAGATGAAATGTATACAAATGTATATGTAAGTAGAGATGAAATTTGTCGAATGTAAAAAGGAAGTGAAGCCTATTGAGTGGCTGGTTTTCGGCACTAAGTGTGCGGGCAATAAGTGTTCACGGTCATGAGATTGGCACTAAGTGTGCGGGTTTAAATTGTACAGCACTAAGTGTGCGAGTTTAAAGTACATGGCACTAAGTGTGCGTGGTTGATTATTAAGCACTATGTGTGCGAACCCAATATATATTTCTATAAATTATTTACATTAAGGGTGCGACCTTACCGAGTCGATTTTGGACAGCGGAAAAGGTAAGTGTGCGAACTTGAAATGCATGGCACTAAGTGTGTGAGTTTAAAGTGCATGGCACTAAGTGTGCGCGGTTGATTATTAAGCACTGTGTGTGCGAACCCAATATATATTTTCTATAAATTATTTACATGAAGGGTGCGACTTTACCGAGTCAATTTTGGACAGCGGAAAAGGTAAGTACCTTGAGTTCATGGCTAATAGGCGCTATGTTTATATTTGGAGTTGAGCTTGGTAAGTTTTGAACCTATGTGACGATTATAGTTGAAGTCACGTACATAAGGTTCATTGTGGAATAGGTGAAAGTTCGTTTAATTGTATGATTATAACGAAAATAAAATGATGTATGAAAGGCCAATGTAGGACTTGGTATGAGATTGAACCATAGGGTTTAAGGAACTATGGTATAGTTTGGTATGGATGGAGTACTTAACCTCATTTCATTGTTTCCTGTTGTGATAATTTTATTAATGGATGGTTGTGGAATGCTTATGGCTTACTGAGTTATATACTCATTCGGTGTTTGCTTGTCACCTATTCTAGGTTTCTTGGACTCGTCTCTTTTTGCGTGATCGTGCCGTCGTCGAAGTCATCACACCGGCTAGCAAGTTTTGGTACTTTCTTCTTAGTCGGCTTAGGAGAACATTTCGGCATGTATAGGCTATTATGTTGTGTTTGAACTTTGGTATGTAAACTTTTAGCCATGCGAAAATGGCATAAATGTTCGGTTGGGTTTGGTTTCATAACGTTAGGTCGTAAATCTTGATAATTCGACCTTTTTATGCCATATGTCATGGTTGATTATTTTGGTGTTAAAATTCATGATATGGCAATAGTGTAGTAGGGGGATGTTTGACAATGATTAGCCTTTGGCATGGCTAGTCATGATCATAATTTGTGATATGTATGACGAAGTACTAGTTAGATCAAGGAGAAATCACGAAATGGGCATAGTTGCTTTCGTAACAGATGCTGGCAGCAGCAGTGACGTGAGATTGAAAAATCACTAAAAATAGTAGGAGTGGAATAAATTGATGAATAAATTATGTATTCGAAGCTCGATGAGTCTATTTTCATATAGAAGCAACTAAAAGATCATATGGACAGTATGTTAAGAGATATTCAGGTTCTCGTGAGACAGGGCCAGAACGGTTTCTGGATTCCCTGTTCCGACTTTAGAAATTCATTATAAATTAACCAGAGATAATTAGGAGTCATACCATATATGGATAGATTCCTCTCTGAGTCTAGTTTCTATAGAAACAAACGGCATCAGTATTGAAGCTCTGTGCAGGGAGATATCCAGGTCGTAATGCACAAAGGTCAGTGTAGTCGATCCCTGTAACATGGGAGACTTTGACTAATAAACTGTACTAATTGGCCTGACCAAAAATTCTAGAAAAAAATATGTAGATGGTCATATGAGTCTAGTTTCAGGTAATAATCACGAAACTGATTTTCGAGTTGTGAAACTCAAGATATGATTTTTAAAGCGACTAGTATGCAGATTGGCAGTGTCTGAGAAATATTTTATAAAGGGTTTAAAGTCTGTTAACATCTCGTGTTCGACTCCGGTGTCGGTCTCGGGTTCGGGGTGTTACAGAGGATGTGCATAGACTATCGGCAGTCGGACAAGCTTACTATTAAGAATAAGTATCCACTTCCGAGGATCGACGACTTATTTGATCAATTTCGAGGGCTTCTGTGTTCTCTAAGATAGATCTTCATTCTGGGTACCATCAGCTCAGAATTAAGGATGTCGATATTCATAAGACTGCTTTTAGGACACATTATGGGCATTACGAGATTCTAGTTATACCTTTCAGAGTTGACGAATGCACTAGTAGTATTTATGGATCTGATGAACTGAGTGTTTCAGCCCTGTTTGGATCAATTCGTCGTAGTTTTCATCGACGACATTCTGGTTTACTCTAAGACTGAAGATGAGCATGATGAGCATCTAAGAGTAGTGCTTCAGATTCTGCGTGAGAAGTAATGTGACAGCCCTAAAGTGACCCTAGTCGGAAAGCAGTTTTGGGACCGCTAAACCGAGTCACACAATTATTTAAATATGATATTTATTGTCTAAAATATGTTAATATGAATGTGTAAAAGTTTAAAGCTTCGATTTAGTTAATTGCATGTGAATTTAGTTAATAGGACTTATGTGTGACACTTTTGAAATGTGATAGGTTAATCTATAAGGATCTATTAGTGCATGTAATTAAAAGGGTGGACTTGCATGTCAATTTCCCCCCCTAATTAGTAGTGGCCGACCATGAGCATGAGGGTGGACAAAATGTTATGGCTAAAACATGTCATAAACATGTTGGGTTAATGCTTTATGTTAGGAATAATAAAATAAAGAACATGGGAATAAAATATTAGTGTTAGTAGGAGGAGAAACAAAAAAAAATGTGTGTGGTTGTTCCCCCATTGTGCCGTACCTAAAAGAAAAAAAAAAGAAAAAGGCTTCATCCTCCTTGTTCTTCTTGACCGAAAAATCAAAGGAAGAAGAAATGAGTCTTCTTGCTTCAAGTTCGGTTGGTTGGTGTTTTAGGAGGAGGTATGTTTGATGATGTTCCATGAGATGCATGCATGTTTTAGTTGTTAGCTTGAGTTCTACCTAGCCCATGGTCTAAATCTTACTATGTGATGGAGATGACACTTGGCCATGGATGTATCATTCTTGCTTGGTGTTGATGTTGTGTTGATGAGATATCAAGTTATTTTTGTGACCCAAGTTGAGATTTGGATTTTGGAATGAGTAAGGTTTTCGGCTATGGTAATTATAAGGGTGATGGATGTTGTTTCATGCTAAATCTAGATGAACAATGTTAGTGCTTATATCTCGATATTTATAAGTTTCTTTCTTGGTTTTACCTCAAACCCATGAAGTATTTTTAATTGGTGTTGTTAGAGGTTTCGGTCATAGGATTATAAGCTTGTTAGTTTTGATGGTGAAATTTATGCCTTGTAAGGGTAAATGGTTCAAAGGAACATTTGGCCATGATGTAAAAATTATGGTGAAGTGATGTTAAATGCTTTGAATATTGAGTATATATATATTGTTATAAGTTGAATTTAAGGTTTGCTAAATTGTCTTTGTCATTGCCGAATGTGTGTATAGTTAAAGAGAATTTGTTTAAGTGCTTAGTTAATTGATATTGAGTTAATGATATGTGTATTCGGTCATAAAGTTGCACCTGAGGAAATGTTAGATTAATGGTATTAAATTGCTTAATGTGATTAAAAATGCGTATGACCATTTTGTATTTGGGCTAAAGGTGGCCATATGACCTATCAAATTCATTGTCATATTCGGCCATAAGCTAGCATAATGAGACTTTAATAGGTTAAATTTGTTTGAATTAGCTCAAGAGCTTAGAGGACCAAAGTTGGATAAGGGAAAGGAAAAAGTGATCGAATAACCGTCGAAATCGTTCGACAACATCCGAGGTAAGTTTTCGAGTAATGAAACTTAGATTATGATTCGATTAGATTATGTTATAAGCAAATCAAAATCATGCCCTTTGTATGTAGCTTTTGAGCTGAAAATGATAATGCTTGATAAGTGACTTGTGTTTGAATTCTAGCTACGAAAGTGAAATATTGATGTGTCATGATTTATTTATATGTGCATGGATATTCGGATTGATAACCGGGCTAAGCCCGAAGGCATTTGTGCGAGTTACTATATCCGAGCTAAGTCCCGAATGCATTTGTGCGAGTTACTATAACAGGGCCAAGTCCCGAAGGCAATTGTGCGAGTTACTATAACCGGGCTAAGTCCCGAAGGCAATTGTGCGAGTTACTATAACCGGGCTAAGTCCCAAAGGCATTTGAGCGAGAAGCTATATCCGGCTAAACCCCGAAGGTACTTGGTTTGGGAATGAGCGATCTTGCTGTAATAATTTCAATTAATACGCTCGTAAAATCCCAACGATAAGGTACGTTTCGTATATGCATTGGAGTAGTGATTTCGTTTAAATATTATCCGCTCAGTCCATTAGTGAGCTTTCGGGCCTTTGGGTAAGTTGATCCCTTATGTATGAATATAAGGGTTGGAAATGTGAAGTAGGACTGATTTTGAGAATATGTGTATATGAAGTTATCCGTTTAGTTATATGAATGCTATACTTTAGTTGTGCCTAATTTTATTGCTCAAAACTTACTAAGCATTAAATGCTTACTCCGTTCTTTGATTCTCTGTTTTATAGATTTTGGTTCGTCAGCTATCAGACTCGGGATTGTCGAAGTTGAAGTCGTCCACACTATCAAATCCCTTTTGGTACACTTTTGGTTGAACTCTGAAAATGGCATGTATAGGACTACCCTTTTTGTTGTTGGTCATGTACCCTTTGGTTTTGTATAAATTTGGATAGCCATGCGAAAATGGCTTATATACACTTTGAGCATAGCATTATAATCGTCTTGTATGTTGTTCATTGAGAGGTATGGAAATGTTTGGTAACGATTAGCAATTGGGAATGGTTAATTATGATTATTTTGATGCTATGTATGACAAACTCTTGTTGATTCATGGAAAACCATGAAATAGGTAAGGTTTACCTTAAAAACAGATGCTGACAGCAGCAGTGGGGTGGATTTGAAAAATCACTAAAAATAGTAAGAATGGAATTAAATAGTGAATAAATTATGTAATTGAACCTTGATGAATCTATTTTCATTGGGAAGTAATGAAACAATCATATGAACAGTATTTTATGAGATTTTAAAGTTTTCGTGAAATAGGGCCAGAGCGGTTTCTGGATTCCCTGTTTGGACTTAGGAAATTCATTATAAATTAACCAGAGATAGTTAGAAGTCATTCCATAGATTTATAGATTCCTTTTCGAGTCTAGTTTCTTTAGAAACAAACGGCATAAGTATTGAAGCCATGTACAGGGAGATATATAAGTCTTAATGCATGAAGGTCAGAGCAGTCGAACCCTGAAACAGGAGAGACTTTAACTAATAAACTTTAATAATTGGCCTGACCAAAAATTATAGAAACAAATTTGTAGATGGATATATGAGTCTAGTTTGAGGGAAAATTTACAAAACTGATTTTCGAGTTTTGGAACTCAAGATATGATTTTTAAGGTGACAGTGACGCAGTTAGCTAGCTAGTCTGGAAATTTTTAAAATGGACTGTAAAAATAAGGGAATTAAGTCTGTTAACCCCTCGTGTCCGACTCCGGCAACGATCTCGGGTACGGGGTGTTACAATTTTATTGGTATCAGAGCTACGGTTTAGTCGATTCTAGGACTACCGTAATACGTTTGGGTCTAGCTATACATGCCATTTTGTGATTATTTGATAGTGTGGTGATTTCTGACATTTGCAAATGTGTTTATTTATAGTAATGGATCCCGATCCCGACCGAGCGGTAGCTGATGATCTTGAGAGTGTAGCACCTGCTCCCGCACAAGGGACAGTGCCGGCGGACTCTCAACCTATTGCTAGCAATCCGAATGATGAGGCTAGGGAAGCTTTTTATAACGTGATGAATGATTGGTTTAACCAATACATTCGAACTAATACGGCTGTTCCACAACCTCCATTCCCGACTAATACCACCCCCGCACCTACAATACCTCCGGTAACTGACCAAATAAGGTCAAATAAGCCCCCAGTTGACAGAATCTGAAAACACGGGGCTACTGAATTTAAAGTTACTGACAGCGATGATGCCGAGCAAGCTGAACTTTCGTTGGACAACACCACACCCGATGAGTGCCTAAAGTGTACTATCTCCTTGCTACGTGATTCTGCCTACTATTGGTGGAATACATTGATTTCTGTTGTGCCCCGAGAGTAAGTAACTTGGGAGTTTTTCCAAACCGAGTTTCGAAAGAAGTATATCAGTCAGAGATTCATTGACCAAAAACGGAAGGAATTTCTTGAACTTAAACAAGGTTCCATGTCGGTTACCGACTATGAACAAAAGTTTGTAAGGCTTAGCCGGTACGCTTGAGAATGCATTTCTTCAGAAGCCGTAATGTGTAAACTTTTCGAGGATGGACTGAATGATGATATAAAGCTGTATGTTGGCATTTTGGAAATCCGAGAATTTGGGGTACTTGTTGAGCGAGCTTGCAAAGTCGAGGAGCTCAGTATGGAGAAAAGAAAAACTGATATGGGAGCAAAGGAGTTTCGTAAGAGGTCTTCGGGGAGGCCCTTTCAACAGTCATCGAAGAAATTTAGAGATGATTTGGGCCGATCTAGAGACACTTCGGGTTTTTCTAGACGAGATCGTGATCGACCCCCTATGAGTGCACGAGTCACTTCGGTCGCCAGTGTTGGAAATGATCGTCGAGACAGAACGGAGTGTCAGTATTATGGTAAATGGCATTCGGGGAGTTGTAGATTCCATGACCGCTCCTATTACAAGTGCGGATCAGTTGACCACTTTATTAAAGATTGCCTGAGGTTGTCTGAACAAAATGTAAATTAGAGTGGGAAACCAGGGGCTACTACTGCTCGGGGTAGACCGTCCAGAAACACGGGAAATGCTAGTGGCGGTCAGAGAGGATCTAGAGATGCTACAACCAGATCTGAGGCTCGTGCTCCCGCTAGAGCTTATGCCATACGCGCACGCGAGGATGCTTCCTCGCCAGATGTTATTACCGGTACTTTTACTCTCTTTGATACTAATGTGATTGCTTTGATTGACCCTGGTTCTACTCATTCTTATATATGTGAAACCTTAGCATCCAGTAAGACTCTACCTGTTGAGTCTACTGAGTTTGTAATTCGGGTGTCAAATCCTTTGGGTCGTTACGTGCTTGTCGACAAAGTGTGTAAGAAATGTCCCTTAGAAATCAGAGGTTCCTGTTTTCCGGCCGATTTGATGCTTTTACCGTTTGACGAATTTGATGTTATCCTCGGTATGGATTGGTTGACCGTACATGATGCAATTGTAAATTGCAAAAGAAAAACCATCGATCTGAGGTGTGTAAATAACGAGATAATCCGAGTTGAGTCTACTGACTTGAATAGGTTGCCAGCTGTAATATCATCAATTTTGGCTCAGAAATATGCAAGAAAGGGGTGCGAAGCATACCTTGCGTATGTACTTGATGACAAAGTGTTAGAAAAGAAGCCTGAATCTGTGCCAGTGGTTTGTGAATACCCAAATGTTTTTCTCGAAGAATTACCGGGTTTACCACCTGTTCGGGAGGTAAAGTTTGGCATTGAGCTTGTACCTGGGACTACACCGATTTCGATAGCTCCGTATCGTATAGCACTAATGGAATTAAAGGAATTGAAAGCTCAGTTGCAAGAGTTGACGGATAGAGGTTTCGCTCGACCAAGTTTCTCACCTTGGGGTGCACCAGTATTGGTTGTGAAAAAGATGGACGGAACCATGAGGTTGTGCATCGACTATCGTCAGCTGAATAAGGTGACAATAAAGAATAAATATCCGATACCGGGCATTGATGATTTGTTTGATCAACTAAAGGGAGCCTCAGTGTTTTCAAAGATAGATTTGAGATCGGGTTATTATCAGTTGCGAATTCGAGATTCGAATATACCCAAAACTGCTTTCAGAACGAGATACGGTCACTACGAGTTCGTAGTGATGCCGTTTGGGCTCACAAATGCCCCTGCAGTATTTATGGATTTGATGAATCAAATCTTCAGACCGTATTTGGACCGGTTTGTAGTTGTGTTTATTGATGACATCTTGGTCTACTCAAGAGATGAAACCGAGCATGCTGAACACCTGAGATTAGTGTTGCAGATTTTATGAGATAAGCAGTTATATGCTAAGTTCAGTAAGTGTGAGTTCTGGTTAAGAGAGGTTAGCTTCCTGGGTCACGTGGTATCTGCATCGGGCATTCGAGTCGATCCGAGCAAAATTTCAGCCATACTTAACTGGAAGCCTCCGAGAAATATTACTGAAGTTCGGAGCTTTTTGGGACTTACCGGTTACTACCGACGGTTTGTAAAAGGTTTCTCGATGATAGCCACACCAATAACGAAGCTACTTCAGAAAGATGTTAAGTTTGAATGGACGGAAAGGTGTCAGAAAAGTTTCGATCAATTGAAAACCCATTTGACGGAAGCTCCAGTACTAGTGCATCTCGAATCAGGCAAGGAGTTCGTCATTTATAGTGATGCATCCTTACTTGGGTTGGGTTGTGTATTGATGCAAGAAGGTCGAGTTGTAGCTTATGAGTCGAGGCAATTGAAGCCACATGAGAAAAATTATCCAACCCATGATCTCGAATTAGCTGCCATCGTATTCGCTTTGAAAATATGGCGACATTACTTATTGGGTGAGAAGTGCCATGTATTTTCGGATCACAAAAGTCTCAAATATTTGATGACTCAGAAAGACTTGAATCTGCGACAAAGGCGTTGGCTTGAGCTGTTGAAAGATTATGAGCTTGTCATTGATTATCACCCGGGAAAGGCTAATGTGGTTGCGGATGCCTTAAGCCGAAAATCACTGCTTGCTTTACGAGTGATGAATGTACACTTGTCTGTTCTACCCGACAATGTGTTAATAGCTGAATTAAAGGCCAAACCATTATTGATTCATCAAATTCGTGAAGCTCAGAAAGTCGATGATGAATTGGTTGCAAAACGGGCTGAATGTGTTTCGAACATGGAATCAGAGTTTCAAATTGACGATGACGATTGTTTGAGGTTCAGAAGTCGTTTGTGTCTCCCAAGAAATTCAGAACTTATTATGATGATTCTGAACGAAGCTCATTCTAGCCGAATGTCAATTCACCGGGGAGTACGAAAATGTACAATGACCTGAGACGTCAGTTTTGGTGGCATGGTATGAAACGAGACATTTCCGATTTTGTTTCGAAGTGTTTAATATGTCAGCAAGTGAAGGCGGAACATCAAGTGCCTACAGGTTTACTCCAACCGATCATGGTACCTGAATGGAAATGGGATCGAGTCACGATGGATTTTGTGTCTGGGTTGCCATTGTCGACAAGTAAGAAAGATGCGATTTGGGTTGTTGTTGATAGACTGACTAAGTCGGCTCATTTTATTCCCGTACGTACGGATTTTTCATTGGATAAACTAGCTGAATTGTATGTTTCTCAGATTGTGAGATTACACGGGGTGCCCATTTCTATTGTGTCGGATAGAGATCCGAGATTCACCTCGCGATTTTGGAAGAAATTGCAAGAAGCTTTGGGTACCAAGTTGCATTTTAGCACCGCTTTTCATCCCCAAACCGATGGTCAATTCGAGCGGATAATTCAGATACTCGAGGATATGTTGAGATGCTGCATCCTTGAGTTTAGTGGTTCATGGGAACGGTATCTACCTTTGATTGAGTTCGCTTACAACAACAGTTTTCAGTCAAGCATTAAGATGGCGTCTTACGAGGCTTTGTACGGTCGAAAATGCCGTACACCATTATTTTGGACCGAGCTCGGTGAAAGTAGAATTTTCGGAGTTGATTTAATCAAAGATGCTGAACAGAAAGTAAAGATAATTCGTGAAAGTCTAAAGGCAGCATCAGATCGTCAGAAGTCGTACGCGGATTTAAAACGAAGAGATATTGAGTATCAGGTGGGAGACAAAGTATTTCTTAAGGTGTCACCTTGGAAAAAGATACTCAGATTTGGCCGTAAGGGAAAACTGAGTCCAAGGTTCATAGGGCCATATGAAGTATCCGAACGAATTGGTCCAGTTGCGTATAGATTGATTTTGCCCCCTGAACTTGAAAAGATTCACGACGAATTTCATGTTTCGATGCTTCGACGTTATAGATTTGATCCATCACACGTAATTAATCCATCACAGGATGAAATTCAATCCGACATGAGTTATGAAGAAGAACCGATTCGTATCCTAGCTCGTGAAGTGAAAGAGTTGCGAAACAAAAGGGTTCCGTTAGTAAAAGTGTTATGGCTCAAACACGGAATCGAAGAAGCTACTTGGGAAACCGAGAACTCTATGAAAGAACGTTACCCAAACCTATTTACCGGTAAGATTTTCGGGGATGAAAATTTCTTAAGTGGGGGAGAGTTGTGACAGCCCTAAAGTGACCCTAGTCGGAAAGCGGTTTCGGGACCGCTAAACCGAGTCACCAAATTATTTAAATATGATATTTATTGTCTAAAATATGTGAATATGAATGTGTGAAAGTTTAAAGCTTCGATTTAGTTAATTGCATGTGAATTTAGTTAATAGGACTTATGTGTGACAGTTTTGAAATGTGATAGGTTAATCTATAAGGATCTATTAGTGCATGTAATTAAAAGGGTGGACTTGCATGTCAATTCCCCCCTAATTAGTAGTGGCCGGCCATGAGCATGAGGGTGGACAAAATGTTATGGCTAAAACATGTCATAAACATGTTGGGTTAATGCTTTATGTTAGGAATAATAAAATAAAGAACATGGGCAATAAAATATTAGTGTTAGTAGGAGGAGAAACAAAAAAAATGTGTGTGGTTGTTCCCCCATTGTGCCGTACCTAAAAGAAAAAAAAAGAAAAAGGCTTCATCCTCCTTGTTCTTCTTGACCGAAAATCAAAGGAAGAAGAAAGGAGTCTTCTTGCTTCAAGTTCGGTTGGTTGGTGTTTTAGGAGGAGGTATGTTTGATGATGTTCCATGAGATGCATGCATGTTTTAGTTGTTAGCTTGAGTTCTACCTAGCCCATGGTCTAAATCTTGCTATGTGATGGAGATGACACTCGGCCATGGATGTATCATTCTTGCTTGGTGTTGATGTTGTGTTGATGAGATATCAAGTTATTTTTGTGACCCAAGTTGAGATTTGGATTTTGGAATGAGTAAGGTTTTCGGCTATGGTAATTATAAGGGTGATGGATGTTGTTTCATACTAAATCTAGATGAACAATGTTAGTGCTTATATCTCGATATTTATGAGTTTCTTTCTTGGTTTTACCTCAAACCCATGAAGTATTTTTAATTGGTGATGTTAGAGGTTTCGGTCATGGGATTATAAGCTTGTTAGTTTTGATGGTGAAATTTATGCCTTGTAAGGGTAAATGGTTCAAAGGAACATTTGGCCATAATGTAAAAATTATGGTGAAGTGATGTTAAATGCTTTGAATATTGAGTATATATATATTATTATAAGTTGAATTTAAGGTTTGCTAAATTGTCTTTGTCATTGCCGAATGTGTGTATAGTTAAAGAGAATTTGTTTAAGTGCTTAGTTAATTGATATTGAGTTAATGATATGTGTATTCGGTCATAAAGTTGCACATGAGGAAATGTTAGATTAATGGTATTAAATTGCTTAATGTGATTAAAAATGCGTATGACCATTTTGTATTTGAGCTAAAGGTGGCCATATGACCTATCAAATTCATTGTCATATTCGGCCATAAGCTAGCATAATGAGACTTTAATAGGTTAAATTTGTTTGAATCAGCTCAAGAGCTTAGAGGACCAAAGTTGGATAAGGGAAAGGAAAAAGTGATCGAATAACCGTCGAAATCGTTCGACAACATCCGAGGTAAGTTTTCGAGTAATGAAACTTAGATTATGATTCGATTAGATTATGTTATAAGCAAATCAAAATCATGCCCTTTGTATGTAGCTTTTGAGCTGAAAATGATAATGCTTGATAAGTGACTTGTGTTTGAATTCTAGTTACGAAAGTGAAATATTGATGTGTCATGATTTATTTATATGTGCATGGATATTCGGATTGATAACCGGGCTAACCCCGAAGGCATTTGTGCGAGTTACTATATCCGGGCTAAGTCCCGAATGCATTTGTGATAGTTACTATAACCGGGCCAAGTCCCGAAGGCAATTGTGCGAGTTACTATAACCGGGCTAAGTCCCGAAGGCAATTGTGCGAGTTACTATAACTGGGCTAAGTCCCGAAGGCATTTGAGCGAGAAGCTATATCCGGCTAAACCCCGAAGGTACTTGGTTTGGGAATGAGCGATCTTGCTGTAATAATTTCAATTAATATGCTCGTAAAATCCCAACGATAAGGTACGTTTCGTATATGCATTGGAGTAGTGATTTCGTTTAAATATTATCCGCTCAGTCGATTAGTGAGCTTTCGGGCCTTTGGGTAAGTTGATCCCTTATGTATGA
Organism: Gossypium hirsutum; assembly: GCF_007990345.1. Lineage (NCBI taxonomy): Eukaryota > Viridiplantae > Streptophyta > Magnoliopsida > Malvales > Malvaceae > Gossypium > Gossypium hirsutum. The sequence continues at coordinate 66,728,737 of NC_053428.1, forward strand.
ATATAAGGGTTGGAAATGTGAAGTAGGACTGATTTTGAGAATATGTATATATGAAGTTATCCGTTTAGTTATATGAATGCTATACTTCAGTTGTGCCTAATTTTATTGCTCAAAACTTACTAAGCATTAAATGCTTACTCCGTTCTTTGAATCTCTGTTTTATAGATTTTGGTTCATCAGCTATCGGACTCGGGATTGTCGAAGTCGAAGTCGTCCACACTATTAAAGCCCTTTTGGTACACTTTTGGTTGAACTCTGAAAATGGCATGTATAGGACTACCCTTTTTGTTGTTGGTCATGTACCCTTTGGTTTTGTATAAATTTGGATAGCCATGCGAAAATGGCTTATATACACTTTGAGCATAGCATTATAATCGTCTTGTATGTTGTTCATTGAGAGGTATGGAAATGTTTGGTAACGATTAGCCATTGGGAATGGTTAATTATGATTATTTTGATGCTATGTATGACAAACTCTAGTTGATTCATGGAAAACCATGAAATACGTAAGGTTTACCTTAAAAACAGATGCTGACAGCAGCAGTGGTGTGGATTTGAAAAATCACTAAAAATAGTAAGAATGGAATTAAATAGTGAATAAATTATGTAATTGAACCCTGATGAATTTATTTTCATAGGAAGTAATGAAACAATCATATGAACAGTATTTTATGAGATTTTAAAGTTTTCGTGAAACAGGGCCAGAGCAGTTTCTGGATTCCCTGTTCGGACTTAGGAAATTCATTATAAATTAACCAGAGATAGTTATAAGTCATGCCATATATGTATGGATTCCTTTTCGAGTCTAGTTTCTTTAGAAACAAACGGCATAAGTATTGAAGCCCTGTACAGGGAGATATATAAGTTGTAATGTATGAAGGTCAGAGCAGTCGAACCCTGAAACAGGAGAGACTTTAACTAATAAACTGTACTAATTGGCCCGACCAAAAATTCTAGAAAAAAATTTGTAGATGGATATATAGTCTAGTTTCAGGAAAAATTTACGAAACTGATTTTCTAGTTTTGGAACTCAATATATGATTTTTAAGGTGACAGTGACGCAGTTAGTCAGCTAGTCTGGAAATTTTTAAAATGGACTGTAAAAATAAGGGAATTAAGTCTGTTAACCCCTCGTGTCCGACTCCGGCAACGGTCTCAGGTACGGGGTGTTACAAGTAACTCTACGCTAAATTCAGTAAGGGTAAGTTCTGGCTTCGTAAAGTCACTTTTTCTGGGCCGTGTAATGTCTGCTGAGGGGATCCAAGTCGATCCTAGGAAGATTGAGGCTGTACTGGATTGGAAATAGCCAAAGAATGTTCTGAGATCTGCAGTTTTTTGGGTTTGGCAGGTTATTATTGGCGGTTTGTGGAAGGCTTCTCACTGATCGCAACGCCCTTAACTAAGCTGTTACATAAGGGTGTTACCATTTGTCTTGTAACACCCCTAACCCGTAACTGTCGCTGAAATAGGTTAAGAGGCATTACTGGACTTGTAACTCATTTTAGTAACTATCATTCAATCACATTCAATATGTACTTAAATCGAGCATACAAAGCTTAAAACATACATTCGGGACTAAATTGATAACATATTAAAATTTTGGAAACTTACAAAATTTTCAACATTTCAAGTATCACATGCCCGTGTGAATAGGCCGTGTGCCTCACATGGCTAGTAGACACACCCGTGTCTTAGACCATGTGAAAACAGGGCATACATATTGACTTGTGTCACACGGCCGAGGCACGCCCGTGTGCCATGGCCGTGGGAAAACTAAAGAGGTTATTGACTTGGGTCACACGGCCAGTCACACGCCTATGTGCCAGCCCGTGTGCCACACACGCCAGTAGACATGCCTGTGTGTCTAAGCCATGCCAAACCTGTAGGGTATACTGACTTAATTCGAAAAGGTACTCGACCATGCAGCATGATCGTGTGTTGCACACGGTTGAGACACACACCCGTGTCTCTGTCCGTGTGGACAAAAATAGGCCATTTGTAAAGCCATTTTGCCACCCTATAAACACAAGCATGCACAAGCATAAATGACTATATTTTACAACTCAATTGACAGCCAAAATAACCATTGCAATACACATTATTAGCCACATCAAAACCTAACAATTACATACCCAATACCTATTCAACATCATACATAATCCATTCATTTAACAACTATATAACAAGACTTCATTAGGACATTTTGATTTCCTTCATTCCTTGCCAAAACATACCATCATTAAACACATATATATACACAATCAAAATATGATACCAACATAAGCCAAATCACATGACTTAACTAATACACAAAACATACCAAAATCATGATATCAATTAACATAACCATCATCTTTTTAACTAGCCTATGCATGCCTACAATATCCACAAGTTCAAAAGTACCAATCGGAATTTGGATAGTGTGATGTGCAACTCTAACTTGTCCGAAACGAGCGAGCTAGCAAGCCTCTATAAAACATAGAAAAAGAAATAGAGTAAGCTTTATAGCTTAGTAAGCCTATAAAATTTAGAATTAAACTTACCATTTATACATAATCGAAGCAATACTTAAAGTGCAACCAATTCAATTGATAAACTCCTAATCACAAGTATTCATTACATGCTAGTCATTGTAGAAATATATGGAACTATCCATTAATTCAATACTTTGCATCATTCCAAATTTCATATATTATATATAACATTAGTATCATTTATAAACCATAACTCATTCGTATAAACATTATTTATATCCGTTGAACCTATTAGAAACTAAAAGGATACTCGAGTGAACAACGTTAGTAATCCATCAATTCATTATCATATATGCCCTTTTGAAACATGATCGATAAGCTCCTCCTGAGCTGAAACGGTAAGGTCTATCGAGCTGAACAGTAAGCTCCAATGAGCTGAACCGATAAGCTCCAATGAGCTAAAGTCAGTAAGCTCTTACGAGTTGATATATAGGTAAGCTCATACGAGCTGTGGTGAGTCCGCAACAAATGCAGGAGATCGACCAAAATGGTAATTCCATTAACTTGTCACTCGTATCCAATGAATCTATTCAGTTCAAATAGGACTCAATAACAAATACATTATATCAATAAGACATTTATACTTCAAATGTTTCTATTATACACATTCATTTCAATAATTACAAGTATATAAAAATTCGGTTCTAATTATACGAACTTACCTTGAGTTGCTCGGATGGAAATTATCGTTTATTTGGCAACCTTTCTTTTTCCCCGATCTAGTTCCGGTATTTGCTTATCTTGATCTATAATATATCAAAATTAACCCATTCAATAATTATTCAATTCAATTAAGCCCATATTTCCTAATTTTGGAAAATTACACATTTGCCCCTAATTTTTTACATTTTTTACAATTTAGTCACTAAGCTCGTAAAAATGAAATTCATTCAATTTTCATGAAACCCAAGTCTAGCCGAATTTATTATACAATACGAGCAGCCCATATTTTTACTTTATTCACACTTTTAACCACAATATTTTACAATTTCACAATTTAATCCCTATTTTGCATTTTTGTCGAAAATCACTTTACAAAACTAGTTTAACTATTATCAAACTTCCATAACCTATTATTAATCATCAAAGAACTCAAGTATTCAACAAGGGAACTTTACAAAATCATAAACAAATTCAAAAATTAAGGTACGGGCTAGCTAGAATACAAAGTAACGATATCAAAAACGTAAAAATCATCAAAAATTAAGCTCAAACCGTACCTCAATCAAGCCAAACCCTAATATCTCTTCCTTGGCTTCTTTTTCTTTTGTTATTCGGTTATGAAGGAGAAAATATGATGATAATATGGCTTTTTTATTTAATCTTTACTTAATATGCATTTTACTAATTTAACCTTGTAATAACAACTTATAAATCACTTAAATCATGGACATAATTGTCCACTAACCTTAATCTTGGTATAATAACATTATAAGAACATTTAATTTTCTAAATCATAGCTATTAGGTACATTAAACCAATAGCACACAAGTTTTACACTTTAAGCAATTTAGTCCTTTTTACCAAAATAAGCATTTAAACGGTAAAATTTCTTTACGAAACTTTCACATAATTAATCTGTCCTACTGTAGACCTTATTAAAATAATAAAATAAATATTTTGAATTTATATTTGTGGTCACGAAACCACTATTCTGATTTGACCTAAAAATGGGTTGTTACATGTCTAGACTGATGCACAGCAAGAGAGTTTTAAAAAGCTCAAGACTATTCTGACTGAGGCTCCTATTTTGATATAGCCTAAACCTGGAAAAGATTTTGTAGTATATAGTGATGCATTGCATATTGGGTTGGGTTCCGTTCTAATGCAGAATAGTAAGGTGGTAGCTCATGCGTCTCGTCAGCTTAAGACGCATGAAGTAAATTATCTGACGCATGATCATAAATTGGCTGTGGTAGTCATTCCATTAAAAATCTGGAGGCATTATCTGTATTGTGAGAGGTACATCATCTACACCGATCACAAAACTTTCAAGTATCTCCTTACTCAGAAGGAGTTGAACCTTAGATAGCATCAATAGATTGAGCTACTCAAGGATTATGATTGCACCATTGAGTATCATCCTGGTAAGGCCAATGTGGTGGCCGACGCTCTAAGTCAAAGAGTGATGTTTAATTTGAGGGCGATGTTTGCTCGCCTTAGTCTATTCGATGATGGGAGTTTGTTAGCCGAGTTGCAGGTTAAACTGAATTAGATTGATCAGATTCAAGATAAATAGTTAGTGGATGAGACTCTGGGTGTACGATTCTGTCAGGTGAAGAGTGGTAGTACTTCTGATTTTGGGTTGAATAATGATGATATTCTGTTTTTTCAAGGCCGGATTTGTGTGCCAAACGATTCTGATCTAAGGCAGTCTATTTTGAGGGAGGCACATAGTAGCCTTTATGCTATGCATTTCGATGGTAATAAGATGTATCGCCATCTCTGCGAGTTGTACTGGTGGTCGAGATTGAAGTGTAAGGTTACAAACTTCGTTGCTCAATGTTTGACATGTCAACAGGTTAAGGCTGAGCATCAGCTACCTTCGGGTTTTCTACAACCAGTTAAGATTCCTTTGTGGAAATGGAAGCAAGTAACAATGGATTTCATTAATGGGTTGCCCTTGACACCCACTAAGAAGGATTCTATTTGGATCATCATGGATCGATTGACCAAGTATGCCCAATTCATTCTGGTTTTTGGACGAACTTTTCTCTTCAGAAGTTGGCGAAATTGTATATCTCCGAGATAGCTAGACTGCATGGGGTTCCAGTGTCAGAGATCCTCACTTTACTTCTCGGTTCTAGAAGAAATTACACGAGGCTCTGGGTTCAAGGTTGGACTTCAGTACTGCATTCCATCCTCAGACCGATGGTCAATCTAGGAGGGTGATTAGATACTGGAGGATATGCTTCGGAGCTACGTGATATATTTTTGAGGTAGTTGGGAGGATTATCTAACTTTAGCAGAGTTCGCCTACAATAACAGTTTCTAAAAAAGTATCCAGATGGCACCTTACGAGGCTCTGTATGGTTGTAAGTGTCATACTCCTTTGTGTTGGACTGAGTTAGGCGAACATTGTGTGTTGGGTATTGAATTACTTTTGAAGACTGATTCAGAATCATTTGAAGGCAGCAGAAGTCTTATGCGGATCTGAAGAGACATGAGATTGAGTATGCTGTGGGGGACTTAGTGTTTCTGAAGGTCTCTCCATAGAAGAAGATTTTGAGGTTTGGTCGTAAGGGCAAGCTATGCCCTAGAATTATTGGGCCGTACCAGATTTTGAAATGTGTGGGACCAGTTGCCTATCAATTAGAGTTACGTCCAGAGTTGGACCATATCTATGATGTTTTTCACGTCTTAATATTGAGGCGATATCTGTCTGATCCATCTCACGTTGTTTCTGTTGAGGAGATCGAGGTTAGGCTAGATTTGACCTTTGAGGAGGAGCCAGTTCAGATTCTGGATCGTGATGTTAAGGTTTTGGGGAAGAAGTCCATTCCGTTAGTGAAGGTTATGTGGCAGAATCATAGCACTGAGGAGGCCATGTGGGAACCTGAGTTCTCGATGCGTCAACAGTGTCCTCATTTATCTTGATCAGGTAAATTTCGAGGTCAAAATTTATTTTAGGGGAATGCCCCAAAATTCTTATATCTACTTTTGGGAAAATCTGACACAATTGGGTATCTGCTATAGTGATTAAGTGTTCTGGGAGTGTCTGAGGGGTTCCAAGTTCAAGCCCTGCCTTTGGTAAATTTTGGTATTTATATGATATAAGCCTTATACTTGTTCAGTGGGCTTATATTAATTTATTTGTAGAACTATATTAGAATGAGCCTGCTGGTTCGAGTGGTAAGGGTGTTGGTGTGTTGGGGGTCTTATCTTCGAATCCTTGCACAAGCGAGGCAGTTTATTTTTGCTCATTTGACCGAGAGAGTTTCAGTCAAACTGGAAGTATGAGGAAGTTATGTGTAGTGGGATTTGTGGGAGTAAAATTAGAGGAAAGTTGTTTCCTAATTTGATTTTTGTTCTTTTCCTAAAAAGTTCCTTTTCTTCTCTAAACGTTTTCTTCTCCTTTTCTTACTGTTGTTATTTCTTTTCTTTCTCTCCACTTCCAAATTCAGGTTCTCCTTCTTGAATCGCTGTCGTTTTCCTTGGTTGAATTGTTTCTATTGCAAGGGTTCTTGAATCGACTTGGTAAGTTAAGGTTTTACTATTAGCAATTGCGTTTTGAGTCTGGGCAATATTATGATAAACATACTTGGTGAGTAATTGATATTTTTGTGCGTAGGTAAAGGTGGTCAAACATAGTTTTTCATTTTAACGGATTGGTTCGAAGTCGTGGTCATTTTTGGTAAGTGTTAAGGTGATGATTACGTAGTTGCATAACCCTATCAAACTCATAATTTGGTTGCTAAGGGTTTGAATACTCTGTTGTTAGGTTTTGGAAGGCTCGAGATTGGTTTTGCATCGAATCGTTACCAGGTGTGTACCCGAAATGCAAGAAAATAAGGTTTCAAAAAATGCCAAAAACCTCATTGTCGATGGCACGCGGCCGTGTGATCGATAAGGCCGGGCAGTGCACAAGACACAGCTATGTGTTGGCCAGGGTATGGCCGTGTGGGCCACACGGGCTACGCCAATTTGGGCGTATAGGCCACACTGGCATATGTTATTTGGGCCAGGCTGTATGATCCGCAAGGGCAAGGTCAATTTGGGCGTGTGGACCACACGGGTGTGTGGACCCATTATACTAAAATTTTTCATAGCTTCGCACAGGTCGTTCCAACCTACTGCGGGCCTACCCTAGGGTCAGTAAACACTATCCAACCCTAAAATTAAGTCATATGTTAGGCTGAGATATGACTATGAGCATGCCTAAGATTGTATATCTATATTTGTTTATATAAGCATGCTAAGTATGGTTTGTCTGTTAATTCTGTATTATGATCTGATACTATGATTGGGGTGGGATGATATATTGGAGGAAGTGTTCTGAAAGGTAGATTATGCCTATTATCTAGCATCTCAGCTACATTATATACTATATGTGCTGCAGTCGGTACAACATGGTGTGTAGGGCTGGGTGGGTGTTTTAAACCCCTTATGGTGTGCAAGGATGAACGGAGATGGTGTGTAGTGGCTGGGTTAGGATCTTGATATCTTTTTATAACTGCATATCTGTATCTGTATCTATATATGTATCTGAAATAGGCCAAGGCCCAAATCTGCATCTGAATCTGTAATGGGCTTAGGCCCAAGACTGTATTTGACTGGTATCTATTTTCTATATGTGTGCATGCTTAACTCTGCTGGGTTACACATTGAGTTTACGTAAACTCACCCATTTTCTATTCATCTGTACAGGTAACTCACAATCTTAGGTGGATCGAAGCTGCAGAGTCTCTCGATGACCAGTTGTTCAGACTAGTTTAAGTTTTAACCAATTTATATGTTCTGGTTTATTCTGGGTTTGTTTTATGTAAATTGGACTTTATGGACTGTTTTACTTTAAATTGGGTTAGACTACAATTTTATGATTTAATAACTATAAGACACATTTTAACTCAGATTTTATCAGAAGATGGATTTTCTTAAACCTTAAACGGTTTTCAAAAAACGACTTTTAAAGCTTTCGCTACGAATTACATTTTATCGTTAGATAATTAAATGAAAGAAAGTTTTGAAATTAATAACGGTGAAAAAGGGTACACAGACTGAAAAGGATTTTTAGTTTAATGACAACAGTTTTTCAACTCATTCAATGTGACGCTTCCGAATTCGACCATAACGACAAACCCAAACAACAACTTTGTTGGGGAAATATTTCAAAGTAGAAAGAGTCGTCGACCATGGTTTTATTGTTAAGTATTGACCAAACACTACACAACTTCTTGTTGGAACATTTTCAAAAAATATATAATGTTTCAATAGTTTCAAATGAAAAGTTATAAGTAATCAAAAGTTATGCCAGTTGGGTATTAACCAAAAGTTATCACTATTTATAGTGAAGAGTTATTACTTTTAAATTCAAAAGCTATGTCACTTGATTATTAAAAAATAGTCATAATTATTCAAGTAGATATCTATTGAGATATGACTAACTGCTTTGGATAGTTATATCCCTATAAAGAGACATGACACCTCCTATAAATAAGAGTGAACTTTCATTTGTATGACACAACCAAAACCATAGAATTAAAGTTTCTTTCTATTCTTCCATCATCTTTTATATTTCTAGATTATTTTAGAAAGAATTGCTACATAAATTCTTTATAGGAATTGATATCCTTGCTATGCTTCTCTTAGTGCTTAGTGGATTGTTTTCTTCAATGAAAAATGTAAACAATCATTGGGCTTCATTATATCCTCGAGGTTCATTTACTAGTAACTCTATTGCCTATCGTAAAATAGGTGGGGGTGAATAGAACCTTAAAAAAAGTGACATTAGTACACACCTTGAAGCTTTCGTTAATTTTTCATAAGCTTATTTATCCTCCAAACTCCAAAAATTTTAAGGTTCTGTTTTTGCAATTTATGAGAAATTTCACCGTGCATTCACATGCTACTACAAGCATGGTACTATGAGGATGAATATTGGAAAATGTGGTTGCATCTAGGTCAGTGACTTTCTCAAATTTTAATTTAGAAGAAATGTTTATCACAATAAAATGTATGTCAAATTTATTATTTTACACTTATTGCATGAATTAGATTTCAATTGTTATGTGTTTATTGAATTGTATTATGCAAAATATGTAGGTGTTATATGCAGCAATTACTTGACAAATATCAAATGCTAGTTCATTGTATGCATGACATTTTAATATGCATGATTATGATTGATATAGAATTATATAATATATATTATATATCAAGCAAGAAAGAATGAATGAAAGAAGTTGGATGAAATGAAAATTCACGGTTAGCAAATGATCTATTAATGGATCAAAAAAATATTTTTATTTCACATGGTAATGACATGGTTCAAACATTAGTTGAATAGACTTCTATCTAATAGAAGCCAAAAAGTTGTGTTATTGAATCCAACAGTTACTTTTAGAAGATTGAGTTGAAATGGTTTCTTAAAACCGAAAAGTGCAACTTGAAAAGTGATTTTTTAAATCAGTGCATTATAAATAAATAATATGTTTGGAGAATTGACATTTAATTCATTCAATCTAATTTGTGAGTGAATTTTTTAGTATAAAAGTTTTCTTTCCTTTTTTATGATATATATTCAATTCGAGATATATATTTTTATTTAAATTATGATATTAGTAACTAGCATTTGGATGATATTGATGAAACACTATTTTCATTGCTAAAAATGAAAGTTTGTAGATGATCATATAATATAAAGAATTTTGGTTGTTTTTTTTCAAGTTACCATAAGCTAAATGAGTTTTATATATGATTGCACATTTTGTCTATGTTATAAAGTTCAAACTAGAAGTGATTTTGACTAGAAATGAAATAAGCCATATGTATATGCATGGTTAATTTTTCTAGTCAATATAGAATTGTGAAAAACATTTGCTTTTTTAATAAGATCACTATTCTTGTATGAAAACTTCTTGTGAGAATATATAATGTGACAATCATATATTTGACTTCGAGGTCATACTATGCATATTTCCAATGGTGCATGTGGCTTTTTATATATGGCTTGGATATGATCTATAATCTTGTGGTTCTGTAAAATTTTGAGATGTATAGTACATTTTGAAAGTTAATTAGAAAGCCATGAATCAAAGATCTTGTGAGTATGAAAATAGCAATATAAATGCTATTTGAGCCATTTAGGTGATGCATATGATTTTGATCATAGTCAAAAAATGTGTAATTGATTGTGTAATTGATGGTCCTCTAATATGAATATATATGTTACACCATTTTATATATACGGTGAATTAAGAAAAATGAATACAAAAAAAGAGTTTTAAAGTCATGTATTGACTTTGAAAAGAAGCTATGACAAATAGAAAATATGTTGTCTAATTTCACCAATGAATTCGAGGCCACTTTGATACAACTTACTTGGTGAAAAAGACATGATGTATGGTTTCATAAATTTTTTATTGTTAAATTAATTTCTTGGGTATCAAAAAAAAATTAAAGTAGCCAAATATGAAATTGTCATGATAAGAAAAGATAAAGTGATCACTATAATTTGACAATAGTAGAAATGATATCCTTGATACTATTCTTTTGAGAAGAATGGGTAATTAAACATGGTAGGGATGTTGGTCTTGCGAATTTTTAAGACAAATAATTATAAAGTTTCACCATATGGTATAGATAATTAACATAGCTATGTTGAAAATTTGGAAAATTAGGGATGATGTACAAGCCTATAATATTTGAGTCTCCCAGATGGGAAAACAACTCAACATTTTGTATAACGTCAATTCTTGAGTTCAATGAGACAAAGTACATCATCAGTGTGTGATTGATAGCACTATAAAATAATATGTGTAAAAAGTGTTAGGTACACGTAATGAAAAGGGGAAGGATGAGTATTATACTCTTAATAGACCCATGACATAAATATGTTAGAGTGCTACACTTATAGGAATACTCTTGATTGGATCTACCTATGTGAGTGGATGTAACGCCCTAAACTTGACCTAGAAGTTTAGACCAAATTTTCGGAGGTCACATTGATCACCGAAGTGATCGATGGAAAGTTTTACAAAACAAGTTGTGACAACGAACCAAAAACATTTAATCGTTTAGAACTCAGTCAGAAACATTACGATTAAGTTTAATATATGAACAAAATAAAATGTTCAAGCGAAAAACAAAACATTCCAAACAGAACTTGTACCATAATTTTATAAAACCTTATAGATCAAAGTGGTAAATCAAAATGAAAACTGAAAAGATAACTGAAATATTTTTTTTCAACTAAGACTGTCCGAGACCTCCATATATTGCGTCCAGCGTTAGAGTTCAAAAACATACCTATAAGGGGAAACACTAAGGGGGTGAGCTACATGAGCTCAATGTGAGTTCAAAATGAGTAACAACATATTTTTGGAAACTGATTTGAAAGAAAAACATATATACAAAACCAGAAAGTGAAATTGGAACCAACGTCCCAATAGAATGAAACAATCAGATAGAACACAGTCAAATAATCTTCACCCAGAACATTCAAACAAATGAGTATGAATCCAATCAAGTAATAATACCTACCCATTCAGCCAACACCCCTCTCTATCCCCCGATCACACCCCATAAGAGCTGATTAAGCTCATCCAACCAAACACCACATAGGACCTTGAAAGGCCAATCCAACCCTACACACCATGTATGTGGACTAAGTCACTCAGATATTAATATGCAGTAGGGCTGGCTTATATACAGTATAATGCAATGTGGTAATCCACTATACAGACATGTTGCAGTTTAAACTGCCAGATCAAATAATAGTACGCAGCAAAGCTGACGTACACGCGGTACAGTATAGTAAACCGCTGTACAAATAAGTTACAGTAGAACTGCCAGATCAGATCTGAATCAATCTCCCTTCTCTTCAAATCTAACCCAAAATTTTACTTTATGCAAGTGTATGTATGGATACAATCTCATAGAAACAATGAACACAATGACAGGCAGTTAAATAGAATAGATATGCACACACACTCAACTAACCGGGTTCAGAATCAGTCATCTCACACAATCAGTCACAAATAACACATAAGCCGAAGCCCAGATCAGAGTGTTAACTACCCTAACTAAAGTTTAGCCAAGGGTTGAAACATACAGACACATTTTTAGATAAAAAAAACACATACAGAACCCAAATAAGTGCCTTAAGACCATACGACCGTGTGCTCCGGCTTTGTGGAAAAACCTAGGCTGTGTGGGGGTCAAAATGCCTGTGTGAAAGAAGGCAAATAGCTATGTGGCAGAGGCACATGCTCGTGTGGGCCAGGGACATGGTTGTGTTACTCTTTGTCCGTTTGTGCTAAAATAGAGTGCAGGGCATACACGGTCGTGTGAGGGTCTCACATGCCCGTGTGCCCACCAGACATGGCTGTATATCCAAAACACACACCCGTGTGGGATCCCTAAATCCCTAAATTAGCCACACGGCTGTATGGTACCAAATCATTAAATTGCTAGTTCCCAAACACACACGCCCATGTGTCCAGGGAACACGGGCGTGTGAAAAATGACAAAAAACCCCAAATTGGCCACACAACCGTATGACACCAAATTTTGTCTCGAAACCTTAATTCCTAATTGCACACGGCTATTTGAACCGGCACACGCCCGTGTGGCCACCCGTGTGGTCACGAAACCACCCTAAAATAGCCTCAAAAAACATGTTTTCACCCTCGAAGCACTTTTTCGCCCTCGATAACTCGAGATTATACCAAAACTAATAGTTTTAAGCATAAAACAACAATACAACTTCAAAAATAACCGATTTACGAACACACACACACAAACTGTTAACTTTTCACATATTCGCATCGAAATTCATAAGTAAATTAGAAAAGGTACTAAACCCACACCTGATTCACAATCAGAGATGCCCAGACACTGACTCGACGGTGGAGGAGCAAAATTCCTGAAATCAGCTAGCAAAATCGTTTTTTAAAACTTCTTAAGAAAAAATAAAAAAGAACAAAAGGAAGAGAAATAGGGAGAAAAAAGAAGAAGAAGAGGAGAACCTCCAAGACAGAAAGAAAAAGAAATAAAAATAAATAAGTAATCATATATTTTAATTTAAAACAAAAGAAAAAAAATGGAATAAAAATATTCCTCCAAAACGAACACACAATGACTCAAACGCGGAACCTAAAGACAAATTAACACACAACAAACCACCAGACTAGTAGACCCATTCTGCCACTTAAATGCACAACTAAACACAATAGCACACCTCTCTCTTTGACCCTTACCATAAAACTCAAAACTTCTAGCCCCAAAATTCAGGGTGTTACAGTGGAAGTGTGGCTGCTTCTAGGAGCTCAAGGGCTTGGCTCTGACAACACTAATGAAAAGAGGTTACATAGACATGGCCACAATACGTCATGTCCCTCAATACTGTGCATTGACTAGTGTTAAAATCATTGTGTGAGATGTGCTTGGTTAATCAAATGAAATATTTGGTTCAAAGCATAATCTACCATGCAGTTTCGATTAACTTTAACATGTTTTCGCTAAGGGAAGGTTCAATCGTAAGACACATTCATTTATGCAACTGATTTCAAAGATTATCAAAATCTAAAATATTTTGAAAATGGGGGAGATTGTTGGAACATTTTCAAAATATAAATAGTGTTCCAATAATTTCAAATGAAAAATTATAAGTAACCAAAAGTTATGGTTACTAACCAAAAGTTGTCACTATTTGTTATACCTAGCTTTATTTGATAATATGTTTTGATATAACAAATTAAAATGTTTTTGAATAAAAGTTAAAGTTGAACAAAATTAGAAAAATGATAAAATCAAGTTAAAATGGTTTCAATTGAGTTATACATTTTCAATCAAGAGAAAACTATTTTAAAACAAGTCAGTATTTCTCTAGGCAAAAAAGTATCAATAATTTTTGGCTAAGTATCGCTAGTTTTCAAAATATCAATACCTTTTCTAAAATCGATACCAAATTGACATTCTATTTTCAATCAATTACAAAAAAGTATCAACAGCTTTTCGAAAAGTATCAATACCTTTTACCAGATATCAGTAAATTGTCTTTGGCATCATTGTAAACTAACTTTAATGGTCACTGAATTTGGCATTAAATGTTAATAGTATCGATACTCATAGAAAAAGTATCGATACTTTTTACTGTAGGTGAAGTTAATGATATGGTATTTTCATCCCCAACGACTCTATTGATATTTCCAACAAACACAACAGTTGGAAATGAATAAGAGGGTATAATACCATCTTCCCAAGGTCTTACAACAACAACAAAAATCATCAAGCCAAAAGATCAATCAATACAACCTTAGTGTTTAATTCTTTCATATACAACCTTAGTGTTTAATTCTTTCATACTTTTCTTGTACACACTTGTGAGCCTTCATTGTTACTCTTTAGCTCAAGTCTATTCTTATTTGTTTGAGCTCAATTGACAAACATTCTTATATTGTAGGGATTAGTTCTTAGTTTGCTATTTGTATATACTCTTTGAGTGGGTTGAGTCTTAAGGTCTGGGTAGAAACCATAAGGGAGTTGCAATATTAAGATTTTCGGTAGAAATCTTAAGGGAGATTGTAAGGTTAAACCTTTTCTTCAAAGGTTATCAAATTAGTGAATTTGGGGAAATCCTTAGTTGTGTGAATCTAATGCAATGGAGTAGACAATTGGGGCTGAACCACTCTAAATACTTATATTTATTTCTCTATCCTTTCTTTTTAGCTTTCACAAATTTTTTAAATGCCAATTCACCCCTCTTGGCAATTTCGGTTTGATCTTTTGAGCTAGCAATTAGTATCAAAGCTAGTTTCTAAATATGGTTTAACAACTAAGAGAAGATTCTTGGAGAAGCTCAAATGATCATTAACTCATTCTACAACAATGGTAATTACTTCAGGGTCAATTTTCTTTGGCTAGTCTCAATCTATCTCCAAACCTCATTATTTCAATGATGCTAACTATTCTTATTGGAATACTAGGATGATGTTGTTAATTTATGAAAATAATCTTGTCGTATGAGACATTATTATGGATGGTCCTTCAATTATATCCAAACAAGAAAGACAACTTTTAGTTCTTAAAATCAAGAAGGAATGGAATGAGGAAGATAAGAGAAACATTCAACTCAATTCCAAGACAATGCACATTCTATTTTATACACTTGGTCTGAATGAGTATAGTAGAGTTTCATCTTGTTCAAACACCAAAGAGATATGGGACAAGCTTGGCTTTACCCCGATCTAAATTCATACGAGGTTTATCTTGATCATGCAAGCAAAACAAAGCAACCAAACTCTATCTCCTCTTTCCCTTGAAGAAACAGTTAAAGAAAAATAAATGGAAGAAGATGAGTCTTTTTCTTACTTAATTTTTTATCTTTATTTACCAATTTACTTATTTTACTTAATTACAAATTTAACCTTAACAACTTATTAAAATTTAAATAAAACCATACCATGTTTGTCCACTAACACATAAATGGTATAATTACCATATAAGTACTCTTACATTAAAGTTCTATAGATATTTGATACATTTAGCTACTAAAACTCAACTTTTACACCTTTTATGATTTAGTCATTGTTACTTAATTGAGCATACAAATGTTAAAATTTCTTAATGAAAATTTTATACGACGCTACTAACATACCATAGACATTAAATTAATAATAAAATAATTATTTACTCGTCAAATTTGTGGTCTCGAAACTACTGTTTTGATTTCACTGAAAACAGGCTGTAACATTTCTTATGTTTCATATTCTAGAGCCTTTTTTACTCTTGTTCGTGAAATTTGGCAGAATAAAAAAATTTTGACACGAAAAATTCCTATTTTCCCTTCTACCCAAAATATCCCTAAACACCATATTTAACCCATTTTTCATCTTTTTACCAACTTTGGTGAAGATAAAATTTCTTTAAAAAAATACCCCCAAACACCTTTTAAACCTATTTCCTCCCTTTTGCCACAACGTCTTTGAAATTCTTGATTGTGTTCTGTTAGTTCTATTTAGAATCGAGAGAATAACTTTTGAGAGGTAAAAGGCACAAGTGATTGAGATTATTCGAGAATCGAGTGAAACACAAATGGAGTGATTTTTTGAGTGAATCTGTGAGGTTTGTTTTGGTAAGGTATTCATTTTTCTACTTTAAATTCTTTTTTTTTCTAATCCTTTTGATAAATCATGTCACGAGAACTTTTCAATTTTGAACTACAAAGTTTGATGAAAGAAATACAACGGATGATGCGAGTCGAGTTGGAGCCTATTCATAAACGGCTTGATAACATGAAGGAACGTTCGCAACAAGGTCGTTCATTTCAGGGTTCTAATCTATAGGGTGATTGAATGGTTATGAGGTATAAGCATGATAGTACACAAATTAAAACTGCATATACTACCTCTTGCATGCCAAAATGTTCATCTACATCCACAAGGAGGGGTGAATATGTTCTCGATGATGATCTTCCATTTCGAGTCCAAAGGAAGTCCATCCATATAGAATCATGTGTTTCAACATCACTTGATAAAGATCAAGCCCGATTGGTGTGACAAAAAGAACTCGAGTCCAAATATCTTTCCAAAAGAACTGATGAGGGTTGAACCCCATTTGTTTTAACATCAATGAAAAGTAAACTGACTTAGTCGTGAACGAACCTAGAGGGTAGTGGAACCACATCACTCTATCGCGTTAGCATTTATCACCAATAAGCAAATTGCAAATTTGATCCCCCAAGTCTTGCCCGTACAACTCACACACTCTTGCATTGTTCCATCTCTTAATATTTTCGATCCATAAGTCTTTCTTGTTGTTTTCATTAGGGTTCAAAATGTTGGAGTTAATAGCCTTACCATTTAAATTTTCAAGCCTCCAATTATTGGTCCAAATATTGATACAATCACCACTGCCAACCAAAACCATTCTTAAGAGCTTTAGCTACTTCAGCAATACTCAACCAAGTGAACGAAGCTTTGTCCACTATTTTGGGATGAAAAATATTACCTTCGGGGGAATTTTTTGAGCTCACCATCTTGTAACATAAGGTATCTTTGTTGTTTAAGATCCCCCACATCTGACACCCAAGGAAAGCCAATTTGAAGAGCCGAATGTCCCTAAAGCCAAGCCCTCTCATGCCCTTTGGGTGGCATAAGCTCTTCTAGGACAACATCATCCAAAATCTTCCCCTCTCCTTACTTGTCTACCATGTCCTACAAATCTTAGCTTGCATGTCTTGTATAACAACCTTAAAAGCCAAGAAAATCGAAAAGGCATAAGTTAGAAAGGATTGAAGAACAGCTTTGATAAAGATTTCTTTACCACCGAAGGAGAGAAGTCTCTTTGACCAACTGTTTATCCTACAAGAAAACCGATTAATGCTCTCTTAGAAAGCCAAAGTTTTCTTCTTGCCAACCGAGAAAGGTAATTCAAGGTAGTTGTCCAATTTATCCACCACCTTTATACCAAGTAAATCACCAAAAAGTTGTCTTTGCACCCTAGGAGTGTTTGGGTTAAAAAGAATCATAGACTTTTCAAAATTAATTTCTTGACCAGAAACATTAGCAAAATCCTTCAGAATATTTAGAAGGCATCAACATTGTAACACCCCGTACCCGAGACCGTTGCCGGAGTCGGACACGAGGGGTTCACAGACTAAATTCGCTTACTATCGCAGTCCATTTTAAAATTTTCCAGGCAGTTGGCTAACTGCGACACTGTCACCTTAAAAATCATATCTTGAGTTTCACAACTCGAAAATCAGTTTCGTAATTTTTCCCTCAAACTAGACTCATATTCCCATCTACATATTTTTTTCTAGAATTTTTGGTCTGGCCAATTAGTACAGTTTATTAGTCAAAGTCTCCCATGTTACAGGGATCGACTACACTGACCTTTGCGCATTACGACTTGGATATCTCCCTGCACAGGGCTTCAATACTGATAGCGTTTGTTTCTATAGAAACTAGACTCAGAGAGGAATCCAGATATATATGGCATAACTCCTAATTATCTCTGGTTAATTTATAATGAATTTCCAAAGTCGGAACAGGGAATCCAGAAACCGTTCTGGCCCTGTCTCACGAGAACCTGAATATCTCTTAACATACTGTCCATATGATCATTTCGTTACTTTCCTATGAAAATAGATTCATCAAGTTTCGTTTACATAATTTATTCACTATTTAATTCCAATCCTACTATTTTTAGTGATTTTCCAAATCTACATCACTGCTGCTGCCAGCATCTGCCTTTAAGGTAGACTTTACCTATTTCATAGTTTCCATGATTCAACTAGCCCTTTTTGCATAAATAGCACAAATCATGATAGCGATTAACCATTCCATACCAAATGATTATAACATTATGCTCGAACATATATAAGCCATTTTCGCATGGCTATATACATTAACCAAAATATTCTTCCGCCACTAGTCTATTTTATACATGCCATAAGACAATCCGAAACATAGCAGTACCAAACAGTGGATAGTGATAGTGTGACTAGTTGCTGACGATCCCCGAGCCTGTAGCTTAGCAATGAGATCTATAAAACAGAGGAAACAGAGTAAACGGAGTAAGCATTAAAATGCTTAGTAAGTTTTAAGCAGTGTCAACAGATAACAATCAAATTATAACATAGTTGTTCGTATTTTTATTTCACTCTTCCTTCAGGCATACCATCCCTTTACCGAATCTGCACATCTCATCATATACAATAGGCAGATAAACTTTCACATAAAAGTGAGCTCATGTGACATAGATATATCGTATGATTTCACATCACCTCTCACACTGATCCGATGTCACATAATCATAGGAATAGTCTTATAGATTGCTCTCGTATGCATCACATAACTACCTTATGATTTAGTGCAAATCAAGCTCACATATAAACTTGGAGTACATACCTGTTTAACCTTTCGCATTGAATATATTTATAAGCAATTCTTATTACGAAGTCTTACCCGGACATAATCTCCACACGAAGTTATCGGGTCTTACCCGGACAAAATCCCCACACGTAGTCATCGGGTCTTTAGAGCTCGATATAGTACAAGCACGAAGCTTAAGGACAATAATCAGTGATAATATTCTCGCATAAAGCCTGCGAGGTTTTAACCCGGATATAGTACTGACACAAATGCCCTTCGGGACTTATCACATTTATGCACTTTCACATCCATCACATTGGCCACTCGGCCCTGTCACATATATACACTTTCACATTCATCACATCGGCCATTAAGCCTTATCACGCATATACACTTCCACATTCATCACATCGGCCATTAAGCCTTATCACATATATATACACTTTCACATTCATCACATCGGCTATTAGGCCTTATTCACATATATATACTTTCACATTCATCACATCGGCCATTAAGCCTTATCACATATATACACTTTCACATTCATCACATCGGCCATTAGGCCTTATCACAATTTAGAATTCACATATGGGTTTAATCAATAGCTTATAAGCAACTAAAACAAGTTTATCAAGGTTTACAACACAATCTCAAATTCAGCACAAGCTGTTTTTCCTGAGCAATAGTCACTAAATTATTTATAACTGGAGCTACAAAACTCCAAATCACTTTCCGTAAATTTTTCCTGAATATAGACTCGTATGTCTTCCATCCATAAAATTTCCAGAATTTTAGGTTTGGCCAATCAATACCAGATTTTTTCTTAAAGTTTTCCCCTGTTTCACTGCTTGACTAATCTGACCACTCTTCACTACGAATCAAATTTCTCATTATCAGAAATTCCTTTGCTTACACGGTTTCTTTTATAAGAAACTAGACTCATTAAGCTTTAATTTCATGTCTCATTCAGCCTCTAATTCAAATCCATGAATTTATGGTGATTTTCTAAATTCATGTTACTGCTGCTGTCCTGAGCAGGTTTATCACAATTTTACTCTTCTGACATATCCTTTCAGCACTTCATAATATCATATCCATTTGGCAACATATCATATCAATAACTTACCTATACTTCATAATAACCATTAGGCTATATGCATAAAGATTTACAATAGAGTTATGATTCTTTTAATATGTGCTTAACATATCATACTCAATCACATTATAGGCTTTAATACTTAAAACTTACCTCGATCGCTAATGTACGTCAATTCCGACTATTCGACCAATTTCCCTTTTTCCACGATCCGACTTTTTTTCCTTGAGTTCTTGAGCTAATGAACCAAATTTAAACTTATCACATCACTATTGTGTAAAACCACATTCGATTATATTATAATTCGGTTAGCAAGAAATACACTTATTCCTTATAACATTTAGCTTCGAGATCACCACCTCAATCATCTCAAGTACCAAACATGCATTAATACTCTCTTTAGTACAATTTCGTTACTTTAACTAAATACTAAACATATCCTTTTGCTTATCTATACACATCCGCATTTTAACTCATACCAATCATAACAAATAGCATAATATTTGTTAACATATAAAATTATGGTTGACATTACATCATTTACTTCCACTAACCATTTAAGCATAACCTAAGCGCATACATTGCATTGACAAACCAAACCAAAATATCCAATACATAGTCAAACATATAATTGTTATTTCACTCCTTTTCGAACTAATTTATAAAATGCATTCTCAAAGCCATAGCATATCATACATGAAACTTACCAAAGATGAATTAATCATAAGCTATTTATAGTACCTTAACCAAACACAGCAACTAACTTCACACATATTTTTTTCTATGCAAATACCAAAGCCGAATCAGCTAAATATACTTATGAATATATATATCATCATCGAAATCACCTAAGCTTAGACATCATTTCTTAATTCCAAGCAAGTTGCCGAATGCAACCTTACTAAATTTTCATGAATTCAAATCATGGATTCAATATACCATTACCATGAAATCAACAACCAAAAATTCATAGACAATTTAGGAAAAATCACATAAAATCGTAACACAAAAGGCATTCATCTAACACTTGATTTTTAAATTCTAACATCAAACTCAAATTTCTTAGCTCATCAACTCATGGCCGAACATCAATTATTCACCAAAACAAATTTTAACTCATGGGTTTTAGAGAAAATTAAGTAAGGGATTCAATGATACTAAAAATTAACAAAACAACTTGAATTTCACCTTGAATTGTTGCTTCCAAATGGCCGAAACTTCAAAGCCACAAATTTTATTTTCTTTCTCCTTTGTTCGGCCTCCAAGATGAACTACATGCATGTTCTTTTTTTTTTTTTTTCTAATCTCAAGTTACGGCAATGGTAGAGTGAGGATGAACCACCTTTGTTTTTATCACCCATTTCTTCTTTTAATTATTCTTTCTTCCATAATATAAAGCCACTAACTATTATCATGCTAAAATGAAATGCATATAATATCTATCAACTATCATTATGGCCGGCCACTAATTAAAAGTGGTCCATTTGACATGCAAGTCCCTCATGTCAATAACTCATGCATTATTTGGCCACTTTAAATTTCACCTATCACATTATCAAGTCTTATCACATGGGTCCTTTCTTATAAATTAACACCGCCTTGATAAAAATCAAGGCACGAAATATTCACACATACAAATTCCACATACAATAAGCACAGAATATAACATCTAATTATTTTTGTGACTCGGTTTCGTGGTCCCGAAACCACTTTCCGACTAGGGTCACTTTAGGGGTGTCACAAACATCACATTCCTTATTCCTCATAAAAAGAAGGGCATCATTAGCAAAAAAGAGTTGGTTAATCCGAGGGCCATTTATACTGGCCCAGGTCCCTCTCAAACAATTATTTCCCTGTGCATGTATGAGCATCCTCAAAAGTGCCTCCATGAAAAATAAGAAAAGATAAGGGGAGACGAGATCCCCTTGACGAAGTCCTGGTTCAATTAATTGTTGCTGTCCAGAATGAGGGATGAATAATGCTTTTGGATGTTTTTCTAGAAGGAGTCTTTTGATGTTTCCATGCACATTAAAGCCACCGTCCACCAAGGGGGGAAGATGAAGACTTTTGAAGATTACTTCATCCTGAAGAATGCATGAATTTGTCCCAACAACTTAATGAGCAAGTACCATCATTTACTTCAAGTGCATGGACGATCATGGATCATGTATTTGTGTTTAAAACCGCATTTAAGTCATGTACTTTACATTAACTTGCATATCTAGGTCTATATATATGTCGTTTATGTCATTTTGTAAAGGTTATAATCAGATTTGAGATAATTCTCTTTGTTCTTCAAGAACTTACGAACTTATCAAGAACTTGTTCGTGTGGCATTCAACAAAATTGATCTTATCACTTTCACAAGTGTGGAAATCAAATCCTTATACCTTTGGTTCCTATCTCCCTATAGGTAGCGGGTCAAAGTCTTTATTTTTCTTCCAAACTTTCGAGTGTTAACAACAATATAAAAAATGGGTCGCTTTGTTATATAGCATCAGTTCTTTTTTGGTTGTCTATATTTGCAAGGAATATCTGAAACCTATCCTTTGTTTTATCCTTTGTTTCATAATTCACCCAAATTTTGTGCAAGTACCTATTTAGACGATCAGGACACTTAAATCGTGAATCAACTCATAACTGAGTTCGCATCAGTTCGAGCTCACACTCGAAGTAATTTGTGGTACTAGAATAGCGAAGAAGGCTATTCAGTTGAAAGTCGAGAATGACAAGGATCCATCTCGCACAAAGCATAGGTACTTTTCAAGAAATTTTTATTGCTATAAATATCACAAACCGACCCAATTTTCAAATTTTGTATTTTTCCCCCGTGACAGAAAATTGTTTTCAAACCAGAATTTTTTTCCAACACCATCACAATGCTGCTTCACTATTTTATGAAAAGCGAGCCCTCCATGACTTGTGTATAGTGCGGGACACTTCGGAACACCTATAATTTGATTCAAAATGATTTTAACAAGCTTCTAAAATTATAAAATTTATTTTATCTATTTTCTTTGATTTTATAAAAATGTTTTAATATTTAATTTATTAAATAAATTCATAATTTTGTGTCATTGAAGTGTTCCAATAACATCTCGTATCCGTATTGGTGGTCGAGACAGGTGAAAGTTGTTACACCAGTAAAGCTTGGGCGATTGTCTTGAGCACTACCTCTTTGCCGTGTGGCGAATGCAACAGATTCTTCCAACTAAAAATGTGCTTACAGAGACGATCCCGAATGAAAAAGAACACCTGCTTCTAATTCTGCCTAATGAGAGACGGGAGGCCCAATTAACGACTTCGATCAATAGGAGCAAAGACATCCAAAATTGAATGCACCATCTACCTAATATCCAAATGAATATTCGAGTTGAACATGACACTTGACTTGTGCAAATTAACAGCTTGGCCAGAAGCGGATTCATAAGTGGCCAAAATACGCTTCACAACACGACATTCCGACTCCTCTACCCAAAAAAGAAAAAATTGTAATCAACTAAGAGTATATGAGAGGCTACTAGGCTATTACGACAGACACAAATCTCTTCTAGTTCCCAGATAATTATTATAAATTCATAATTTATTTATATATAAAAATTAATATATTATATGTAGTTAAATGTGTATATTTATTATTTTTATAATATAATATAATATATTAAATATAATTATGTTATATAATAAAATAAATTCATTTTATAATATTATTTTAATTTTAATTTTTTTTTGTTTTAAAGTAATTTAACTAAGTTGATTAAATAATAAAGTAGATAATTACAAATTTAGGAATTCTGATGATCTTTCTCCTTATTTAGTTTGGTTTAGATTAGAAAATAATATAATTTAAGAGAAACTAAATAAAATTTAAGAGAATAAAATACGAAAAGACTAATAAAAAATTTACTTTGTATAAATTATAATCAGTGTTTAACATAAGCATTGATAATTATATATAAAACAACTTATATTCAAACTTTATTGGATGCAATTATTTTGTAACCAATATCCAAATATACAATTATAAGAATCTGAATTCCAATAATAAATATTTGAAGAGATATTATCAACATTGTATAATGGGTAATCCCAATTAGGATCCTTATTCCAACAGATAACCTATTTTCATAAAAGACATTCGTGACCTAACCTGACACGTACTATTACCCACTCGATTTTGACCAATTTAATTGCAAGAACCGACTAACTACCAAAGAATTAAAGAGGTGCAGATTCCGTGGGAGTAGGAACATGTGATATGTGCCTTTCAAGTAAAGGGTGGAGCAGGGATTTCCAAGTGCAACTCAAAATAGATTGTCCCCCTTCTTCCCATGAATTTTATGCTTGAAACTTGGAATCATGCTTCTTGCGTTCGGGTTTCCTTTTGTGCAGTACTTTAAGCTTTCCACATCCACATTTAAAGGAAACAACAACAAAAGTTTAACTTGGGTAAATATGGTGTTACTTTTTTTTGGTACATAGGTAAATACGGTAATATTACGCATAAAATTTCATGCTATAAATATAATATATGTATAATGACTTATTTGACTCTCTAATTTTATAAAAAAAAGTCATTTTAATTCTTTATTTAATTTTTCAACTTGAATTGTTTGTTAAATCACCTCTGAATGGATGGAAAAATTAACGTTTGTTAAATTTACTGTCGTGACATCCACCTGACAGTCCACATGTATGTCATGTAAGCAATTAATTAATTTTTTAAAAATTATAAATATTTTTTATACTTTTTAAATAATTTAAAATTTTTATCATTTTCTAATTTTTTAAATTTTAAAAATTAATTAATTGTTGAAGTGACATCCACATGTATGTTACACTAGTAATGTAAACATGTATTAACCTTTTCATCTATTTTTAGATGATATTAACAAACAACTTGGAGGGTCAAATAATAATTGAAACATGGTATAAATAGTAAATAAATCTCCAAGTGTCTTTAAATTTACATAATATAAATTATTAATCTATAAAGTTTACAAAAATATAAATATTATTAAATACATTTATAATAGACATGATGACTTATTCTGTAACACCCCTTACCCGTGTCCTACGCCGGGACATGGTACGAGGCATTACCGGTCTTAAACACAAACAATCATGCAAACCAGGCCATAAAATTTCATTTATATTTTAAAACATTCAATCACATGCACATAATCCCTTATTTGGGTCTATGAAGCCCAAAAAATACTTTAGAAAGGGTTTGGGACTAAATTGAGAACTTTGGAAAGCTCTGGGAAAAACTTAGAAAATTTTCCCATGAAACAGAGTCACACGCCCGTGTGGACACAAGGGCATGCCCGTGTCCTCAGGCCGTGTAACTCTCTGTTTATAACGTCAGCAGATAAATTGAACCACACGGCCAGGCCACACGCAAGTGTCACCAGGCTATGTCCCTCACACGGTTGAGACACACGGCCGTGTCTCATCCCATGTAGTTAACTCTTAGGCTATTTTCCAAGCCTTTTTGTCACCCTTACATGCACACACATATACATGGATCTAATGCCATTTAACATCCTCAATTATGATACAAACATATCATTTACCTATCAATATGCATGTGTTACACATTCTCACATTAAACAAAGACTAGTCATACCATAGTTATCTTTGTGCCAATTTATTTCAACTTATCATCAAACATCGATGTTCTAAGCATTATTAGTTTATCCCTATATTACACATTTAATTCATGGTCATAAAACACACATTCAACACACATGACATACTGCCAACCATGCATGACAAACAAACATAATTGTATCTTCACATCATAAGCAATAAATCATAACTTGACTAGCAATACTTACAACCCATAATCAATATGAGCCACATCTCATGGCCATATACAATAGCTCAAAATAGGCCAATACTTTGGCCAAATCATAATAACACATGTCATAGAACTAGGTCCTTATACATGCCACTCACTTGATATTTCTAACATATGTATCAATACTCCAAAGGTATTGGCTTGATAGTGTGATGCTGCCTCCGACGATCTCCAACCCCGAGCCGACCTGACAACACTAAAAGAAATGGAAATGAGGGATTAAGCTTTATGCATAGTAAGCTCGCATGATAAATAATAAGTAATGTATTAACATGTTATTTTTCAATTCCTCTCTATTTATTCAAAGTCTAGTTAAGCTATTTTTTCAAGTCACAGTCACTAAATTATTTATATCCTGATCTACGGGACTCAAAATTGAGAACCACATATTTTTTCTAGAAACTAGACTCACATATCTTCTTACCATAAAATTTTCAGAATTTTTGGTCTAGGTAATAAGTACAGTTTATTACTCAAAGTCTCCCCTATTTCTTTGTTTGATAGCTTTGACCTTTTTTCACTAAAATTTATTTATCTCATAGTACAGGACTCGGATGATGCTCCGGTCTATTTCCCTTGAAAATAGACTCATTAAGTATTTTAAGTATATAATTTATAACCACGATTATTTTCATACAATTTTTAATTATTTTCCAAAGTTAAGACAGGGGAGTCCCAGATCACCCTGACTCTATTTCACAAACATCTAAATATCTCATAATAGGAGATTCCTTTACTTACACTGTTTCTTTTATAAGAAACTAAACTTGATAATATTTAATTCCATATTTTCTTTGGCCTTTAATTCGACTTCCACAATTTTTGGTAGATTTTCAAAGTAGGACTACTGCTGCTGTTCACACTGTTTTAGTACAATATAATGATACCATCACAAGATTTTCATGAAATTACTCTCATAAGTATCACTCATTCATTTTCATTCTTATCACAAGTCCATGGGTTTCGAGTATTTACTTGTGCTATCATTTAGCACAACAATCGTCCAAACGTGAAAATTCATTTGCATCATAATAGTATCATATAACATAAATTAGTTTATCATGGCAAGTGTAACGCCCCGAATTTTGGGCCTAGAAGTATTAGCTCTTGAGTATGGGAGCAGTTAGAAAGATGCTCATAAATATTTAGTTGTGTAAGAAAGTTTCACAATTGTGTATCTGTTTCAGTGGTTAAAGTGTTCTAGGAGTGTCTAAGAAGTCTTGGGTTCAAGCCTAGGTAGGTGCAAAAAGTTTTGTGTTTTTAAAGGATTAAGCACAATCTCTTGGCAGTAGGCTTTTAAATAAAAATGGGTAAAGCATGTCAGAAAGGGGCTTGCTAGTCTAAGGGATAAGTGGTGTGCTATGGTTACTTGAGGTCTGAGGTTCGAATCCTACTTTGAACAGTAGAGTGTTTTATTTTGCTACACTAGCCGTATGGGTAGTAGAGGGTGACTGAAACACTACTGAGTGGAGTGGAGTTTGAATTGGTCTTGGAGGGATTTGAGGAGGGATTTTAGGAGAGAATTAAGGGATAAAAATGTGGAATTTGAAATATGGAAGAGTTGTGCCGAACTGAATAAGAGGTTCACATAAATTTTTGGCTGAGTTTGGCTATTCTCCCAATTTTCGTTTTGTATGCTCATTCCCTTTTGCGTTTTGGTTCTTTTTTGTCCCTTGGTGCCGAATTCTGCCTCCAGTGATCCCTTTGTTTCTTTTCATCGGGTTCTTTCATTTTTCTCTTTTTGGGGCCGAATGTAACAGGAATCTTTAGGTATTTGAGTTCTCTTTCGGTTTCCTTTCTTAATTAATCTACTCTATCTCTTTCCCCCATTTGGTTTACTGTTTGATCAGATATCTTCTCTTCCCTTATCTGCTCTTTTTCTCAACACTCTCTTATTGTCATCAATTTATATTAGTACCTTGACTGTTTACTACATCTCTCTTCTCCTTGTGTTCTCTGTCGATTTTTAGGGGTAATTACAAGGGCTCGATTTTATGCTCGGTAAGTCTAACTTTTGGTTTGAGTTCAAACTGCTCTCTTATATAGTCGTTAAAAGGAGTTTGATTGGGTTTTAGGTTGTATCCAAGGGTTTGGGTGATCGTCATTTCTTGACTAATAAGGTGAAAATGGATTCAGTTGACTCAGTGAAGTTAAGGGGTATCGACTGAATATTTTAGTGCATTAGTATAGTGTTATTTGATGCTGGTTGATTAAATGTTTACCAATGTTTGATTGGTGCATAGAAACTTTCCAGGGAGGGGGGAAAGGCCCTTAGTTAGCGTAGGGTGGATGGATCTCTCCTCGTGGCTTGTTTGAAGGTATGTTATTGTGTAAGTTTAACGATTAGGATAATGGAGTATATGCAATTGGGTATTGGATTAAATGTGTAATTGAAGACTGTTGTTTAAGTGTAGGATCAAACGTGCGGGTAGTCTCTTCTCTCGAAAAATAGAAGCAAGGTGTGTAAAAACACTACCCTAATCGTAAGTCCGCAAAAGCCAAAATAAGTGACCGTCGACACTACAGAGCCGTGCGCTCACTTGTGTAGTAGTCTATATGCCTAAACAGGGTTTCATGATCGATGAGTCCGGCTATGAGTGATTTCATGAGGTGAGATCATTTCTGGCCACGTTGGGCTGAAATGGGCTGTGTAGGCCCTACGACTTATGGGCCTCACATGGGTTAATCACACGGACGTGTTGGGCCAGGCTGTGTATTCCACACGAACAAGGCCATTTTTGGGCTATGCGGGGCACACGGGCATATGGGCCCACATGGGCCCGTAATATGGGCTTTGGTTCCATTTTCACTGTTAGACTGTTAAGGTTGCACAGGTCGCCCGAGATGACTGTGGACCTACTATTGGGTCGGTAAGTATACCTAAACCTAATTTGATGAAATGACTATTTTTCCCTTATGTGGTAAAATGACTGAAATGCACCTATATGGTAAATTGACTGGCTTGCACCTATGTAATGTATGTTTATATTTTAGCATGCTATTTGTAACTGTATTGAGTACATGTGTAATATTATGGTATAGCATGTCACGTCGCATGATGCATTGCATAAGGATGGGTTTATATATGATTGGAGGAAGGGTACTGTACTGGCAGCTCTACTGCAAATCACTAATGGCTTTAAGCCTATTATACTGGTAGCTCTGCTGCATATTACTGTCTAGCGCCGCAACTAGTGCTAATTCTGGAGTGTAGTGATGGGTAGGTTGATTATATCCCCACATGTAGTGTAGGGTTGGACGGAGATGAAGTGTAGAGGCTGGATGGGTAGGATTTGCATACTGTTTTCTATTTCTGCACTATTTACTGTTACTGTAATGGGCCAAGGCCAAAACATATGATTGTTTCTATGTTGAAATGGGCTAAAGCCCAAATTGTTACTACCCCTGTTACTAAAAAGTGCTTAGGCCTAAATTATATTTGTTAACTGTATGTTTGATTGTCTGTTTATTAGGGGATTGCACACTGAGTTTTTGTAAACTTACCCTTCTGCGTATTTATACAGGAAATCCTTAGGCGGATCGGTACTGTGAGGGACTCGAAGGTGGCCACACAACAGTTTATGCATCCATATTTATCTTTTAATTTATAAGTAGTTTAATTTGGGTATTTTTATGTACTAGGGCCTCTCGGGATTTTATTTTTATTTTAGGATTTATATTTTTTTTACTTTAATACTACTAGCGGTAGGAAAAACACGCGGGTTTTCAAAAAGATAAATGTTTTTCACAAATACCATGAATACGCAAACAGTTTAAGAGCTACCATAAGAAAACAACATTTTACAAGTAAACACTAGTATGCAACTGTTTTAAAAAGCTTCCGCTACAAACGAGATTTTGAAATGAATAATGTTTTAAAATAAATACTTTTGATAGTGACGTAAGTTTTAAAACCATCTTCTAGATCACACAATGAGGCTTAAAAAAGATTGGGCTTTGCAAACGATATCATGCTTTATGAAAAACACTTCAATGTGACATCGCCAGATTCAGCCATAACGTCCAGGCCCGGTTTGGGGTGTTACCTTTAGTGGCATCAAAGCCAGGTTGCAAAACTCAGCTGTGGATTTGGGTTTCTTCCTAAACTTGGAATTTCTAAAAGAACTATTTTAAATAATTTGAAGTATTTTGAAATGTTATACTGAATGTGTGGTACACCGAGTCTCCGCGCTGATCCTGTAAGTTCTCTGAGAACTGTATTTTGATTTTGGCTGAAACTACCATGGGTAGGATTACTAAGGCTGCTGTAAGTATTATATCATACTAAAAACTCTTTAGTAGTGTATACTGAAACTTTAAAGAAACTGGTAGACACCAATAGGCACTGCTTTGTATGAAAATAAAACTTTATACTTTTGATACTGTCTCCATAAAACATCTATTAATAAAAACTGGAACCTTAAACTGATGTAAAAAACTGTTAACAAAGATAAAATGTAATTCGATAATAAACACCGTAGGTACTCGCGAAATGGGTACAAGAGGCTGCGGTGAAGGCAAGGGAGGTGCTTGAGCTTGGTTTCATGATCGTGCAGCTGAGTATTGGATTGACGCATTGTTTCAGTCTATCTATAGACTTTACTCGGATCATTCAAGTTAAATGTGGTAGCGCTTTAGAATTAGAGTGCGCAGTAGGAGCTTAGTGGTGTAGTCTATGTATGCGACTGATTTCGTAGTTGAAAATTTCGGGGATGAAATTTCTTTAAGGATGGGTGAATTATAACGCCCCGAATTTTGGGCCTAGAAGTATTAGGTCTTGAGTATAGGAACAGTTAGGAAGCTGCTCATAAATATTTAGTTGTGTAAGACAGTGTCACAACTGTGTATCTATTTTAGTGGTTAAAGTGTTCTGGGACTGTCTAAGAAGTCTTGGGTTCAAGCTTGGGCAAGTGCAAAAAGTTTTGTTATTTTTTTAAAGGATTAAGCATTGTCTCTTGGCAGTAGGCTTTTAAATAAAAATGGGTAAAGCATGTCAAAAAAGGGCCTACTGGTCTAAGGGATAAGTGGCGTGCTATGGTTACTTGAGGTCTGAGGTTCGAATCCTACTTTGAGCAGTGGAGTGTTTTATTTTGCTGCACTGGCTGTGTGGGTAGTAGAGGATGATTGAAACGCTGCTGAGTGGAGTGGAGTTTGAATTGGTCTTGGAGGGATTTGAGGAGGGATTTTAGGAGAGAATTAAGGGAGGAAAATGTGGAATTTAAAATGTGGAAGAGTTGTGCCGAATTGAATCAGAGGTTCACAGAAAGTTTTAGCTATTCTATCAATTTTCGGTTTTGTATGCTCATTCCCTTTTGCGTTTTGGTTCTTTTCTGTCCCTTGGGCTGAATTCTGCCTCCAGTGTTACCTTTGTTTCTTTTAATCAAGTTCGTTCATTTTACTCTTCTTGGGGCCGAATGTAACAGGAATCTTTCGGGATTTCAGTTTTCTCTCAGTTTCTTTTCTTAACCGATCTACTTTATCTCTTTCCCCCATTCAGTTTGTTGTTTGATCAAATACCTTCTCTTCCCTTCTCTGCTCTTTTTCTCAACACTCTCTTCTTGTCATCCATTTATATCAATACCTTGATCGTTTACTACATCTCTCTTCTCTCTATGTTCTCTGTCGATTTTTGGGGGTAATTACAAGTGCTTGATTTTGCGTTTGGTAAGTCTAACTTTTAGTTCGAGTTCAAACTGCTCTTTCATATAGTCATTAACAGGTTGGATTTTAGTTTGTATCCAAGGGTTTGGGTGATCATCATTTCTCGACTAATAAGGTGAAAAGGGCTTCGATTGACTCAATTAAGGTAAGGGGTATCGACTGAATGTTTTAGTGTATTAGTATAGTGTTATTTGATGCTGGTTGATTAATGTGTGTGCTCGCTCATGTGGTAGTCTATATGCCTAAACATGGGCGTATGATCGATGAGTCCGGCCATGAGCGATTTCATGGGCTGAGATCGTTTCTGGCTACGTTGGGCAGAAATGGGTTGTGTGGGCCCCACACAATTTAATCACATGGACGTGTGGAGAATTGTGGGCCAGGCTGTGTATTCCACGCGGCCAAGGCTGTTTTTGGGCTATGTGGGCCACACGGGCATGTGGGCCCACATGGGCCCGCAATATGGGCCTTGGTTCTATTTTCACTGTTGGACTGTTTAGGTTGCACAGGTTGCCCGAGACGACCGTGGACCTACTATTGGGTTGGGAAGTATACCTAGACTCTAATTTGATGAAATGACTATTTTGCCCTTATGTGGTAAAATGGCTAAAATGCCCCTACATGGTAAATTGACTATCTTGCCCCTATGTGATGTATGGTTATCTTTTAGCATGCTATTTGTAACTGTATTGAGTACATGTGTAATAGTATGGTATGACATGTCACGTCGCATGATGCATTGCATGGGGATGGGTTTATATATGATTGGAGGAAGTGTACTGTACTGCCAGCTCTGCTGCAAATCACTGATGGCTTTAAGCTTATTATACTAGCAGCTCTGCTGCATATTACTGTCTAGTGCCGTCCGGTGCTAATTCTGGAGTGTAGTGATGGGTAGGTTGATTCTATCCCCACATGGAGTGTAGGGTTAGACGGAGATGGAGTGTAGAGACTGGATGGGTAGGACTTGCATACTGTTTTATGTTTCTGCATTATTTACTTTACTGCAATGGGCCAAGGCCCGAACATATGACTTTTTCTGTATTGAGATGGGCTAAAGCCCAAACTGACACTACCACTGTTACTAAAAAGGGCTTAGGCCCAGATTGTATTTGTTCGCCGTATGTTTGACTGCCTGTTTGTTAGGGGATTACACATTGCGTTTTTGTAAACTTACCCTTCTGCGTAACTGCGCAGGAAATCCTTAGACGGATCGGTGCTGCGAGGGACTCGAAGGTGGCTACATAATAGTTTATGCATCCATATTTGTCTCTTAATTTATAAGTAGTTTAATTTGGGTATTTTTATGTTCTAAGGCCTCTAAGGATTTTATTTTTATTTTGGGGTTAATATTTGTTTTGCTTTAATACTACTAGCGGTAGGAAAAACACGCAGGTTTTTAAAAAGATAAGTGTTTTTAAAAAATACCACGAATACGCAAATAGTTTAAGAGCTACCATAAGAAAACAACGTTTTACAAGTAAACGCCAGCACGCAACTGCTTTAAAAAGCTTCCGTTACAAAAGAGATGTTGAAATTATTAATGTTTAAAAGAAATACTTTTGATGGTGACGTAAGTTTTGAAACCATCTTCTAGATCACATAATGAGGCTTAATAAAGATTAGGTTTTCCAAACAATATCATGCTTTACAAAAAACACTTCAATGTGACATCGCCAAATTCGAGCATAACGTTCAGGCTGGGTTTGGGTGTTACGTTTAGTAGCATCAAAGTTGGGTTGCAAAACTTAGCTGTGGATTTGAGTTTCTTCCTAAACTTGGAATTTCTAAAAGAACTGTTTTAAATGATTTGAAGTATTTTGAAATGTTCTACTAAATGTGTGGTACACCAAGTCTCCGCGCCGATCCTGTAAGTTCTCTCTAAAAATTGTATTTTGATTTTGGCTAAAACTGCCATAGGTAGGATTACTAAGACTGCTGTAGGTAGTATATCATACTAAAAACTCTTTAGTAATGTATACTGAAACTGTAGACAAACCGATAGACACCAATAGACACTGCGTTGTGCGAAAATAAAACTTTATACTTTTGATACTGTCTCCATAAAACATCTATTAAAAAAAACTGGAACTATAAACTGATGCAAAAAATTGTTAACAAAGATAAACGCAATTCGATAATAAACACCGTAGGTACTCGCAGAATGGGTACAAGAGGCTGCGGTAGAGGCTGGGGAGGTGCTCGAGCTTGGTCTCATGATCGTGCGACTGAGTATTAGATTGACGCATTATTCTAGTCTATCTACAGAATTTACTGGAATCATTCAGGTTAAATGTGGTCGCAGTTTGGAATTAGAGTGTGCAGCAGGAGTGTAGTGGTGTAGTCTATCTATGCGACTGATTCTATAGTTGGAAATTTCGGGGACAAAATTTCTGTAAGGAGGGGTGAATTGTAACGCCTCGAATTTTGGGCCTAAAAGTATTAGGTCTTGAGTATAGGAACAGTTAAAAAGCTGTTCATAAATATTTAGTTGTGTAAGAAAGTGTCACAACTATGTATCTGTTTCAGTGGTTAAAGTGTTCTGGGAGTGTCTAAGAAGTCTTAGGTTCAAGCCTGGACAGGTGCAAAAACTTTTGTTTTTTAAAGGATTAAGCACTGTCTCTTAGCAGTAGGCTTTTAAATAAAAATGGGTAAAGCAAGTCAAAAAGGGGCCTGCTGATCTAAGGGATAAGTGGCGTGCTATGGTTACTTGATTCTGAGGTTCGAATCCTACTTTGAGCAATAGAGTGTTTTATTTTGCTACACTGGCTGTATGGGTAGTAGAGGGTGACTGAAACGCTGCTGAGTGGAGTGGAGTTTGAATTGCTCTTGGAGGGATTTGAGGAGGGATTTTAAGAGAGAATTAAGGGTGGAAAATGTTTAGTTTGAAATGTGGAAGAGTTTTGCAGAATTGAATAAGAGGTTCACAGAAATTTTTTGCTGAGTTTGGCTATTCTCTCAATTTTCGGTTTTGTATGCTCATTCCCTTTTGCGTTTTGGTTCTTTTCTGTCCCTTGGCGTCGAATTATGCCTCCAGTGTTACCTTTGCTTCTTTTCATTGGGTTCTTTCATTTTACTCTTATTGGGGCCGAATGTAACAAGAATTTTTCGGGATTTGAGTTTTCTCTCGATTTCTTTTCTTAACCGATCTACTCTATCTCTTTCCCTCATTATGTTTGTTAATTGATCATATACCTTCTCTTCTCTTCTCTTCTGTTTTTGTCATCCATTTATTTTAGTACCTTGACCGTTTACTACATCTCTCTTCTCCTTGTGTTCTCTATCGATTTTTGGGGGTAATTACAAGTGCTCGGTTTTGTGTTTGGTAAATCTTACTTTCAGTTTGAGTTCAAACTTCTCTTTCATATAGTCGTTAACAGGTTGGATTTCAGGTTGTATCCAAACATTTTGGTGATCGTCATTTCTCGTCTAATAAGGTGAAAGTGTAATATCCTGATTTTGGGCCTAGTCGGAATAGTGGTTTTGTGACCACAAAATCCGAGATAGAAATAATTATTTTATGATTATTTTGAGGTCGATGATATGATTGCATGATTGTGTGAAAAATTCGTGAAGAAATTTTATGCATAAAGTGCTTAAATTGAAATTAGGGACTAAATCGAATAATTTGCAAAACTTGCATTCTAGAAGTTTCTAGTATGAAATTGTTTTGAAATATTAATTAGGAGGTCTTAAATAGCAATTTTACCAATTTCTAAGTCTATGGACAAAAATTGGACATGGATGGAATTTTTGGAAAGTTTAGTAGTAAGGGCATTTTGGTCATTTAAGGGTAAAATGAATTAAAATACAAAACTAAAAGCCAATTTTGCTCATCTTCAACCCCATGGCCGAATATAGCAAGGAGAAACCATGGCTAGGGTTTTTCAAGATTCCAAGCTCGATTGTAAGTCCGTTCTAGCCTCGTTTTTAACGATTTTTACGTTTTTGGAGTCCCGGTAGCTCGATTAAGCTTATGCTAGCAATAATTCAACCTAGGGTTCATATTTGGAAAAATACCCATAGGTGAAATTTTTGTATTTTGGTGTTTTATGATAGAATATGAGGTTTTAAATTATGTTAGACAACTTGTACTACTCGGTTTTAAGCGAAAACGAGCAAAAGGGCTTAATTGGTAAAAATACCTAAAGTCATAAGTACATGTTAGAGTGAGAATTTGATGTTGCAATAGAAGGGAAAAATGATCAGCATGTCATAAAACATAATAAAATAGGCTGAAGTTTAATTTACGAGCTTTAGGGCAAAAGTGTAAATATGTGAAAGTTTAGCGGCAAAACTGTAATTTTTCCAAAATATGAGTTTGGGTCAATTTGAATAATGTGAGTCCTAATTAGACTATATTTTAAATGATAGAGCAAGGAAAACTAAAATTCGGGCTAAAATGGGGAAAGTACCAATTTGTGGACGAAATGGTAAAAGTAGCTATTTTCGCATACGAGGTAAGTTCATGTGTAAATAATGTAGTATAATTGTTATTTTTAAGTTATTGATGTTAATTATATGATATGCTGATTTTTATCATGAAGTATATGATTTGTGGTTATTTTCGAAGAAAATGCAAATTATGTGAATTATTTGTTAAATATAAAGTGCTACCGAGTATTGGTTTTGGTATTTTACGGAAGATGGCATGGAGATGTGTTCGAGGAAAATCCTGTTTGAACCTTAGGAATAGATTAGGGTACAAGTGACATGTCACTAGAATATTTGGGCATCCGAACTCGTTGAGTTGAGTCCGAGTTCACTTATGGATGCGAATGTTCGAACTCGTTGAGTTGAGTCCGAGTTCGAGAGATGTAACTAGGCATCCGAGCTCGTTCAGTTGAGTCTGAGTTCACTTATGGATGTGAACGCCCGAGCTCATTGAGTTGAGTCTGAGTTCACTTATGGGCGGGTTACATGGTAGCTTGGCTACATATGTGGCACTTATGTGCAAACTTTCCATGTATCCGAATTATATTCTGATGTGTTCAACGGGTAAAATTCTACTCAAATGGAGGAATACTCGAGATGAAAGGGACCTATAGGTAAGTGTTGTGAAATGAATACTTTGAACAGGTATGTACTTAACCCTCAGGTTGAAAACTCGATATAACAACAATATGGTAAGATGATAAATGAAAATGTGATATGAATGTCTCGGTGATGATTATGCAAATGATGTTTTATGTTTGCTTATATAGTTGTGTTACTTGCTATTTGCATGTGAGCTTACTAAGCATTTATGCTTACTTCCTCCTTTTCATTCCTTGTAGTGTTGACAAGCCAGCTCGGAAATCGGGAACAGTCGGAGGCATGCTCACACTATCCGTATACCATCTTGGAATAATGGCTTGCATATTTTGAGTATGGCATGTATAGCATTATAAGCATTTTGTATATATGGTCTTATGATATGGTTATTGAGTGGTATGGAAATTCTTGGTAATGATTAGCCATTGGAATGGCTAATCATGATCATATTTGGTGTTATGTATGCTAAATTGCTAGCTAATTCATGGAAACCATGAAATAGGTAAAATTTACCATAAAATAGATTCTGACAGCAGCAGTGACTTGAGTTTGAAAAATCATTAAAAATAGTAGAGATACAATTAGATGATGAATAAAATATGGAATTGAAGAATTATGAGTCTATTTTCATATGGATGGTACAAAACAGGTATATGAGTTATATTTTATGAGATGTTTAAATTTTTGTGAAACAAGGCCAGAGCGATTTCTGGATCCCCTATTCTAACTTTGGAAATTCACCATAAATTGTTCAAAGATAATTAGAAGTCATAATTTATATGTAAATATTTCTTATTGAGTCTACTTTTATTAGAAATAAATGGCATAGTCATTGAAACTTTGTACAGGGAGATATCTGATTCATAATACACAGAGGTCAGAGTAGTTGAACCCTGAAATAGGGGAGACTTTAACTAATAAACTGTACTAAT
Source organism: Gossypium hirsutum (assembly GCF_007990345.1). Classification (NCBI taxonomy): domain Eukaryota; kingdom Viridiplantae; phylum Streptophyta; class Magnoliopsida; order Malvales; family Malvaceae; genus Gossypium; species Gossypium hirsutum. The sequence continues at coordinate 66,766,398 of NC_053428.1, forward strand.
TTGCTTGATAAAAATTCTATAAAAAAATATTAAATAGATATATAAGTCTAGTTTCATGGAAAATTTACAGAATTGGATTTTGAGTTTTGGAACTCGAGATATGAATTTTTAAGCAACTGTGATGCAGATTGCTAGCTTGACTGAAAATTTTAAAAATAAATTGTTTGAGCTGTTTAAGTAATGAATTAAGTCTGTTAACACCTTGTGTTTGACTCCGGCGACTTTCTCGGGTATGGGGCGTTACATTTGGTGGTATCAGAGCAGGTTTAGTCGATTCTCGGACTAACCTAGCATGTGTAAAAGTTTAGCTATACATCCCACTGATCTGTGATAGTGTGATGCCTTCCGACGCGTATAAGTACCGTCTTATTTAGACAGGGTACTCTCCAACCGAGCTGCGCCGACCATGTTCAATGTTATGTGAAGGTATTTGAGTAAAATTATGATTATGATAATTCTCGGTTCAGAAAAGTATGAATAAAAGTTTATGATACATATGTGATAAATATTCATATTTGCTTAATGCTCATATGATGTAGTGTATGTGGCTTACTTGATAAGATGAACAGAATAAATAGAAAGTAGTAGAGGTATGAATAAAATTCATAATATTATGATACGAATGAAAATGTCTTTGTCTTGATTTGGACGTCGAATGTTGATGAATGCTAATGATATATAATTTTTATGAGATAAAGGATTATAATGAAATGAACTTATCTATGTTAAATTGTTGGACTAAATTATATGATTGTAATGATATGTACATGATGATGCACGAAATGAAAGTTGTGATTGTGATGCAAATATCTATGTTTTTTTGGCCTTATATGATGTCATGAGCATGAATTAATTTAATTAAATGAATGGATAAGTAAAGCTATCTAGAAAACATAGAATGTATGCATAAGTATATTGTCTAAATGGGACAATAGGAAAATTTGTGTAAGCCAACATGAATGTTGCATTGCCTGAATGAATGACATGATTTTGATGATGTTTCTATGATGATGGAAGTTGTGTCATATGTGTATGTATAAGAAAGTCGAGTCAGAGGTCCTACAATCCCTCCCCCTTACCGAAATGGTACTTATAATGGAATTTCATGAGATTTGTATTGAATAAGTTTCTGGTTGAGAACCCAAAGAGTTCAGTGATAGAATAATTATAAGTATGATCAGAGATTGAAAATGAGCTGATAAGTAAAGTCAGAGTCAGTAAAGTATCGGATTGATATAAAGATTATTGGAATTATGCACTGTCCCAGTTAGAGAAGGAATTCTCTTTGGTAAATCGAATTACTCAGGTGCAAGGTCGAGAAAAGTGTAAATCAAAATTTATTCAGAACTGGCCTTCTTTAGTGAATGGTTTAATATGAAATTTGTGATGGCAGAACTAGTTGGGGAAATGATATTTGAAATGTAAACTATTAAGTGTGACAGTTGTGACTGGACAGATTTAGCAGTCTCTTTTGAGATGTTCTATGTGTTTACCTGTTCTCAGAAATATTTCTATAGCTATTGATCTTCTGAAGAAATTCTTGTTATATGGGAATGTCTTCTAATTCTGGTGTTGGATGAAAGCATTGGTAGTCTGACTGGTTTATAATTTATATTGCTCTATTTCATCGGGTATTCTATTTCATTTCGTCTGATAAGAATTGATGAGAGAATACATATGATATTATGATTCTGTTTCTTCTACTTGATGCTTCATCTGATATATATGTATGGGAAGATATATTGATCTTGTTATATTTGATTTCAGTGGGATTAAATGATGTTTTCTTTTGGACTTTCTTTCTTTGAAGAATAATCGGGGTATTCTGTATTTTCTCTATGAGTTTGGTTTTCGATTTTCCGGCATAATATCGTATCTTGGGTTTCTTTATCCTGGATCTCTTTATTCCGGATTTCTTTATTCTGGGTTTCTCTATCTTGGGTTTCTTTATTCGGTTTTCTTGTTATCTTTGTTCCATAATTTGTCAATTATGACTCATGTTTGAAGTACGTTCTTCAGTTCGTGATAATCATGTCAAATATGACTATACTTCTAATTTGATCTTGGTAATGTGGTGATTTTAGTATTGGGATTTTTTCTAATTTCTGTGTAAGGATTTGACATCAGTAAAGGCATAGGTGATAAAAGCGCGAGTTTCAGTCGGTATGGTGAATTATTTATTTGAAAGATTTCATGTGACAATTATGCCAGGATTATTTTTCTCAAGCCTGATAATATAATTTCATTTTGTACTGATAAAATAGTAAATAGTCTGAACGAGAAGTGTATATTTATTAGAAAGAGTTGGATATTAGTTAAAGTCACTACGAATGATAAGGTTTTCGTCTTGTGAAAGCTGAAAAGTTTATTACATGTTGACAAATTTTGGATAGATGAGAATATTGGTAACCGAAGCGTCTGAACTAGACTAGTCTACATTGAGTAAAGACTTCCCGACTTTCAGTAATGTACTGTTGTATGAATTGTGATGTGTTTCAAGACAGTGAGGTAATGTGATAGTTTAGATCATCCGATGTTACATAAAATCGGAGTTGTTAAAGGGGTTAAAGCCGAGCATTGGGATCTATCAAAATTATCCTTGTCAATGTTGATATTGGGACGGAAATGAGAAGGATTATTCTTGAGGCCATATCAGAATTATTTCCATGGCGGAAAGAGGAAAATGTGATGTATCTTATTGTTAAATGTTTGGCGAGATCTATAAATCATATCTATATTGAATGAATTCCTACTTATCAGATTCATGGAATTTCAGGTCTCTTTGATTGTTGGATTTCTTGGAATTTCGGTCTCCATTAATCAAGTTAAGATCCAGGTTTTATGTCATGATATCATGGGAAACTGAGAAGGGTTGAAAATTTAAGAACAGTTGAGAGTTGAGACTGTAAGCTTTCAGATCATATGAGAAATTAAAGAGATGTATTGGAGGTACAGCCTAAGTGAAAGTTCTTCGGCACCGAATATGAGATTAAAAGTGAAGACCACTTTTCTGGTAAGATTTTCGGGGACGAAAATCCCTAAAGGGGGGAGAGTTGTAATATCCTGATTTTGGGCCTAGTCGAAATAGTGGTTTCGTGACCATAAAATTCGAGATAGAAATAATTATTTTATGATTATTTTGAGGTCTATGATATGACTGCATGATTGTGTGAAAAATTCGTGAAGAAATTTTATGTATAAAGTGCTTAAATTGAAATTAGGGACTAAATCGAATAATTTGCAAAACTTGCATTCTAGAAGTTTCTAGTATGAAATTGTTTTGAAATATTAATTAGGAGGTCTTAAATAGCAATTTTACCAATTTCTAAGTCTATGGACAAAAATTGGACATGGATGGAATTTTTGGAAAGTTTAGTAGTAAGGGCATTTTGGTCATTTAGGGGTAAAATGAATGAAAATACAAAACTAAAAGCCAATTTTGCTCATCTTCAACCCTATGGCCGAATATAGCAAGGAGAAACCATGGCTAGGGTTTTTCAAGCTTCCAAGCTCGATTGTAAGTCTGTTCTAGCCTTGTTTTTAACGATTTTTACGTTTTTGGAGTCCCGGTAGCTCGATTAAGCTTATGCTAGCAATAATTCAACCTAGGGTTCATATTTGGAAAAATACCCATAGGTGAAATTTGTGTATTTTGGTGTTTTATGATAGAATATGAGGTTTTAAATTATGTTAGACAACTTGTACTACTCGGTTTTAAGCGAAAACGAGCAAAAGGGCTTAATTGGTAAAAATACCTAATAGTCATAAGTACATGTTAGAGTGAGAATTTGATGTTTCCATAGAAGGGAAAAATGATCATCATGTCATAAAGCATAATAAAATAGGCTGAAGTTTAATTTACGAGCTTTGGGGAAAAAGTGTAAATATGTGAAAGTTTAGGGGCAAAACTGTAATTTTTCCAAAATATGAGTTTGGGTCAATTTGAATAATGTGAGTCCTAATTAGACTATATTTTAAATGATAGAGCAAGGAAAACTAAAATTCGGGCTAAAATGGGGAAAGTACCAAGTTGGGGACGAAATGGTAAAAGTAGCCATTTTCGCATACGAGGTAAGTTCATGTGTAAATAATGTAGTATAATTGTTATTTTTAAGTTATTGATGTTAATTACATGATATGCTGATTTTATCATGAAATATATGCTTTGTGGTTATTTTCGAATAAAATGCAAATTATGTGAATTATTTGTTAAATATAAAGTGCTACCGAGTATTGGTTTCGGTATTTTACGGAAGATGGCATGGAGATGTGTTCGAGGAAAATCCCGTTTGAACCTTAGGAATAGATTAGGATACAAGTGACATGTCACTAGAATATTTGGGTATCCGAACTCGTTGAGTTGAGTCCGAGTTCACTTATGGATGTGAATGTCTGAACTCGTTGAGTTGAGTCCGAGTTCGAGAGATGTAACTAGGCATCAGAGCTCGTTGAGTTGAGTCCGAGTTCACTTATGGATACGAACGCCCGAGCTCGTTGCGTTGAGCCCGAGTTAACTTATGGGCGGGTTACATGGTAGCTTGGCTACATATGTGGCACTTATGTGCAAACTTTCCACGTATCCGAATTATATTCCGATGTGTTCAACGGGTAAAATTCTACTCAAATAGAGGAATGCTCGAGATGAAAGGGACGTATTGGTAAGTGTTGTGAAATGAATACTTTGAACAGGTATGTACTTAACCCTCGGGTTGAAAACTCGATATAACAACAATATGGTAAGATGATAAATGAAAATGTGATATGATGTTTTATGTTTGCTTATATAGTTGTGTTACTTGCTATTTGCATGTGAGCTTACTAAGCATTTATGCTTACTTCCTCCTTTTCATTCCTTGTAGTGTTAACAAGCCAGCTCGAAAATCGGGAACAGTCGGAGGTATGCTCACACTATCCATATACCATCTTGGCATAATGGCTTGCATTTTTTTAGTATGGCATGTATAGCATTATAATCATTTTGTATATATGGTCTTATGATATGCTTATTGAGTGGTATGGAAATGCTTGGTAATGATTAGCCATTGGAATGGCTAATCATGATCATATTTGGTGTTATGTATGCTAAATTGCTAGCTAATTCATGGAAACCATGAAATAGGTAAATTTTACCATAAAATAGATTCAGACAGCAGCAGTGACTTGAGTTTGAAAAATCATTAAAAATATTAGAGGTACAATTAGATGATGAATAAAATATGGAATGTAAAAATTATGAGTCTATTTTCATATGGATGGAACAAAACAGGTATATGAGTTATATTTTATGAGATGTTTAAATTTTTGTGAAATAGGGCCAGAGCAATTTCTGGATCCCCTGTTCTGACTTTGGAAATTCACCATAAATTGTTCAAAGATAATTAGAAGTCATGATTTATATGTAAAGATTTCTTATTGAGTCTAGTTTTATTAGAAATAAACGGCAGAGTCATTGAAACTCTGTACAGGGAGATCTCTGATTCGTAATACACAGAGGTCAGAGTAGTTGAACCCTGAAGCAGGGGATACTTTAACTAATAAAATGTACTAATTTGCTCGATAAAAAATTCTAGAAAACAATTAGTAAATAGATATATGAGTCTAGTTTCAGGGAAAATTTATGGAATTGGATTTCGAGTTTTGGGACTCGAGATATGAATTTTTAAGCGACTGTGACGCAGATTGCTAGCTTGACTGAAAATTTTTAAAATAAATTGTTTGAGCTGTTTAAATAATGAATTAAGTCTGTTAACACCTCGTGTTCGACTTCGGCGATGGTCTCGGGTACGGGGCATTACAGAAAGGGCTTCGGTTGACTCAATTAAGGTAAGGGGTATCGACTAAATGTCTTAGTGTATTAGGATAGTGTTATTTGATGCTGGTTGATTAATGTTTACCAATGTTTGATTGGTGCATAGGAACTTTTTAGGGAGGGGGAAAAGGTCCTTAGTTGGCATAGGGTGGATGGATCTCTCCTGGTTGCTTGTTCGAAGGTATGTTATTGTGTAAGTTTAACGATTAGGATAATGGAGTATATGCAATTGGGTACTGGATTAAGTGTGTAACCGAAGACTATTGTTTAAGTGTAAGATCTAAAAGTACAGGCAGTCTCTTTTCTCGGCAAATAGAAGCAAGGTGTGTAAAAACACTGCCCTAATCGTAAGTCGGCAAAAGCTGAAATAAGTGACCGTCGACACTACACAAGCGTGCGCTCACTTGTGTGGTAGTCCGTTTGCCTAAACATAGGCGTATGATCGATGAGTCCGGCCATGAGCAATTTCATGGGCTGAAATCGTTTCTGGCCACGTTGGGCTGAAATGGGCCGTGTATTCCACATGACGTGTTAATCACACGAGTTAATCACACGGACGTGTGGAGAATTTTGGGCTAGGCTATGTATTCCACATGGCCAAGGCCATTTCTGGGCTATGTGGGCCACACGGGCATGTAGGCCCACAATATGGGCCTTGGGTCTATTTTCTCTGTTGGACTGTTAAGGTTGCACAGGTCGCCCGAGACGATTGTAGACCTACTGTTGGGTTGGTAAGTATACCTAGACCCTAATCTGATGAAATGACTATTTTACCCTTATGTGGTAAAATGGCTGAAATGCCCCTACTTGGTAAATTGACTGTCTTGCCCCTATGTGATTTATGTTTATATTTTAGCATGCTATTTGTAACTATATTGAGTACATGTGTAATATTATGGTATGACATGTCACGTCGCATGATGCATTGCATGGGGATAGGTTTATATATGATTGGAGGAAGTGTACTGTACTGGCAGCTCTACTGCAAATCAATGATGGCTTTAAGCCTATTATACTGGTAGCTCTGCTGCATATTACTGTCTAGTGCCGCAGCCAGTACTAATTCTGCAGTGTAGTGATGGGTAGGTTGATTATATCTATACATAGAGTGTAGGGTTAGACGGAGATGGAGTGTAGAGGCAGGAAGGGTAGGACTTGCATACTATTTTCTATTTCTGCACTGTTTACTGTTACTGCAATGGGCCAAGGCCCGAACATATGACTTTTTCTGTATTGAGATGGGCTAAAGCCCAAACTGATACTACCACTATTACTAAAAAGGGCTTAGGCCCAGATTGTATTTGTTCACTATATGTTTGATTGTCTGTTTGTTAGGGGATTACACACTGCGTTTTTGTAAACTTACCCTTATGCGTAACTGTGCAGGAAATCCTTAGATGGATCGGTGTTGCGAGGGACTCGAAGGTGGCCACACAATATTTTACGCATCCATATTTGTCTTTTAATGTATAAGTAGTTTAATTTGGGTATTTTTATGTACTAGGGCCTCTCGGGATTTTATTTTTATTTTGGGATTTAGATTTGTTTTGCTTTAATTCTGCTAGCGGTAGGAAAAACACGCAGGTTTTCAAAAAGATAAGTGTTTTTCAAAAATACCACGAATACGCAAATAGTTTAAGAGCTACCGTAAGAATATAACGTTTTACAAGTAAACGCTAGTATGCAACTGCTTTAAAAAGCTTCCGCTACAAATGAGATTTTGAAAGAAATAACGTTTTAAAATAAATACTTTTGATAGTGACGTAAGTTTTAAAACCATCTTCTAAATCACACAATGAGGCTTAATAAAGATTGGGCTTTGCAAACGATATCATGCTTTACGAAAAACACTTTAATATGACATCGCCAGATTCGGCCATAATGTCCAGGCCGGGTTTGGGGTGTTACCTTTAGTAGTATCAAAGCTAGGTTGCAAAACTTAGCTGTGGATTTGGGTTTCTTCCTAAACTTGGAATTTCTAAAAGAACTGTTTTAAACGATTTGAAGCATTTTGAAATGTTATATAGAATGTGTGGTATACTGAGTCTCCGCGCCAATCCTGTATGTTTTCTTTGAAAACTGTATTTTGATTTTTGCTGAAATTGCCATAGGTAGGATTACTAAGACTGCTGTAGGTAGTATACCATACTACAAACTCTTTAGTAGTGTATACTGAAACTGTAGACATATCGGTAGACACCAATAGACACTGCGTTGTGCAAAAATAAAACTTTATACTTTTGATACTGTCTCCATAAAACATCTGTTAATAAACACTAGAACTGTAAATTGATGCATAAAATTGTTAACAAGATAAAATGTAATTCGATAATAAACACCGTAGGTACTCACGGAATGGGTACAAGAGGCTGCGGCGGAGGCCGGGGAGGTGATCGAGCTTGGTCTCATGATCATGCGACTGAGTATTGGATTAACGTATTATTCCAGTCTATCTATAGACTTGACTAGAATCATTCAGGTTAAATGTGGTAGCGCTTTGGAATTAGAGTGCGCAGCAAAAGCGTAGTGGTGTAGTCTACGTATGCAACTGATTTTATAGTTAGAAATTTTGGGGACGAAATATCTTTAAGGAGGGGTGAATTGTAACGCCTCAAATTTTGGGCCTAGAAGTATTAGGTCTTGAGTATGGGAACAGTTAGGAAGCTACTCATAAATATTTAGTTGTGTAAGAAAGTGTCACAACCGTTTATCTGTTTCAGTGGTTAAAGTGTTCTGGGAATGTCTAAGAAGTCTTGGGTTCAAGCTTGGGTAGGTGCAAAAAGTTTTCTTTTTTAAAGGATTAAGCACTGTTTCTTGGGAGTAGACTTTTAAATGAAAATGGGTAAAGCATGTCAGAAAGGGGCCTGCTGGTCTAAGGGATAAGTGGCGTGCTATGGTTACTTGAGGTTTAAGGTTCGAATCCTACTTTGAGCAGTGGAGTGTTTTATTTTGTTGCACTAGCTGTATGGGTAGCAGAGGGTGACTGAAACACTACTGAGCGGAGTTGAGTTTGAATTGGTCTTGAAGGGATTTGAGGTGGGATTTTAGGAGAGAATTAAGGGAGGAAAATGTGGAATTTGAAATGTGGAAGAGTTGTGCCAAATTGAATAAGAGGTTCACAGAAATTTTTGGCTATTCTCTCGATTTCCAATTTTGTATGCTCATTCCGTTTTGCGTTTTGGTTCTTTTCTGTCCCTTGGTGCTGAATTCTGCCTCCAGTGTTACCTTTGTTTCCTTTCATCGGGTTCTTTCATTTTACTCTTCTTGGGCCGAATGTAACAAGAATCTTTCGGGATTTGAGTTTTCTCTCAGTTTTCTTTCTTAACCGATATACTCTATCTCTTTCCCCCATTCAATTTGCTGTTTGATCAGATACCTTCTCTTCCCTTCTCTGCTCTTTCTCTCAACACTCTCTTCTTTTTATCTATTTATATTAGTACCATGACTGTTTACTACATCTCTCTTCTCTCTATGTCCTCTGTCGATTTTTGGGGGTAATTACAAGTGCTCTATTTTGTATTCGGTAAGTCTAACTTTCAGTTCGGGTTCAAACTACTTATTCATATAGTCGTTAATAGGTTCAATTTTAGGTTGTATCCAGGGGTTTGGGTGATCTTCATTTCTCGACTAATAAGGTGAAAAGGGCTTCGGTTGACTCATTTAAGGTAAGGGGTATCGATTGAATGTTTTAGTGTATTAGTATAGTGTTATTTGATGCTGGTTGATTAATGTTTACAAATGTTTGATTGGTGCATAGGAACTTTTGAGGGAGGGGCAAGAGGTCCTTAGTTGGCGCAGGGTGGATGGATCTCTCCTCGTGGCTTGTTCGAAGGTATGTTATTGTGTAAGTTTAACGATTAGGATAATGGAGTATATGCAATTGGGTACTGGATTAAGTGTGTAACCGAAGACAGCTGTTTAAGTATAGGATCCAAAAGTGCGGGCAGTCTCCTCTCTTGGCAAATAGAAGCAAGGTGTGTAAAAATACTACCTTAATCGTAAGTTGGCAAAAGCCGAAATAAGTGACCGTCGACACTACACAGGCATGCGCTCGCTCGTGTGGTATTTTGTATGCCTAAACATGGGCGTATGATCGGTGAGTCCGACCATGGGCGATTTCGTGGGCTGATATCGTTTCTGGCCATGTTGGGCAGAAATGGGCCTATGGACCCCACACGGGTTAATCACAATGACGTGTGGAGAATTTTGAGCCAAGCTGTGTATTCCACAAAGCCAAGTCCATTTCTGGTCTATGTGGGCCACATGGACCCGTAATATGGGCCTTGGGTCCATTTTCACTGTTGGAATGTTAAGGTTGCACGAGTCGTACGAGACGACTGTGGACCTACTGTTAGGTCGGTAAGTATACCTAGACCCTAATTTGATGAATTGACCTTTTTGCCCTTATGTGTAAAATGACTGTTTTGCCCTTATGTGGTAAAATGACTGAAATGCCCCTACATGGTAAATTGATTGTCTTGCCCCTATGTGATGTATGTTTATATTTTAGCATGCTATTTGTAACTGTATTGAGTACATGTGTAATATTATGGAATGACATGTCACATCACATGATGCATTGCATGGGGATAGGTTTATATATGATTGGAGGAAGTGTACTGTACTAGCAGCTCTGCTGCAAATCACTGATGGTGTAACATCTCGAAATAGGGCCTAGTCAGAATAGTGGTTTCGGGACCACAAATCCGACATCAAAATATTTATTTTATGATTATTGTGAGGCGTAGAATATGAGAATATGCATGTGTTAAAATTTCATGAAGAAATTCTTTGAGTAAGGTGTCTAATTGGAAATTAGGGAGTAAATTGAATAAATTGCAAAACTTGAATTCTAGAAGAAATTTGTATGAAATTGATTTATATTATGAATTAGAAGGTCATGGGGAGCAATTTTCCAAATTTCTAAGTTTTTGGACAAAAATGGGCTTGCATGGATGAAATTTTAAAGAAAGGGCTTAAGGGTATTTTGGTCATTTGGCATTTTAATGAAATAAAATGGGAAAAAGAAAGCCAAAATCAGGCATCTTCTTCCCCATAGCTGCCGAAATCCCTAGAGCCCCATAAGCTAGGGTTTTCAACATTTCAAGCTTAATAGTAAGTGCTCCCAAGCCCCGTTTTTAATGCTCTTTATATTTTTGAGATCCCGGTAGCTTGTTCTCTCCATTTCTACCCATATTTCATGCTAGGGTTCATGCTTAAAAATTTACCCATGCATGAGTTACTTTTATTTTGATGGATTGTGGAAAAATATGAAGGTTGGATGTGTGTTAAACATCTTTTCCTATGTGATTTTCATGAAAAAACCCTCAAAGAGACCTTTTTGCAAAAGTTGTAAAATGTGTGGTAGAAATGTGAAAATAATGGAAAATTTGGGCTGCCTTAAGAGAGAAAAATGTTCGGCTAGGCTTGGGTAAGATAGAAATTACTTGTGTTTCATTATACGAGCCTAGAGACTAAATCATAAAAATGTGAAAGGTTAGGGGCAAAACGGTCATTTGGGTCGGGGTGGAATTTAGGCTTGAAATGTATAATGTAGAGTGTTAATAATTTAATTTTGTTGTTATAGACCCTGAGGAACAAATTCTGGAGGTCAATCGAGGAAAACAAAAGGTTTCGGAATAACCAAAACACAGAACCGAAACGATTACCAAGTAAGTTCGAATGACTTAAAGTAAACTTATAATATGCATAATTGTGTAAATTATGAATGTATGATAGTTGCATTTATTGATGACATGAAATGCATCTTTATTAATGACATGTTGATAAATGTCCCGGTTAGGGTTAAAAAGGGAATTCGATGGATAAACCATGAGTGACATGTGAATTGAGATCCTACATGTGTTGCAGCAAGGATTTAGCCCAGACGGGTAATCTGTGATCTCAAGTATAGAAAGGATCTAGCCCGGACTGGTGTTCCTTGAATGATCGAGCCTCCCGAAGAATACATGTGCATTATGGATTTAGCCCAGACAGGTAATCCGATAAGGGTCTGAATTTATCCTGGACTGGTAATTCAGATCCGAGCTCATTAAGAGTGTTTGTCACAATAAGGGATTTAGCCTAGAATGGTAATCCCGACATTACCTTATGAGTTTGTAAAATGGGGGATTTAGCCTGGACTGGTAGTCCCGCCATAAGATGTGAGGTTCGCGGGAGTGCATATATAAAATGATCATTTGTATGAATTGACGGTTAATGGATACTCCATTGAGATTTCCTAGAAACTGAACAGGATTATCATGAGATATATGTATAAAATGAGATACAGAATGATGAGCTCATCTAAGATAAGTTATATGATGCTTTGATATGTGGCTAACTCATTGGTTGAGTGCATGTGATAGGGAACCATTTCATACATGTTGGTTTCCTTATCTATTATAGATGTATGCTAATTACTAGGTAAGTTTACTTTCTGGTTATTTGAGCTTGCTGAGCATGAAAATGCATACCCTTCTCTTTTCCCTATTTTTCAGAGCTCAAGGACTTGTGAGGATTGGAAGACGGTTGGAAAGCCAGCACACTATCAAATAGGCCAGCTTTGGTATAAAGACATTTCTATTTTGTTCAATGGCATGTATAGGGTTTTGAGTATTTTGTTATATGTGTCATTTGATTTACCAAATGAGGGCATGTAAAGATGTATCTATCTTTTTGTATATGGTCATAGGAATTGGCTTATTTTGATGTAGGCTATGACCTACACTTCTATGTTCACTTGTTTTTACATATGATGGTTTATCATAGTTGGCAATGTGTCACAAGAACGAGCCAAATTTTGAATGTGTTATATTGACATTGAAACCCTTAAATACAAGGTGGGAAGAATAATCTAGCATGCATGAAACCAATGATATGAGATTTCCAATGCAATAAGATTTGCAAAGAGCATTCCTAAGAGTAAGATTACGTTTTGCCAGGTATTTGGTAACCATTAAGTATAAGTAGTAAAAAGGGTGACCAAAGGCTTGGAAAATAGCCTATTAAGGTCCACAGGGTAGGGAACAGGGGCGTGTGTCTAGGCCGTGTGTGACACACGGCTCACTCCCATGGGTGTGTGCTATGGTCGTGTGTCCTCTACACTTAAAATTTTAGGTTAATGTTGAACACGAGCAAACCACACGAGCATGTGCCTTGGCCATGTTTAAAAGACAATATTGAACACGGGTGGGCCACACGGGCGTGTGCCAAGGCTGTGTTGAAAAGTCAGTGTTGCACACAGACTGAGGACATGGGCGTGTCCCAAGCCACACGGACGTATGTGACCACACTGCCCACCTATATGGGCGTGTGATACTTCAAAATAAGAAAAATTTCCTTAGAAGTCCAAGGTTCATCGAACGTTCTTGGTTATGTCCCGCACTACCTATAGGTATTATTTTAAGCCTCGAAAGCTTACTATAGGGACGGGATGTATATGGTTGAAAAAGTTTTAAATTTGAGTGAAACTTTGTGACCTGAGTTGGTATAAGGAAAATGTAAAGTCCCGGTAATGCCTCAAACTCTATCCCAATGCCGGATACGGGTGAGGGGTGTTATAGATGGCTTTAAGCCTATTATACTAGTAGCTCTGCTGCATATTACTGTCTAGTACCACAACCGGTGCTAACTCTGGAGTGTAGGGATGGGTGGGTTGATTATATCCCCACATGGAGTGTAGGGTTGGACGGAGATAGAGTATAGAGGCTAGATGGGCAGGACTTGCATATTGTTTTCTGTTTCTATACTATTTACTGTTACTGTAATGGGCCAAGGCCCGACAAAATGACTATTTCTGTATTGAGATGGGCTAAAGCCCAAACTGATACTGCCACTGTTACTAAAAATGGCTTAGGACCAGATTGTATTTGTTCACTGTATGTTTGACTGTCTATTTGTTAGGGGATTACACACTGAGTTTTTGTAAAATCACTCTTCTGCATATATGTGCAGGAAATCCTTAGGCGGATCGGTGCTGCGAGGGACTCGAAGGTGGCCACACAATAGTTTACGCATCTATATTTGTCCTTTAATTTATAAGTAGTTTAATTTGGGTATTTTTATGTAATAAGGCCTCTTGGGATTTTATTTTTATTTTTGGATTTATATTTGTTTTGCTTTAATACTGCTAGCGGTAGGAAAAACACGCAGGTTTTCAAAAAGATAATTTTTTTTCAAAAATACCACAAATACGCAAATGGTTTAAGAGCTACTGTAAGAAAAAAAAAGTTTTACAAGTAAACGCTAGCACGCAACTGTTTTAAAAAGCTTCCACTACAAACGAGATTTTGAAATTAATAATGTTTTAAAATAAATACTTTTTATAGTGATGCAAATTTTAAAACCATCTTCTAGATCACACAATGAGGCTTAATAAAGAATTGGCTTTGCAAATGATATCATGATTTAAGAAAAACACTTCTATATGACATCGCCAGATTTGGCCATAACGTCTAGGCCGGGTTTGGGGTGTTACAGAAAGAACCATTTTATTTCATTTCTCATATTAATCTCATTGAATTTCTCAAAATCTCGATGGATATCCCATTCACCATCAATTCATACAAGTGATCATTTCAAGTACACGCTCTCGCAAACTTCGCTCTTACAGTGGGATTGATAGCCCAGACTAAATCCCCTGTAGTATAAACTCATATGGTAATGTCGGGATTACCAGTCTAGGCTAGATCCCCACAGCGACAATTATGCTTATGAGTTCGGATCTGAATTACTAGTCTAAGCTAAATTCAGGCCCTAATCGGATTACTCGTCCAGGCTAAATCCATTTCAGCACACATATTCTTCGGGAGGCTAGATCACTTTACAAGTTCATGTCCGTCAAATCGTATTTTCCCTTTCTAAAAAGCACACTCCCGCGAACCTCCTTTCTTACAGCGGGATTACCAGTCTAGGCTAAATCCCCTGTAATATAAACTCATAAAGTATCGCTGGGATTACCACTCCAGGCTAAATCTCCTACAGAAGATGAATAGGGAAATATCGATTCCAAGGATTAAGTCAAAATTTTGAAATTTTTATTCAATATAGTTATAACTAATCCCAAAAAACAAACAATTAGAAAAAATCTATTGGAATAAAAGAAATAAATAAAAAAGTTCCTCGATGGTCATACAAATTAATCGATGATTTAGAACAACAGGAGGGAGAAAACGAGGAAAATGTAACAGCAGAGCATGAAATTCATTCAAGAAAATCCAAGCGTGTCGTGATTTTTACTAATAACCAGGCAAACGCTGATACTTATACTAATACCAAGGATGCTAATGATCCTAATCAAACAGACAAAGTGACTTTGATACGCTATTGGCAACAATTAGATTTTCAGTGCGACATAATAAAAGGTTCCATGTATGCCCAAAGGCGTAAAACAATTACTTGGGAGCTGTTTCAAGCAAATGTACATTCCCCCCTTTTTTTGGACAGAGTAGACAAACCACTCTTTTTTTTCTTTTGATATTTCCTGGACCGTTGAAACGAATATCTCGAAATTGGATATGTAAAACAAAGAATCAAAAATTTCTGATTATACAGAAAAAAAGATCGAGTAAAGAGACGAGGCCAAAAGAGAAAAATACAAAAGAGAAGAGAAAAGAGGAGAAGTTTTTAGTATGGACGAATGGGGTTTCTCTCGAACCTTACAAACACTATTTCGAGAGGGAGAAATATAGGGAAAGGAAAAAGAGAGAAAAGAGAGAACAAATAGAAGATGAAGAATGAAAGATGGAAGAATGAATTGAGTGATGAATGAATGGCAAGGTGAAGGCCTATTTGTAACAACTCGTTTTTCAATGTTGAAAAAAACAGTAGTTTCGGGATCACAATTCTGATAAGAGAGTTCGTAGATATATTTAATTAATAATTATAAGTTAAATATAGTATAATGATGAAATTTGATTGAATAGATTTTATTAATTGGTTAGTTTTCAAGATACAAGTGGTGCGTATCAAAAGTTAATGGTTTTGGAAAATGAGGTATCGGGACCTCGTTTTCATAAATAAAGCTCATAAACATTAATTTTGAATAATTACGTAGTTGTTGAATAAGTGGATTGAAGTTTGGTTTGTAATTTTAATGATTTGGTCGTAATTAAGAAAAAGGAATAAATCTTAAAAAATGTAAAAGTTAATCGCTATTGAATTTTATTAGTTAAAAGGTTTAATTAATAAATGTTTAAGGTTTTATGTGGAAAATAACTGTAATAGCCCATTATTGGTGAGATCAGAACAGTGGTTTCAGGATCAAAAATCCAAGCCAAAAATAAAATTTATTTTATTTTACTTTATGGTTGGTATCATGATAAGAAGGTTACATGAAAATTTTGGTACAAAAATTTTACCGATTGTGTCTTTTATTAGGGAAAGGACTAAATTGCGTAAAATGAAAAAGTTGGGTTCTAGTAGCTATAGGTGTCAAATAGATATCGAATTCAAAACTTAAGGTCCTTATATGGTAATTAGACCATTGAAGAGTAGTTAGTAGATATTTTAATGACTCATCCATGGAAAAATTAGAAAAAGGGTAGGGACTAAATTTGACATCAATAAAATTAATAGATGATAATTAATTAAAAAGAAAAAAAATCATCTATTTTCATATCATCTTCCCCAATTTTTCTATGGAAACCTTAGGAGAGAGGAAGAAAACTTTTCAAGCTTAATAAGATCCGAAAAGACCAACCATGGAACTAGATCGAGGAAAGCAAAAGGTTTTGGATTAGTTGAAATTCAAATATGAACCATTTTCAAGGTAAGTCCGTTTAACTTTAAAATGTATGTTAATATGCTTGAATTGAATTGCATGATTGTGTTGATATGTGTGAGATGATATATACATAATAAAGTAGCCTTAAGTTGTGTAATATGGACAAATTATCATGTTCCGATTGAATGTTGAATTTTGATGGGTTAAGAATAATAGTGCATATGTTGCAGATAGAATTTAGCCTGAACAAGTAATTCTAATGTAAGCCCTCTTGAGCTTAGGTTATAAATTGGATTTAGCTCGGACGGGTAATTCATATTAAGCTCTCTAGAGCATATGCTACGGATAAGATTTAGCTTGGACTGGTAATCCTACTATAAAATGTATGGCTCAAGAGTGTGCCTTTTTATTATGTACCCTAATAGGTACTTTTGCACATGTGTATATTACCCGAACATCCATCGAGATTTCAATAGTTCAATGGAAAAGACTGTTGAGGTGTGGAAAGGTGAAATTAATGGAAGCTTGTAATGTGATGAGCTCATCTATGTTTACTTGATAGTCATATGAGATTATGTGACTAACTTGTCGAATAAGCGTATGTGTTTAGGTAACTTACCCAAAATTGATGGAATGTAAATTTATGTATGTGTAACAACCCATTTTTAGTCAAATCAGAATAGTAGTTTCAGGACCACAAATCAGACGTCAAATAATTATTTTATTATTATTTTAATGTTTACAGTATGATATCATGTTGGTGTGAAAATTTCATTAAGAAATTTTATTGTTTAATTGCTCAATTTGAGAGAAAGGACTAAATCGCGTAAAATGTAAAAGTGGAGTTCTATTAGCTAAAAGTATTAATAGCTATAGAAACCTAATGTTAAAGTCCTTAAGTTGAAATTAGACCATTTTATTGGTAAGCGGACATATATGGACATATGTTAAGCTGTTTTAAATGGTTTAATGTTAAGGTTAATTTGGTAATTGTTAAAATACATGTTAATTAAATAAAAAAAAGCCAAAATTTTGATGGTATCATCTTCATAGCCAAAAATTTAGGGATTAGAAAAGCCATGGAAACACCTTGAAGGTTCAGTCACATTGAAGCTAATTAGTAAGTTCATTTTTGCTCGGTTTTTAATGATTTTTATGTTTTTGTGATTGTTGCATCTATTACTCGCTAGCCCAAGGACTAATTTGCAAAATTGTTAAAGATTTTGAATGATGCCATTGATGAATATGTATTATTTTTTATGTTTAATGATAGATTATGAATACTTGATGTTAGTTAAACAAGTTTTGTTAAATGATTTTTAGTGAAAATGTAAAATAGGGATTAAATTGATAAATGTGTAAAGTTAGTGGTTAAAATGTGAAATAAATGAAAAATATGGGCTACTAGGGGCATTATGGTAATTTTTCTATCATGGGTCTATTGTGAATTTTCATTAATTTGTGATTTTATGAAATAAAGACTAAATTGTGAAAAATGTGAAATATGTGGGACAAAAGTGTAAAAATGTCTTAAAGTATGTTTTGGACTAAATTGACTAAATAGCTGATTAAATAAGCTAATTTTGATTACTTATAGATCAAGAAAAGAGGAATTTGGATTTAGATCGGGGAAAAAGCAAGGTAATTAAATAGTCAGTCCATTCTATTATTTTCGTACATGAGGTAAGTTCGTATATTTGAATTTGAATGTGTAGTTATTCAATTGATGGATGGTATTGAGACTCTATTTAGTCTATGGCTAAATGTGATGAATTTGATTTAAATGTACGGTTTAAGTTGACGAGATACTGAATAAGACCATAGTTGGGCTATGGCAATTGGATAATAAGACCATAACCGGGTTATGGCATGTGAATGTAAGACCACGAAAGGGCCTTGGCAATGTATGTATAAGACCATAGTTGGACTATGGAATAGAACAATTAACTTACTTATATCGTAAGCATTTATAAATTCGAAGTGATTTGTTAAGCGGATTGGTGAGTCTAGATATGTATCAGTAAAGGTATGTACAGAAAATTGTTCGAATGACGAATTAAAAGAAGATGAGCACTTATGAGTTACTTTGTAGTTAAATTTTATGTTATCTTGTAGTTAAATTTTATGTTATCTCATTGATTGAGGTTTTAATTGCAAATTATGTATCTAATTGGAAATGTAAATGAATATGTTGATTATTTCATATTTACCTACGAACTTACTAAGCTTTATAGCTTACTTTATTTATTTTCTTCTGTGTTTTATAGTATATCGAAGCTAGCTCAGAACAGGAGATCATCAGAAACTTCATCACACTATCGGACATCTATTTGGTACATTTGAGTTGTGTAAATATGGTATATGGCATGTATAGGTTTGAGTCATTTTGGTAGGTTTGATGAACATGTATTTTTGGCCATTTGAGTTGGCTTATGATAATAGAGTTGATGATGTTTATAAATGTGCAAATGATTCTATTTTGAATTTAGTAATTGACCTATAATGAGTGAATGAGGTTGAATTGATAATGCATGTTTGGAATGGTTTAAATTAAATGAATCATATATGTGAATCATGTCTATTAAAGCAAGTTGAGTTGATAGGTATTTGAATGGGTAAATGACATTGAATTAAGTATTGAAATGGTTGAAATGAATGTAGTATCATTGTGTATTGGTTGATTACTTTTGGCTGCATATTAATGTCTTGAAATGGTACCAATTGATCTTTTATAGGTATGTGCAAAATGGGAGGCAAAATGGCTTGGTAAATGGCCTATTTTTGTCCACACAGGCAGAGATACAGGCGTGTGTTTTAGCCGTGTATAACACACGGTCATGTTACACGGCCGTATGTCCCCTCGTGTGAAATTGAATTGAAGTTAGTATGCTCCACACAGTCTCACACACGGGCGTGTGACTGGCCGTGTGGTACAAGTCAGTATACACCCTAATTGGCACACGGCCTAGCACACGGGCGTGTGACTTGGCCATGCTGCATAAGTCAGTATACCCTACAGGTCTGGCACGGGCTAGACACACGGGCGTGTGGTTGGCTGTGTGACCTAAGTCAGTATGTATGCCCTGTTTCCGCACGACCAGAGACACGGGCGTGTCTAGAGCCGTGTCAAACACACAGCCTGTTCACATGGGTGTGTGACCCCTGTATGGTTGAAATTTTTCTAAGTTTCCAAAAATTTTCATATGTTATCGGTTTAGTCTCGAACAACTTCTAAAGCATGTTTTAGGTCTCGTAGGCTCGTTTGAGGGACATTATGATTGGTTGTGATTAAATTGTTTTTGAATTGATGAATTATATGTGAAAAGTGTATTTAAAAGTGTTTTAAATTTGATAATGCTCTGTAACCCTATTTTGGTGTTGAACACGGGTGAAGGGTGTTACAACATGCTTATATTACTAAATAGGACCGGTAAGTTTATTTTTCGTTATACGAACTTACTAAGCATAAAATGCTTATTCCGTTTAATTTTCCCTGTTTTATAGTGCTCAAAGCTCATGAAGGTTGGAAGTTATTCGGAGCAGTCATCATACTATCCACTATCTCATTTTGGTACAAATAGAAATCTCATTTTGGTATACTGGCATGTATAAGCTTATTTGGCCAATGATGGCTTGTAATTGTTGTTTTGTAATCTAGCCATTGGAATGGCTAGTGGTGGTCTAAGTTTGAAAATTTTTGAAGTAATATTTTGGTAAGCACATAAATGCTTATTATGTGTTAGTTTGTTGGAATTATGTTATCATATAAGTTTATGATAAGAGTAAGTTTATATCTTTTGATGCATGAGATAATACAACATGATTGATGGCTAAATTTTATTTGAATATGATGTTGGATTGGTGGATATATACTTGTGAGTTTTGGTGCAGGAAAATAGTAAGTTTTGGGTGACAAATGAGGCTAGCAAATGGCTTTATTTTGTCTACACAGGTAGACACGGGCGTGGATCTTGGCCATGTGTGACACTCGGCTTGTCCCATGGGCATGTGGTCCGGCCGTGTGTCCCCTGTATCTTAAAAATGAGAAACAAAATGATCAGAAGTGGGCACATGGGTAGAGACACGGGCGTGTATCTCAGCTGTGTGGTTGACACGGCCTTGAACACGGGCGTGTTACACGGTCGTGTGAAAACTGAACCTAAATTTCAAAAATAAAATTTGCCAGACGGCCTAGCATACGGGTGTGTAACTTGGCCATGTGACTTCAATTTCTTCTTGGCTCAAAAGTTAGAGAGTTACAAAGGTTAGGGACACAGGCATGTGTAGTAAACGACCACACGGGCGTGTCCCTAGACCACACGGGCGTGTGAACCCTGCACCTTGGAAAATTTTTTAAATGTCGCAAAAAATTTTACGAGTTTTCGATTAAGTCCCGACTTGATTCTAATACACGTATTGGACCTCGAGGGTCTAATTAAAGGACATTCTGAATGATCTCGGTAAAGGAACAATAATTTAAGTAAATTATTTGTAAAATATTTTTAATGTTTCAGTAATACTCTGAAACCCTGTTTTGACGACGAATACAGGTTAGGGGTGTTACATTTAGTGGTATTAGAGTTACGATTTACCCGATTCTTAGACTAACGTAGCAAGTACAAGTCTAACTATACATGTCATTATATAAATTATGATAGCGTGATATATTCTGACCACTTTTAAATGTATTTTCATATAATAATGTCTTCCAACCAAGCTAGAGCCAAGACTGAGGAAGTCTGTTCAACAAGCTACATCCAGTGGTAGTAGAAGGCCCGTATCTGAGGGCTAAAGTGATGCAGCAAAAGAAGCCTTCTTTGAATTGATGGATGAATGGTTTAATGAATATATGAGAACAAACCCTACTGTTCAACGACCTCCTTCATCTACTTCACAACATGATGAAACGCCACAGGATGCTAGACCTGTTAGAAATGGTAAGGCTCTAGTAGATAAAATCAAAAAAAATAGGGCTGAAGAATTTAAGGCTACGGTCGATGACGATCCAGAGAGGGTCGAGTTCTGGCTAGAAAATACTATTCGGGTTCTAGATGAGTTATCATGTACACCGGCCGAATGTCTGAAATGTGCGGTATCTTTTTGAAAGGCACAGCCTACCGTTGGTGTGACAGCCCAAAATTGACCCTAGTCGGGAAGTGGTTTCGGGACCGCTAAACCGAGTCACCGAAAGGTTTGAATGTGATGTTTATTATCTAGAATATGTAATCATGAATGTGTGAAAATTTCAAACTTCGATTTAGTCGATTGCATGTGAATTTAGTCAATAGGACTTGTATGAGAAAATTTTAAAATGTGATAGGTCAATGCATGAGGACCTATTAGTGCATGTGGAAGAAAAAAGGGACTTGCATGTCAAATTCCCCCTCCCTAATATGTACTGGCCGGCCATGCTATGGGTGGAAACATGTCACCAACATGTTGTGTTAGTGATGTATGGTAAGGAAAAAATAAAATATTAAGCATGATAATTAAAATAAATTAAAGAAAGGAATTAAACAATGAAAAGGAAGGGTGATGAAAAAAAAATGGTCTCATCCATACCCCCCCCCTGTTGCCGTGAGTTGAGGAAAGAAAACAAAAAAAAAATGTGTGTTCATTCTTGAACACCTTTGGCCGAATAGAGGAAAGAAAGGAAGGGGAAGAGCTTGAGAAAATCGGCTATGGTGGTTTGCTAGACTAAGGTATGTTTGATGTTGTTCTTGAGATGCATGCATGTTTTAGTAGTTGACTTGAGTTCTAAAAACCCATGGTTCAATTTTGTGGATTGATGATGATTTTGTGTTTTGCCATTGATGAGTGCTTGAGCTTTTTGATAGTTGTTGATGAAAAGTGAAAGATATGTTAAAGATTAATATGTTTTGTGTTGAAGTTTTTGGTGATTTTGAGTAGTTAGGGCTAAATTACAAAAACAAATTTTTGAAGGACTCAAAGGTGAAATAAATGAGATGTATGGACTTATATGGGCACTAGGAAGATTCGGCCCTTAAGGAGTGTGACCAAACTTTGTGTATTTTGTGTTTTGTGGAATAAAGACTAAATTGTGAAAGTGCGAAATATTAGGGGTAAAAATGTAATTTACCCATTTATGCGTTATTAGACTAAATTGAATGAAAATATGTTAAATTAAGGCTTGGCAAGCTAGCTATTAAGGTGAAATGCTAATGTTAGTATTTGATTCGGTAATAATCTGTTTGGGGACAGCAGCAGTAAGGTGATTTTGGAAAATCGCCATAATTTGTAGGAGTTGAATTAGAAGCTGAGTGAATTATGCCATTAAAGCTTGAAGAGTCTATTTTCTTACAAAAGAAACTATGAAAACAAAAGAGTTACCGATCTTGAGATATTTGAAGTATTGTGGGGCTGAGTCAAAATGACTACTAGATTCCCTGTTCTGTTTTTAGAAAATCATTATAAATTGTACAAAAATGATTATAAGATAAAATTTATATTCTTAGACTCCTTAATGAGTCTAGTTTCAAATGAGATCAAATACAACACATTTTGAATTCTGTAAAATGAGAAATTTGATTCGTAGTGAAGAGTGGTCAGAATAGTCAAACAGTGAAACAGGGGAAACTTTAAGAAAAATCTGGTATTGATTGGCCAAGCCAAAAATTCTGAAAATTTTATGGATGGAAGATATACGAGTCTATATTCAGGGAAAATTAACGGCTAGTGATTTGGAGTTTTGTAGCTCCAGTTATAAACAATTTAGCGACTACTGCTCAGGAAAACAGCTCGTAGTGAATATGTGATTTTGTTGTAAACATTAATGAAAATTTGCCAATGAGTTATTTATTGACTATTATAAAGCTTACTATAATCTATGTGTGTGAAAGTCAAATCAATATATATATTATTCTGAAAGTAATACTTGAATAGTCGATTAATGACTATTTTAAATTATTGATTTGGCTCAAGGAGTTAAAGGAGGTGAATCGAGCAAAGGCAAAGAAAAGGTTATCGAGTAGTCGAGTTGGAACCGTCTTACCCAACACGAGGTAAGTCATTAAGCATGTAGTTGGTATTATTTCAATGGTCATAATGTTTATGTATTGATGCTGAATGGAATGAATAAATATACATATATATATATATGTGCATGTACGTATGTGATGATGAAATTGTTGAATGAAAGAAAAGAGGTAAGATGTACTGAGTTGTTGATCTCGGCACTAAACGTGCGGGATAACCATTTATGACCATGAGATTGGCGCTAAGTGCGCGGGATTAAATTGTACAGCACTAAGTGTGCGATTTGACTATGTTGCACTAAGTGTGCGAAATGAATATGATGCACTAAGTGTGCGAATTGACCATGCGGCACTAAGTGTGCGAGTTTGACTATGTAGCACTAAGTGTGCGATTTGATTATGTAGCACTAAGTGTGCGAGTTGATTATATAGCACTGAGTGTGCGGACTCGATATACATTCGTGAATCATTATGGACACTATGTGTGCGACACTATTGAGTCGATCGCGGACAGCGGATCGGGTAAGTATCTTGAGTACATGGCTAATAGGTGCTATGCTTATACTTGGTGTTGAGCTCGGTAAGTTTGAACCTATGTGACAAATATACTTGAAGTCACGTACATAAAATTTATCGTAGGATGGGTGAAAGGCCGTTTAGTCATTTGATTGTAACGAAAATAAATTGATTTATGAAAATGCTTCAATGTCCTATTAATGAGTATATGGAATGTGAATGCATGAATTGATATGAAATTGAATTGATAGGTTGGAGGAACTATGGTATGGTTCGGAATGGATGGAGTAATTAGCCTCGTTCCATTTTGTTTTCTCTTGTGATAATGTTATTGATGGATGGTAGTGCATAGCTTATGACTTACTGAGTTATAAACTCACTCGGTGTTTCCTTGTCACCCATTATAGGTTGCTTGGACTCATCTATTTTTGCGTGGTCGGGCCGTCATCGAAGTCATCACACCGGATAGCAAGTTTTGGTACTTTCTTCTTAGTTGGCTTAGAAGAACATTTTGGCATGTATAAGCTATTACGTTGTGTTTGAACTTTGGCATGTAAACTTTAAGCCATGCGAAAATGGCACGAATGTTCGATTGAGTTGGATCAAGGGTAGGCATGAAATGAACCTAGTTACTTTCGTAACAGATGCTGGCAGCAGCAGTGTCATGAGATTGAAAAATCACTAAAAATAGTAGGAGTGGAATTAATTGATGAATAAATTATGTAAGCGAAGCTCGATGAGTCTGTTTTCATGAGGAAGTAACGAAAAGATCATATGGGCAGTATATTAAGAGATAATCAGATTTTTGTGGGACAGGGCCAGAACGGTTTCTGGATTCCCTGCTCCGACTTTGGAAATTCATTACAAATTAACCAGAGATAATTAGGGGTCGTACCATATATGTACAGATTCCTCTCTGAGTCTAGTTTTCATAGAAACAAACGGCATCAGTATTGAAGCCCCGTGCAGGGAGATATTCAAGTCGTAATGGGCAAAGGTCAGTGTAGTCGACCCCTGCAACTTGGGAGATTTTGACTAATAAACTGTACTAATTGGCCCAACCAAAAATTCTAGAAAAAAATACATAGATGGGAACATGAGTCTAGTTTCTGGGAAAAATTACGAAACTGATTTTCGAGTTACGAAACTCAAGATATGATTTTTAAAACGACTAGTACACAGATTGGGCAGTGTCTGGAAAATAAATTTTATAAGGGGTTAAAGTCAGTTAACACCTCGTGTTCGACTCCGGTGTCGGTTTCGGGTTCGGGGTGTTACAGTTGGTGGAAAACCATATCTTCTATGATACCAAGGGAAAATATTACATGGGAATTTTTCCAAATAGAGTTTGAAAAGAAGTATATTAGTCAGAGATTCCTGGACTAGAAAAAGAAGGAATTTCTAGAGCTCAAACAAGGAAATATGACAGTGTCCGAGTATGAATGAGAATTTGTTAGATTGAGCAAATATGCTAGTGAATGGGTTTAGACTGAAGCCAAAATGTGCAAACGATTTGAAGAAGGGCTAAACGAAGATATCAAGCTATTAATTGGAATTATGGAATTAAGAGAATTCGTGGTGTTGGCTGAACGAGCACACAAGGTGTGACACTCTTAAAGTGACCCTAGTCAGAAAGTGGTTTCGGGACCACGAAACCGAGTCTTATAAATAATTAAAGGTTATATTATGTGTTTATGATGTGAGTAAATGCTTGTGTGATAGTTCCATACTTCAATTTGGTCAGTGTATGTGAAAATTATTAGTAGGGACTTATGTGAGACAATTTAGAAATATGCTAGGCAAGTGCTAAAGTGGCCTATTAGTATATGTGGGAAAGTGCTTGTCCTTGCATGTCAAATTAGCCAAACTATAGGTAGTGGCCGGCCATGCTACAAATTGTATAATCAAGTGTGAATTTTATATTAACTTTAATTAACTAGGTGCCATATTAGTATGGAGGATGTAATAAAATAAAGAATTGATAACTAAAGGAAGGGATAGGTGAAAGAAAAAAAAAAAAAGAGATCATCATACATGTTTCTTCCTAGCCGAATCTAAAGAAAAAAAAAAAGGGAACAAGAGCATTTGGTGATGAAAACAAGTTGTGTTCTTTGGTTCTTCTTGGCCGAATTGAAAGGAGGAAGAAGAGAGTGAAGCCATCGGTCATCTTAGGTCAATATTAAGGTAAGGTGTTCATATTAGTTCTTGAAATTTTAGTTGATCTTGAGTGAGATATCAAGTTATTTTTTTGTAACCCATGATGAAATTTTGATTTTTGGATTGAGTAAGGTTTTCGACTATGGTAGCTAATAATGGTGAGTTTTGTTGTTTCATGTTAAAGTTAGGTGAATGATGATAGATGAGTGTTTGAACCATAAAAAGAATTCGGCTACCTTGTTATGAACTAGGGCCGATTGTGAGTTGGTTGTGGTTGAATATTACATGCTTGGTAGAATGGTGGATGAAAGTGCCGAATGTGGTCTTTGGTTTGGCATGAGGTGATAAATAAAGGTTTAAAGGTAGCCTAAGTTAATTGATACTCACTAATGATTTCTAATGGAAGCTTTGTTAAGTGTGAAATAAGTGGCCGAGAGAGAGAACTATAGACTATTGCCGAATGTATGTTGGGTTGATAGAGTCTCCAAATTGATTTTATGTGAGTATGCATGACCGAATATAATCGGCCACATGAGTAAAGAAATGGGTTATTTGATATGTGGTAAAAGTTAAGTGTTAAACGAAAT
Source organism: Gossypium hirsutum (assembly GCF_007990345.1). Taxonomy (NCBI): domain Eukaryota; kingdom Viridiplantae; phylum Streptophyta; class Magnoliopsida; order Malvales; family Malvaceae; genus Gossypium; species Gossypium hirsutum. The sequence goes on from NC_053428.1 coordinate 66,793,188, forward strand.
GGAAATGATATCATATTGGAATATGTATACTCGACCACATGAATGAACACATAGATTGGTGTTGCATGTATTCGGTTATAAGTAAGCATATTGGTGGCTTAATCTTGGCTTAGACAATCGGCTAAAAGAGAGTGTGGGTTAATATGTTGAGTTGATTCATGATTTCATATGTATCTGACTTTAATGTCTAATGTATATATATATGGGTTAAGTACCTTGATTTTCTCTTTTCGATGTTCAAATGATTAAATCAATTTATTTGTTAAATTAAGCTCAAGAGCAAAGGGGAACTAAATCAGATAAAGGGAAGGAAAAAGTGATTGAATAGCCGCCGAAATCGTTCGACCACATCCGAGGTAAGTTTTAAGTGATTAAACGTTGAGTAAATTCAATTATAATAGGACATGATGAGTTGATTTAATAAGATATGATGTGGCCATGATATGTTCTAAGCTCAAATGGTAAGTTCTTAAGTGTTTGAGCTTGGGAATTCAAGGGTAATTTGAAATAGTCTGCTTAGGACAGCAGCAGTAACGTGACTTTAGAAAATCACCATAAATTTATGGATTTGAATTAGAGGCTGAATGAGACATGAAATTAAATCTTAATGAGTCTAGTTTCTTATAAAAGAAACCGTGTAAGCAAAGGAATTTCCGATAATGAGATACTTAAAGTTGTGTGAGACAGCGCAGAATGACACTGTAATCCTCTGTTCTGTTTTTAGAAAATCATTATAAATTGTACAAAAATGGTTATAAGATAAAATTTATATGCTTAGACTCCTTAATGAGTCTAGTTTCAAATGAAATCAAATACAACACATTTTGAATTCAGTAAAATTAGAAATTTGATTCGTAGTGAAGAGTGGTCAGATTAGTCAAACAGTGAAACAGGGGAAACTTTAAGAAAAATCTGGTATTGATTGGCCAAACCTAAAATTCTGGAAATTTTATGGCTCGAAGATATACGAGTCTACATTCAGGAAAAGTTAACAGAAAGTGATTTGGAGTTTTGTAGCTCCAGTTATAAATAATTTAGTGACTATTGCTCAGGAAAAACAGCTTGTGCTGAATTTGAGATTATGTTGTGAACCTTGATAAACTTGTTTTAGTTGCTCATAAGCTATTGATTAAACCCATACTTGAATTCTAAATCGTGATATTGTAAGTTTATGAGTATTCGAATATGAAATGATAGTAAGGCCTAATGGCCGATGTGATGAATGTGAAAGTGTATATATGTGATAAGGCCTAATGGCCGATGTGATGAATGTGAAAGTGTATATATATGTGATAGGGCCTAATGGCCGATGTGATGAATGTGATAAGTCCCGAAGGGCATTTGTGTCAGTACTATATTCGGGTTAAAACCCCCCAGGCTTTATGCGAGAATATTATCACTGATTAATGTCCGTAAGCTTCGTGCTCGTACTATATCCGAGCTCTAAAGACCCGATGACTATGTGTGGGGATTTTGTCCGGGTAAGACCCGATAACTTCGTGTGGAGATTATGTCCGGGTAAGACTTCGTAATAAGAATTGCTTATAAATATATTCAATGCGAAAGGTTAAACAGGTATGTACTCCAAGTTTATATGTGAGCTTGATTTGCACTAAATCATAAGGTGGTTATGTGATGCATACGAGAGCAATCTATGAGACTATTCCTATGATTATGTGACATCGGATCAGTGTGAGAGGTGATGTGAAATCATACGATATATCTATGTCACATGAGCTCACTTTTATGTGAAAGTTTATCTGCCTATTGTATATGATGAGATGTGCATATTCGGTAAAGGGATGGTATGCCCGAAGGAAGAGTGAAATAAAAATACGAACAACTATGTTATAATTTGATTGTTATCTGTTGACACTGCTTAAAACTTACTAAGCATTGTAATGCTTACTCTGTTTACTCTGTTTCCTCTGTTTTATAGATCTCATTGCGAAGCTACAGGCTCGGGGATCGTCAGCAACTAGTCACACTATCACTATCCACTGTTTGGTACTGCTATGTTTTGGATTATCTTATGGCATGTATAAAATAGACTAGTGGCGGAAGAATATTTTGGTTAATGTATATAACCATGCGAAAATGGCTTATATATGTTTGAGCATAATGTTATAATCATTTGGTATGGAATGGTTAATCACTATCATAATTTGTGCTATTTATGCTAAAAGGGCTAGTTGAATCATGGAAACTATGAAATAGGTAAAGTCTACCTTAAAGGCAGATGCTGGCAGCAGCAGTGATGTAGATTTGGGAAAATCACTAAAAATAGTAGGATTGGAATTAAATAATGAATAAATTATGTAAACGAACCTTGATGAATCTATTTTCATAGGAAAGTAACGAAACGATCATATGGACAGTATGTTAAGAGATATTCAGGTTCTCGTGAGACAGGGCCAGAACGGTTTCTGGATTCCCTATTCCGACTTTGGAAATTCATTATAAATTAACCAGAGATAATTAGGAGTCATGCCATATATGTATAGATTCCTCTCTGAGTTTAGTTTCTATAGAAACAAACGGCATCAGTATTGAAGCTCTGTGCAGGGAGATATTCAAGTTGTAATGCGCAAAGGCAGTGTAGTCGATCCCTGTAACATGGGATACTTTGAATAATAAACTGTACTAATTTGCCTGACCAAAAATTCTAGAAAAAAATATGTAGATGGGTATATGAGTCTAGTTTCAGGGAAAATTTACGGAACTGGATTTCGAGTTTCAGGACTCAAGATATGATTTTTAAAGCGACTAGTACGCAGACTGGCAGCTTGTCTGGGAAATTTTTTTTTAGTGGTTTGAAGTCTGTTAACACCTCGTGTTCGACTCCGGCGACAGCCTCGGGTTCGGGGTGTTACATTTGATTGGTATCAGAGCTACAGTTTAGTCGATTCTAGGACTAACGTAGCACGCGTGAGTCTATTTATACATGCCATAAAGTGATAAAATGATAGTGTGATGATTTTTGGCTATTAAAATGTGTTTGCTGTAGTGTAATGAATCTTGATCCCGATCGAGCTGTAGCAAGCTTCTGACTATGAGAATTTGCGATATAACTTCATTTAGAGATGCCTAAATTATTAAGTTGATCAGGTACGTATCATGTACTCGTATTTGAATTTTGATTTGGATTGAATTATAAGGGTATAAGTGATGCAATTTTGAAGGAGTGTTATGACTATAAATGTGATTTTTGTATGTGGCTATGGAACTGGAAGTTGAATGGTCGATAAGCATGTTGTGTTTGTATTCAAGTAATGTAAATGATATACTAATGTGTATTGCTATATGTGTATATGTATGTAGAGACGAAATTGTCGAATGTAAAAAGGCAGTGAAGCGTATAGAGTGGTTGGTTTTCAGCACTAAGTGTGCGGGCAATAAGTGTTCACGGTTGTGAGATTGGCACTAAGTGTGCGGGCAATAAGTGTTCACGGTTGTGAGATTGGCACTAAGTGTGCGGGCTTGAAATGCATGGCACTAAGTGTGCGAGTTTAAAGTACATGGCACTAAGTGTGCGTGGTTGATTATTAAGCACTATGTGTGCGAACCCACTATATATATATATTTTCTATCAATTATTTATATTAAGGGTGCGACCTTACCAAGTCGATTTCGGACAGCGGAAAGGGGTAAGTTCTTGAGTAATAGAGCTTAAATTATGATTTGATTAGATCATGCTTTAAGCAAATCAAAATCATGCTCTTTGTGTGTGGCTATTGAGCCGAAATTGCAAGAATGATAAGTGTCTTGTGTTTGAGTTTTGCTAATGAAAATGAAATACGAATGTGTCATGATTTATTGTTAAATGTGCATGGTTATTCGAATGATGTCCGGGCTAAGTCCCGAAGGCTTTGTGCTAAGTGACCATATCCGGACTAAGATCCGAAGGCATTGGTGCGAGTTACTAAATCCGGGCTAAGTCCCGAAGAGCATTCATGCTAGCGATGTATCCGGGCTAAGTCCCGAAGAGCATTCATGCTAGTGATGTATCCGGGCTAAGTTTCGAAGAGCATTCGTGCTAGTGATATATCCGTGCTAAATCCCGAAGAGCAATCATGCTGGTGACGTGTATTCGGGCCTTCGTGCCTAGTAGGCTTCGTGCCAGTAATTTGAGCAAAGTTTAAGTATTCATTACTATACGAATTCAAATTTAAATGAGATGATATGTTTAAAAGTGTACATACATGATGTTTATAGACTTGGTTAAGTCATATCAATGTGTATTAACGAATGAATAAGAGCACTATGTATGTGAATAATTAGAGGCACTGTGTGTGTGCGACTTCCTTTAACCGAGCACTATGAGTGCGAGATCGGTCAGTGGGCACTAAGTGTGTGAAGTGGAATTCATGTAAGACCTCGTTTGGGACGAAGGCATTGATTTGAGATAGTGTGTAAGACCATGTCTGGGACATGGCATCGGCTCGATATGTGAGAATATGTAAGACCATATCTAGGATATGGCATTGTAAGAGCTATATGTGCTATTGCTGAATGGACACTATTTTGTTAATCTTGTTCAAGAAATTATTTTGATTAAGTTTCGACATTCGAAAGTTTGAAAGAATTTTTGATGAATGTTGATAATTTTGGATATACGAGTTATGCGCTAGAATAAATCTCATGCCAGTGTATTATATTAGGCTTTATGCCTATTCGACTGTATACGGGTAACGTTAACTATGATTGAATGTGCTAAATGAACTAAATGTTCAGGTACGTGGAAGTTGACTTTTCTTTTGGAAATGAGTTAAGTTGAATATTGAGATGTGATAAAGTTATAAAGGATATTTATTGGGATGTTTGAGTATATGTTCGGTTAGGTTACAGCTTATTTATGAATGAAAACATGGGTTACAAATATGTGGGTTGATGATGTGAATTATACATATTAATATGTGCTTAATATGTGTTTGAGATGCAATTGTGAATTAAATTAAGTGATTATTACTTATGAAATCAAGAAAATGAGATATATGTGCATACTTGTAGAAATGCTTATGTATTTGTTTTAAGATAAGAAAATGATTTTACAGACCGATGCGAAATCAATAATGAATTACAATTGCTATCGATGAGCTAATGTTTATATGGATATAATTCAATAAGAGGACGTTATCCTAAACTATGCATCGGTAGAAATTTTCGAGGATGAAAATCCCTAAAGGGGGGAAGAGTTGTGACACTCTTAAAGTGACCCTAGTCGGAAAGTGGTTTCGGGACCACGAAACCGAGTCTTATAAATAATTAAAGGTTATATTCTGTGTTTATGATGTGAGTAAATGCTTGTGTGATAGTTCCATACTTCAATTTGGTCAGTGTATGTGAAAATTATTAGTAGGGACTTATGTGAGACAATTTAGAAATATGCTAGGCAAGTGCTAAAGTGGCCTATTAGTATATGTGGGAAAGTGCTTGTCCTTGCATGTCAAATTAGCCAAACTATAGGTAGTGGCCGGCCATGCTACAAATTGTATAATCAAGTGTGAATTTTATATTAACTTTAATTAACTAGGTGCCATATTAGTATGGAGGATGTAATAAAATAAAGAATTGATAACTAAAGGAAGGGATGGGTGAAAGAAAAAAAAAAAAAGAGATCATCATACATGTTTCTTCCTAGCCGAATCTAAAGAAAAAAAAGGGGAACAAGAGCATTTGGTGATGAAAACAAGTTGTGTTCTTTGGTTCTTCTTGGCCGAATTGAAAGGAGGAAGAAGAGAGTGAAGCCATCGGTCATCTTAGGTCAATATTAAGGTAAGGTGTTCATATTAGTTCTTGAAATTTTAGTTGATCTTGAGTGAGATATCAAGTTATTTTTTTTGTAACCCATGATGAAATTTTGATTTTTGGATTGAGTAAGGTTTTCGACTATGGTAGCTAATAATGGTGAGTTTTGTTGTTTCATGTTAAAGTTAGGTGAATGATGATAGATGAGTGTTTGAACCATAAAAAGAATTCGGCTACCTTGTTATGAGCTAGGGCCGATTGTGAGTTGGTTGTGGTTGAATATTACATGCTTGGTAGAATGGTGGATGAAAGTGCCGAATGTGGTCTTTGGTTTGGCATGAGGTGATAAATAAAGGTTTAAAGGTAGCCTAAGTTAATTGATACTCACTAATGATTTCGAATGGAAGCTTTGTTAAGTGTGAAATGAGTGGCCGAGAGAGAGAACTATAGACTATTGCCGAATGTATGTTGGGTTGATAGAGTCTCCAAATTGATTTTATGTGAGTATGCATGACCGAATATAATCGGCCACATGAGTAAAGAAATGGGTTATTTGATATGTGGTAAAAGTTAAGTGTTAAACGAAATGGAAATGATATCATATTGGAATATGTATACTCGACCACATGAATGAACACATAGATTGGTGGTTCATGTATTCGGTTATAAGTAAGCATATTGGTGGCTTAATCTTGGCTTAGACAATCGGCTAAAAGAGAGTGTGGGTTAATATGTTGAGTTGATTCATGATTTCATATGCATGTGACTTTAATGTCTAATGTATATATATATGGGTTAAGTACCTTGATTTTCTCTTTTCGATGTTCAAATGATTAAATCAATTTATTTGTTAAATTAAGCTCAAGAGCAAAGGGGAACTAAATCAGATAAAGGGAAGGAAAAAGTGATCGAATAGCCCCCGAAATCGTTCGACCACATCCGAGGTAAGTTTTAAGTGATTAAACATTGAGTAAATTCAATTATAATAGGACATGATGAGTTGATTTAATAAGATATGATGTGGCCATGATATGTTCTAAGCTCAAATGGTAAGTTCTTAAGTGTTTGAGCTTGGGAATTCAAGGGTAATTTGAAATAGTCTGCTTAGGACAGCAGCAGTAACGTGACTTTAGAAAATCACCATAAATTTATGGATTTGAATTAGAGGCTGAATGAGACATGAAATTAAAGCTTAATGAGTCTAGTTTCTTATAAAAGAAACCGTGTAAGCAAAAGAGTTTCCGATAATGAGATACTTAAAGTTGTGTGAGACAGCGCAGAATGACACTGTAATCCTCTGTTCTGTTTTTAGAAAATCATTATAAATTGTAAAAAACTGGTTATAAGATAAAATTTATATGCTTAGACTCCTTAATGAGTCTAGTTTCAAATGAAATCAAATAAAACACATTTTGAATTCAGTAAAATGAGAAATTTGATTCGTAGTGAAGAGTGGTCAGATTAGTCAAACAGTGAAACAGGGGAAACTTTAAGAAAAGTCTGGTATTGATTGGCCAAACCTAAAATTCTGGAAATTTTATGGATGGAAGATATACGAGTCTATATTCAGAAAAAATTAACGGAAAGTGATTTGGAGTTTTGTAGCTCCAGTTATAAATAATTTAGTGACTATTGCTCAGGAAAAACAGCTTGTGCTGAATTTGAGATTATGTTGTGAACCTTGATAAACTTGTTTTAGTTGCTCATAAGCTATTGATTAAACCCATACTTGAATTCTAAATTGTGATATTGTAAGTTTATGAGTATTCGAATATGAAATGATAGTAAGGCCTAATGGCCGATGTGATGAATGTGAAAGTGTATATATGTGATAAGGCCTAATGGCCGATGTGATGAATGTGAAAGTGTATATATGTGATAATGCCTAATGGCCGATGTGATGAATGTGAAAGTTTATATATGTGATAATGCCTAATGGCCGATGTGATGAATGTGAAAGTGTATATATGTGATAAGGCCTAATGGCCGATGTGATGAATGTGAAAGTGTATATATGTGATAACGCCTAATGGCCGATGTGATGAATGTGAAAGTGTATATATGTGATAAGGCCTAATGGCCGATGCGATGAATGTGAAAGTGTATATATGTGATAAGGCCTAATGGCCGAAGTGATGAATGTGAAAGTGTATATATATGTGATAGGGCCTAATGGCCGATGTGATGAATGTGATAAGTCCCGAAGGGCATTTGTGTCAGTACTATATCCGGGTTAAAACCCCGCAGGCTTTATGCGAGAATATTATCACTGATTAATGTCCGTAAGCTTCGTGCTCGTACTATATCCGAGCTCTAAAGACCCGATGACTATGTGTGGGGATTTTGTCCGGGTAAGACCCGATAACTTCGTGTGGAGATTATATCCGGGTAAGACTTCGTAATAAGAATTGCTTATAAATATATCCAATGCGAAAGGTTAAACAGGTATGTACTCCAAGTTTATATGTGAGCTTGATTTGCACTAAATCATAAGGTAGTTATGTGATGCATACGAGAGCAATCTATGAGACTATTCCTATGATTATGTGACATCGGATCAGTGTGAGAGGTGATGTGAAATCATACGATATATCTATGTCACATGAGCTCACTTTTATGTGAAAGTTTATCTGCCTATTGTATATGATGAGATGTGCATATTCGGTAAAGGGATGGTATGCCCGAAGGAAGAGTGAAATAAAAATACGAACAACTATGTTATAATTTGATTGTTATCTGTTGACACTGCTTAAAACTTACTAAGCATTGTAATGCTTACTCCGTTTACTCTATTTCCTCTGTTTTATAGATCTCATTGCGAAGCTACAGGCTCGGGGATCGTCAGCAACTAGTCACACTATCACTATCCACTGTTTGGTACTGCTATGTTTTGGATTATCTTATGGCATGTATAAAATAGACTAGTGGCGGAAGAATATTTTGGTTAATGTATATAACCATGCGAAAATGGTTATATATGTTTGAGCATAATGTTATAATCATTTGGTATGGAATGGTTAATCACTATCATAATTTGTGCTATTTATGCTAAAAGGGCTAGTTGAATCATGGAAACTATGAAATAGGTAAAGTCTACCTTAAAGGCAGATGCTGGCAGCAGCAGTGATGTAGATTTGGGAAAATCACTAAAAATAGTAGGATTGGAATTAAATAATGAATAAATTATGTAAACGAACCTTGATGAATCTATTTTCATAGGAAAGTAACGAAACGATCATATGGGCAGTATGTTAAGAGATATTCAGGTTCTCGTGAGACAGGGCCAGAACGGTTTCTGGATTCCCTGTTCCGACTTTGGAAATTCATTATAAATTAACCAGAGATAATTAGGAGTCATGCCATATATTTATAGATTCCTCTCTGAGTCTAGTTTCTATAGAAACAAACGACATCAGTATTGAAGCTCTGTGCAGGGAGATATCCAAGTTGTAATGCGAAAAGGTCAGTGTAGTCGATCCCTGTAACATGGGATACTTTGAATAATAAACTGTACTAATTTGCCTGACCAAAAATTCTAGAAAAAAATATGTAGATGGTCATATGAGTCTAGTTTCAGGGAAAATTTATGGAACTGGATTTCGAGTTTCAGGACTCAAGATATGATTTTTAAAGCGACTAGTACGCAGACTGGCAGCTTGTCTGGGAAATTTTTTTTAGTGGTTTGAAGTCTGTTAACACCTCGTGTTCGACTCCGGCGACGGCCTCGGGTTCGGGATGTTACACAAGGCCGAGGAATTAAGCAAAGAAAAGAGGCAAGGGGAAAGGGAAGCTCGGGTTACGAGCAAAATATTTATGAACAAGACGCAATCATCTGCTTCCAAGAAATCAAAGAATTATCATGAGCGTTTTGTTACATTGAGGGAGTATTCGGAAAAGGAACGAAGTTCTAAACGCACCAACCCGAGGTCTTCGTCTCCCTTAACAACCAATGTTGGGAGTGTTGAAAACCCCAAGCCACAATGCAATGTCTGTAATAAATTGCATTTCAGAGAGTGCCGGATAAGAAGTGGGGCTTGCTTTTAGTGTGGTTCTCTCGACCATTTTCTTAAAGATTGCCCGGAAAGGGTTGAAAAAGACATTAAACAGACCCTGAAGTCGAGTAATCCTTCCTCGAGGGGTAGAGCACCATGGTATTCCAAAAATGTTAGTGGTAGTCATAGTGCTGCAAAAGATTCAACAGCTAAATTCGAGGCTTGGGCTCTGGCAAGAACATATGCAATACGTGTAAGGGAAGATGCTTCGGCACCAGATGTTATCACCGGTACATTCTCTCTACTTGATACTAATATTATTGCTTTGATTAATCCTAGTTCCACGCACTCATATATATGTACAAAATTTGTGTCTGTCAAAAATATGATCGTTGAATTCACCGAATTTGTGGTGAAAGCTTCAAACCCCTTGGGTCAGCATGTTATGGTGGATAAAATTTGTGAAAATTGCCCATTGATGATAGAGGGTTATTTTTTTCTGGCTAATTCGATGTTGTTACCCTTTGATGAATTTGATGTAATATTGGGAATGGATTAGTTAACCCAACATGATGCAGTGGTAATGTAACAGCCCAATTTCGATGAAATCAAAACAATGGTATCTGGACCACAAATTCGAGTTGAAAATAAATTTTATTTTTATTTCATTATATGGTCCGTATTATGATAGACATGTCATGTGAAAATTTTGATAAGAAAATATTATCAGTTAAGTGTTTAATTACGGGAAGGACCAAATCGCATAAAATGTAAAAGTTAGATTCTAGTAGCTAGAAGGATCAAATAGCTATGGAATTCAAAACTTAAGGTCCTTATATGGTAATTAGACCATTAAAGAAAGTATGTAGATATTTTGGTATGACTCATCTGTGGAAAAATAAAAAAAAAGGACTAAATTGGAAAGATGAAAAGTTATTAAATGACAATTTAATTAAATGAAAAAGATAACAGTTTCATATCAACTTCCCCAAATATTTCCATGGAAACCCTAGGAGAGAGGAAGAAGACTTATCAAGCTTATTTGGGTAAGCAATCAAGCCCCGTTTTTAGTAATTTTTATAGTTTTGAAACCGGGATAGTCTATTCTATTTATTTGGGGGATCAATTTGAGAAGTTATCAAAGTATGAAAATTATAAATTTATGGTAGAAAATGAAAGATTGTTGATAGATAAAAAAAACTTTTATAAGGTGATTTTTGATGAAAAAATGATTTAGGGACTAAAATGTAAAGTTGTGAAATTGAAGAAAAATGTTGAATTTTTATGAATACATGTGCTGTAAATTTTGTAATGGGATTTTGGTTAGGCTTGGAATAGGGAGTAAATTGCAAAAATTTTATTTTCCGAGCGTAGGGATGAAATGAGAATTTATGAAAAAGTTAAAGGCAAAATGGTAAATTTTCCTAGGATGTAATTTGAGTCCAAATGTATATGAGATGTGTGAATTTGATGTTAAATTTACTCGTATAGATCCGGATGGACCAAATTCGGAGCTAGAACGAGGAAAATGTCGGAGTAGTAGTTGTTTGTACACGAACCTTTGTCAAGGTAAGTTCGTATAACTAAATTGTGTTTATTTACATGCTTGCATTAATTGTGTTTATGTAAATTGTATAAATGTGATACATATGTGAATTGATTACATATCGGATCAAGCCCGGTAAATAAAAAAATGTTTAAATTAATTGATAATGCCCGATAGATGATAAAGGATAAACAATGAGAATGTTACTTATATGCTTGAAATGAATGTGGAATGTGTTTATTTGAATTACACGAATGTTGTGGATGTATGAAATAATCACATACCGGTAATGCTTGAGAAAAATGTTTATATCCCGGTTGAATGAAATGGAAAATTGATGGATATGTGATTTCCCGAAATGAATGAGTCCTATATTTGTTGCTAACGGGATTTAACTTAGACGAGTAATCCTATTGACCTCATTACAGAAAGGATTTAGCCCGGACAAGTAATCCTGACATAAGTCCTCTCGAGCACATGTTATGGATTGGATTTAGCCCGGACAAGTAATCCATATCAAGCTCCTTAGAGCATATGACATAAAAGGATTTAGCCTGGACTAGTAATCCTATTGTATACATGTGTGACTGAAGAGTATACTCTCTGATATAGTATTTTATGGGTACCATTGGACATGAATTGACGGATCCTAATTCGTACACCTCGAATGTATTACTTGCGTATCCATTGATATTCTGAATAAATTCAATGGGTGATAATTCTAGACATGAGAAGATATGAATGATAAAATGAGTTATTATACGTATCTATCCGAAATACAAGAAAATGATGATACTTGACAAATGATATATGAAAACATGAGATGATGATATTTGTACATGGACTTTATTTGATAAATATATGTTCATCCTTGATTATAGGCTTGTACACCTTGAGTGTACTAATAGTGACCTTAATATTTCAAATGATATGAGTAAAGTTCTAACATGAAATAATCTGAACTCGAGATGAACTATTATGAAATTATACTTGTAATATAAAGAGATATTTGTACATGTTAAATGAATACATGTTGTGAAAAGCATATGTGCATGGAAACTTGATGGTTGTTGAGCCCATATATATTTGATGACATTATGGAATATATGACTAACAAGGGCAATGAGAATATTTGTAGGGCTTGAGGTCAAATTGATTGATTATGCCTTACATAGTTACCTCAAAATAGAATGAATGGTAAGTTAAGTACCATGTTATACGAACTTACTAAGCATTTTATGCTTAGTTTTATGTCCCTGTTTTAAAGTAAATAGGAAGCTTGCTGGATTGAAAGCTCGACAGAGATCACTCACACTATCCATCGACCCATGTCAGTACAATATGGTAAATCAATTATGGTTGTAATGGAATGTATAGGATATATTAGCCATATTGGCATGTAAATGTAAATAAAGCTTGTAATCTAGCCGTTGGAATAGCTAGTAATGGTTTGTTTAAATATACTTGTAATGACAAACTATGGTAGCTACATATATGTTAAGTAGTTGATCAAATCATGTTTAATACATGGATTGAACTAAGGTATGATTGTATACATGTATGCATGAAATGATATGCCATGATGAAAGATGGAATTTTCTAAATTTGAATGCTAGAATTGGTTGGTTTATGGATGTGAGTTCAAGTGCAAGTTATTGGTGTGAATTTGGGTGAGAAATGAAGCTAGAAATGGCTTTATTTTGTCCACAAAGGTAGGCACATGGGCGTGTGTCTAGACCGTGTGTAACACACAGCCGGGTACATGGGCATTCAGTTAGGCCGTGTGTCCCCTGCACCTTAATTTTGAGAAAATAGAATGCTCAGAATTGAGCATACAGGTAGAGACATAGGCGTGTGTCTTAGCCGTGTGTGCTACACGGCCTAGAACACGGGTGTGTGTCTCAGCCGTGTGAAACCTGCACCTAAATTTGAAATGAATTAATTAACCACACGGCCAAGAACGTGGGCGTGGGGCATGACTGTGTGCACAAGTTAGAGAGTTATAAGGGGTCGAACACGGCCTGTTGCACGAGTCTGTCCCAGGGTCACATGGGCGTGTCCCTTGGACCACACGGGCGTGTGAGCCTTGCACATTGGAAATTTTTTGTAATTTCGCAAAAAATTCTTAAAGTTTTCGATTAAGTCTCGACTCGATTCTAATGCTCATTTTGGGCCTCGATGGTCCATTTAAATAATAGTATAAATAATCTCGGCTAATGAATATAATTTTACAAGAATTATTTGAAAATGTTTTGAAAGTTTCGGTAACGCTTCATAACCCTGCCTTGGTGACGGATGCGGGTTAGGGGTATTACAGGTAAATTGTAGGAATAAATACATTATATTGATGTGTCAGAATGGTGAGTTACTCCGGGTTGAATCTGAGAAACTGGATGGGTTGTCTAATGTAATTTCAACAATATCAGCACAAAGATATATTAAAAAGGGGTATGAAGCTTGTCTTGCTATTGTACCAAAGTATCAAAGTTGAAAATCCAGTCGGTACTAGTTGTTTGTGAGTTTCCTGAGGTATTTCCAGAAGAACTACCTGGTTTACCTCCAGTTAGAGAGGTGGAATTTTCCATAGAACTTGTGCTAGGGACAACGCTGATATCTATAGCACCATATAGAATGACTCCTGCTGAATTGAAAGAGCTGAAGGTATAGTTGCAAGAGTTGATTAATAGAGGATTTGCTCAAACCAGCTTTTCACCATGGGGTGCACTGGTATTGTTTGTAAAGAAGAAGTATGGATCATTGAGATTATGCATCGATTACAGACAGCTTAATAAAGTCACAATAATGAACAAATACCCATTGCCTTGTATAGATGACTTGTTTGATAAATTAAAAGGTTCCACTGTATTTTCAAAAATTAATCTACGCTCAAGTTACCATCAGCTACAAGTAAAAGATTTAGATGTACCGAAGACAGCTTTCAGAACCAGACATGGGCATTATGAGTTTTCGGCTATACCATTCAGATTAACTAATGCCCCGGCGGTATTTATAGATTTAATGAACAAAATTTTCAGGCCATACCTGGACAGGTTCGTGGTTGTTTTTATTGATGATATTTTGGTTTACTCTCGAGAAGTGAATGAGCATGCTGAGCATCTAAGAATTGTATTACAAACTTTGCGTGAGAAATAGTTGTATGCTAAATTCAGTAAATGTGAATTCTGGTTACGGGAGTTAGTTTCCTTGGACATGTTGCATTTGCAGGGGGTATTCGGGTGGATCCGAACAAAATTTTAGCTATTGTAAGTTGGAAGCCACTGAGGAATATTTCAGAAGTTAGAAGTTTTCTGGGACTAGCAGGATATTATCGGAGATTTGTTAAAGGGTTTTCACTTCTTCGATGACTCGATTGTTGTAAAAAGAAGTGAAATTTGAGTGGACAAATAAGTGCTAGTAGAGTTTTGATAGAGTGAAAGCTTTATTGACGGAAGCGCCCGTATTAGTCCAACCTGAATCGGGTAAAGAATTTATAGTTTACAGTGATGCCTCATTGAATGGTTTGGGATGTGTATTGATGCAAGATGGTAATGTAGTGGCTTATGCATCTAGGAAACTAAAATCGCATGAAAGAAATTACCCTGTACATGATTTTGAATTAGCAGCTATTGTTTTTGCATTGAAAATATGGCGGCATTATCTTTTTGGTGAAAAATGTCACATCTTTACAGATCACAAAAGTCTGAAGTATTTAATGACACAAAAAGAATTGAATTTGAGACAATGTAGGTGGTTAGAATTATTGAAAGATTATGATCTCGTTATTGATTACCATCTGGGGAAAGCTAATGTAGTGGCAGATGCCTTGAGCCGAAAATCTTTATTTTCCTTACGGGTATTAAACGCCAAGTTGTCTTTATCTGATGATGGATCAATCATAGATGAGTTAAAAGTTAGACCGACGTTTTTGCAACAAATCTCTGAAGCTCAGAAAAATGATAGTAAGTTACAAGGAAAATGAATACAAAGTGAATCAATTCTTGACTCAGAATTCCAGGTCGGGACCGATGGTTATTTGTTATTCAGAGGCAGAGTATGTGTACTGAAAAGTTCAGAACTAGTACAGAAGATTTTGGATGGAGCTCATAATGGTAACATGTCTATACATCCTAGTAGTAATAAGATGCATAGTGACTTGAAAAAGATGTACTGGTGGCCAGGAATGAAACGAGATATTTCTGAATTTGTATTGAAGTGTTTGATATGTCAGCAAGTGAAGGCTGAACACCAAGTACCTTCGGGATTATTGTAGCAATAGCAATACCAGAACGGGAATGGGAAAGAGTTACCATGGACTTTGTAATGAGGTTACCTTAATCACTGAAAAAGAAAGATGTCATTTGGGTAATTGTTGATCGTTTAACAAAGTCTGCACACTTTATCTCAGTATGTATGGACTTTTCATTGGATAGATTGGCTGAATTATATATTTCTAAAATTGTAAGACTACATGGAGTGCCAATTTCCATTATTTCAGATAGAGATCCTCGATTTACATCCCGATTTTGGAGTAAGTTGCAATAAGCTTTGGGCACTCGTTTACACTTTAGTATTTCATTCCATCCTAAAATAGATGGGCAATCTGAACGTGGGATATAGATTTTAGAAAACATGCTTCGGTGTTGTATACTTGAATTTGGAGGTAACTGGGAAAAATACTTGACTTTGATTGAATTTGCTTACAATAAGAGTTATCAGTCGAGTACTAAAATGGCGCATTATGAGGCTCTATATGGTCGCATATGTAGAACTCTATTGTATTGGACAGAGTTAAGTGAGAAAAAGATACATAGAGTTTACTTGATCTGGGAGACCAAAGAAAAGGTAAAGATAATTAGAGATAGTTTGAAAGCGGCCTCAGACCGTCAAAAGTCTTATACTGATTTAAAGCAGAAAGAGATAGAATTTCAAGTTGGTGATAAAATATTCTTGAAAGTGTCACCTTAGAAGAAAGTTCTCTGATTTGGCCGTAAAGGAAAACTGAGTCAACGGTTCATCGGGCCATATGAGATTATTGAAAGAATCGTGCCTATTGCATATCAGTTAGCATTATCACCGGAGCTTGATAAAATTCATAATGTGTTTCATGTGTCCATGCTACGACGATATTGATTGAATCCTTCACATGTTATTACTCCAACAGACGTTGAGATTCAGCTTGATATGACTTGCAATAAGGAACCGATTAAAATACTGGCATATGAAATGAAAGAGCTAAGAAATAAAAAGGTCGCATTGGTAAAAGTTCTCTAGCAACATGGATTAAAGGAACCTACTTAGGAGCTGAAGGATACTATGAGGAAGCAATACCCTAATATCTTTTCTAGTAAGAATTTTCGAGGTCGAAAATTTCTAAGGGCGAAGAGTGTAACAACCCATTTTTGGTGAGATCAGAACAGTGGTTTCAGGACCACAAATTCAAGCCAAAAATAAAATTTTATTTTATTTTATTTTATTTTATGGTTGGTATCATGATAGGAAGGTCACATGAAAATTTTGGTACGAAAATTTTACCGATTGTGTCTTTAATTAGGGAAAGGACTAAATTGCATAAAATGCAAAAGTTGGGTTCTAGCAGCTATAGGTATCAAATAGCTATGGAATTCAAAACTTAAGATCCTTATATGGTAATTAGACCTTTGAAGAGTAGTTAGTAGATACTTTAATGACTTATCCATGGAAAAATTAGAAAAGGGTAGGGACTAAATTGGAAATCAATAAAATTAATAGATGATAATTAATTAAAAAGAAAAAAAATCATCTATTTTCATATAATCTTCCCTAATTTTTTCTATGGAAACCCTAGGAGAGAGGAAGAAAACCTTTCAAGCTTAATAAGATCCGGAAAGACCAACCGCGAAAGTAGATCTAGGAAAGCAAATGGTTTCGGATTAGTTGAAATTCAGATACGAACCATTTTCAAGGTAAGTTCGTGTAACTTAAAAATGTATGTTAATATGCTTGAATTGAATTGCATGATTGTGTTGATAAGTGTGATGTGATACATACATAATGAAATAGTCTTAAATTGTGTAATATGGACAAATTATCATGTTCTGGTTGAATGTTGAATTTCTATGGGTTAAGAATAATAGTGCATATGTTGCAGATAGAATTTAGCCTGAACAAGTAATTCTAATGTAAGACCTCTTGAGCTTAGGTTATAAATTGGATTTAGCTCGAACGGGTAATCCATATTAAGCTCTCTAGATCATATGCTACGAATAGGATTTAGCCTGGACTAGTAATCCTACTGTAAAATGTACGGCTCAAGAGTGTGCCTTTTTATTATGTACAGTAATGGGTACTTTTGCACATGTGTATATTACCTGAACATCCATTGAGATTTCAATAGTTTGATGGAAAAGACTCTTGAAGTGTGGAAAGGTGAAATTAATGGAAGGTTTTAATGTGATGAGCTCATCTATGTTTACTTGATATTCATATGAGATTATGTGACAACTTGTTGAATAAGTGTATGTGTTTAGGTAACTTACCCAAAATCGATGGAAAGTAAATTTATGAATGGTTGTATTAATAAATATGAACATTAAGTTTATTTTTTTGTTATATGAACTTACTAAGCATAAAATGCTTACTCCATTTAATTTTCCCTGTTTTATAGTGCTCAAAGCTCGTGAAGGTTAGAAGTCAGCCAGAGCAGTCATCACACTATCCACTATCTCATTTTGGTACAAACAGAAATCTCATTTTAGTATAATAGCATGTATAAGCTTATTTGTCCAATGATGGCTTGTAATTGTTGTTTTGTAATCTAGCCATTAGAGTGGCTAGTGGTGGTCTAAGTTTGACTATTTTTGAAGTAATATTTTGGTAATCACACATGTTCTTATTATGTGTTAGTTTGTTGGAATTATGTTAGCATATCAGTTTATGATAAGAGTAAGTTTATATCCTTTGATGTATGAGATAATACCACATGATTGATGGCTAAATTTTATGTGAATATAATGTAGGATTGGTGGATATATACTTCTGAGTTTTGGTGCAGGAAAATGGTAAGTTTTGGGTGACAAATGAGGCTAGAAAATGGCTTTATTTTGTCCATACGGGTAGACACTCAGGCGTGGGTCTTGGCCGTGTGTGACACACAGCTTGTCCCATGGGCATGTGGTCCGGTCGTGTGTCTCCTGCATCTTAAAAATTAGAAACAGAATGCTCAGAACTAGGCACATAGGGAGAGACATGGGCGTGTGTCTCAGCCGTGTGGTTGATATAGCCGTGTGAAAACTGCACCTAAATTTCAAAAATAAAATTTGCCACACGGCCTAGCACACGGGCTTGTGACTTGTCCGTGTGACTTTAATTTCTTCATGCCTTAAAAGTTAGAGAGTTACACGGGGTTAGGGACATGGGCGTTTGTAGTACACGGCTCGACCATATGGGCGTGTCCCTAGACCACACGAGTGTGTGAGACTTGCACCTTGAAAAATTTTTGAAATGTCGCGAAAAATTTTATGAGTTTCTGATTATGTCTCGACTGATTCTAATGCTCGTATTGGACCTCGAGGGTCCAATTACGAGATGTTTTGAATGATTTCAGTAAAGGAACAATAATTTACGTAAATTTTTTGTAAAATGTTCTGAATGTTTAATTCACCCCGAAATTTCAAACCAAAACACAATATTTGAATGCTCTAAGGTTAGGACAAGCTTGCATATATGCATGTAAGTCCTCTCATCTTCTTTTTTTTTTGTAATTTTTAGGTTTTTGAGATCATCACAATTAGGTTCAACTTGTAACACCCCTAGTTCATATTCATCGTTAGAATAGGGTTACGAGGTATTACCAATCAAATCATAACACATAGCTAACATTTATCAATCTTAAGAAATCATCCACATACGTCATTCAATACAATCACATTGTCCCTTATAAAGGCCTACAAGGCCTTAAACATGCTCTAGAAGTGGTTTGGGACTGAACTAATAACATATGAAAATTTTAGAAACTTAGAAAAAATTTCAAACATATAAGGGTCATGCGCCTGTGTGAACAGACCGTATGCCTCACACGGCTTCAGACACGCCATGTCATAGGCCGAGTTAAACAGGGCATACATACTGACTTGGGTCACACGGCCGACCACACACCCATGTGTCTAGCTCGTGTACCCTTCGAAGTGGCCACACATGCTCGTATATTAGGCCATGTACTAGGCCGTGTAACTCACTAACTTGTACCACACAGCTAGTCACACGCCCGTGTGTGAGACCGTGTGGAGCATACTAACTTCTATTCAATTTCAACACTAGAGGACACATGGCCGTATAGCATGACCGTGTGTCACACACAGCTGAAACACACGCCCGTGTCTTTGCTTGTATGGACAAAAATAGGCCATTTGTAAAGCCAATTTGCCACCCTTTTTTCACATACATATACAAGCTCGTATGGTATTATTTAAAGACACAATTATGCAGCCAAGTTTATCAACCAATACACAATCATAACAAGTCCATTTCAATCATTTCATATCATTGATAATTAACCAAATCAATTAACCACTTAGCCATCATAAAAACCATACCAAACTTACCAAAACATAAGGCATTATAAACCACCTTACATGGCTAAAAACATACCAACCATTTACATCATTTACAAGCCAACTCTCATGGCTAATTTTCATAACTCAAAACATATCACAATAACACTAGCCTATACATGCCATATACCATATTTACAAAGCATCAAAAGTACCAATAAGTTGATCGATAGTGTGATGATGTTCCCTGATGATCCCTGAGTCCGAAATAGCTTCGATTATCTATAAAACAGGGAAAGAACACACAGAGTAACCTTTAAAAGCTTAGTAATCTATATAAAAATAAAACTACCTCATGAAACAACATCATTTCCATCAAATAGACAAATTATGACTAAGCACATATAAATTCATAAACCTTTCCCAATATATACATATCCAAGAACACTTGTACATTCATCAAATACTTCCCTTTTCAATACTCGTATGAATCTCATACGTACTTGTATTACTTAATTCAATCACGCATTTTTCCTCGTTTTGAATTTTCTGGTTGAACCTTTCAAAATTGTTAAGGATACCCGGAAATCACATATATCTCGTACAATGCCTTATCTGAGATATGGTCTTACATGTTATCACATATTGATGCCAATAGCCTAGCTATTGTCTTACATGAAATCACATAACGATGCCAATGTCCTAGACATGGTCTTACACGTAATCACATCTCGGTAATTTTAGTGTCATGACATTTGAATCCTATACTATTCTTAAGGTTCGTGTAACACCCCAAACCCAGCCTAGACGTTACAGCCGAATCTGGTGTGTCATGTAGAAGTTTCTTTCGAAAATTGGACTTAAAGGTAGAAATTAATTTCTGAGTTGAAATCTTTTTGTTAAAAACTCAAAAAATCTTAACCATTTATTAACCATTCAAAATGTCTTTACTTTAAAAACATTATTTGTTGCGGAAGAAATATCCAAAAATGTTACAAAAATGCAGTGTTTTGAAAACAGTTAATCTTTTCGAAAACCAGCATTCTATCACTATCAATTAAGTATCAAATAAATAAAGCCCAAATAAAATAACTTAAGTTTAAGAGGCTTTATTACAGAATCAAAACCTAAAGCAAAATTTTAAATATAAATAAAGTTAAGTATTAAAAGCTGCGGTCGTGTGGCCACCTCCGAGTCCCTCGCGGCTCCGAATCATCTAAGGCTGGGGATTACCTACATAGTTAAAAACGGGGTGAGTTTAAGAAAACTCAGTGTGTAGTCCCCTAAAATAAAAACAGCCAGTAAGATAATAGAATATAGAAGCAGTCTGGACCAGAGCCCTTTTTAGTAACAGAGCAATGTGGGCCTTAGCCCCATACAGTAACAGAATTAGAAACAGAATACATGTGGGCCTAAGCTCATTACAGTGACAATATCAGTAACATAAATGCAACAGTACAATAATGCAATCCATCCCAATCCAGCCAACACACCACCCATACCAACCAACACACCATGTGGGGATAAAATCGACCCAGCCACCCACCCAACACACCAATATTACAGCATAGCTGCCAGAAATGATAACACAGCAAAGCGCCAGATATATACACGGCTTATAGCCATCAGTAGCGGTAATTTGATCGGCACAAATCCATCAGTAGCTGTAATATGATTGGCACACAGCCATGGGTAAATATGGTCGACACAGAGCCATCAATAAATATGATAGGCATATAGCCATAGGTAAATACGATTAGTAGAAAGCCATAAACAAGATGGCACAATGCCATATTTAGGTTGGCATAGAGCCATAATCAGATTAAGCGGCATTAAGCCGTCCGTCGGTCCACAGTTGTATCGTGTGACCTGTGCGACCTTAATAGATCAATACTGGATCCACAGTCGTCTCGTGCGACTGGTGGAACCCTATCAGAACAGTACTTTCTCCATATCAATGTCCCATCCCCATGCAATATGTCGTGTATGTCATGCTCAATCATCACACGTGTATGCAGAATGGATAACAGTCATTTAAACATATATTAAAAGCATATCAGTTTTACAACCACAATCAAGTCAGTTAAAACACAATCATACAATCACAGTCAAATCAGTCAAATTCATAGTCTAAGCCGGTCATTTACCCACAAGGGTAAAATAGTCATTTTGCCCTACAAGGGAATTTTGGTAATTTTACACTATAGGGGTATTTCGATAATTTTACATTACAGGGCTATTTCGGTAATTTTACACTACAGGGGTATTTCAGTACTTTTACACTATAGGGGTATTGTGACGCCCCTAAAGTGACCCTAGTCGGAAAGTGGTTTCGGGACCACTAAACCGAGTCATAAAGATAATTAACCGTCATAGTTGATGCTCATTATATGTACATATGCATGTGTGAAATTTTCATGTTTGAATTTTGTTAATAGTAAGTGAATTTTATCAAATAGGACTTATGTGAGAAAATTTGGAAATGTGCTAGGCAAATGTAAAGTGGCCTAATAATGCATGTTGTGAAATGATGGGTTTGCATGTCAAATTACCCAAAATTAAAGCATAGTGGCCGGCCATGCTATGGGTGGAAACATGTTGCAAACATGTTGTGTTAGTGAGTTATGTTAGAAAGAATGAAAAAAAGGGGTTAGGATTAAAGTAATGCAAAAAGGTGGAGTGATGAAAAAAAAATGGTCTCATCCATGCCCCCCCCTTTGCCGTGAATGGAAGAAAGGAAACAAAGAAAAAAAAAGTGTTCATCCTTGAACATCTTTGGCCGAATAGAAGAAAGAAAGGAAGGGAATGAGCTTGGAGAAAAATCGGCTATGAAGGCTCACTAGATTAAGGTATGTTTAGTGTTTCTTTGAAAGTTCATACATCCCTTGGATGATTAGTCTAAATCCTAACTATCTCATAGATGGATTTGGGATTATTAGAGAGTTAGTATTCGACTAAGAGGCTTCAAAAGTTTTAGTTGAAGCCTTGAGACTATTAGCATGTTAGCTATATAGATGTGTTATGAGGCTTGAGGTGTTAGGTAAATTTGAACTCATCACCAAGTTCTTTAAGCAATCCAAGCTAAAAGTTTCGATATTGAGGTATCTTGAGCATCCAGCCATGGTAGGAAGTAGAAGGGAAAATATGGTTGTTGTTAGATGAAGTAGAGTCTAACAAATGAGCACATATGTGCATTAGTTGCTAGATGGAGAATAATCGGCTAGCAAGTTGTGTGCTAAGGCCGAATATAATTTTGTATATTAATGAGTAATGCATGTGTTGAATTGATGGAAAGGGAGAGGATGCTTTACTAGTGTATATATGTGTATTGGCCAAGTTTTGAACTTGAAACAAAATGGTGTTTAGTCAATACAAGTGACCATACTTGTAGAATGTATTAAGTGTTGCAATCGGCCTCAACATAGACATGTATGTTCGGCCACATGAATGAGTACATAAGTTGATGTGTATGTTCGGCCATAAGTAAGCATATTGGTGGCTTAATCTTGGCTTAGACAATCGGCTAAAAGAGAGTGTGGGTTAATATGTTGAGTTGATTCATGATTTCATATGTATGTGACTTTAATGTCTAATGTATATATATATGGGTTAAGTACCTTGATTTTCCCTTTTCGATGTTCAAATGATTAAATTAATTTATTTGTTAAATTAAGCTCAAGAGCAAAGGGGAACTAAATCCGATAAAGGGAAGGAAAAAAGTGATCGAATAGCCGCCGAAATCGTTCGACCACATCCGAGGTAAGTTTTAAGTGATTAAACGTTGAGTAAATTCAGTCATAATAGGACATAATGAGTTGATTTAATAAGATATGATGTGTCCATGATATGTCTTAAACTCAAATGGTAAGTTCATAAGTGTTTGGACTTGGAAATTTAAGAGCAAATTGTAATAATTTGCTTTGGACAGCAGCAGTAACATGATTTTAGAAAATCACTATAAATTGTTGGTGTGGAATTATAGGCTGAATAAAATATGTAATCAAAGCTTATTTAGTCTAGTTTCTTATAAAAGAGACCGTGGAAGCAAAGAAATTTCCTATAAAGAGATATTTAGAGTTGTGTGGGACAGTGTCAGAATGACTCTGAAATCCCCTGTTCTGTTTTTAGAAAAATCATTATAATTTGTACAAAAATGGTTATAAGATAAAATTTATATGCCTAGACTCTTTAATGAGTCTAGTTTCAAATGAAATCAAATAGAACACATTTTTAATTTTGTACAATGAGAAATTTGATTCGTAGTGAAGAGTGGTCAGATTAGTCAAACAGTGAAATAGGGGAAACTTTAAGAAAAATCTGGTATTGATTGGCCAAACCAAAAATTCTAAAAATTTTCTAGATAAGATATGTATGAGTCTATTTCCAGGGAAAATTAACGGCACTCCATTTGGAGTTTCGTAGCTCCATTTACGAATAATTTAATAACTGTTGCTCAGAAAAAACAGCTTGTGCTGAATTTGGAATTTTGTTGTAAACCTTAATAAAACCATTTGAGTTGCTTATAAGCTATCGATTAAACATTGGTAATCAAAGTACCAAATTCGTATTAAAGTGAAGCTATAAGCCACAAATGACTAGTATACCTAGTCAATTTTGTTATGATGAAATTGATGTACAAGTATATATATGTGATAGGGCCGAGTGGCCAATGTGATGAATGTGAAAGTATATATATGCGTGATAAGGCCGAATGGCCAATGTGATGAATGTGAACATGTGTATGTGTGATAAGGCCGAATGGCCAATGTGATGAATGTGAACATGCATATATGAGATAAGGCCGAATGGCCAATGTGATGAATGTGAAAGTGTATATATGTGATAAGGCCGAATGGCCAATGTGATGAATGTGAAAGTGTATATATGTGATAAGGCCGAATGGCCAATGTGATGGATGTGGAAGTGTATAAATGTGATAAGTCCCGAAGGGCAATTGTGTCAGTACTATATCCGGGTTAAAACCCCGCAGGCTTTATGCGAGAATACTATCCTGTTTAATGTCCGTAGGCTTCGTGCTCGTACTATATCCGAGCTTTAAAGACCCGACGGCTAAATGCTAGGATTCAAGTAAGACTTTGATATTGAGTATCTGCATTAAGTTACCATCAAATAAGTATTATGTATTCAAGATGTTCAGGTACGTATTACTTACTCATCGGTGGAGTGATTTCGAGGTGAATTATCAGTATCAAAGAGGTAGGTAAATGTGATTAATATTATAACTCCAAATGTGAGAATGATCTAATTGGTAATGGTATGTTTGTATAATAAAGTATGCGATGAAATATTCTTATGTATTAGTGCATATTCAGCCCAAAAGCCTTATGATCTGAGTATGGGTTGGGTTGAGCTAGATGTGCCAGTACAAGGTAAGGATTATGATTTTTAAGCTTACATATATGTGATAAGGAATATGTTGGTTCTTTATGTGCCTATGGTAATTTAGTACTTGTCATGTTGAAATACTTAAAAGTATGGATGTGATTATGAACAAGTGGAAAGGATTATTGAAAGTTGAAAATCGATGAAGAATGTGCTTTGGAAATATTTGACCATCTAGGTCATTATTATTCGAAAGTATATATGTGGCAGCCAAGTGTTGCGTTTAATGATATTATAGATCGAGATGAAGCTCTAGATTAACTTCATCGAACAGTTGAAATGAATGACCAATAATAGTGATTGAGAACACTTTGTCTTGCTTAAAACTTACTAAGCATTAAATGCTTACTCCGTTCTTTGAATCTCTGTTTTATAGATTTTGGTTCGTCAGCTATCGGACTCGGGATTATTGAAGTCGAAGTCGCCCACACTATCAAAGCCCTTTTGGTACACTTTTGGTTGAACTCTGAAAATGGCATGTATAGGACTACCCTTTTTGTAGTGGGTCATGGACCCTTTGGATTTGTATAATTTTGGATAGCCATGCGAAAATGGCTTATATATGTTTGAGCATAATGTTATAATCATTTGGTATGGATATGGTTATTGAGAGGTGTGGATATGCTTAACAAGGATTGGCCATGGGAATGGTTAATCACTATCATAATTTGTGCTATTTATGCTAAAAGGGCTAGTTGAATCATGGAAACTATGAAATAGGTAAAGTCTACCTTAAAGGCAGATGCTGACAGCAGCAGTGATGTAGATTTGGAAAATCACTAAAAATAGTAGGAATAGAATTAAATAGTGAATCAATTATTTAAATGAACCTTGATGAATCCACTTTCATATGGAAGAAACTAAACGGTCATATGAGTGGTATGTTAAGAGATAGTTAGGTTTTCGTGAGACAGGGCCAGAACGGTTTCTGGATTCCCTGTTCCGACTTTGGAAATTCATTATAAATTAACCAGAGATAATTAGGAGTCATGCCATATATGTATAGATTCCTCTCTGAGTCTAGTTTCTATAGAAACAAACGGCATCAGTATTGAAGCCCTGTACAGGGAGATATCCAAATTGTAATGCATGAAGGTCAGTGTAGTCGCACCCTGTAACAGGGGAGACTTTAACTAATAAACTGTACTAATTGGCCCGACCAAAAATTCTAGAAAAAATTATGTAGATGGACATAGGAGTCTAGTTTCAGGGAAAAATCACGAAACTGATTTTTGAGTTGTGAAACTCAAGATATGATTTTTAAGGTGACAGTGACACAGTTAGCCAGCTGTCTAGAAAAATTTAAAATGGACTGCGATAGTAAGCGAATTTAGTCTGTGAACCCCTCGTGTCCGACTCCGGCAACGGTCTCGGGTACGGGGTGTTACAATTTTATTGGTATCAGAGCCCGGTTTAGTCGATTCTAGGACTACCGTAATACGTTTGGATCTAGCTATACATGCCATTATGTGATTATTTGATAGTGTGGTGATTTCTGACAATTGAAAATGTGTTTATTTATTGTAATGAATTCCGATCCCGATCGAGCTGTAGCAGATGGTATTGAGAGGACTGAGACATGCTTATGATGTGTCAATATTGAGAAGGGTATAACATAAGTAAGTTTTGAGTAATTGAATTTGGTATTTAACTTAAAATGCCATGATATACATGTATGATAGATGAATGATGTCCCATTGTCCTTATCATAATAGGGTTACTAGAGAAATGAACAAAGGAAGAGATTGGGGATATATGCTTTTGTGTGATTGCTTATTGAGCTGAAAGTTTAGTAAAAGAAGCATACATGTATTAGATTTGAATGATATTTACGACTTAAAGTCAAGAATCATGTTATATGTTTACATGTGAATGAATTGATTAAATTATAAATGTGATTTGTGCCATGTGAAACATGATAACATGTGAATAAATATGTATGAGACTCAGTGATGTGAATCCGAGTTTAAAGGCCCGCTGACTATATGAAGAGATTATGTCCGGGTAAAGACCCGATGGCTATGTACAGAGATTATGTCCGGATTAAAATTCGCTGGCCTTGTGTGGAGATTTCATCCGAACTAAAGGTCTCGACGATGATCCGGGCTAAGTCCCGAAGAGCATTCGTGCTAGTGATGTATCCGGGCTAAGTCCCGAAGAGCATTCATGCTAGTGATGTATCCGGGCTAAGTCCCGAAGAGCATTCATGCTAGTGATGTATCCGGGCTAAGTCCCGAAGAGCATTCGTGCTAGTGATGTATCCGGGCTAAGTCTCGAAGAGCATTCGTGCTAGTGATGTATCCGGACTAAGTTCCGAAGAGCATTCGTGCTAGTGATATATCCATGCTAAACCCCGAAATGCATTCGTGCTGGTGTTATATCCGGGCTAGGTCCCGAAGAGCAATCATGCTAGTGACGTGTATTCGGGCCTTCGTGCCTAGTAGGCTTCGTGCCGGTAATTTGAGCAAAGTTTAAGTATTCATTACTATACGAATTCAAATTTAAATGAGATGATATGTTTAAAAGTGTACATACATGATGTTTATAGACTTGGTTAAGTCATTTCAATGTGTAATAACGAATGATTAGAGGCACTGTGTGTGTGCGAATTCCTTTAATCGAGCACTATGAGTGCGAGATCGGTCAGTGGGCACTAAGTGTGTGAAGTGGAATTCATGTAAGACCTCGTTTGGGACGAAGGCATTGATTTGAGATAGTGTGTAAGACCATGTCTGGGACATGGCATCGGCTCGATATGTGAGCACATGTAAGACCATATCTAGGACATGGCATTGTAAGAGCTATATGTGCTTAATGAGTATCCGTAATGATTTCGAATGATTCAACGGGTATATTTAAGATGATAAATAAAGTAAGATCAGAATAAGTGATACAGGTATGTACGGAAGGTATGTGAAAATCAAATGAAAGTAAAAAAATTGTGAGTTCATATTATATTATGTTATGTATACTAAATAAGTTGAATAGTGAGATATGATGGAGTTATTAAGGATATTTATTGGGATGTTTGAGTATATGTGTACTTTTGGTCAGATTACAGCTTATACATGAATGAAAATGTGGGTTACAAATATGTGGGTTGATGATGTGAATTATACATGTTAATATGTGCTTAATATGTGTTTGAAATGCATTTGTGAATTAAATTAAGTGATTATTGCTTATGAAATCAAGAAAATGAGATATATGTGCATACTTGTAGAAATGTTTATGTATTTGTTTTAAGATAAGAAAATGATTTTATGGATCGATGCGAAATCAGTAATGAATTACAATTACTATCGATGAGCTAATGTTTATATGGATATAATTCAATAAGAGGACGTTATCCTAAACTATGCATCGGTAGAAATTTTCGAGGACGAAAATCCCTAAAGGGGGGAAGAGTTGTGACACCCCTAAAGTGACCCTAGTCGGAAAGTGGTTTCTGATATGAGCTCGCCCATGAAGATAGGTGCCGAATCCATGGAGTTGCCTTTGGGGCCAATTACTCGAGCACGTGCCAAGAAGTTCCAAGATGCTGTAGCAAGCTATATTGCTCGATTGTGGAGTGATGGGTTGATTGCCCATAAAACGCCCAGCTCAACTAGCTTGATTCGCAATTTCCTACAAGCTGATTTTAGCTTGTGTCAGCTCAATTTAGCTCAATTCGGCACTTAATTAGTTCAAGGAGCTGATTAAATTTATTTTTAATAAATTTAGTTAGTTGTGTTAGTTTAGAATCAGCTCAAATCATTTAATTAAATAAATGTGTCTTAATCTGGACATTTTTAATTCAGCTTATTAAATATGTTTTATATTAGTACATGCCTTTAATATGTCCATATTAAGTCATAAATTAAATGTGTTTAGTTTAATTACAAAGTTTTAATGTGTCTTGACTAAGACAAATTTATTAGTGGCTGCTAATTAATTTGTCTTAGCCGAATTAATGTGCAGAATTTTAATATGTCCAGCTGCTGATTTCATGAGTATTAAACTTGTCCTAATCACATTTATTTGATGTTTTTTTCAGCTAGCTTAATGGCAAAGAAAGATCATAAAGAAGGAGCATGTATTTGGGCACATGCATGGACGGCATTTAAAGTGCAGCTGCCTTGTGTTTCCAGCTGACTTTTCGTGCAGCTCAATGGACTTCTAGCTGCTGTTTTTTGAGCTTCTCCAGGGGCCAATTTCGTGGAGAGCAATGGCCAAAGAGTGTATCATAAATTCCAGCAGCCAATTCACTTGGTAGCTACTCATATTCGGCCAAAGAAGCATAATTTTTGAAGCTGTCCATTTCTCTTCTCCATAGCAGCAATTAAGCTATTTTAAAACATTAGTTGAATGTGAATTATCATCATTAAAAGGGCCAGCCGAATCATCTCTTCTAGAAGGATAAGATTCAGATTTTTGTTCATCAATGTATTTGGGAAATTTCTAGGAAGTTTCCTATAGAAACTTAAGGCATAAGAATCTGATTAATAGGCTATTCGGCTGCCTTAGTCCAGCCTATAAATAGACCATGTAATTCACATTTTGGAGGTTAATGAACAATTTGATAGCTTTGCTAAATTGTGAGGTTGTTTTCAACTCTCGTTATTCTCCAAAAACTTGTGAGACTTATCAAACATCTTTGTGGCGTCAAACTTGTTTTTGTTTCTTCCCGAACTTATCACTTTAATCCCAAAAGTGTGGCGTTCGATTCATACTAAGGTTCCTATCACCATTGATAGTGGGTCGAAGTTTCTTTCCATTTAACAAACCTTCCATCCATCCTTACCAACCTAAGCATTCTCCTAAGTTACGGGTTAACACATTCCTATTGTGTTAGTTCGGCTTTCGAATCCTTAGCCAAATTGCTTCCATTGTTTTCTAATTCATTTCCTAAACCAACAAAACCTTTTTGAGCCTAAATAAACCTCTTTCTTCTAGCCTATTTTGTAAAGCCTCAATTTACTCCTAATTCACGATCGGGCGATCTTTACGACTCAATTCGATCTCGAGGTGAGGGCGTATCAGTTTCGGGACCACTAAACCGAGTCATAAAGATAATTAACCGTCATAGTTGATGCTCATTATATGTACATATGCATGTGTGAAAATTTCATGTTTGAATTTTGTTAATAGTAAGTGAATTTTATCAAATAGGACTTATGTGAGAAAATTTTGAAATGTGCTAGGCAAATGTAAAGTGGCCTAATAATGCATGTTGTGAAATGATGGGTTTGCATGTCAAATTACCCAAAATTAAAGCATAGTGGCCGGCCATGCTATGGGTGGAAACATGTTGCAAACATGTTGTGTTAGTGAGTTATGTTAGAAAGAATAAAAAAAAAGGGGTTAGGATTAAAGTAATGCAAAAAGGTGGAGTGATGAAAAAAAAATGGTCTCATCCATGCCCCCCCTTTGCCGTGAATGGAAGAAAGGAAACAAAGAAAAAAAAAGTGTTCATCCTTGAACATCTTTGGCCGAATAGAAGAAAGAAAGGAAGGGAATGAGCTTGGAGAAAAATCGGCTATGAAGGCTCACTAGATTAAGGTATGTTTAGTGTTGCTTTGAAAGTTCATACATCCCTTGGATGATTAGTCTAAATTCTAACTATCTCATGGATGGATTTGGGATTATTAGAGAGTTAGTATTCGACTAAGAGGCTTCAAAAGTTTTAGTTGAAGCCTTGAGACTATTAGCATGTTAGCTATATAGATGTGTTATGAGGCTTGAGGTGTTAGGTAAATTTGAACTCATCACCAAGTTCTTTAAGCAATCCAAGCTAAAAGTTTCGATATTGAGGTATCTTGAGCATCCGGCCATGGTAGGAAGTAGAAGGGAAAATACGGTTGTTGTTAGATGAAGTAGAGTCTAACAAATGAGCACATATGTGCATTAGTTGCTAGATAGAGAAGAATCGGCTAGCAAGTTGTGTGCTAAGGCCGAATATAATTTTGTATATTAATGAGTAATGCATGTGTTGAATTGATGGAAAGGGAGAGGATGCTTTACTAGTGTATATATGTGTATTGGCCAAGTTTTGAACTTGAAACAAAATGGTGTTTAGTCAATACAAGTGACCATACTTGTAGAATGTATTAAGTGTTGCAATCGGCCTCAACATAGACATGTATGTTCGGCCACATGAATGAGTACATAAGTTGATGTGTATGTTCGGCCATAAGTAAGCATATTGGTGGCTTAATCTTGGCTTAGACAATCGGCTAAAAGAGAGTGTGGGTTAATATGTTGAGTTGATTCATGATTTCATATGTATGTGACTTTAATGTCTAATGTATATATATATGGGTTAAGTACCTTGATTTTCTCTTTTCGATGTTCAAATGATTAAATTAATTTATTTGTTAAATTAAGCTCAAGAGCAAAGGGGAACTAAATCCGATAAAGGGAAGGAAAAAAGTGATCGAATAGCCGCCGAAATCGTTCGACCACATCCGAGGTAAGTTTTAAGTGATTAAACGTTGAGTAAATTCAGTCATAATAGGACATAATGAGTTGATTTAATAAGATATGATGTGGCCATGATATGTCTTAAACTCAAATGGTAAGTTCATAAGTGTTTGGACTTGGAAATTTAAGAGCAAATTGTAATAATTTGCTTTGGACAGCAGCAGTAACGTGATTTTAGAAAATCACTATAAATTGTTGGTGTGGAATTATAGGCTGAATAAAATATGTAATCAAAGCTTATTTAGTCTAGTTTCTTATAAAAGAGACCGTGGAAGCAAAGAAATTTCCTATAAAGAGATATTTAGAGTTGTGTGGAACAGTGTCAGAATGACTCCGAAATCCCCTGCTCTGTTTTTAGAAAAATCATTATAATTTGTACAAAAATGGTTATAAGATAAAATTTATATGCCTAGACTCTTTAATGAGTCTAGTTTCAAATGAAATCAAATATAACACATTTTTAATTCCGTACAATGAGAAATTTGATTCGTAGTGAAGAGTGGTCAGATTAGTCAAACAGTGAAACAGGGGAAACTTTAAGAAAAATCTGGTATTAATTGGCCAAACCAAAAATTCTGAAAATTTTCTGGATATGATATGTATGAGTCTATTTTCAGGGAAAATTAACGGCACTCCATTTGGAGTTTCGTAGCTCCATTTACGAATAATTTAATGACTGTTGCTCAGAAAAAACAGCTTGTGCTGAATTTGGAATTTTGTTGTAAACCTTAATAAAACCATTTGAGTTGCTTATAAGCTATCGATTAAACATTGGTAATCAAAGTACCAAATTCGTATTAAAGTGAAGCTATAAGCCACAAATGACTAGTATACCTAGTCAATTTTGTTATGATGAAATTGATGTACAAGTATATATATGTGATAGGGCCGAGTGGCCAATGTGATGAATGTGAAAGTATATATATGCGTGATAAGGCCGAATGGCCAATGTGATGAATGTGAACATGTGTATGTGTGATAAGGCCGAATGGCCAATGTGATGAATGTGAACATGTGTATGTGTGATAAGGCCGAATGGCCAATGTGATGAATGTGAAAGTGTATATATGTGATAAGGCCGAATGGCCAATGTGATGGATGTGGAAGTGTATAAATGTGATAAGTCCCGAAGGGCAATTGTGTCTGTACTATATCCGAGTTAAAACCCCGCAGGCTTTATGCGAGAATACTATCCTGTTTAATGTCCGTAGGCTTCGTGCTCGTACTATATCCGAGCTTTAAAGACCCGACGGCTAAATGCTAGGATTCAAGTAAGACTTTGATATTGAGTATCTGCATTAAGTTACCATCAAATAAGTATTATGTATTCAAGATGTTCAGGTACGTATTACTTACTCATCGGTGGAGTGATTTCGAGGTGAATTATCAGTATCAAAGAGGTAGGTAAATGTGATTAATATTATAACTCCAAATGTGAGAATGATCTAATTGGTAATGGTATGTTTGTATAATAAAGTATGCGATGAAATATTCTTATGTATTAGTGCATATTCTGCCCAAAAGCCTTATGATCTGAGTATGGGTTGGGTTGAGCTAGATGTGCCAGTACAAGGTAAGGATTATGATTTGTAAGCTTACATATATGTGATAAGGAATATGTTGGTTCTTTATGTGCCTATGGTAATTTAGTACTTGTCATGTTGAAATACTTAAAAGTATGGATGTGATTATGAACAAGTGGAAAGGATTATTGAAAGTTGAAAATCGATGAAGAATGTGCTTTGGAAATATTTGACCATCTAGGTCATTATTATTCGAAAGTATATATGTGGCAGCCAAGTGTTGCGTTTAATGATATTATAGATCGAGATGAAGCTCTAGATTAACTTCATCGAACAGTTGAAATGAATGACCAATAATAGTGATTGAGAACACTTTGTCTTGCTTAAAACTTACTAAGCATTAAATGCTTACTCCGTTCTTTGAATCTCTGTTTTATAGATTTTGGTTCGTCAGCTATCGGACTCGGGATTATTGAAGTCGAAGTCGCCCACACTATCAAAGCCCTTTTGGTACACTTTTGGTTGAACTCTGAAAATGGCATGTATAGGACTACCCTTTTTGTAGTGGGTCATGGACCCTTTGGATTTGTATAATTTTGGATAGCCATGCGAAAATGGCTTATATATGTTTGAGCATAATGTTATAATCATTTGGTATGGATATGGTTATTGAGAGGTGTGGATATGCTTAACAAGGATTGGCCATGGGAATGGTTAATCACTATCATAATTTGTGCTATTTATGCTAAAAGGGCTAGTTGAATCATGGAAACTATGAAATAGGTAAAGTCTACCTTAAAGGCAGATGCTGACAGCAGCAGTGATGTAGATTTGGAAAATCACTAAAAATAGTAGGAATAGAATTAAATAGTGAATCAATTATTTAAATGAACCTTGATGAATCCACTTTCATATGGAAGAAACTAAACGGTCATATGAGTGGTATGTTAAGAGATAATTAGGTTTTCGTGAGACAGGGCCAGAACGATTTCTGGATTCCTTGTTCCGACTTTGGAAATTCATTATAAATTAACTAGATATAATTAGGAGTCATGCCATATATTTATAGATTCCTCTCTGAGTCTAGTTTCTATAGAAACAAACGGCATCAGTATTGAAGCCCTTTACAGGGAGATATCCAAATTGTAATGCATGAAGGTCAGTGTAGTCGCACCCTGTAACAGGGGAGACTTTAACTAATAAACTGTACTAATTGGCCTGACCAAAAATTCTAGAAACAAATATGTAGATGGAAATTGGAGTCTAGTTTCAGGGAAAAATGACGAAACTGATTTTCGAGTTGTGAAACTCAAGATATGATTTTTAAGGTGACAGAGACACAGTTAGCCAGCTGTCTAGAAAAATTTAAAATGGACTGCGATAGTAAGCGAATTTAGTCTGTGAACCCCTCGTGTCCGACTCCGGCAACGGTCTCGGGTACGGGGTGTTACAGGTATTTCAATAATTTTACACTATAGGGCATTTCTGTAATTTTACACTACAGGGGTATTTCAGTACTTTTACACTATAGGGGTATTTCAATAATTTTACACTATAGTGGTATTTCTGTAATTTTACACCACAGGGGTATTTTGGTAATTTTACACGACAAGGGTATTTCAGTAATTTTACACTACAGGAGTATTTTGGTAATTTTATAAACTAGGGGTATTTTGATAATTTTACAAATCGGGGTCTTATCGACCCAACAGAAGGTCCACCGTCGCCTCGAGTGACTTAAAGAACCTAAACAGACCTAACGGTGTAAATGGGCCTAAGGCCCATACTCGGCCCAAGTGGGCCCACACACTCGTGTAGCCCATTTAGCCTAAAAACAGCGATAGCTATGCAAACGTCACAGTCCAAACAACACTTAACACATCACATACATTTTATCCATGTGGGCCCACACGGCCTATTTTGCCCCAACGAGGCCCAGAACAGCCGAAGACCATGAGAGCGCTCGTGGTGGCCTTTACAGTCTAACGCCTATATTTGTAGGCTTGGTTCACCACACGTACGATCGCACGCTCGTGTGGCATCATACGCCATATTTCTGGCTTTTCGTCATTTTGCCGATCGATAGTCATAGTAGTGTAAACAATACATACTTTCAGCTTTTAAACGATTATCAAAAACCGCATACAAATACCCAGACTTTTAGCTCTTCAGCCGAATCATCAAACATAGCATACGCTTACACACCTGATCACGTAGAGTACTAAGAATTCCCAAGCGTCGGAACCTATTCAAACATAACAACGATTAATCACTTATCAACAAGTTGAAAGAACATTAACCAAACCCCTAGCCAAAGGATCGACTACCACTTGCCTTGACTCGAATGGTCAACTGTGATTTGCCTACTTAATCCAAAGTTTGGTGCAGTCACCTTTCTGCAACCTGGCAGAAAGTCCTAAACCGCAAATACCCTATGTCAGTTAAACTTGGGGGCAGAGGCTAAGTGTCCACTCCTAGTCAGTGCCACTGTTATCACTTTATTGCTTGAACCCCTTTTGCTCATCACGAGTTCGATTAAAAGAGATTACTTGCCAAATCGAGCAGAAATGGAGAGAGTATGGGATGTAGAAGTAAAGAATCCATTAAATCAAGGCTAAACTAAAAAGGGTTTGAGAGGGGAAAAAGAAGGAGTATTCGGCCAATGATTGAAAAGGAAATATCAGAGGAGGAGGAAAGCAGAGATTCGGCAATTAAGAGAAAAGATTGAAAGGAAAAAACCAAATTCGACTTAAAGAAAGAAATAAGAATACCCAAAATGAGAGTGCCTATTCGGCCAAAGCAAGAAAAGAAGTCAATATTCGATCACAAAAATTGAGCAAGAAACGCAAGAGAAAAGGTAATAGATAATTCAGCACACAAGGAGTAGAAACCAAAACTAGATGTCAAACACCACCAAAAACCCGAAATTGAGCAAAGAAAAACTGAATTGTGACCACCATTTCCTCTAGCCAAAATTCTCCCTTTCCACCATCCTAATTCGGCACAAACACTTCTCCCATGCAACTCTCCTATTTCAAATTCCTTGATTTTCTCCCCAAATCACTCGACATCCAATTCAACTTTCCTTGAAACACTCATGACCAATTCAACCTTAGAGTCTCAGTCCAACTCACCTTCTTCCAAGCTCAACCAACAAAATAAATAATTCCTTTACCTATGCCACGAATTGGGCCTTAGAACTTACGCACACCACACACGCCACCTTGCCACTAGACCACAAGCTCCTTTTGTGATATGTTTAACCACAAATATTTAAAAATCCTACTTCCAAGTACTAAGGGTTTTATTCACTAAAACAAAAATTTAGCTAAAGCCCAGGTTTGAACCCAAGACTTCTTCAACACTCCCAAATATGCCCAAATACTTAGCCACTAAAGCCAACATGTAAATTGTGATATTTCTCACATACCTAAACTTTTGTGTGTTCCCAAGCTCAAGGCCCAATCCTTTTAGGCCTAAATTTGGGGCATTACAACTCTACCCCCTTAAAGAAATTTCGTCCTCCAAATTTCCAACCATCAGAACAATTGCACATCCTAGCCTACCACATTACGCTCTTGTTGCACACTCTAATCCTAATAATACAAGCTCGCACCAAGCCATATATCCATCGGAGCGGATAGATATCACATGTCTACCATTTCTAAAACACACACAAAATAAATACAAACTCTAACTTTAAGTGTAACAATACTGTCTAATATCTAAGAAATCACAGTATTTCTATCTACTGCTTTTTTAATTAAAACAACCTCAGTTTCAGAAACTTAAGAATTCGGCACCGAAGACTCAGTATGCCACACTTTTCAGAAGAAATATGTCAAACAAATCACATATGTGGAAACAACTTTTTGAAATTCAAAATTTTAAAACCTATTCCACAGCAGAGTTTTGCAACTCAGGCTCTAATACCACTAAATGTAACACCCCAAACCTGGCCTAGACATTATGGCCGAATCTGGAGTGTCATGTAGAAGTGTTTCAAAAATTGGACTTGAAGGTAAAAATTCATTTCTGAGTTGAAATCTCTTTGTTAAAAACTCAAAAAAATATTAACCATTTATTAACCATTTAAAACGTCTTTACTTTAACAACATTGTTTGTTGCAGAAGTAATATCCAAAAATGTTGCAAAAACGCGGTGTTTTGAAAACAGTTAATGTTTTCGAAAACCAGCATTCTATCACTATCAGTTAAGTATCAAATAAATAAAGCCCAAATAAAATAACTTCAGTTTAAGAGGCTTTATTACAAAATCAAAACCCAAAGTGATATTTTAAAAATAAATAAAGTTAAGCATTAAAAGCAAAGGTCGTGTGGCCACCACTGAATCCCTCGCGGCTTCGAATCGTCTAAGGCTGGGGATTACCTACGCAATTAAAAATGGGGTGAGTTTACGAAAACATAGTGTGTAATCCCCTAAAATAAAAACAGTCAGTAAGATAATAGAATACAGAACAGTCTGGACCAAAGCCCTTTTTAGTAACAGAGCAATGTAGGCCTTAGCCCCA
Organism: Gossypium hirsutum; assembly: GCF_007990345.1. Lineage (NCBI taxonomy): Eukaryota > Viridiplantae > Streptophyta > Magnoliopsida > Malvales > Malvaceae > Gossypium > Gossypium hirsutum. The sequence continues at coordinate 66,830,921 of NC_053428.1, forward strand.
CACAACAACAGATTTAGAAACAGAATACATGTGGGCCTAATCCCATTACAGTCACAGTATCAGTAACAGAAATGCAACAGTGCAATAATGTAATCCATCCTAATCCAACCAACACACCACCAGTACCAACCAACACACCATGTGGGGATAAAATCGACCCACCCAGCCAGCACACCAATATCGCAGCCTAGCTGCCAGAAATCATAACGCAGCAAAGCTGTCAGATATATACATGGCTTACAGCCATCAGTAGTGGTAATTTGATCAACACAAAGCCATCAGTAGCTGTAATATGATCAACACACAGCCATGGGTAAATATGGTCGACACAGAGTCATCAATAAATATGATAGACACATAACCAGAAGAAAATACGATTAGCATAAAGCCATAAACAAGATGGCACAAAGCCATATTTAGGTTGGCATAGAGCCATAATCAGATTAAGCGGCATTAAGCCGTCCGTCAGTCCACAGTCATCTCGTGCGACCCGTGCGACCTTAACAGATCAATACTGGATCCACAGTCATCTCGTCTTCCTCTTTCCTTCTCTACTCAACCGCTACCCTCTAGTTTTCCTATGGACATCCACACTTGTTCGTTGCTATTTCTTGTTCTTGTTTAGGGATTCCTCATTTGGCTTTTTATAAGCTTTTTCCCTAAGGTAAATCCAACAACCCAAGATATATTCTCCTCTTTTTTAGATTTTCTTTTTGGTTTAAAAATCCCTTCCTTTAAGGTAGGTGGTTATCAGCCCATGATCTCATGATCCTTTTTCCTATTTTTTAGGCTGATTTTTCTTGTACAAGTAGAATTGAGCTGAGATTGGTATGCGTTAAATTTTGACTCTGTAATCTTCCTAGAATTACCACGGCATACAAGATGGAAAACTATCTAACCTTTTGCCCCAAAAAACCTTCACTCATTTATTTCTTTCTCCACATCCTGCAGTTGCCAAATCACCAAACACAACCCTTCCACATGAAATTAAAAGTAATAACTAATATTATATAAGCACCATCCAAGCTTCTTATGCAATGTTCTAAAAATTCTAAAATAATATACTAAAATGCAACTAAATTTACTTATGTATAGGCAATTAATTAGGTCTAAAGGCATGAAATATAACTCTTTTCAAGAGTTATCAATATTGGATTGACATGCCATGAGTATAGTTCTTATATTATTATGTAATAGTTACAAATATTGCTTATAGTGGGATATGGTTGTACTATAAATACTGATTTTGGATATACCACAATCCATGTAATAGTCACAAATGTTTTTTGGATTATCATTATCTCAACATTGTGAGTCATATATTTTGATATAGTCAAATATATATTGTAATAGGTTGTGCTATAAAGACTGATGTTGGATATACCACAATCCATATAGTGGGATATGGTTGATCAAGATAAGATTTATCCCTCTTACATAATGGGAGCAATATCTTAGGCCTCTTGATGGAGTGAGACTAGAAATGCATGGCCATGATAGAGTGTAATATCACACTTATTTGTTTATTGTAATATACTAAAAAAAATCAAGAAATATGATATTAGACTATACAAGTGTGACTATTCCATAACTTATGTCAAATCTTGATATTAAGGATAAATGACATAATACATGAAAAGATTATCATAGAAATATTATGTCGAATCACGACTTCTTGTAACTTGGGTAGCAATGATGCATTACTAGATGCCACTCATTACTTGTAATGTTAGAAATGCTCTAGTATTACTACCAACATTACAAAAGTCTACAGGGTCACACCCTATAGTTGAATCGAACATAATCCAAATACATTTGGTATTGTATTTAACTGTCACATGAATTAAATTAATTGTTGAATTAATTTAATTTTATAGTTAAATATTAAACATATTATCTATATAAACTTGTTGTACACAAATAGAGAACATAGATAAAATTAATATATGAATTTGATTAATACAGAATATTAATTATATATATTTTACTAAAATTATTCATATAAATAGTTATAATAATAATTTCGCTCAAATTATAAAAGGACATGGAAAGTGATATTCTTTTGGAAAGAATATAATCTTTGTCTTGACTTTCCATTTTTTTCTCTAATAATAAGGGAATAATCTCATTTTTATTTTTTGATATATGATATAAAATTAAATAAAAGGAAAGGAATAATTTAGTGTGTTAGGCTACCAAGAAAACAAAAATAAAGAAAAGTTCTAGCAGTCGTTCTTGAAAAGTCTCTTCAAAAAGTTTAAGAAAATTTTGTTGTTAATTTTTTGACTAGGTGGATTACGTAGAGGTCGAGACGTTATTATTGCAGCTTGGAATCAACATCTCCAAAAGGGATCCTATGAACAATGTCATTCATCATTTTTCAATTTTGAAAGGTATATATTTTTTACCCTTGTTTCAACCCAATTCGTTCCTCGTGCATGGATCATTGGTTGATGACCGTTGGAATAATTTTTTGCTGCGCCACAGGGTGGACTAGCTATCTAATAGGTGGTATAGGGGGTGATGAAGCTGAGCCCAATAACCATGAGGTAAGCACACCAGTGAAACCCTCTTCTTCCTATGTTGAACAACCGAGAGGAGATGGTCTGAAATATGGGTGCTAGAGGGGTACAACTATCTTATTTTGCGTATGAATTCAACATAGTTCATGGTGAATGTCGACTAAGTGATAGCTTTGACGGTATCATCCTTCCCTTCTACTTGTTCAAGGTTGAGTTTCACCTCCCACTACATTCCTCCTTTCGTACAGTGCTAAATAAATACGGGATCGTGTCAGGACAACTTGACGGCTTATCTTTGTGTACTTTGGTTGCCTACTTTATCGACTACAGCCTAAAGAACGAGCCACCCATCCTTGGAATTTTCTAATGGATCTAGCAACTAAAGGTGACCACTCGAGTAACTACTACTGGGATGGCACATTTCAGTACTGTCCAAGGATGCAAGCCAATAGTTAGGAACTAGACCTCTAATCTTCACCTTAACAGAAACAAATTCATTCGGGTAAGGAGCAAGCTGAGGGGTGGCTTTGGCTTCCCAACACAATAGTCCATTCCCTTAGAGTCTGTCTATAATTGCAGGCAACCACTCGATAATGAGGTAGTAGAGGAGTAGTTTAATCTTTTAAAGTTGGGCTGCTCTCTTATGTTAGAGAATCTCATCATTGTCAAGAATGTTTTTCACTTTTATTTGGAAAATCAGAGCCCAATTGGCTATAAGCCCACAGATGTTGCAGCCAGACTTGATCCCCAAGATGTACGCTCCACCAAAATAGTATTGCCCTACAATGCCTCTAATGACCTGACCATCGTGCTAGTAGGGAGTACAGATGAAGCCCCATACTTTTTCTACTCTATTTGTGAGATGTGCGCACCTCGTTGGCTACCTCTCCAGCAGTTTTCATAAGTGAGTCTTTTGGTAAAGGTTTTGTACCTCATATGGTTGACCCTAATTTTTACTGTTGGAGGTTCTATCCAATCTTCCATCCCATCACAAACCTCAAGCAATATACACGTGGAGGTCATAATAGAGAAGGCATAAGCAGCTGTTGTAGTAGCATATGCAAGGGTGCAGCCAGGCAGTAGCAGCCATAAGAGGCTAAGGGCTAAAGGGGGCTCCTATAGCACTGAGGAAAGCAGTGGCAATAGACTGGTATGCCATAGGCGAGGCAAGAAGCCAGTCCTCTATGAAAGGGAAGTTACTTTGCCATCCCTCATTTCTTATCTAGAGGTACAGATGGGGATCGTCACTCTGGAGGACTTAACTCCCTTTCCCAATGTCGTCCTAAAGTGCCCGCTCCCAGCACTATCCACTCTACTCCCTTACCAAACCCTACAGGCTCAAGGCCAATTGTCTTTGCCTCTAGCGGAGCATTAATTTTTTTTCTAATGGAAAGACCTCTTCAACATTAGTCAATATCCCTTCTCTCCACTCAAAATCAGCCAGCAATGGGAAAGTGGCATGCCTCAGTAGCTAAAAAAATATACTCTTCCTTCCTCTTCTAAAGCTTGCCATATAGCTATCTCAGAGTTGGTAGACTCCTACCGAATAATGGTGGAGGAGTGTAGCTTGCTTGGCTAGGCCCTCTGCAAACACTATAGTCAAAGTGAAGCTAAATGGGCTTAATTAGAACTGGCCTTGGCTTTTTGAGATCAAGAACTGACCCAACTTTGCAAAACACAGGAGGCCATAGCCCGCCAGATTCAGAATTTTGCCGAGGTACGCTAGCTAGAGAGTCAGATCAATTTCTTGGGGGAACAACCCTTGGCATACTTGAATATGGTGCAAAAGGAAAAGAATGAAGCTGATGTGATTTCTTGAACCTGAATAGAACCTCGATAATATACTAACGAGGCCCGTACTCAAAGTTAGAAATTCACGTTTGTGATGGATCATCTTGAATAAGAGAAAACGAATAAAAGGACCTTGACCCGAGGTGCTTGGAAGTTTAAAGAACAGAAGTTATTTATGAACCCGACACACTTAAAACTTGAACAAATACCCAAACCTTGGTATAAGAAAGGTTGGTGTCGCCACACTCCAAAAAGGGATGAGAAGGGCAGTGATAAGACAAGTGAACACCACAAAACCATAGTTTAGATAAGTTCAAATAAGTTCAATGAAGAACCGAGAGATAAACTTTCACAATATGTTTTGTATAAAAAGTTGATTACCCTCTACAATGACATGAAAGAACTATTTATAGTCCTAGGCACACTAAAGGGCACATATGACGATTAATGGCATACATGTATGTGTTGTTAAAGTATGCCCAAAGACCAATCATGAGATGATAGTAATAACATACTTGTTTTACCTTGTTTATTAATATAAGGAATTTTCATTATTATTTTAGTTTCTTTTATATGTATATAAATAAACTATTTTATAATAATGTCCTGAGAATAATATGATTATTCTTAAAAGGTCCTTAGTCGAGTATTGTTGTGGGCTTGGACAATAATAATGCATTAAAACTAACATGTAGTTGATTGATGACAAAGTGTTGTCATTGACATAGGGATATCAAAATCAATACATGAGTATATGTTAGAGAACGACATATTGGATTGACCCACTATGAGTATGTTTCTTAGATTATTATATAATAGTCACAACATAGTGATAACTAGTATATGATCCTTAGACATAAGATCATCATTGTCCTAACATAGTGAGTCATATATTTTGATATAGTCAAACATCTACTGTAACACCCCTAGCCCGTATCCGACGCTAGGATGGGGTTCGTGGTGCTACCTGACTTAAACTGAACTAACTAAACAAAATTGGGCCGTGAAATCTCAAATAATTTAAAACTTTTCTTTTCACAAACAATCTGCCCCTAACATGGGCTTAGAAGCCCAAAACGTTCATCCGGGGTGGTTCAGAACCTAATCGAGTAGTCATGAAAAACTTAGAAAAGTTTCATGCAACAAAGCTCCATACGCCCGTGTGGGTATAGAGCACGCGATCGTGTGCTAGGGACATGCTCGTGTCCTGAACCCGTGTCTGAAAACCTGGGCATTCTGCCAAAACCACACGACCCAAGCACACACCCGTGCCCTATAACCGTGTCATTCACACGGCCGAGACACATGGCCGTGTCTCTTGCCCATGTACTACTAGCATGCATATTGACTTTATGACACGGCATGGACACACGCCCGTGTGGCCTACCTGTGTGCTAAAATTACTTTAAAAAAATTTAAGTTCAGGGGACGCACGGCCATAACACACGCCCATGGGTGTGAACCGTGTGTCACACAAGGCCTAGACACACGCCCGTGTGTCTTACCCATGTGGACAAACTAGGCTATTTCCCAAGCCCTTTTGTCACCCATTTTACACAACCTACACAAGATCATTTCAATATATAAATCTCATCGCAATGGACACTAATTCATCCATAGAAAGAACATTATACGCATTCATCAAAATGAATAATAGCCATTATTCCAGGCTTGATTACAAAATGAAGGGCCTTTGACTTAAGCTAAAATACATGAATCATTCTCTTAATACAACATCCTAGTCTAGCCCTATACATGCCACTTTCAAAAATATAAATCAAACTATACCAAGTATTGCGGTTGATAGTGTGATCGATATCTCTGACTTTAAGGGATCCTTAAGCTAGCTTGATAACACTAAAAGAAGAGGGAAAGGAAAGAGGGTAAGCATAAAGCTTAGTAAGTTACATATAAATAAATATACAACAACAATCTCACCATTAGTCATCATACTTATAGTTCAAATGTAAACATAATTTAACTTACTCATTATCATCTACTCGATTCACATTCTCTAATTTAAGCTCGTTACTCATGCTTACCATATAAATACCTATACCACTCACAACATGATTATTCTTTCTTTATCAAAATTGATCTATAACTCTCTTCATTGAAACTTTTGGAATACTACTAGATATTCTATGAACTATCAACATGGGATATATTGCGAATGCCATGTCCCAGACATGGTCTTACACTGGCTCTCATATACGCGTGCTGATGCATGTCCCAGACATGTCTTACACTAGCACAACTCTTAGCTGATACGTGTCCCAGACACGTCTTACACTGGCTATCTCGGTCGAGGCCGATGCATGTCCGAGATATGTCTTACACTGGCAGTCATCTCTGTGCTGATGCCATGTCCTAGACATGGTCTTACACTGGCTATCATAGTATGGCTGATGCATGTCCCAAACATGTCTTACACTAGCCCTCGTCTGGATATTGATGCCATGTCCCAAACATGGCCTTACACCGGCTCTCATAATGTGGCCGAGGCATGTCCCAGACATGTCTTACACTGGCGCACAAACCACCTAATGCCTTGGCACGAATACCCAGTTCGTATCCTAATGTTTCAACGGGATATTTTTATTATCTCAATTAATGCTAGACATTTTCAATTCATAACTTGATGACTCATACAATATCAATTCAATGGTGATATGAATACAAGTATTAACAATGCAGTTGTATCATTTACATACAACTTACCTCGGTTTACAAAAAAAGTACTTGGCTATTCGGTTTAGTAGGTTTGCCTGGCCTTCCCCCGATCTAGGTTCGGATTCAGTAAATCTTGATCTATAATAGCAATATACACTCATTTAGTCACTAATTACAATTAGGCAATTATAAATTCACATCTTTGGTAAAATGACCATTTTGCCCCTAGACTTTGACAAAATGACCATTTTGCCCCTATGCTCGAAAATCGATTTTCATCAAATTTATTTGTATCTTAGGCCTAACTGAACTATTTTTACTCTTATAGCAACTTCAAATTCTCACTATTTCACATGCTTACTAACTATTTTACAACTTATGCAAAATAGTCCCTTTAAGTATTTTCCATGAAAACTCCTTCACCAAAGTTGTTCATGACACAACTAGGAATCATGTTCTTCCATAAAAACTCAATAAAAATAAAAAATACATCAATATAAAAACCCTAAACTCTTGACCATTTTGTAAGATATCACCCTCATTTGAAAGCTCATGCTTCAAGGGTCTCTCAAAAATGCAAAAATCATCAACAAAGGGTGTGGGGATCACTTACTTGTGTGGGCTTTTAGTTGCTGAAAATTTTCAGCCTTAAAAACTCCATTTTTGCTGATATTTTAGGTGGAGAAAAGAGATGGAGAAGAAAGAAATGATAGCTAGCTTTTAGGCATTATTTTATCACCAATTCATAACATCATCCACCTAATACTTTGACTATTTACTTAAAATCATTCACATGGCCGGCCAACACTAATAAAAAGGGTGAAATTGCCCTTTAAAAGCCTTAAATTTAAGTTCTTTAGCTATTTAACTCATTTAGGTACTAAAATGTAACTTTTTCCTTTTATGCAATTTAGTCCTTTTTCGAAATTGGGCTAGAAAACATTAAAATTAGCTCACCAAATTTTTCATGCACTAATAAAATCTTACTATAACCTCATAAAAATAATAAGATACTTTTTTTCTAACTTCATATTTGTGGTCTCGAGACCACTGTTCCAACTAGGCCCTAAATCGGGCTGTTAGATCTACTGTAACAAGTTGTACTATAAAGATTGATGTTGGGTATGCTACAATCTATGTAGTGGGATATGACTGATCAAGATAGGATTTGTCCCTTCTACATAATGGGAGCAATATCTTAGGTCACTTAATGAAGTGAGACTAGAAAAGCATGGTCATGCTCAAATAAGTTAATATGAGATATTACACTTATTAATTCAGGTATCAAGAAACATGAGATTGGACTTTGCAAGTGTGACTATTCCATGACTTGTGTCCAATTGAGATATAAAGGATAAAAGGATATAATAAATGAAAATTTATCACAGAAAGGTTACGACTTCTTGTAACTTGGGTAGCAATGATGCATTCTTAGATGCCACTCATTGCTTGTAACGTTAGAAGTGTTCTAGTATTACTATCAATGTTACAAGAGCCTACAAGGTCACACCCTATGGTTGCAACGAACAGAATCTAAACACAATTGGTATTAAATTTAACTGTCACGAGAATTATATTAATTATTGAATTAATTTAATTTGACAGTTAAATAATAAACACAATGTATGTTCGATGTACAAGAATAGAGAACATAGTTAAAATAAATGTATGAATTTGATTCATATAAAATAAAGTATTATCATAATTAATTTTGGTCAAACATAAAATATATATAAAAATTAATATATTTTTATAGGATATTACACTGTAATATTTTCATATATATTCTAGCATCAAAAAGAGGATTCCATTTTTTAGGGGATATTAAATAAAAGTAATCATAGAAAAACCCTAGGGTGTAGAAGAGTGTTAACCAACATTAACCACAAAAAGAAAAAGAATCTAGGTCTAGTAGCCACATTTTCTTTTTACAAAAACTCTCTGAAACATTCAGTGAGATTTTTTGTTCGTTGGTTCGAAATAGGGTGAACTGTGTAGAAGCCAGGATGATTCTATTATGGCTTTGGATCGGCAACATGCAAAATGGATTAAAATAGCAGTGGTTCCTTCCTATTTTTCAAAGTATGAAAGGTATATTTTTCAAACCTTTTCTTCCTGATTAGTTCCTCGTGCATGGATTCCTGGTTTGGATCACTAGAATATTTTTTCCAATACGCCACGGGTCGTCCCGTTGATCTAACATGTGTGTCGAACAATGTATAAGGAAATACATGAATGGTTGAGTCCAAAGTATGACCAAATGGTCACATTCATCATCCTTGGACATTCATGAAATCTTGGGTGCTTGAAGAGACAATTTGTCCCCCTTTTGAAGTGCACGAGTGGGCAAATTTATTCCTCTTGAGTAGATACATTAATGATCACATTTAATGCTACCACTTATAATGTAAAATTCCTCCCCTTGCCGTACATGCATGTATAGGTGAATTGTATGGTTCATTAATCTTGTAATTATGGCCCTTGCATGTGGATGAAAGTTAGAATGAATATCCAAATGCATCTCCCTTGTTGGCATGAATAATGAAAATTTATTATGTTGCATTTATGGTGCTTCATTCCCCTTGGACATGCATGTATTTGTAGGATCTTTGAATGTTGATAGTGCATGAATTAGGTGGAATGTGAAGGGAACCATGGTACTTGAATGGCAAGCCTAATATACTTAAAAATAGTATAAATAGAATGCCATAAGCTCATTTTCAAGATAAACAATAACAACTAAAAACACCTACTCAAGTGATGCATAAGATAATGATAAGACATTCTAAAATAAGTAGACATGTAGACACAACTTAAGACTTAGACATTCAAAATGAAATTCACACTCCAAAACAAGACATACAAAAGATAAACATTGAGACCAACAATGAAAAAGAGAACTATACTCCAAATATCTCATAACTTCACAGATGAATTCTTAGATAAAGAAATTAAATGCGCAAGCTGTGGAAATAAAACAAGTTAAAATGCACAAATGGGCTTCAAACGTCCACATGCAAGATGTTGCATCGACTTGAACATTTTCATCTTGCATTTAGGCTCCTCAAGCTTGGCCTAATCTCGAGACCTTCTAGACAAATCACATGATATGACCAGAATCACGTCAGAAGCCCTAGAATGACAGAAGGTGAGATCCAACCATATTCTACATGCCCAAGTTGCTTTGGGGCCTTTTGATGAGAGCCAACTGAACTTCAGCTGCATGTAACAGCTCACTAATGTCTATTTAGGCTTCAATGTGATGAATCATTCTGGTGCTGAGTTGGAAGAATTCCAAAAAAAAGTGGAAGGAATCTGACAACCTCTTCTTCCTTTCAAAACCCGAGCCAACCACTCTGGCTCCGATAAAGGAAGCCAATGATGAAAGGGAGGAAAATGTAAAGGAGTCTATTGATCCACCAGCTAGGGAAAATGCTTACTTCTTTTGTATTAGTACTTGTCTTCTCTTTAATAAAATTTTCTTATATTTAGATTTAGTCTTTATTTTCACTGCTCCTTTCTTTCAATTGTTCCCAGCATGTTTACTGCTACAAAATAATTGTCCGCCAATCATGTAATTAATCACACATCACAATATGACATCCTTATTTGAAATCTAAGGGACTAAACCAAGCCTAATACATCTTGCATATAGGGACTACTCTTCGATTTTTATGTCCAGAGGATCGACTAAATTGAACCTTTGACACCACTAAACTTGTTACACCTTATACCCGACCCGATCACCAGGTTCAGGTACCAAGTGCCACAATTAACCTGAATATCTTAAAGAAATTTCTACCATAGCTTACGTACTGATTTGGATAATACTAAATTATACATCTATCACGATTATTAAATTTTAACTCAGCAGCAAGAGTAACAAATTTCAACTTTAAAGCCGGATTGAATGTTATACCATACGATACTAAATTCTTACAATCATTCCTCCTAATTAACCATGAATAAATATTTACATATTGTAACTCAATACTCTACTACAATTACACTTAGTTAATCCCTGAGGCGTGGCCTTTGAAGGTGCCCTTCTATATGTTGAATAGCTACCCCACCTTTAACATGAACCTAGTGGTATCTGGCTTTAGCCTCCATGTGACCTTTGAATCAAACATTTTCCTTGCATATGAGGCAATACCATCATAAGTTTAGATGAACTTAGTGAGATTTTGTACAGCAGAAATCAAGATCTTCAAATTTTGGGTAAACAAAAATGATAGTACATAATGAAAACTTCCTAGTTGTCTTAGGAGATTCCATAAGTCTATCTGGTGTTGTCGACACCCATACTTTATCTATAAGAACTGTTGGCAGATACATAAATTGGGTTAGTCGTAGGTGTACTTCCCCCAAATGTTACTTTTTTTTGGGACTTGACCTTATCCATCCTTAGTCCAGACTTCTCTTGTACCCTTCTTGATACCCATCACTTACCACTAATACCCATATCTGTAGACACGTATTGGGGACTACTATTGGCAGCTTAGTCAAGATTTCGCCACATCTGTGAATCATTACCTTAATCCTTATTCCCCAATATGTACCTAAAAGCTTTTTGTAAAGGGTAATTATGCCCAACTCCATTTTCGTGCCATGATTAGTGTAAGTGGACAATTATGGCCATCCATTATATGTTTAAACATGTTTATAATAAAAGGTATTTTGGTAAATTAGAAATTAAGTTATAATTTAATAAAACAAGACCAAATTCATTTCATTCATCTTTGTTATCAACCAAAAATAGAAAAGAAAATAAGGGCTTGAAGCTTTCATGGTTTTAGCACACTCTTAGCTTGATTAAGGTACGATTTTAGCTCGATTTTTGATGATTTCTTATGTTTTTATGATCGTTGCTTTGTATTTTAGCTAGCCCGTACCTTAGATTTTGAAACTGTTAAAGATTTAACATATTGCCATTATTGAATACTTGAGTAATTTGATGGTTGATGTTGGATTTTGATTAATTGTTAATAGTTAAACTAGTTTTGTAAAGTGATTTTTGACAAAAAAGTCAAAAAGGGATTAATTTGTAAAAATGTAAAATTAGGTGGTTAAAAGTGTGAAATAATGAAAGATATGGGCTGCTAGGAGTGCTTATAAAATTTGGCTAGACATGGGTTGTACTAAATTGCATGAATTTGCAATTTTATGTGATAAGGATTAAATTGTAAATAATGTAAAAGTATAGGGGCAAATGTGTAAATTTTCCAAAATATGAATTATGGACTAAATTGAATAGGTTGAATGCTGAATGTATTGAATTTGATAATATATAGATCAAGATAAGCCAAGATCGAGTTTAGATTGGGGAAAAAGGAAGATTGACGAATAGCCGATAATTTTTATCCGAGCGATACGAGGTAAGTTCATATAATTAGAATCAAACTTTTAAATACTTGTATTTATTTGAAATGTATGTATATAATTGAGAAATTGATATAACTGGATCATGAGTGCCTAATTGATATAGACTTATGGTTACCAAGCCCTGTTTGAACCATATGAATTCGTAGGATACGAGTGGCATGTCACTAAGGTTATCGTTTTGGTCAAGCTCCTGCATTTGTTGTGGACTCGCCACAGCTTGTATGAGCTTACTGATATACCAGCTCGTAAGAGCTTACTGTTCTCAACTCGTATGAGATTACTGATTCAGCTTGTCAATGCTTACTGTTTCAGCTCAATAGAGCTTATTGTCCATCAGCTCAAGAGGAGCTTACTGATCATGGCTCAAAAGAGCGAAAATGATAATGAATCGACGGAATACTTATGTATATTACCCGAGTATCCTTTGAAGTTCTAATGGGTTCAACAGGCATAAATATTGTTTATATTGATGAATACTATTATTGAGTCAATTATTGTTTATATGATTGAGAGTGAAATGTTGAATATGATGTCCATGATATATGAATTTGGTATGATAAATATATATTGAGATAATGGATGATTTCATGTATTTATATGACTAACCTATTGATGAATACTTGTGTTGGGCATTTGGAAATTGTAATGAGTTTACCTTATTTATTTATCTTGACTTGGTACAAATCGTAAGTTTAATTCTGAATTATACGAGCTTACTAAGCTATAAAGCTTAGTTTGTTTCTTTTTCTATGTTTTATAGAGGTTCGTTAGTTTTCTCGTTTCGAAGAAGTCAGAGTTTCACATCACACTATCCAATTGTCATTGGTACTTTTGAACTTATGGATAATTGTAAATATGGCATGTATAGGCTAGTTTTAAAGATGAGAAATATGGTTACTTGAGATTATGATTTTGGTATATTTTGTGTAAAGGTTAAGCCATGTGATTTGGCTAATCTTGATAGTATGTTTTAGTATGTTTTGTCAAATGTTTGATGGAATGGAAAATATGCAAATGTGTCGCATTCTTTGAAAGATATATATGAATGGAAGATGTATGATATTAGTTAAGCATTTGAATGGTAGGAAGAAATGGCATTATACGTGTATGAATTGTTATGGAATGGCTATCTATTGAGTTGTAAAAAAGTTATCATTTATGCTTGTGTATGCTGGTGAAAATAGGGTGGCAAAATGGCTTTGAAAATAGCCTATTTTTGTCCACACGGGCAGGGACACGGGCATGTGTCTCAACTGTCTGTGACACATGGTCTGGTTACACGGCCATGTGTCCCCTGGTGTTTAAACAGAATTGAAGTCAGTATGCTCCACATGGCCTCACACACGGGTGTGTGACTAGTCGTGTGATACAAGTCAGTATACCCCCTAAATGGCACATGACCTAGCATATGGGCGTGTGACTTGGCTGTGTTGATAAGTCAGTATACTACAGTTTTCACACGACCTGACACACGGGCGTGTCTTCGGCCGTGTGATGCAAGTCAGTATGTATGCCCTGTGTCCACGTGGTCTATGACACGGGCGTGTCTACTAGCTATGTGAGGCACACGGTCTGTTCACACGGGCATGTGACCCTTGAAATGTAAAAATTTTTCTAAGTTTCCAAAATTTTCATATGTTATCGGTTTAGTCTAGAACCACTTCTAAAGCAAGCTTAAGGCCTCATAGGCTTTGATTAGGGACAATATGATTGTATTGAATGATATTTGTGTATGAATGTATAAATGTATGAATGTATGATATTTGGATATTAAATGATGTGTATTGATCTGTAATACCTCGTAACCCTACTCTGGTGACGGATACGAGTTAGGGGTGTTACAAGAAGTGTCTAATTGCTATGAAATTTTAAATTGAAGGTCCTTAAATGGTAATTAGACCATTATACTTTAAGTTGGACAAAAATGAACATGGTTAGATAAAATTTCAAAGTTTTAAGTGAAGGGCATTTTGGTCATTTGGTAAATAAAGACAAAAATAACTAATAAAAAGATATCATCTTTTCTAATTTCATCCCTCATGGCCGAATGTCTCTAAAGAAACCATAGCTAGGGTTTTCCAAGCTCTCAAGCTTGATTGTAAGTCCGTCTTTGTCCCGTTTTTGATGATTTTTATGTTTTTGTGAATTTTGTAGCTTGATTTAGCTATTTCAAGGACTAATTCGAAAGAAAATCAAAGTCTAAAATTTTACCCATGTAGAATATTTGTGTATTTTGATTTCTAATGGTAGAAAAAGTATGTTTGATGTTAGATAAACAGAATTTACCAAGTGATTTTTGATGAAAATGTCAAATAGGGACTTATTTGTAAAAATGGTAAAATGTGTGTAAAAATATTAATAAATGAAAATTGTGGGCTGTTATGAGTACTATTAATATTTAGCTAGGCTTGGGTAATGAAGAAATCGAATGAAAATCATTTTACGAGCCTAGGGAATAAAATGTAAAAAGTTGAAAAGTTAGGGGAAAAATGTAATTTTTGCCATAAGGTGTTTTTGGGATTAAATTGAATAATGTGATAATTGAATAACTTAAATTTGATATTATATATCAAGAAAGATGAGGTTTTGACCTAGACCGGGAAAAGAACAAAGTGATGGACTAAATCGAACAATTAACCATTTTGTACTAAGGTAAGTTCGTATGTTAAAAATAAGCTTTAGAATAATTGTATTTAAATGCTTTAATATTGCATGAATTGTATGTTTGATTTTGTGAATGAGTATAATTCTACGAACGAGTTCAATGACAAATCGTCAAGCAGAAATCATGTCTGAATCTTAGGAATAGGGTAGGATACAAGTGACATGTCACTAGGGTCATTATGTGATATATGATTATGTGATTCAGGTGCTGGTCTTGTGCTTCTTACCGGTGGCTTAGTATACCAGCATATGTTGCGGATACTTGACAGCTTGTGTGAGCAGCACCGTGTAGCTACGTCTTGACTGATAGCTTGTGTTAGCAGGCTCATCGATAACTCGAGAGTGAGCGATTATGTGATATGAGACTTAGGCTTTGGCTACATATGTCGCACTTAGTGTGCAAAATTTCCCGAGTATCTGACATTATTATTCCGAGTGGTTCACAGGTATGTCAAAGATGAGAAAATGTGTAAATTCATTTCGAGATGGCTTAGGTATGTACATAAAGCTCATGCTTATTAGAAGTGTGAAATGATGAATATGAGGTAAGTTTTGTGATGGAATAGATTATGATCATGAAAATATGGTAGGTTTACATTTAATTATGTTATATTATTTGAATGTTATGTGCATGGTAAGGTTGCTTATTTCTTGCATACAAGCTTACTAAGCTATATAGCTTACTCTGTTTATTTTCTATGTTATAGTGTCACCAAGCTAGCTCGGATCAGAGATCGTCGGAGATTCGCCTCACATTATCAAAACTGTTATTTTGGGTATTTGATGATCTTAGCAATTTGAAAGTATGGCATGTATAGGGACTTGGTCATTTTGTTATATGTGTCATTTGATTTGGCCAAATGTATTGGCTTATATTTGTTTAAGTTGATTTGGTATTTAGCCATGTAATTGGCTCATTTTGGCTAAAATGGTTGTAAGCCCATTTATATATATATGTGCCAATGTCTTCATTTTGGCTAAAATGGTTGTAGGCCCATTTATATATATATGTGCCAATGTCTTTAGTGTTATGATCATGGTATGCTTAATGAATGTGAAATGTTTAGAAATGTGATTTATGGCATGAATGTGTAATGTTGGAAATGTGACCTATTGATGAGATGGTGAATTTGTGTAAAATTAGGTAACTTGAAAGTAGTTAAATGAAGCCTAATGAATGTGAAATTGGCATGATTGAGTTAGGGAAAAATAAATGTTATGAGCATGATTCATGTTGGTATTACTTTGGCATTTGTTGGTCATAATTGTGTATGTTTTTGCTTGCCTAAATATATTGTGTTTTGTGCCATTGAATTGGTGTAAGTGTTTGTGCAAATAAGGGTGGCAAATGGTTTGGTAAATAGCCTTTATTTTGTCCACATAGGTAGACACACGGGCGTGTGTCGAGGCCGTATGTGACACACGGTCTGCCCCATGGGCGTGTGTTCTGGCCGTGTGTCCCCTGCACCTTAATTTTGTAACACCCTGATTTTGGAACTAGAAGTAATGGGCCTTGAGTTTGGGATCAGTTAGAAGGCCGCTTGAATAAAAGAAAGGTGTTTAAATATTTTATAATTGTTAAATTATTTAGGAAGGGTTGGTAGTGTGGAAAAAGTCCTGGGTTTGATCCAGGGCTTTAGCAAAATTTTGCATTTTCTTCTAAAAAACCCTGAGTATTATGTGGAAGGCTTCTTAATAAGGCCTGGTAAAATTAGCACAATGGAGCATGTGGCCTAGTGGCAAAAGGCGTGGGTGGAAAGCAGGAGGTCTAGGGTTCAAGTCCTGGCCTTGGCAAAAATTTTTTATTGCGCATAAGATTAGTAGGGAAGCTAGCGTTTAGGCTTTATAAGTATGTTAGGTGGGAATTTGACACAAAGATGTGCTTGGCCCAGTGGCATGGTGGCGTTAGGAGTAAGGAGAGGTGTTGGGTTCAAGTCGCAACATGAGCAAAAGTTGTGGGTTTTTTTTAGACAACTTGGAGGTCGGCAGAAAGAGTTTATAATTAATTGGGGAGGAGAAATGACACAAAAGAGCTTGTGGCTTGGTGGCAAGGGACGTATAGCACAACCAAGAGATCAGGGGTTTGAATCTGAATGGTAGCAAATATTTTTAGGATAACCAGGTTGCGAGTTAATAGGCTTTAAAAATAGTTAGGGATGGAATATGGCACAAGAGCGCCTGTGGTGCAGTGGCGTGAAGCATGCTATGGTTATGAGAGGGAGCAGGTTCGAATCCCTGGCCTGGCAAAGTTTAAATTTTTATTATTTAAGAAAACTGAGGCTTAGGCATATAAGCCTTATAATTAATTGTGACCAAATGGTAGCCTAAGAAAGGATGCGGTGTAGTGGCCAGCAGCGTGTAGGGAGGTAGAGTAACCTTGAGGTCTGGAGTTTGAGTAGAGGCGTGTGCAAAGGGAGAATTTAATTTTGCTACTCAAGTGCTGTACAGTGGAAGCAATTTGAATGCAATTGAAATTGGAATTTTTGGCTAAAATCAAGGGGATTAGGATGAGGATTAAGTGTAGATATGATGGTGATAAAATTGGAGAATTTGAAGGGAAATTATCTTGACGAGTTTAAGTCAATCGAGGAGTGTAGGTGTATTTTTATTTATTTATTTATTTTTAGTATAAATATATGTGTCATATGGGTGAGTAAGGGCATTTGTTGTTTTTGTGTGCTTCATTCGCATATCACCTCATCTTTTCTTTAAGCCAAACTCTTGATCTTTTCTTCCCTATTTTAATCGAATCAACCTCTTCCCTCTTCAACTTAGCTGACTGTTTCTTTTCATTTAAAAGCCGATTCATACACTTTGGGGGTTTGATTTCTTGTTGGCAAGCAATCTCGCAATCGGTAAGTGAATTAGATCTTCTTCGACTTTTGTTAAATATTTCTAAGTTCTTTCGTTTCTATACTCTTAAAAGTCGATTCTTCTTTATTCTTTCCAAAACTTTCGTTAACCTACGATTTCTCCATTTATTTCTCTTTTTCCCTCTCATTTAAAAGTGTGATCGCTGATGGAAAAATGGGGTTCTAGCAGAGAGGTTAGGATAGAGGCTCCCAAGTTTAAGCGACGTAAGGTGTCAGCCGTTAGGGACTTTTCGCCTGGATGCAAAAGGGGGACTACGTCAGATTTTGAGTTACATAGGTAGATTGCAGTCGATCAATCTAGTCAAGGCAAGTATATATGGTTCTTCGGTAAGTAGTGGATTTATTTTGAATTAATGGAATGTGACTAATGGAATATAACGTTGAATATAGGTTCGGGCGATTATGAATACTTAGTACTCCAGGTGATAAGGTGTGTACTTCTACCCTATGATAACTTGATATAAAGCCGAAGGTGTGTACACACACTGCACACACAAGTAGATCGGCAAAAGCCAAAATGTCGAAAAGTCGAAATGCTGAAAAGCTGAAAGTTTGACTACGGCAGTCTTACGAGTGTGTGAACACCCGTGAGATGAAAACTGATAGGTTGTCTGAGGCCCCATGAGCAATTCCATGGGCTTGGGCTGTGAATTGGCCAACCAGGCCAAAATAGGCTTAATGAGCCTGATAGGCTGTTGGGCCCATAATAGCCAAAAATTGATAATTGATGCTATGTGATGAAAAATCGTATGTGAGCATGACTATAAATGTGATTTGGGCCTAATGGGCCATATAAATATGATTTGGGCCTAATGGGTTATATAAATGTGATTGGACCTAATGGGCCATAACAAGTATGTGAACTTGACTGGGCTTTGTAAGGGGTTTTGGGCCTGGTATATGATGACTACATAAAACTTAATTAATTAATTGCGACCGTGGACTAATCATAAGGTTAAGGTGTGGCAATGGTTATATGCATGTTTAGGTTGGATCTAGCGAGACCTTGGTACTTAAGCGGTCTTAATGACTCACCTCCTCTTCTCTTGAATCCTACTTGGTGCATAGTATTCGTTCATCTTAGCTCACGGGATTTGTTAACGGGCCAAGGTAAGTGAAAATCGTAATAAAAGAAAAAATTACCAAAATGCCCCTAAGGGCGAAAATGACCAAAATACCCCTAGGTGTTGAATGTAAGTTTTATGGATGTGACATGCATACATATGATATTCTGCTTAGGTTGCATATGGGTTGGCAATTATGGAACGAAGGAAGTATATGAGGATAGCGTAGTTGCTTGACAATCGAGGATCCACCGACGGCTTTTAAACCCAATGTGTAAATGAAGGTAGTTCCGCAACCGAGCTATTATGGATGTGTATCGATTGGGTGGGTCGATATTTATATCCCCACATGATGTGTCGAGGGACAGAGCTGGTGTGTAGTGGATGGATTACTTGGATGGGATTGCACTGCATTGCATTTCATGTATGATATTGTTGTGATATTATTGCGATGTGGGCTTCGGCCCAACCGAGGCTAATTTGGGCTAAGGCCTAAAGACCACCGTTATTGAATTGGGCTCTAGCCCAAAATAACTAATGATTGCTTTTTACTCGTTGAAGGTTGTACACACTGAGTTTTCGAAACTCACCCCCCTCCTTCTAAACTTTTAAGGTGATCCTAAGTAGGCGGTTCGACAGATGGAGGGACTCGGAGGTAGCCAACTAGCATAAAAAGTTTAGACTTAGTCTTTATGTAATTTTTAATATATTGACTTTAAATTATTTCTATTTGATTTGGGTTGTAACAAGGTCTTTCCTCTGGCTAATATTTCAAATTAGGATTATTATCATTTTTTTTATGCTTTATATTTATTATAAGTAGAACGTGGTTTCCTAAACCATAACTGTTTTTAAATACTACGTTTTCGCAACTCCATTTTTAAATGACGAGTTTTCATAAAATCATATGTTCTAAATAAAGCTTCCGCAACTGAAAAGAGATTTTACAAATTAATTAAGGTTTTTTCATTTTAAGGAAGTGTTTCCAATGAAAACAAGGTTTTCGCTAAAACACTTCAATATGACGTGCCAGATTCGGCCATAACGTCTGGGCCGGGTTTGGGTTGTTACAAATTTTGAGAAACAGAATGCTCAGAATTGAGCACACAGCAAAGACATGGGCATGTGTCTCAGCCGTGTGGACGGCACAGCCTCGAACACGGGCATGTGCCCTGGCCATGTGAAGTCTGAACTTATTTTGTGAAAATTAATTTTCCACAGGCCTAGCACACAGGCGTGTAACTTGGCCGTGTGATCTCAATTTGTTCATACGTTACAAGTCAGAGAGTTACATGGGTCGGGACATAAGCATGTGTGACCACACGGCCAGCCTACACGGGCATGTCCCATATCCACACGGGTGTGTGACCCCTGTATAATGGAAGATATTCTATGTTGCATAAAAATTTCTAAAGTTCTCAGTTTAGTCCCGAACCACTTCCAAAGCACGTTTTAAGCCTCGTAGGCTTGTATTAGGGACCTTATGATTATTTGAAAATGGTTTTAATTTGGACGCAAATTTATGACTCGGGATTGTATGATTGCTTGTGATGTGAATCCGGTAATGCATCGTACCCTGTTTCAGCGTCGAATACAAGTAAAGGGTGTTACAAATTTGGCCAAATGTATTGGCTTATATTTGTTTAAGGTAATTTGGTATTTAGCCAAGTAATTGGCTTATTTTGGCTAAAATGGTTGTAAGCCTATTTATAAAAATATTTGTGTCAATGCCTTTTGTTTATGTGTTTTGTAATAGTTCACTATATACTTATCTACAACTATATAGCTTTGTTGTTAAATGATTGAGTTTGGTTCATTGGTATGCTAGAAGATCTATATGATAGAATGCATATTAATGGTAGTCATATTGAAGCTTGAAGAATGTGAGTTTGGTATGATTTGGTTTAGTAAAATATAATGTTGTAATTATGTTAGGTATTGAAATGACATGTTTTAGCCTTGATTGTGGATGTTTTGGTTGTCTAAGTATGCTATGAATTATGCCATTTGTTTTTATGTATGTGTGTACAATGAGGGTGGCAAATTGGCTTGGTAGATAGCCTTTATTTTTGTCACACGGGTAGACACACGGGTAGACACACGGGCGTGTGTCTAGACCGTGTGCGACACACACCTGCCCCATGGGCATGTGTTTCGACCATGTGTACCCTGCACCTTAATTTTGAGAAATAGAATGCTCAAAATTGAGCACACGGGCATGTGTCTCAACCGTGTGAGGGACACGGCCTCGGACATGGGCGTATGTCCTGGCCATGTGAAGTCTGCACCTATTTTATGAAAATTAATTAATCACATGGCCTAGCACACGGGTGTGTGGCTTGGCCGTGTGACTTCAATTTGTTCATGCATTACAAAATAGAGAGTTACACAAGTTAGGGACATAGGCGTGTGTGACCACACGACTTTCCCACACGGGCGTGTTCCAAACCACACGGGCGTGTGACCCCTGTACATGACAAAAAATTCCTATGTTCTCGGTTTATTTTTGAACCACTTCCAAAGCATGATTTGGGCCTTGTAGGCTCGTATTAGGGACTTTATGACTGAAAGCAAATGGTTTTAAATTTGGTTGAAATTTATGACTCGAAATTGTATAATTGTTTGTGATGTAAGTCCGGTAATGCCTCGTAACCCTGTTTTGGCATCGAATACTAGTGAGAGGTGTTACATTTAATGGTATCAGAGCTACGATTTAGTCGATTCTCAGACTAATGTAGCATGTGTGAGAGTCTAACTATACATGCCATATATATAATTGGTGATAGTGTGATGACTCCTGACAATTTAAATTGTATTTTCATATAGTAAATGGATCCCGACCGAGATGTAGCTGATGATGTTGAAAGTGATGCGCCGACTCCCGCCCAAGGGACAGGGCCATCTGAAAGTAGACCAGTAATAGTTAGTCAGGGTGGAGAGGTGACCGCGTGATTCGTAACAAGTAATAAATATTTATAATGAAGATCAAACCTAGACTAACTATTATCATGACAAAAAGGCAAGCGCACCTATCGAACAGTAGTATAGTAATGGCAAGACCGGGATATTGTACCCAAGGGAACCAAAAGTACTAGTAATAACTATCTTTTTATTATCTAGCCTAAGAATAAAAGGGTTTGTTTATTAAACTAATTATCTGAACTTAATTAACTAATTTAATTAAAGCGAAGAGAGAATTTGGAAAAAGACTTGAAGAGAAGCAATTAATATAGACGACACGCAAGGAGGAATCCACCTAGATTTCACTTGTTATCTGACTCTGAACCGGATGATTTATTCACTTGACTTGTTCCATAGAGATCCCTAAGTTTAGTTATTATCCCTATTCAAGACTAATAACATCTAATTCCTCGATTGAATAACTAAGACTCTTCTCCAATTAACACTCTAGGGTTATATTAACTAGATCTATGGATCCCCTTATTAGGTTTCACCCTAATCTGGCAAAATCTCGTAACCCTATTTCTAGGCGTTCAATCAACTTCGCTTAATTATGTCAAATCTACTCTTAGGCGGGGTCTATTCCTCCTCTGTATAAGCACATCAAATCATGAATTAATACCCGAAATATTAACTCAAGCATTAAGAACACATAATTAAGAACAAATCAAGTATTTATCATACAATTCAGATAATAATAACAAGATCCATCATAAGTTTTATCTCCCTTAGGTATCTAAGGGGTTTAATTCATAATAAAATAAGAGTACATCTCAAAAGTATGAAAATAGCAAAACATGAAGAAAACTCTAAAACCCCTGAAGGAATTCTGAGAGAGATCTTCAGTATTGGAGTAGCTCTGGCTTTTGAGATGGATCGTCTGGCTTCCTTCAAGTAATTCCCGGCGTGTGGCTCTGTGTTCCAGAAAAGTTCTGGAGAACGAGCCTTCTTTCTAGGTCATACTTAGGGTGTTTATATAGGATTTTGATTGGCTTTCTTCCCCCCTAAGTATCCTTTTTTCGTGTAAAATACAACTCCTTGAAAAAGGGACACGCTTGTGTGCCACAACCGTGTGACGTGGTTGCCAGGCCGTGTGAGTCGTGTAAACCTTGGTCGACACCCTCGAAAGGCACGGGCGTGTGAGCTGCCTGTGTGGCAAGGCTTAGGCTGTGTGGTCTTCTCAATTTGGTCTGTTTTGTCCCATTTTTAGTTCATTTTTGGCTCTTTTTGACTCTTGGTGCTCTCTTGGGTACAAAACATGAAATAACTGGATTAAGAGCACCAAAATCCACAAATCTAGTAGTAAACATCCATAAATTTGCTAAGTATTTGGGGTAAAAACATGTATCATTTGGCGTTTATCAAGAGGCTAGGGAAGCCTTCTTCCAAAGGATGAATGGGTGGTTTGCCAAGTTTGTTTGAACAAATCTGGCTGCTCAACATCCTCCGCCCCAACCTAAGCCCCAATTGGTTCTTGTAGCTCCTCAAAGTATGGAATTGTTAAGACTAAACAAGCCTCCAGTTGATAAGATTAGAAAACAAGGGGATGAAGAATTTAGAGCTAATGTTGACGATGATCTCGAGAGAGCGGAGTTTTGGCTTGAGAACTCTATCAGGGTATTTGATGAGCTTTCTTGCACACTGAATGAGTGCTTGAAATGTGTTGTATCACTTCTGAGGGACTCGGCATATCAATGGTGGAATACTCTTGTATCAGTGGCGCTGAGAGAAAGAGTTAACTGGGAATTCTTTCAAGATGAGTTCAGAAAAAAATATATCAGTCAACGGTTCATTGATTAGAAATGTAAAGAGTTTTTAGAGCTGAAACAAGGTTGTATTTCTGTGACTGAATATGAGCGACGTTAGGTTCAGTAAGTATGCTCAAGAATGTGTTTCCACTGAGGCTATCATGTGTAAAAGATTCGAAGATGGGTTGAATAAGGATATCAAACTGTTAGTTGGGATTTTAGAGTTGAAAGAATTTGTTGTGCTAGTCGACCAAGCATGTAAGACCCCTCACCCGGGCACGATGCCGACACCGGGCACGATGCATTACCATTCAAAAATCACATATATACGTACAAGTCAGATTATACGAGCCCGTTAAAACTTAAAACTTTTTCAAACTTTGTCTAAAACTTCTTATCATGGGCCTACAAGGCCCAAAACACCTTTTAGAAGCCAGTTGGGACCAACTCGGGTCCTTTAACCAGCACTAGGAAAATGACCTTTGAAACAGGGCACACACCCATGTGGACGGACAAAACGCCCATATGGAACTTGAACATGGTCGTGCTGATGGCCCGTGTGGCAGACACAGCCTAAGCACCTAGGGACACGCCCGTGTCCTATACCCGTGTAGATTTATTTTTCAATTTGAACCTAGCACACGCCCGTGTCCCTCACACGGCCTCGACATGCCCATGTCTCAGCCCGTGTTCAAAAACCTTAACATTTTTTCTGATGTCAGCACTCCTTAAGGGTCACACGGCCAAGGCACATGCCGGTGTGCTAGGCCATGTCCTTCACACGGCGAGACACACGGTCGTGTCTCTACCCTTGTGTTTACTACCATGCATACTGACTTGCAATTTTTATGTGCAGAGGACACACGGCCGGACAACACGCCCGTGGGGTTGGCCGTGTGTGACACACGCCCGTGTGTTTACCCGTGTAGACAATATGAGGCTATCTACCAAGCCTTTTGCCACCCTGAAACACAATCTAATGCCAACCAACATATCAAAATCTAACTTAATATGATTTCTCAACCAAGCAACCATAGCTAATGCTTATATACATTTCATATACTCAAACATGCCAACAATTTCACATTCATGAAAGACTATCTTGCATTCATATAATAACTTTCAATATTAACCATTTTTCATGGCCTTATATAAAATGAATCAGACGCTAAAGTAAGCCATCACATTTGGCCAGTTACTAATGACACAAAACTTAAAAGTCTAAGTTCCTATACATGCCATATTCAAAATAAAAAATCTAATTATACAGAGTGCTTCAGCTGATAGTGTGATCAATGCCTCCGACGTCTGTTGATCCTCGAGCTAGTTAGGCGGCACTATAAGAAAATGGAAAAAAGAAGGAGTAAGCATAAAGCTTAGTAAGTTGCATGCAATTAAATATAATTCGAATAGGTACCTGTACCACTACAACATGGTTATACTCTTCTCGTTTAAATTAAACTGAAATTCTCACCGTTGAACCATTTGGAGTGCTATCGGATATTCATTAAGCCTCAAACATAGGACATGATGCCGATGCCATGTCCCAGACATGGTCTTACACTGGCTCACACGTCAAGTCAATGCCATGTCCCAGAAATGATATTACAATGACTCTCACATATTCATGCAGATGCCATGTCTCGGACTTGGTCTCACACTGACACATCTTGTAGCCGATGCAAGTCCTAGACATGTCTTACACTGGCTTACATCTCGAGGTCAATGCATGTCCCATACATGTCTTACACTAGCTCTTGTCTCAATGCCGATGCCATGTCCCAGACATGGTCTTTCACTGGCTCTCATAATGTGGCCGATGCATATCCCAGACATGTCTTACACTAGCGCACAAATGACCTAAATGTCATGGCATGAATATCTGATTTATTCCTAAGGTTCACCCGGGAGTTCTATTATCTCAATTATCATAACATATTTTCATTACCACAATTAAGCAATTTATGCTATAAAGTTTCATGCACAATCGATAACAATGTAATTGCATTATTTACACACAACTTATCTCGAATTACAAAATGTAGACGATTAGTTCGGCTTAGTCCACTTGCTTTGCTTTTCCCGGTCTAGGCCCAGATTTTGTAATTCTTGATCTATAATGATAAAATTCACAAATTTAATCATTTTATTAATCTAGGTACTCAACAATTTAAAAATTGGGCAAAATGACCATTTTGCTCATAGACTTTTACAAAATGACCATTTTACCCCTAGGTCCAAAAATCGATTTTTATCGAATTTTGTCATATCTTAAGCCTAGTCGAACCCTTTTTACTCTTATAGCAACTAAAAATTTCCATTATTTCTCACATATATCATATAATTTTCAACTTATGCAAAATGGTCCCTAGTTAGGGTTTCCATGAAAACTACTTCACCAAAGTTGTTTCTTACACAACCATAACTCATATTCTTCCATAAAATTTTAGTTAACAACACATATGCTTTCATGGAAAAACCCTAGACTCTCAACCATTTTGCAAAATAGTCCCCTTATTAGAAAGCTTATGTTACAAGGGGTCCAAAAATACAAAAATCATCAAGAATAACCTTTTAAATGACTTACTTGCAAGAGATACCAATGGCTGATATTTTGAACTCTATAAACCCCCTTTTTGATGCTGAAAATTAGTGAAGAAGAAGAAATGAAAAGACGAAGCCTTTTGTTTTATTTTAATATTCTTACTAGTCAAAATAGGTCACCAAAACCTCACCTAATTTTGACTTCCTTGTCTCACGGCCAGCCAAGCACTTTTCTAGGGTCTATTTGCCCTTTAAAGACCACCAATTTATGATACATGGCAATTTAACCCCCTTATCTATCAAATTAAGACTTTTGCACTTTATGCGATTTAGTCCTTTTTTACAATTAGCTCTCAAACGCTAAAATTTCTTCACCAAATTTTATATGCACTAATATAAACATGCTATAACACCAAAATAATAATAAAATACTTTCTCTAACTTTAGATTGGTGGTATCAAAACCACTATTTTGATTAAGCCCAAAATTGGGCTGTTACAATTCTCCCCCCTTAGGGATTTTTGTCCCCGAAAATCTTACCGATGGATAAGTTTGGGTATTGGTCTCTCATAGTCTGCTTAGGTTCCCAGGTGGCTCCCTCGACTCCATGTCAATGGCACAAAACTTTCAAGAGTGCTATACTTTTATTCCTCAGTTGTTTGACCTCCCGAGCCAAAATTTTAACTGGCTCCTCACCATAAGTCATATCCGACTGAATCTAAACCTCAGTTGGCGTGATCACATGCGAAGGATCCGACCTATATCAACGTTACATGGACACATGAAACACGTCGTGAATCTTTTCCAACTCTGAGGGCAAAGCCAATCTGTAGGAAACAGGCCTTGCTCTCTCGGTAATCTCATAAGGTCCTATGAAATGAGGACTCAGCTTGCCTTTTCTATCGAATCTGAGGACCTTCCTCCATGGAGATACCTTCAAAAACACCTTATCATCGACTTGAAACTCGATCTCCTTTGGTTTCAAATCCGCGTAAGATTTTTGTCTTTCCGAAGCGGCCTTTAAACACTCACGGATTACTCTTGTTTTCTCTTCAATCTCTTTATCTAAGTCAACCCCGTGTATCTGATTCTCTCTCAGCTCGTTCCAATACAAGGGTTTTCGACACTTATGCCCATACAAAGCCTCATAAGGTGCCATTTTCAAACTCGACTGATAACTATTGTTGTAAGCAAATTCAACCAGCGGTAAATATTTTTCCCAACTTCCTTGAAACTTGAGAACACAACACCGCAACATATCTTCTACAATCTGAATTACTCTCTCCAACTATCCATCGGTTTGCAGGTGGAAAGCTATGCTAAAGTTCAACTTTGTTCCCAAAGCCTATTGTAATTTCTTCCAAAACCTCGAGGTAAACCTAGGGTCTATTTGAAATAATCGACAAGGGCACTCTATGAAGTCTCACAATTTTGGAAATGTACAAGTTGGCTTAGCTTATCGAGTGAGAAGTCTGTATCTATCGGGATAAAGTGAGCCAACTTCATCAGTCAATCAACCATAATCCACACAGTATCTTTCTTCCTCAGGGTTACCGGTAAACCCGTCACAAAGCCCATAGTAATCCGATCCCACTTCCACTTCCAGACCATGATAGGTTAAAGTAAACCTGAAGGTACTTGGTGTTCAGCTTTCACTTCTTGACAAATTAGACACTTAGAAACGAACCCTGAAATGTCTCTTTTCATTCCCGACCACCAGTACATTTTCTTCAAGTCATTGTATATTTTTACACTACCCGGGTGATACAAACAACCACTATGTGCCTCTCTTAAAATCTTCTGAATGAGCTCATTATCCTTGGGCACACAAATTCTGTCTCGGTATATCATACAACCATCATTACCAATTCAAAATTCTGATTCATTTCCCGCCTCACACTGAGCCATCTTAGCTAGCAAGTCTTTATCACCTTTCTGAGCCTCACAAATATCTTAAAGGAACGTAGGTCTAGCCCTGATCTCATTGAGAATCGAGCCATCATCAATTCAGTTAACTGAGTATTCATAGCCCTCAAGGCAAACAATGATTTCCTACTTAAAGCATCGGTGACTACATTCACCTTCCCCGGGTGGTAGTCAATCACTAATTTGTAATCCTTTATCAACTCTAGCCACCTTCGTTGCCGTAGATTCAAATCCTTCTAAATCATCAAATACTTGAGACTTTTATGGTCGGTGAACACTCAACATCTCTCGCCATACAAATGGCATCTCCAAATTTTCAATGAGAATACGATGGCGGCCAACTCTAAATCGTGTGTCAGGTAATTCTTCTCGTGTGGCTTTAGTTGTCTTGAGGCATAGGCTATTAGCTTGCCTTCTTGCATGAGCATGCACCCTAACCTATTCAAGGATGCATCACTATACACCATAAACTCTTTTCCTAGTTTCGGTTGCACTAAGACTGGGGCCTCTGTCAACAAAACCTTTAGTTTCTCGAAACTCTATTGGCACTTATCATTCCATTCGAACTTGACCTCTTTTTGTAACAGTCTAGTCATTGAAGTAGCTATTGTAACACCCCGTACCCGAGACCGTTGCCGGAGTCGGACACGAGGGGTTCACAGGCTAAATTCGCTTACTATCGCAGTCCATTTTAAATTTTTCCATACAGCTGGCTAACTGTGTCGCTGTCACCTTAAAAATCATATCTTGAGTTTCACAAATTGAAAATCAGTTTCGTGATTTTTTTCTGAAACTAGACTCCTATTTCCATCTACATATTTTTTTCTAGAATTTTTGGTTGGGCCAATTAGTACAGTTTATTAGTTAAAGTCTCCCCTGTTACAGCGTGCGACTACACTGATCTTCATGTATTACAATTCGGATATCTCCCTGTACAGGGCTTCAATACTGATGCCGTTTGTTTCTATAGAAACTATACTAAGAGAGGAATCTATACATATATGGCATGACTCCTAATTATCTCTGGTTAATTTATAATGAATTTCCAAAGTCGGAACAGGGAATCCAGAAACCGTTCTGGCCCTGTCTCACGAAAACCTAATTATCTCTTAACATACCACTCATATGACCGTTTCGTTTCTTCCATATGAAAGTGGATTCATCAAGTTTCATTTAAATAATTTATTCACTATTTAATTCTATTCCTACTATTTTTAGTGATTTTCCAAATCTACATCACTGCTGCTGTCAGCATCTGCCTTTAAGGTAGACTTTACCTATTTCATAGTTTCCATGATTCAACTAGCCCTTTTAGCATAAATAGCACAAATTATGATAGTGATTGACCATTCCCATGGCCAATACTTGTTAAGCATATCCACACCTCTCAATAACCATATCCATACTAAATGATTATAACATTATGCTCAAACATATATAAGCCATTTTCACATGGCTATCCAAAATTATACAAATCCAAAGGGTCCATGACCCACTACAAAAGGGTAGTCCTATACATGCCATTTTCAGAGTTCAACCAAAAGTGTACCAAACGGGCTTTGATAGTGTGGGCGACTTCGACTTCAATAATCCCGAGTCCGATAGCTGACGAACCAAAATCTATAAAACAGAGATTCAAAGAACGGAGTAAGCATTTAATGCTTAGTAAGTTTTAAGCAAGACAAAGTGTTCTCAATCACTATTATTGGTCATTCATTTCAACTGTTCGATGAAGTTAATCTAGAGCTTCATCTCAATCTATAATATCATTAAACGCAACACTTGGCTGCCACATATATACTTTCGAATAATAATGACCTAGATGGTCAAATATTTCCAAAGCACATTCTCACATTTGGAGTTATAATATTAATCACATTTACCTACCTCTTTGATACTGATAATTCACCTCGAAATCACTCCACCGATGAGTTAGTAATACGTACCTGAACATCTTGAATACATAATACTTATTTGATGGTAACTTAATGCAGATACTCAATATCAAAGTCTTACTTGAATCCTAGCATTTAGCCGTCGGGTCTTTAAAGCTCGGATATAGTATGAGCACGAAGCCTACGGACATTAATCTGGATAATACTCTCGCATAAAGCCTGCGGGGTTTTAACCCGGATATAGTACTGACACAATTGCCCTTCGGGACTTATCACATTTATACACTTTCACATCCATCACATTGGCCACTCGGCCCTGTCACATATATACACTTTCACATTCATCACATCGGCCATTAGGCCTCATCACATATATACACTTTCACATTCATCACATCGGCTATTAGGCCTTATCACATATATACACTTTCACATTCATCACATCGGCCATTAGGCCTTATCACATATATATACACTTTCACTGTGACAGCCCAAAATTGACCCTAGTCGGGAAGTGGTTTCGGGACCGCTAAACCGAGTCACCGAAAGGTTTGAATGTGATGTTTATTGTCTAGAATATGTAATCATGAATGTGTGAAAATTTCAAGCTTCGATTTAGTCGATTGCATGTGAATTTAGTCAATAGGACTTATATGAGAAAATTTTAAAATGTGATAAGTCAATGCATGAGGACCTATTAGTGCATGTGGAAGAAAAAGGGGACTTGCATGGTAAGGAAAATAAAATAATAAGCATGATAATTAAATAATGAAAGGAAGGGTGATGAAAAAAAAAAGAAAAAAAAAATAATAATGGTCTCATGCATACACCCCATTGCCGTGAGCTAAAGGAAGGAAAAGAAAGGTTTTGTTCATCCTTTTTCAACCTCTTTTGACCGAAAATCCTAAGGAAGAGGATTAGGAGGAAGTTTGGCCATGCATGTAACTAGATTGAGGTATGTTTAATGTTATTCTTTGAGATTCATGTATATTTCAAGTTGTAAGTTCAAAATCTACCTAGCCATGGTTCAAACTTTGTTAAATGATGGAGATGACATTCGGCCATGAATGTTACGTTCTTGGTTGGTATTTTGATGTCTTTGGTGATGAGGTAAGGAGATGGTTGACTTTGGGTGTTTAATAAAAGGGTTTGGACGTGAGAGTGTGTGAGAAGTAGAAATGAGGAGTCTTAGCAACTCCATGAAGGTTCGGCCATGGTAGTTTGAGGATTAGAGATTTTATTTCTTGTTAAAAATTTGATGAATCCTAGTGTGTGAAGTGTTTGAACCAACTAAGGATTAATAGATGCATGGGTACAAAGTAGGAAGAATCGGCTACTATGGTTGACACCAATGCCGAATGTAAAGATGTTATAGTAAATAATGTATGTGATTTGAGTTGATAATGTGAAAAAGGATAATTAGATGTATTATAAATGATATAAAGATTTTAGAAATTATTTTGGTTAGGTGTGTGTATGATTAAGTATATTCGGTAATATACTTAAAGTGAGTACTTGATATTATATGGGAGTATGTATATTCGGCCACATGAGTAAATATATATATGATGTTAAATTTGATTATGTATAATGGGCATTAAGATGTGGAACTTAAGAAATGTAGTCATATGTGGAATTACATGATGTTATAGTTGACATTGTACACACATACATCCATTCGGCCATCAACATGAGTAATTAGTGAGGATGGTTGCCGAATATACAAACATACATAAGCATGTGAAATTGAATCATGAATGTTTAACAAGATGGTTAAACTAGTGAATTATTGATTAAGCTCAAGGAGCTAAAGGAGGAGAATCAAGCAAAGGCAAAGAAAAGATCACTGAGTAGCCGAATTGGAACCGTCTTACCCAACACAAGGTAAGTCATTAAGCATGTAGTTGGTATTATTTCAAATGGTCATAATGTTTATGTATTGATGCTGAATGGAATGAAAAAATATACATATATATATATATGCATGTACGTATGTGATGATGAAATTGTTGAATGAAAAGAAAAGAGGTAAGATGTACTGAGTTGTTGATCTTGGCACTAAACGTGCGGGTATAACCATTTATGACCATGAGATTGGCGCTAAGTGCGCGGGATTAAATTGTACAGCACTAAGTGTGCGATTTGACTATGTTGCACTAAGTGTGCGAAATGAATATGATGCACTAAGTGTGCGAATTGACCATGCGGCACTAAGTGTGCGAGTTTGACTATGTAGCACTAAGTGTGCGATTTGATTATATAGCACTGAGTGTGCGGACTCAATATACATTCGTGAATCATTATGGACACTATGTGTGCGACACTATTGAGTCGATCGCGGACAGCGGATCGGGTAAGTGTCTTGAGTACATGGCTAATAGGTGCTATGCTTATACTTGGTGTTGAGCTCGGTAAGTTTGAACCTATGTGACAAATATACTTGAAGTCACGTACATAAAATTTATCGTAGGATGGGTGAAAGGCCGTTTAGTCGTTTGATTGTAACGAAAATAAATTGATTTATGAAAATGCCTCAATGTCCTATTGATGAGTATATGGAATGTGAATGCATGAATTGATATGAAACTGAATCGATAGGTTGGAGGAACTATGGTATGGTTCGGTATGGATGGAGTAAATTGTCTCGTTCCATTTTGTTTCCTCTTGTGATAATGTTATTGATGGATGGTAGTGCATTGCTTATGACTTACTGAGTTATAAACTCACTCGGTGTTTCCTTGTCACCCATTATAGGTTGCTTGGACTCATCTATTTTTGCGGGGTCAGGCCGTCATCGAAGTCATCACACCGGATAGCAAGTTTTGGTACTTTCTTCTTAGTTGGCTTAGAAGAACATTTTGGCATGTATAAGCTATTACGTTGTGTTTGAACTTTGGCATGTAAACTTTAAGCCATGCGAAAATGGCACGAATGTTCGATTGAGTTGGATCAAGGGTAGGCATGAAATGGACCTAGTTACTTTCGTAACAGATGCTGGCAGCAGCAGTGTCATGAGATTGAAAAATCACTAAAAATAGTAGGAGTGGAATTAATTGATGAATAAATTATGTAATCGAAGCTCGATGAGTCTGTTTTCATGAGGAAGTAACGAAAAGATCATATGGGCAGTATATTAAGAGATAATCAGATTTTTGTGGGACAGGGCCAGAACGGTTTCTGGATTTCCTGCTCCGACTTTGGAAATTCATTATAAATTAACCAGAGATAATTAGGGGTCGTACCATATATGTACAGATTCCTCTCTGAGTCTAGTTTTCATAGAAACAAACGGCATCAGTATTGAAGCCCCGTGCAGGGAGATATCCAAGTCGTAATGGGCAAAGGTCAGTGTAGTCGACCCCTGCAACATGGGAGACTTTGACTAATAAACTGTACTAATTGGCCCAACCAAAAATTCTAGAAAAAAATACATAGATGGGCACATGAGTCTAGTTTCTGGGAAAAATCACGAAACTGATTTTCGATTTACGAAACTCAAGATATGATTTTTAAAACGACTGGTACATAGATTGGGCAGTGTCTGGAAAATAAATTTTATAAGGGGTTAAAGTCAGTTAACACCTCGTGTCCGACTCCGGTGTCGGTTTCGGGTTCGGGGTGTTACATTCACATTCATCACATTGGCCATTAGGCCTTATCACATATATATACACTTTCACATTCATCACATTGGCCATTCGGCCTTATCACATATATACACTTTCACATTCATCACATCGGCCATTAGGCCTTATCACATATATACACTTTCACATTCATCACATCGGCTATTAGGCCTTATCACATATATATACACTTTCACATTCATCACATCGGCTATTAGGCCTTATCACATATATACACTTTCACATTCATCACATCGGCCATTAGGCCTTATCACATATATATACACTTTCACATTCATCACATTGGCCATTCGGCCTTATCACATATATACACTTTCACATTCATCACATCGGCCATTAGGCCTTATCACATATATATACACTTTCACATTCATCACATTGGCCATTCGGCCTTATCACATATATTATCATGTATACACTTTGTCTTGGCCGAATCTACATTAATCATTTCCCAATGAATAATTCAATTTCACGCCATACTATCATTTCATATTCGAATACTCATAAACTTACAATTTCACAAATTTTAATATCAAAGATCCATCTAACACTCATGTATCATTTTACAATATCACGATTTAGAATTCACGTATGGGTTTAATCAATAGCTTATGAGTAACTAAAACAAGTTTTATCCATGTTTACAACAAAATCACATATTCACTACGAGCTGTTTTCCTGAGCAGTAGTCACTAAATTATTTATAACTGGAGCTACAAAACTCCAAATCACTTGCCGTTAATTTTCCCTGAATATAGACTCGTATATCTTCCATCCATAAAATTTTCCGAATTTTAGGTTTGGCCAATCAATACCAAATTTTTCTTAAAGTTTCCCCTGTTTCACTGTTTGACTAATCTGACCACTCTTCACTACGAATCAAATTTCTCATTTTACAGAATTCAAAATGTGTTGTATTTGATTTCATTTGAAACTAGACTCATTAAGGAGTCTAAGCATATAAATTTTATCTTATAACCATTTTTGTACAATTTATAATGATTTTCTAAAAACAGAACAGGGGATTTCGGAGTCATTCTGACACCGTCTCACACAACTTTAAACATCTCTTTATAGGAAATTTGTTTGCTCACAAGGTCTCTTTTATAAGAAACTAGACTAATTAAGCCTTGATTACATATTTTATTCAGCCTATAATTCCACACCAACAATTTATAGTGATTTTCTAAAATCGCGTTACTACTGCTGTCCAAATCAAATTATTACAATTTGATCTTAACTTTCCAAGTCCAAACACATATGAACTTACCATTTGAGTTTAAGACATATCATGGCCACATCATATCTTATTAAATCAACTCATTATGTCCTATTATGACTGAATTTACTCAACGTTTAATCACTTAAAACTTACCTCGGAAGTTGTCGACGACTAGATATCCACGGCTATTTGTTTACTTTCTCTTTTCCCCCATCCGACTTTGATCCTCTTTGCTCTTAAGCTTAAGTAAAACAATAGATTTGCTTAAGTACTTAACCAATATTATTCACTTAACTATCACATTGGGCAATCACATATCATTTAATCTATATCTAAAACAATAGATTTCAATATGTATCATATTCGATAAAACATACCATGACTCGATTTCATGCTTATTTAATTTAGCTAATTTCATAGCCGATTAATCACCTTACCCCAACATTACTCAATGCCGAATATTAACCCAACATCACAAGCATAATCACCATGAAACTTACCTTGATACACATTTTATCCCATTGCCGAATATATATATATCACCAAACAAATTTTTATTCACATCTCTATAATTGATCATAATCGGACATTATAAACAAATCAACTAGTTTAGCATTCAAATTCTTCTAATCATTCCTCAATCACTTACTCAATGAACAATAATCCAAGCACATCAAAGCATAGTCGAATGTATCATTCTTCTTAAATTCATATTCGAACACTCAATTAAATACTTACAATTTAGCACTAATTTGGCATTTCAACATAGCCAATTGTCATTAAGCAATTAAGCCACAAATATTCAATTTTACCAAGCTCAACTCATCTATAATCAACCCTCAATACACCTAAGCATCAAAAACAACATCAAAGAAATACAAACATCCATGACCAAATGTCATCTTCATAAATTTACAAAAACATTTGCCATGAGTTAGCTTCTATACTTGATGACCACTCCAAATATACAAAGACTTTCAATGAAAGAGCATTAACATACCTCTTCCTAAACATCAACCAACCCATCATGAAGCAAGAAAATCCTCTTCTTCTTCCTTCCTCAAGTCACGGCAATAGGGGGAGCAAGGATGAGACAACTTTGTTTTCATCACCCCTCCCTTTTTATTACTTTATTACTAACCTTTTATTTTATTATTTCTAACATAAATCACTAACACAAAAATGTTTATAATAGGCTTTAACCCATAGCATGGCCGGCCACTACTTGTCATAGGTGGAAATTTGACATGCAAGCCCATTATTTTCATAACATGCACTAATAGGTCCTTATAGATTAACCTATCACCTTTTAAAAGTGCCACACATAAGTCCTATTAATTAAATTCACATGCAATCGACTAAATCGAAGCTCAAAACTTTCACACATTCATATTCACATATTTTAGACAATAAATATCATATTCAAATAATTTGGTGACTCGGTTTAGCGGTCCCGAAACCGCTTTCCGACTAGGGTCGTTTTAGGGCTGTCACAGCTATCGTCGAGAATCCTTTAACAAATCGTCTGTAGTACCCAGCTAAGCCCAGAAAGCTTCGAACCTCTGTCACATTCCTTGGCAGTTTCCACTCAACAATAGCCGAGATCTTACTCGGGTCAACTCTGATCCTATCACCCGACACAATATGTCCTAAGAATTTGCCCTCTCGTAGCCAAAATTCTCTCTTACTAAACTTGGAGTATAATTGCTTATCTCTCAAGGTTTGTAGAACCTTCTCAAATGCTCCGCGTGCTCGCTCTCATCACGCGAATAAATCAATATGTCGTCGGTAAAAATGACGACAAACTTATCCAAATATGGTCTAAAAATACGGTTCATTAAGTCTATAAATACCGCAGGAGCATTCGTTAAACCAAAAGGCATGACGAGGAACTCATAATGGTTGTACCTCATCCGAAAAGCATTTTTTGGAACGTCTTGCTCCTTAAACCTTACCTAGTAGTAGCCAGACCTTAAGTCAATCTTAGAAAACACAATGGCTCCCTTCAACTGATCGAACAAATCATCGATCCTTGGCAAGGGATACTTGTTGTTCATAGTCACCTTGTTGAGTTGTCTGTAGTCTATAAGTAACCTTATCGACCCGTCCTTCTTCTTCATAAAAAGTACCGGAGCACCCTATAGTGAATAGCTCAGTCTTGCAAAACCTTTATCTGTTAACTCTTGTAATTGAGTCTTCAATTCCTTTAACTTCATTGGAGCCATTCTATACAAAGCAATCGAGATAGGTGCCGTACCAGGGACTAACTGAATACCAAACTCAACTTCTCTGATTGGAGGCAACCCGAGAAACTCTTCCAGAAATACATCCGGGTACTCGCATACCACAGGCACTGTCTCAATTTTCACTTCAAACTCTTTGGTGTTCAACAAAAATGCTAGGTAGGACTCATACCCTTTTCTCAAATATTTCTCGGTAGTCAAAGACAAGATTAGTACTGATGAGTTATCTAGTTCACCTAATTCAACCCGAATAATATCCCCATTCTCACATTTCATTTCAATGAACTTGCTACCATAATTCACAATCACATTATGAGCAGTCAACCAATCTATGCTAAGAATTAGATCAAATTCATCAAACGGTAGTAGCATAGGTTAGCCAGAAAACAATGACCTCTAATCATTAAAGGACAATCTCTACATACTTTATCAACTATCACATGTCTGCCTAATGGGTTTGACAATTTTATCACAAATTTGGTAGACTCAATAGAAATATTCATACTGAGTACTAATTTCATGCAAACATAAGAATGGGTAGACCCCGGATCAATTATAGCAACAATAAAAGTATCGTGAAGAGAAAAAGTACCAGTAATCACATCGGTGAAGATGCCTCTTCGCAAGCACGAATGGAATAAGTCCTTGCAGGCGCTCGGCCCTCGGACCTCACAGCTGAATCTCTAGGAGCATCTCTACTACTAGTCCCACTACCTGGGTTCTTCTGTGGTCTACCCTTCGAAGGAGCACTATTCGCCCTCATATCTTGCTTTTTCTCTCTGTCATCAAATTCAAGACAGTTCCGGATGAAGTGGTCTAGTGATCCAAATTTGAAGCAACTCCTCTCATTCCCTCGACACTCATTGAAATGTCGCCTACCACATTGTGGACACTCTGGCCTATTTGGCCGAGCACTACCAACACTCGCGATAGAAGTGGTTTGGGCTTTGGATGTCACGTGCTGCTTATTCTTGCTCTTATTTGAGAACCCCACTGAAGTATTCGATCAGGTAGTGAACTCCCTCGATCTCTTAGATGAGGTTTGATGTGATTTCCCCATCTGTCTTTTCTTTGAGTCTTAGGACTCAATATCAACTTTCCTCTTCTCTTTGGCTAATTCCTCGGCTTTACATGCTCTCTCCATGAGCACTACGAATTCCGTCAATTTTAAGATTCCAACTAATAATCGGATGTCTTCTTTCAATCCATCCTCAAATCTCTTGCACATGATGGCTTCGGTAGATACACACTCCCTAGCGTACTTACTAATCCTCACAAACTCACACTCATACTCTATTACAGTCATTCGGCCTTGCCTCAATTCTAGAAATTCCTTCCTCTTCTGGTCTATAAATCTCTAGCTAATGTACTTCTTCTGGAACTCTTCCTGGAAGAATTCCCAAGTTATCCTCTCTCTCGATACAACGAACACGAGAGTATTCCACCATTGGTAGGTCGAGTCTCGTAGGAGTGACACTGCACACTTCACGCATTCTTCAGGCATACACAATAGCTCTTCAAATACCCTAATGGTATTTTTCAACCAAAACTCTGCTCTCTCTGGGTCGTCATCAGTATTAGCCCGAAATTCTCCAGCCCCTTGCTTTTGAATCTTGCCTATAGAAGGTTTCTCTCTCCTAGCTATATCTACTTCTTGAGGAGCTACAAGGGCATATTGAAGAATCAGAGGAGGTGGGGGAGGTGGAGTGTTTGGATTCGCATGAACAAACTTCGTATACCAAGTATCCATCATACGGAGGTAGGCTTCACTAGCCCCTCCACCCTAGCCCATTGTCACGGGCTCACTTTTGATAGACGCGGTCCCTTCAGCAGGAGCCGGCGCATTACTCTCCATATCAACCGCCGTAGCTACATCAAGATCCATTTACTTTATGAAAACATAATTTGTAACCGTCAGGAGTCATCACACTATCATTACACAACTATGGCATGTATAGCTAGACTCGTACTCACGCTATGTTAGTCCTAGAACTGACTAAACCATAGCTCTGATACCACTAAATTAACACCCCTGACCCGAGTTCGACGTCGACATCGAATACAAGGTATTATCATTCACAAATCACATATATACATACAAGTCGAATTATACGAGCCCGTTAAAACTTAAAACTTTTTTAAACTTTGTCTAAAACTTTTTATCATGGGCCTACAAGGCCCAAAACACCTCTTGGAAGCCACTCAGGACAACGCGGGCCCTCTAACCAACATTGGGAAAATGACCTTTGAAACAGGGCACACGCCCGTGTGGAACTTGAACATGGTCGTGCTGATGGCCCGTGTGGCACACACAGTCTAAGCACCTACGGACACGCCCATGTCTTATACCCGTGTAGATTTATTTCTCAATTCGAACCTATAGGGGATTTCACACGGTCTGGCACACGCCCATATCCCTCACACGGCCTCGACACGCCCGTGTCTCAGCCCGTGTTTGAAAACCTTGACATTTTGTTTTTGACGTCAGCAATCCTTAAGGGTCACACGGCCAAGGCACACATCCGTGTGCTAGGCCATGTCCTTCACACGACTAAGACACATGGCCGTGTCTCCGCCTGTGTGTTTACTACCATGCATACTGACTAGCAATTTTTACGTGCAGGGGACACACGGCCGGATAACATGCCCATGGGGCTAGCCGTGTGTCACACACGTCCTAGACACATGCCCATGTGTCTACCCGTGTGGACAATATGAGGCTATCTACCAAGCCTTTTGCCACCCTGAAACACAATCTAATGCCAACCAACATATCAAAATCTAACTTAATATGATTTCTCAACCAAACAACCATAGCTAATGCTTATATACATTTCATATGCTCAAACATGCTAGCAATTTCACATTCATGAAAGATTATCTTGCATTCATATAATAACTTTCACTATTAGCAATTTTTCATGGCCTTAGACAAAATGAATCAAACGCTAAAGTAAGCCATCACATTTAGCCAATTAACAATGACACAAAACTCAAAAGTCTAAGTTCCTATACATGCTATATTCTAAATAATAAATCTCATTATGCCGAGTACTTCAGCTGATAGTGTGATCGATGCCTCCGATGTCTGTTGATCCTCGAGCTAGTTAGGCAGCACTATAAAAAAATGGAAAAGAGAAAGAGTAAGCATAAATCTTAGTAAGTTGCATGCAATTAAATATAACAACAACTTTACAACTTGTCAACATGCTCATAATACAAAAGTAGGCATAAGCACAACTTACTCATCACTATCCAATATAATTCACATAGCATATATCAAGCTCACATATTGTAACACCCCTAATCCGTAACCGTTTTCGGAATAGATTAAGAGGCATTACCGAACTTATAACTCAGTTCAAAACAATCATATATCAAATACCATATCATTTCAATAATATAAGTCATTCATATTCAATATGAATTTAAAACGAGCATACAAAGTCTAAATCATGCATTCGGGACCAAATTGATAACATATGAAAGTTTCAAAACTTAGAAAAATTTTCAACTTTTCAAAGGTCACACGCCCGTGTGAACAGGCCGTGTGCCTCACACGCATTAGACACGCCCGTGTGTCTAAACCGTGTTGAAACAAAGCATACATACTGACTTGTCCACACGGTCTTAAGATACGCCCGTGTGCTAGGCCGTGTGAAAATTAGGGAGGCTAATGACTTGGCCACACGGCCGACCACACACCTGTGTGCCAGCCCATGTGACACACACAACCAATGCACATGCCCGTGTGTCTAGGCCGTGTCAAAACTGGAGGGTATACTGACTTTAATTCGTTGGGTACCCCAGAGGACACACGATCGTGTAACGTGACCTTGTGTCACAAAAGGCTGAGACACACACCCGTTCTCTGCCTGTGTGGACAAAAATAGGCTATTTGAATAGCCAACTTGCCACCCCAATTGGGTCAAACCTACAAGCACCAAACTATGTATATTTGCACAACATTTATAACTAATTCATAACCAAAACATAAGCCATACATTCCCAACTCATTTCATCAACCAAATCATGATAAATCTAAACTAAAATTACACCAAAACATATGTTTCAATACATCATTCAATCTCATACTCAAATCTTACCAAAACTTATCAACATTGACCATTTCTTTTGGTCATTCAAGACATACCATATAATTCATAATGCCTCACATATCATATAATATTTCCAACCATAAGTCTAAACACAAGCAAGCCATATCACACGGCTAAATATATACATCACAAAACATAATCCAAACACTAGCATATACATGCCATACTACAATATATACATTTCAAAAGTACCAAAACAAGGTTCGATAGTGTGGTGACAATCCTCGATGATCCCCGAGCTCACAGTAGCTTCGATATCTATAAAACAATGAAAACATACACAAAGTAAGCTTTCAAAACCTTAGTAAGCTTGTACTAAATATAACCAATATTTTATATAATACAAAACATCATCATCTAATAGACACTTAGTAGTTCTCAAATCATTTATCAATTCTATTCCATCACAAATTAATATGTTCATACCAACTTATCAAACTTTATACACACAGCATCATCTACTACATAGATTTCATACATACCTGAACTTTCCCGCATTTATTTATTTTCACTCTTACCTCCCATTCGAATACATTAACTCTTTCTGAAGTCTTTTCACGCTTTAAGAATTCGCACACTTAGTGCTTTAATGATTAGCCGAAGCTAAAATGATCCCGCACACTTAGTGCCATCTCAAATAGCTGAAGCTACCTCAGTATCGCATACTTAGTGCCTCATATAGCCAAAGCTATTCCATTTCACACACTTAATGCAATTTATAACCGCAACTATTTCAAATCACACACTTAGTGTCGAATACCTTCGATTTATCCAATTACACAAACCATAATAAAACATATATATAATTCATGCATCTTCAAAGCATTAAAAGATGACTATAATATCATTTATTCCGTAGAACTTACCTCGTATTCGAAATTGTCGATTTGAATCTTAACTCGATTATCTTCGACTTTTCTTGGTCTAAATCCGAATTCCTCTTTTCTTGATCTATAAGTATTCAAAATTAACCCTTTTATTCACCAACTCATTCAATTCAATCCACAAACATATATTTAGGGAATTTTGCAAACTAGCCCTCACATTTTCACATTTTGACACTTTAGTCCTTAATTCACAAAATCATAAAATACACATAATTTGCATATACTCATGCTTGGCCGAATTCTCCTA
Source organism: Gossypium hirsutum (assembly GCF_007990345.1). Lineage (NCBI taxonomy): Eukaryota > Viridiplantae > Streptophyta > Magnoliopsida > Malvales > Malvaceae > Gossypium > Gossypium hirsutum. The sequence goes on from NC_053428.1 coordinate 66,873,331, forward strand.
GTACTCATACTAGTCCACACATTTCATTTATTTCACATTTTAGTCCTTCAATTTACAAATTTCACAATTTAGCCCATTTTACTCAAAATTACCAAAAATTCAAAGACAAAAAATATCAATCCAACATATATCTTTTATTTCTCAACAAATAACATCTCAAAACTCACAATTTCATCAATGGAACAATTAAAAATCATAATCAAATTTAGAAATTGAGGCATGGGATTAGTAAAACACAAAGCAGCGATCATAAAAACATAAAAATTATCAAAAACCAAACAAAATCCAAACCTGAATTAAGGAAATTAATGGTCGAATGAAATGAAGCTTAAAACCCTTTCTTCTCTTCTATTTTATATAGAAAAAGATGAATAAAATGGCCACATTTTGATTTGTTTTGAGTAATATTAACATATTAATTAATTTCCCATTTTGCCCTTATTTTATAACATAATTAAACCATTACCAAATGTCCATTTATGTCCATTAATCTTGTCAATGGGCTAATAACCACATAAGGGCCCTTGCTTTATAAAGCCATTACAAAGAGATACCTTTACAATATAGGAAGCTACTTTTGCATTTTATGCGATTAGGTCCTTTTTATCTACTTCAGCACACAAACAAATAAAATTTCATACGAAACTTTCACACATGCGAATTCACATACCATAAGCATGGAAAAATAATATTTAAAATATTTTTCTGACTCAAATTTGTGGTCTCGAAACCACCTTTTCGACCAGAGTCTAAATCGAACTGTTACACATATCATACATTTCGAATAGGTACTTGTACCACTCACAACATGGTTATACTTTTCTAGTTTAACTTTAATTGAAATTCTCACCGTTGAACCATTCGGAGTGCTATCAGATATTCATTAAGCCTCAAACATAGGGTATGATGCCGATCCCATGTCCCAGACATAGTCTTACACTGGCTCACATGTCAAGTCGATGCCATGTCCCAGACATGGTCTTACACTGGCTCTCACATATTCGTCCCAATGCCATGTCCCAAACATGGTCTCACACTGACACATCTTGTAGCCGATGCATGTTCTAGACATGTCTTACACTGGCTTACATCTCGAGGCCGATGCATGTCCCATACATGTCTTACACTAGCTCTCGTCTCAATGCCGATGTCATGTCCCAAACATGGTCTTACATTGGCTCTCATAATATGGCTGATGCATGTCCCAGACATGTCTTACACTAGCGCACAAATAACCCAAATGTCATGGCATGAATATCTGATTTGTTCCTAAGGTTCGCCTGGGAGTTCTATTATCTCAATTATCATCACGTATTTTTATTACCATAATTAAGCAATTTATGCTATAAAATTTCATGCACAATCGATAACAATGTAGTTGCATTATTTACACACAACTTACCTCAAATTATAAAATGTAGACGACTAGTTCGGCTTAGTCCACTTACTTTGCTTTTCCCCGGTCTAGGCCCGGATTTGTAATTCTTGATCTATAATGATAAAAATTCACAAATTTAATCATTTTATTAATCAAGGTACTCAAAAATTTAAAAATTGGGAAAAATGACTATTTTGCCCCTAGACTTTTAAAAATGACCATTTTACCCTTAGGTCTAAAAATCGATATTTATCGAATTTCATCATATCTTAAGCCTAGTCACCCTGTTTACTCTTATAACAACCTAAAATTTCCATTATTTCTCACATATATCATCTAATTTTCAACTTATGCAAAATGGTCCCTAGTTAGGGTTTCCATGAAAACTACTTTACAAAAGTTGTTTATTACACAACCATAACTCATATTCTTCCATAAAATTTTAGTTAAAAACACATATGCTTTCATGGAAAAACCCTAGACTCTCAATCATTTTGCAAAATAGTCCCCTTATTAGAAAGCTTATGTTATAAGGGGTTCAAAAATACAAAAATAATCAAGAATAACCTTTTAAATGACTTACTTGCAAGAGATACTAATGGATGCTATTTTGAAATCTCTAAACCCCATTTTTTATGCTGAAAATCAGTGAAGAAGAAGAAATAAAAAGATGAAGCCTTTTGTTTTATTTTAATATTATTACTAGTCAAAATAGGTCACCAAAACCTCACCTAATTTTGACTTCCTTGTCTCATGGACATCCAAGCACTATTCTAGGGTATATTTTCCCTTTAAGTACCCCCAATTTATGATACATGGCAATTTAACACCCTTAGCTATCAAATTAAGACTTCTGTACATTATGCGATTTAGTCCTTTTTCGCAATTAGGCTTCCAAACGCTAAAATTTCTTCACCAAATTTTTCATGCACTAACATAAACATGCTAGAAATCCAAAATAATAATAAAATACTTTCTCTGACTTCAAATTAGTGGTCTCAAAACCACAATTCTGACTAAGCCCAAAATCAGGCTGTTATAGAGCTTGCAAAGCTGAAGAGTTGAGCAAAGAAAAGAGAAAAGCTGAGTTTGAGACTAGAGATTCAAGAAAAAGACCGCTAAATAAGTCATTTCAATCTTGGTCAAAGAAATTGAGGATTTGTATACTCATTTGAATGTTTTAGCTGGGTATCCCAATAGAGATCTTTGGAAGCCATATTCGGGTTCTATGGCCCAAACTACGTCAATAGCGAGCGTTGGTAATGCTAGGTCTAATAGGCCTGAATGTCAACACTGTGGTAGATGACATCCAGTGAATGCAGAATGAATAACTGGGCTTGCTTTAAATGTGGCTCCCTAAATCACTTTATTCAAGATTTCCCTGAGATGGCTGAGAAAGATAATTTTTAAAATGCAAGACTGAGCAACACTGCCACTAGAGGGAGGCCACCGAGAAATACAAAAAATAGGAATAGTAGAAAAGGTGTAACTAAAGATTTAATTGCGAGATCAGAGGTTAGAGCACCTTCTAGAACCTATGCTATTAAGAATTTTCCTGTTGAGTCTACTAAATATGTGATTAAAGTGTCGAACCCCTTAGGAAAATATGTTTTAGTGGTTTGCAAGAGTTGTCCTTTAATGATTCGGGGTCACTATTTTCGAGCTGACTTAATGCTTGTACAGTTTGATGAGTTCAATGTAATTCTTGGAATGGATTGGTTAACTCTACATGATGTCATAGTGATTTGTAGACGAAAGATTATTGAATTGAAATGTCAAGATAATGAAATTCTTCGGATTGAATCGGATGAGTCGGGTGAGTTGCTTATTGTGATTTCGTCGATGTCGGCTTAGAGGTATGTAAGAAAAGGGTGTGAAGCTTATTTTATGTATGTACTAAATAAGAAAGTGTCTGAATTGAAGGTTGAATCTATGTCAGTAGTTTGTGAATACCTGGATGTGTTTCCAGAAGAGTTGATTGGGTTGCCACCGATCAGAGAAGTCGAGTTTGCTATTGATTTAGTACCGGGGACTTCACCGATATTGATAGCTTCGTATAGAATGGCTCTGACCGAACTAAAAGAATTGAAATCTCAGTTGCAAGAGTTGACAGACAAGGGTTTTGCGAGACCAAGTTTTTCACCTTGGGGTGCACTAGTGTTATTCGTCAAGAAGAAAGACGGATCCATGAGACTTTGTATTGATTATAGTCAGGTTAACAAGGTTACGATAAAGAATGAGTATCCCTTACTGAGAATTGATGATTTGTTTGATCAGTTGAAAGGGGCAACAATGTTCTCGAAGATAAACTTGAGATCAGGCTATTACCAGTCGAGAGTTAAAGATTCAAATGTGCTAAAAACCGCATTCAGAACAAGGTACAGGCATTATGAATTCCTTGTTATGCCGTTTGGATTAACAAATGCTCCTGCAGTTTTTATAGACTTGATGAATAGAATCTTCCGACCATATTTAGATAAGTTTGTGGTTGTATTTATTGATGACATCCTGATTTATTCTCGAGATGAGTCTGAGCATGCTGAACATTTAAGAATTGTATTGTAGACCTTGAGAAATAAGAAATTGTTTGCTAAATTCAGCAAAAGTGAGTTTTGGCTCCATTAAGTTGGATTTTTGGGACACATTATTTTAGCGAAAGGTATAAGTAAGATTTCGGTATTTTTTGATTGGAACCACCGAGAAATGTATCCGAAGTTAGAAGCTTTTTGGGCTTGGTTGGTTATTATCGATGTTTTGTTAAGGGATTTTTTATGACTGCTGTAACATCCCGATTTTGGGCCTAGTCTAAACAGTGGTTTCAGGACCACAAATCCAATGAGAAAAATTTTATTTTTATCATATTTTTATGGTCTACAATTTCACAGAATGATTTTGTGAAAATTTCATTCAAAAATTTTGACGTTTGGGGCACTCAATTTGGTCAAAAGGACTAAATTATAAAAAGTGAAAAAGTTGAGTTCCACATATTAGAAGCGTCCAATTGTTATGATTTTTTAAATTGGAGGTCTTTAAATTGTAATTAGACCATTGGTTAATTGTTGGACAAAAATAGACATGAAATGGGTGTAATAAAATATTTTTAAGTTAGGGGCATTTTGGTAATCTAATTATTAAAAGAATTAAAAAGGGGAAATAAGCCAAAATTGGCTATCATCTTCTCCATCCAGCCGAAACTAGTATGGAAACCATGGCTAGGGTTTGGTTCAAGCTTCCAAGCTCATTTGTAAGTGATCTCGAGCCCCGTTTTTAATGTTCTTTACATTTTTAAAGTCCCGGTAACATGATCTACTCATTTCTACCATTATTTTGAGCTAGGGTTTATGTTTAAAAATTTACCCATGAGTGACATGCTTGTATTTTGATGTCTAATGGTAAAAAAATAAGTGTTGGGTGTTAAATAAACAACTTTTACTAAGCGACTTTCGACGAAAACGTCCAAAAGAACCGTTTTGTAAAAGTTGTAAAAATGGTATAAAAGGGTGTTATGATGAAAATTGTAGTTTTCTATAGTTATGAAAATGGTTCGGCTAGGCCTATAGATTGGGAAAATTGAATAAAAATCACTTTATGAGCTTAAGGGAAAAAGTGTAATTTTGATAAAGTTTAGGGGCAAAAATATAATTTTTTCAAAATATGATTTTGGGCCAATATGAATAATATGAGTCCTAAACAGGGTATATTTTAAATGATAGATCAAAAAATCGAGATTCAGGCTTAAATCGGGAAAATACAAGTTTTGGACTAAAATGTTAATTTTGTCGTTTCCGTATTCGAGGTAAGTTCGCGTGATTTAATAAGTATATTATTCATGTTATTATTGTTATACATGAAATATATCTTGCTATGATTGTATTGAATTTGACGTTAAAGGACATTTGATGGAAATTGACATTTTAAATGAAATGAATAAGTTTGTATGAAAACTAGGTGATATGTTATTTTTATTGTATGGAATAATGCCTAAATAAACATGAAAATGTGTTGAATTGAATGTAAATTGCATGATCATTTATGCATATTGATATACTTGATGAAAAGAGAAAATTTCTGATTGAATAAAAAGGGATATTCGATGGATAAATCACTGTTTACATGACATGAGATCTTGCATTTGTTGCAGAAAAGGATTTAGCCCAGATGGGTAATCCGTTAATCTCAATATAGAAAGGATCTAGCCCGAACGAGTGCTCCTTAAGTGATCGAGCCTCCCGAAGAATATGGGTGCATTAAGGATTTAGCCTGGACGAGTAATCCGATTAAGGACTGAATTTAGCCTGGACTGGTGATTCAGATTCGAGCTTATGAGAGTGTATGTCATTGTAAGGGATTTAGCTTGGATTGGTAATCCCGACAACACTCTGTGAGTTATGATACGGGGGATTTAGCCTGGACTGTTAATCCCGTCGTAATGAGTGAGGTTCGCGAGAGTGAGTACTTGAAATGATCACTTGCATGACTTGACAATAAATGTGATATCCATCAAGATTTCGAGTAATTCAATGGGAATTAATATGAGAAATGGAATGGAAATACTTGAAATGATAAACTCAACTATGCTTAGATGATACTAGTATGATGTATATGATTGTCATGTTTAGATGAGTGGTTGTGCTAAGAGATAGCATAGGTACGTACTCAAAACCAATGAGCATGTGTTTTCCATGTGAAACGAAATGGACTTGTGATAAGAGTGCAAATGAATGAGTGATATTTATGAGAATAATTTTTATGACAAATTTGTGATGGTTATCATTATGTTGCACTAAGACAGATTAGTACAATAGCAGCGGTCTGACTTTGCAAATCCAACAAAAATAGTGGAAATTGAGTTAGAGGCTTAGTAAAATTTGAAATTAAAGCTTATCGAACCTAGTTTCAGATAGAGGAAACGATGTAAGCAAAGGAATCTCATATGATGAGATATTCAATTTTTTTTAAAATAGGGTTAGAGTGATCTCGGACTTCCATATCTTAACTTTGGAAAATCATTAAGAATTGTACAAAAATGATTATGGGTTATAATTTATATGCTTAAAATCCTTAATGAGTCTATTTTCAAGATAAATAAAAGGAAGTGCCATCCGAGTCTCGTACTATGAGATAATTAATTCATAGTGAAGAGAGGTCGGAACTACCAGATAGAAAAATAGGGGTAAATTTAAGGAATAAACTGTACTTATTGGCCAGACCAAAAATTCTAAAAATTTTATGGTAAGAAGATATATGAGTCTAGTTTCATGGAAAATTAATGTTTCTTGATTCGGAGTCCCATAGCTCAGGATACGAATAATTTAGTGACCATGACTAAGGAAAATAGCTTGACTGGACTTTGAATAAATAGAAAGAAATTAAAAATAGCATGTTATCACATAGCTTATTATTTTTCATGTGAGCTTACTAAGCGTAAAGCTTACTCCCTCATTTCCATTTCCTTAGTGTTTTCAGTCAGCTTGGGGTTAGAGATCGTCGGAGGCAGCATCACACTATCGAGACATCATCTTTGGAATATTAATATATATATGCTAGGGATTCCAAGTGAGTGGCATTTATAGGGACTTAGTTTTATGATAGATGTTGTTATGAGTAGCCAAATGTATTGGCTTATAATGATTATGGCTTGTAAGCCTATTTATCCATGTTAATTCCTAATGTTTATGATGTGGATATGCTTGTTGAAAGCGCATGTTGTTGTATAACATGTGTGTATGGTGAATGCTTTATGACCAATCGAACCGGTCATTGCTATGAGAAAATGCATGATATAGAAGAAAAAAAAAGATGATGATGTTGATTGAACTTGAATGCTCAAGGTCTAATGACACAAATGATAAGTGAATAATTCTAGACTATTAGTAAATGTGGTGCAATAGTAAGATTAATGGTCATGGATGTTTGCATCTAGACTTAATATTGCACGAGTATGCAAAATATGTAAATAATGACATGTTAATGTTAAGAATATATCATTATGAAGGAGGTTAAATCATTAAAATAAAGTCATGATATGTGTCCTTAATATATGTAATGAATTGTGAAAATTAAGGGTAACACAAAGGCTTGGAAAATAACCTAAGTGTTAGTTACACAAGCAGAGACACGGCCATGTGTTTCAGTCGTGTGGAGGGCACGGCATAGCACACGGGCGTGTGGCTTGGCCGTGTGGTTAATTTTATGTGATGACATCATAGTCAGAGAGTTACAAGGCCTGAGGACATGGGCGTGTTGAAGACACACGGGCTTGTGGCTCCGCTTCATGGAAAAAAAATTCATAAATTTTCCCAAACTTTCTAAAGTTCCCGGTTTAGTCCCTAAGTACTTTCATAGCACGTTTAAGGCCTTGTAGGCCCAAATAAGGGACTTTAAGATAGAAATTGAAAATTTTTAAATTTGAACAAAATTTTATAGCTTAGATTGCTTGATTGTTTGCGTTTAAGGCCGGTAACGCCTCGTATCCTATCTCGGCGTTGGACACTGGTAGGGGGTGTTACAACTGCTACATCTATGACCAGATTGTTACAAAAAGATGTGAAATTTGAGTGGTCTGAGAAATGTCAATAGAGTTTTGAACAGTTGAAAGTGTTGTTGACTGTGGCACCAATGTTGGTGCAACCTAAGTCGGGAAAAGGGTTTGTGATTTTTAGCGGTGTGTCATTGAATGGTTTAGGTTGTGTGTTGATGCAAAAAGGTAAAGTGATAGCTTATGCCTCGAGGCAGTTGAAACTGCACGAAAAGAACTATCGGACGCACGACTTGGAACTAGCCGCTATTGTGTTTACTTTAAAAATTTGGAGACACCATTTATTCGGTGAGAAGTGTCATATATTTAGCGATCACAAGGGTTTAAGGTATTTAATGACTTAGAAAGATTTGAATCTACAACAGAGATGGCTCAAACTATTGAAAGATTATGATTTAGTGATTAACTATCACCTGGGGAAAGCGAATGTCATTACAGATGCTTTAAGTAGAAAGTCTTTGTTTGCTTTGAGGGCGATGAATACATGGTTAACCTTATCTGATGATGGATTGATTTTGGCCGAGTTGAAAGCTAGACCGGTAGTTCTTCAGCAAATTTGCGAAGCTTAGAAAGGTGATAATGATTTGTAAGCTAAAAGAGTTCAATACAAATCGAATAGTGATTCAGAATATCATATTGGATCTGGTGATTGTTTGAGGTTTCAAGGTAGGATTTGTGTACCGAGAGATATTGAATAGATTCAAAAAATTCTTTATGAGGCACATCATGGTTGTCTATCTATTCATTCTGGGAGTACAAAGATGTATAACGATTTGAAGAAATTGTATTGGTGGGCAGGCATGAAACGAGACATTTCAGAGTTTGAAGCGAGACGCTTGATTTATCAACAAGTGTGTCTCAGCCGTGTGAGTCACATGGCCTGGCCACATAGTCGTGTGACCCCTGCAGTTTTAAAATTTTCATCTTTTCCCTTAAATTTTTATATGTTTTCGATTTATTCCCAATTTGTTTCTAATGAGTTTTTAAGGCCTCGAGGGCTCGTATAAGGGACAATATGTATGTTATTGATGGAATTTGCTTTGATTGATGTTGTGAAGTAAATTATTTATATTTTGATAGTTTTGGAAATGTAAACGTCGGTAATGCTCTGTAACCCAATTCCGACGATGGATACGGGTTAGGGGTATTACAAATTAAGTGCTCTCAACTTAGTACATAAAGCTATAGAGTTTTTGAGACTTGCTAACATAATGAAGATCTATATCAATCCCATTAAATAACAACTAAAGTAGTTGAATACAATACAATATAAACAAGGACTATAGGTAACGAAGTTTTCAATGTTCTAATTCATTCCAACTTTCTTAGTCCAAGGGAAATTAGACTTGATCCAATCCAATCTTATTCCTTAAACATGTTTCCTAAAGTGATATAATCTTTGTTGATGGGCTAGATACAATTCACAATATTATTATAGCCCAAAAATCTAGTTCGATAAATTACCAATTACCTAAATATGGAAATAGTCCATGTAACACCCCTAACCTGTATCCGTCGCCGGAACTGGGTTTTAGATCATTACCGAACATTCAAAAACATTTACAAATAACTTATGTAAATTACTATTCATTTACCGAGATCATACATAACGTCCCTTGATTGGGCCCTCGAGGCCCAATACGAACATTAGAATCGATTCAGGACTTAATCGAGAACTTTAAGAATTTTTCGTGACTTTTCAAAATTTTTCCAGGGTGCAGGGCTCATAAGCTTGTGTGGTCCAAGGGACATGCAAGTTTGACCCTGGGACGCGCCCGTGCTAGAGGCCGTGTTTGACCACATGTAACTCTCTGACTTGCACACACGGTCATGCCACACGCCCATGTGCTAGGCCGTGTGGTTAATTAATTCAATTCAAAATTAGGTACAGGTTTCACACGGCCAAGACACACGCCCATGTTCTAGGTCGTGTGGCACACACGGCTGAGACACGTGCCCGTGTCTCTGCCTGTGTGCTCAATTTTGAGCATTCTATTTCTCAAAATTAAGGTGTAAGGGACACATGGCCTAACCACATGCCCATGTTATCAAGCCGTGTGTCGCACACAGTCTAGACACAAGCTCGTGTGTCTGTAACAGCCCTTACCCATATTCAATACCGAAATAGGGTACGAGCATTACCGGACTTAAACTCAAACAAAAATTCAAAACTGAGACATGAATTTCCACTCAAATTTAAAACTTTTCAAAAACATTCATATCGTCCTTTAAATGAGCCTATGAGGCCAAAAACAGGGGTTTGAGACTAAACCAAGAACTTTAGAAAACTTCCCAACACTTAGAAAATTTTTCATCAAAATAGGACTCACATGCCTGTGTGGCTTGGGACACGCTCGTGTGGATAGGTCGTGTGGTCACACACGCTCGTGTCCCGAACCCGTATAACTCTCTGTTTATGAGGTCATCAACAAATGAAAGTCACACGCCCGTGTCCTTAGGCCGTGTGGGCGATTTAATTTTCATAATTTTTCATAAAATAGGTGTAGACTTCACACGCCCTGGGCACACGCCCATGTCCCTAGGCTGTGTCCTTCATACAGCTGAGACACACAGCCGTGTCTCTACCCGTGTGGCCAATTCGAAGCTAAAAATTCAAGATGCAGGGGACACACGGCCGGATCACACACCCGTAGGGCAAGCCGTATGTCATACACGGTCTAGACACACGCCCGTGTGTCTACCCATGTGGAGAAAACTAATGCTATTTACCAAGCCATTTTGCCACCCTTACTTGCACCAACCTACACAACAACAAGCAACACCAATCCAAGCATAATCATACAACTAATTCAACCACAACAAATCATCGACACATCAATTACATGCTATTTTCTATCACATGCAGTATCTCATACCTATCATCTCAAACCATGCAAAATCCACATCCATTGTAATACCCCGAACCCGAGACCGACACCGGAGTCGGACACGAGATGTTAACAAACTTTGAAAATTTTTTCCAGACACTGCCCAGTCTGAGTACTAGTCGCTTCAAAAATCATATCTTGAGTTTCACAACTCGAAAATCAGTTTTGTGATTTTTCCCTGTAACTAGACTCATGTCCCCACCTATGTATTTTTTTCTAGAATTTTTGGTCGGGCCAATTAGTACAGTTTATTAGTCAAAGTCTCCCATGTTACAGGGGTCGACTACACTGACCTTTTCCCATTACGACTTAGATATCTCTCTGCACAGAGCTTCAATACTGATGCCGTTTGTTTCTATGGAAACTAGACTCAGAGAGGAATCCATACATATATGGTATGACCCCTAATTATCTCTGGTCAATTTATAGTGAATTTCCAAAGTCGGAACAGGGAATCCAGAAACTGTTCTGGCCCTGTTCCACAAGAACCCGAATATCTCTTACTGTACTGTTCATATGATTGTTTCGTTACTTTCATATGAAAGTAGATTCATCAAGGTTCGATTACGTAATTTATTCACTATTTAATTCCACTCCTACGAATTCTTGTGATTTTTCCAATCCACACCACTGCTGCTGTCAGCCTCTGTTTTCAAAGTAAACCTTACCTATTTTCGGGGTTTCATGGACCAACTAGGGCCTTGTCATACATATGCCCACATATGATCATACTTAGCCATTCCAATGGCTGATCATTTGCTCAACACTTCCATTCCAACTATAGTTACATCATGAAACCATCTATACATTCATAAACACGAATGGTCTAATGCCATACTCCACTTCTACAAGCCATTTTCGCATGGCTGTACACTTATACATTTCATAAAGTACTCGAAAAACAACAATGGGTAGTCCTATACATGCCATATCAAAATTCAACCAAAATAGTACCCAAAAGAGCCTTTGATAGTGTGGGCGACTTCGACTTCAAGATCCCGAGTCCGATAGCTGGAGAACCAAAAAAAATCTATAAAACAGAGGAGCAGTGTAACGAGTAAGAAATTTATGCTTAGTAAGTTTTGAGCAAGGAATTCCAGTATAAACAAAGAATAACACACATTTAGCTAAACGGAATATTTCATAATACGCAATTTACCGATATCAAATTTGCTTCACAACATTAACAACCCTTATGTACATACACAATAGACTAACTTAGCCGAAGGCCGGTAGCTCGTTTATCAACTGAGCGAACATTTATTTGTAAGGGCTCGATTAAATTCAACACATACGTAACATATCCCCATATTGGGATGTTTTTCGAGTATTCGCTGGAATTTTACAGCAAGCTCATTCATTACCAAATCACGTACCTTCGGGATTTAACCGGATATAGCTCCTCGTTCAAATGCCTTCGGGACATAGCCCGGTTTTAGTAACTCACACAATGCCTTCGGGACATAACCCGGATTTAATAACTCGCACGAATGCCTTCGGGACTTAACCCGGATTTAGTATCTCGCACAAAGGCCTTCGGGGCTTAACCCGGAATTTGTATCTCGCACAAATGCCTTCGGATCTTAGTCCAGATATATTCACTTAGCACAAAGCCTTCGGGACTTAGCCCGGACAGCATTCAATTAATCATGCACATCTAACAATAATTCATGGCACATTCATATTTCATTTTCATTTGCGAAACTCAAACACAAGGCACATATCGTCCTTGCACATTCGGCTCAATAGCCACACATAGAGCATGATTTAATCACATCGTAATTTAAGCTCTCTTACTCAAGAACTTACCTCGGGTGTTGTCGAACGATTCCGCTAGCTATTCAACCACTTTTTCCTTCCCTTTATCGGATTTATTTCCCCTTTGCTCTTGAGCTTAATTAAACAAATAAATTGATTTCATCATTTAGGCATCAAAAAGATGAACACAAGGCACTTAGCCCATATTTATACATTAGACATTAAAGTCTCATACATGCAAAAATCATGCATCAACACAACATATTAGCTAATTTCTTTCCCCTTGGCCGAATATGCATGTCTATTTTTGGGGTCGATTTCAACACTTAATACACACATATACACACTAGTAAAGCATCCTCCCCCTTTTCATCAATTTAACACATGCATTGCTCATTAACATGCAAAGTTACATTCGGCCTTAGCACACATCTTGCTAGCCGATTCTTCTCCATTTAGCAACCAATGCACATATGTGCTCACACAAAAATGCTAAAAAGGAGGTTCAAGAATCATCAAGCCATCATCACATGCATCATTAACAAGCTTCATATTTTGCATGCAATGGCATTAACACAACCTCCACCTAGGCCGAATCTTAACTCATCCTCATGCCTCATCACCACAACATCAAACACCAACCAAGAATGATGCATCCATGGTCAAGTGCCAATTCCATCACATAGCAAGATTTAGACCATGGGCTAGGTAGAACTCAAGCTAACAACTAAAACATGCATGCATCTCATGGAACATCATCAAACATACCTTAGCCTAGCTACATGCATGGCCGAATCTCTTCACCTTTCTTCTTCTTTCCTCCTTAAAATTTTTGGCCAAGGATGAACCAAAGGATGAGAAAATTTTTTCTTTGTTTTTCTTTCTAATTTAGGCTAAATGAAGGTGAGAAAAGGATGAACAAAGATCTTCTCCTCTCTTTTCTTTAGCTCACGGCAATGGGGGGGGGAAAGAATCAACTACACACTTTTTTTTTGTGTATTCATCATACTCCTTTTCATTATTTAATTTCCATGCCTATTATTTTATTTTTTTCCACCCATGATGCACCAACAAAACATGTCTATGACATGTCTTGGCCATCAAACTTGGTCTACCATGCTTGTCATGGCCGGCCACTACTAGTAGGGGGGAATTTGACATGCAAGTCCCCCCTTTGTCCACATGCACTAATAGGTCCTCACACATTGACCTATCACATTTTAGAATTTTCTCACATAAGTCCTATTGACTAAATTCACATGAAATCAACCAAATTGAAGCTTGAAATTTTCACACATTCATAATTACATATTCTAGACAATAAGTATCACATTCAAACATTTCGGTGACTCGGTTTAGCGGTCCCGAAACCACTTCCCGACTAGGGTCAACTTTGGGCTGTCACATCCATGATACTTAACCAATATCAGCCAATTTCAATGGCCATTTACGAAATGAATCATCAAACACATTTGGCCAAATTGAATATGACACATAACAAAATGACCAAGTCCCTATACATGCCATAACTCAAAATAATGTAATCATAAGTACCCAAAATGAAAATTTGATAGTGTGAATGGATCTCCGACCGTCTTCGATCCCTGAGTTCGCTTGGCGACACTATAAGACAAAGGAAAAAGAAAAAGGGGTAAGCTATAAAGCTTAGTAAATTCCTATGCAAATAATTGGCATCATAGACACATTTTAACATATTCTTAACATGAAGTAAATTAACATAGGTATCATTGTAAATCTCATAATCAAACTTGCCATAAATGATATTAAAACCTTAACATCGTAACTTACTCAATCGAACCTTACCATGAGTTCATCACATATCGAGCTCATTAAGCATGAGTTTTGCGTACATACCTATACCACATACCATAATCTTTCATAACTTTAACATGGCCGTTAACTTACCCGTTGAACCACTTGGAATACTAAAGGATACTCGGGAAACCTCACACACATAGTACCATACCAATGCCATATCCCAGATATGGTCTTACATGGCATCTCGTATCAATTCCAATAGCCCAGCTATGGCCTACACGCAATCTCATATCGATGTCATATCCCAGATATGGTCTTATACATAATCTCAGCTAACCCTAATGTTATGACATTTGTATCCTAACTATTCCTAAGGTTCAACCGGGATATTTCTCACTTGTCATCCATTGTCGATTTTCATCCCAAGAGTCAAACATAAATTCATACAATATTATAGTACTTAAAACATAAATAAATAATGCATTATTTACATACGAACTTACCTCGATACAAAAATAGGAGAAAAGGATTTAATCGTCAAACACTTTATTCTTTCCCCTATCAAGGTCCAAACTTCATTTTTCTTGATCTATAATAGAAAATTTAACTTATTTAATATTCACATTACTCAAATCAGTCCAAACATCATATTATGGCAAAATTACCTTTTTGCCCCTAAAGTTTCACATTTTTATAAATTAGTCCTTAGGCTCGTAAAATGAAATGTATTCAATTTCTTTGTTACCCAAGCCTAGCCAAACCATATACATGCTCATATCAGCCCACATTTTTCATAAAATTAGATTTTTACTACCCATTTTACATCTTTTTACAAATAAGTCCTTTTTAAGTATATTCATGAAAAATCACTTAGTAAAAGTTGTTTATTACACATAAAACTTTCATTTTATACCATTAAACATCAAAATACATGCATGTCACACATGGGTAAAATTTTAAACATGAGCCCTACTTCAAAATAATGGTAGAAATAGGTAAATTGAGTTACGAGGACTTCAAAAATGTAAATAACATTAAAAACGGGGCTAAGATGCACTTACTATCAAGCTTGAAAGTTGAAGAAACCCTTGCTATGGAGCCCTTATGAAATTCAGCCAAGGTAGAAGAAAGGTGGACAAAATTTTGGCTTTATTTTCCCTTTTTATTCTTTTATTTACCAAATAACCAAAATGCCCTTTTTGCCAAACTTTAAAATTTTATCTCACCATATCCATTTTTGTCCACTAACTTAACAAATGCTCTAATTATCAAATAAGGCCCTCTAATTTTAAATTTCATAGCAATTGGACACCTTTAACATGTAGAATTCAACTTTTGTACTTTTTACGATTTAGTCTTTTTGACTAAATTGAGTGCCCAAACGTTAAAATTTTTGAACGAAATTTTCACGAAATTATTCTGTGAAATTGTAGACCATAAAAATATAATAAATTTTTTTTTACTACATCGGATTCATGGTCTCGAAACCACTAGTCTGACTAGCCCCAAAATCGGGTTGTTACAGTGTCTACCCGTGTGGACAAAACGAAGCCATTTCTAGCATCCTTTCTCACCCAAAATTTCACCCAAGACCTGCACTTGAAACACACATCCAATACCAACCAATCCAAACATTCAAAATAGACAAATTCATCATTCAAAATAGACAATTCCATCATTCATCATGGCATACTATTACATACATATGTGTTTGTAAACTTACCTTGGTTTAACTTAGGCAATAATAACATTTGATCACATGTTCTTAACATAACACATGAGTAAATATATATCATAATAATCTAATTAGCCATACCAAAATGAACCATTACTAGCCATTCTAATGGCTAGGTTACAAAATAACAATTCAAGTTACTATTGGCCAAGTTGTCCTATACATGCCATTATACCAAGATGATTTTTGCTAATTATACCCAAAATGACTAGTTGATGGTGTGACGATGCTCCAATGATCTCCAACCCTCGTGAGCTTCCAAGCACTATAAAAAAAAGGGAAAAATAAACGGAGTAAGTATTTCATGCTTAGTAAGTTCGTATAACGGAAACTAAACTTATCAATCCTGTTTATTAAATCTAAGCATACAATGTCATGTTTCCATCCATTTGGCTAAATTGCCTAATCACATGCATTCAATCAAACATGTTAGTCCCCAAAATCTTCATATCGATCAAGTAACATAGATGAGCTCTTCATACAAATTTCCTTTAAGACATCATTCATTTCATTCCATAATTCTCTTACCATGTCTAGAGTTATATGTCCATTGAATCATTGAAATTCTGATGGATGCTCAAGTAGTACACTCAAGGTGTACAATTTAATAATCCGTCAATTCTTATTCAATGGTACCTTTTAAGGAACTTAATCAAGGAACACACTCTCGAGCCACATATCGAATAACAGGATTACCAGTCCAGGCTAAATCCTTTATATAACGTAAGCTTAGTGGAGCTCAATTAAGATAACAAGTCCAGGCTAAACCTTAATCATAACGTATGCTCGTGAGGTATTATATCTAGATTACTCGTCCAGGCTAAATCCTTTATTTAACAAGGTCAATGGGATTACTCGTCCTAGCTAAATCCCGTCCACAGCAAATGAAGGACCTTATTAGTTTCGAGAAAACGCATATAATTATTGGAATTCAATAATCAATCGAGGCTTAACCCTTTATCACCATTTCAAGCATTATATCAAAATTTCCATTATAGTATACAAGTAAAGCACATAAATATAAATCACATTACATACAAACACAACATTCAATTAGCATAATTACATGCTCGATTAAGTTACACGAACTTACCTCGACACTTGTTCTCATTAGAAATCTACTAATCCTGAACCTTTTCTTTTCCTCGATCTAACCTCAAATTAGTGTTTTCTGGATTTATATGAATGAATTTAACCATAAATTTCACACATTTAATATTTAAATGGACTTACGTCCTAGGAAAAATTACCATTTTGCCCCTAACTTTTCTATAAATTTTGATTTTGTCCTTAGGCCTGGAAAATGAAACTTGTGCAAATTACTCCCTATTCCAAGCCTAACCAAAGCCCCATTACAAATTTTCCAGCACATGTATTCATAAAATTTCATAATTTTTCATCAAATTTTATAACTTTTCATTTTAGTCCCTAAATCATGTTTTCATCAATAATCACTTTGTAAAAGTTGTTTATCTATAAAAAATATTTCATTTTCTAGCATGAATTTCTAATTTCCAGAATATACATCCATGACCCATTTTCATACCTTGATAACTTTTCAAATTAATCCCTCAAATAGAGAGATTAAGCTATCTTGGTTTCAAAAATACCAAAGTTACTAAAAACGTGACAAGAGAACTTACCCAATTAAGCCTTGAAAGTTTCCCCTCTCTCTCCTAGGGTTTCCATAGAATTTTAGGTTGAAGATGATAATAATAAGATGATATTTTCTTTTATCATCTTTTAATTAATTTAATTATTTCAAATTCCAATTTAGTCCTTGACCTTTTCTAATTTTTCCATGGATGAGTCACGAAGAATCTACATACTTTTTTAATGGTCTAATTACCATATAAGGACCTCTAGATTTGAATTCCATAGCTATTTAATCCTTATAGCTACTAGAATTCAACTTTCGCATTTTATGCAATTTAGTCCTTCTCGTAATTAAGCACTAAATCGATAAAATTCTCGTATCAAAATTTTCATACGACATATCTACCATATTACGGGCCATATAATAAAATAAAAATAAATTATATTTTTAGGTCAGATTTGTGGTCCCGAAACTACTATTCTAATTTCAATGAAAAATTGGTTGTTACAGTCCAACCTACCATAGTACTTCAGGAAGTGAGCTCTTCCTCAAACATATCTCAATTATTTCTTATTTTTTAACAATTACAGTAATCACATCAAAACATGCTAATAAAAAAAAAACTATATTGTGTTAGAATTATAAAGTAAGTGACCACCTATGATGCAACCATAGCACTAACAACTAATTATGTAAACTTAATAATTCAACAACTAATTATGTAAACTTTCTTATCTTTTTCATGCCAGAAGTATGTTCTTATATAAGACTCCTAAAGATAAACATTGAACAAATAGTATATTTTATATTACAGTTTATCATATGAATATATGAATCTCAGTCAAATAATCCATAGTGATCAAGAAAAGTGGCACGTATTTCAACATTTTTTTCCTATTTTTTGATTATGATAAACTAATTTTTAAATAAGAATAGAATGAATAGAGTAGGAAAAAATTGAGAGCTAATGCATTATTTTTCTGAATATTTCACTGGTGATGGATAGACCTGTTTATAAGTTGGGTTATTTAATTCGACCTGAAGGTTCGCTCGAAAATGAGAGTATTAAGATAAAAAAGTAAAACCTGTTTAAAAAATGGGCTTGACCTCAGGTAAGGTATTTTTTGTCTGGGCCCGACACGAATTAACAAAAGGATAAAAAAAATCTGTTATTTGTTTTTGTTATTTTAATGTTATTTTTTTTGTTCTTTTCTCCTTATTTTGCTACCATTTCACTATTATATTGCTACAATTTTGTTGTTATTATTTAGATATTGTATAACATTTATTTTATTGTTAATTTTGTTATTATTTTAGAGGCATTTGCTTGTTATGTTGCATTTATGTTAGTGTTATTTAAGTATACATATTTTTAAAAATTTATTTTCAATTTATTGAAAAATATTTATTTTAATATTTTTAGTATTTTTGATGTATTATATATATTTAAAAATAATATAAAAATTTACTATGGGTGGGTCGGGTCGAACTCGAGTTTTAGTATTTTTATCCAGACCGAGCTTAGGCAAAATTTTAGACCCATTATTCGGGCCAACCAGGCCGGGCTCAGACCTAAGATTTTGGTTGAGTCCGACCCATAAACACCTCAAGTGATGGATCAAATTTAGTTGTAGGGAAGGCTCGACATCGCTATTGGCAACCAAAAATGTTTGTTAGTAAAACCATGTAGTTTCAACTGGGTTGAATCATTATCTGCGATTAGGGGTTCACGTTCGATTGAATTAATTGAGTTGACGAGTCTTATTTTATCATTTTAACGCGATTTAAATTTTTTTCAACTCGAGTTGAGTGAAATGAAATTCAAGTCAAGCCAAATCGAGTGAAATTTTTTAAATTAAATTAACAAATTAAACATGTCAAATTAAAATATTGTTATAGTATAACTAATTCCGTGTTAGAGTACAAACTATGTATATTTGAAAACCTTTTTAAAGTAAAATAAGAAAAAAGTAATATACTTTAGTATTGATAAACTTGAATTATTAATTAATTTATTTAGTTTCAAAATTATTATTTTAGAATATTTTTAAAATTTTAACATTTTTTAAATATTCTTTAGAATTTTTAATTTTTTTATTTTTTATTAAGAAACTAATTTAATCATTTTTAAAATTGAGGGAGATTAAATAAGTATTTATTGGAATTATTAAAATTATAAAATTTAAATAGAAACTATCTCAAAACTCCAATTAATTATAAGAATTATGTAAAAAAATTTTTTTGATTAATTTCCAAATTTTTAATTTCGATTAGAATTTTTACTTGCCCTTATGCGACGGATTAAAATACGAAATAAGGTACTTGGGCTCTGGGTTTTTTTGCCATGGCGATGGAAGTAAATCCGACGAGCAAACAAACAATAATCGATAATGAAACACAGAGAGAGAAAGTAGAAGAACAACTATGGAGCTGGGGAGCAGGAACGGATGGACAGCTGGGCACCCTCAGGCTCCAAGACGAGCACCTCCCTCAACTCCTTAATGTCCCTTCACTATCTTCCGCTTCATCCGTCTCTATGCTCGCATGTGGCGGCGCTCACGTTGTTGGCTTGACCTCAGGTACCGTCCTTAGAACTTTCTACTTTGCTTTATTTTTCTTCTATGTCCTTTGTCGATTTCCCAGGCAATAAATTATGTTGTTTGACGCAAAACTTTGTTTAATGAACTTTGTAGGTGGGAAAGTACTAACATGGGGAAGGGGAAACTCAGGTCAGTTAGGCCATGGAGACATGGATTGCTTGCTATCTCCAAAGATTGTAATGTCTTTGGAGAGTTACTGCATCACTCAAGTTTCAGCTGGATGGAGCCATTCTGGATTTGTTTCAGGTTCCTTCCATATATATATATATCTTACCTCTATATGAAACCGTTATACTGAAAGTAAGCCGATTTTAGATATTTCGGTATGCAAATAAGCTATCTTATAGTTACCATATGTAATTAAATTGATGAGGTTGCTTAGTTTTTCCATTTTAATTTGTGCATTTCTTTTTGGTACAAAGCCAAGTCAGAAATTGGGGAGAGGATTACATCAACAGGGTTTGAACCTTGGTAGTTGAGGTGTCAGCAAGAGGCCTTGACCATTGCTCCCTTATGCTATTGACTGTGCACTTAGTTCTGAAGCTTCTAATTCTGATTAAGCTTATTGGAGATTAAGAATTTCATACGGCCTCATTAATGTTGTTGAGCATACTACTGAACTAATTTTCTAATTACTTATCAGATGAAGGGTGTGTTTTTACTTGTGGAGATGGATCGTTTGGCCAGCTCGGGCATGGTGATTACAGGTCACATTGCTCTCCTGTTAAAGTATCATTTTTTGTTAATAAGCATGTTGAACAGATAGCTTGTGGCATGCGCCATTCACTTGTCCTACTGAAAGGTAAACGTGACAATGATTTGTTGTAGTGTTAGTAGTCCTGAAAGCAACATGAAGGATTTAATTTTCCATATAATTTACTTGTGTTTGCCTTAATTTTTTGCACATGTGTTTTCGATTCTATCTTTTTTATCATTTATGTATGTTCACCACTTCAGTTAAGCTGATGAAAACTCCACGGGTTGAGCTAAGTGATGAAAGATGAACAGTGAAGCTATATTTTTTTCGCAACCTTTTTGCAAATGATGATTTAATTTTTTGAATTTACATTTTTCCAAATGATGATTAATAATGATGCTTTGTTGTATGCTTTCTGTGACCCTTGGGGTGAATTGCAATTTGCGAGCTAAACATAGAATAAGGAATCTCACATGAGTAAAGCATAGTGTTTCTATCTTGGATGCTTGGTGAATATGAAAGAAGACTAGATGAGTACCCTTTGAAGGTTTAGCTTAGTGATTCATATTTACTTAAATCATCAATAACCAAGTTTTGTCTCTGCAGATGGTTCAGGAAATCTACTTTATGGATTTGGATCTGGAAAGCGTGGTCAATTGGGTATTTCAATAGATAGAATCAAGTCTGTCAATGCTCCTGAGATTATCCGTGGATTTGATGATGTTCAAATCATTACCATCACTGCAAATGCAGACCACAATGCAGCATTATCTGGTGAGTACTCCAAATTAGCTGAATATTTGTGGCATAAAACATTTTGGATCATAAGTATAACCCCTTTAGGTGAAAAAGTAAAATTTAGCTCCAATCACAAGCCTGCTAATTTTAATTTAAACTTCCGAGTAATTCATAGTTGTGTTTTGTCTGTTGCACCAGCTGATGGAGAATTGTACACTTGGGGAAGAGGGTTTGGTGCAACATCTGATTTTCTTAGTCCTCAACAATCACCTTCATCATTGAAGTTCTCTAAAGTTGCACTTGGTTGGAATCATGCTCTAGTATTATCTGGTATGCATACACACTTGTTAATCCGTTATAGACTTGTAGTTTATTTTTTACTTGATCTATTTGCCAGTAACTGAATATTAACTTTTCCCACCCAGGCCCCTGCCAAGAGAAAAGGAAAATTCCTAGGCGAATTTTCAGCTTTTCTAGAATTCTACCTGGCAAGATATTGTAAACCGCATGTTTATGACATCGTTTTCGTTTTGTGCAGATAATGGAGAAGTTTTTATGCTTGGTGGTTGTCATCATGGAATGCTAAGCAATCCTGAGATAACAACTCTCTCAAAGCATTTATCAGGTGATCCTTAAGGAAAACTAAGACTAGAACTTTGATTTCGTCATAAAAAATAAATAAATAAGCAAGAACTTCAATATGCTTTAGTGCAATAGTAGTTTTAGGATTGATGCTTACATATATACATTAGAGGTGTTTGGTTTCTTAACTATCATGATTGGAAGGGAATTGCGGGGAAAGAAAAACATGAACATCAGATATTTATATATGTATATGTACATATACCAACCATTATGCGATTGTTTATGTTTTGGCTGATATAGATGGAGCTGTTTTGGAGAGAGTCCCAGGTCTTGATGGGATAAAAGTTGTGGACATTGCAGCTGGAGCTGAGCACTCTGCTATTGTAACAGGCAAAGTCACATGAATCTTTCACTGGTTTGTGCCTGATCATAATGTTTACTGATTTTTCTTTCCAATTGGCAGAGGAAGGAGTGATTAAGATATGGGGTTGGGGTGAACATGGGCAGCTTGGTCTTGGGAGTTCAAGGGACGAAAGCAGCCCTAAAACAGTCAGTTTAGGTGTTGAAGTTAAACGCAAAAATGGTACAGTCAGAGTTTACTGTGGGAGTGGATATACGTATGCCATTAGTACATTTTGTTCTTAATGATACATTCTGGTTAACCTCAAAGAGACATTATGCCTTGGCTATGTAAATCAACGGGAGCAAACTTTTCTGGAAGCAGTCCGAGGAAAAGTTTAGAGCTGTTTCATCACTCCTGACGGTGTTTTTTCTTCTAAAAAAAGTAAATTGTGTTCAGTTACTCAATATAATGGTTAACCGTACCTACTGATATGTATTGTATCCAATTCGGTACCTTCCTGTTTTGATTTGTATCAATTATCTTGATCTTGTACCAGTTGAGGTTGGCACCATCTTGTGTTGATGCTTACAAAATTTTATTTTTTGGTTTTTTTTAAAATAGCTATTTAATATAAAAGGTTTATACCACATGAAAAAAATTGTGAAAAGAATATATTAAAATTAAGTGACGCTTTTATTAAAATGGTAAAGTTAAAAGTTTAAATTCGTTTATTAAATTTAAGTTTTATTATAGTATTATTTTTTTATAAAACACGAAAAGATAAGTATTTTTGTATTATTTGTTCCTTTATAAAAATAAATGTATTTTTGTATTTTTTGAATTGAGTTAGTATTCAGTTTATTTGTAATACTAATTCACTCAATAAATTATTATGTATATATGAATTTTTGTTCTCTTAGAAATTATTTCTATTTTTAAATTTTATTCAAAGTTATGTTTATTACCCCATATTTAAAAAAAAAACTTTTGAATATTAAATATAATTTTTATATTTTATATTTTATATTTATATATAAATATTCATATGTATTAAGTAAAGTGTATTTATGTGTAAAATATATTATTAAATTTTTATCAAAAGATTTTTTTAACTCCAAAGCTAACAGTTTGCTCTGAAGTATCACGATTTAATTTAGCAAGTCTAGGGTTTTATTCGATTGGTTTTTTTGTTTTTGTTTTTGTTTTTTTTGTTTTTGTTTTTGTGATTGGAGGTTTTTTTGGCGCAGATAAGAGAAAAGTTTTTTAAGAGAAGGATATTTATGAAATTTGTAACACCCCAAACTCGGCCTAGACGTTACGGTTGAATTCGGCAATGTCACATGAGAGTGTTTTTGGAAAACCGTTTCAATACATAAAAACCGTTCCAATTATTATCTTTTACTTAGTTTGGAAAAACTGTTAATTTATTGATTGGCTAGGAAACATTTCTTAATACGCGGAAGCTTTAAAATCCAAACAACTCTTGGTATCATTTTACTTACGAAAACCTTAGTTAATTTTAGAAAAACACGCTTAGCCGTTGCAGTTTATATTCCAAAATCACAGTTCAAAAATCTAAATTAAAATCGAAAGTCCCAGTCCAAAATTACATCAAAATTCCCCTAAAAATAATGAAAATAATGGATAAAGCAAAAGCAGTAAGTTCATAAACCAAAATGTAGGTGGTCGTGGTCACCATTGAGTCCCCCACTGCACCGATCCGCCTACTGTTGGGGATTACTTGAACAAATAAAACAAATAAAGGGTGAGTTTTCGCAACTCAGTGTGTACATCCCCACAGTTTAGCATGCATACAGTCAGATAACAGAATACAGTCATAATTCGGGCTTGAACCCTTTTACAGAATTGTGTGGGCCTTTGCCCACTCGAAAACGGAATCAGATACAACTTAGGGCCTTAGCCCATATCAGATATAGCATGCATAACAGATCGGAATAACAGAAACAAGCCCACCAACCTTGCACACCAACTCCGTCCAACCTAACACACCATGTGGGTATAAAATCAACCCACCCATCCCTATACACCAAATATGGGGATAAAATCGACCCATCCAACCCTACACACCATAAAGTATCGTAATGCGGCACATGTCATGAATACGCAGCTCGGCTGCCAGATAACAGGCTTATGAAGCCTTCAGATACTACCTTTGCTTCATCAAACCCACCCTAATGTAATGCATCATACAATATGGCATGCTATAATGTGGATAAACAGATCATACATTTATATTCAAAATAGTATAGATATACATGCTAATATGGTAACACATACATCACAATATCATATCATAGAACAGGGGTCTAAGCATTGCTTACCGACCCTTCGACAGGTCACAGTCGACTTGGGCGACCTGTGCAACCTTACAGAACATTTCAGAAAAATGGGCTCACATGCCCATATGTCCTGCTCGTGTGGGCCACACGGCCCAAATTGGCCTTGGCCGTGTGGATAACATAGCTTGACCTGAATTTCCACACGCCCATGTGGCCCACACAGCCCAATTGGCCAAGCCCGTGTCTCGCACACGGCCTCGCCAGCCATCACACGGTAGTGTCCATCGTGTCCATGTAGCGCGCGCACGGCCTAGTTCGTCGACCACACCCCCGTGTACTTCTATACAGCCTACCACACGGGCGACCACACGCCCGTGTGGCTTCGACAGAATCATTTTCGGCTTTTGCCGATTCTCGTTTCCTAAGCAGTCGGGGTACACACCTGGTATCGTTTCGAAGCTAACGCAACCACGAGCACTCACGAACCTATTATTGAACAGTACGTCACTTAGTTAGTCACTTAAACTGAGTTACTAAGGACAGGAAAATCCCGGAAGTTAACGATGACCTTACCTCCTAACGAACAACGGCAGTTCCTCGCTGATTTAGAGCATCGTTTTAACAGTTTACATAATCTTGTTTGTCTCCTAAACAGAAACAATCTCTTAACAACGCAACATTCATAAAAAAGAAACAAAACGCACCCTTATACTTACCGAATTCGCGCCAAACGCAGAGATAAGTAATGATGATGGAAAAGGACCAAAAAATCAATAACAAAAAGAAGGAAAATGGCAACAAAAAGGGGAATTTCGGCTGGAGAAATAGAAAAAGAATGTGGAGAAGAGGAAATTTTGCAGAGGAAAATCGGCAGAGAGGGAAAGCAAAATATTTGGGTCACTCTCAAATCCCTTGTTTTGCTCCCGCTAAACCTCAACTATAGCAAATACTCAGAATCCCAAGCCAACTCAAACACTCCCACGACATTAGCAATAAAAATACTACCTCCGTTCATACTCGAACCCAAAACCTCCCTCACACCAACACTCCATTTATCCACCAGACCAGCAGGCCCATTCTTGCATATTTTAATAAACAAATACTTATAAGCCTAACAACCAAAGACAAGGCCTTATTCAAATAAAAACCAAAATTTTCCCCAAGCTAAGGCTTGAACTCAAGACTTCTCAGACACTCCCAAAACACATAACCATTAAAGCAGATAGATATTTGTGTCATATTCTAACAGAATCAGAAATATAAATTTTGGGGCGTTACAAAATTTGTTAGAAAAATTGAACTTTGTAGGTTCGTGATTCTTACATAACCAGGAAATGTAGATTTTTCTAAAACATGGTAGAGGAGCTATCGATGTAGAAGGAGCTTGCAGAATTAAACTTTGAGGAAGAAGAGGATGAAGGTCTGCAATTTGTGACAGAGGCTAGACCACAAAGATCAATTTCTGAGATGTGTTTAGTTGGATGTTGCCTCACAACAAGCGTAGTCAACTTCCTTGCACTGAAAAACATGATGGCTAATTTGCGGCATTCATCGGGGGGAATCTAGATCTCTGACTTTGGTGAGAAATTCTATCTATTTCGTTTCTTTTATGATGTTGATGTGGAGGGGGTGATGAGCGGAACGCCATTGACTTTCAATAACCATATTCTTTTGCTCCATAGACTAAAAGTAGGTGATGATCTGAATTTAGTTTTGTTGGTTTATGCTAAATTTTTTTGTGTAAGTTCACGATTTTCCACCAGGTTTTTTCTTTGATTGTGTGGTGCAACAATTAAGAGATTTTGTTGGGAAATTCCTGGAACATGATACAAAACAACTTAATCAAGGTTTTAGAAATTTTATGCGTATTCGGGTCGAGATAGATATTAGAAATCCTTTAAAGAGGAAGAAAAAGATTGTGATTTCTCAGTCAAACTTTGTTTATGTGAAATTTCGATATGAAAATCTGTCTTTTTTGCTTCCTTTGTGAATGTTTGGGGCATAGCAATAGGTTTTGTTGACAGAGGATTAATCTAGGGCTAAAAGAAGTTGTGTAAAACCCCTTACCCATATCCGTCATCGAAATAGGGTACGAGGCATTACCGGAGTTACAAATTTATTTATCAGACATTTTATTTCATCTAGCATTCATATTTGGGACCAATAAAAATCAAACATATTGCCCCCTAAACATACTTATTTTCTTTATATCAACGTATTCAAGATAATCACATATTTACATGTCATGATAAATATCATTCTCTTATCGTTTCTTCATAAACATAAATTAGTTAACTCATTATATCAATATTTCATGTACCATTAACTCATATTTCTTTATATCACATAATTAGGTTTCACGAACTTATCTGGATAAATTGCAAAAATACTAAGATTTAGGGGCATTTCGATAATTTTCTATTTTCCTCAATTTTTCAACCCATCTTGATCTAAATTAATAATTTCATTTAATTTATTAATTTAGACAATAAAATAATTCATTTCACTCAATTTGGTCATTTTTGATATTTTTACAAAATTACCCCTAAAGTTTTACTTTTATTCAATTTAGTCCTCGAGCCTAAAAGATGCAAATTAACCACTTTAATGTAACCCATGCTAACTAAATATTCATATATATATTTTCCTCCTCCTCTCCATTCCATATCCTTAATGAATATATAATTCCACTATTTTCTCATATGTTCATATCAAGCTGTCCACTTGAGTCATAGTCACTAAATTATTTATATCTTAAGCTAAAGAATTCTAAATTAAAAAAAGCTTGATGTTTCTGAAACTAGACTAAAATATATTTCTACCATAAAAAATTCAGGATTTATAATTTATCCAATAAGAACAGTAAAATCTTCAAACTTACCCCTATTATGCTGTTTAACAGCTTCGACCTTTCCTTACTAAAAATTAATTATCTTTTAGTACAAAATTTGGATGATGTTTATGTTTATTTCTATTTAAAATAGGCTCATTAAGGATTTAAAAATATAAATTTAAGCCCCTAATTATTTTTCTCCTATTTTTTTATGATTTTCCAAATTCAAAACAGAGGAACCCAAAATTATTCTGACCTTGTCTCATAAAATTTATTATATCTCACAATTTAAAATTCCATTGCTTACAACGTTTATTGTATGAAAAACTAAACTAAACTCAATAAAATTTAATTTAATTTTTTATTTAACCTCTAATTCGATTTTCACAATTTTTGGTGATTTTTCAAAGTTTAACTACTGCTGCTATCCAGAACTGTTTTAGTGCAACATATTGATTACCAAGTTTATAACACCCTTATTTCCATTCCCTACAATATTTCCCATCATTTTCTCTTATTTCCCTTCACTAATATATCAAGAACATAGAACCTTATACAAGAAAACTCTACCTTAACATCATTTTCATGCTTTTGATATTACCTTAGATGAGAAACTCTACTTAAAATATATTGAAGTCTTAAAGTTCTTACCTTGTCCTATTGATTTCAATCTTTAACTTGATTTTTCTCTCCTTCAGCTTCTATTTCTTGAATCCAACTTGATATTCGAACTCCCCTTAGTCTCCTTAACATTTTTCTCTATTGGCAGTTTTGGAAATTCTTTTGATTTCTAGGTGAAAATGGTGAATTTTTGGTGGAAGGACTAAATTGTAAAAAAAGCAAAACTTTCTTTCTTCTCTTCTATTCTAACGTGAAATGCTTGGAAAGATGATGGATGGTGTGTGTATGTGTGTTTTTTTTCTACACACACATGTATATACTAAATAAAATAATAAAATAATCATAAATATCTTATTAAAATATTAATAAAATAATATTTATCTAATTAATTTAAAATATCATCAACATAATCATTACATTCTAGAATTCTCTCTCTTACTAATTGACCATTTTTCCCTTCATAATATTTTAAAATTCCATCATTGAGTCATAACTTAATTTGAAAAAATTATGATTTAGTCCCTCATAATTCTTCACCCATTCAAGTTGGTCCTAATTCATCCATTTTCCTTAGTTTCTAGATTATTTGCAATGCCCTAAAAATTTAAACATCTATATTTGTGCATTGTTGCATATAATTTCATGTATGCTTCAGTGGTTGGGTGTCTCGAGGAGTGTTGGAGAAGTTCTGAGTTTAAGCTGTGGCTTGAACAAAAATTTTGTTTTACTTGGTTGAACCTTGGCTCTGGGCTGTAAGCCTCTTAAATAAATATGACTAAAGTATGTCATAAAAGAACCTACTACTTTAGGGGTTAAGGACGTGTGGAGAGTGCTTAGAGAGCTGGGGTTCAAGGCTTGGTAACGCAAGAGAAACATTTTATTTTGCTGTTAACGCTGGGAAGGTGTTGAAATTTAATGCTTGTGTAGTGGGGGAAGTTGAGGCCGAATTCAAGGTAGGTGTTGGAGAAACTTTCGGCTGGTTGAGATATGGTTATGTGGGAGATAGTTGAGAGATCTTAGGAGCATTAAGGGGAGAAAAATTAGGAGTGTGAAGAAAGGGATAAAGGTGTGCCGAGTGGGGACTTTCATTGCTTACAATTTTCGGTTGAATTAGCATTGTTTTTCTTTCTTTCTTTTCTTTCTAGAGCTTTCGGTTTTGTTAATTTCTCTTGGGGTATTCTCTTCTCTTCTCTTCTTATTTTTGGTGGAGGTTTTGGCAAATTGTGATTTTGTTCTCTCGTTCGAAAGCCGAGTGAAGGTTCTCGGGTACCTCTTAGATTGCGATTTATCTTTTCTTGGCCGGTTACCATTGCCTTCATATCTCTCAAGCTCTTTCGGTTTAGCCTAGTATGATCGATTCTATTTTTTCCTCTTCTTCCTCTCCTGTGTAGCTAAATACCATTCTTTCAATTACCCTATTTGTTCCTACTTTCCCTTTTTGCTTCTTCTCTATTGATCTTGGTGTAAGTGCTGCTATTTAGATTTCCATGTGCATCCTCTCCTTTTTCTGCCGTGTTTATAGTCTTTATCTAACATCTTCTGTTCCGGTTGATTGTTGCTAGGAGGGTGATTGCGTTAGTTCTGCCTTTGTGTAGCGACAATCTCTTGGGATAGTAGACCGATTACTTCCCTCCCTTAGTCAGCTTTACTATTTTGGTAAGTGGTAGTTCGCTTGATTGTATTTATGTGCGTATACTGTGTTAGTGATTAAAGTTCGGTTAGGATGCAGGAAATATCTAAAGGAGTTCTTATTCAGTTTTGTGAATCGATTTAAGGGTGGATCTCTATTGGTTCGAAAAAGGCAAGTACGGGTGAAAGTTTAGAGTGAAGTACAAGGAGTTGTTAACTTTATGGTCATTGGTTAATGGAGTGTTTTTGAATTGAATGTAGGTTTGGGCTTGTGGGCTACTCATACATCTTCGTCTAAGGTGTGTAATCACACTACTTCAATTGTAGAATGACAAAATTCGGAGTACTGTACTATTGATGCCATACGGGCATGCGATCGCTCGTGTGCTCATCTAATCACGTAAGTGCGAGCATGTGAGAGTTGAGACCAGCACAAACGATTTCATAGCCTTAGGTCGTTTTGGGCCTCGTTGGGCCAAAACGAGCCATGTAGGCCTCACGGGCTCTTGGGACCCACATGGATACGTGGAGTTTTCGGGGCCAGGTTGTGTAGCTCACACGACCAAGGTCATTATTAGGCTTAATGGGCCATACGGGCTTGTGGGCCCACATGGGCTGTGTTATGTGCCTTGGGCCCATTTCCACTATTGGCTTGTTAGGGTCGCACGGGTCGCCTAAGACGACTGTGGTCCTACTGGTGGGTCTGTAAGTACATTTAGACCCGTACTGATGAAAAGACTATTATGCCCTAGAGATAAAATGACTGATATACCCTTATGCTATATTTAATTGTATTTGAGCATGACATTTTACATACACGTATATATTATGACATGACATGTTGCATGGAGGTGGGTTTGACATATGATATTGGAGGAAGTGTACTGAAAGGCTATAATCCTATTATTGGCAGCTTTGCTGCAAATACTGTTAGTGCCGCAACCAGTACTATTTTTTGGAGTGTAGGGATGGGTGGGTCGATTTTATCCCTACATGGAGTGTAGGGTTGGACGGAGTGGAGTGTAGAGGATGGATGGGTAGGATCTTTGTATGCATTTTGGATACTGTACTGAAATGGGCTAAGGCCCACACTGATATTGCGACTGATCTGGGCTTAGGCCCAAACCGATCAACATTGTATGTTTGACTGTTTGATAAATATGGATTACACACTGAGTTTTCATAAACTCACCCTTTCTGCCTATCTGTGCAGGTAATCCTTAGGCAGGTCAGTGCTGCGAGGGACTCAGAGGTGGCCACACCACTGTTTATTTTTTGTTTTGGATTTTTGGTAAAAGTAGTTTTATTTGGGTAAATTTTATTTAATAAGGCCGTTTTAAGTTTTAAGTTTTTATTTGGGATTTTATTTAAATTGACTTATATCTGTTAGCAGTAGGAAATGAGTTTTTTTCTAAAAGTAAATGATTTTCAGCTACCAAGCTACACAACTCATTTTAAAAGCTTCTGCAATGAACAATGTTTTCAAAGGTAATAACGATTTAGTATGGGTCATGTTTTGATAATCAAACCTACAAATTAACAAATGAAAAAATAAGTTAACTTCTCTTAAAGAACTCAAATGAGTTTTTAACACAAAATGATTTTTCCAGTAAAACTACGCTTTTCAAAACTCACTCTAATATGACATCACAAATTCAGCCATAACGTCTAGGCCGGATTTGGGGTGTTACATTTAATGGTATCAGAGTCAGGTTACAAAAATCAGCTGTGGGTTTAGGTTCTCTTTAAAATATTAAAACTTCAAAAAAGAACTAGTTCAATTGATTTGAAATCCTTGGAAATATTTTTCTGAAAAGTGTGGTACACCGAGTCTCCGACAATGTCTTTGTAAGTCCTCTAAAACTACTACTTGAATTAGTTGAAAGATTGAGATTACTGTAGACAAAAAGGACTATACTGAAAGACTCTGTTTAGGGTAACCTAAAACTGTAGTTAGATTGCTATCTACGAAAACAAAACTTGAATTACTGATAATATTCTCCATAAAATACCCTGTAATAAACACTGGAATTATAACTGATACATAAAACTGTTAATACAGATACAAAGTGAATAGAGATGAGCACTAGAGGTACTCGTGAAAGAGGTATAAGAGGTCGCGACAGAGGCCGTAGAGGTGCTCAGGCTGGGTCTTCAGCATCGAGCCACATGCCTAACATTGGAACTAGAAAGGACCTGGCTTCCCCAAGATTGAGACTGGGTCTCACGATCGTACGACTGGGGACGACGCACTATCCCAAGCTATGCTGCGAATTCATGAAAGGGTCACTGGGCCCAATACTGGTACTGTGGGCTGGGGGTCGGTAACGGAACGAATCAGGTCTAATGGGGCTGAGATTTTTAGGGGTATCGCTGGAGTTGCTCCTAATGTGGCTGAATATTGGATAGAGGCCACAGAGAGGATCATGGATGACCTCGACTATACCCCAGAGCAGAAACTAAAAGGTGCAGTGTCGTTGTTGAGAGATGAAGCCTAACAGTGGTGGCTTACTGTGAAAGAGGGTACTCAGCCCGATCGATTGACTTGGGGGTTTTTCAAGAATGCATTCCAAGGGAAATATATGGGCACTAGTCAAGTGGATGCCCGTAGGAGGGAGTTTTTGAATTTGACTCAAAGGGATAAGTCTGTGGCTGAATATGAGGCAGGATTTTTGCGTTTGAGCTACTAAGCGTGAGGCACTGTGGAAACTGAATATGAGCTCTGTATGTGTTTTGAGGATGATTTCATAAATGATCTACGAGTTTTGATAACTCCTCAGAGGAAGAGATATTTTGCTGTGTTAGTGGAAAAGGTGAAGAACGCCGATGATGTGAAATGCGCTGAGTGCCAGAATCGTGAGGCGAACAGGGGAAGGAACAAGAGGGTTTGGGAGCCCTCAAGTTCAGCTTTGAGGCCTAAGAAAAAAGGCCAGAGTTGACTGGCCAGTCAGAGTTAGGCTCCTTATTGCTACTTTTAGGTTGCAGCCTTATACTGTTTGTGGGAAATGCCATCAAGGCGAGTGCTGGGTGTGGATCTATGGAGCACCGTATCAGGGATTATCCACAAAAGGCTGATCAGATGCAAGCTACTGGTATGGGTACTGCTCAGCCACAAAGAGGTTTTCAGCAGCCATCGAGAGGCCATGGTTAGGCCAAAGGTGGAAATGATTCGGGCTGTGGTCATGGAGCACCAGGCAGAGGTGCTGGACATACTGAGGTGAGGCAGCTAGCATTGGTTTATGCTACATGTCGTCGAGAGGATAGAGATGTCCCAGATGTTATTACGGGTACTTTCTTTATTCATAATGTACCTTATACTGCATTGATTGATGTTGGATCTACGCACTCTTATTTAGCATGCACCGTGTTTGAGACTTTGGGTATAATGGTTGAAAACACTACAAGTGAGGTTACTGTGTTGAGTTCATTAGGGCAGTCAGTGAGAGTGAACAAATTGTTTAAGGATGTACCTTTGGAGGTTCGAGGAATGATCTTTTTAGCTGACTTAATGGAACTTTCTTTTGGGGAATTTGACATAATTTTGGGCATGGACTAGACTGATAAACAGCAGGAAAGTTTTGAGAAACTTAAGAAAGTTCTGACTGAGGCCCTTGTCTTAATAGCCAGAATCTAGGAAGGAATTCACTGTCTATAGCGATGCATCACATGTTGGCTTAGGTTGTGTGCTGATGCAAGAGGGTGAGGTAGTGGCGTATGTGTCCCGTCAGCTTAAGACGCATGAAGCGAACTACCTGACACATGACTTGGAGTTGGCTGTGGTGGTATTTGCACTGAAGATTTGGAGGCTTTACTTGTACGGTGAGAGGTGTGTCATTTACACGGATCACAAGAGCCTCAAGTATCTCCTCACTCAAAAAGAGCTAAACCTTTAGGTAGCGTAGGTGAATTGAGTTGCTTAAGGACTATGACTGTTCGATCAAATACCATATGGGTAAGGCTAATGTGGTAGCCGACGCACTGAGTCGTATGGCTGTGACTAATCTGAAAGTGATGTTCGCTCGTCTCAACTTGTTCGATGATGGTAGTTTGTTGGCCAAACTTCAGGTTAAACTGACGTGGATTGATCAGATAAAGGGTAAACAATTGGAGGATGAGTCACTGGGTTCTCAATTCATGTAGATAGAGAGTGGGGAAACTTCAGATTTTAGAATGAATAGTGAAGGGGTACTCTATTTCCAAGGCAGAATTTGTGTACTTAAGGATACTGAGTTGAGGCAGTCTATACTGCGTGAGGCATATAGTAGC
Source organism: Gossypium hirsutum (assembly GCF_007990345.1). Lineage (NCBI taxonomy): Eukaryota > Viridiplantae > Streptophyta > Magnoliopsida > Malvales > Malvaceae > Gossypium > Gossypium hirsutum. Next base: position 66,907,616 of record NC_053428.1, read on the forward strand.
CCTTATGCTATGCACCCATGTGGAAATAAAATGTACAGAGATCTTCGTGGGGTATATTGGAGGCCAAGGCTTAAGCGTGGTGTGATCGACTTTGTGGGTAAATGTCTGATTTGCCAGCAGATTAAGGCTAAACACCAGTTACCTTCAGGGTTGCTTCAGCCAGTTAAGATTTTGATGTGGAAATGGGAAAGAGTAACCGTGGACTTCGTTAGTGGGTTACCCTTAACGCCTTCTAAAAAGGACGCAGTATGGGTTATCGTGGATCGATTGACCAAGTCTGCTCATTTCATATCGGTAGATACTGATTACTCACTACAAAAACTGGCTAAGCTATATGTGTCAGAAATAGTGCGACTGCATGGAGTACCGGTCTCTATAATATTTGACAGAGACCCTCGCTTCACATCTCGGTTTTGGAAGAAGCTGTATGAGGCACTAGGTACTAGATTGGACTTCAGTACTGTGTTCCATCCATAGACAAATGGTCAGTCAGAGAGGGTGATTCAGATACTGGAGGACATGTTAAGAAGTTGTGTAATAGATTTCTGAGGAAGTTGGGAGGACTACTTACCGCTGGTAGAGTTTGCGTATAACAATAGCTATTAGTCTAGCATACAGATGGCACCCTACGAGGCACTATATGGTCGTAGGTGTCGTACTCTATTGTGTTGGATTGAATTGGGTGAGCGATGTATTTTTGGCCTTGAATTGATTTTCGATACTGAGGAAAAGGTTAAGCTAATTCGGGATCGACTGAAGGCAGCATTAGATAGACAAAAATCATATGCGGATCTGAAGCATAAAGAGATTGAATATTTTGTGGGGGACTTAGTCTTTCTCAAGGTCTCGCCATGGAAGAAGGTACTGAGATTTAGTTGGAAAGGTAAGCTAAGCCATAGGTTCATTGCGCCATACCGTATACTGAAACGTGTGGGACCGATCACCTATCAACTTGAGTTACCTCCAGGGTGGGACTGAATTCATGATGTATTTCACGTCTCCATGCTGAGACGATATCGCTTTGATCCTGCGCACATTGTCTTGATTGAGGAGGTTGAGGTTAGGCTAGATCTGACATTTGAGGAAGAACCAGTGCAAATCATAGATCATGATGTGAAGGTTCTGAGAAGGAAGTCGGTTCCACTGGTTAAGGTATTATGATGTAATCATAGTTCTGAAGAAGACACGTAGGAACCCGCGGAGGCGATACAGTAACAATTTCTTCATCTCTTCTGATCACGTAAATTTCGAGGCCGAAATTTTCTTTTAAGAGGGTAGAGTCGTAACGCCCCAAAAATTTAAACATCTATATTTATGTATTGTTTCGTATAATTTCATGTATGCTTCAGTGGTTGGGTGTCTCGAGGAGTGTTGGAGAAGTCCTGAGTTCAAGCTGTGGCTTGAACAAAAATTTTGTTTTACTTGGTTGAACCTTGGCTCTGGGCTATAAGCCTCTTAAATAAATATGACTAAAGTATGTCATAAAAGAACCTACAGCTTTATGGGTTAAGGACGTGTGGAGAGTGCTTGGAGAGCTGGGGTTCGAGGCTTGGTAACACAAGAGGAACATTTTATTTTGCTGTTAACATTAGGGAGGTGTTGTTGTTTGATTGAAATTGAATGCTTATGTAGTGGGGGAAGTTGAGGTCAAATTCAAGGTGGGTGTTGAAGAGAATTTTGGCTAGTTGGGGATATGGTTAGGTGGGAGATAGTTGAGTGATCTTAGGAGCATTAAGGGGAGAAAATTTAGGAGTGTGAAGAAAGGGATAGAGGTGTGTCGAGTGGGGACTTCATTGCTTACAATTTTCGGTTGAATTGGCATTGTTTTTCTTTCTCTTTTTTCTCTCTAAAGCTTTTGGCTTTGTTAATTTCTTTCGGAGTATTCTCTTCTCTTCTTTTTTTTGGTAAAGGTTTCGGCAAATTGTGATTTTGTTCTCTTGTTCGAAAGCCTAGTGAAGGTTCTCGGGTACCTCTTAGATTGCGGTTTATCTTTTCTTGGCCGGTTACCATTGCTTTCATATCTCTCAAGCTCTTTCCGTTTAGCCTAATATGACCGATTCTGTTCTTTCCTCTTCTTCCTCTCCTGTTTAGCCGAATACCATTCTTTCACTTACCCTCTTTGTGCCTACTTTCCCTTTTTGCTTCTTTTTTATTGATCTTGGTGTAAGTGCTACTATTTAGATTTCTATGTGCATCCTCTCCTTTTTCTTCCGTGTCTATAGTCGTTATCTAACATCTTCTGTTTTGGCTGATTGTTGCTAGGAGGGTGATTGCGCTAGTTCTGCCTTTGTGTAGCGGCAATCTCTTGAGATAGTGGACTGATTACTTCCCTCCCTTAGTCAGATTTACTGTTTTGGTAAGGGGTAGTTCACTTGATTCTATTTATGTGCATATACTGTGTTAGTGATTAAAGTTCGGTTGGGATGCAGGAAATCTCTAAAGGAGCTCTTATTCGATTTTGTAAATCGGTTTAAGGGTGGAATCTCCATTGGTTCGGCAAAGGCAAGTATGGGTGAAAGGTTAGAGTTAAGTACAAGGAGTTTTTAACTTTATGGTCATTGGTTAATGGAGTTTTTTTGGATTGAATGTAGGTTTGGGCTCGTGGGCTACTCATACATCTTCGTCTAAGGTGTGTAATCACGCTTCTTCAATTGTAGAATGACAAAAGTCGGAGTGCTGTACCATTGATGCCACACGGGCGTGCAATCGCTCGTGTGGTCATCTAATAGCATAAGTGCGAGCATGTAAGCGTTGAGATGAACGATTTCGTGGCCTTAGGTCATTTCGGGCCTCGTTGGGCTAAAACGGCCCGTGTGGGCCCGACAGGCTCGTGGGCCCCACACGAATAGAAGTTTTCAAGGCAAGGCTGTGTAGCTCACACGGCCAAGGTCATTATTTGGCTTAATGGGATACATGAGCTTATGGGCCCACATGGGCAGTGTTATGGGCCTTGGGCCCATTTTCACTATTAGATTGTTAGGGTCGCATGGGTTGCCTAAGACGAATATGGGCCTACTGGTGGGTTGGTAAGTACACTTAGACCCTGTACTGATGAAATGACTGTTATGCCTAGAGATAAAATGAGTGATATACCCTTATGCTATATTTAACTGTATTCGAGCATGACATTTTGCATACACGTATATATTATGACATGACATGTTACATGGGGGTGGGTTTGACATATGATATTGGAGGAAGTGTATTGAAAGGCTATAAGCCTATTACTGCCAGCTCTGCTGCAAATACTGTTAGTTCCGCAACCAGTACTATTTTCTGGAGTGTAAGGATGGGTGGGTCTATTTTATCCCCACATGGAGTGTGGGGTTGGACGGAGTGGAGTGTAGAGGATAGATGGGTAGGATCTTTGTTTGCATTTTGGATACTATACTGAAATAGGCTAAGGCCCACATTGATACTATTACTGTATTGGGCTAAGGCCCACATTGTTATTGCGACTGATATGGGCTTAGGCCCAGAATGATCTACATGCCCATGTGGAGCATACTGACTAGGTTTCTAATTAAACACCAGGGGAAACACGGCCGTGTCACTTGATCATGTGTCACACACGGCTGAGACACACACCCGTATGGACAAAAATAGACTATTTTCCAAGTCTTGCTCACCCAAATTTTCATTCACCTACACAAATCAAATGGCATTTATCATGGCATAAATATGCATTCAAACCACTCTCAACCAAGCGTAATTCATGCTAATTCCATACCAACAACCACAAGACACTCAAATATCACAATAAGCCATTCAATTCATACCAATTTCACATTCTCAAATCATCTAAATAGTAACTTTCAATTATGAACCATTTTGCCTAAAACCACAAGTATACCAATCTGAACTTTCAACTATTTGATACCTCAAAATATCAATCCACAACAAGCATTACATAGTCATTATCAACCACATAACAAAAGGACATTTGCATATATATATACACATCACAAAATACACCAAAATAAGCCAAATCACATGGCTATACACATAACCAAACATTCATCATTTACAAGCCAAATCAAATGGCTAAATCTATTACCAACATATATACCGTAGAACCACACCTCCCATAGATGCCATATAACCAAATACATAAGTTCAAAACTACCAAAATGATAGCTTAATGGTGTGATGAGATCTCCGACGACTCCCAAGTCTGAGCAAGCTTCGATAATCAATATAAACACACAAAAAAGTAAGCTATGAAGCTTAGTAAGTTCTTATAGTAATAAACTCGACTTACCATATATACACAATTTAAGCAATTAAACAAATCATAATATAACTCATATTGATCCACAAACCTATCACATATTCATTCACAAGGTTAGATACAAAATTCACAAATTTCTTCAATTCAATGCTTGTATGTTTTATATACATACTTGTATCAACTCGTATCAATTTCATACTCATCCATATCCTTGATATACCCGTTGAACCATTCGGAATAATATCGGATACTCGAGAATCTCGCACCCTAAGTGCGAAATGCATAGTCGAAGCTATCTCAATCTCATATCATGCTCACTCTCGAGCTATCAACGGGTCTGCTAACACAAGCTGACGAGAATCCGCAACATATGCCAAATAACTCAGCCACCGGTAGGACGTATAGACAAGCACCCAAACACATAACCCATAATGACATGTCATTAGTATCCTAATCTATTCCTAAGGTTCAATCGAGATTTCACATTGCCGAATCTTTGTCAAACATATTCGTAGGATCGTATTCACAGTTAATTCAATAATAAAGCATTTAGAAACGCAATTATATTAATGCTTATTAACATACGAACTTACCTCGATTCACAAAAATGACGAAATGGATCTACTAGTCTAATACTTTGTTTTCCCCCGAGCTAGATCTGAACTTCGTTTTTCTTGATCTATATAATATCAAATTTAACTTATTCAATTATCATTCTATTCAATTTAGCCTAAAAAATCACATTATGGAAAAATTACACTTTTTCCCCTAATACTTCAACTTCTTTACAATTTAGTCTTTAGTTCATAAAAATACAAATTCATGCAACTAAGTCCCTACCCTTGCTAGCTGAATTTCTATGATTATCACAGCAGCCCATGTTTTTCATTTATTTTACATTTCTACCACAAAATTTTCACATTTCTCAATTTAATCCATAATTGACAATTTTATCAAAAATCTCTTAACAAATATTGTTTATCTAACAACAACCATTTATTTTCTATCACCAAACATGAAAATACACACATATTCATAAATGGTAAAAACCTAAACCTTTAATAGTTTTGCAAATTAGTCCCAGGGCTAGCTAGATTAAGCTACAACAATTCCAAAAGCATAAAAATCATTAAAAATGGGACAAAAATCACTCACCAATTTAAGCTTTAAAGTAGCCGAACCCTAGCACATTCCCATGGCTTTTATTCTTTGAAATTTCAGTTAAAAGATTGATAATGGAAGATGATAGAAATTTTTGTTTTATTATAATTAACCTTTATTAATTAATTTACTTTTATAACCTTATAACATATTACAAATTTAAAGTAAACCAATCTCATAAATGTCCTGTAATAGCCCAATTTAGACCCTATTCAGAACGGTAGTTTGAGACCACGAATTCGAGTCAAAAAAATATTTAAAAATTATTTTATATGTTTATTATGTGTGAATTTATATCTGTGAAATTTCCATAATTTAATTTTGTCGTTTGAGTATCCGATTAAATAAAATGGCTTAATCGCGTAAAAGGAAAACTTGATAGTTTAATGTGTAAGGGGTTGAATTGTTGTTTTCTTTTTAAATGGTGGCATTTAAGTTTCAATTATACCATAATAATAGGTTTTGGACGGTTGTAGAATACCATTATAAAGAATTCATATTATATAATAAAGGTTAAATATGTAATTAAATAATATGTTAAAATATGTTATAATAAAACATTAAAAATTAAAAGCCATAGTTCATATTCTTATTTTCACGACTTAAAAACATAAATAAAGAAAATAAAAGAAAAGAAAGCTTTGGTATTCGGCATTATTGAAGCTTGATTCAAGATCAAGAACCAAAGAAATCGGATTTGAATCGGGGGAAAACTAAAGTTGTCGACTAGCCGTCTCGTTCTGATTTTCATCATCCGAGGTAAGTTTATAAGAAAATAGATATTGTTATTTTTAAATAAATATGAGTTCTATATGCCGAAATGAATTATTTGTCAATATATATATGTTAGCCGAATGTAAATAAGCTTGGGAGCTATGTTAACAAATTGTTTTTGACTAAGTTATGATGTTCGAAAGCCCCGTACGAACCATAAGATTTTGATATGTGGTTTTGTGTAAGACCACATCTGGGGCATTGGCATCAATATATGTATTTTTGTGTAAAACCACGTGCAACAGTCCGGTTTAGACCCTAGTCGGAATAGTGGTTTTGAGATAACATATCTGAGTCAGAAAAATATTTAAATATTATTCTCCATGTTTATGATATGTGAATGAGCATGTGTGAAAGTCTCGTATGAAAATTTGAATGTTTGTTGCTTAATTTTGAAAAAGGACCTAATCACGTAAAATGTAAAAGTTGCATGCTGTTTGTTAAAAGTACTTATTTGATTTGGCTTTATGATTTTAAGGTCCTTATGAGGTTATTTGACCATTGAATGAATTAAATGACATAAAATGGCATTAGTTGGTGGAATTTTAATGAATTATAATAAGGTTAAATTGGTAAAAAGCATATTAATGTTATATTAGTTAAAACCAAAGTTAAAAATCATCTTATTTCTATCATCCTTGGCCTAAAATACAAGAAAAATAAAAGAGAAAAGAATAGCTAAGGTTCAACATTTGCAAGCTTTGATTTAGGTGTGTTTTTTGTTTCAATTTTTGATAATTTCTACATTTTTGTAATCGTTGCTTCGAATACTATCAAGCCCATGTCTTAAATTCTGATTTTGTTGATTATTTTGAAATGTTCCATTGATGAAATTATGATATTTGTGATGTTAGTTGTTGGAAAATAAAAGATATATGTTGGGTTGATATATTTTATCTTTGAATTTTTGGTGATTTTGAGTAAAATGGGCTAAATTGTGAAATTTGTAAATTGAAGGACTAAAATGTGAGATAAATGAAATGTGTGGACTAGTTTGAGTATTAGGAGAATTCGGCCAAGCATGAGTATATGCAAATTATGTGTATTTTGTGATTTTGTGAATTAGGGACTAAAGTGTCAAAATGTGAAAATATGAGGGTTAAATTGTAAAATGCCCTAAATGTATGTTTGTGGATTGAATTGAATGACTTGGTGATTAAAAGAGTTAATTTTTAATATATATAGATCAAGAAAAAAGGAATTCAGATTTAGACCGAGGAAAGTCGAAGATAATCGAGTAGACGATTCAAATAAACAATTCCGAGTAAGAGGTAAGTTCGTACGTGATAAATGATGTTACTAGTATATTTTGATCTTTGATTATACATAAATTGTGTATATATTTTATTTGGATTGAATACGATGATAAATCAACTACATTTGGCACTAAGTGTGCGATTCAAAATAGCTTCGGCTATAAATAGCACTAAGTGTGCGAAATAGTATAGCTTTGGCTGTATGAGGCACTAAGTGTACGATATAGAGATAGTTTTGGTTAATTTAGATGGCACTAAGTGTGCGAAATCGTTCTAGCTTTGGCTAAACCTTAAAGCACTAAGTGTGCGGATGCTTAAAGCATGAATAATCTTCAGAAAGTTTTAAAATTTCTGGACGAGAGATGAGAATGAAAATGAATAAATACGGGAAAGTTTAGGTATGTACAATACCTATGTAGTAGATGATATTATGTATATGAAGTTCGTGGATTGGTATAAACATATGAATTTTGTTGGCATAGAATTGATAGATGAATTGAGAACTAATAAGTGTTTATGTGTTAGATACTTTATATTTTATAAGCTATTGATGATATTTAGTACGAGCTTACTAAGATTTTGTTTGCATTTTTTTATAGATATCAAAGCTACTGTGAGCTCAGGGATTGTCGAGGATTGTTACCACACTATCGAATCTCATTTTGGTACCTTTTGAAATTGTATATAGTAAAGTATGGCATGTATAGGCTAGAAGTACTTTGAATAGGATTTGTAATGTTTATATTTAGCCATGTGATATGGCTTGATATGGTTGTGTTTATGTTTTTGATTTTGGTATATGAAATATGATGCAAGATGATCTATTTGATGTGTTTATTAATGGCTAAGAAAAATGGTAAGTTTGGCAAGTTTTGGTATGAGATTTGGTCATGAGTTTAAAGATTATGAAACCATATGTGTGATATGATTTGGTCTTATGTTTTGGCACAGTTGAGTTGAGGTTATAAGCACCTAAATGGTTGATAATGTTATGGTGTGAACGATGTATGGTTTGGTATAGAAATTGGCTGAAGTTGTTGTGTATATATTCTTGGTTTGGTGCTTGTAGGTTCGACCCAATTGGGTGGCAAGTTGGCTATTCAAATAGCCTATTTTTGTCCACACGGGTAAAGACACGGGCATATGTCTCAACCATGTGTGACACATGGTCACATTACACGGCCATGTGTCCCCTAGGGTACCCTACGAATTAAAGTCAGTATACCCTCCAGTTTTGACATGGCCTAGACACATGGGCGTGTCTATTGGTCATGTGTGTCACACGGGCTGGCACACGTGCATGTGGTCGGCCGTGTGGCCAAGTCAATAGCCTCCCTAATTTTCACACGGCCTAGCACACGGGCGTGTCTTGAGGCCGTGTGGACAAGTTAGTATGTATGCTCTGTTTCACCACGGCTTAGACACACGGGCGTTTCTATTGCTGTGTGAGGCACACGGCCTGTTCACACTGGCATGCGACCCTTGAAAAGTTAAAATTTTTTCTAAGTTTTGAATATTTTGTATGTTATCAATTTGGTCTCGAATCCATGATTTAGACTTTGTATGCTCGTTTTAAATTCATATTGAATATGAATGACTTATATTATTGAAATGAGATGGTATTTGATGTATGATTGTTCTAAAGTGAGTTACAAGTTCGGTAATGACTCATAACCTATTCCTGTGATGGTTACGGTACACCATGTCTGGGATGTTTGCATCGATATATATGGTTAAGTGTAAGACCATGTCTGGGACATCGGCATCGTATTCGATTCGTATAAGACCCTATCTGGGACAATGACATCGATATGAGATAGCATGTAAGACCACATCTGGGATGTTGGCATTGTTCGATATATGTGATTATCTGAATATCCTATTCGATCACTAATTGTTCAACGGGCAATGATAAGTTGTGATCGAAGGTGTAAAATGAGCTAAAAACGATCAGGTATGAGTTAGTTAATTACGTATTTGAAAATAGGATAAGTTGGTTATTTGATATGAAATACAAAGTATACAAGTTACTAAAGTAAATATATGAGTATTGTATAGTATATTCGGCCATATAATAATTGTATGTATATGATGTTATATTTTGATTCTTGAGCTTCTGTATATGAGTGTAAGTATACTTGGTTATATAATGACATTTTGGCTTTGATGATATTTCGTTAATATAATTATATAAGTATTTGACCAAGGTAACATTTATGTATGAAAGTATATGTTATATATGAAATTGTAAGTTTGAGACTAAATGTGATAATGATATTATAATTTGGTTTAGTTTTAAATGAGTTGATTATATCATTGAGTTGTTTATTTGCTTATGACTTACTAAGCTATGATAGCTTATTGTGTATGTATGTTTGTCTTTGTTTTAGAGATTTTGGAATCAAGTTATGACCTCATGGATCGTCAGTACAGTCTATCATGCTATCTACTGTTTCAGTACTTTTATAAGTTGAACTCGAACTTATGCCGTGTATAGGCTAGGTTATATTTTAAAATGCTGAATTTTGGTTTGTGCATGTATATAAAGCCATGCGGAAATGGCTAAGTATAATGTTTAAGTTTAAGTAAATTTCGGTCTTGATATATATATATGTGAGGTGTTTGATATATATTTGTTAATGGTTGAGTAATATGTCTAATGAATGGTTTTAGTTGATCATGTCTAAAGGTAATGTGTATTTTATTGATATAAAATATGTGTATGAAATGCATGATATTATGGATGGTTGTATTCGGCAATTAAGATTGAAAATGGATTTATATGTGATATGCAGTACAAGTTTTGATAAGTTATGTGATGACTATGTTATATAGTGAATTTGGTTATTTGGTGTGTTTTAGTATTGACACAACATTTGATATACAATTTGACTTGTAAAATTTGCTTGGAATTGGTAAATGTCACATATGCATATTCGACTAATAGTAGATATATTAAATATGTATACATATAATATTTTGGAAATAATGAATTATGTGTATAAGTATTTTTGGCTTGTTGAATATGTGATACGGTATATGGTATAATTACATTTATAATGTATTGAAGATATTATAAATGACCGAATAACTATTTAACTTATTAGTTATGTGTATGTGTTTTAAGTTTGGTAATTTGGCATGCAAAATGAATGTACTTATAGTTATTATTTGTGCTCAATAGAGTTTAAATTATAATGGTCTTGTGCCCATAGCTTTATGATGAATTTTATAACTAGGTATATGGTATGGCTTGATTATTGAATATACGGATTAGATGTTGTAAAATGTTTTATGCGTGTATAGTATTAGTGAAAAATAAAGTTGGCATGAAAAATAGCATATACAATTAGCATGTTTTAAATATTCAGGTTCTGTATTGAAAATTTACCGTATGAATAGTAATTTTGTTATAAGATAATAAAATGGACATATGTGCATTTAATAAGGTAGATTTTTACTTTGTGTATTAATGATTCAAGATTTGATAAATTGAAGTTAGAAATGTACATTTTTGAATATGGTTTGATAGATTGTGTGAATGTGTGAGAGTTTTATATTTTTAAGTAATACCTCGTAACCCTAATCCAGCGACGGATACGGGTTAGGGGTGTTACATGTCCACTAACACACTAATGGTCTAATTACCATTTAAGGACCTCCACTTTAAAGTTCTATAGCTATTAGACACCTTTAGCTATTAGAACCCAACTTTTACATTTTATGAGATTTAGTCCTTTTTATCAAATTGAGCATTCAATCGATAAAATTTCTTAATGAAATTTTCACACAATCATATTGTCATGCTGTAGACATTAAAATAAAAATAAAATAAATATTTTCACTTCATATTTGTGGTTTTGAAACCACCGTTCTGGCTTGACTAAAAACGGGTTGTTACAACTCATCCCCTCTTAGGAAATTTTATCCCCAAAAAACTTACCAGAAAATAGGTTAGGGTACTATTTTCTCATAGCTTCCTCGGGTTCCCACGTAGCTCCTTCAACACCGTAATGTTGCCATAGAACCTTCACTAAAGACTTATATTTCTCAATTCTTTAATCTCTCGAGTCAGAATTGTGATTGGTTCTTCGCTATACGTCATATCAGGCTAAATTTCAATTTTTGTTGGAGAAATGATATGCGAGGGATCTGATCGATACCGTCATAACATCAACACATTAAATACATTGTGGATCTTTTCTAATTCTGACGGTAAAGCTAGTCGATATGCCACTGGCCCTATTCTCTCAATAATTTCATACGGCCCGATAAATTGTGGACTCAGTTTTCCTTTGTGACCAAAATGAAGAATCTTATTCCACGTAGATACTTTCAAAAATACTCTATCGCCGATTTGAAATTCAATGTCTTTTTTAAATCTGCATACGATTTTTGTCGATCTGAAGTTGCTTTCAAACTATCATGAATTACTTTCACTTTATCTTCGGTCTCTCTAATCAAATCAACCCCGTGAATCTTTTTCTCACTAAGCTCGATCCAATATAATGGAGTTCGGCGCATTTGCAACCATACAAAGCTTCATACGGTGCCATCTTTATACTCGATTAAAAACTATTGTTATACGCAAATTCAACCAAAGGTAAATATTTTTCCCAGTTGCCTTCAAACTCTAGAGCACAACAACGATGCATATCTTTGAGAATCTAAATTACTCTCTCAAACTGACTGTCGGTTTGAGGACGAAAAGTAGTACTAAAATGCAACCACATACCCAAAGCTTCTTGCAATTTCTTCCAAAATTGCGACGTGAACCTCGAATCTCTATCCAAAATAATAGAAACTGGCACCTCCTGCAATCTAGCAATCTCAGAGATGTACAACTTAGCTAATCTTTCGAGTGGAAAATTTGTATGTACCGAAATGAAGTGTGCAGACTTCGTTAGTCTATCAACAAAAACCCAAATAGCATCTTTCTTTTTCAGAGATAGGGGTAATCCCGATACAAAATCCATTGTAACTCTATCCCATTTCCATTCTGGTATCATCACAGGCTATAGTAATCCCAAAGGCACTTGATGTTTGGCTTTGACTTGTTGGCAAACCAAACATTTCAATACAAATTCTGAAATGTCTCGTTTCATGCTCGACCACCAGTACAACCATTTCAAGTCATTGGACATTTTAGTACTCCCCGGATGTACAGATAAACAACTACTGTGTCCTTCGTGTAGAATTTTCTGAATAAGCTTAGAATTTCTAGGTACACAAATTCTACCTCAGAACATTAAACAATAATTTGATCCATCTGATACTTTGAATCAGTAGTCGACTCGCATTGTACTCTTTTTATCTTATAACTTATTATCATATTTTTGAGCTTCACAAATTTGCTAAAGAAATAACGGTTTAGCTTTTAACTCAGCTAAAATTGAACCATCATCAGACAAAATTAATTGTCTGTTCATCATCAAATAAAGATTTTCTACTCAGAGCATCTGAGACTACATTCGATTTCCCCGGATGATAATCAATTACTCATTCATAGTCTTTCAAAAATTTGAGCCATCTTTGTTGTCACAAATTCAAATCTTTCTGAGTCATTATATACTTCAAACTCTTGTGGTCGGTAAAGATATGACACTTCTCACTGAATAAATGATGTCGCCAAAGTTTCAATGTGAACTCAATAGTAGCCAACTCTAAGTCATGTGTCGGATGATTCTTTTCATGTAGCTTCAATTGTCTGGAAGCATAAGCTATCACTTTGCCTTCCTGCATCAAAATGCATACCAAACCGTTTAATAACGAATAACTGAAAATCACAAACTCTTTACCTGATTCAGGTTGAACTAAAACTAGTGCCTCAATTAACAGTGGTTTCAACTTTTCAAAACTCTGTTGGCATTTCTCAGACCATTTGAACTTGACATCTTTCTGTAGCAATTGAGTCATCGGTATAGCAATCATTGAGAACCCTTTTACAAAACACCAATAGTATCCAGCTAATCCAAGAAAACTTCTAACTTCAGACACATTTCTTGGTGGTTTCCAGCCAAAAACTGCCAAAATCTTACTCGAATCAACTCATATACCTTCCGTTGAAACAATATGCCCCAAAAATCTAACGTCTCAGAGCCAAAACTCGTATTTTCTAAATTTAGCAAACAATTTCTTATCTCTCAACATTTGTAATACAATCATCAAATGTTCAGCATGCTCAGATTCATCTCAGGAATAGATTAGAATGTTGTCACTGAATACAACAACAAATCTGTCCAAATGCAGTCAAAAAATTCTATTCATCAAATCCATTAAAACTGCAGGAGCGTTAGTTAATCTGAATGGCATAACAAGAAATTTATAATGCCCGTACCTTGTTCTGAATGCAGTTTTTGGCACATCTGAATCTTTAACTTGCAATTGATAATAGCCAGATCTTAGATCAATCTTCAAAAATATAGTTGCTCCTTTCAATTGATCGAACAACTCATCAATTCTCGATAAAGGATACTTATTCTTAATTGTAACCTTGTTAAGCTGACGATAGTCGATACACAGTCTCATTTATCCATCTTTCTTCTTTATGAACAGCATTGGTGCACCCTAGGGCGAAAAACTAGGTTGTGCAAAACCTCTATCTGTTAACTCTTACAATTGAGATTTCAATTTTTTCAATTTTGTTGGAGCTATTCTATATGGAGCTATCGATATCGGTGATGTTCCCAGTACTAATTCATTAGTAAATTTAACTTTTCTGGAAACACATCTGGATACTCACAAACTACAGGTACCGATTCAATTTTTGATTTAGATACTTTTGTATCCATTACATACGCAAGATAAGCATTGCAACCCTTTCTTACATATTCCTGTGCTAACATTGACAATATCACTATAGGCAATCCACTTGAATCATTAGATTCAATTTGAAGAATTTCACTATTCTGACATTTCAATTCAATAGTATTTCATCTACAATTCACAATAGCATCATGCGGAGTCAACCAATCCATAGCCAAGATCACATCGAATTCATCAAATAGTAAAAGTATCAAATTAGCCAGAAACTAGTAACCTACTAAGACATACTTGCCTAAGGGGTTCGATACTTTAATCACAAATTCGGTAGACTCAACAGTTAAGCTCTTACTAGACACTAAATTCATACAGACATATAAATGAGTTGAGCCAGGATCAATCAAGGCAATTACATTAGTGTCATAGAGAGAAAATGTACCGGTGATAACATTTGGTGACGACGCATCTTCGCGAGCTCAAATAGCATAAGCTCTGGCTGGCGCTCTAGCCTCGGATCTTACAGTAGAATCCTTTGTCGTACCTTTGCTACTAGTCACATTTCTCGTATTTCTAGGTGGTCTCCCTCTAGCAGCTGTATTACTCAGTCTTGCATTCTGATATTTGTCTTTCTCGGGTAATTCAAGACAGTCTTGAATAAAGTGATCTTATGTGCCATATCTAAAACAAGCTTTGTTATTCATCTAGCAGTCACTAAAATGCCATCTTCCACATGTTGACACCCAGGTTTGTTGATTCTGACACTACCAACACTCGATACTGAGGTGGCTTGAGCTTTAGGACTCATATATTGCTTCCCATGATCTCTATTAGAATACACCACTGAAGCATTTGAATGATTATACGAATCCCGTGATTTCTTTGAAGAAGAGTGCTATGGTTTACTCATTGACCTCTTTCTCTAATCTCTAGCCTCAAAATCAGTGTAACACCCTAAAAATCTTGAAATCCCGAACTTTTTTTTCGGTTTTGATAAAAATTGTGTTTAACATTCCTAATCAAGTGTTAATTATGTGATAGTAGGTCTTGGTTGAGGTTTGAGTTCGAACTTAAGGGTGAAGGAAATTATGGTTTAATTATTAAAAAAACCATGTTGGCAAGTGGGTTGGCTTTTAAATAAATGAAGGAAGAATTGAACACAAGAAAGTCTTGTAGTGGAGTGGCAAGTGGTGTCACATGCATGGCAAGGAGGTCCGGGGTTCGAATCCCTCCTTGCTCAAAAGAAGGATTTATTTTTGCTTAAGGGATGGACAGTGGTGGCATTGGATATGAACACTGTAAGGAGTGATAAGAGGAGAAATTTGAGGAGGGGATTAGGGAGTTATCAGGGAGAAAAATTAGGAGATGAGAAGTGTAAAGAGGTGGAGCTGAATTGGGGATTAAGGGATAGGAAATTCGGCTAGAGTCTATATATAGGTGTCAAATGTGAGGCTACCAGGCTAATGCCGAATTCTCCCTCACCTTATTGCTAGAAAACACATTTTTCTCCAAAGATCTAAAAGCTGAAAATACCTTGTTCTTCCTTTTTTTCTTTGTGTCGATTCTCCATTCTTCTCTAATTAATGTTTTCTTTTTGATTCACCTCTGGTTTTAAATGATTTTTACTTTTCTTTGTGCCGAATAACCTTTTTCAGCATACAAGTCTCAAAGAGCCGAATATCCTTTGTGCCGCCACTACTCTTTCTACTTCGACCGATTCTTGTGTAAGTGTTTTGCTCTCTCAATCAATTTTGCTAGTGTAGATAACTCTGTCCCTTACTTCTTCTAATCAATTTTGTTAGGATTAGTGTCGAATCCCAATCTTTTGGATCTCTGCCGATTTGCTCCCTAGGTGTTGAAACTTTGGTAAGTGTTCTTCATTTCGGTAAAGGTTGGCCGAATAAGTTTTAGTAGAAAAGGGGTGACATATGCTGGATACAAGTCACCAATATGTTTTTAACGATAAAGGTTAATGCAGATCTGGGAGGTACTTGTGATTAGTGATCAAGGAAAAGCTATTAAGACTTGGCGTTTCAGGTAAGGTGAAGGTGAGACTTCAGCTTTTGATAAAGTATTCGATAAGTATATGTGAGTAATCATTGAGTGATATCAATTTTAGGTTCGTGGTAAGGGGGATCGTAGCATGCTTTATTACCAGGTGTATACATACACTGCACACTCACAAGTAGCTCGGCAAATCCCGAAATATCGAAAAGCAGAAATGTCGAAAAGCTAAAAGTTTGGCTACGGTAGTCTTGCGAGTGCGTGAACACTCATAAGGAAGAAACCGATAGGTTATCTGAGGCCCAATGGGTGATTCCATGACCTTGGGTCGTGTTTTCGCCAATCGGGCCAGAATAGGCTACGTGGACCCGATGGGCTGTTGGGCCTATAATAGGCGAAATTGGCAACTTGATGTTAAGTGATGGAAATTATATGAAAGCATGAATATGAATGTGATTTGGGCCTAATAGGCCATATGAATGTGATTTGGGCCTAATGGGCCATATGAATGTGATTTGGGCCTAATGGGCCATATGAATGAGATTGGGCCTAGTGGGCCAATGCATGTATGTAAACTTGTTTGGGCTCTGTAAGGGGTTTTGGGCCTAGTATCTGATAACTGTTTAATTTACATAAAACTTAATTAATTAATTGCAACCGTGGATGAGTCATAAGGTTAAGGTGTGATAATGGGTATATGCATGTCTAGGATTAGATCTAGGAAGAGCTTGGTACTTAAGCAGTCTTAATGACTCACCTCCTCTTCTCTGGAATCCTACCTGGTGCATAGTATCTGTTCACTTTAGCTAATGAGGACTTGTTAATGGGCCAAGGTAAGTAATAAACCTAATAAAAAGAAATTATCGAAATACCCCTAAGGGCGAAAATGACCAAAATACCCCTATGTGTTGAATGTAAGATTTATGGATGTTAAATGTAGATCCACTGCATACATACGATATTCTGTTTAGGTTGCATATGGGTTAAAAATTATGGAACGGAGGAAGTATATGAGGATCGCATGGTTGCTTACCAACAGTGGGTCCACCGACAGCTTTTAAGCCCAATATGTGATTGGCAGCTTGCTACAATGAAGGTAGTTCCATAACCAGGCTACCATTGATGTGTATCGGATGGGTGGGTCGATATTTATATCCCCACATGATGTACATCGAGGGATGAAGTTGATGTGTACCCGTTGGATTATTGGGGTGGGTTGCATTGCATGTATGATTTTATGGTGATTGATGAATGCTTATTACTCGTTGAGGGTTGTACACACTGAGTTTTCGAAAACTCACCCCCTCTTTTATTTTTCTCAGGTGATGCTCAGTAGGAGGTTCGACGGATGGAGGGACTCTGAGGTGGCCAGCTAGCAAGACGACTTAGACTTGTCTTTTTTAAAAGCATAAAGTTTCTAGTTTATTAAGTAATTTCAAACTGGATTGTAATAGGGCCTTCCCTTTTGTGATTATGTGGATTATTATTTTTATGCGTTGTAATCATGAGAAGTTGAACATTGGTTCCCTAAATTATAGTTTGTTTTTCTACGTTTCCGCAACTAAATTTTATTAAAATGACAGGTTTTCATAAATCGTATGTTTTAAACAAGCTTTCGCGATTGAAAGGAGTTTTTATAAGTTTTCTCATTTTAAGGAAGGGTTTTAAATGAAAACAAGGTTTTCGATAAAACACTTTAATGTGACACGCCAGATTTGACCATAATGTCCGGGCCGAGTTTGGGGTGTTACAATAAGCTTTTCTCTTTTCTTTGACAAGTTCCTCGACTTTGCAAGCTCTACCTACTAATGCAACAAATTCTTTCAATTCTAGAATCCTGACTAAAAGTCTAATGTCTTCGTTCACCCTGTCTTCGAATCGCTTACACATAATTGCGTCAGTGGAGACACATTCTCGAGCATATTTACTGAGTCTCACAAATTCTCTTTCATACTCAGTCACAGATATTCGACCTTGTTTCAGTTCCAAAAATTCTTCGCGCTTTTGGTCGATGAAGCGCTGGCTTATGTATTTCTTTCTAAACTCGGTTTGAAAGAATTCCTACGTGACTCTTTCTCTCGGCACCACTGATATCAAAGTATTCCACCATTGGTATGCAGTATCTCTCAGAAGTGATATAGGGCATTTTACACAGTCAGTTGGCATGCAAGATAGTTCATCAAATGCCTGGATAGTATTCTCAAGCCAAAACTCGGCTCTCTTGGGATCATTATCAATTGTAGCTTTAAACTCTTCAAACTCTTATTTTCAAATTTTATCTACCGGTGGCTTACTCAAACGTAAAGGTTCCAAACTTTGAGGAGTTACGGGAACCGGTTGGGGAATAGGTGGGGGTGGAGGTTGCTGAGCATCCAGATTAGTTCATACAAACTCAGTGAACAATTCGTTCATTATTTGGAAGAAGGCTTCTTTGGCCTTTCCTCCTTGACTCCCAAACACGGGTTTCGACTCAGACTATGCTACTCTGTGAAAGAAGTCTAGCGCATTACTTTCAACATCATCAACCACTGCTCGATTGGGATCCATCGTTATATAAAAACACGATTTTAAAACTGTCAGGAGATATCACACTATCACAGGTTATTTATGGCATGTATAGCTAGACTCACATACGCTATGTTAGTCCTAGAATCGACTAAACTGCAGCTCTGATACCAATAAATGTAATACCCCTAACCCGTATCCATCGCTAGAATAGGGTTACGGAGCATTAGCAGACTTATTTCATAAAAAATCATACATTTCACATACAATTTCCATTTCCAAATATAAATCATTCAAAATCAATCACATTGTCCCTAATACGAGCCTATGAGTCGCAAATCATGCATTAGAAGTAGTTCTGGACTAAACCGATAACTCAAGAAATTTTCAGAAAACTTATAAAATTTTTCAAAATACAGAGGACACACGCTCGCATGGCCCGGTCGTGTGTCTCACACGGCCAAAGACATACCCGTGTCACAGGCCATGTGGACATTCGAAATGGGATCACATGGCCATGTCCCAGCCTGTCTTCGACCCTATGTAACTCCTTGAATTGGGTCACACGGCTAACCACACGCCTGTGTGACTAGCCCGTGTGGCCTTCAAAATGGCCTCACACACCCGTGTACGAGGCTATTGGCTAGACCGTGTCAAAACTGTTGGGTAGAATGTCTTATGCCACACGGCCAAGTCACACGACTGTGTGCTGGGCCGCGCGGAGCATACTAACTTGGTTTTTAATTAAACACTAGGGGACACACGACCGTGTCACCTGACCGTGTGTAACACATGACTGAGACACACGTTCACGTCTCTACCTGTGTGGACAAAAACAAGTTATTTACCAAGCCATCTTGCTCACCCAAATTTGCATTCACCTACACAAATCAAATGGCATTTATCATGACATAAATATGCATTCAAACCAATATCAACCAAGCCTAACTCATGGTAATTCCATACCAACAACCACAAGAAACTAAAATATCACAATAAGCCGTTCAATTCATACCAATTTCACATTCTCAAATCACCTAAATGGTCACTTTCAATTATGCACCATTTTGCCTAAAACCACAAGCATACCAATCTAAACTTTTAACTATTTGATACCCCAAAATATCAATCCACAACAAGCATTACATAGTCATTATCAACCATAGAACAAAAGGCCATTTTCAGATATATATATACATCACAAAATATACCAAAATAAACCAAATCACATGGCTATACACATAACCAAACATTCATCATTTACAAGCCAAATCAAATGGCTAAATCCATTACCAACATATATACCATATAACCACAACTCCTATACATGCCATATAACCAAATACATAAGCTCAAAAGTACCAAAATGATAGCTTGATAGTGTGATGAGATCTCCAACGACTCCTAAATCTGAGCAAGCTTCGGTAATCACTATAAACACAGAAAAAATAAACAAAGCTATAAAGCTTAGTAAGTTCGTATAGTAATAAACTAAAATTACCATAGATACACAATTTAAGCAATTAAACATATCATAATATAGCTCATATTGATCCATAAACCTATCACATATTAATTCACAAGGTTAGATATGAAATTTACAAGTTTCTTCAATTCAATGCTTGTGTGTTTCATATACATACCTGTATCAACTCATATCAATTTTATACTCATCCATATCCTTAATATACCCATTGAACCATTTGGAAAAATATCAGATACTCAGTATCCTCGCACTCTAAGTGCCAAATACATAGCCGAAGCTATCTCAATCTCATATCATGCTCACTCTCAAGCTATCAACGGGCTACTCACACAAGCTGACAGTCATGATGTAGCTACACGGTGTTGCTCACACAAGCTAATGAGAATCTGCAACACATGTCGGATAACTCAGCCATTGGTAGGACGTACGAACTAGCACCCAAACACATAACCCCTAATGACATGTCATTCGTATCCTAATCTATTCCTAAGGTTCAAGCGGGATTTCACATTGCCGAATCTTTGTCAAACATATCCATAGGATCATATTCACAATTAATTCAATAATAAAGCATTTAAAAACACAATTATATTAATGCTTATTAACATACGAACTTACCTCGATTCACAAAAATGACGAAATGGATCTACTAGTCCAATACTTTGTTTTTCCCCCCGATTTAGATCCGAACTTCATTTTTCTTGATCTATGTAATATCAAATTTAACTTATTCAATTATCATTCTATTCAATTTAGCCCAATAAATCACATTATGGAAAAATTGCACATTTTCCGTTAATATTTCAACATCTTTACAATTTAGTGCTTAGTTTATAAAAATACAAATTCATTCAATTATGTCCTTACCCTTGCTAGTCGAATTTCTCTTATTATCATAGCAGCTCATATTTTTCATTTATTTTACATTTCTACCGCAAAATTTGAACATTTCTCAATTTAATCCCTAATTGACAATTTTATCAAAAATCTCTTAACAAATGTTGTTTATCTACCAGCAACCATTTATTTTCTATCACCAAACATCAAAATATACACATATTCATAAATGGTAAAAACCTAAACCTTTAATATTTTTGCAAATTAGTCCCTGGGCTAGCTAGATTAAGCTACAACGATTCCAAAAATATAAAAATCATTAAAAAGGGGACAAAAATCACTCACCAATGTAAGCTTTAAAGTAGCTGAACCCTAGCACATTCCCATGGCTTTTACTCTTTGAAATTTTGGTTGAAATATTGATAATGGAAGATGATAGAATTTTTTGTTTTATTGTAATTAAGCTTTAGTAATTAATTTACGTTTATAACCTTAATACATATTACAAATTTCAAGTAAACCAATCTCATAAATGTCCACTAACACACTAATGGTCTAATTACCATTTAAGGACCTCCACTTGAAAGTTCTATAGCTATTAGACGCCTTTAGCTATTAGAACCCAACTTTTACATTTTACACGATTTCGTCCTTTTATCAAATTAAGCATTCAATCGATAAAATTTCTGAACGAAATTTTCACACAATCATACTATCATGTTGTAGATGTTAAAATAATAATAAAATAAATATTTTGACCTTAGATTTTTGGTTTTGAAACCACTGTTCTGACTTAACTAAAAACGTACTGTTACAACTTAGGTCAAACAATCATGTACAAGATTGAATTGTGCTTAGAGGGGAAGGTGGTTTAGGAGAGAAATAGGCAACAATTTGCTCAAATCAGATATCAGTTGTTGCCAATAGGCAAGCTGATCAGACACAATGAAAACTTAAGTTGGAACATTCGTGGATTGGGGAGTCCATGGGGCGCTAGAAGGCTTTAGTGCACGTTAAAGTTGTATAGTCCCCAAGTAGTCTTCTTTATAGAGACAAAACTTGAAAGTTATTGGATGGAAAAGGTTAGGCGATGATGCATTTTTCACTTTGGCATTGATGTGCCCGCAATTGAACGTGTGGTAGGTTAAGTATTGGATGGAAAGAAGAGATATCAGTGAGTTTGAAAATTTTTTCTACTAATCATTTTGATGTTGACATTGAAGATAATGAAGTACGAGTGACATGGCGAATTATTGGATTTTATAGGGCACTAGAGGCACGAGAGAAAAGTGAGACTTGGGACCTTTTAAAAAGGTTAGGTAGGGAGTAAGTCACACCATAGTTGGTCTATGGTGATTTAAATGGGATTTTATATTCGTTTAAAAATGAAGGAGGCTTTCCTAGATATGGACACATGGAGGATTTTAGATTAGCTCTTAATGTGTGTTGACCTGAAGATGTGGGTTATGTTGGTAGGTGGTTCACGTGGGAAAGAGGGAACGTCCCTGAAACAAATATTAATGAATGCCTTGATAGAGGAGTGGCAAACACAAAATGGCTCAACTTATTCTCTGATTATATAGTTCAGCATTTGTCACATTCTTTTTCAGACCATTGCCCTTTACTTTTCCAAACCAAGAAAGAAGGATTAAATAGAAGAAAGGGAGGGTTTAGATTTGAAGCTTGGTAGGCCATGAAGACATCTTATGAAATGAAAGTGAAAAGGTTATGGGAGATGAGTAGGGGAGGGGTGATAGAGAAATTAGAATTAGTAGGGAAAGGTTTACAAAGATAGGAAATAGGAATAAATTTGCGAAAAGGGCTATCAATGAAGCTACTTACTCGAATTGAGGAACTTGACAGAATGGAAAGAATGGATAAAAATATGGAGGAACTTATTGATGCCAAAATTCATTTAAATCTTGAAATTGAAAAAGAAGAAAGGTATTGGGAACAACGAGCAAGAATGAATTGGTTAAAAGAATGAGATAATAATACTAAATTCTTCTATAATTTTGCATCTCAAAGAAGAAGAGTAAATAGGATCGAGGAACTTGAGAATGAGCTTGGCCAAATTATTACTAGAAAAAGAGAAATGACAGAGGTAGCGAAGAGATATTTTGAAGAGATTTTTTCATCAAGTGGAATCGGCAATCTTGAGCACATATTATCAAGAATTGAAGCTTGTATTTCAGATCGGATGAATCAAGGTTTAACAGAAAATTATACTAGGGAAGAAATTTTTTTGCACTTAAGAATATGTAGCCCACTAAAGCTTTTGAAGTGAGGGTTCCTATCATTTTTCTTCCAAAAGTATTGGCATATTGTTGGATAGGAGATTGGAGATTTTTGTCTTAATATTTTGAATAAGAAGGTTTGATTGAAGAGATTAATATGACAAACATTTTCCTTATACCTAAGTGGAAAATCGAACCAACCTTAATAATTTTCTACCAATTAGCTTATATACAGTAATTTACAAGATAATCTCAAAGGCAGTGGCAAGTCGATTCTAAAAAGTTTTAAATGCATATATTGATAAAGCCTAGAGTGCATTTGTGCCGAGAAGACTAATCATGGACAATATTTTGCTACCATATGAATTAATGCACACCCTTAAAAAAAAGGTTAGAATGGGAGTCTTACTCTGAAACTTGACATGAGCAATGCGTATGATAGGGTGGAGTGGGAGTTTCCGGAAAAAAGTTATGTAGAAAATGGGCTTCACAAAACCACTAGTGTCTTTAATCATGTGATGTGTCACGATAGTAAATTATTTGGTATGCATGAATAATGAGATGGGTGAATATTTCAAGCCAATGAGAGGGTTACGTCAAGGTGATCCTTTAAGCCCCTACCTATTCTTAATTTGCAATGAAGAGCTTTCATCCTTAATGAGATTAGCATTGCGGGAAGGAACTATTAAAGAAGAAAAGGTTTGCCGAAAAGGACCAACTATTACACACCTACTATTTGCGGATGACTGCATTTTATTCAGGGATGCTACGGAAAGGGGAGCTAATAACCTTAAAACCGTATTACGAGAGTACGAAATATGTTAAGTCAGTGTATAATTTTTGATAA
This sequence comes from Gossypium hirsutum, assembly GCF_007990345.1. NCBI lineage: Eukaryota > Viridiplantae > Streptophyta > Magnoliopsida > Malvales > Malvaceae > Gossypium > Gossypium hirsutum. The sequence continues at coordinate 66,931,713 of NC_053428.1, forward strand.
GTCAATGGCTTTTTTAAGTTTAAATGTTTCTAAATAGATGAGGGAACAAATTGCAAACATATTAGGTGTATGAACTTTAAGAAACCCAAATAAATATTTGGGTCTACCAAATATGGTACGAAGGGATAAAAAGAGAACTTTCCAACTTCTGAAGATTAGAATGATTAGTAAGGTCAAAGGGTGGACTACAAGGTTTTTGTCAATTGGAAGGAAGAAAGTGTTCATCAAATCTGTGTGATAGGCAATTCCTACCTATTCTATTGCATGGAATTAGAAAACATTATGGGTCGATTCTGGTGCCAAAAAAGGCACGATAAACGTGGAATTCATTATTATGAGTGGAAGAAGCTTGGTGATTGAAAAAGGAATGGTGGAATGGGTTTTGCATGCCTTTCTAAGTTCAATATGGCACTTTTAGCAAAACAAGGCTGGCATTGATTTGTTATACAGATTCGTTATTAGTAAAATCTTTAAAAGGAAAGTACTATCCTCGTTCAGATTTTTTGCAAGCAAGATTGGGGAACTTACCATCCTTTACTTAGAAAAGTTTAAGGTCAACAAAGGGTTTTCTTGAGAAAGGGATGTGTTGAAGAGTGGGGTTAGGGATGATCGGGACATAAATTTACAAATCAATCAAAACCACTACAAACATATGTACCAAAAGCTATGGCTTGTGGAATTACCCTAAAAAAATCTTGGTATGGAAAACTCTTACTAATTTTCTACCTACTTAAACTAATCTATACCACCATAGATTGATAAGCTTAGTAAACTATCCAAGATGCCTAAGGAGTGAGGAGACGATAGAGCATGTGTTCAGAGACTGTCTGTTTGCAAATGATGTTTGGGCTAGACTAGGAATCGGATGGTCCCTAGAGCAAAATCAACTATAGTATAAGGATTGGATTCAGAAGCTATTTGAAAAAGTGTCAAACCAAAAAATTAGGACAATAGTCTATGCAATATGGTCCTAGTAGACAGACAAGAATAAATTTATTCATGAAAGAAAAGTGCAAAAAAGTGCTAATCTGATTCATTTGATTATTGACTATTTGTGAAAGGTGGATGGGGTTAATAAGAGATTACCTATTAGCAAACTGGTGAATGAAAACTGGAGACTACCGAAGGACACAAATGTAAAAATCAATTTTGATGCTGCATTTGATAAGTAACAAAAGTCATGCACATGGATTATGATCAGGAACTCTAATGGTCAAGTTTTAAAAACAAAATTTTATAATAACAGATACATACCATCGGCGATTGCTACAGAGGCTCTCACTTATGTTCAGGCGGTCAAGTTCAGGACAGAGTTGAGTTTTTTTAAGAGTTGATGTCGAAAGAGACACGCTATTAGTTATTAAGAAGATATTAAGCGATGATGATGAAAAATCTAAAATAAGATCTTACATTTTAGATTCTAAAAAATTAAAATGTAACTTTATTACTTGTAGATTTAAGCACGTAGGGAGACATATGAACAGAGTAGCACATATTTTGGCAAAAGAAGGACTAAGTGAAGAAGGGAATACTTATCTGGTGAATGGTTTCTTCAGATCTACAGCCCAGGCTGTCGAGGAGGATAAGCGAGGTGGAGGAACAAATATCTGACGGGCTTGAGATAGGAATTGTAACATCTTAATTTTGGGCTTAGTCGGAACAGTGGTTTCGGGACCACAAATTTGATGAGGAAAATTTCATTATTATTATATTTTTATGGTCTACGATTTCATGAAATAATTTCGTGAAAATTTCGTTCAAAAATTTCGACGTTTGAGCACTCAATTTAGTAAAAAGGACTAAATTGTAAAAAGTGTAAAAGTTGAGTTTTACATGTTAGAGGTGTCTAATTGTCATGAAATTTTACATGGGATGTCCTTATATGATAATTAAACCATTTTATAACTTGTTGGACAAAAATGGCCTTATTTGGGTAAAATTTGAAAGAATAGTAAAAAGGGCATTTTGGTCATTTAGGTGTAAAATGAATTAAAAGATAAATTTTAAACCCCAAATGTGTCCGTTTCTTCTTGCTACAGCAGAATGTACCAAGAGCAGCCATGGTTAGGGTTTGGCCAAGCTTCTAAGCTTAATAATCAAGGAAATCGAGATTTGGGCTTAAATCGAGAAAATACAAGGTTATAGACTAGAATGGTAAATTTTCATTTCTGGATCTGACGTAAATTTGTACGTAAGTAATTTACCAATTCTTTTTATTTTATTATATTTTGTTATCATATGAAATGTGGCTGCCTATAGAATGATTATTTGTTGTAAATTGCAAATTGAAAAAGGACTATGAATAAATTGTAACATGTTGGAAAGTGAGGAATTTCCCGGTTGAGCCTTCAAAATAGAAACGATACGAATGATCTATTGTGAGGTCACGTATGTAGTACTAAGTGTAGGCTACTACGTGTACCGGATAATTGGTCTCATGTGTAGTAATAAGTGCAGGCTACTATGCGTACCCGATAACTTCGATCACGTGTGTAGTACTAAGTGCAGGCTACTACGTGTATCAGATGGTTAGGTCACGTGCGTAGTACTAAGTGCAGGCTACTACGTGTACCGGATAATTGCTCGCATGTGTAGTACTAAGTGCAGGCTACTATGCGTACCAAATAACTTTGGCTACAAGTGTGAAAATATGTGTAGGCAACTGAGTATCAGTTATTATTCCGAAGAGTTCAAGGGAAAATCGATTAAGTAAAAATACATGTGAACATGATTATATGATGAATAAGTGCAGGTATATGTTTAAGAAAATTTTGAGCAACATGCTTGATATTTGAGTGAACTTCGATAAGACAAAATGGATTAAGTGAAATTATGTAAGAGTGAATTTTAGTAGTAAAACAGTGTTGGATAGCAGCAGTTTTGTGACTTTGAAAATTCACAAAAAATTGTGTAAGTTGAATTAAATTTCAAATAAATAATGAAATTAAAGCTTAATGAGTCTATTTTCATATAAAAGAAACAGGGGGAGAAAAAGACTTGTATATTATTTGATATTCTAATTTTTATGAGACAGTGTCAAAATGAATTCGAGATCCGCTGTTTTGACTTGGAAAAATTTTTAAAAATTATATAAAAATAATTATAGGTAATAATTTATATGCTTAGAATATTTGATGAGTATAATTTTAATATAAACAAACGGGAATATTATCCGAGTCTCGTGCTATGAGATAAATAAATTTTAGTGAAGAAAGGTCAAAGCTGTCAAACAGCGAAATAGAGGAGAATTTGAATAATAAACTGTACTTATTGGCTGGGCCAAAAAATTCTGAAAATTTTATGATGGAAAGATATATGAGTCTAGTTTCTAGGAAAATTTACAGATCTTAATTTGGAGTTTTGTAACTCCAGATATAAATGATTTAGTGACTATGACTCAAGAAAGCAGCTTAACCAGAACATTTGTAAATGTACAAATGGGTTAGTTTCACTATGGAAAGCATGTTAGTAAATTGCTTATTATTATTTCATGCGAGATTACTAAGCATAAAGCTTACCCCCTCCTTTCCATTTCTTTTAGTGTTAGGTTAGCTCAGCGTTGGAGATCGTCGGAGGCAGCATCACACTATCAAGCCAACAACTTGACAGTATAAACACATATGCTAGAATTATCAAGTGAGTGGCATGTATAGGGACCTAGTTTTATAACATGTGTTATTATAATTTGGCCAAATATATTGGTCTTTAGTGAGCTAATGATTCTGACTTATAATCTACCTCTTTATGTTATGTTTGATATTGGTGATGTGCATATGCTTGTTTGCCATGCATGGTTGGTAATATGTTATGTGTTGTTGTGAATGTTTAAGTCCGTTAACGCCTCGAACCCTGTCCCGACGTTGGATACGGGTGAGGGATGTTACAAGAATGAGGAAGCAACATGGTTCTGTTATGAAATAGTTCAAAATGGAATGTTTTGAAATGAGTTCTTTAACTATTTGAGAATCAGAAAAGTAATTTGTGTGAAGGTATTCTTGATCAAAGTTGCTTAGCACCAGAGCAACTAGTTAGCGAGTAAATTCGCTCATGCTAGGGATGCCTGAACTAGAGGTGAATTGGTTTGTTGACGAGCTTTTTGGAACCTGGAATGGAGAAATGATGAGAGGAGAAAGTGGATTGTCAAAAAAAGAAAACTGGCTACGGGTAGGTTTTAGGGGTTTTTTGTAGGATAATTGTTTGTTTAGGGATTGGGTTCTTTTTTGATGTTTTAGGACTGGACTTGTTTGTTTTTATGGGCTTCTATTTTAGTAATTTAGGGTTTTTTTTTGTATTCTTCCCTTTTGTTTGCTTTTAATAAAAGCCAATTTATTTCAAAAAAAAATGATAAGCCAAATGCCATACAATGTTAAATAAAAATAGCCCACTCCTGACAAAGGCAATAATAATGTATGGTCAGGGATTCACAAAGTGTTGGAATAATGGTATTAGTGGTTGTTGTTTTGCCGTAGCCCCGTTCGTCACCATCATTATCGAAAGAAATTATAATTGTGAAGAAAAACAATTGTGAATTTAAACCACAACAATAGTAGTAGATAGCGACTGCAATAATTGGTATAACGGTGAAATTTTCCATTATCAAAAGATTCAATTTTATGCTGGAACTAAGGTGAGTATTCAATCGGATTTGAATAAACAAAAATTAAAGTTAGGCAAATTGACAAATCCTATTTTAACAACCGTACTCAAGTTGAAATTTTTTTGAATCGAGTCAAAAAATTTCTAGTCAAATCAAGTCTAATTAACGAATCCTATTATTTATACTCAATGCCGCGTTTATGTCGGCCGATTATTTAACTAGTAGACAAAGTACAAGGTTATTTAATTACATAAACAATATAATGATTTCGCCTTTTAACTTAATGAGTAAACATTTATAAGAACGACATAGTTTTGTCTTTTAACTTAATGGTTTTGAGTTTTAACTTTAGAAAATGTAAACATTTATCAAAACGACATAGTTTTGCCTTTTCTTATTCGAATTTTTAGATAACTCGAATTGTGTAATTTATATTCGAGTTAAACCAAAAATTTTGATTTTTTATTTGAGTTGATTTGAATAACTCGAACTATTTAATTCAAAATTTGAATTTTCTATCAAGTTTTTTGAATCAGATTGAATTTTGTTCACTTCTAGCTAGAACAATAAACCAAACTGTTTAGAGAAGTTAAACTGAGGTGTTTTGGAAACGAGTATCAAGTTGGTTTTATAATTCATTAAGAGAGGATAATAATTAGTAATTAGTCTTAATTTAGTTAATATTAACAAAATTATAATTTAAGTAATGGATTATTTTGTAATGAAAGCAAAATTTGAGAGGCAAATGTCTTTAGAGTGAGGAATTTAATTGGAAAGGGGTGAGGTCTTAAAATGGTTATTAGCCTAAGGATACTGTATAAAATAAACCATTTAATAAAAATCGATGCAAGGAACCATTACTCAACCCTTCATATTACAACTCAATTGCAAAACTAACCGATTAAAATTCTCTCGACATCTTTTCATTCTACTCTCATTCATTGTTCAAATTCAATTCTTAATTTAAATCAAGCAATTTCAAAAGGTTAATCATGATTTTCAACTCATTTCCTTCATCTTTTCAAATTTCTATGCTTGGTTTTAACATTTTCATTTTTTTACCATGTTTCATGTCAACAACATAGGAGTCTTCGTCGTAATGGAAGAGTGTTTCAGAAATTAGAGTTCTTCATGTATGATGGTAGTGTTTACAATATAGAAATAGTCAAATGTGAAGATTAAGATCTGCTCACATATGGTAGTGTTATGCAAGATGTTAATTCCAAGCTCTTGAAAGTAGCTCTGGATGTTGAAATGGATTCTTCAAATCCAAGAGTATGAGAATTTTGTAGACTTACCGCATGGGATAAAACTCATAAGATGTGAGTGGATCTAGAAAGAAAAAAAGGAGTGCAAAGGAAAGATTGAAACCTATAAGATTACGTAACACCCCCAAAATTTTTATATTGAATTTCTTGAAATTCTAATTCTATTATGCAATGAATTAGGAAATAAATTTTTCCCGACTGAATTTTACATTAGAAATATTAAATTAAGGGTTGAGATTTTATTGTTGAGAACTTGTGGGTTTTATTTGTGCATGGATTTAATCAAAAGAGGGGGAAAATATGAGAAAATTGAGTTTTAAGGACTAATTTGTGAAAGGGCTTAAGTTGGGAGTATTTAAGTGGTTAACATACCAAAAGATAGAAATTTATCATTCAGTAAGGCTTTTGATTTGGGAAAAATCTGGGAAACTCCTCTCCCTTCACACCATACTTCGTATTAAGATAGAGAAAACATCAATTGAGAATTTATCCAAAATCTCCAATATTCCAAATTCTGAAAAGTTAGTAGAGTATGTATTGCCCTTAAAATCACTAAAATCACTATAACATATAAGTGGTGTTATATTGATAATAGGTCAAAGGTCGGGGATCGTTCTAGCCCCGTGAAAAATACACATAGTGGATTTCTTGAGTAAATGAAATATGATATATCAGTGATAGTAGAAAAGGGTATCGAATATCGGAGAAAATTGAAACAAATGCGATATTGTGAGCTATTAATCTGAGGTATAGACTAAATTGTAAAAGTGTGAAAGTAGTATGGTCAAATAATAAATATTCAAAAGTTAAGATGTTAAATTAAAAATTTGGAAAAGTTGAGGTACCAAATTTGGAAATTTTCCAAAAATGTGAATGACACAATTGTAAATATTAAAAAATATAATGGGCAAAATGATCATTTTGCAAGTGAGATAATTTATGGTAAAATTATTAACATGCCATTGGACATGTGAATTAAATTTTAGCCATTAAATTTGCTTGGTGATGAAGGATTTGATTCGAGCCAATGGATTAAAAATAATTATTTTCATTATTTTTAATTTATAGAGTTGTTGACAATATAATGGGCATTGTATCTTGTTGGAAAATGAAATGAAATATAATTCCTTAGATTGAAATTATGATGTTGGATATTTTTATTATTTATTATTAAATAATTATCAAGGAAATGTGAATAAAATCTTCATATTTCCCATGCTTCCAATGTGTAAGAGAAAAAGAAGAAGAGAGAAACTTTCATTTTTCTTTCAATTCGGTCATTTTCCATCAAATTTAAAGTTGTAAACTCAAAGCCTTAAGATTTCAATAGCAACTAAAGAGAAAAAAGTGAAGTTGAGACTTTAGTGAGCTTATATATCATCTTGGAATCAAGAGACTTGAAGTTGGAAGTGAGAGAAAGTTAAGAGAAATGTGAGAAATCTAAGTCACAAGGTAACAATTTAAGTGTTCTTTCATGGATTTTATGCTTAGTTGAAGTAAAAACATGGAAAAGTGATTTCTAGTAAAAAAATTTAGTAGATAAGGAATGTATTTGACAAATGTTAAAAAAGAAGAAAGTGAAGCAAAGCAAGTGATATTTAGCTAAAAATAGGTAAGTACTTGACCACCAGTGTACGCGTGCTAAAAAAACAAAAAGAATCAAAAGAATCGATGGCTTGTATTGCAAATGTACTAGTCAAATTGTAAGAAAATTGTGTTCCACACCAAAAGTGTTTTGAGGACTGAACCCAAAGGAGATTGTGCAATTTACGACAATGAACAAAAATAGCATGCGCGAGGAGGTCTATTGAGCTACTAAAGCAATTAGTTAGTACACAAATTATAAAAACTTTCAATCGACAGAAAACAATATTTGTAACACCCCTAACCCATATACGTCGCCGGAATAGCGTTACGAGACATTATCGGATAACACACCACATTTGCATACACTTAAGCATTCATAATCAAAATTCATTTAAAACATTCACAATGTCTCTTATAAGCCTCTATGAGACCTTAAAACATGTTTAGAAGGAGTTCGGTACTAAACTGATAACATTCACGAGCTTTGGAAACTTAGAAAATTTTCAAAAAATATAAAGGTCACACGCCCGTGTGCCTCACACTGCAACCAGACACGCCCGTGTCACAAGCCTTGTGAAAATAGGGCATACATACTGACTTGCACCACACGGCCAATGACATGCCCTTGTGCCATGGCTGTGGGAAAATTAGGGAGGCTACTGACTTGGGTCACACGGCCGACCACACGTCCATATGATGGTCTGTGTGCCACACATGGCTACCAGACAAGCCTGTGTGTCTAGGCCGTGTCAAAACTGTAGGGTATACTAATTTTAAATTGTAGGGTACCCTAGGGGACACACGTTGTAATGCCCCCATACCCGAGACCATCTCCGGAGTTAAGCACGAGGTGTTAACGGACTTAATTCATTAATTAAACAGCTTAAACAATTTATTTTAGAATTTCTAGACAAGCTAACTAACTGTGTCACAGTCGCTAAAAAATACATATCTTGAGTTACAAAACTCGAAATCCAATTCCGTAAATTTTCCCTGAAAACAGACTCATATATCTACTTACTAATTGTTTTCTAGAATTTTTTATTTGGAAAATTAGTACAGTTTATTAGTTAAAGTCTTCCCTATTTCAGGGTTCGGCTACTCTGACCCCTGTGTATTACGGATCAGATATATCCCTGTCCAGAGTTTCAATGACTATTCTGTTTGTTTCCAATAAAACTAGACTCAACAAGGATTTCATACATGTAAGGTAAAATTCCTAATTGTTTTTTTACAATTTATGGTGAATTTTTAAATTTAGAACAGGGGATTCAGAAATTGCTCTGACCCTGTTTAAGGAAAACATTAATATTTCATAAAATACAACTCTTTTACATATTTTGTTTCTTCCAAATGAAAATAGGTTCATTTAGCTTCAATTAAATATTTTATTAATCATTTAATTCTATCTATAATATTTTTACTGATTTTTCAAACTCACGTCACTGCTGCTGTGTGATTCTATTTTATAGCCAATTTCACCATTTTATGGATTTCCATAGAATTAGTTAGCACATAAAGCATACATGTTATCAAATATAATCTCGATTAGCCACTCCAATAGCTAATCATTCTGAAACATTTCCACGCTATCCATGAGCTATATCGTAAGATTATATACACAAAAGGATTATAATGCTATACATGCCATATTCCCAAAATATGTAAGCCACCATACCGAGATGGTCTATTGATAGTGTGAGCGTGCCTCCGACCGTCCTGATCTCCAAACCGGCTTGTCAAAACTACAAGGAATGGAAGAGAGGGAGTAAGCATAAAGGCTTAGTAAGTTCTCATGCAAATAACAAATAACTTAACAAAGCGATTATACCAACCAGCATTAGCATAATATCACCAAAACATATATCACATTTCTATTCATCATTCATCGTCTTAATATATTATTGTTGTCGTATCAAGTCTCAACCCTAGGGTTAAGTACATACCTGTCCAAAGTGCCCATTCCACAACACTTACCAATACGTCACTTGCATCTTGAGTACTCTTCCATTTCACTAGAATATTACCCGTTGAACACATCGGAATATAACTCGGATACATGGAAAGTTTGCACATAAGTGCCACATATGTAGCCAAGCTACCATGTAACCCGCCCATAAGCGAACTCGGACTCAACTCAACGAGTTCGGACGCCTAGTTACATTTCACGAACTTGGAATCAACTCAACGAGTTCGGATGTTCGCATCCATAAGTGAACTCGGACTCAACTCAATGAGTTCGGATGCCTAGTTACATCTCACGAACTCGGACTCAACTCAACGAGTTCGGATGTTCGCATCCATAAGTGAACTCGGATTCAACTCAACAAGTTCGGATGCCCAAATATCCGAATCTATTCCTAAAGTTCAACGGGACTTTCCACGTTCGTACTTCTTTACCATTCTCCTTGGAATACCAATGATGATACTTCGATAGTCTTTCACATTTTTCATATAATTCATAAAATTTTTGCATGTTGTCCAACAATGATGACAAAGCATAGAATTGCATAATAACAATCATAATATCGTATAAATAGCATTAAATGATTTAAAATAACGGTTATATTTCAATATTTACATATGAACTTACCTCGATACAAAATGAGAATAGTCGAGCCTATTCCTCGTAAAATTTATTTTTCCCCTGATCTCGACTCGAATCTCTTTTCTCTTGATCTATAATACCAATTAATTTATTTAATACACACATTCATCAAAACAACCCCTAATACGAACTTTTGCAAAATTACCATTTTACCCCTAAACTTTCACATATTTACACTTTTTCCCCAAGGCTCGTAAATTAAACCTCATCCTATTTTCTTATGTTTTATGACATGCTGATCATTTTTCCCTTCTATAGCAACATCAAATTCACACTCTAACATATACTTATGAATATTAGGTATTTTTACCGATTATGTCATTTTACTCGTTTTTACGAAAAATCACTTAGCAAAAGTTGTTTAACACAAAATCAAACTTCATATTCTACCATAAAACATCAAAATTCATACATATCATCCATGGGTAAAATTTTAAATATAAACCCTAGCTCAAAATATTGGTAGAAATAGTTAAACCGAGCTACGAGGATTTCAAAAATGTAAAGAACATTAAAAAGGGGCATAGAAATCACTTACAATCAAGGCTTAAAAGTGTTGAAACCCTAGCTATGGTGGAGAGAAAAATTTGGCAGCAACTTATGGAGAAGATGATCATTTTTGTGTTATTTTTCCCATTTTATTTCATTTAATATTCAAATGACCAAAATGCCTTTCCTCACTAAACTTTCAAAAATTCCATCCATGTCCAATTTTTGTCCATAAACTTAGAAATTGGTCAAATTTCTATTTAAGACCTCCTAATTAGTATTTCAAAGCAATATCATACTAGAAACTTCTAGAATGCAAGTTTTGTAACTTATTCAATTTAGTCCCTAACTTCAAATTAAGCACTTTATGCATAGAATTTCTTCACAAAATTTTCACACAATCATGCAATCATATCATAGACCTCAAAATAATCATAAAATAATTATTTCTATCTCATATTTGTGGTTCCAAAATCACTATTCTATTAGGCCCTAATTCGGGATATCACAACCCTTTAGGGATTTTCGTCCCCGAAAATCTTACCGGAAAAGTGGTCTTCATTTAAATTCCTCAATTTCATATTCAGTGTCGAAGAACTTTCACTCAGGCGGTGCCTCCAATATATCTCTTTAATTTCTCATATATTCTGAAAGCCTACGGACTCATCTCTAAATTGTTCTTAAATTTTCAACCCTTTTCAGTTTCCCTTGTCATCTTGACATAAAACCCAGATCTCAATTTGGTTAATGGAGACTAGAATTCCAAGAAATCCAGCAATCAAAGGGACTTGCACTCTTCCAAAATAATCATACAGATTTTCATCATCGATAAATCACAATCCAATAACATTTGAATCAAATTACAGTACACGTCATTACTCTCTGAATGAATAGGCAAATTTTCACTGTAAGCTTCATACAATTCTTTCTGTATAAGCCTCAGAATAATAATACCATGAATCAGATCCAATCTGAAATTCAACATCAGAAGTTGATCCTCACTGTACTCTTTTAGTTTACTACTCACTATCACATTTTCCTCTTTCCGCTACGGAAATAATTCTGATATAGCCTCGAAAATAATCCTTCTCATTCTCATCCTAATATCAATACTGGCAAAGATAATTCTGGTAGATCCTGATACTCGTCTTTAACCCCATCAACAACTCAAATTTTCTGTGACATCAAATGCTCCAAACTATCACATTACCTTATTTTCATGAAACACATCACCATTCATACAACAGTGCATTATTGAAAATTATGAAATCTTTACTCAATGCAGACTAGTCCAGTTCAGACGTTTTGGTTAGCAATATTCTCATCTGTCCAAACTTTGCTAACATGTAATAAACTTTTCAGCTTTCGTAAGATGAAAACTTTATCATTCTTAGTAGCTTCAACTCATATCAAAATTTTCTAAGAGATATACACTTCTCGTTCAGACTATTTGCCTTTTACTCGTAAAGAAATGAAATTCTATTATCAGACTTGAAAAAAATGATCCTGACATAATTGTTATATGAAATCTTTCAAATAAATAATTCACACAGATTAAACACCCGAGCCGATCTAAACACCGTTGAATGACACTTCAAGTAATCCTTTCTTCTAGTTACTGAACAATTCATCATGCAGCCCTTTACTATTCATTTCTTATGCTAATCAAAACCATCTCAATTGCATTAGCTCAAGTAACCAAAATATCTCAATTGAAGTCATTAATTATAATTGACTTACTTGAGAGAAGTACTCTACCATACCGATTGAAACTCGCACTTTTATCACTTATGCCTTTTCTGCTGTCAAATCCTTACACGAAAATTTGAGAAATTCCAACATTAAAATCACCACATTACCAAGATCAAATCAGAAGTATAGTCATGCTTGTCATGATTATCACTAGCTGAAAACACACTTTGAACATAAGTCATAATTGACAAATTATGGAATAAAGATAACAAGAAAATCGAATAAAGAAATCCAAGATTGAGAAACCCAGAATAAAGAAACCCAAGATACGATACTATGTCGGAAAATCGAAAAGCAAACTCATAGGAAAATATAGAAGATCTCGAAAATTCCTCAGAGAAAAGAAGTCCAGAAGAAAACATCATTTAATCCCACTGGAATCAAATATAACAAGAACAATGTATCTTCCCATACATATATATCAAATGGAGCATTAAGTAGAAGAAACAGTATCATAATATCATACATATCCTCTCATCAATTCTTATCAGACAAAATGTAATAAAATGCCCGAGGAAATACAATAATACAAATTATAAACCAGTCGGACTACCAATTCATCCATCTAACACCAAGATTAGAAAACATTCCCATATAACAAGAATTTCTTCAAAAGATCAACAGCTATAGAAATTTTTTTCTGAGAACGGATAAATACAAAGAACATCTCAGAAGAAACTGTTAAATCTATCCAGCCGTAACTGTCACACTCAGATATTACACATTTCAAATATCATTTCCCACAACTAGTTCTGCCATCACAAATTTCATGTTAGACCTTTCACTAAAGAAGACCAGTTTTGAATAAATTTTTGATTTACACTTTTCTCGACCTTGTACCCGAGTAATTCAATTTACAAAAGTAAATTCATTCTTTAACTGGGACAGTGCATAGCCCCAATAATCTTTATACCAACTTAATACTTTTCTAGCTCTAACTTTATTTACCAACTCATTCTCAGTCTCTAATCATGTTTATGATTATTCTATCACTGAACTCTTTGGTTTCTTAACCGGAAACTTATTCAGTACAAATATCATGAAATTCCATTATAAGCTCCACTTTGGTAAGGGGAAGGGGTTGTAGGGCCTCTGACTCGACTTTCTCATACATATACATATGACATAATTTCCATCATCATAACAATATCATCAATATCATATCATTCATTCATGCAATGCATCATTCATGTTGGTTTACACAAATTTTTTAGTTATCCCATTTGGACAAGTATACTTATGCATGCATCCTATGTTTTCTGGATAGCTTGACTTATCCATTCATTTACTCAAACAAATCATACTCATGACATCATATAAGGGCTAAACAAACATAGATATTTGCATCACAATCGCAACTTTCATTTCGTGCATCATCATATACATATCATTACAATCATATAATTCAGTCCAAACAATTTAACATAGATAATTTCATTTCATTATAATCATTTATCTCATAAAAAATATCATTGACATTCATCAACATTCAACGTTCAATCAAGGCAATGACATTTTCATTCATATCATGATATTAGGAACCTTTACTCATACCTCTACGAATTTCTCGTTATCCCGTTCATCTTATCAAGTAAGCCAAGTGCATTACATCATATGAGCATTAAGCAAGTATGGATATTTATCACAACATGAACTTTCATCTCACATGTTATCACATATATATATATCATAAACTTTTATTCATACTTTTCTGAATCGAGACTCATCATAATTGTAATTTTATTCAAACACCTTCGTATCACATTGAACATGGTCAGTGCAGCTTGGTTGGAGAGTACCTCTGTCTAAACAAGACGGTGCTCATACGCGTCGGGAGGCATACACTATCACGGATCCGTTTCATGTATAGCTAGACTCTTACACATGCTAGGTTAGTCTGAGAACCGACTAAACCATAGCTCTGATACCACTAAATGTAACGCCCCCGTACCCGATACCATCATCGGAGTCGAGCATGAGGTGTTAACGGACTTAATTCAATAATTAAACAGCTCAAACAATTTATTTTAGAATTTCCATACAAGCTGACTAAGTGCGTCACAATCGCTAAAAAATCCATATCTCAAGCTACGAAACTCGAAATACGATTCCATAAATTTTACCTGAAAATAGGCTCAGATATATACTTACTAAATTTTTTCTAGAATTTTTGGTTGGGCCAATTAGTACAGTTTATTAGTTAAAGTCTCCCCTGTTTCAGGGTTTGTCTACTCTGACCCCTGTGTATTACAGATTAGATATATCCCTATCCAGAGTTTCAATGACTATGCCATTTGTTTCCCATAAAACTAGACTCAATAAGGATTTCATACATGTAAGGTAAAACTCCTGATTGTTTTTTTACAATTTATGGTGAATTTTTAAATTTAGAACAAGGGATTCAAAAATTGCTCTGACCCTATTTGAGAAAAACATTAATATTTCATAAAATACAACTCTTTTACATATTTTGTTTCTTCCACATGAAAATAGGTTCATTTATCTTCAATTCCATGTTTTATTCATCATCTAATTATATATATAATATTTTTAGTGATTTTTCAAACTCATGTCACTGCTCTATTTGATTCTATTTTATAGCCAATTTCACCATTTTATGGATTTCCATAGATTAGTTAGCACATAAAGCATACATGTTATCAAATATAATCTCGATTAGCCACTCCAATAGCTAATCATTCTCAAACATTTCCATGCCATCCATGAGCTATATCATAAGATTATATACACAAAAGGATTATAATGCTATACATGCCATATTCCCAAAATATGCAAGCCACCATACCGAGATGGTCTGTTGATAGTGTGAGCGTGCCTCCGACCGTCCTGATCTCCAAATCGGCTTGTCAAAACTACAAGGAATGGAAGAGAGGGAGTAAGCATAAATGCTTAGTAAGTTCTCATGCAAATAACAAATAACTTAACAAAGCGATTATACCAACCAACATTAGCATAATATCACCAAAACATATATCACATTTCTATTCATCATTCATCGTCTTAATATATTATTGTTGTCGTATCAAGTCTCAACCCTAGGGTTAAGTACATACCTGTCCAAAGTGCCCATTCCACAACACTTACCAATACGTCACTTGCATCTTGAGTACTCTTCCATTTCACTAGAATATTACCCGTTGAACACATCGGAATATAACTCGGATACATGGAAAGTTTGCACATAAGTGCCACATATGTAGCCAAGCTACCATGTAACCCGCCCATAAGCGAACTCGGACTCAACTCAACGAGTTCGGACGCCTAGTTACATTTCACGAACTTGGAATCAACTCAACGAGTTCGGATGTTCGCATCCATAAGTGAACTCGGACTCAACTCAATGAGTTCGGATGCCTAGTTACATCTCACGAACTCGGACTCAACTCAACGAGTTCAGATGTTCGCATCCATAAGTGAACTCGGATTCAACTCAATAAGTTCGGATGCCCAAATATCCGAATCTATTCCTAAAGTTCAACGGGACTTTCCACGTTCGTACTTCTTTACCATTCTCCTTGGAATACCAATGATGATACTTCGGTAGTCTTTCACATTTTTCACATAATTCATAAAATTTTTGCATGTTGTCCAACAATGATGACAAAGCATAGAATTGCATGATAACAATCATAATATCGTATAAATAACATTAAACGATTTAAAATAACGGTTATATTTCAATATTTACATATGAACTTACCTCGATACAAAATGAGAATAGTCGAGCCTATTCCTCGTAAAAAAAATTTTTCCCCTGATCTCGACTCGAATCTCTTTTCTCTTGATCTATAATACAAATTAATTTATTTAATACACACATTCATCAAAACAACCCCTAATACGAACTTTTGCAAAATTACCATTTTACCCCTAAACTTTCACATATTTACACTTTTTCCCCAAGGCTTGTAAATTAAACCTCATCATATTTTATTATGTTTTATGGCATGCTGATCATTTTTCCCTTCTATAGCAACATCAAATTCACACTCTAACATGTACTTATGAATATTAGGTATTTTTACCGATTATGTCATTTTACTCGTTTTTACAAAAAATCACTTAGCAAAAGTTGTTTAACACAATCTCAAACTTCATATTCTACCATAAAACATCAAAATTCATACATATCATCTATGGGTAAAATTTTAAATATAAACCCTAGCTCAAAATATTGGTAGAAATAGTTAAACCGAGCTACGAGGATTTTAAAAATATAAAGAACATTAAAAACGGGCATGGAAATCACTTACAATCAAGGCTTAAAAGTGTTGAAACCCTAGCTATGGTGGAGAGAAAAATTTGGCAGCAACTTATGGAGAAGATGATCATTTTTGTGTTATTTTTCCCATTTTATTTCATTTAATATTTAAATGACCAAAATGCCTTTCCTTACTAAACTTTCAAAAATTCCATCCATGTCCAATTTTTGTCCATAAACTTAGAAATTGGGCAAATTGCTATTTAAGACCTCCTAATTAATATTTCAAAGCAATTTCATACTAGAAACCTCTAGAATGCAAGTTTTGTAACTTATTCAATTTAGTCCCTAACTTCAAATTAAGCACTTTATGCATAGAATTTCTTCACAAAATTTTCACACAATCATGCAATCATATCATAGACCTCAAAATAATCATAAAATAATTATTTCTATCTCGGATTTGTGATCTTGAAATCACTATTCTGATTAGGCCCTAATTCGGGATATCACACATGGCTGTGTAACATTACCGTGGGTCGCACACGGCTAAGACACACGCCCGTGTCTTTGCCCGTGCGGACAAGAATAGGCCATTTGTATAGCCAATTTGCCACACTAAACTTAGCCACACAAAGTAACCAAATTTGATACCATTTCATCACATATATAGACATTTAAAACATGCAATTTCATACTCATCTCATGACATCTATTCACAACCATTTCCACTGCTCAATTCCACAACCAAAACATACCATTTCAGTATGCCACAAACATAAAACATGTATAATTACTAAATGCATTTATCCAACAACTTATTACCTATTTCATACTTCAACTTCCCATCAAAGCTTACTAATTTCATGTACTAATATCGTACTAATCCATTTATCTAAAACAACATTAAGTCAAACTCAAAATTTTATCAAAACCTTACCAAATCATAGCATGATGGCCATTCACAGAAGATCATATATATATGAAATATATCATTTTCCCATCACATAGTCTACACCAAAAACCACTTTCATAATCTCAATCATATTCGTGCCATATCACATGGCAAGAAATAAACATAACACAAATCATAACATCACTAGCCTATACATGCCATACATTAATATTTACAACTTCAAAAGTACCAAAATATCGTTCGATAGTGTGATGACGATCCTTGACGATCCCCGAACTCACGGTAGCTTCGATAATATATAAAACAATGAAAAACACACACAAAGTAAGCTTTCTAAAGCTTAGTAAGCCATATACAAATAAACTTAACACACAAGATAAACTTAAACCAATTCAATCCTAGCAAGATCATACAAATCACAATTTTGTTTCATAAATTACTTTTAGTTCACTTGTTCATAGTTCACTTGCATATAATCACATTTCATTCTCTTATAATTCATATGTCGTCATTTATAACATACTCACCTTTCATTCTTGAATAACATGTACATTTCATACGTACCTGAATCAGATATTCATTCACATATTAATTCCTTCCTCGATAATGACCGTTCAATCTTTAGAAATTGATAAGGATACTCAGATAGCTCGAAAACTCATACAATGCCAACGTCCCAGATGAGGTCTTACATGTAATCAAATATCGATACCACTGTCTCAAATAGGGTCTTACACGAAATCATATACGATGCCAATGTCCCAGACATGACCTTACATGCAAATTTCAAATCGATGCCAACGTCCTAGACGTGGTCTTACACGAAATCACATATCGAAATCCTATGTCATGACATATGTATCCTAACTATTCCTATGGGTCGTATAGGACTTTTGGATGCCATAATTCGATTGATGTTTTTCAATTTCATATATTCATCTTCCTTAGCCATTCATTACACTTCGATATCATAAAAGCATGAATAAATCAATTCAAATATATTTATTTGCATATGAACTTACCTTGTACAGAAACGAGCGGATTGAAATGAGTATTCAATCACTTTCGACTGTCCTCGATCTAATTCCAATTTCTTTCGTTCTTGATCTATATGAATTCAAATTTAACTATTTAATCACACATTTCATTCAATTACATCTAAAAACACACAAATGAGCATTTTGCACTTTAGCCCTTAACATTTCACATTTCCACAATTTAGTCCCTATTTAAAACATACACAAAAAACACAAAATTCATTAAGACCCATGCTTAGCCGAATTTCATAGGTAGCTCCAGCAGCCCAAAACTTTCTTTTATTTCACAGTTTGACCCCTCAATTTGCTTTCTCATAGCATCCTCGGGCTTCAACGTAGCCTCTTCGACTCTGTGTCGATGCCATAACACTTTTACTAACGGAATTTTCTTATTTCTCAATTCTTTAACCTCGCGAGCCAAGATACAGATCGGTTCTTCTTCATAGGTCATATCGGATTGAATCTCTATCTCTGACAGAGAAATTACACGCGATGGATCAAATCGGTATCGTCGAAGCATCGATACATGAAACACATTATGAATATTTTCTAGCTCAAGTGGTAAAAATAATCTATGTGCAACCGGCCCGATACGCTCAATAATCTCATATGGCCCAATAAATCGCGGACTCAATTTGTTTTTACGATCGAATCGGAGTATTTTCTTCCACGGTGAGACTTTTAAAAAGACTTTATCTCCAATTTGAAACTCAATATCTTTCTTTTTCAAATCTGCATCCGATTTTTGATGATCTGACGCTGCTTTCAGACTATTGTAAATCACTTTTGCTTTCTGTTCAGTTTCTTTCATCAAATCAACCTCGTGTATCTTATTCTTGCTGAGCTCAATGCAATACAAAGGTGTTCGGAATTTGCGACCGTACAAAGCTTTGTAAGGTACCATTTTTATACTTGATTGAGAACTATTATTATACATAAATTCCATCAATAGCAAGTATCGTTCCCACATACCTTCGAACTCAAGAATGCAACATCTCAACATATCCTCGAGTATCTGAATAATCCGCTCAGATTGACCATCTGTTTGCGGATGAAAAGCAGTACTAAAATGTATCTTCGTGCCTAATACATCTTGCATTTTCTTCCTAAACCGCAATGTGAATCTCAGAACTCTATCTGAAATAATAGAAATAGGTATTCCATGTAATCTCACAACCTCAGAGACATACAACTCAACAAGCTTATTGAGCGAATAATTCGTGTGTACTAGAATAAAATTGGCAGATTTTGCCAATCTATTAACCACTACCCAGACCGCATCGTTCTTACTCAGAGACAGAGGCAAACCCGATACAAAATCAATTGTAATTCTGTCCCATTCTCACTCGGGAATCATAATCGGCTGTAGTAACCCAAAAGGTACCTGATGCTCAGCTTTGACTTGTTGAAAAATTAAGCATTTCCTATGGTTCGTACGGGACTTTCGGACGCTATAATTCGATCAATGTTTTCTCAATTTCATATATTCATCTTCCTTAGTGTGACAGCCCAAAATTGACCCTAGTCGGGAAGTGGTTTCGGGACCGCTAAACCGAGTCACCGAAAGGTTTGAATGTGATGTTTATTGTCTAGAATATGTAATCATGAATGTGTGAATTTCAAGCTTCGATTTAGTCGATTGCATGTGAATTTATTAAATAGGACTTATATGAGAAAATTTTAAAATGTGATAGGTCAATGCATGAGGACCTATTAGTGCATGTGGGAGAAAAAGGGGACTTGCATGTCAAATTTCCCCTCCCTAATATGTAGTGGCCGGCCATGCTATGGGTGGAAACATGTCACCAACATGTTGTGTTAGTGACGTATGGTAAGGAAAATAAAATAATAAGCATGATAATTAAATAATGAAAGGAAGGGTGATGAAAAAAAAAAGAAAAAAAAATAATAATGGTCTCATGCATACACCCCATTGCCGTGAGCTAAAGGAAGGAAAAGAAAGGTTTTGTTCATCCTTTTTCAACCTCTTTTGACCGAAAATCCTAAGGAAGAGGATTAGGAGGAAGTTTGGCCATGCATGTAACTAGATTGAGGTATGTTTAATGTTATTCTTTGAGATTCATGTATATTTCAAGTTGTAAGTTCAAAATCTACCTAGCCATGGTTCAAACTTTGTTAAATGATGGAGATGACATTCGGCCATGAATGTTACGTTCTTGGTTGGTATTTTGATGTCTTTGGTGATGAGGTAAGGAGATGGTTGACTTTGGGTGTTTAATAAAAGGGTTTGGATGTGAGAGTGTGTGAGAAGTAGAAATGAGGAGTCTTAGCAACTCCATGAAGGTTCAGCCATGGTAGTTTGAGGATTAGAGATTTTATTTCTTGTTAAAAATTTGATGAATCCTAGTGTGTGAAGTGTTTGAACCAACTAAGGATTAATAGATGCATGGGTACAAAGTAGGAAGAATCGGCTACTATGGTTGACACCAATGCCGAATGTAAAGATGTTTAGTAAATAATGTATGTGATTTGAGTTAATAATGTGAAAAAGGATAATTAGATGTATTATAAATGATATAAAGATTTTAGAAATTATTTTGGTTAGGTGTGTGTATGATTAAGTATATTCGGTAATATACTTAAAGTGAGTACTTGATATTATATGGGAGTATGTATATTCAGCCACATGAGTAAATATATATATGATGTTAAATTTGATTATGTATAATGGGCATTAAGATGTGGAACTTAAGAAATGTAGTCATATGTGGAATTACATGATGTTATAGTTGACATTGTACACACATACATCCATTCGGCCATCAACATGAGTAATTAGTGAGGATGGTTGCCGAATATACAAACATACATAAGCATGTGAAATTGAATCATGAATGTTTAACAAGATGGTTAAACTAGTGAATTATTGATTAAGCTCAAGGAGCTAAAGGAGGAGAATCAAGCAAAGGCAAAGAAAAGATCACTGAGTAGCCGAATTGGAACCGTCTTACCCAACACAAGGTAAGTCATTAAGCATGTAGTTGGTATTATTTCAAATGGTCATAATGTTTATGTATTGATGCTGAATGGAATGAATAAATATACATATATATATATATGCATGTACGTATGTGATGATGAAATTGTTGAATGAAAAGAAAAGAGGTAAGATGTACTGAGTTGTTGATCTCGGCACTAAACGTGCGGGTATAACCATTTATGACCATGAGATTGGCGCTAAGTGCGCGGGATTAAATTGTACAGCACTAAGTGTGCGATTTGACTATGTTGCACTAAGTGTGCGAAATGAATATGATGCACTAAGTGTGCGAATTGACCATGCGGCACTAAGTGTGCGAGTTTGACTATGTAGCACTAAGTGTGCGATTTGATTACGTAGCACTAAGTGTGCGAGTTGATTATATAGCACTGAGTGTGCGGACTCAATATACATTCGTGAATCATTATGGACACTATGTGTGCGACACTATTGAGTCGATCGCGGACAGCGGATCGGGTAAGTGTCTTGAGTACATGGCTAATAGGTGCTATGCTTATACTTGGTGTTGAGCTCGGTAAGTTTGAACCTATGTGACAAATATACTTGAAGTCACGTACATAAAATTTATCGTAGGATGGGTGAAAGGCCGTTTAGTCGTTTGATTGTAACGAAAATAAATTGATTTATGAAAATGCCTCAATGTCCTATTGATGAGTATATGGAATGTGAATGCATGAATTGATATGAAACTGAATCGATAGGTTGGAGGAACTATGGTATGGTTCGGTATGGATGGAGTAAATTGTCTCGTTCCATTTTGTTTCCTCTTGTGATAATGTTATTGATGGATGGTAGTGCATTGCTTATGACTTACTGAGTTATAAACTCACTCGGTGTTTCCTTGTCACCCATTATAGGTTGCTTGGACTCATCTATTTTTGCGGGGTCAGGCCGTCATCGAAGTCATCACACCGGATAGCAAGTTTTGGTACTTTCTTCTTAGTTGGCTTAGAAGAACATTTTGGCATGTATAAGCTATTACGTTGTGTTTGAACTTTGGCATGTAAACTTTAAGCCATGCGAAAATGGCACGAATGTTCGATTGAGTTGGATCAAGGGTAGGCATGAAATGGACCTAGTTACTTTCGTAACAGATGCTGGCAGCAGTAGTGTCATGAGATTGAAAAATCACTAAAAATAGTAGGAGTGGAATTAATTGATGAATAAATTATGTAATCGAAGCTCGATGAGTCTGTTTTCATGAGGAAGTAACGAAAAGATCATATGGGCATTTTTGTGGGACAGGGCCAGAACGGTTTCTGGATTTCCTGCTCCTAATTTGGAAATTCATTATAAATTAACCAGAGATAATTAGGGGTCGTACCATATATGTACAGATTCCTCTCTGAGTCTAGTTTTCATAGAAACAAACGGCATCAGTATTGAAGCCCCGTGCAGGGAGATATCCAAGTCGTAATGGGCAAAGGTCAGTGTAGTCGACCCCTGCAACATGGGAGACTTTGACTAATAAACTGTACTAATTGGCCCAACCAAAAATTCTAGAAAAAAATACATAGATGGGCACATGAGTCTAGTTTCTGGGAAAAATCACGAAACTGATTTTTGAGTTACGAAACTCAAGATATTATTTTTAAAACGACTGGTACACAGATTGGGCAGTGTCTGGAAAATAAATTTTATAAGGGGTTAAAGTCAGTTAACACCTTGTGTCCGACTCCGGTGTCGGTTTCTGGTTCGGGGTGTTACATTTGATTGGTATCAGAGCTATGGTTTAGTCGGTTCTAGGACTACCATAGCGCGTATGAGTCTAGCTATACATGCCGAATGTTAATGTTTAAATGTGTGATGACTTCTGACGGTTGAAATGTTTTTGTTTTGATTAGTAAATGGACCCCGGTGAAGAAAGAACCCTAGCGGATGACGTTGAGAGCGTAGCGGCTGCTCCTGCACAAGGGACGCCGCCTGTTGAACCTCAGTCATCTGCGAATAATCAAGGTGACGGGGCTAAACAAGCCTTCTTTACCATGACGAATGAGTGGGTCGCGCAATATGCCCGAACCAACCCGGCTGTCCAACAATTCCCAAATTTGAATAATCCACCCCAAGAGCCTGTAATGCCATCAGTCGCTGATCCTGTGAGGCTAAGTAAGCCACCTGTAGACTTGATTAGGAAGCGTGGGGCCGAGGAGTTCAAGGCCATAGTAACTGATGATGCCGAAAGGGCCGAGTTCTGGCTTGATAACACCATTCGGGTGTTCGATGAATTGTCATGCACACCCGACGAATGTCTAAAATGTGCTGTATCTTTGTTACGAGACTCAGCCTACTATTGGTGGAGGACCTTGATTTCCATAGTCCCGAACGAGCGAGTAACTTGGGACTTCTTTCAAACGGAATTCCGAAAGAAATTTATTAGCCAACGGTTCATTGATCAGAAGCGTAAGGAGTTCTTGGAACTCAAGCAAGGCCGTATGACTGTATCTGAATACGAACATGAATTCGTAAGACTCAGTAGGTATGCCCGGGAGTGTGTAGCTGATGAGGTTGCTATGTGCAAAAGATTCGAGGAAGGATTGAATGAAGATTTAAAGCTACTAATGGGTATTTTGGAAATAAAAGAATTCGTAACACTAGTCGAACGAGCCTGCAAGGCGGAAGAACTTGGAAAGGAGAAGAGGAAGGCTGAATTTGAAGCTAGAGATTATCGTAAAAGATCGACGGGTAAAGCTCCGTTCTCAGCTGTAAAGAAGTTCAGGGAGGACATTAATAAGTCGAGGGCGACTGCGGGAATTTCCATCAGGGCAAGACCATCGATGGGCTCCCGAGCTACTTCGGTAGCTAGTGTGGGCAATAATCGTCACGAGAAACCTGAATGTCCCCAATGTGGAAGACGACACCTAGGTGAATGTTGGGGCAAGTCTACTAGCAGGGCCTGTTACGGATGCGGTTCGAAGGACCACTTCATTAGAGATTGCACGGAGCTGGATGAGAAGAATAAGATTCAAGGTGCAAGACCTAGTGGAGTGACATCTAGAGGTAGACCCCCGAGAATTTTAGGAGGCAGGGGTGGTAGTCAGAGGGGGGCCTCTGATACGGCCGATCGAGCCGAGAACCGTACTCCTGCTAGAGCATATGCCATTCGCGCATGAGAGGAGGCATCCTCCCCCGACGTCATCACTGGTACCTTCACTCTCTTTGATACTAATGTGATTGCATTGATTGACCCCGGTTCTACTCATTCATATGTATGCGAAACCTTAGCAACCAGTAAGACTCTACCTGTTGAGTCTACTGAGCTCGTAATTCGAGTATCAAACCCTTTGGGTCAATGCGTACTTGTTGATAAAGTGTGTAAGGATGCCCTCTAATAATCCGAGAATCCTGTTTTCCGGCCGATTTGATGCTTTTGCCGTTCGACGAGTTTGATGTTATTCTTGGTTTGGATTGGTTAACCGCGCATGATGCGGTTGTGAATTGCAAAAGCAAGACTATCGATTTGAGGTGCGCAAATAACGAAATAATCCGAGTTGAGTCTGCGGACTTAAGGGGGTTACCAGCTGTAATATCAGCAATGTTGGCCCAGAAATATGTAAGGAAAGGGTGCGAAGCATACCTCGCGTATGTACTTGATGACAAGGAGTTAGAAAAGAAACCCGAATCGGTGCCGGTGGTTTGTGAAGACCCGGATGTTTTTCCTGAAGAGTTACCGGGTTTGCCACCTGTTCGGGAGGTAGAGTTTGGTATTGAGCTTGTACCTGGAACTACGCCAATTTCGATCGCTCCGTATCGTATGGCACTAACCGAGTTAAAAGAGTTGAAAGCTCAGTTGCAAGAATTGACGGATAGAGGTTTCGCTCGACCGAGTTTCTCACCTTGGGGTGCACCAGTATTGCTCGTGAAAAAGAAGGACGGAACCATGAGGTTGTGCATTGACTATCGTCAACTGAATAAAGTGACGATAAAGAATAAGTATCCGTTACCGCGTATTGATGATCTGTTCGATCAATTAAAGGGAGCATCGGTGTTTTCAAAGATAGATTTGAGATCGGGTTATTATCAGTTGCGGATTCGAGATTCGGACGTACCCAAAACTGTTTCAGAACGAGGTACGGTCACTACGAGTTCTTAGTGATGCCGTTTGGGCTCACTAATGCCCCTGCGGTGTTTATGGATTTGATGAATCGGATCTTCAGGCCGTATTTGGACCGGTTCGTAGTTGTGTTTATTGATGACATCTTGGTCTATTCAAGAGATGAGACCGAACATGCTGAGCATCTGAGGCTAGTGTTGCAAATTTTGCGGGATAAGCAGTTATATGCTAAGTTCAGTAAGTGTGAGTTCTGGTTAAGAGAGGTTAGCTTCTTGGGTCATGTGGTATCCGCATCGGGTATTCGAGTTGACCCGAGCAAAATTTCAGCCATACTTAACTGGAAGCCTCCGAGAAATGTTACCGAAGTCCGGAGCTTTCTAGGGCTCGCCGGTTATTACCGACGATTTGTCAAAGGTTTCTCGATGATAGCCACACCAATGACGAAGCTACTTCAAAAGGATGTTAAGTTCGAATGGATGGAGAAATGTCAGAAAAGCTTCGATCAACTGAAAACTCATTTGACTGAAGCTCCAATTTTGGTGCAACCCGAATCGGGTAAAGAGTTTGTCATTTATAGTGACGCATCCCTACTTGGGTTGGGTTGCGTATTGATGCAAGAAGGTCGAGTTGTGGCCTATGCGTCGAGACAATTGAAGCCACACGAGAGAAATTATCCGACCCATGATCTCGAACTAGCCGCCATTGTGTTTGCATTGAAAATATGGCGACATTATTTGTTTGGTGAGAAGTGCCATGTGTTTTCGGATCACAAAAGTCTCAAATATTTGATGACTCAACGAGACTTGAATCTGCGACAAAGACGTTGGCTTGAGTTGTTGAAAGATTACGAGCTTGTCATTGATTACCACCCGGGAGAGGCTAATGTGGTTGCGGACGCCTTAAGCCGGAAATCACTGTTTGCTTTGCGAGTGATGAATGTACACTTGTCTGTTCTACCTGACAATGTGTTAGTAGCTTAATTAAAAGCCAAACCATTATTGACTCATCAAATTCGTGAAGCTCAGAAAGTCGATGATGAATTGGTTGCAAAACGAGCTGAGTGTGTTCCGAACAAGGAATCGGAGTTTCAGATTGATGATGATGGTTGTTTGAGGTTTAGAAGTCGTTTGTGTGTTCCAAGGAATTCGGAACTCATTCCGATGATTCTGAACGAAGCCCATTGTAGCCGAATGTCAATTCACCCGGGGAGCACGAAAATGTACAACGACTTGAAACGTCGGTTTTGGTGGCATGGTATGAAACGAGACATCTCCGACTTTGTTTTGAGATGTTTAATATGTCAACAAGTGAAAGCGGAACATCAAGTGCCTTCAGGGTTACTTCAGCCGATCATGATACCCGAGTGGAAATGGGATCGAGTCACAATGGACTTTGTGTCCGGACTGCCATTGTCCGCAAGTAAGAAGGATGCGATTTGGGTTGTTGTTGATAGGCTGACTAAGTCGGCTCACTTTATCCCCGTGCGTACGGATCTTTCATTGGATAAACTAGCCGAATTGTATGTCTCTCAGATTGTGAGGTTACATGGAGTACCTATTTCTATCGTGTCGGATAGAGATTCGAGATTCACCTCACGATTTTGGAAGAAATTGCAAGAAGCTTTGGGTACCAAGCTGCAATTTAGCACCGCTTTTCACCCCCAAACCGATGGTCAATCCGAGCGGATAATTCAGATACTTGAGGATATGTTGAGATGTTGCATCCTCGAGTTCAGTAGTTCATGGGAACGGTATTTACCTTTGATTGGATTCGCTTACAACAATAGTTTTCAATCAAGTATTAAGATGGCACCTTATGAGGCTTTGTACGGTCGTAAATGCCGTACGCCATTGTTTTGGACCGAGCTTGGTGAAAGTAAAATTTTCGGAGTTGATTTGATTAAAGATGCCGAACAAAAAGTAAAGGTAATCCGCGAAAGTCTGAAGGTAGCCACAGATCGTCAAAAATCGTATGCGGATTTAAAACGAAAGGACATTGAATATCAGGTGGGAGATAAAGTGTTTCTTAAAGTGTCACCTTGGAAGAAGGTACTCAGATTTGGCCGTAAAGGCAAGTTGAGCCCGAGATTCATTGGGCCGTACGAAATTTCCGAACGAGTGGGGCCGGTTGCATAGATTGATTTTGCCCCCTGAACTTGAAAGGATGCACGATGTCTTCCATGTTTCAATGCTTCGACGTTATAGATCCGATCCGTCACATGTGATTAATCCCTCAGAAGTTGAAATTCAATCTGACTTGAGCTATGAAGAAGAACCGATTCGTATCCTAGCTCGTGAAGTGAAAGAGTTGCGAAATAAAAGGGTTCCATTGGTTAAGGTGTTGTGGCTCAAACACGGGATCGAGGAAGCAACCTGGGAACCCGAGAGCGCGATGAAAGAACGATATCCAAACCTATTTACCGGTAAGATTTTCAAGGACGAAAATTTCTTAAGTGAGGGAGAGTTGTGACAGCCCAAAATTGACCCTAGTCGGGAAGTGGTTTCGGGACCGCTAAACCGAGTCACCGAAAGGTTTGAATGTGATGTTTATTGTCTAGAATATGTAATCATGAATGTGTGAAAATTTCAAGCTTCGATTTAGTCGATTGCATGTGAATTTAGTCAATAGGACTTATATGAGAAAATTTTAAAATGTGATAGGTCAATGCATGAGGACCTATTAGTGCATGTGGAAGAAAAAGGGGACTTGCATGTCAAATTTCCCCTCCCTAATATGTAGTGGCCGGCCATGCTATGGGTGGAAACATGTCACCAACATGTTGTGTTAGTGATGTATGGTAAGGAAAATAAAATAATAAGCATGATAATTAAATAATGAAAGGAAGGGTGATGAAAAAAAAGAAAAAAAAAATAATGGTCTCATGCATACACCCCATTGCCATGAGCTAAAGGAAGGAAAAGAAAGGTTTTGTTCATCCTTTTTCAACCTCTTTTGACCGAAAATCCTAAGGAAGAGGATTAGGAGGAAGTTTGGCCATGCATGTAACTAGATTGAGGTATGTTTAATGTTATTCTTTGAGATTCATGTATATTTCAAGTTGTAAGTTCAAAATCTACCTAGCCATGGTTCAAACTTTGTTAAATGATGGAGATGACATTCGGCCATGAATGTTATGTTCTTGGTTGGTATTTTGATGTCTTTGGTGATGAGGTAAGGAGATGGTTGACTTTGGGTGTTTAATAAAAGGGTTTGGATGTGAGAGTGTGTGAGAAGTAGAAATGAGGAGTCTTAGCAACTCCATGAAGGTTCGGCCATGGTAGTTTGAGGATTAGAGATTTTATTTCTTGTTAAAAATTTGATGAATCCTAGTGTGTGAAGTGTTTGAACCAACTAAGGATTAATAGATGCATGGGTACAAAGTAGGAAGAATCGGCTACTATGGTTGACACCAATGCCGAATGTAAAGATGTTATAGTAAATAATGTATGTGATTTGAGTTAATAATGTGAAAAAGGATAATTAGATGTATTATAAATGATATAAAGATTTAGAAATTATTTTGGTTAGGTGTGTGTATGATTAAGTATATTCGGTAATATACTTAAAGTGAGTACTTGATATTATATGGGAGTATGTATATTCGGCCACATGAGTAAATATATATATGATGTTAAATTTGATTATGTATAATGGGCATTAAGATGTGGAACTTAAGAAATGTAGTCATATGTGGAATTACATGATGTTATAGTTGACATTGTACACACATACATCCATTCGGCCATCAACATGAGTAATTAGTGAGGATGGTTGCCGAATATACAAACATACATAAGCATGTGAAATTGAATCATGAATGTTTAACAAGATGGTTAAACTAGTGAATTATTGATTAAGCTCAAGGAGCTAAAGGAGGAGAATCAAGCAAAGGCAAAGAAAAGATCACTGAGTAGCCGAATTGGAACCGTCTTACCCAACACAAGGTAAGTCATTAAGCATGTAGTTGGTATTATTTCAAATGGTCATAATGTTTATGTATTGATGCTGAATGGAATGAATAAATATACATATATATATATGCATGTACGTATGTGATGATGAAATTGTTGAATGAAAAGAAAAGAGGTAAGATGTACTGAGTTGTTGATCTCGACACTAAACGTGCGGGTATAACCATTTATGACCATGAGATTGGCGCTAAGTGCGCGGGATTAAATTGTACAGCACTAAGTGTACGATTTGACTATGTTGCACTAAGTGTGCGAAATGAATATGATGCACTA
Source organism: Gossypium hirsutum (assembly GCF_007990345.1). Taxonomy (NCBI): domain Eukaryota; kingdom Viridiplantae; phylum Streptophyta; class Magnoliopsida; order Malvales; family Malvaceae; genus Gossypium; species Gossypium hirsutum. Next base: position 66,961,506 of record NC_053428.1, read on the forward strand.
AGTGTGCGAATTGACCATGCGACACTAAGTGTGCGAGTTTGACTATGTAGCACTAAGTGTGCGATTTGATTACGTAGCACTAAGTGTGCGAGTTGATTATATAGCACTGAGTGTGCGGACTCAATATACATTCGTGAATCATTATGGACACTATGTGTGCGACACTATTGAGTCGATCGCGGACAGCGGATCGGGTAAGTGTCTTGAGTACATGGCTAATAGGTGCTATGCTTATACTTGGTGTTGAGCTCGGTAAGTTTGAACCTATGTGACAAATATACTTGAAGTCACGTACATAAAATTTATCGTAGGATGGGTGAAAGGCCGTTTAGTCGTTTGATTGTAACGAAAATAAATTGATTTATGAAAATGCCTCAATGTCCTATTGATGAGTATATGGAATGTGAATGCATGAATTGATATGAAACTGAATCGATAGGTTGGAGGAACTATGGTATGGTTCGGTATGGATGGAGTAAATTGTCTCGTTCCATTTTGTTTCCTCTTGTGATAATGTTATTGATGGATGGTAGTGCATTGCTTATGACTTACTGAGTTATAAACTCACTCGGTGTTTCCTTGTCACCCATTATAGGTTGCTTGGACTCATCTATTTTTGCGGGGTCAGGCCGTCATCGAAGTCATCACACCGGATAGCAAGTTTTGGTACTTTCTTCTTAGTTGGCTTAGAAGAACATTTTGGCATGTATAAGCTATTACGTTGTGTTTGAACTTTGGCATGTAAACTTTAAGCCATGCGAAAATGGCACGAATGTTCGATTGAGTTGGATCAAGGGTAGGCATGAAATGGACCTAGTTACTTTCGTAACAGATGCTGGCAGCAGCAGTGTCATGAGATTGAAAAATCACTAAAAATATTAGGAGTGGAATTAATTGATGAATAAATTATGTAATCGAAGCTCGATGAGTCTGTTTTCATGAGGAAGTAACGAAAAGATCATATGGGCAGTATATTAAGAGATAATCAGATTTTTGTGGGACAGGGCCAGAACGGTTTCTGGATTTCCTGCTCCGACTTTGGAAATTCATTATAAATTAACCAGAGATAATTAGGGGTCGTACCATATATGTACAGATTCCTCTCTGAGTCTAGTTTTCATAGAAACAAACGGAATCAGTATTGAAGCCCCGTGCAGGGAGATATCCAAGTCGTAATGGGCAAAGGTCAGTGTAGTCGACCCCTGCAACATGGGAGACTTTGACTAATAAACTGTACTAATTGGCCCGACCAAAAATTCTAGAAAAAAATAAATAGATGGGAACATGAGTCTAGTTTCTGGGAAAAATCAGGAAACTGATTTTCGAGTTACGAAACTCAAGATATGATTTTTAAAACGACTGGTACACAGATTGGGCAGTGTCTGGAAAATAAATTTTATAAGGGGTTAAAGTCAGTTAACACCTCGTGTCCGACTCCGGTGTCGGTTTCGGGTTCGGGGTGTTACACTTAGTGATTCATTACATTTTGATATCATAAAAGTATGAATAAATCAATTCAAATACATTTATTTGCATATGAACTTACCTCGTACAGAAACGAGCAGATTGAAACGACTATTCGATCACTTTCGAATTTCCTCGATCTACTTCCAATTTCTTTCGCTCTTGATCTAAATGAATTCAAATTTAACTATTTAATCACACATTTCATTCAATTACATCCAAAAACACACAAATGAGCATTTTCCCCTTTAGCCCCTAACATTTCACATTTTCACAATTTAGTCCTTATTTCAAAAATACACAAAATTTACAATATTCATTAAGACCCATGCTTAGCCGAATTTCATAGAGACCTCTAGCAGCCCAAAAATTTCATTTATTTAACATTTTGACCCCTCAATTTGTAAATTTAACAATTTAATCCTTAATACACATTTTTACTCTAAATCACTTTACAAAACATATATACCAAGCGCCAAGCTTTCATAATTCATTATCAAACATCATAAAACACATGAATTCATCAATGGCATCTTTTAAAATCATCAACACTTTCAGAAATTAGGGTATGAGCTAGCTAGAACTCAAAGCAACAATAACAAAAACATAGAAATCATCAAAAACCTAGTCAAAACCGCACATTAATCAAGCTTCTAAGTTGCTGAACCCTAAAACACCATGAAAACTTTATTTTGTCCTTAATATTCGACCAAGATGAAGAAAATAAAGATGGTTTGGCTTTTGTTTTATTTATCTTATATTTAATTACTAAATTACAAAATTAACCTTAATAAATTAACTTATAAACTTTATATTACATGTCCATAAATGTCCATTATAACAATTAATGGTCTAATATCAATAAAAGGACTTCTCATTATAAAATCCATAGCAATTTAGCACTTTAACTTATAGAATGTAACTTTTACATTTTACGCGATTTAGTCCTTTAGTCAAATTAACCATTTAAACAATAAATTATCATACGAAATTTTCACACATATATAATCACATACTATAAACACTAAAAATAATATTAAAATAATTTTATGACCTCAGATTTAGGGTCCCGAAACCACTTTTTCAACTAGGGGCTAAACCGGGCTGTTACAACTCTCCCCCCTTTGGGATTTTCTTCCCCGAAAATCTTACAAGTGAATAGGTTTGGATATTGCTTTCTCATAGCATCCTTGGGCTCCCACGTAGCCTCTTCGACTCAATGCCGATGGCATAACACTTTTACTAATAAAATTTTCTCATTTCTCAATTCTTTAACCTCGCGGGCTAACATACGGATTGGTTCTTCATCATAGGTCATATCAGATTGAATCTTTATCTCTAATGGAGAAATTACATCTGAGGGATCAATCGGTATCGTCGAAGCATCGATACATGAAACACATTATGAATCTTTTCTAGCTCAGGTGGTAATAATAATCTATATGTAATCGGCCCGATATGCTCAATAATCTCACACAACCCAATAAATCTCGGACTCAATTTGCCTTTATGATCGAGTTAGAGTATTTTCTTCTAGGTGAGACTTCTAAAAACACTTTGTGTCCAATTTGAAACTCAATATCTTTCCTTTTCAAATCTGTATACGATTTTTGACGATCTAACGTTGCTTTCAGTCTATCGCGAATCACTTTTACTTTCTATTTAGTTTCTTTGATCAAATCAACCCTGTGTATCTTATTCTCAATGAGCTCAGTCTAATACAAAGGTGTTCGGCATTTGCGACTGTACAAAGCTTTGTAAGGTTCCATTTTTATACTTGGTTGAGAACTATTATTATACGCAAATTCTATCAATGGCAAGTATCGTTCCCATGTACCTTCGAACTCAAGAATACAACATCTCAACATATCCTCGAGTATCTGAAAAATATACTTGGATTGACCATCTGTTTGAGGATGAAAAGCAGTACTAAAAAGTAGCTTCGTACCTAATGCTTCTCGCCGCTTCTTCCAAAATCGCGATGTGAATTTCGGATCTTTATTTAAAACAATAGAAATAGGTATTCCGTGTAATCTCACAACCTCGGAGATATACAACATACCAAGCTTATCGAGTGAATAATCTATGCGTACCGGAATGAAATGGGTAGATTTAGTCAGTCTATAAACCACAACCCAGACCGCATCTTTCTTACTCAGAGACAGAGGCAAACTCGATACAAAATCCATCGTAATTTTGTCCTATTTCCACTCGAGAATCATAATCGGCTGTAGTAACCCAGAAAGTACCTGATGCTCAGCTTTGACTTGTTGAGAAATTAAACATTTCAAAAAAAATTTAGAGATATCTCACTTCATACCAGGCCACCAGTAAAACTATTTCAGATCGTTGTACATTTTTGTACTTCTCGGGTGAACCGATAACTAACTACTATGAGCTTCATTTCAAATCATTTGAATCAACTTTGAATTTCTTGGAACACATATTCGATCTTCAAACTTCAAACAACCCTCAGCATCAATTTGAAAGTTTGAATCAGTATTCAAATCACATTGAGCCCGTTTTGCTAACAATTCATTATCAACTTTCTGAGCTTCGCAAATCTGTTGCATAAATAATGGTCTCGCTTTCATCTCTAATACAATTGAGTCATCATCAGATAAAGCCAAATGTGTATTCATCGCACAAAGAGCAAACAAAGATTTTTGACTTAAAGCATCAGCAATAACATTGGCATTTCCCGGATGGTTGTCAATCACTAGCTCGTAATCTTTTAACAACTCTAACCATCTTCGTTGTCGTAGATTCAAATCTTTCTGAGTCATCAAATATTTTAAGCTTTTGTGGTTGGAATAATTTTGACATTTCTCACCAAACAGATAGTGGCGTCAAATCTTCAACACAAACACTATAGCTGCTAATTCTAAATCGTGTATCGGGTAATTCTTTTCATGTGGCTTTAATTTTCTCGAGGCATAAGCTATGACTTTGCCTTTTGCATCAAAACACAGCCCAGACCATTCAAAGATGCATTACTATAAAAAAACAAATTCTTTACCCGACTCTGGTTGAACTAGCACCGAAGCTTCAGTCAATAAAACTTTTAGCTGATCAAAACATTTCTGGCACTTTTTTGTCTACTCGAATTTAACATCTTTCTGAAGTAATCTCGTCATCGAGGTTGTAATCATATAGAAACCCTTTACGAACCATCTGTAATAACCAGTGAGTCCCAGAAAACTTCAGAATAACCAGCGAGTCCCAGAAAACTTCAGACTTCTAATTCATTTCTCGGAGGCTTCCAATCTATTATAGCTGAAATCTTGCTTGGATCAACCTAAATACCTGATGCTGATACGATATGTCCCAATAAACTGACTTCTCGTAACCAAAACTCACATTTACTAAACTTTGCATACAACTGCTTATCACGCAAAGTCTGTAGCACTATTCTTGGATGTTCAGCATGCTCGGATTCATCACAGAAATAAATCAAAATGTCATCTATAAACACAACTACAAATCAATCCAAATATGGTTTGAAGATCCGATTCATTAAATCCATAAAGGTAGCAAGTGCATTTGTTAGTCCAAAAGGCATAACTAAAATCTCATAATGTCCGTACCTCATTCAGAAAGTAGTTTATGGCACATCGACATCTTTAACTCGTAACTGATAGTAATCCGATCTCAAATCAATCTTTGAAAACACTGTAGCCCCTTTCAACTGATCAAACAGATCGTCAATACGTGGCAAAGGATATTTATTCTTTATGGTCACTTTATTGAGCTGTCGATAATCGATGCACATTCTCATAGTTTCGTCTTTCTTTTTCACAAACAAAATTGGTGCACCCTAGGGAGAAAAACTCAGTCGTGCAAAAGCTCTATCTGTCAATTTTGCAATTGAGCTTTCAATTTTTTAATTTAGTCAGTGCCATTCTGTACAGAGCTACCGATATCGGAGTCGTCCCCGGCATCAACTCAATACCAAACTATACCTCTCAGATTGGTGGAAAACCCAATAATTCTTCAGGAAACACATCTGAAAACTCGCACACAACTGGTATTGATTCAATCTTCTTTTCAGTCACTTTAGAATTGAGCACATAGGAAAAGTAAGCTTCACAACCCTTTTTCACATATTTCTAAGCAAACATCAAAGATATCACTACCGGTAAACCATTCAAATCATTAGACTCAATCCAAATAATCTCATCATTCTGGTATCGTAAATCAATAGTCCTTCGTTTACAATTCACAACTGCATCATGTAACCTTAACCAATCCATACCCAGAATTATATCAAATTCGTCAAAGGCAACAGCATCAGATTGGCTGAAAAGTAGGAATCCCTAATTATCAACAGACAATTCTTACATACTTTATCATCCAAGACATATCTGCCTAAGAGGTTTGATACTCTAATCATAAATTCAGTAGACTCTATAGGCAAAGTACTGGATAATAAAGTTTCACATACATAAGAGTGAGTCGATCCGGGATCTATTAATGCAATAACACTAGTATCATAGAGTGTGAAAGTACCTAAAATAACATCTGGAGATGAAGCCTCTTCGAGAGCGCGAATAGCATAAGCTCTAGCAGGTGCGCGAGCCTCAGATCTAACAGCTGTGTCTTTAGTTCCCCTTTGGTTGCCACTCACATTACCAGTGCTTCTGGGTGGTATACCTCGAGCTGGCATATTACTCAGTCTCGTATTTTGCACTATGTTTTGCTCAGCTAACTCAGCTGATTCACGGATGAAGTGATCCACCGATCCACATTTAAAAGAAGCCCAATCATTCAATATACAATTGTTTACACTCAGGTTGGTTCGGTTGAATGTTACCAACACTAGATACTGAAGTAGCTTTCGAACTCACAGGTGGTTTGTCTCGATCACGTCTAGAATAATCCACAATAGCCTTTGAATGGCTAAAATCATCTTGAAACTTCTTGGATGTCGAATGAAATGACTTACTTGATGATCTTTTTGGTGAATCTCTAGCATCAAAATCATTGTTTTTCTCTTTCCCGAGTTCTTCAGCGTCACATGCTCATTTGACGAATACCACAAACTCTTTGATTTCTAGAATCCCGACTAACAGCTTGATGTCATCAATCAAACCGTCTTCAAATTTTTTACACATTATAGCTTTAGTCGAAACACATTCTCATGCATATTGTCTTAATCTTACAAATTCTAGTTCATATTCCGTGACAGACATACGACCCTATTTCAGCTCAAGAAACTCTTTGCGTTTCTGATATATGAATCTTTGATTGATGTACTTCTTTCTAAACTCAGTTTGAAAGAACTCCCAATTGACTCGTTCTTTTGGAACCACGGATATTAATGTTTTCTACCAATGATACGCTGTATCACTTAGAAGTGAAACATCACACTTAAGACATTCATCAAGAGTACATGACATTTCATCAAACACTCGTATTGTATTTTCAAGCCAGAACTCAGCTCTCTCAATATCATCATCAGTAGTGGCCTGAAACTCTTCAACCGCATATTTCCTAATTTTATCAACCGGAGGTTTACTCAATCGGATTGGATCTATTTCTTGTGGCACAACTAGGACTTGTTGACAAACAGGTGGGGGTGGAGGTTGTGGAGTAGCTGGATTAGTTCTAATATAATGAGTAAACCACTCATTCATCATATGGACGAAGGCTTGCTTAGCCTCTCCCTTGTGGCTACTCGTAGTCAGCCTAGAATCAACTGGCACTGCCCCTTGAGTAGGAGCGGGCGCATTACTTTCCACATCATCAACTACGGCTCGATCAGGATCCACTTACTATATGATAAACACATTTTAACTATGAAGAATCATCACACTATTACATTTTAGATATATAAGGCATGTATAGCTAGACTTTTACGCACTACATTAGTCCTAGAATCGACTAAACTGTAGCTCTGATACCAATAAAACGTAATACCCCTAACCCATATCCGTTGCCAGAATAGGGTTACGAGGCATTATCAGATAACACACCTCATTTACATATACGTAAGCATTCATAATTGAAATTTATTTAAAACATTCACAATGTCCCTTATAAGGCTCTACGAGACCTTAAAACATGTTTAGAAGGGGTTCGGGACTAAACCGATAACATTCATAAACTTTGGGACACTTAGAAAATTTTCAAAAAATATAAAGGTCACATGCCCGTGTGAACAGGCCGTGTGCCTCACACTATAACCAGACACACCTGTGTCACAACTCGTGTGAAAACAGGGCATACATACTGACTTGCATCACACAACCAAGGACACCCTTGTGTGCCATGATCGTGGGAAAATTAGGGAGGTTACTGACTTGGGTCACACGGCCGACCACATTCCCATACACCAGCCCGTGTGCCACACTCCGCTACCAAACACGCCCGCGTATCTAGGCCGTGTCAAAAGTGTAAGGTATACTGACTTTAAATTGTAAGGTACCCAGGCGACACACGACCTTGTAACATGACCGTATGTCATACACGGTTGAGACACACGCCTATGTCTCTGTCTGTGTGGACAAAAATAGGCCATTTCTAAAGCCAATTTGCTACCCTAAACTTAAGCATAAAAGTAAGCAAATTTGATACCATTTCATCACATATATAGACATTTAAAACATGCATTTTTATACCAATGTCCCAAACATCGTCTTACACATAAATATCAAATCGATGCCAACGTTCTAGATGTAGTCTTACATGAAATCACATATCGGAATCCTATGTCATGACATATGTATCCTAACTATTCCTATGGTTCGCACGGGACTTTCGGACGCTATAATTCGATCAGTGTTTTCTCAATTTCATATATTCATCTTCCTTAGTGATTAATTACATTTTGATATCATAAAAGCATGAATAAATCAATTCAAATACATTTATTTGCATATGAAATTACCTCGTATAGAACGAGCGGATTGAAATGATTATTCGATCACTTTTGAATTTCCCCGATCTAATTCCTATTTCTTTCGTTCCTGATCTATATGAATTCAATTTTAACTATTTAATCACACTTCATTCAATTACATCCAAAAACACACAAATGAGCATTTTGCACTTTAGCCTTTAACATTTCACATTTTCACAATTTAGTCCCTATTTGAAAAATACACAAAATTCACAAAATTGATTAAGACCCATGCTTAGCCAAATTTAATAGAGACCTCTAGCAACCCAAAACTTTCATTTATTTTACATTTTGACCCCTCAATTTGCAAATTTCACAATTCAATCCTTAATACACATTTTTAATTAAAATCACTTTACAAAACATATATACCAAGCGCCAAGCTTTCATTATTCATTATCAAACATCATAAAACACATGACTTCATAAATTAGGGTATGGGCTAGCTAGAACTCAGAGCAACAATCACAGAAAAATAGTAATCATCAAAAACCTAGTCAAACCCGTACCTTAATCAAGCTTCTAAGTTGCCAAACCCTAAAACACCATGGAAACTTTATTTTCTCCTTAATATTTGACAATGATGAAGAAAATAAAGATGGTTTGGATTTTTTTATTTATCTTATATTTAATTACTAAATTACATAATTAACCTTAATAAATTAACTTTTAAACCAAAACCCATGACCTCAAGGTTATGAGCCTTGCGAGCTACCAAACTGCTCTATCCCGCGATGAAAAGAAACCAAACTAATGGACAAACAAAGATTGAATGCGCCCCTCTTCCATATATGTACAAATAGAATAGCCTATTTATACAGAATGGTAAAGGGGCCCCTCTATGATCATCGATCATAGAAATAAATAGAAAATGTAAGGGATATTTTAATCCTTACCAACTTGATCTTGTTGCCCCAGGCAACAAACATGCGTGAACCATTTCACGAAGTATGTGTCCGGATGAATCGAAACGATCTCTGGATTGATCAGAAGATCCTTTCAATTGGCGAGAATCCGTTACTTGAACGAAACTAGTTCTTTATATTACATGTCCATAAATGTCCATTATAACAATTAATGGTCTAATATCAATAAAAGTACTTATCACTATAAAAGCCATAGCAATTTAGCACTTTAACTTATAGAATACAACTTTTACATTTTACGCGATTTAGTCCTTTAGTCAAATTAACCACTTAAACAATAAAATTATCATACGAAATTTTCACACATATATAATCACATACTGTAAACACTAAAAATAATATTAAAATAATTTTATGACCTCAAATTTGTGGTCCCAAATCCACTATTCCGACTAGGGTCTAAACCGGGCTGTTACAACTCTCCCCCCTTAGGGATTTTCATCCCGAAAATCTTACAAGCAAATAGGTTCGGATATTGCTTTCTCATAGCATCCTTGGGCTCCCACGTAGCCTTTTCGACTCCGTGCCAATGCCATAACACTTTTACTAACGAAATTTTCTTATTTCTCAATTCTTTAACCTTGCGGGCCAAGATACGGATCGGTTCTTCTTTATAGGTCATATCAGATTGAATCTCTATCTCTAATGGAGAAATTACATGTGAGGGATCAATTGGTATCGTCGAAGCTTCGATACATGAAAAACATTATGAATCTTTTCTAGCTCAGGTGGTAATAATAATCTATATGTAACTGGCCCGATACGCTCAATAATCTCATATGACCCAATAAATCTCGGACTCAATTGGCCTTTACGACCGAATCAGAGTATTTTCTTCCAGATGAGACTTCTAAAAACACTTTGTCTCCAATTTGAAACTCAATATCTTTCCTTTCCTAATCTGCATACGATTTTTGACGATCTGACGCTGCTTTCAGTCTATCGCGAATCACTTTTACTTTTTGTTCAGTTTCTTTGATCAAATCAACCCCGTGTATTTTATTCTCACTGAGCTCAGTCCAATACAAAGGTGTTCGACATTTGTGACCGAACAAAGCTTCGTAAGGTGCCATTTTATACTTGATTGAGAACTATTATTATACGCAAATTCTATCAAAGGCAAGTATCGTTCCCACTTACCTTCGAAATCAAGAATGTAACATCTCAACATATCCTCGAGTATCTAAATAATCTACTTGGATTGACCATTTGCTTGTGGATGAAAAGTAGTACTGAAAAGTAGCTTCATACCTAATGCGTCTTGCAGCTTCTTCCAAAACCGTGATGTGAATCTAGGATCTCTATTTGAAACAATAGAAATAGGTATTTTGTGTAATCTCACAACCTCGGAGATATACAACTCAGCAAGCTTATCGAGTGAATAATTCGTACGTATCGGAATGAAATGGGTAGATTTAGTCAGTCTATCAACTGCTACCCAGACCGCATCTTTCTTACTCGGAGACAGGGGCAAACCCGATACAAAATCCATCTTAATTCTGTCCCATTTCCACTCGAGAATCATAATCGGCTATAGTAACCCAGAAGGTACCTGATGCTTAGCTTTGACTTGTTGAAAAATTAAACATTTCAAAACATATTTAGAGATATCTCGCTTCACACCAGGCCACCAGTAAAACTGTTTCAGATTGTTGTACATTTTTGTACTTCCCGAGTGAACCGATAACCGACTATTGTGAGCTTCATTTAAAATCATTTGAATAAACTATGAATTTCTCGGAACACAAATTTGATCTTCGAACTTCAAACAACTCTCAACATCAATTCGAAAGTCTAAATCAATATTCAAATCACATTGAGCCCATTTTGCTAACAATTCATTATCAACTTTCTTAGCTTCGCAAATTTGTTGCATAAATAACGGTCTCGCTTTCAAATCTTCTACAATCGAGTCGTCATCAAATAAAGCGAAATGTGTAATCATCACAAGAAGAGCAAACAAAGATTTTTGACTTAAAGCATCGGCGACAACATTGGCATTTCCCGGATGGTAGTCAATCACTAGCTCGTAATCTTTTAACAACTCTAACGATCTTCGTTGTCATAGATTCAAATCTTTCTGATTCATCAAATAGTTTAAACTTTTTTGATCAGAATAAATTTGACATTTCTCACCAAACAGATAGTGGCACCAAATCTTCAACACAAACACTATAGCTGCTAATTCTAAATTGCGCGTCAGGTAATTCATTTTATGTGACTTTAATTGTTTCGAGGCATAAGCTATGACTTTGCCTTCTTGCATCAAAACACAGCCCAGTCCATTCAAAGATGCATCACTTTAAATGACAAATTCTTTACCCAACTCTGGTTGAACTAGCACTGGAGCTTCAGTCAACAAAATATTCAATTGATCAAAACTTTTCTGGCACTTTTCTATCCACTCGAATTTAACATGTTTCTGAATTAGTCTCATTATCGAGGTTGCAATCATAGAGAAACCCTTTACGAACTGGCTGTAATAAGTAGTGAGTCCCAAAAACTTCAAACTTCTGATACATTTCTCGGAGGCTTCCATTCTAGTATAGTCAAAATCTTGCTTGGATCAACTTGAATACCTAATGTTGATACGATATGTCCCAGAAAACTGACTTCTCATAACCAAAACTCACATTTACTGAACTTTGCAAACAACTGCTTATCACGCAAAGCCTTTAGCACTATTCTTAGATGTTCAACATGCTCGGATTCATCACGGGAATAAATCAAAATGTCATCTATAAACACAACTACAAATCGATCCATGTATTGTCTGAAGATCCAGTTCATTAAATCCATAAAGGCAGAGGTGCATTTGTTAGTCCAAAAGACATAACTAAAAACTCATAATGTTCGTACCTCGTTCGAAAAGCAATTTTAAGCACATCGACGTCTTTAACTGGCAACTGAAAGTAGCCCCATCTCAAATCAATCTTTGAAAACACTGTAGCCCCTTTCAACTGATCAAACAAATTGACAATACGTGGTAGACGATATTTATTCTTTATGGTAACTTTATTGAGCTGTTGATAATTGATGCACATTCTCATAGTTCCGTCTTTCTTTTTCACAAACAAAACTGGTGCACCCCAAGGAGAAAAACTCGGTCGTGTGAAACCTCTATCTGTCAATTGTTGCAAATGAGCTTTCAATTCTTTGAATTTTGTCAGTGCCATTCTGTACGGAGCTATCGATATCGGAGTCATCCCCGGCAGTAACGCATTACCAAACTCTACCTCTGGGATTGGCAGAAAACTTGGTAATTCTTTAGAAAACACATCCAAATACTCGCATACAACTGGTACTGATTCAATCTTCGTCACTTTAGAATCAAGCATATGGGCAAACTAAGCTTCACAACCCTTTTTAACATATTTTCAAGATAACATCAAAGATAACACTGCCAGTAAACCATTCAAATCATTAGACTCAATCCAAATAATCTCATCATTCTGGCATCGCAAATCAATAGTCTTTCGTTTACAATTCACAACTACATCATGTAACCTTAACCAATCCATACCCAAAATTATATCAAATTCGTCAAATGGAAACAAAATTAGATCAGTCGGAGCGAAGGAATATGTAATTACCAATAGATAATTCTCACATACTTTATCTACTAAGACACATCTGCGCAAGAGGTTCGATACTCTAATCACAAATTCATTAAACTCTACAAGCAAAGTCTTACTGGATAATAAAGTTTCACACACATAAGAGTGAGTCGATCTAGGATCTATCAATGCAATAACACTAGTATCATAAAGAGTGAAAGTATAGGTAATAACATATGGAGATGAAGCCTCTTCGCGAGTGCGAATAGCATAAGCTCTGGAAGATGCACGTGTAACAGCCCGATTTTGGGCCTAGTCAGAACAGTGGTTTCAGAACCACAAATCCAAGGACAGAGAAATTATTTTAATGATATTTTATGGGTTATAGTATGATTATGAAGGTGCATGAAAATTTCGGTGAATTAATTTTAGCAATTGCATGCTTAATTGTGAAAAAGGACTAAATCACATAATGTGCAAAAGTCCTATTTTATTAGCTAAAGGTGTAAATTGACTATGAATCATATTGTGGAGGTCTTTAAAGGGCAAATAGACCCTTTTGAGAGAGGTGGCCGGCCATGAGAGGCAAACAAATAGAAAAGTCAACATTTGGTGAAATTAGGTGATAAAATTGAATAAAATAAAACAATTAGGAAAAGTTGTCATTTTCTCATCTCTCTCCTTCTTTCACCACCGAGTTCTCTTCAAGAAAACAGCCATGGAAGCTTAAAATTTTTAGCAACCTTAAACTCTTGTAAGTAAGTCTTTTTGGTGGTCTTTCTTGATAATTTTTGTGTTTTTGGAGCCCCTAAAGCTTAATCTAGCTATTAAGGGGACTATTTTGCAAAATGGTTGAGAGTATAGGGTTTTTCCATGAAAGAATATGTGTTACTAACTGAAATTTTATGGAAGAATATGAGTTATAGTTGTGAAATAAACAACATTTGTAAAGTGATTTTCATGGAAAACACCTAAAAGGACCATTTTATAAAAGTTATAAAACAGGTTGTAATTGTGTGAAATAGTGGAAATTTGGGGGTTTTCATAAGAGTAATAAATGGTCCGTTAGGCTTGGCTAATAGGGAAATTCGATAAAAATTGATTTTCGGGCCTAAGGGTAAAATGCTCATTTTGTGAAAATCTAGGGGTAAAATGTTCATTTTTCCCAAATTATAAATTATTGAGCGTTTAGATTTAATTGATGATTAAATGACTAAATGTTGCCATTTTAGATCAAGAAATACGAAAATCAGACTTGGATTGGGGAAAGGCCAAGCTTGTGGATTAGGCCGATTAGGTGCTCACATTTTGTAAATCAAGGTAAGTTGTATGTTAATAATGCAACTCTATTGTTATTATGTTTGATTGATTTGATATTGCATAAATTGTTTTGATTGTGAATACGAGTATGCATGTTGAGAAATTAATGTAATAAAGACTCCCGGTTGAACATTAGGAATAGATTTGGATATTCATGCCATGACATTGGGGGATATGTGTGTCAATGTAAGACATGTCTGGGACATGCAGAGACCACATTATTAGAGCTAGTGTAAGACATGTCTAGAACAGGCATCGACATTAAGATGAGAGCTAGTGTAAGACATGTCTGGGACATACATCAGCCTCGAGATATACAAGCTAGTGTATGACATGTCAGGGACATGATGTCAACATGTTGTGTGTCAGTGTAAGACCTGTCTGGGACATGGCATCAATAAGACCTGTCTGGGACACAACATCGACCTCGATATATAAAAGTCAGTGTAAGACCTATCTGGGACATGGCATCAACTTTGATGTGTTAGCCAGTGTAAGACCATGTTTGGGACATGACGTCGGCATCTTATCCCATGTTTGGGGCTATTGAATATCTTGTAGTATTCTAAATGGTTCAATGGGAGATTTATGGTATATATCGATATGAGAGAACTTATGACCATGTGGTGAGTGGTATAGGTGCCTAAATGAGAATTACGAAATACTAGTTTCATTTACGTTGTATGTTTAGTAAGGAAGGAAAGTGAGTAAGTTAAGCTTATGACCACTTGTGTATTTTACATGAAGTATGAAATGTGAATTCAATCAACGTTGTATGCTTAGTGAGAGATGGATATGAACAAATAATATTCATGAATCCTCACTTTCATGTACAAATTGAGTTATATTGGGAGTATGATCCCTTATGGTAACTTGTAGTTATTTCATTATTTACATGCGACTTACTAAGCTTTATGCTTACCCCTTTTACTTTCCATTTCCTTGTAGTGCCCTCAAATTAGCCCGGAGATCAGATACAGTCAGAGACCTCGTTCACACTATCATTTGATGCAGTTGGTATAGTTAGTTCTTTTATTTTGATTATGGCATGTATAGGACTTCGTTTTTTGAGTTTTGTGTCTTTATGATTTGACCAAATGTGTTGGCTTGGGATGAAACCCTTCATATTGTATAAGGCCACAAATAATGGATAATATTTTATCTATGATATGCAATTGAAGATGTTTCATGGATGGGAAAATTGCATGAATGAACAAGTACTTGTTGGATTGTTAAAGTGTAATGGGGTTGTTTCTAGATATTTTGTTGTGGTTGAATTGGCTTTGTATTGCTCTATGGATTGGTGGTATGGGTAATTTTGTAGGTTGGTATGAGTAAGGGTGGCAAAAAGGCTTGGTAGATAGCCTGATTTTTGTCCACACGGGTAGACACATGGGCATGTGTCTAGGCCGTGTGTGACACATGGTCTGCCCGATGGGCGTGTTGTCCGACCGTGTGTCCCCTGCACCTTGAATTTGCAAGTCAGTATGCATGGTAGTAAACACATGGGCAGAGACATGGCCATGTGTCTCGGCCGTGTGAAAACCCTTGTAGGTTCAAATTTGGAATTAAATTCACACGAGTTTGGGACACGGGCATGTCCCTTTGTACTTAGGTCGTGTGAACCACACGGGCCTTCAGCACGGCCATGTCAAAATGGCCACACCGGCGTGTCACCTTTCCATACAGGCATGTGCCTCTGTTTCGAGTGACATATTTTAAATTTTTCAACGGTGTTCAGATTAATCTTAGATCGTTTCCTAAGTGTGATTTGGGCCCTGTAGGCCTATATTAGGAATTTCTAGACTACGAGTGAAAAGTTTTAAATTTGATCTAGTTTTTATAACTTAGAATTGATTGTATGCATGTGTTTAAGTCAGGTAATGCTTCGTGCCCAGTCCAGACCTCAAACTTGGGTAAGGGGTGTTACATGTAGTGGTATTAGAGCTATGATTTAGTCTATTCTAAGACTAACCTAGCGTGAGTATGAGTCTAGCTATACGTGCCATAGTTGTATATTGATAGTGTGATGACTCCTAATGAGATAAATTGTGTTTTTATATATAGTAAATGGATTCTGACATGGTTACGACAGATGATGTGGAAAGTAATACACAAACTCCCGCTGAAGGGACCACGCCGGTAGGTAGTGGGCCTGTGACAATGAGTCAGGGCGGAGGGGCTAGAGAAACTTACCTCCACATGATGGATGCATGGTACTCGGAGTTCATTCGTGCAAATCCGAACACTCCACCTCCCTCACCTCCTCCGATTCTTCAGCCTGCCCCTATGGCATCCCATGGAGCATGAATGATTAGGAGAGAGAAACCTCCAGTAGACAGAATCTGTAAGCTTGGGGTCGAGGAATTCCAGGCGAACATTGATGATGACCTAGAGAGAGTAAAGTTTTGGTTGGAAAATACCATTAGGGTATTTGATTAGCTATCATGCACATCCGAGGAGTGCATGAAGTGTGTCGTGTCATCCTGCAAGATTCAACCTATTAGTGGTGGAATACACACGTGTCTATTATACTGAGAGAGAGGGTAACTTGGGGATTCTTCCAGGAAGAATTTCGGAAGAAGTACATTAGCCAACGATTTATTGATCAAAAGAGGAAGGAATTTCTCAAATTGAAGCAAGATTGTATGACAGTGATGGAGTATGAGCGTGAATCTGTGAGGCTCAGCATATATGCGTGGGAGTGCGTATCCACAGAAGCTAAGATGTGTAAGAGGTTTGAAGATGGATTGAATGAAGACATCCAACTATTGGTTGGCATCTTAGAGTTAAGAGAATTCGTGGTACTTTTTGAGAGAGCTTGCAAGGCCGAAGAATTGGACAAGGAAAAGAGAAGAGCAGACATTGAGTCCCGTGACTCAAAGAAGAGACAAATGGGGAAGTCACATCAGACCTCATCCAAAAGATCAATAGAGTTTCCTACTCAATCAAATGTGTCAGTGGGGTTCTCGAGCAAGAGTAAGAATAAGCAATATACGGTGACGAAAGCCCAAACCACTTCTATCGCGAGTGTTGGTAGTGCTCGCCCAGATCAACTAGAGGGTAGACGTCATTTTGGTGAATGCCGAGGAAGTGAAAGGGTCTGTTTCAAACGTGGGTCACTTGACCATTTTATCTGTAGTTGTCTCGAGATGGGCGAGAAAGTAGAAAGCAAGCTGTAAGATCGAGTAATGCACCTTTAAGGGGTAGACCACAGAAGAACTCGGGAAGTGGGGCTAGCAGTAGAGGTACACCCAGAGTTCCTGCTGTGAGGTTTGAGGGTAGAGCACCTGCAAGGACTTATGCCATATGTGCCCGAGAGGAGACAGTGTCTCCTGATGTGATCACGAGTACCTTTTCAATCCACGATATACCTATTGTTGCTCTGATTGATCTAGGGTCAACCCATTCTTTTATTTGTATGAAATTGATACCCCGTATGAACATGCTAGTCGAGTCCACTGAATTTGTGGTAAAAGTGTCCAACCCGTTAGGCAAACATGTGTTAGTTGACCAAGTATGTAGAAATTGTCCTTTGAAAATTAGAGGTCATTGTTTTCCGGCTAACTTGATGTTATTTCTGTTTAATGAATTTGATGTAATCCTTGGGAGGGATTGGTTAACTTCTCATGGTGTTGTAGTGGATTGTGAACGAAAAGTAATTGAGTTGAGATGTGGAAGTGGGGATGTTCTTCGGGTTGAATCAGGTGAATTGGATAATTTACTTGTAGTGATATCATCTATGACTGCAGAGAGATATTTAAGAAAAGGGTGCGAAGCTTACCTCACCTTCGTATTGAATACTCATGTAGCACCTCTTACCCGTATCCGTCGCCGGAACAGGGTACGAGGTATTAACAAATTATAGTATATACTATTAAACAAAACCCAACAAAAATATGGCGTGCAATTTGATCATTATAACATATGCCATTAACAATACAAACCAACTTCAGAGGCTTCGTACAAAATGATTAGTTTGATACTATAAGTAGTAATTTGAACCTAGACAATTATGACACGTAACAAAATAACTAAGTTTGCTATACATGCCACATTTCAAAATGTTGAGTTCAGATACCAAGAGTATTGATAGTGCGGGCGGATCTTCTACGATCTCTGACTCCTGTGCTAGTTGGACGACACTATAAGACAAAGGAGAGAAAAGAAAGTAAGCTTATAGCTTAGTAAGTAAGTATATAAATAACAAATAAGAAATCTAATATGTTTACAACATAACTCAATTATATCATATTTTTAATTTTATTGTTTACTCCAATTTGATCAAGCTATCCCTCCTACGTCATGATCACTAAATAAATCATAACTCAAGTTATGAAACTCTAAATTCAAATCCATAAAATTTCCCTGAATCTAGACTCATAAAAATTCTTACTAATTTTTTTTAGAATTTTTGGTTTAGCCAATTAGTACAGTTTATTAGTTAAAGTTTCCCCTGTTACGCAGCTCAACTAATCTGACCTCTTTTCATTACGAATTGAATTTCTCTCAGTACACAATTCAAATAACCATGAAACCTGTTTCATTTAAAACTAGACTCAATAAGAAATTTAGGAATATAAAATATAATTCTTAATTCGTTTTGTACAATTTTTAATGATTTTTAAAAGTTGAAACAGGGGATTACATAGTCATCCTGATCAAGTCTCACACAATTGTAAATATCTCAAAATATAGAATTCCTTTGCTTGCTCTGTTTCTTTTATATGAAAATAGACTCATTAAGCTTTAATTTAAAATCTAATTCAACCTTTAATTAAATTCCTTCTAGTTTTGGTGAATTTTCAAAATTACGTCACTGCTACTGTCCAAAACAGTTTTAATGCTAATTTCATTCTTTCACACATTCTTTATACTAACCTTATTTTAACTTACATATATATATACTACAAATCATTTTCATCGTATTTCATACATCACAAGTGTAGGTCTATGACTACAATGTCACCACAAAACCATTCCGTTGAACAATTCGAAATAATCCTCGATACTTGATAGTTTCAGCACACAGCCCCACCATCATATCTCATTTAATTCGGCTCTCTTGTACACATGGTGAACACTTAGTACCACTCATGCGACCTAGCCGATTTATCTCATAGCTCTCTTGTCTACATGGTGTCCTTCACTTGGAATCACTCATGCGACCTAGCTACATTTATCTCTCAGGTAGCTCTCTTGTCTACATGGGATACATCCCGTATCACACATGTGACCTAGCTACATTTATCTCTCACGTAGCTCTCTTGTCTACATGGGATACATCCCGTATCACACATGTGACCTAGCTACTATATAGTATCTCGTAGCCTTCTTGTACACGTAATGTGCACTCGGCACCATACATGTGACCTAGCTACGCTCCCTCTATTTTATTCGATTTTTTCGAATGTTCAACCGGGATCTCTCTGTCTATTATTTATTTCAATTCTTTCAATAGTCGATTTATACTTCAACATTAGCTAATATATATAATAGGCTGAAATATAAAAAATGTAAATGAAATTAATGTATTATTTATATACAAACTTACCTCGGTGCAAAATATGAGAATTTTGCAATTTAGTCCAAAACTTTCTCCTTTCCCCGTTCGAGGTCGATTCCACGTCTTTCTTGATCTATAATAACATATTTAGCTCATTTAACACTCAAAATATTTATTTTAATCCAAAAATCACATTATAAAAAAATTATATTTTTGCCCCCTAACTTTTAGAAAATTACGATTTTGTTCCAAGGGTCGGAAATTTAATTTCATCCCTTATTCTTTTGTTTAATGACCTACTGATCATTTTTCTCTTCTATGGAAACATCAAATTCTCACTCTAACACATAGTTATGAACAATAGGTATTTTTATCGATTATGCCGTTTCGCTCGTTTTCGTTAAAAATCGCTTAGAAAAGATCGTTCCCCTAACTTCAATCATTCATATTCTACCATCAAACAACAAAATACATGCCTATCATTCATGGGTAAATTTTTAAACATAAACCCTAGTTTGAACTAATGGCAGAAATAAGTAAACCGAGCTACGAGGATTTTAAAAATGTGAAGAACATTAAAAACGGGGCTTGAATTCACTTACTATGAAGCTTGAAAGTTGAAGAAACCCTAGCTATGGAGGAGAACAATTTTCGGCAGCAACAAATGAAGATGATAACCAATTTTGTGTTATTTTTCCCATTTTATTTCATTTAATATACAAATGACCAAAATGCCCTTACTACTAAACTTTCAAAAAAATTCCCTCCATGTCCAACTTTTGTCCATAACTTAAGAATGGGTCAAATTTCTATTTAAGACCTCCTAATTAATATCCCAAAGCAATTTCATACTAAAAACTTCTAAATCACGAGTTTTACAATTTATTCGATTTAGTCCCTATTCTCAACTTAAGCGCGAAATGTACAGAATTTCATCACGAAATTTTCATGAAATCATGAAATCATATCATAAACCCCAAAATAATTATTAAACGATTATTTCTATCTCAGATTTGTGGTCACGAAACCACTATTCTGATTAGGCCCTAATTCGGGTTGTCACAATTCTCCCCCTAGAGATTTTCGTCCCCAAAAATCTTACCGGTAAAGAGGTTCGGGTACTATTTCCTCATAGCTTCCTCGAGTTCCCACGTAGCCTCTTCTATCCCATGTCTGTGCCATAATACTTTCACTAAGGCTATACTTTTATTTCTTAACTGTTTAATTTCTCGAGCCAAAATCTTTATTGGTTCCTCCTCATAGGTCATATCCGGTCGAATCTCAATTTCTGTTGGAGAAATCACATGTGAAGGATCAGAACGATAACGTCGCAACATTGATACATGAAACACGTTATGAATTCTTTCTAACTCTGCCGGTAAGGCCAACCGATATGCCACTGGTCCAATCCTCTCAGTAATCTCGTACGGCCCAATAAAACGCGGACTCAACTTGCCTTTTCGGCTAAATGTCAGAATCTTTTTCCATGGTGACACCTTCAAGAACACTTTATCACCCACCTGAAATTCAATCTCTTTTCTTTTTAAATCTACATATGACTTTTGTCGATCTGAAGCAGCTTTCAAGCAATCCCGAATTACTTTTATTGTCTCTTTGGTTTCTTTAACTAGATCAACTCCGTGACTCTGTTTCTCACTAAGTTCGGTCCAATATAAAGGAGTCCGACACTTACGACCATACAAGTCTTCGTATGGTGCCATTTGTATACTTGACTGATAACTGTTATTGTAGGCAAATTCAATCAAAGATAGATATTTCTCCCAACTACCTCCAAATTCTAAGACACAGCATCTAAGCATATCCTCGAGTACCTGAATTACTCTTTCCGATTGACCATCTGTTTGTGGATGAAACGCGGTACTAAAGTTCAATTTTGTACCCAAAGCTTCTTGTAACTTTTTCCAAAATCTCGAAGTAAATATCGGATCTCTATCTGATATTATAGACATAGGTACTCTGTGTAACCTCACAATTTCAGCAATATATAATTCGGCTAATTTATCAAGTGAGTAATCGATACGTACTGGTATAAAGTGGGCTGACTTTGTTAATCTATCAACCACTACCCAGACAACATTCTTCTTTTTAGGAGTTAAAGGAAAACCGGTTACAAAATCCATGGTAATCTTGTCCCATTTCCACTCAGGCACCATTACCGGTTGAAGTAATCCTGAAGGCACTTGATGTTCAGCTTTTACTTGTTGACAGATCAAACACTTAGTTACAAATTTAGAAATGTCCCTTTTCATACCTGGCCACCAATACAACTTCTTTAAATCATTATACATTTTTGTGCTACCACGGTGAACTGATAAACAGCCACTATGCGCCTCATGTAATATTTTCTGAATCAATTCATCATTATTCGGTACACATATCCTGTCTCGAAACATCAAACAGTCATCTGGTCCAACTCGAAAATCTGAGTCGTAACCTGATTCGCATTGAGTTCTCTTGGTTCGCAACTCACTATCGTTCTTTTGAGCATCACAAATCAACTGGAGAAATAAAGGTTTAACCCTCATCTCTGCTAAGATTGACCCATCATCAGACAATGCTAACCCCGTATTCATGGCTCTCAAAGTAAAAAGAAATTTCCTGCTCAAGGCGTCAACAACCACATTTGCTTTTCCCGGATGATAATCAATCACTAGATCATAATCCTTTAATAATTCAAGCCATCTCCTCTGTCGCAGATTCAAATCCTTTTGATTCATCAAATACTTCAAACTTTTTTGATCAGTAAAAATTCGGCATTTTTCACCATACAAATAATGTCGCCAAATCTTCAAGGTAAAGACAATAGCGGCCAATTCCAAATCATGTGTAGGATAGTTCTTCTCATGCTGTTTTAACTGTCTCGAAGCATAAGCTACGACTTTACCCTCTTGCATCAACACACATCCAAGGCCTGTCAATGATGCATCACTATAAATTACGAACTCCTTTCCTGGCTCGGGCTGTACTAAAATTGATGCTTCAGTCAATCGTGCTTTCAATTTTCAAAACTCTGCTGACATTTATTAGTCCATTCAAACTTAACATTCTTTTGTAACAACTTAGTCATAGGAGAGGCAATCACCGAAAATCCCTCAACAAAACGTCTATAATACCCAGCTAAGCCTAAAAAGCTTCTAACCTCAGATACATTCTTGGGTGGTTTCCAATCAACGATCGCAGAAATCTTGCTTGGATCCACGCAAATACCATCACCTGAGACTATATGTCCCAAAAATCCGACTTCACGAAGCCAGAACTCACTTTTACTGAACTTAACAAACAGTTTCTTTTCTCTCAAGATCTGCAATATGGTTCTCAAGTGTTTGGCATGTTCAGACTCATCCCGAGAATAAATTAGAATGTCATCTATAAACACTACTACAAACTTATCCAAATATGGCCGAAAGATCCGATTCATTAAGTCCATAAATATAGCTGGAGCATTTTTTAAGCCAAAAGGCATCACAAGAAACTCATAATGTCCATACCTTGTCCTAAAGGCGGTTTTCGGCACATCCGACTCCTTAACTCTCAACTGATAGTAACCAGACCTCAAATCGATCTTTGAAAACATTGTGGCCCCCTTTAACTGATCGAATAAATCATCAATCCTCGGCAATGGGTACTTGTTCTTTATAGTCACCTTATTAAGCTGACGGTAATCAATGCAAAGTCTCATTAAACCATCCTTCTTCTCTACGAACAATATAGGAGCACCCCAGGGAGAGAAACTCGGTCTCACAAATCCCTTGTCTGTTAACTCCTGTAACTGAGCCTTCAATTCTTTTAATTCAGTCGGAGCCATTCTATATGAGAAATCGAGATCGGTGCAGTACCCGGCAACAAATCAATGGCAAACTCTATCTCTCTGTTCGGAGGCAACCCAGGCAATTCCTCTGGAAATACGTCTGGAAACTCACAGACTATCGGTACTGATTCAAACTTCAGTTGAGGCAACTCAGTATTCATTACATAAGCTAGATAAGCTTCACACCCTTTCCTCATGTATTTCTGTGCAGACATGTGCGAAATCACCATAGGCAATTTATTTGATTCATCTGTTTCAACCCACAAAATTTCTCCATTTTCACATTTCAACTCTAGTGTTTTTTGTTTACAATCTACCTTGGCATCATACAATGTCAACCAGTCCATTCCCAAGATAACGTCAAACTCATCAAATGGTAACAGCATCAAATTAGCTGAAAAACAGTGACCTTGAATCATTAATAGGCAATTCTTGCAAACCTTGTCAACTAGCACATATTGGCCTAAGGGGTTCGACACTTTAATCGTAAACTCAGTAAACTCAATAGGCAACTTTTTATTAGATACTAAATTCATGCAAATATAGGAATGAGTGGACCCGGGATCAATCAATGCAATAACAATAGTATCATAAAGAGAAAATGTACCAGTAATGACGTCGGGAGATGATGCATCTTCTCGGGCACGTATAGCATAAGCTCTAGCAGGTGCTCTAGCTTCTGATCTTGCCGTTGAATCTTTCATCGCAGTTTTACTGCTAGTCCCACCTCCAGTATTTCTTTGTGGTCTACCTCTACTAGCGGTGGTATTCTGTCTAGCACTCTGAAATCTTTCTTCTTTAACTTTCTCCGGACAATCTCTAATAAAATGCTCGTGAGAACCGCACCTGAAACAAGCTCGCTCAGTTCCCCAACACTCACCATAATGTTGCCTGCCACACTGCTGACACTCTGGCTTTCTAGGTCACACATTACCCACACTTGCCACCAAAGTAGCTTGAGCTTTAGACCCCGAATATGCTCTACCACAATCTCTGTGTGAATCCCTAGTTGAAACTATCATTCGAGGGTTTGTCTCTTTGGACCTCTTTGATTGAGATTGAAATGGCTCGCTTATCGGCCTTTTTCTGGCATCTCGAGCCTCAATAGCAACTTTTCTTCTTTCTTTGTTCAATTCTTCGGCTTTAAGAGCTCGATCAACCAATACTACAAATTCTTTCAACTCCAAAATTCCTACAAGCACCTTAATGTCCTCATTGAGCCCATCTTCAAACCTTCTGCACATAATGGCCTCGGTGGACACACATTCCTGGGCATACTTGCTGAGTCTCACAAATTCGCGTTCATACTCTACCACAGACATCTTGCCCTGTTTCAATTCAAGGAACTCCTTCCGTTTTTGATTAATAAATCGCTGACTTATGTATTTCTTTCTAAATTCTTCCTGGAAGAAATCCCATGTAACTCTTTCTTTTGGCACCACTGCTACCAAAGTCTTCCACCAGTGGTAGGCCGAATCTCTCAAAAGTGATACAGCACACTTTAAGCACTCCTCGGGTGTACATGAGAGCTCATCAAATACACGGGTAGAATTTTCAAGCTAGAATTCCTCTTTCTCAGGATCATCATCGACCTTTGCTCTAAACTCTTCGGCCCCTTGTTTTTGAATCTTGTCAACTAGAGGCTTGTTCATTCTTACCGAATCTATGCCTTGAGCAGCTACAGGAATCGCCTGAGGTATAGGAGGGGGTGGAGGAGGTTGAGCATTTGGATTTGCTCGAATAAATTCAGTATACCAATTGTTCATCATTTGGAGAAAGGCATCCCAAGCCTCATCTCCCTGTCTCAATGTCTCAGGTCTACTTTCCACAGGCGCAGTCCCTTGTGCGGGAGCCGGCGCATTACTAGCAACATCATCAGCCGCTGTTCCTTCAGGATCCATTACTATATTAAAACAAAACACAGTTTAGAATAATCAGGAGTCACCACACTATCACAATATTTTTATGGCATGTATAACTAGACTTTTACACACACTTTATTAGTCCGAGAACCGACTAAACCTGGCTCTGATACCACTAAATGTAACACCCTTACCCGTATCCGTCGCCGGAACAGGGTACGAGGTATTAACAAATTATAGTATATACTATTAAACAAAACCCAACAAAAATATGGCGTGCAATTTGATCATTATAACATATGCCATTAACAATACAAACCAACTTCAAAGGCTTCGTACAAAATGATTAGTTTGATACTATAAGTAGTAATTTGAACCTAGACAATTATGACAAGTAACAAAATAACTAAGTCTGCTATACATGCCATATTTCAAAATGTTGAGTTCAGATACCAAGAGTATTGATAGTGCGGGCAGATCTTCTACGATCTCTGACTCCTGTGCTAGCTGGACGACACTATAAGACAAATGAGAGAAAAGAAAGTAAGCTTATAGCTTAGTAAGTAAGTATATAAATAACAAATAAGAAATCTAATATGTTTACAACATAACTCAATTATATCATATTTTTAATTTTATTGTTTACTCCAATTTGATCAAGCTGTCCCTCCTGCGTCATGATCACTAAATAAATCATAACTCGAGTTACGAAACTAAAAATTCAAATCCGTAAAATTTACCTAAATCTAGACTCATAAAAATTCTTACTAATTTTTTTCTAGAATTTTTGGTTCAGCCAATTAGTACAGTTTATTAGTTAAAGTTTCCCCTGTTACACAGCTCAACTGATCTGACCTCTATTCATTACAAATTGAGTTTCTCTCAGTACACAATTCAAATAACCATGAACCTATTTAATTTAAAACTACACTCAATAAGGAATTTAGGCATATAAACTATATTTCTTAATTCATTTTGTATAATTTTTAATGATTTTTCAAATTTGAAACATGGGATTACATAGTCATCCTGAGCAAGTCTCACACAATTGTAAATATCTCAAAATATAGAATTTCTTTGCTTGCTCTGTTTATTTTATATGAAAATACACTCATTAAGATTTAATTTCACATCTCATTCAACCTCTAATTAAATTCCTTCTATTTTTGGTGAATTTTCAAATTCACGTCACTGCTACTGTCCAAAACAGTTTTAATGCTAATTTCATTCTTTCACACATTCTTTATACTAACCTCATTTTAACTTACATATATATATACTACAAATCATTTTCATCATATTTCATACATCACAAGTGTAGGTCTATGACTACAATGTCACCATAAAACCATTCCGTTGAACAATTCGGAATAATCCTCGATACTTGATAGTTTCAGCACACAGCCCCACCATCATATCTCATTTAATTCGGCTCTCTTGTACACATGGTGAACACTTAGTACCACTCATGCGACCTAGCCGATTTATCTCGTAGCTCTCTTGTCTACATGGTGTCCTTCACTTGGAATCACTCATGCGACCTAGCTACATTTATCTCACGTAGCTCTCTTGTCTACATGGGATACATCCCGTATCACACATGTGACCTAGCTACATTTATCTCTCACGTAGCTCTCTTGTCTACATGGGATACATCCCGTATCACACATGTGACCTAGCTACTATATAGTATCTCGTAGCCTTCTTGTACACATAATGTGCACTCGGCACCATACATGTGACCTAGCTACGCTCCCTCTATTTTATTCGATTTTTTCGAATGTTCAACCGGGATCTCTCTCTCTATTATTTATTTCCATTCTTTCAATAGTCGATTTATACTTCAACATCAGCTAATATATAAATATAATAGGCTGAAATATAAAAATTGTAAATGAAATTAATGTATTATTTATATACAAACTTACCTCGGTGCAAAATATGGGAATATTGCAATTTAGTCCAAAACTTTCTCCTTTCCCTGTTCGAGGTCGATTCCACGTCTTTCTTGATCTATAACAACATATTTAGCTCATTTAACACTCAAACTATTTATTTTAATCCAAAAATCACATTATACAAAAATTACATTTTTGCCCCTTGACTTTTACAAAATTATGATTTTTCCCCAAGGCTCGGAAATTTAATTTCAGCCCTTATTCTTATGTTTAATGACCTACTGATCATTTTTCTCTTCTATGGCAACATCAAATTCTCACTCTAACACATAGTTATGAACAATAGGTATTTTTATCGATTATGCCGTTTTGCTCGTTTTCGTTAAAAATCGCTTAGAAAAGTTCGTTCCCCTAACTTCAATCATTCATATTCTACCATCAAACAACAAAATACATGCCTATCATTCATGGGTAAATTTTTAAACATAAACCATAATTCGAACTAATGGTAGAAATAAGTAAACCGAGCTACGAGGATTTCAAAAATGTGAAGAACATTAAAAACAGGGCTTGAATTCACTTACTATGAAGCTTGAAAGTTGAAGAAACCCTAGCTATGGAGGAGAACAATTTTCGGCAGCAACTAATGAAGATGATAACCAATTTTGTGTTATTTTCCCATTTTATTTCATTTAATATACAAATGACCAAAATGCCCTTACTACTAAACTTTCAAAAAAATTCCCTCCATGTCCAACTTTTGTCCATAACTTAAGAATGGGTAAAATTGCTATTTAAGACCTCCTAATTAATATCCCAAAGCAATTTCATACTAAAAACTTCTAAAACACGAGTTTTACAATTTATTCAATTTAGTCCCTATTCTCAACTTAAGCGCGAAATGTACAGAATTTCATCATGAAATTTTCATGAAATCATGAAATCATATCATAAACCCCAAAATAATTATTAAACGATTATTTCTATCTCAGATTTGTGGTCACGAAACCACTATTCCGATTAGGCCCTAATTCGGGTTGTCACAACTCAAGCATCTGAATTGAAGATTGAGTCAGTACTAGTGGTATATGAGTTCACAGATGTGTTTTCGGAGGAATTACCCGGATTGTCTCCAGTGAGGAAAGTTGAATTTGGAATTGAGTTAGTCCTTGGTACGACACCCATCTCGGTTACCCCATATAGGATGGCACCAACAGAATTAAAGGAGTTGAATGTACAGCTACAAGAGCTAGCAGATAAGGGCTTTACGAGACCAAGGGATTCTACGTGGGGTGCTCCGGTACTTTTTGTGAAAAAGAAAGATGGGACGATGAGGTTATGTATAGATTATAGACAGCTCAACAAGGGGACTGTGAAGAACAAGTATCCTTTACCAAGGATGATTATCTGTTTGACCAATTGAAAGAAGCCACTGTGTTTTCCAAGATAGACTTAAGGTTCGGCTATTACCAGCTCAGAGTGTAACACCCCTCACCCGTATCCAACACCGGGATAGGGCTCGAGGCATTACCGAAACTTTATCATTCAAAAACATACAAAATCGGGTCACCAAATTTCGTTCAAAATTTAAAAATTCTAGGACACAAGCATATTGTCCCTTATACAGGCCATCGAGGCCTATAAGCTACATTAAAACGGTTCGGTACAAAACCGAAATCATTCGGTAAACTTTAGGCGACTTAATAAAATCACATACTTGTGAGAGCTTCAAGTTGCTGCAAAATTTTAAAGCTCAAACCCCCAACAATAGCTGAGATTTTCGGCTAAGAAAAAATGGGAAATAAGATGACATCTTTTTCTTTTTCTATTTTCTATTTTCTATTTTCTATTTTAGTCAAAATTTGGTCACCTAATCCCACCAAAAGTTGAAATTTTGACCACACATGACTCTCATGGCCGGCCACCCTATTTCTAGGGGTCTAATTTCCCTTTTGAGACCCTCAAATCATATTCTCTAGCTATTTAACACATTTGGGTACTAAAATACAACTTTTTCCTTTTATGCGATTTAGTCCTTTTTCGAAATTGGACTAGAAATTTCTAAAATTAACCTACCAAAATTTACATGCACTTATATAAACATACTATATCCTTATAAAAATAATAAAGAAAATTTCTAACTTTGGATTTGTGGTCCTAAGACCACTATTCCTACTAGGCCCTAAATCGGGCTGTTACATTTCTCCCCCTTAGGGATTTTCGTCATCGAAAATCTTACCGGTGAATAAGTTTTGATACTGCTCTCTCAGAGGCTCTTCAGGTTCCCATGTGGCTTCCTTGATTCCATGTCTATGCCATAAAACCTTCACAAGTGGTATATTCTTTTTTCTTAACTGTTTGAACTCTCGAGCTAAGATCCTGATTGGTTCTTCACCATAAGTCATATCTAGAAGAATCTCAACTTCAGTTGGCGCAATTATGTGCGAAGGGTCTAATCTGTATCGGCGTAACATAGACACGTGAAACACATTGTGAATCATTTCTAACTCTAGCGGCAATTCCAAACGGTAGGCAACAGGCCCTACTCTCCCGGTAACCTCATAAGGTCTTATAAAACGAGGACTCAACTTGCCTTTTCTACCAAATCTGAGGACTTTCCTCCACAGGGAAACTTTCAAAAACACCTTATCCCAGACTTCAAACTCAATCTCTCTTCTTTTCAAATCCACTTAGGATTTTTTTCTATCCGAGGCGGCTTTTAAATAGTCACGAATCACCTTAACATTTTGCTCAGCCTCTTTAATCAAATCAACCCTGTGAATCTGACTCTCTCTCAACTCAATCCAGAATAGGGGCGTTCGACACTTTCACCCGTACAGAGCCTCATAAGGCACCATTTTAAGACTTGACTGATAGCTGTTGTTGTAGGAGAATTCAACCAATGGTAAGTATTTTTCCCAACTTCCTTGAAATTCAAGTACGCAACACCTTAACATGTCTTCTAAGATCTGTATTACGCTTTCCGACTGTCCGTCAGTTTGCGGATGAAATGCCATACTGAAACTCAACTTGGTTCCTAAAGCCTCTTGTAACTTTTTTCCAAAACCTCGAGGTGAACCTCGAGTCTCAATCAAAAAAAATTGACAACAGCACACCGTGAACCCTCACAATCTCGAAAACATACAAGCCAGGTAATTTTTCAAGGGAGTAGTCAGCACACACTAGTATGAAGTGTGCTGATTTAGTGAGTCTATCGATAATAACCCATACTGCATCTTTCTTTTTCGGAGTCAGTGGTAAATTGGTCACAAAGTCCATGGTGATACGATCCCATTTCCACTCGGGAATCATAGTAGGCTGAAGTAAACCCAAAGGCACCTGATGTTCAGCCTTTACTTGTTGACACACTAGGCACTTAGAAATGAACTCTGAAATGTCTCTTTTCATACTCGGCCACCAATACAATTTCTTAAGGTCGTTGTACATTTTCATGCTACCCGGGTGAACTAACGAACAACCACTGTGTGTCTCTCGCAAGATCTTCTGAATGAGCTCACTATCTTTGGTACACAAATTCTATCTTTGAACATTATATACCCATCTGTACCAATACGAAAATCTGACTCAACACTTGACTTACACTGAATTCTATAAGCTTGCAACTTTTCACCACTTTCCTGTACTTCTCGGATGTCATGAAGAAAAGGGTCTGGCCCTCAATTCAGCTAGGATCGAACCATCCTTAGACACGGTCAACTGAGTGTCCAAAGCTCTTAAGGAAAATAATGACTTCCTACTCAAGGCGTCGGCGACTATGTTCGCCCTTCCCGGATGGTAGTCAATGATAAATTCATAATCCTTTAACAACTCTAACCATCGTCGTTGCCTCAAATTCAACTCTTTCTGAGTCATTAGATACTTTAGACTCTTGTGATCGGTAAATACTCGACATCTCTCACCATACAAATGGTGTCGCCAAATCTTTAATGCGAACACCACAGCTGCTAGCTCTAAATCACGGGTCAGATAATTCCTCTCATGAGGTTTTAGCTGTCTCGAGGCATAGGCTATAACCTTTCCTTCTTGCATTAGCACACACCCTAAACCGTTTAGGGAGGTGTCACTAAAAACTACAAATTCCTTGCCCGACTCAGGTTGCACTAAAATTGGGGCTTCGGTCAACAAAGCCTTTAATTTCTCGAAGCTCTGTTGGCACTCTTCTGTCCATTCAAACTTGACATCTTTCTGCAGTAGCCTTGTTATCAATATACCTATCATAGAGAATCCATTTACAAATCGTCTATAGTATCCCGCTAGCCCCAGAAAACTGAAAACCCTTATCACATTCCTTGATGGTTTCCACTCCACAATAGCGGAGATCTTATTCGGATCAACTCGGATTCCATCACCCGACACTATATGTCCTAGAAACCTGACCTTTTTGAGCCAAAACTTGCTCTTACTAAACTTGGCATAAAGTTGCTTATCCCTCAAGATCTGTAACACAGTTCTCAAATGCTCCTCGTGCTCATTTTCATTACGCGAATAAACTAAGATGTCATCAATAAAAACGACGACGAACCTATCCAAATATGGTTGGAAGATACGGTTCATCAAGTCTATATATACCGCTAGGGCATTTGTCAATCCAAAAGGCATAACAAGAAACTCATAATGCCCATATCTTGTCTGAAAAGCTGTCTTCGGTACATCGTATTCCTTGACTTTTAACTGGTAATAGCCCGATCTTAAGTCTATTTTAGAGAACACGGTAGCTTCTCTCAATTGATCGAAGAGATCATCGATCCTCAGCAAGGGATACTTGTTCTTTACTGTTACTTTGTTTAGTTTTCTATAGTCGATAAATAGTCTCATCGACCGATCTTTCTTTTTCACAAAAAGTACCGGAGCACCCCATGGTGAATAACTCGGTCTAGCAAAACCTTTATCTGTTAACTCTTGCAACTGGCCTTTAACTCAGTGGGGGCCATCCTATAAGATGCAATTGAGATTGGTGTTGCACCAGGAGCCAACTCGATACCAAACTCAACCTCTCTCTCTGGGGGTAACCCTGGTAACTCCTCCGGAAAGACGTTTATAAACTCACAAACCACTGGTACTGACTTAATTTTCGACTCGGGCACTTGGGTATTCAGCACAAAAGCTAGATAAGCTTCATAACCTTTTCTCAAATATCTTTCGGCTGTCAAAGACGATATTACTACAGACAAGTTATCTGACTTATCTGGCCCAACTCGAAGAACATTTCCATTCTCGCATCTAAACTGACTTACTTTTCTTCCACAGTCTACTACAATGCCATGGGAGGTCAACCTGTAACACCCCGTACCCGAGACCATTGCCGGAGTCGAACACGAGGTGCTAACGGACTTAATTCCTTACTTAAACAGCTCATAAAATTTCCAGACGAGCTGGCTAACTGCATCATAGTCACTCTAAAAATCATATCTCGAGTTCCAAAACTCGAAATCCAATTCTTTAAATTTTTCCTGAAACTAGACTCATACATATATTTACTAATTTTTTTCTAGAATTTTTTATCAGGCCAATTAGTAAAGTTTATTAGTTAAAGTCTCCCCTGTTTCAGGGTTCGACTACTCTGACCTTCATGCATTACGACTTAGATATCTCCCTGTACAGCGCTTCAATACTTATGCAGTTTATTTCTAATGAAACTAAACTCAAAAAGGAATCTGTACATATAAAGAAGGACTTCTAATTATCTCTAGTTAATTTATGGTGAATTTCCAAATTCAGAAAAGGGGATCCAGAAATCGCTCTGGCCCTGTTTCACGAAAACTTAAACGTCTCATAAAATACGGCTCATATGGTCGTTTCGTTTCTTTCATATGAAATTAGACTCATCAAGATTCGATTACATAATTTATTCATTATTTAATTCCATTTATACTATTTTTAGTGATTTTTTCAAATTCACATCACTGCTGCTGTCAGCATCTATTTTAAGGTAAATTTTTTTACCTATTTCATAGTTTTCCATGAATCAACTAGTAATTTGACATACATTATTTCCAAGTATAATCACGATTAGCCATGACATACGTAGCACCAATAGGACCATGATTGGCCATTCCAATGGCTAATCATTACCAAACACTTCCACACCACTTAATAACCATATCATAAGACCATATATACAAAATGATCATAATGTTATACTCAAAATATACAAGCCATTTTCGCATGGCTATACGAATATACATTACCAAAAGATACTTAATCAACAACAAGGGTCAGCCCTATACATGCCATTATCAAGTTCAACTGAAGAGTACCAAAAAGGGGCTTAGATAGTATGGATGACTTCGACTTTGACGCTTCCGAGTCCGATAGCTGACGAACAAAATCTATAAAACAGAGAATTAAAGCAAAAGAATAAGCATTTCGATGCTTAGTAAGTTTTAAATAATGAAATCATTTAAAAGGATGGCATAATAATATCTAAGTTTGTTTGTTTCATCCTTTGGCCGAATAGAAAATAACTAAGGTACTACTTTTATCATTCATATCACAAAGGTGGAAGCAATATATATATCCAACTAAATTCATTCTATAGCCGAATACGTTCCTCTCACATTTCCATGTCAATCTCATGCATATACACCTACATCTCACATTTGTGAAGTTGAACTCTCTAATTCGGAACTCATACATCATAATCAGATCATAAACGTTCAAATGATTTTAAACAATGGTCTAAGCATCCCTACCAATTTCAAAGTCATAATTTATCATAATCATATTCTCAACGAGAGTAAATTACTTACATAGTTATCTTACTATAAGTAGCACATTTGTTTAAAATTGTTTCAACATGTATTATATGATTTCTCGTACGAATATTTACGAGTTTTCAACTCAATATTCTGCCGTCACAGACGCCCTTCGGAACCAAGCCCGATTCTTAGCGCTGACTCAAAAAGCCCTTCGAGACCAAGCTCGGATTATGACATTCGCCCGAAGGCCCTTCGAAACTAGGTTCAGTTATGACACTGGCTTAAAAGCCCTTCGAGACCAAGCTCGGATTATGACACTGGCTCAAAAGCCCTTCGAGACCAAGCTCAGATTTAAAGCCCGATTAACATTCACACATATGTGCATATATATATATAATTGCTTTATCAAATCATAAGCTAAGTTCCATTACTTAAAGACTTACCTCGGATGTTGTCGAACGATTTCAACGGCTATTCGATTTCTTTTTCCTTTCCTTTATCCAACTTTGATCCTCTAAGCTCTTGAGCTAAATCAAACAATTTACTTCCCAATCAAACACAATCATACGACATCCATATACAGTTTAGAACCAATTCATTTGAATCAATTTACCACTTAAGTCTATCACCATTTCGCTTTCAAATTTGTGTACTTGGTAAGTCACATTAAACAACTACAAATATAACTTTAATACATATTTATTTTCGAATGTCCCCTTGACACAAGATGTATACATAAGGCACTAACATACATATAAGTATATATATACTTATGAAATTTTCATATTTTAGTCGATTACTTAAGTTATGCACAATCACGTATTTATATACACTCTCATATTCATTATTATCATTATTGCCGAATACTTAACACAACTAAGCTAAGAATTTACCCAATATCATCTTAATTAATTTCTACTTATACATCAAAATTTCCAATACAAAGTATTTAGCACCTATGCACTTAAACCGGATTAACAAACACGCGTAGACCATGACTGAATGTCATCTAAATACAAGTCAACAAAATCTCATGATTTCAAATCAAACTCTTAACAAGAATGCACAATGCCGAACCCTTAGATGATTGAACATCTCATTTAGACAATCTAGAGCACCTAAACGGCACTTGTTCAAAACCTTAAACAACTACATGTTCGGCTATTACCATAAGTGGAATCAAAATTTATACTATCAATAAGCTCAACTTCTTGCAACAACAATTTCTTCCTCAAAGTTTAAAGGCTAAAATCAAATTATTTCCTCATTAACCATAACCGAATGTGCCATTCATCCATCAAGATTCAAATTTTTTTTTTTGGCATGGGCTAAGTAAGAAACAAGATGATTAACCTACAACAAGCTTAAATTTCAAAAATCCAATACCTTTCACTAACCTTTCTTCTCCTTCAATGACCGAAAGTCTCTTTTCTCCTCAACTCTTCTTCTCTTTCGGTTTTTGGAAAGAAACAAGGTGAGTACTTTTTTTTTTGTTTTCACCCACCTACTATTTTATTACATTCATCCATGATAATATGGCATCTAGCTAATTAAAGTTAATAGAAAATTCATATTTGATTATATAATTTGTAGCATGGCCGGCCACTACCTATAGTTTGGCTAATTTGACATGCAAGTACAAGCACTTTCCAACATATATTAATAGGCCACTTTAGCATTTGCCTAGCACATTTCTAAATTTTCTCGTACAAGTCCTATTTAATAAATTTCACATACTATATACAAAATTTAAGCATGAATTTTTCACACATGCATATTCATATATAATAAGCATCAAATATGACTGTTAATTATTTTTATGACTCGGTTTCGTGGTCCCAAAACCACTTTCCGACTAGGGTCAAATTAGGGCTGTCACAACTCTCCCCCACATAAGAAATTTTCGTCCCCGAAAATCTTACCAGTGAACAAGTTAGGATATCATTCTCTCATAGAGTTCTCGGGTTCCCAAGTAACTTCTTCCATCCCGTGCTTGTGCCATAACACTTTTACTAAAGGAACCTTTTTGTTTCGTAATTCTTTCACTTCACGAGCTAGGATATGAATCGGTTCTTCTTCATAACTCATATCGGATTGAATTTCAACCTCTGATAGATTAATTATGTGCGAAGGATCAGATCTATAACGTCGAAGCATTGAAACATGAAAAACGTTGTGAATCTTTTCGAGTTCAGGGGGTAAAATCAATCTATATGCAACTGGACCAACTCGTTCGGATATTTCATACGGCCCAATAAACCTCGGACTCAATTTGCCCTTACGGCCAAATCTGAGTATCTTTTTCCAAGGTGAAACTTTAAGAAACACTTATCTCCCACCTGATATTCAATGTCTTTTCGTTTCAAATCCGCGTACGACTTCTGACGATCTGCAGCTACTTTCAGACTTTCCCTGATTACTTTTACTTTCTGCTCAGCATCTTTAATCAAATCAACCCCGAAAATTTTTCTTTCCCTAAGCTCGGTCCAAAACAACGGTGTACGGCATTTACGACCATACAAAGCCTCGTAAGGTGCCATCTTAATACTTGATTGAAAACTATTGTTGTAAGCGAATTCAATCAAAGGTAAATACCGTTCCCATAAACCACTAAACTCAAGGATGCAACATCTCAACATATCCTCGAGTATCTGAATTATCCGCTCGGATTGACCATCAGTCTGGGGGTGAAAAGCGGTGCTAAAATGCAACTTGGTACCCAAAGCTTCTTGCAATTTCTTCCAAAATCGTGAGGTGAATCTCGGATCTCTATCCGACACAATAGAAATAGGTACCCCGTGTAATCTTACAATCTGAGAAACATACAATTCAGCCAGTTTATCCAGTGAATAATCCGTACGTACGGGAATAAAATGAGTCGACTTAGTCAGTCTATCAACAACAACCCAAATCGCATCTTTCTTACTTGCCGACAATGGCAACCCAGATACAAAATCCATCGTAACTCGATCCCATTTCCATTCAGGTATCATGATTGGCTGAAGTAAACCTGTAGGCACTTGATGTTCCGCTTTCACTTGTTGACATATTAAACACTTCGAAACAAAATCGGATATGTCTCGTTTCATACCATGCCACCAAAACTAACGTCTCAGATCATTGTACATTTTTGTACTCCCCGGGTGAATTGACATTCGGC
This sequence comes from Gossypium hirsutum, assembly GCF_007990345.1. NCBI lineage: Eukaryota > Viridiplantae > Streptophyta > Magnoliopsida > Malvales > Malvaceae > Gossypium > Gossypium hirsutum. Next base: position 66,998,648 of record NC_053428.1, read on the forward strand.
TACAATGAGCTTCGTTCAGAATCGTCGAGATAAGTTCTGAATTTCTTGGAACACACAAACGACTTCTGAACCTCAAACAATCGTCATCATCAATTTGAAACTCTGATTCCACATTCGAAACACATTCAGCCCGTTTTGCAACCAATTCATCATCGACTTTCTGAGCTTCACGAATTTGATGAATCAACAATGGTTTGGCCTTTAATTCTGCTACTAACACATTATCGGATAGAACAGACAAGTGTACATTCATCGCTCGTAAAGCAAACAGTGATTTACGACTTAAAGCATCCGCAACCACATTAGCCTTTCCCGGGTGATAGTCAATGACAAGCTCATAATCTTTTAACAACTCAAGCCAACGTCTTTGTCACAGATTCAAATCTCTTTGAGTCATCAAATATTTGAGAATTTTGTGATCCGAAAATACATGGCACTTCTCACCAAATAAGTAATGTCGCCATACTTTCAAAGCGAATACGATGGCAGCTAATTCGAGATCATGGGTTGGATAATTTTTCTCATGTGGCTTCAATTGCCTCGACGCATAAGCTACAACTCGACCTTCTTGGATCAATACACAACCCAACCCAAGTAAGGATGCATCACTGTAAATGACAAACTCCTTGCCTGATTCGGGCTGCACTAGTACTGGAGCTTCAGTCAAATAAGTTTTTAGTTGATTGAAACTTTTCTGACATTTTTCTGTCCATTCAAACTTAACATCTTTCTGAAGTAGTTTCGTCATTGGTGTGGCTATCATCGAGAAACCCTTTACAAACCGTCTGTAGTAACTGGCAAGTCCCAAAAAGCTCCGAACCTCAGTAATATTTCTCGGAGGCTTCCAGTTAAGTGTGGCAGAAATTTTGCTCGGATCAACTCGAATACCCGATGCAGATACCACATGACCCAAAAAGCTAACTTCTCTCAACCAGAATTCACATTTACTGAACTTAGCATATAACTGCTTATCCCGTAAAATCTGCAACACTAATCTCAGGTGCTCAGCATGTTCGGTTTCATCTCTCGAATAGACCAAAATGTCATCAATAAACACAACTACAAACCGATCCAGATACTATCTGAAGATCCGATTCATCAAATCCATAAATACTGCAGGGGCATTAGTGAGTCGAAACGGCATCACTAAGAACTCATAGTGACTGTATCTCGTTCTAAAAGCGGTTTTGGGTATATCTGAATTTTGAACCCGCAACTGATAATAACCCGATCTCAAATCTATCTTTGAAAACACTGAGGCTCCCTTTAGTTGATCAGACAAATCATCAATACGCGGTAACGGATATTTATTCTTTATTGTCACTTTATTCAGCTAACGATAGTCGATGCACAACCTCATGGTTCCGTCCTTCTTTTTCACAAACAATACTGGTGCACCCTAAGGTGAGAAACTCGGTCGAGCGAAACCTCTATCCATCAACTCTTGCAACTGAGCTTTCAATTCCTTTAATTTCGTCGGTGCCATATGATACGGAGCTATCGAAATTGGTGCAGTCCCAGGTACAAGTTCGATGCCAAACTCTACCTCTCGAACAGGTGGTAACCTCGGTAATTCTTCGGGAAAAACATCCAGATATTCACAAACCACTGGTACCGATTCAAGTTTCTTTTTTGATTCTTTATTATCAAGTACATATGCAAGATACGCTTCACACCCCTTTCTCACATATTTTTGAGCTAACATCGAGGATATTATTATTGGTAATCCGTTCCAATTAGTAGACTCAACTCGGATTATCTCATTATTTGCACATCTCAAATCGATGGTCTTACTTTTGCAATTTACAATTGCATCATGTACAGTCAACCAATCCATCCCGAGGATAACATCAAATTCCTCAAACGGTAAAAGCATCAAATCGGTCGGAAAACAGGAACCTCGAATTACTAGGGGACATTTCTTACACACCTTATCAACAAGCACATAATGACCCAAGGGATTCGACACTCTAATAACAAACTCAGTAGACTCAACAGGTAAAGTCTTACTGGATGCTAAAGTCTCACATATATAAGAATGAGTAGAACTAGGGTCAATCAAAGCAATCACATCAGTATCAAAGAGAGTGAATGTACCGGTAATAACATCAGGCGAAGAAGCATCCTCGCGTGCACGTATAGCATAAGCTCTAGCAGGAGCACGAGCCTCAGATCTGGTGGTAACATCTCTAGATCCTCTCTTACTGCCACTAGCATTCCCCGCATTTTTAGATGGTCTACCTCGAGCAGTAGTAGCACCCGGTTTCCCACTCTGATTTACATTCTGTTCAGACAGTCTCGGGCAATCCTTGATAAAGTGGTCAGCTGATCCGCACTTATAACAGGAGCGGTCATGGAATCTACAACTCCCTGAATGCCATTTACCGCAATACTGGCACTCCGTCCTGTCCTGACGATCATTTCCAACACTGGCAATCGAAGTGACTCGCGTACTCACAGGGGGTCGATCACGATCTCGTCTGGAAAAGCCCAAAGTGTCTTTAGATCGGCCTGGATCACTTTTAAATTTCTTTGATGATTGTTGAAAGGGCTTTCCCGAAGACCTCTTACGAAATTCTCTTACTTCCACTTCAGCTTTTCTTTTCTCCTTATTGAGCTCTTCGGCTTTGCAAGCTCGTTCGACAAGTACTACAAATTCTCTAATTTCAAGAATACCAACGTACAGTTTTATATCTTCGTTCAACCCGTCCTCGAAGCGTTTACACATGATAGCCTCGAACGAAACACATTCCCGAGCGTATCTACTAAGTCTGACAAACTTTCGCTCATAATCAGTAACTGACATAGAACCTTGCTTAAGCTCAAGAAATTCTTTCCGTTTCTGATCGATGAATCTTTGACTGATATATTTCTTGCGGAACTCGGTTTGAATGAATTCCCAAGTAACCCGTTCTTTCGGCACGACGGAAACCAAAGTATTCCACCAATAGTATGAAGATCATGTAACAGAGATATAGCACATTTTAAACATTCATCAGGTGTGCACGAAAATTCATCGAACACACGAACGGTATTATCAAGCCAAAACTCAGCCTGCTCAGCATCATCACTGTCAGTAGCCTTGAACTCAGTAGCCCCATGCTTTCGAATCCTATCAACCGGGGGCTTGTTCAACCTCGACGGGTCAACTCCAGGAGATATTACAGGTGCAGGGTTTGTATTAGTCGGGGTGGGGGTTGTGGGACGGCCGTATTAGTTCGAATATACTAATCGAACCAATCATTCATCATGCTATAAAAAGCCTGCCTAGCTTCATCATTCTGATTACTAGCAATAGGTTGAGAGTCTACCAGCGCCGTCCCATGTGCGAGAGCAGGCGCTACACTCTCAACATCATCAGCTACCGCTCGGTTGGGATCAGGATCCATTACTATAAATAAACACATTTTTAACTGTCAGAAATCACCACACTATCAGATAAACACATAATGGCATGTATAGCTACTCCCCTACGTATTACGGTAGTCCTAGAATCGACTAAATGTAGCTCTGATACCAATTAAATGTAACACCACGTACCCGAGACCATTGCCGGAGTCGAACACGAGGTGCTAACGGACTTAATTCCTTACTTAAACAGCTCATAAAATTTCCAGACAAGCTGGCTAACTGCATCACAGTCACTCTAAAAATCATATCTCGAGTTCCAAAACTCGAAATCCAAATATGTAAATTTTTCCTGAAACTAGACTCATGCACATATTTACTAATTTTTTTATAGAATTTTTGATCGGGCCAATTAGTACAGTTTATTAGTTAAATTCTCCCCTGTTTCAGGGTTTGACTACTCTGACCTTCATGCATTACGACTTAGATATCTCCCTGTACAGGGCTTCAATACTTTTGCTGTTTGTTTCTAATGAAACTAGACTTAAAAAGGAATCTGTACATATAAAGCATGACATCTAATTATCTCTGGTTAGTTTATGGTGAATTTCCAAAGTCAGAAAAGGGGATCCAGAAATCGCTCTGCCCTGTTTCACAAAAACTTAAATGTCTCATAAAATACGGCTCATATGGTCGTTTCATTTCTTTCATATGAAATTAGACTCATCAAGATTCGATTACATAATTTATTCATTATTTAATTCCATTTCTACTATTTTTAGTGATTTTTTCAAATTCACATCACTGCTACTGTCAGCATCTATTTTAAGGTAAACTTTTTTTACCTATTTCATAGTTTTCCATGAATCAACTAGTAATTTGACATACATTATTTCCAAGTATAATCACGATTAGCCATGACATACATAGCATCAATAGGACCATGATTGGCCATTCCAATGGCTAATCATTACCAGACACTTCCACACCACTTAATAACCATATCATAAGACCATATATACAAAATGATCATAATGTTATACTCAAAATAAACAAGCCATTTTCGCATGGCTATACGAATATACATTACCAAAAGATACTTAATCAACAACAAGGGTCAGCCCTATACATGCCATTATCAAGTTCAACTGAAGAATACCAAAAAGGGGCTTAGATAGTGTGGATGACTTTGACTTTTACGCTTCCGAGTCCGATAGTTGACGAACAAAATCTATAAAACAGAGAATTAAAGCAAAAGAATAAGTATTTCGATGCTTAGTAAGTTTTAAATAATGAAATCATTTAAAAGGATGGCATAATAATATCTAAGTTTGTTTGTTTCATCTTTGGCCAAATAGAAAATAACTAAGGTACTACTTTTATCATTCATATCACAAAGGTGGAAGCAATATATATATCCAACTAAATTCATTCTATAGCCGAATACGTTCCTCTCACATTTCCGTGTCAATCTCATGCATATACATCTACATCTCACATTTGTGAAGTTGAACTCTCTAATTCGGAACTCATCATCATAATCAGATCATAAACGTTCGAATGATTTTAAACAATGGTCTAAGCATCCCTACCAATTTCAAAGTCATAATTTATCATAATCATATTCTCAACGAGAGTAAATTACTTACCTAGTTATCTTACTGTAAGTAGCACATTTGTTTAAAATTGTTTCAACATGTATTATATGATTTCTCGTATGAATATTTACGAGTTTTCAACTCAATATTATGCCATCACAGACGCCCTTCAGAACGAAGCCCGATTCTTAGCGCTGACTCAAAAAGCCCTTCGAGACCAAGCTCGGATTATGACATTCGCCCGAAGGCCCTTCGAAACTAGGTTCAGTTATGACACTGGCTTAAAAGCCCTTTGAGACCAAGCTCGGATTATGACACTGGCTCAAAAGCCCTTCGAGACCAAGCTCGGATTTAAACCCCGATTAACATTCACACATATGTGCATATATATATAATTGCTTTATCAAATCATAAGCTAAGTTCCATTACTTAAAGACTTACCTCGGATGTTGTCGAACGATTTCAACGGCTATTCAATTTCTTTTTCCTTTCCCTTATCCAACTTTGATCCTCTAAGCTCTTGAGCTAAATCAAACAATTTACTTCCCAATCAAACACAATCATACGGCATCCATATACAGTTTAGAACCAATTCATTTGAATCAATTTACCACTTAAGTCTATCACCATTTCGCTTTCAAATTTGTGTACTTGGTAAGTCACATTAAACAACTACAAATATAACTTTAATACATATTTATTTTTGAATGTCCCCTTGACACAAGATGTATACATAAGGCACTAACATACATATAAGTATATATATACTTATGAAATTTTCATATTTTAGTCGATTACTTAAGTTATGCACAATCACGTATTTATATACACTCTCATATTCATTATTATCATTATTGCCGAATACTTAACACAACTAAGCTAAGAATTTACCCAATATCATCTTAATTAATTTTTACTTATACATCAAAATTTCCAATACAAAGTATTTAGCACCTATGCACTTAAACCGGATTAACAAACACCCGTAGACCATGACCGAATGTCATCTAAACACAAGTCAACAAAATCTCATGATTTCAAATCAAACTCTTAACAAGAATGCACAATGCCGAACCCTTAGATGATTGAACATCTCATTTAGACAATCTAGAGCACATAAACAGCACTTGTTCAAAACCTTAAACATGTACATGTTCGGCTATTACCATAAGTGGAATCAAAATTTATACTATCAATAAGCTCAACTTCTTGCAACAACAATTTCTTCCTCAAAGTTTAAAGGCTAAAATCAAATTATTTCCTCATTAACCATAACCGAATGTGCCATTAATCCATCAAGATTCAAATTTTTTTTTGGCATGGGCTAAGTAAGAAACAAGATGATTAACCTACAACAAGTTTAAATTTCAAAAATCCAATACCTTTCACTAACCTTTCTTCTCCTTCAATGACCGAAAGTCTCCTTTCTCCCCAACTCTTCTTCTCTTTTGGTTTTTGGAAAGAAACAAGGTGAGTACTTTTTTTTTTGTTTTCACCCACCTACTATTTTATTACATTCATCCATGATAATATGGCATCTAGCTAATTAAAGTTAATAGAAAATTCATATTTGATTATATAATTTGTAGCATGGCCGGCCACTACCTATAGTTTGGCTAATTTGACATGCAAGTACAAGCACTTTCCAACATATATTAATAGGCCACTTTAGCATTTGCCTAGCACATTTCTAAATTTTCTTATACAAGTCCTATTTAATAAATTTCACATACTATATACAAAATTTAAGCATGAATTTTTCACACATGCATATTCATATATAATAAGCATCAAATATGACTGTTAATTATTTTTATGACTCGATTTCGTGGTCCCGAAACCACTTTCCGACTAGGCTCAAATTAGGGCTGTCACACAACCAATCCATCCCAAGAATTACATTGAATTCATTAAACGACAATAACATCAAGTTGGCCAAAAAACAGTGGCCTCTAATCATCAAAGGACAATTTCTACATATTTGGTCTACTAATACATGCTTGCCTAACGATTAGACACTTTTATTACAAACTTAGTGGACTCTACTAACATGTTTAAACGAGGCATCAAATCCATACATATGTAAGAGTGGGTAGATCCAGGGTCAATTAAAGCGACAACAGTTATATCGTGAATAGAAAAGGTACCCGTGATCACGTCTGTAGACTCTGCCTCTTCCTGGGCTTGTATAGCATAGGTCCTCACTGGAGCCTTGCCTTTAGACCTTATCGTGGCCTCTCTTAGTGCACCTCTACTACTATTCCCACTCCCGGGGTTCTTTTGAGGCCTTTCCTTCAAAGGAGCACTACTTGCTTTCACCTCTTGTTTTCTCTCTCTCTTGTCCATCTTAGGACATTCGCGGATAAAATGGTCAAGTCACTTGAAACAGCCCCTCTCGTTTACTCGGCATTCGCCCAAATGACGTCTTCCACATTGCGAACACTCCGGTCTATTTGGCCATATACTACCGACACTAGAACTGAAGTGGTCTGGGCTTTAGAAATCACATTCTATTGATTCTTGTTCCTCCACAAAAATCCCGCCGAAGTGTTTAAACGTGTACTGATTTCTTTTGACCTCTTGGAGAAGGACTGATGCATCTTTCCCAATTGCCTTCTCTTTAAATCTCAAAACTCAATGGCTACTTCCCTCCTTTCCTTTACGAGCTCTTCTGCTTTACATGCTCTCTCAACAAGCACCACAAATTCTCTTAACTCTAGAATGCCCACAAACACTCGAATGTCTTCGTTGAGGCCATCCTCAAACCTCTTACACATGGTAGCTTCAGTGGATATGCATTCTCGCACATACTTGCTAAGTTTCACAAACTCCCGTTCATACTCTGTCACACTTTTATTACCTTGCCTCAACTCTAGAAATTCCTTCCTCTTTTGGTCCATAAACCTCTAACTAATATACTTCTTTCGAAACTCTACTTTGAAAAATTCCCAAGTTACTCTTTCTCTCGGTACTACAGATACGAGAGTGTTCCACCACTGATAAGCCGAGTCTTGTAGAAGTGACACGGCACACTTCACGTACTCGTCGGGTGTGCATGATAGTTCATCAAATACCCTCATGGTATTTTCTAGCCAAAACTCCGCTCTCTCTGGGTCATCATCTACACTATCCTGAAATTCTTCAGCCCCTAGCTTCTGGATCTTATCTACCGGAGGCTTCTCTCGTCTGAACACATCGCACCTTGGCGAAGCCATTGGGGCATATTGAGGAATTGGAGGAGGTGTGGGTGGTGGAGTGTTTGGGTTCGCACGAACGAACGCCGTATACCAAGCATCCATCATTCGGAGGGAAGCTTCCCTAGCCCCTCTGCCTTGGCCCATACTTACGGGCTCACTCTCTATCGGCGCGGTCCCATTACTATAAAAACACAATTCATAATCGTCATGAATCATCACACTATCAAAATGCATATATGTGGCATGTATGGCTAGACTCGTACTCTGGCTAGATTAGCCTTAGAATTGACTAAACCATGCTCTGATACCAATAAATGTAACATCCCTCACCCGTACCCAACACTGGGTCAGGGCTCGAGGCATTACCAAAACTTTATCATTCATAAACATACAAAACCGGGTCACCAAATTTCGTTTAAAATTTAAAACTTCTAGGACACAAGCACATCGTCCCTTATACAGGCCATCGAGGCCTATAACCTACATTAAGGTAGTTTGGTACAAAACCAAAATCATTCGGTAAAATTTAGGTGACTTAATAAATTTCTAGCTTTGAAATGTCACACGCCTGTGTAGGTGGGCCGTGTGGACTCACCCGCTCATGTCGCCTAGGGCACGCCCATGCCTTTAACCCATGGGCGACACTGCTTTTGGGCATGGCCAAGACACACGCCCGTGGGCTCACCCTGTGTCCAAACTTGAGCATTTTGTTAAAATGACACGGCCCAGACACACGCCCGTGTTTCCTACCCATGTACTAATTTGACTTAAAGTTTTAGGTGTAGGGGACACACGGCCATGACACACGCCCATGGGTGTGAGCCGTGTGTCACACACAGCCTAGACACACGTCCGTGTGTCTTACCCGTGTGGACAAACTAGGATATTTCCCAAGCCATTTTGTCACCCCTTTTTGTACAACCTACACAAGATCATGTTAATATGCAGATTCCATCACAATGGACACCAATTCATCCATAGAAAGAACATTTTATGCATTTATCAAAAAGAATAATAGCCATTATTCTAGGCTTGATACAAAATGAAGGGCTTTTGACTTGAGCCAAAATACATGGATAATTCTCTTAATACAACATCCTAGTCTAGACCTATACATGCCACCTTCAGAAATATAAATCAAACTGTACCGAGTGCTGCGACTGATAGTGTGATTGACATGTCTAACTTTACAGGACCCTTAAGCTAGCCTGGCGATACTAAAAGAAAAGGGAAAGAAAAGGGGGTAAGCATAAAGCTTACTAAGTTGCATATAAATAAATATACAACAATAATCTCACCGATTCCATCATGCTTATAGCTCAAAGGTAAACATAATTTAACTTACTCGTTGTCATCTACTCAAATTCATTTCTAAATCAAACTCATTACTCATGCTTATCATACAGGTACCTGTAACACTCGCAACCTGATCATCCTTTCTTTATCAAAATTGAACTATAACTTTCACCATTGAACCGTTTGGAATACTACTGGATATTCTATAGACCTTCAACATGGGATATGTTGCCGATGCCATGTCCCAGGCATGGTCTTACACTGGCTCTCATATGTGTGTGCTGATGCATGTCCCAGAGATGTCTTACACTAGCACAACTCTTAGCCGATGCGTGTCCCAGACACGTCTTACACGAGTTGTCTCTGTCGAGGCTGATGCATGTCCTAGACATGTCTTACTCTGGCACTCATCTCTGTACCGACGCCATATCCCAGACATGGTCTTATACTGGCTCTCATAATATGGTTGAAGCATGTCCCAGACATGTCTTACACTAGCCCCGGTCTAGGCTCGATTTTGGCAATTCTTGATCTATAATAACAATACGCATCCATTTAGTCACTAAACACAATTAGGCATTCATACATTCACAACTTTGGTAAAATGACCATTTTGCCCCTAGGCCTTGGCAAAATGACCATTTTACCCTTATGCCCGAAAATCGATTTTTATCGATTTTTTTTTGTATTTCAAGCCTAGATAAACTCTTTTTACTACAATAAAAATCCAAAATTCTCATTATTTCACATACTTACCACCTATTTTGCAACTTATGCAAATAGTCCCTTTAGGTGTTTTCATGTTAACACCTTTCACAAAAGTTGTTTATAACACAACTAGGACTCATATTCTTCCATAAAAACTCAGCATATGTCACAAATACTTCCATGGAAAAATCCTAAACTTTGACCATTTTGTAAGATATCACCCTCATTTGAAAGCTCATGCATCAAGGGTCTCAAAAATGTAAAAATCTTGAAGAAAACTTATTAAAATCACTTACTTGTGAGAGCTTCAAGTTGCTGAAAATTTTTGAAGCTCAAACCCCCAACAATAGTTGATATTTTTGGCTAAGAAGAAATGGGAAATAAGGTGATATCTTTTTCTTTTTTCTATTTTCTATTTTAGTCAAAATTTGGTCACTTAATCCCGTCAAAAAGTTGAAATTTTAACCACACATGAATCTCATGGCCGGCTACCCTATTTCTAGGGGTCTAATTGCCCTTTTAAGACCCCCAAATCGTATTCTCTAGCTATTTAACATATTTGGGTACTAAAATGTAACTTTTGCATTTTATGCGATTTAGTCCTTTTTCGAAATTGGACTAGAAATTGCTAAAATTAACTTACCAAAATTTACATGCACTTATATAAACATACTATATCCTCAAAAAAATAATAAAGAAAATTTCTAACTTCGGATTTGTGGTCCCAAGACCACTATTCCTACTAGGCCCTAAATCGGGCTGTTACACAGAGTAAAGGAGCAAGATGTATCGAAAATCGTGTTTAGGACGAGGTACAACACTATGAGTTCCTTATTATGCCCTTTGGTTTAACGAATTCCCCTGCGGTGTTTATGGACTTGATGAGCTGCATTTTTTGGCCGTATTTGGATAAGTTCGTGGTGGTCTTTATCGATGATATATTGATTTATTCCGAGATGCGAGTGAACACACGGAGCATTTGAGAACTGTTTTGTAGACCTTGAGGGATAAGCAGCTGTATGCCAAGTTTAGTAAAAGTGAGTTTTGGCTCTGAAATGTCAGGTTCTTAGGACACATCGTGTCGGGTGATTTAATTAGAGTTGACCTAAGTAAAATCTCGTCTATTGTAGAGTGGAAACCGCCGAGGAATGTGTTAGAGATTAGAAGCTTTCTGGGCTTGGCACGGTACTATAGATGATTTGTTAAAGGGTTCTCGATGATAGCTACTCTGATGACAATAATGCTAAAAAAAGAGGGCAAGTTCGAGTGGATAGATAAATGCCAACAGAGCTTTGAGACATTAAAGACCTTGTTGACTGAGGCCCCGATTTTAGTGCAACCGGAACCAGGAAAAGAGTTTGTGGTATATATCGAAACCTTCTTGAATGGATTGTGGTGTGTACTCATATAAGAAAGTAAGGTCATAGCTTACACTTCAAGACAGCTGAAGCCACATGAGAAAAATTACCCGACGCATGATTTAGAGTTGGCCGCCATCATATTCGCGTTGAAAATTTGTAGACACCATTTGTATGGTGAGAAATGCCGAGTGTTCATCGACCATAAAAGCCTTAAGTATTTGATGACTCAAAAGGAGTTGAACCTACGAAATAGAGATGGTTGGAGTTGATAAAAAACTACGAGTTGATAATCGACTACTACCCAGGAAAGGGAAATGTAGTCGTAGATGCGCTGAGTAGAAAGTCATTATTCGCCTTGAAAGCCATGAACACTCAATTGTCTATGGCCAATGATGGTTCGATTCTGGCAGAATTGAGAGCTAGACCGATGTTCATTCAAGAGATCTGTGAAGCTTAGAAGGGTGATAAGGAATTTCCAACCAATATGACTCAGAACAAGATAGATTGTGAATCAGACTTTTGGATTGGTACTGATGGATGTATAATGTTCAAAGATAGGGTTTGTGTACCCAAGGATAATGAACTTATTTGGAGGATTTTACGAGAGGCACATAGTGGTTGCTTGTCTATCTATCCAAGTAGTGTGAGAATGGATAATGGCCTAAAGAAATGTACTGGTGGTCAGGAATGAAAAAAGACATTTCAGAGTTTGTTTCTAAGTGTCTAGTTTGTCAGCAAGTGAAGGCCAAACACCAAGTACCTTGGGGTTTACTTCAACCTGTGATGGTTCTCGAATGGAAATGGGACCGAGTAACCATGGACTTCGTGTCGGGGTTGCCTTTGATGCTAAGGAAAAATGATTCCGTTTTGGTTGTTCTTGATAGGCTTACCAAGTCAGCACATTTTATACCGGTACATACCTACTATTCCCTTGAGAGATTGGCTGAATTGTATGTTTCTGAGATCGTGAGACTTCATCGAGTACCCTTGTCGATTATTTTGGATAGAGACCCCAGGTTTACCTCACCGTTTTGGAAGAAGTTACATGAGGCATTGGGAAGAAAACTAAATTTTAGTATTGTATTTCACCTGCAAACCAACAGTCAGTCAGAAAGAGTGATTCAAATCTTAGAAGACATATTGTGGTGTTGTATTCTTGAGTTTCAAGGCAGTTAGGAAAAGTACTTACCGTTGGTTGATTTTGCCTACAACAATAGTTATCAGTCAAGTCTGAAAATGGCACCTTATGAGGCTTTATATGGACGAAAGTGTCAAACGCCCTTATATTGGACCAAACTTAAAGAAAATTAGATTCATGGGGTTGACTTAGTCAATGAAACCAAAGAGAAAGTTAAGGTGATTCGTTGCTATTTGAAGGCCGCTTCGGATAGACAAAAATCCTATGCAGATTTGAAACGAAAGGAAGTTGAGTTTCAAGTCGGTGATAGGGTGTTTTTGAAAGTATCCCTATGTAGGAAAGTCTTCAGATTCAGTAGAAATGGCAAGCTGAGTCCTCATTTCATAGGACCTTATGAGGTTACCAAAAGAGTAGGACTTGTTGCCTACTAATTGGCTTTACCGTCAGAGTTGAAAAAGATTCACGACGTGTTTTTTTTGTGCATGTTACCTCAATATAGATCGGATCCTTTGCATGTGATTACGCCAACTGAGGTTGGGATTTAGCCGAATATGACTTATGATGAAGAGCGGGTTAAGATTTTGGCTCGGGAGGTCAAACAATTGAGGAATAAAATTATAGCACTCGTGAAAGTTTTGTGGCATAGACATGGAGTCAAGGAAACCACATTGGAACCCGAGGAGACTATGAACGATTAATACCCGAACCTCTTGACAGGCAAGATTTTTGGGGATGAAAATCTCTAAATGGGAGAATTGTAACAACCTGATTTTGGGCCTAATCGAAACAGTGGTTTTAGAACCAAAAATTTGAGGTTGAAGAATTTATTTTAATGATATTGTATGGGTTATAGCATGATTATGAAGGTGCATGAAAATGTCGGTGAATTAATTTTAGCGGTTGCATGCGTAGTTGTGAAAAAGGACTAAATCGCATAAAGTGCAAAAGTCCTTTTTTATTAGCTAAAGGTGTAAATTGACTATGAATCATATTTTGGAGGTCTTTAAAGGGCAAATAGACCCTTTTGAGAGAGTTGGCCGACCATGGGAGACAAAGAAATAGAAAAGTCAACATCTAGTGAAATTAGGTGATAAAATTGAATAAAATAAAACAAATAGGAAAAGTTGTCATTTTCTCATCTCTCTCCTTCTTTCTCCACAGATTTCTCTTCAAGGAAATAACCATGGAAGCTTAAAATTTTCAGCAACCTTAAACTCTTGCAAGTACGTTTTTTTGGTGGTCTTTCTTGATAATTTTTGTGTTTTTAGAAACCCTAAAGCTTAATCTAGCTATTGAGGGGACTATTTTGCAAGCTGGTTGAGAGTCTAGGGTTTTTCCAAGAAAGAATATGTGTTATTAATTGAAATTTTATGGAAGAATATGAGTTATGGTTGTGAAATAAACAACATTTGTACAGTGATTTTCATGGAAAACACCTAAAAGGACCATTTTGTAAAAGTTATAAAATAGGTTGTAATTGTGTGAAATAGTGGAAATTTTGGGGTTTTCATAAGAGTAATAAATGGTCGGTTAAACTTGGCTAATAAGGAAATTTGATAAAAATCGATTTCTGGGCCTATGGGTAAAATAGTCATTTTGTGAAAATCTAGGGGCAAAATGGTCATTTTGCCCAAATTATAAATTATTGAGCTTTTAGATTTAATTGATGATTAAATGAATAAATGTTGCCATTTTAGATCAAGAAATACAAAAACCGAACTTGGATCGGGAAAAGGCCAAGTTGATTAGTTGCTTACATTTTGTAAACTAAGGTAAGTTGTATGCTAATAATGCAACTATGTTGTTATGATGTGTGCTTGAATTGATATTGCATAAACTGTTTTGATTGTGAATATGAGTATGCATGTTGAGAAATTAATGTAATAAAGACTCCCGGTTGAACATTAGGAATAGATTTGGATATTCACGCCATGACATTGGGGGATACGTGTGCTTGTGTAAGACATGTCTGAGACATGCATCGGCCACATTATGAGAGCCAGTGCAAGAGATATACGGGACATGCATCGGTCTTGAGATATACAAGCTAGTGTAAGATAGTCTAGGACATGCATCGACATTGAGACGAGAGCTACTATAAGACATGTCTGGGACATGCATCGGCCTCGAGATATACAAGCTAGTGTAAGACTTGTCTGGGACATGGCATCGACACCGATAGATGAAAGCTAGTGTAAGACCTATCTGAGACACGGCATCGACCTTGATATATGAAAGTCATTGTAAGACCTGTCTGGGACATGGCATCGGCTTTGATGTGCTAGCCAGTGTAAGACCATGTCTGGGACATGGCGTCAACATCTTATCTCATGTTTGGGGCTATTGAATATCCTGTAGTATTACAAATGATTCATCGGGAGATTTATGGTATATATCAAAATGAGAGAACTTATGACCATGTGGTGAGTGGTATAGGTACCTAATTGAGAATTATGAAATTCGAGCTTCATTTACGTTGTATGTTTAGTAAGGAAGGAAAGTGAGTAAGTTATGCTTATGACCACTTGTGTATTTTACATGAAGTATGAAATGTGAATTCAATCAACGTTGTATGCTTAGTGAGAGATGGATATGAACAAATAATATTCATGAATCCTCTCTTTCGTGTACAAATTGAGTTATATTGGGAGTATGACACCTTATGGTAACTTGTAGTTATTTCATTATTTACATGCGACTTACTAAGCTTTATGCTTACCCCTTTTACTTTCCATTTCCTTGTAGTACCGCCAAATTAGCCCGTAGATCAAATACAGTCAGAGACCTCGTTCACACTATCATTTGATGTACTTGGTATAGTTAGTTCTTTTATTTTGATTATGACATGTATAGGACTTCGTCTTTTGAGTTTTGTGTCTTTATGATTTGAGCAAATGTGTTGGCTTGGGATGAAATCCTTCATTTTGTATAAGGCCACAAATAATGGCTAATATTTATCTATGATATGCAATTGATGATGTTTCATGGATGGGTAAATTGCATGAATGAACAAGTACTTGTTGGATTGTTAAAGTGTAATGGGGTTGTTCCTAGATATCTTGTTGTGGTTGAATTGGCTTTGTATTGCTCTGTGGATTTGGTGGTATGGGTTATTTTGTAGGTTGGTATGAGTAAGGGTGGCAAAAAGGCTTGGTAGATAGCCTTATTTTTGTCCACACGAGTAGACACATAGGCGTGTGTCTACGCCGTGTGCGACACACGGTCCACCCTATGGGCGTGTTGATCTGCCGTGTGTCCTCTGCACCTTGATTTTGCAAGTCAGTATGCATGGTAGTAAACAGACGGGCAGAAACACAGCCGTGTGTCTTAACCATCTGGAGAACACGGCCTCTGGCCACAGGCATGTGCCTTGGCCGTGTGCCCCTAATTGGTTGTTGACGTCAGAAACAGAATGTCAAGGTTTTTACACATGGGCTGCGATACGGACGTGTCAAGGCCTTGTGAGGGACATGGGCAATAGACATGGGCATGTGCTCGACTATGTGAAAACCCTTGTAGGTTCAAATTTAGAACTAAATTCACATAGGTTTGGGACATGGGCATGTCCCCTTGTGTTTAGGGTGTGTGAACTACATGGGCCTTCAGCACGGCCATGTCAAAATGGCCACACAGGCGTGTCGCCTTTCCACACGGGTGTGTGCCCCTATTTCAAGTGACATATTTCAAAGTTTTCAACAGTGTTCAGATTAATCCCGGATCATTTCCTAAGTGTGATTTGGGCCTTGTAGGCCCATATTAAGAATTTCTAGACTATGAGTGAAAAGTTTTAAATTTGATCTAGTTTTTATAACTCGAAAATGATTGTATGCATGCGTTTGAGTCAGGTAATGCTTCGTGCCCAGTCCCAACCTTAGACTTAGGTAAGGGGTGTTATAGCATGAGCCTCAGATCTAACAGCTGTGTCTTTAGTTCCCCTCTGGTTGCCACTCACATTACCCGTATTTCTAGGTGGTCTACCTCGAGCTGACATATTACTAGGTCTCGTATTCTGCACTATCTTTTGCTCAACTAACTCAGGGCATTCACAGATGAAGTGATCCATCAATCCACATTTAAAACAAGCCCAATCATTCAATCTACAATTGTCGGGATGTCATTTACCACAATGTTTACACTCAGGCTGGTTCGATTGGAGGTTACCAACACTAGATACTAACTAAAGTAGCTTTCGAACTCATAGGTGGTATGTCTCGATCACGTCTAGAATAACCCACAGTAGCCTTTGAACGGCTAAAATCATCTCGAAACTTCTTGGATATCGAATGAAATGACTTACTCGATGATCTTTTTCGTGAATCTCTAGCTTCAAGATTAGCTTTTCTTTTCTCTTTCCCGAGTTCTTCAGCTTTGCATGCTCTTTCGACAAGTACCACAAACTCTTTGATTTCCAAAATCCCGACTAACAACTTGATGTCTTCATTCAAACCGTATTCAAATATTCTACACATTATAGCTTCAGTCGAAACACATTCTCGTGCATATTGACTTAATCTTACAAATTATCGTTCATATTCCGTAATAGGCATATGACCCATGTTTTAGCTCAAGAAACTCTTTGCGTTTCTAATCTATGAATCTCTAACTGATATACTTCTTTCTAAAATCAGTCTGAGAGAAATCCCAAGTAGCTCATTCTTTCCAAACCATAGATATTAATGTTTTCCACCAATGATACACCGTATCCCTCAAAAGTGAAATAGCATACTTAAGACATCAATCAGGAGTACAAGACATTTCATCAAACACTCGTATTGTATTTTCAAACCAGAACTCAACTTTCTCAGCATTATCATCAGTAGTGGCACGAAACTCTTCAGCCCTATATTTTCTAATTTTATCAACCGAAGGTTTACTTAATTAGATTGGATCTATTACTTGTAGCACAATTGGGAGTTATTGATGAACAGGTAAGGGTGGAGGTTGTGGAGTAGCCGAATTAGTTCTAATATACTGAGTAAACTGCTCATTCATAATCTGGAAGAAGGCTTGCTTAGCCTCTCCCTCGTGGCTACTAGTAATTGGCCTAGAATCAGCCGGCGCTGCCCCTAGAGCAGGAGCGGGCGCATTACTTTTCGCATCATCAGCTACGGCTCGATCGGGATCCATTTACTATATGATAAACACATTTTAACTGTCAAGAATCATCACACTATCGCAGTTTATATATATATGGCATGTATAGCTAGACTATCAAGCGCTATGTTAGTCCTAGAATCGACTAAACTGTAACTCTGATACCAATAAAATGTAACACCCCTAACCCTCTGTCCCCGGAATAGGGTTGCGAGGCATTACCAGATAACACACGTCATTTACATACACTTAAGCATTCATAATCGAAATTCATTTAAAACATTCACAATGCCCTTTATAAGGCTCTCTACGAGACCTTAAAACATGTTTAGAATGGATTCGGGTCTAAACCGATAACATTCACAAACTTTGGGAAACTTAGAAAAATTTCAAAAAATATAAGGGTTACACACCCGTGTGAACAGGCCGTGTGCCTCACATTACAACCAGACATACCCGTGTCACAAGCCGTGTGAAAATAGGGCATACATATCGACTTGCACCACACATCCCAGGACATGCCCGTGTGCTATGGCCATGGGAAAATTAAGGAGGTTACTGAATTGGGTCACACGGCCGACCACACGCCCATATGCTAGCCCATGTGCCACACACGGCTACCAGACATGCCTGTTGTGTCTAGGCCGTACCAAAACTATAGGGTATACTGACTTTAAATCGTAAGGTACGCCAGAGGACACACGGCCGTGAAACATGACAGTGTGTCGTATACGGCTGAGACACACGCCTGTGTCTTTGCCTATATGGACAAAAATAGGCCATTTGTAAAGAAAAATTTCCACCCTAAACTTAAGCATACAAAGTAACCAAATTTGATACCGTTTCATCACATATATAGGCATTCAAAACATGCAATTTCATACTCATCTCATGACACATATTCACAACCATTTCCACTACTCAATTCCACAACTAAAACATACCATTTCACTATGCCAAAAACATAGAACATGTATAATAACTAAATACATTTATCCAACAACTTATTACCTATTTCATACTTCAACTGCCCATCTAAGCTTACCAATTTCATGTACTAATATCATACTAATCCATTTATCTAAAACAACATTAAGTCAAACTCAAAATTATATAAAAACCTTAACAAATCATACCATGATGGCCATTCACACAAGATCATATATATATCAAATATATCTTTTTTCCGTCACATAGTCTACACCAAAAACCACTTTCACAGTCTCAATCATATTCATGCCATATCACATGGCAAGAAATACACATAACACAAATCATAACATCACTAACCTATACATGCCATACATTAATATATATAACTTCAAATATACAAAAATATCGTTTGATAGTGTGATGATAATTCTTGACAGTCCTCGAACTCACAGTAGCTTCGATAATCTATAAAATAGTGAAAAACACACACAAAGTAAGCTTTCTAAAGCTTAGTAAGCCATATACAAATAAACTTAACACATAAGATAAACTTAAACCAATTCAATCCTAGCAAGATCATACAAATCACAATTTCATTTCATAAATTACATTTAGTTCACTTGTTCATTGTTCACTTTTATATAATCACATTTCATTCTCTTATAATTCATATGTCGTCATTTATAACATACTCACCTTTCATTCTTGAATAACATGTACATTTCATATGTACCTGAATCAGATATTCATTCACATATTAATTCCTTCCTCGATAATGCCCGTTGAACCATTCGAAATTGATAACGATACTCAGATAGCTCGAAAACTCATACAATGCCAACGTCCCAGATGAGGTCTTACATGTAATCAAATATCAATGCCAGTATCCCAGACAAGGTCTTACACAAAATCATATACGATGCCAATGTCCCAGACATGGTCTTACACATAAATCTCAAATCGATGCCAACGTCTTAGACATGGTCTTACACGAAATCCTATGTCATGACATATGTATTCTAACTATTCCTATGGTTCACATGGGACTTTTTGATGCTATTCAATCGATGTTTTCTCAATTTCATATATTCATCTTCCTTATCCATTCATTACATTTTGATATCATAAAAGCATGAATAAATCAATTTAAATACATTTATTTGCATAAGAACTTACCTCGTACAGAAACAAGCGGATTGAAACAACTAATCGATCACTTTCAACTTTTCCCGATCTAATTCTGATTTCTTTCGTTCTTGACCTATATGAATTCAAATTTAACTATTTAATCACACATTTCATTCAATTACATCCAAAAAAACACAAATGAGCATTTTTCACTTTACCCCCTAACATTTTACATTTTTACAATTTAGTCCCTATTTCAAAAATACACAAAATTCACAAAATTCATTAAGACCCACGCTTAGCTAAATTTCATAGGGACCTCTAGCAGCCCAAAACTTTCATTTATTTCACATTTTGACCCCTCAATTTGCAAATTTCACAATTTAATTCTTAATACACATTTTTACTCAAAATTACTTTACAAAACATATATACCAAGCACCAAGCTTTCATAATTCATCATCAAACATTATAAAAAGCATGAATTCATCAATGGCACCTTTCAAAATTATCAACACTTTTAGAAATTAGGGTACGGGCTAGCTAGAACTCAAAGCAACAATCACAGAAACATAGTAATCATCAAAAACTGAGCCAAAACCGTACCTTAATCAAGCTTCTAAGTTGTCGAACCCTAAAACACCATGGAAACTTTATTTTCTCCTTAATATCAGGCCAAGATGAAGAAAATAAAGATGGTTTGTCTTTTGTTTTATTTATCTTATATTTAATTACTAAATTACATAATTAACCTTAATAAATTAACTTATAAACTTTATATTACATGTCCATAAATGTCCATTATAACAATTAATGTTCTAATCTCAATAAAAGGACTTCTCATTATAAAAGCCATAGTAATTTAGCACTTTAACTTATAGTATGTAGCTTTTACATTTTACGTGATTTAGTCTTTTAGTCAAATTAACCAGTTAAACAATAAAATTATCATATGAAATTTTCATACATATATAATCACATACTGTAAACACCAAAAATAATATTAAAATAATTTTATGACCTCAGATTCGTGGTCCCGAAACTACTGTTTTGAGTAGGGTCTAAACAGGGCTATTACAATATTGACAACAATGCTGATTAGTTAGTCTTCATGTAACCAATGAAATTACACTTAAAGAACTCAACTAACAATTTCATCACTTGGTTTGGCTATTATGGGCTTAACATCTTGACATTGGTGATGTGTGTAATACTTGGGTTTGTGCAAGTGTACACAGTCGTTATCAAGTAATAAAGTAAGTAAAATAGTTATCGTCTCCACATGGACTATGTATGTTAATCAAGTAATTGTAAAATTAAAGTTAACAATTTAGGATAAAAATATTTTGAGTGATGATGATTAAGCTAAATTGAATTATCTAAATGCAGGATGATCCCTAATGCAATTTAATCTAAATACAAAGTATGAAATGAAATGTATGAGATGAGTTTAGTAGTAAAAACAAAAAAAATTCAACAATCAATAACATGAATATGCTAGGATAATTACACTATTCAACTTAGTTTATTTTTCTCATGCTTAACAATTTTCGGAAAACATTTCATGGAAACTCGATCTTTCATGAGTTTGGAAACCAAATTAAGTCTTTTCAGAATCTTTTACTTAGTGAAATATGCATTTTACTAACCATATTAAACTAAGCGTTTCTTAAACTTCATGTGAAGTAATAGGGATGGATTAGGTTTGTAATAATTTAATCATATAAACCTAAAAACTATGCAAGATAATAGAGCTTATCAAAGTTATTATGAACCTTTAATTTAATTGGATCAAGATCTAAATTAAGCATGCACTTTTGAATTATTCTGTCTATTAGTCGTCGTTTGGTTAGGATAGCTAATCTAATTCAAATGCATCCTATCTCGTATGAATGAAATACATACTTGAGTTTAATTGAAAACATGATCAACTGAGGCACAAACACTATAAACATGATTTAACAAACTTCATTGAATAAATGCAATCATCCTAACTCAACAGATTAAGCTACTATTGTTGATGATAAGATCATAAAACACATTGCAAACATTATTAAATCAAAATAACAAAGTAAAGGAAAAGTAAACTCTGTTCAAATCGGTAGTCTCGCGAACTCCAAACGAAGATGTTTTCCTCTGATCCTCATCTTGCTCCTTTGCTAATGGATTCTCAAGGTGGCTGGCAAAGAGACAACCTTATTACAGTTTTCTTGGCTAAAGTTCTAGGCGTGGAAAGAAAGAAGAAAATAAGAGAGTGAGAAAATGAATGGATGAGTAATGAATGAAGGAATGATGGATGATTTTTTTTATTAAGGGATTAATGAAAATGTGAGAGGAGTGTGGTATTTATACTTGAGGTTGGTAGCTGAATTTACTAAAAATAGCATTAAAGATCCCTTGGTTCTCTCCCATTAATCGCCGGCCATAACAAGTGGAAATGAGGGTGAGTTGGTTGCTTGATTTAAGCATGGAATCATGCTAAATTTAGCCAAGGGGTGGACTATTTCTTGAGAAATCTTCATATGCTATTTTTTAATAATTTTCAAAGTGTAGGGACCTCCAAATAATTGTCCCAAAGTTGATTTTTGGGTAACCACAGGCTTGTGCCAAATTTGGGCTTGACTCCCCCTTGTTGAACGGTTTCATAACCCAATAAATAACTAGACATGTCCACCTTATAACATCACTTTAACTGGGTTAAATTAACATCCTTATCACCCAATTTTCCATGGTTTTTTCATCCAAGTAGGGTGGATTCATTCATGTCCATGTCTAGGCAAGAATTGTACTGAGCTCCATATTGTATAACCTTATGGTCCCACTACATTATTAAAACATATCACATTAATAAATAACATGAAAATGATTTATTTTATGCAAAAAATTCATATAATAAAGCACAAACTTGCATATTTCATAAATTCATGTCCATGATTGAGATTTAAGCAAAATTCACTAAATTAATTAACAATTACTCGAGATTAATATTGAAGTAAAAAGGTGGTAAAAACAACTAGAAAAACCTTATACAATTTAGAGTTTATACACCCCAAAACTTAATCCATTGCTCATCCTGAGTAATGTTTCATGTAAAGAAAAACTTTTTCTAAGACAATTTTTTCAACAATTTTAAATAGAATCAATCTTTGCAAATAATCATGCATCAACAACATCATGCTCACAAATTCTTTTTATTGGTAAGTAGCTCGAATGCAAACATTATTTCAAAATTTTATTCTAAGTGCAAAAAAATGCTACCATAAGTTATAGAGTGCATACTTTTCAAGATCATACATAATGTTCAACATTTGATCAAAGTTTCCTTATCAATCAAACAAAGCAATCACAAGGTCTAATTAATGGTCCTCATATGTTGAACTTAGCACTTGCTCTCCACTAATGTAGTTGGCATAATCATCCAAATCAATAGGTCTTTTATAAGGTTGTAATGGGGCTAGGCTTAAGGTAAGGATAAAGAAAAGTGAATTTTACCTTCAGTAATCTTAACCCTATCTTTTCCTTGGATTAATTCGAGGTACATCCTTCCGGCTAATGAGCTTTTACCCCCCAAACTTAATTTTGAAACATATGCCTAATATTTCTCAATACTTTGAGTATTTATTTTACTCTTTTTACTTGACATTTGAATAGAGCTTTTTTTTAAAAAAAATACAAAGAATATGTACATCTTTTTTTATCTTTGCTCACCAAGACAAGTATATTTAAGATAGGTGCAAAAATAAGATAAAATTTAAAAAGATGGTAGAATGGCTTGTGATGTAGGTAAATAACAATAAAATAGGCTTCAAGGCTCAAATTAAGGTTTCAACGGTCAAATTTATATAGGGTAGGCTTGAAAGGCTCAAACGATCTAAAGAAAATGTGCTTAAATCATGTTTAGATTCTTATGCCTTCTAGGATTTTGCCTCAAGAAAGCTACTAAGTCAATTCTAAGAACATAAATCTTCATGCATGTTTATTTCAAAAGAAGTTTAATTTTCATGGTAACAGGATATATAAGACTTAAGAATACACAAGCATTCATAACTCAAGATAACATAAAAAAAAACTCAAATAAAATTAGAAATCATGCTTGTATTTAGACTAACTTATGAATAAAAATTCATTTTGAACATTCATTTATTTCACCATACTTCTATGAAAAGATTGAAACATACTTTAAAATTTTAAAATTTATGCAAATATTACCTTACGCCCCTTTAAAAAGAAGCAATGTTCTCATTGCAAAAACAAAGTAAAGAATGAGAACTGAACACCAGGTAGGATAGCAAGAATGAGAGGTGAGTCATGGAGGCTGCTTAAGTACCAAGTCTCTCTAAGCAATCCAATCCTAGACATGTCCATTCCTATTACCACATGACTTCTCTTTTTTTCTATTGAGCTTATTTCATTTATGCTTGCAATATCTTATTTATTATACGAAAGCAAAATACTAGAAATAAATGCCTAAAAATAAATACTAAGGATAAGAAATTCCCTCTTTTTTATTTGTGTTATCCTCCATGTCTTTTTCCTTTTCCCTCCTTTGTCACACTCAGTCCACAATCTCCTCTTACCATGTCTCAAAGATATGATCTGGGAGCTCAGTAACAAAAGTGCTAGAGATATTCTTTAAAGTATTTCCTAAGGTATCATCCCTAACTTTTGCATATCTCCAGTAAGCTTATTGTTGGTTATACATGAATTTCCACATATCCATCACTATTGAAAATTCCTAATTCTTCATAGTGTTTGAGGAAGTAGGAATATTAGGATTAAAACTTGGCTCCACTAGTTTTGCAACATTTGCCTCCACCCTCAGTTCAAGGTTGTTTGGTTCCTCTTCAGTTTTTGCTTCTTCTGTCTCATCAACTAAGTTAGCTGCCGATTTAGATTTGGTTGATGACCCATTTGATTCTGGTTCATTCGGTTCATTTATTTCAACTTGGTTAATAGTCGAACATTCCCTACTAACCTCTTAAGGTCATGCCTCGTTATGCAACCTTAAGCATAATGGTTCTTCAGGTTTGCTTTTGATCTTACTTGTGTGACAGCCCTAAAGTGACCCTATTCGGGAAGTGGTTTAGGGACCACAAAACTGAGTCATAAAAATAATTAACCGTCATATTTGATGCTTATTATATGTATATATGCATGTGTGAAAATTTCATATTTGAATTTTGTTAATTGTAAGTGAATTTTATTAAATAGGACTTATGTGAGAAAATTTAGAAATGTGCTAGACAAATGTAAAGTGGCCTATTAATGCATGTTATAAAAATGATGGGGTTGCATGTCAAATTACCCAAAATTTGAGCTAGTGGCCGGCCATGCTATGGGTTAAAATGTATTATAAACAATTTTATGTTAGTGTTTTATGTTAGGAACAATAAAATAAAGAACATGGGTAATAAAATAATAGTGGCTAGTAGGAGGAGAAACAAAAAATTAGCTAGGTTGCTCCTCCATTGCCGTGAATTGAAGGAAGAAAACAAAGAAAAAAAATGTGTTCATCTTTTAACATCCTTGGCCGAAAATGCTAAGAAGAAGGGGGAAGGGGAAGCAAATATTCGGCCACTCCTTCTAGTCTTGAATAAGGTATGTAATTCATGGTAGCTTTTGGAATTGTTGAATGTATTAAGCTAGTTACTAAGTCCCTTAGTTAGCCCATGTCCAAATTTTGGATCTTGTTGGTAGCATGAGTAATCGGTCATGAGATGATGTTCAAGAAATGGTTGTTGTTCATGTTATTTGGATGAGTAATGTATGTGTTTTGAATTGATGGAATGGAGAGGATGCTTTAATTGTGTTATGAACAATTAAATGTTAAATTAAGGTTTGCTAAGCTAGCTATTGAGGTGAAGTGCAAATGTTAGTATTTGATTACTAGTGTATATATGTGTATTAGCCGAGTTTTGAACTTGAAACAAAATGGTATTTAGTCAATACAAGTAACCATATTTGTAGAATGTATTAAGTATATAATCGGCCTCAACTTAGACATGCATATTCGACCACATGAATGAATACATAGGTTGATGTTGTACGTTCGGCTATAGGTAAGCATATTGATAGCTTTATCTTGACTTAGAAAATCGGCTAAAGGAGAATATTGGCTAATATGTTGAATTTGATTCATGATTTCATACATATATGACTCTAATGCCTAATATATATGGGCTAAGTACCTTGAATTTCTCTTTGATGTTCAAAATGATTAAATCAATTTATTTGTTAAATTAAGCTCAAGAGCAAAGGGGAACTAAATCCGATAAAGGAAAGGAAAAGGTGATCGAATAGCCGTTGAAATCGTTCGACAACATCCGAGGTAAGTTTTCGAGTAATGGAACTTAGATTATGATTCGATTAGGTCAAGACATATAAGCATGACAAATAAACGGTGATATAATGATTCTACTTGAATTATATATTGAGGTGATCAGTTTATACCTATGACGGGTAGCCGAATGTGTATAGAGATCATGTTATAAAGCCAATCAAAATCATGCTCTTTGTATGTGGCTATTGAGCCGAAATTGGTAAGTGTGATAAGTGTCTTGTGTTTGAGCTTTAGTAATGAAAATGAAATATGGATGTGTCATGATTTATTGATATATGTGCATGGTTATTCGAATGATATCCGGGCTAAGTCCCGAAGGCTTTTGTGCGAGTTGCTATATCTGGGCTAAGACCCGAAGGCATCTGTGCTGGCGACTATATCCGGGCTAAGTCCCGAAGGCATTTATGCTAGTGACCATATCCGGGCTAAGACCCGAAGGCATTTGTGCGAGTGGTTATATCCGGCTAAATCCCAAAGATACTTGGGTTTGGAATTGAGCGATCTTGCTGTAATAATTTCAATTAATACGCTCATAACATCCAAACGATAAGGTATGTTTCGTATATGCATCGGAAAAGTCGATTCGTTTTAAATAGTATTCGTTCAATTGATTAACAAACTTTCGGCCTTTAGTTAGGTTTGATACCTTGTGTATGAATATATTGATTGAAGCGTGAAGTAAGTATGATTATGAGAATGTGCATATATGAAGTTATTCATTTAGCCATATGAATGTTATACCTTAGCCGAACTAATTTCATTATTCAAAACTTACTAAGCATTAAATGCTTATTCCGTTTCTTTGATTCTCTGTTTTATAGATTTTGGTTCGTCAGCTATCAGACTCGGGATTGTCGAAGTCGAAGTCGTCCACACTATCAAAGCCCTTTTGGTACTCTTTTAGTTGAACTCTGAAAATGGCATGTATAGGACCGCCCTTTTGTTGTTGGTCATGTACCTTGTGGTATTGTATAAATTTGGATAGACATGCGAAAATGGCTTATATATCTTGAGCAAAGCATTATAATCATTTTGTATATTGTTCGTTGAGTGGTATGGAAATACTTGGTAACGATTAGCCATTGGAATGGTTAATCACGATCATTTTAGTGCTATGTACGACAAATGGCTAGTTGATCCATGGAAAATCATGAAATAGGTATAGTCTACCTAAAAAAAACAGATGCTGACAGCAGCAGTGATGTGAATTTGAAAAATCACTAAAAATAGTAGGAATGAAATTAAATAGAAAATAAATTATGTAATCGAACCTTGATGAGTCTATTTTCATATGGAAGAAACGAAATGATCATATGAGCCGTATTTTAAGGGATGTTTAAGTTTTCGTGAAACAGGGCCAGAGCGATTTCTGGATCCCCTGTTCTGACTTTGGAAATTCACTATAAATTAACCAGAGATAATTAGAAGTCATGACCTATATTTACAGATTCCTTTTCGAGTCTAGTTTCTTTAGAAACAAACGGCATAAGTATTGAAGCCCTGTACAGGAAGATATCTAAGTCGTAATGCATGAAGGTCAGAGTAGTCAAACCCTGTAACAGGGGAGACTTTAACTAATAAACTGTACTAATTGGCCTGACCAAAAATTCTAGAAAAAAACTTGTAGATGGATATATGAGTCTAGTTTCATGGAAAATTTACGGAATCAGTTTTCTAGTTTTGGAACTCGAGATATGATTTTTAAGGTGACAGTGACGCAGTTAGCCAGCTTGTCTGGAAATGGTAAAATGAACTGTATAAATAAGTGAATTAAGTCCGTTAACACCTCGTGTCCGACTCCGGCAACGGTCTCGGGTACGGGGTGTTACAACTTGTGCTCTCAAGCAAAGTAAAGTAATCAATGATGGAAAGTAGACACTTTCTGCCTTTTTTCTAGCACAGTCTTGGATCTCCTTGAGAATAATTATCCCAACATTGATAGACCTTTCTGTCATAATTGCATACAACAAAAGCATTCATTCTATTGAGATGGTGGAATTATGAGAGATAAGCTTGAAGTTATATAGAATAAAATAGAACCATACCCTAGTCACTGGATTTAAATATTCTCTTAGACAAGAATGACTACCGTACTTTCTTATAATCCATTGGAATCCTGGATTTGTAACCATATTAAGAACTTGTTGGAGAAAATCCTAGTTGATATTCATCATCATGGCAGAGTACTCATTAGCATCTGGCGTGGTCAAGTTGGCATAGAACTCTCGCACTAAATCTTCATCAGGCATTGAATGTGCATCACTAAATTGTTCCCAATTTCAAGCACTAATTGTCTTTCGAATTGACAATGGCATAACCATCTTGTCATTGCTTTCCAAATTGAAACCTTTTTCCAGCATCATGGGTTCATTCTTGAAGATCGAATCAAATGTTTCCCTTACTTCCTCGTCTTGAATCACAATTGGATTTTTGGTAAAAGTCTTGGAAGATCTAGTTCTTTTGTGAGACATGGTATTTTTCCCGAAAAATAGGTGGAATTTTGGAAAAAAAGAAGGGAAAAGAAATCAACAATGTGTGTGGTCGAGGTTTGCGGCGGCGATGGATTTGCAATGGAAATCATGAGCTTGCGATAGTGACAAGGTTGCTCTAGCAATGTTATTTCTCCGTCGATATGAGGGACTTGCGGCAAGGGAAGAAAATTGGGGAAAATTTTTGGGATTTGAGGCTAACGGCGAAGAGGAATGGAATGGGTGGCTAGGGTTCATGCTAGTTGCTTGAATGGTTGTGAAAAATATGGTGGTATGAAGAGGTTTATATCGTGATGGATTAGGGAAAATTTGTAGCAAAAATTTAGTTACAAGCAATTACTTAGGCAGCAAGGTAAGGAGGGAAGGGAAAATGGTGACAAAATTAGGGTTTCTAGGACCCCATGGATGGCAATGAATGGGTAAATTTCTCTTCTTCATAGTTTTGGGCCTCAAGCCCAATTGCAATTATTTTGCTAAACTAAAAAAATTAAGTTGAACTAAAAAACAACTAATTAGTACTTAGGCCAAGTTGACCCTCTTATTAAATATAAAAAAATAAAATAAAAATTGCAAAACTAAATTTAAAATTTAAACTTTTGGATTACTTAGAAAATTCCATCTCAAAAAATTACATCAAATTAATATCCCAAAAAAGGTTGGAGGGGTCACAAATGGTCCCATTTAAGTTCCAATCTCATTAGACAGTTTTAATTAATGTATTAATTTAAGAAAAAATTTCTAAGTATGCAATTTATTAAAAATAGAAACATAAAAACTAAGGGTATATTAAATTGAATGAGATTTCAACTTACTCAACTTCACCATCTCAATAATGATTGAGACGTTGACCATTAACTTTAAATGTACCTCTCTTGTTGTTGTAAAATTCTACCGCTCCATATGGGTAAAGTTTATAGATGGTATAAGGTCCTCATTGGGATTTGAGCTTTCCTAGAAACAACCTTAGCCTCAAATTAAAAAACTATACCTTTTGTCCTTCTTTTAATTCACGAGGTTGTATACGGTTGTCATGCCATCTCTTAGTCTTTTCTTTATACATCTTGGCATTCTCGTATGAAAATAACCTCTACTCCTCTAACTCATCAAGTTGTAACATCCTTCTCTCACCGGCTTGCTTAAGATCCAAATTTCATTGCTTTAAAGCCCAGTGAGCTTTATTCTCCAACTCAAGCGGTAAATGACACGCCTTTCCAAAGACTAACCGATAAGGAGTCATTCCTAACTGTGTCTTAAAAGTAGTTTGATAGGCCCATAGAGCATCATCAAGCCTTTGAGAATAATCTTTTCTATTAGGTCGCACCACCTTCTCGAGGATACTTTTGATCTCATGGTTTACCCATTCAACTTGTCCATTTGACTGTGGATGACAGGCAGTGGTAATTTTGTGTTTCACATAATAGTTTGCAAGCAACCACTTAAGCCATTTTTTTACAGAGTGAGATCCTTCATCACTAATTATAGTTACAGGAGTTTCAAATAGTGTAAACACATGCTTATGTAGGAATCGCATGACTACCTTAGCTTCATTCTTTGGGTAGCCTTAGCTTCAATCCACTTGGATAAGTAATCCACAACTACCAAGATATACTTGTTATCATAAGAAGAAGGAAACAAGCCTAGAAAGTTAATGCCCCACACATCAAATAACTTTACCTTTAAAATGTTCATCAAGGGCATCTCATTCCTTCTTAATATGTTTCCAGTCCTTTGGCATCTATCACAAATTTTCACATATGCATACGCATCCTTGAACACTATAGGCCAAAAGAATCCAGCTTGTAAGATCACTACTATAGTTTGGGAACCACCAAAGTGTCCCCTATTTGGATATAAATGGCTGTGGTAAAGGATCTTTTCAATTTCATTTCCGGCTATACACTTACTGATTATGTTATCTGTAGATTGTCTAAACAAAAACTATGCTGCCAGAAATAATACTGACTATCGTGAAGGAAATTTTTCCTTTGTTGGTATGTCATTTCTCGAGGAAAAATTCAACATGCTAAATAATTCGCATAATCAGCAAACCAAGGTATTTTATGAATTCGACTTACCTCAAAAATATGCTCATCTGGAAAATTCTCATTTAATGGAACAAATGAATGAGTTACCTTGTTTTATTCCAATCTCGATAGATGATCGACTACTTTATTCTCAACACCTTTTCTGTCTTGGATTTCAAGGTCAAATTCTTGGAGTAAAAGTATCCATTGAATTAGCCTCGGTTTAGCATCTTTCTTCATAAGCAAGTAATTAATGGCCACATGATGTGTAAAAACTGTAACTTAGGCACCTGTAAGATCTGAATGAAGCTTGTCTAAAGCAAGAATTTAATGGCCGTGTTGTAACACCCCTTACTCGTATCTGACGCTGGAACAGAGTACGAGGCGTTACCTAACTTAAACACATGCAAACATACATTTTTGAGTCATAAAATTTCGTTCAATTTTAAAACTTTTAAAAATTTTCCTTAAAGTCCCTAATATGGGCCTATGAAGCCCAAAACATACTTTGAAAACGGTTCAGGACTAAGTCGAGCACTTTAGAAAAACTTTAGAAAATATCATTGAAAACAGGGGCACACGCTTGTGTGGAAAAGTGACACGTCCGTATGTCCTCTTAACATGGCCATGTTGACGAACCGTGATAATACTATAAAACGACATATTTCTATGTGCTAATTGCATGTTTATTTTGAGTATGATCCTACTAATTTGGGCTACTTATGGTCTTTTCTCTTTTAGGGACTAAATTGAAGGCAAAAGTAAATTTAAGGGAGAAAAGCGTGAAATTAAAGATGAATTGGGCCAATATGCGAAGTAGGAGAAAAGGTGGTGCCGAAAATGCAAACATGGAAGACCCAAGGACAAATATGAAAAAGAAGAGATTTTATAGCACAAGACTCTATTATAATTTCAATTATATTAGGATAATTATTAAGGATTTTTATTTAGATTTAGGATTTATTTTCATTTATCTTTAATTATCTTTATTTATTTGTATTTATCTTTTAGGATTTAATTAGGAATAGACTAGGTTTTCTAGTACTATAAATAGAGGATGGAGTGACATATATTGGACATCTCTTTTTTTCTGAAAAACACTCCCTCTCCCCAAAACTCTGTCTTTTGTTCTCTCCATATTTTCTTCAATAAAAATCTCATTTCTATTATATTTATTTCTTTCCCAAAAATCATGAGCCACTAAACCAATCTAGCCAAAGGTTGCCAAAATTCTCCAAAAAAGTTCATGAGGCTTAGAATCCACGTTTAGCCTTCTCAATAGGGTATTCATCGCTTCTCCGCATTACGGGGCTGACGCTTCCATCCATGTCCCTTAATAGGTGATCTTTTCAACTTGTGTAAGGAACGGTAGCTTTGTACATTTTCGGAGGGTTGCACAGTCGGTTTGTTGAATTTCTGCATCAGAGGTTGGCGAATCCAAGAGACAAAATGGCATGATATTCACCATTGGGAAGTGATGATCTAGCAGAAGATAGTCCCACAAAAGTGATTATTGGCTAGAGTCTGGTTCTGCCAAATCTTAAGTCTAAATTCTTGGAACTAGTGGTCGTAGGCATCCTCTTCCACTATAACTGGCTTATCCTGCTCGAGAAAGATTACTGAAAAGCCAAGGATTGAACCCCAGGCGGATCGAGACAACCGGAGGCTGGAATCTCGCCACATAAGAAACTCTCTTTTCAAGCTCTATTTATTTTTATATTCTCCATTTTAATTTTCACAATTTATTTAATTTCGCAATTCGACTTTAAATTCTATTTTTATTTTATTTAGAAATTCTTAATTTTGTTTTTTTTTTGAGGAATGCAAGTTTTCTTGGCCAAGAAATTGTCTAGGATTTCAAGAAACAAGCATTTGTACAATCCGGTCCTTGAGGATTCGACCCTACTTCCCATTTACTGTTATTTTTACTATTTTACAGGGAATAGGTTATTTTTGGTGCTCTCAACGACGCATCAGACCGTGTAGCTCACACTACCTGATCATATTGCGACACCCCCGTGTCTCTAGCCCATGTGGATTTATTTTTCTTTTCAAACCTACCAGGATTTTCACATTCATGAAAGTTAACATCATATGCATATAACATTAACAAATATTAGCCACTATCCATGGCCTTATACAAAATGATTATCAAATAACATAGGCTCACATTTAGCAAATTCAGCTATGACACTTAACAACATAATTAAATCTCCTATACATGCCTTAACTCAATTACTTGAATTCAACAATACCCGAAGTGATAGCTTGATAATGTGATGGTATCTCCGGCGTTCTCCAACCCGAGCTAGCCTGAGGACATTATAAGCATGGAAAATAAATAGAGTAAGCTATATAGCTTAGTAAGTTGGCATATAAATAATAAGAAATTTATTTACATACTTTTAACAATTCTCATAATAAGTTCTCAAGAAAATACAATCATAATTGCAACAAGTTCCACTACTTACTTATGAGCATATGAAGCTGTCTACACAAGTCGTAGTCACTAAATTATTTATGTCTTGAGCTAAAGAACTCAAAATTAGTTCTGCTAATTTTTCCTGAAACTAGACTCACATATCTCCTTACCATAAAATTTCCAGAATTTTTGGTTTAGCCAAAAGTACAATTTATTCCTTAAATTCATCCTTGTTCTGCTATCTGACAGTTTCGACCATTTTTCACTTAAAATTAATTATCTCCTAATACAAGATTTTGATAATTTTTTTGTTTTATTTATCTTGAAAATAGACTCATTAATAATTTTAAACATATAAATTATAACCCATAATTAGTTTTATACAATTTTTAACTATTTTTCAAAGTCAAAATAGAGGATTCTAAAATCATTCTAACCTTGTCTCACAAAAATTAAAATATCTCATAATATGAAATTCTTTTGCTTACATCATTTCTTCTTATGTAAAACTAGACTCAATAATATTTAATTTCATATCTTATTCAACCTCTAATTCAATTCACACAATTTTTTGTGATTTTTCAAAGTTATATAACTGCTGCTGTCCAAAACTACTTTATTGCTAATTTTACTCTTTCATGATTTCTTTGTATTAACTTTCATTTAGACACACATAATACCAAAGCATATCCATAGCTAGCCATTCCAATAGCTAGTCATTATCAAATATTTACATGCCATTCACTGGCCAATTTAACCTATACATCAACAACAAAGACTTAAACATATCATGTCTCAATTTAATTTGGTCTAAAAGCCTCCCTCATGATCATAAATCAACTTTACCACATAGTTATGCATCATAAGTATAGACCTACAATTACAAGGTCATCACAAGATCATTCTCATAGATATGATTTACTCATTTACATTCTTACCACACGTTCAATAATCGCAAAGTGTTCACAAGGACATTCCCATAGAAATCATGAACTTACAATGTCATGAAGTCAATGTTTGTAAACTTTAAGTGCATACCTGTACCAATTCATAACATAATAATAACATTTCACATCTTTGGCATAAACTTTAAATTACTCATTGAACCACTTGGAATACTAAAGGATATCCAATAAGCCTCACACAATAGGGTAAAATGCCTATGCCATGTCCCAGACATGGTCTTACACTAGCACTCGTCTCAATGTCGATGCCATGTCCTAGACATTGACTTACATTGGCTCTCATAATGTGGCCGATACAATGTCCCAGACATGGTCTTACACTAGCTCTCGTAATGTGGCCGATGCCATGTCCCAAACATGATCTTACACTAGCACACATATCAACTCCGATGCCATGTCCCAGACATGGTCTTACACTGGCTCTCATAATGTGGTCGATGCCATGTCCTAGACATGGTCTTACACTAGCACACATATCACATGTTCGCATATTGCCATGGTCCAACCGTGGTCTTTTCTGTAGTCTCGTACTCAAGCATTCACATTTCATTTTAATAATATAGCATTTATCACAATTATATCAATTTAACATTTATACATATATAATGTAATACTTATTTAAACATACGAACTTACTTCGATAGCACAACTGGTGAAAAGGACTAATTTGTCATACTTTTTGTTTTTCCCCCGTTTTAAGTCTGAATCTCGACTTCCTTGATCTATAACAACACATTTAATTTATTTACTCATCATGCTACTCAAATTAGCCTAATTTTACATTTTTGGTAAAATTACTTTTTACCCCTAAACTTTTTTATATTTACGCTTTTTCCCCTAGGCTCGTAAAATAAAATTCATTCAATTTCCTTGCTACCCATGCATATTTGAACCTTTTTCATACTTATAACAGCCCACATTTTCCATTAAAATAGATTTTTAACACGTATTTCATGACTTTCACAAATAGGTCCTTTTGGATGTTTCCACCGAAAATCACTTAGTAAAAGTCATTTATTTAACAACAAGGATGCATTTTCCATCATAAAGTATCAAAATAAACATATATTCATCTATGGAAAAATTTACAAACTTTAACAGTTTTGAAAACGAAGGTACGAGATAGCTGAATTGAGTTACCACGACTCCAAAAACATAGAAATAATTAAAAACAAGACAATAACCGTACCTCGATGAGCCATAGAAGCTTGGCTGAATGTTTGCTCATCCATGGCTGCCCATTTTCTTCATAAACGGTTGAAGAAGAAAGAAAAAAAGATGATAGCTTTTAAAATTTTGTCTTATTATGCCTTTATTAACTTAATGACCAATATGCCCTTTTCTTTTCAAACAAATTTCAAAAATACCAAAAAAAATCCTCCACTAACTTATTAATGGGCTAATTATCACATAAGGACTTCTTCTAAAAATTCTATAGCTATTTAATACCTCTAGATTCTAAAACTCAAATTTTGCACTTTTTACGATTTAGTCCCCTTTTTTTCGAAATTAAGCATGCAACTGCTAAAATTAATTCACCAAAATTTTCAAATATCTATAAAATCATGCTATAACACACAAAATAATATCAAAAATAATTTCTTCGACCTCAGATTTGTGGTTTCGAAACCACTATTCTGACTAACCCCAAAATCGGGATGTTACACATGTCGCCTGGCCGTTTATCACACACGACTGAGTCACACGACTCGTGTCTCAGGCCGTCTAGATATGAAATTGGCCAAATTTAGGCCATTTCTAACACCAACTCATGCAACCACCTAAAAGCAGTTTGAACACATGATCAATGCATCAAAACATGACCAAAACCAACATGAAATGACCAATTCAATAGTCCAAGATCTTTCAACCAATATGCCGTACAAGGCACCTCAAATGTAAACATACAAATTTACCTAAACATTTATATATACACTTGACCACATTTCATTCATAAACGTCCTCTTCATTTCCATCTCAAAACATACCATATCTTGACCTATACTATTTCAACATAAACCTATCATTTGAGCCATACCATTCATGCCTCACAAGCACTAAAATGCCACAATTCTACCATCATCAAAATGGTACCAGAACAACCAACTTATACATACCAAAATCAACATCTAAGCATTCAAGTAAACATCAAACACAAGTCCACCTATACATGCAATTATAACCTTGGCAAAAACATAAAAAACTACAATATATTCGCTGGATAGTGTGATAGATCTCCGATGAGCTTCCAAACTGATAGAGCTTCTAATTATCTTTAAAACATAGGAAAGAAAACTACGTAAGCACATAATGCTTAATAAGTTCATAAAACAAGAACATAACTTACCATTTTAGATACATTTCTCGGAGGTTTCCAGTCTACCACAGCTGAAATTTTACTCGAATCAACTCTAATGCCATCGGCTGATACAACATGTCCCAAAAATATGACTTCTTGAAGTCAGAACTCACATTTTCTGAACTTAGTGAACAATTGTTTTTTGCGTAAGGTTTGCAATTCTCAAATGCTAGGCATGCTCTGCCTCATCTTGCGAATAGATCAGAATGTCATCAATGAATACAACAATAAATCTATCCAAAAACAATCTAAATATTCTGTTCATCAAGCCCATAAACACAGTAGGTGCATTAGTCAAACCAAATGGCATCACAACAAACTCATAATGTCCGTACTTGGTTCTGAACACAGTTTTTGGAATATCCGAGTCTTTAAACCATAATAGATAATAACCAAAACAAAGATCAATCTTTAGGAATACTGTCGCACATTTCAACTAGTCAGACAGATCATCCATACGTGGCAAAGGTGTAAACGAAAAAATATATAGGAATTTTCCTATATCGTTTATCATTTTTTTACTTAAAATTGTTGTTAAAACTAAGTAATTATTTAATAAATTAATGAAATATGTGAAAATATGAAATTAGGACATAAAAATTATTAAAATGTGATTTTATGCTTTATTATATAGTTTCCATGCAATAAATGCCTTCTTTTATATTAATTTGAATAAATTATATTTTTTAAGACATAAAGTGGGCCATGCATGATTAAATTAAATAAGGAAATATAAAATTATATTTAATAATTCATTTTAAAATATTTCATTAATAATTTGGGTTTTAAATTAATTAATTAAATTGAATAAATTTTATTCTTTGGTCCTCTAACTTGTTGATTTATTCTGGACAGGTCTGATAGCTTTGCTGGATTACAAAACTGTCCAAATTGGGGACCAAGTCAACCCAAAATTCAGTTGCATATGGCTGTCCATAAACCAATTTTTGGTTTAATTGCACAAGGTCCTTGAAGAGTTAAAGAAATTAAAGATTTACCTGAAGATTTGCACTTGACCGAGTCTCAGTCCTAAGTTGTTGTGGCACTCAAATTGACCAAAAATCAAGCAAAAATCAGCTCAACTTCCTCAATTTATGGCCGGCCACCCATGGAGGATGCTTCAAAAGATGAAAACCCCTATTTTTAATAAACTATCCCCCTCTCCTCACCTATAAATAAGACCTCATTCTCACATTTCTACTCATCCCTCATCATTCATCACTCATCACTCATCATCCTCTCCTCTCTAAATTCTCTTAGCATTCTTCTTTTCTCCCCACGCCTATCATCATCTTTTCATAAAAATTTTAGCATTTGAGCCTCTTAAAAAACTCTTGGTTGGCCACCTTGGAGAGCCACCAGCAAAGGAGCAAAGCAAAGGAACGAAGAAGCCTCGTCAGTCAGAGTCTTGGGTGACAGCCACTCTGAATTGGGTTTAATCTTTCTTTTCTTTAATTTAATTTAAAGATGTTTGCTATGTGTTCTTTATTCTTGTTTACAACAATGTTAGTTTAATTTTATTTAAGCCAGGATGATTGCTTTGATTAAATAATATTTATTAGATTCATGCTTATTGTAACGCCCTGAATTTGGGCCTAGAAGTATTAGGTCTTGAGCATGGGAACAGTTAGGAGGTTGTTTATAAATATTTAGTTGTGCAAGAAAGTGACACAAGGGTGTATCTGCTTCAGTGGTTAAGTGTTCTGGGAGTTTTTGGGAAGTCTTAGGTTCAAGCCTGGGCAAGTGCAAAAAGTTTTGTTTTTAATGGATAAAACCCTTGTCTCTAGTCAGTAGGCTTTTAAATAAATGTGGGTATTTTATGACAAAAAGGCTTGCTGGTCTAGTGGATAGAGGCGTATGGAGTGTTCCAAGAGGTCTGAGGTTTGAATCCTTGCATGCGCAAAGGGATTAAAACTTTGCAGTGCTGGACAGCTAAAGTTTGTGTTTCATTAAAAATCTGAATAGTGGGAAGGTTGGAGTGATTTTAGGAGGAAATATGGGATGTGGATAGAGGAGTGATCGGTTGAGGGATTTGAAGAGGGTTTTGAAGAGAGATTTTAGGAGAAAATTGTGGAAAGTTGAAGTGAGAGCAAGTAGTGTGCCGATTTGGGTTTGTGGGCATTAAAGAAGTTTGGCTAAGGTGGGTTTCCTCTCTAACTTTCGGTTTCTGATTGCTCTGGATGTTTTCTTTCTGTCTGGTGGCCGAATACTGTTGGGGCTCCTTTTGGGTATCTTGCTGATTTGCATATTCGATTTTTACAGTTACTTCTTTCTTCTTGTGAGTGATTTCCTGCTCTCCTTGGTCGAACCCTTACTCATTTCCCTCTTAACACTTTTGGGATTTGACAAGTTCTTCTCTCGGTTTCCTACTGACCAACTACTCCATCTTCTTCCTCCCTCATTTGGTTTGTTGTTTGACCGAATGTTTCTCTTCCCTTCTTTGCTCTTTTTTCCTTTCCAATCATTTCCCTGGTCATCTCTTCTCTTTTTCTTTACTTACCAAATGCACTTTTCTTTTCTCCTCTCTTTCTCAACACTCTCTTCTTGTTATCCATTCATCTTAGTAACTTGACTGTTTATTGCATCTCTCCTCTCTCTTTGCTCTCTGTCAATTTTTGGGGTAATTGCATGTGCTCGATTTTGTGCTTGGTTGTATCTGAGGGCTTGGGTGATCACCCTTTCTCAACTGGTAAGGTGAAAAGGGCTTCGGTTGATTTAGTCAAGGTAAGGCGTATCAATTGAATGTTTTAGTGTATTAGTATAGTGTTATTTGATACTGGTTGATTAAGTGTTTATCTATGTTCGATTGGTGCATAGGAACTTTCGAAGGAGAAGGAAAATGTCCTTAGTTGGCATAGAGTGGATGGATCTCTCCTCGTGGCTGGTTCGAAGGTATGTTGTTCTATGAGTTTAACGATTGGGATAATAGTGTATATGCGATTGGGTATTGGATTAAGTGTTTAACTGAAGACTTTTGTTTAAGTGTAGGATTCAAAAGTGCGGGCATTCTCTTCTCTCGGCAAATAGAAGTAAGGTGTGTGTGACAACACTGCCAAAATCGTAAATCAGCAAAAGCCGAAATAAGTGACTGTTGACACTACACGAGTGGGCGCTCACTGGGGTGGTAAACTGAACGCCTAAACATGGGCGTAAGATCGTTAAGGCTGGCCGTGAACGATCACATGGCCTAAGGCCAAATTGGGCCAAAATGGGCCGTGTGGGCCCATGGGCATGTAGGCCCCACACAGGTAAACCACACGAACATGTGGAGAACATTGGGCCAGGTTGTGTAATCCACATGGCCAAGGCCATTTCTAGGCTATGTGGGCCAAACGAGCCTGTTGTCCCACATGGGTCCGCATATGGGCTTTAGGCCCATTTGTACTGTTTGACTGTTAAGATTGCACGAGCCGCCCGAGACGATTGTGGACCTATTATTAGGTCGGTAAGTGTGTTTGGACCCCTAATTAATTAAATGACTGTTTTTCCCTATATATGGTAAAATAACTATTTTGCCATTATGTGGTAAAATGATTATTTTGTCCTTATGTGGTAAAATGACTGTTTTGCCCTTATGTGGTAAAATGACTGTTTTGCCCTTATGTGGTAAGATGACTGTTTTGCCCCTATGTACAGTATATATATGTGTAAATGTATGACCGTATTTTAGCATATTATTTAAACTGTA
The DNA here is from genome assembly GCF_007990345.1 of Gossypium hirsutum. Classification (NCBI taxonomy): domain Eukaryota; kingdom Viridiplantae; phylum Streptophyta; class Magnoliopsida; order Malvales; family Malvaceae; genus Gossypium; species Gossypium hirsutum. The sequence goes on from NC_053428.1 coordinate 67,038,736, forward strand.
ATAGATACATGTATGATTCTATGATATGACATGACATGACTGTATGATGCATTGCATGGGGATGGGTTTATATTGATCGGAGGAAGTGTACTGAAAGGCTTCGTGCCTAAATTATTGACAGCTCAGCTGCAAATACTGTATAGTGTTGCAACCGATGCTACTTGGAGCGTAGGGATGGGTGGGTTGATTTTATCCCTACATGGAGTGTAGGGTTGGATGGAGATGGAGTGTAGAGGCTGGATGGGTAGGACTTGCATACTATTTACTATTAATACACTGTTTATTGTTACTGCATAGGGCCAAGTCCCGAACATATGACTGTTTCTGTATTGAGATGGACTAAAGCCCAAACTGATATTGTCACTGTTAGTAAAAAGGGTTTAGGCCCAGACTGTATTTGTTCATTGTATGTTTGACTGTTTGTTTATTAAGGGATTACACACTGAGTTTTCGTAAATCACTCTTTTTTCTTATCTGCGCAGGTAATCCTTAGGCAGATCGATGTTGCGAAGGACTCAAAGGTGGCCTCACAACCGCTCATGCTTCTATATTTGGTTTTTAATTTATAAGTAATTTAATTTGGGTATTTTGTAATAATGCCTCTTTAAATTTTTAATTTTTAATTTGGGGTTTGTTATTTCGATCTGCTAGCATTAGGACGCGGGTTTTCAAAAAGATAAATGTTTTTAAAGATACCACAAACACACAACCGATTCTAAAATCTTCCACAACAAATATTGTTTTAAAGTGTAAAAACGATCTAATATGATTAACATTTTGCTAAACAACTTGAGTTTTAACAATGAACAAGATATCCCAAATTTTTGTTAAAGTCACAAAGAGGTTTTTAATATAGAATGGATTTTTCAACGAAATTATATTTTTCGAAAAACACTTCAATGTGACATCGCCAGATTCGACCATAATGACCAGACCGACTCTGTTATCTGCATAGTTTTTAGATTTGTGTTATTAAACTGTTTCAAACCTAACATGTCCCTGTTACCTTGCACGAATAGTAAGAAACCCTTAGTAAATAAGGATCAGTAAAATGTGTATTTACTAAGTAAAGGATTCCGAAAGGACCTAACATGGCTTCCAAACTCATGAAAGATCGAGTTGCCATGGAATGTTTTTCTGAATATTATTAAGCATGTTGATAATAAATTGAGTTTAATTAAAGTAATTGTCCTAGTTTATTTATGTTATAATTGTTGCAAATTGTGTTTAATTTTGCTAAAATCTATTTCATTCATATAGTTTGCATACTTAGGTTAATTTGCATTAGGGATCATTGCATTTAGTCTAATATATTTTAATCATCACTTCTCAACTAAATTTGTTTTTTATTTACCAAATTGTTAATATAATTTTACAAATTAAGTGACTTAGCACAAATACAATCCCTATGGAGACAATAACTTGATACTTACTTTTTACTTGATAACGACTGTGTACATTTGCACAAACCCCAAAGTTACAAGTTTTTGGCACCGTTCCGGGGATTGTCAACTGTTACCATAGTCTTTTCTTTCGTGAAATTATTTATTTTAAATTTGTGTTGTTTCTAACATCACTAACTTATTCTTTTTAATTTTGAGATTTTCTTTTCAGTTGTTTATGAGCATAGATTGAATTATCGATTTACTCCCTGTATACCCTAAAATTGAGCAAACTTTCAAACATGGAAGATGTGAACGAATAGCTAAAGACAAGTCAAGATGGACCTTGGAAATCAGAATCAAGACCATGGTAATGAAGCCGGTCATGTACGAAATCTTATCCTCATTGCCGATGATAGGGATCAATGCATCAGAAAATATGTTGTGCAACATTTCAGTGAGTTAAACCCAAGAATTAGAAGGCCAGATATTGAGACAACCCAATTTGAATTAAAATCAGTGATGTTTCAAATGCTCCAGACGGTGGACCAATTCAGTGGTATGCCCATAGAAGATCCACAATCCACTTTCGATTGTTTATGGAGGTGAGTGATTCATTCAAAATAGCCGGTGTGACTGAAGATGCACTGAGGTTGAAGTTGTTTCTATACTCATTGCTAGATCAAGCATGAGCATGGCTCAATTCATTACCACCAAGTTCCATATCTACATGGCAAGAATTGGCAAAGAGATTTTTGGTTAAGTATTTTCTGCCTAGGAAAAATGCTAAGTTGAGGAATGAGATCACAACCTTCCAACAATTGGATGACGAGTCTTTGTATGAGGCTTGGGAGCGATTCAAGGACTTATTGCGTAAGTGTCTTCATCATGGAATTCCTCATTGTATCCAGTTTAAGACATTCTATAATGGTCTCAATGCATATACAAGATTGATGGTAGATGCTTCTGCAAATGGTGCAATTTTTTCTAAGTCTTATAATGAGGCTTATGAGATCATTGAGAGGATCACAAGTAATAACTATCTATGTCCAACAAATCAAACAACTTCAGGAAGACGTGTAGTCGGAGTTCATGAAGTTGATGCCCTCACTTCGTTATCAGCTCAAGTATCGTCTATTTCCTCTATGTTAAAACAGTTTACCACTTATAGTACTTATAATTTTGCAGCTCAGCCACCAAATCCGTACAAAGTAGTTTCCTGTGTGTACTGTGGGGAAGGTCATTCTTTTGAGAATTGTCCATCAAATCCTGAGTCAGTGTATTATGTAGGGAACCAATATCAAAATAGGAGTGGACAAGGACCCCAGTCCAACTTCTATAATCCTTCATGGCATAATCATCCTAACTTTTCTTGGAGCAACCAAGAAAATGGACCGAACCAAAACTCATTGCAGCATAGATTCAACCAATCTCAAGGGTTAAATTAGTAAGCTCCAAAACCACCTCAAGCTGAGGTATCAAACAGTTTGGAGAACTTGTTGAAAGTGTACATGGCAAATAATGACGCTTTGTTCCAAAGCCTGTGACAGCCCAAAGTTGACCCTAGTCGGGAAGTGGTTTCGGGACCGCTAAACCGAGTCACCGAAATGTTTGAATGTGATACTTATTGTGTAGAATATGTAATTATGAATGTGTGAAAATTTCAAGCTTCAATTTGGTTGATTTCATGTGAATTTAGTCAATAGGACTTATGTGAGAAAATTCTAAAATGTGATAGGTCAATGTGTGAGGACCTATTAGTGCATGTGGACAAGGGGGGGACTTGCATGTCAAATTCCCCCCCTAAAGAGTAGTGGCCGGCCATGACAAGGAAGGATGGGTAAAACATGTCATGAAACATGTTTTGTTAGTGGAAGAATAAAATAAGGAGTATGGGTAATAAAGAAATGGAAAACAAAAGAAAAAAAAATGTGTGTGTAGTGTTTGTCCCCCCATTGCCGTGAGCAAAAGAAGAGAAAGGGGGGGGATTTTGTTCATCCTTTTCTCATCTTCATGCTTGCCAAAAACTAGAAAGAAAAACAAAGAAAAATTTTCTCATCCTTTGGTTCATCCTTGGCCAAAAATTTTAAGGAGGAAAGAAGAAGAAAGGTGAAGAGATTCGGCCATGCATGTAGCTAGGCTAAGGTATGTTTGATGATGTTCCATGAGAGGCATGCATGTTTTAGTTGTTAGCTTGAGTTCTACCTAACCCATGGTCTAAATCTTGCTATGTGATGGAAATGGCACTTGACCATGGATGAATCATTCTTGGTTGATGTTTAATGTTGTGGTGATGAGGCATGAGGATGAGTTAAGATTCGGCCTAGGTGGAGGTTGTGTTAATGCCATTGCATGCAAAATATGAAGCTTGTTAATGATGCATGTGATGATGGCTTGATGATTCTTGAACCTCCTTTTTAGCATTTTTGTGTGAGCACATATGTGCATTGGTTGCTAAATGGAGAAGAATCGGCTAGCAAGATGTGTGCTAAGGCCGAATGTAACTTTGCATGTTAATGAGCAATGCATGTGTTAAATTGATGAAAAGGGGGAGGATGCTTTACTAGTGTGTATATGTGTGTATTAAGTGTTGAAATCGACCCCAAAAATAGACATGCATATTCGGCCAAGGGGAAAGAAATTAGCTAATATGTTGTGTTGATGCATGATTTTTGCATGTATGAGACTTTAATGTCTAATGTATAAATATGGGCTAAGTGCCTTGTGTTCATCTTTTTGATGCCTAAATGATGAAATCAATTTATTTGTTTAATTAAGCTCAAGAGCAAAAGGGGAAATAAATCCGATAAAGGGAAGGAAAAAGTGGTCGAATAGTTAGCGGAATCGTTCGACAACACCCGAGGTAAGTTCTTGAGTAAGAGAGCTTAAATTTCGATGTGATTAAATCATGCTCTATGTGTGGCTATTGAGCCGAATGTGCAAGGACAATATGTGCCTTGTGTTTGAGTTTCGTAAACGAAAATGAAATATGAATGTGCCATGAATTATTGTGAGATGTGCATGATTAAGTGAATGCTGTCCGGGCTAAGTCCCGAAGGCTTTGTGCTAAGCGAATATATCCGGACTAAGATCCGAAGGCCTTTGTGCGAGATACTAAATCCGGGTTAAGTCCCGAAGGCATTCGTGCGAGTTATTAAAGCCGGGTTAAGTCCCGAAGGCATTCGTGCGAGTTGTTAAATCCGGGTTATGTCCCGAAGGCATTGTGTGAGTTACTAAATCCGGGCTATGTCCCGAAGGCATTTGAACGAGGAGCTATATCCGGTTAAATCCCGAAGGTACGTGATTTGGTAATGAATGAGCTTGCTGTAAAATTCCAGCGAATACTCGAAAAACATCCCAATATGGGGATATGTTACGTATGTGTTGAATTAAATCGAGCCCTTACAAATAAATGTTCGCTCAGTTGATAAACGAGCTATCGGCCTTCGGCTAAGTTAGTCTATTGTGTATGTGCATAAGGGTTGTTAATGTTGTGAAGCAAGTTTAATATCGACAAATTGCGTATTATGAAATATTCCGTTTAGCTAAATGTGTGATATTCTTTGTTTATGCTGGAATTCCTTGCTCAAACTTACTAAGCATAAATTGCTTACTCGTTACATTGCTCCTCTGTTTTATAGATTTTTGGTTCTCCAGCTATCGGACTCGGGATCTTGAAGTCGAAGTCGCCCACACTATCAAAGGCTCTTTTGGGTACTATTTTGGTTGAATTTTGTTATGGCATGTATAGGACTACCCGTTGTTGTCTTTCAAGTACTTTATGAAATGTATAAGTGTACAGCCATGCGAAAATGGCTTGTAGAAGTGGAGTATGGCATTAGACCATTCGTATTTATGAATGTATAGATGGTTTCATGATGTAACTATGTGGGAATGGAAGTGTTGAGCAAATGATCAGCCACTAGAATGGCTAAGTATGATCATATGTGGGCTTATGTATGACAAGGCCCTAGTTGGTCCATGAAACCCCAAATTAGGTAAGGTTCACTTTGAAAACAGAAGCTGATAGCAGCAGTGGTGTGGATTGGAAAAATCACAAGAATTCGTAGGAGTGGAATTAAATAGTGAATAAATTATGTAATCGAACCTTGATGAATCTACTTTCATATGGAAGTAACGAAACAATTATAGGAACAGTACAGAAAGAGATATTCGGGTTCTTGTGGAACAGGGCCAGAACAGTTTCTGGATTCACTGTTCCGCCTTTCGAAATTCACTATAAATTGACCAGAGATAATTAGGGGTCATACCATATATGTATGGATTCCTCTCTGAGTCTAGTTTCCATAGAAACAAACGGCATCAGTATTGAAGCTCTGTGCAGAGAGATATCCCAGTCGTAATGGGAAAAGGTCAGTGTAGTCGACCCCTGTAACATGGGAGACTTTGACTAATAAACTGTACTAATTGGCCCGACCAAAAATTCTAGAAAAAAATCCATAGGTGGGGACATGAGTCTAGTTTCAGGGAAAAATCACAAAACTGATTTTTGAGTTGTGAAACTCAAGATATGATTTTTGAAGCGACTAGTACTCAGACTGGGCAGTGTCTGGAAAAATTTTTCAAAGTTTGTTAACATCTCGTGTCCGACTCCGGTGTCGGTCTCGGGTTCGGGGTGTTACATTAAATTGGTATCAGAGCTACGGTTTAGTCGATTCTAGGACTACCGTAATGTGTTGGGTCTAGCTATACATGCCATTTTATGTGATTACTTGATAGTGTGGTGATTTCTGACAATTGTAAATGTGTTTATAGTAATGGATCCCGATCGTGACCGAGAGGTAGCTGATGAACTTGAGAGTGTAGCGCCTGCTCCCGCACAAGGGACAGTGCCGGCAGACTCTCGACCTAATGCTAGTAATCCGAATGATGAAGCTAGACAAGCATTCTATAGTGTGATGAATGATTGGTTTAACCAATACATTCGAACTAATATGGCTGTTCCACAACCTCCATTCCCGACAAATACTACCCCCGCACCTACAATACCACCGGTAACGGACCAAATAAGGTCAAATAAGCCCCCAGTTGACAGAATCCGAAAACATGGGGCTACTGAATTTAAGGCTATGGATAGCGATGATGCCGAGCAAGCTGAATTTTGGCTGGACAACACTATCCGGGTACTCGATGAGCTATCTTGTACACCCGATGAATGCCTAAAGTGTGCTATCTCCTTGCTACGTGATTCTGCCTACTATTGGTGGAGTACTCTGACTTCTATTGTGCCCCGAGAGCAAGTAACTTGGGAGTTTTTCCAAACTGAGTTTCGGAAAAAGTATATCAGTCAGAGATTTGTTGATCAAAAACGGAAGGAATTTCTTGAGCTTAAGCAAGGCTCCATGTCGGTTACTGATTACGAGCGAAAATTTGTTAGACTTAGCAAATACGCTCGGGAATGTGTTTCGTCCGAAGCTATTATGTGTAAACGCTTCGAGGATGGGCTGAATGAAGATATAAAGATGTTCGTTGGCGTTCTTGAAATACGAGAGTTCGTGGTACTTGTTGAACGAGCTTGTAAAGCCGAAGAGCTTAGAAAAGAAAAGCAAAGAGTTGATGAGGGAACTGGAGAGTTTCGTAAAAGATCCTCGGGAAGGTCTCTTCAACAGACATCGAAGAGATTTCGAGATGATGCGGGCCAGTTTAGAGGCACTTCGGGCCTTTTTGGACGAGATCGTGATCGACCCCCTGTGGGTACACGAGGCACTTCGGTCGCCAGTGTTGGGAATGAACGTCGAGACAGGACGAAATGCCGATATTGCGGTAAATGGCATTCGGGGAGTTGTAGATTTCCTGACCGCTCCTGTTACAAATGCGGATCAGTGGACCACTTCATTAAAGATTGCCCGAGGTTGTCGGGGCAGAATGCAAATCAGAGTGGGAGACCGGGTGCTACCACTGCTCGAGGTAGACCATCTGGAAATATGGGCAATGCTGGTGGTGGTCAGAGAGGATCTAGAGATGATATAACCAGATCCGAAGCCCGTGCGCCTGCTAGAGCTTATGCTATACGTGCCCGCGAGGATGCTTCTTCGCCTGATGTTATTACCGGTACATTCACCCTCTTTGATACTAATGTAATTGCTTTGATTGACCCCGGTTCTACTCATTCTTACATATGTGAAACCTTAGCATCCAGTAAGACTTTACCTATTGAGTCTACTGAGTTCGTAATTCGGGTGTCAAATCCCTTGGGTCGTTACGTGCTTGTCGACAAAGTGTGTAAGAAATGTCCCCTGGAAATTCGAGGTTCCTGTTTCCCGGCGAACTTGATGCTCTTGCCGTTTGATGAATTTGATGTTATCCTTGGTTTGGATTGGTTGACCGCGCATGATGCGATTGTGAATTGCAAGAGCAAGACTATTGATTTGAGATGCGCAAATAACGAAGTAGTCCGAATTGAGTCTGCGGACTTAGAGGGGATGCCAGCTGTAATATCAGCAATGTTGGCACAGAAATATGTAAGAAAAGGGTGCGAAGCATACCTTGTGTATGTACTTGGTGACAAAGAATTAGAAAAGAAACCCGAATCTGTGCCGGTGGTTTGTGAATACCCGGATGTTTTTCCAGAAGAATTACTGGGTTTACCACCTGTTCGGGAGGTAGAGTTTGGTATTGAGCTTGTACCTGGGACTACGCCGATTTCGATAGCTCCGTATCGTATGGCACCAACCGAGTTAAAGGAGTTGAAAGCTCAGTTGCAAGAACTGACGGATAGAGGTTTCGCTCGACCAAGTTTCTCACCTTGGGGTGCACCAGTATTGTTCGTGAAAAAGAAGGACGGAACCATGAGGTTGTGCATTGACTATCGTCAGCTGAATAAAGTGACGATAAAGAACAAATATCCGTTGCCGCGCATCGATGATTTGTTCGACCAACTGAAGGGAGCCTCAGTGTTCTCAAAAATAGATTTGAGATCGGGCTATTATCAGTTGTGAATCCGAGATTCAGATATTCCCAAAACTGCCTTCAGAACGAGATATGGTCACTACGAATTCTTAGTGATGCCGTTTGGGCTCACTAATGCCCCTGCAGTATTTATGGATTTGATGAATCGGATCTTCAGACCGTATTTGGATCGGTTCGTAGTGGTGTTCATTGATGACATTTTGGTCTATTCAAGAGACGAGACCGAACATGCTGAGCATCTGAGGCTAGTGCTGCAAATTTTGCGGGATAAGCAGTTATATGCTAAGTTCAGTAAGTGTGAGTTCTGGTTAAGAGAGGTTAGCTTCTTGGGTCATGTGGTATCCGCGTCGGGTATTCGAGTTGACCCGAATAAAATTTCAGCCATACTTGACTGGAAACCTCCGAGAAATGTTACTGAAGTTCGGAGCTTTTTGGGGCTCGCCGGTTATTACCGACGATTTGTGAAAGGTTTCTCGATGATAGCCACACCAATGACGAAGCTACTTCAAAAGGATGTTAAGTTCGAGTGGACGGAGAAATGTCAGAAAAGTTTCGACCAACTGAAAACTCATTTGACTGAAGCTCCAATTTTGGTGCAACCCGAATCAGGTAAAGAGTTTGTCATTTATAGTGACGCATCCCTACTTGGGTTGGGTTGCGTATTGATGCAAGAAGGTCGAGTCGTGGCCTATGCGTCGAGACAATTGAAGCCACACGAGAAGAATTATCCGACCCATGATCTCGAACTAGCTGCTATCGTGTTTGCTTTAAAAATATGGCGACATTATCTGTTTGGTGAGAAGTGCCATGTATTTTCGGATCACAAAAGTCTCAAATATTTGATGACTCAACGAGACTTGAATCTGCGACAAAGACGTTGGCTTGAGTTGTTGAAAGATTACGAGCTTGTCATTGATTACCACCCGGGAAAGGCTAACGTGGTTGCGGACGCCTTAAGCCGGAAGTCATTGTTTGCTTTACGAGCGATGAACGTGCATTTGTCTGTTCTACCAGACAGTGTGTTAGTAGCTGAATTAAAAGCTAAACCATTATTGACTCACTAAATTCGTGAAGCTCAGAAAGTCGATGATGAATTGGTTGCAAAACGGGCTAAGTGTTTTCCGAACGAGGAATCGGAGTTTCAAATTGATGATGATGATTGTTTGAGGTTTAGAAATCGTTTGTGTGTTCCAAGGAATTCGGAACTCATTTCGATGATTCTGAACGAAGCCCATTGTAGCCGGATGTCAATTCACCCGGGGAGTACGAAAATGTACAATGATTTGAAACGTCAATTTTGGTGGCATGGTATGAAACGGGACATCTCTGACTTTGTTTCGAGATGTTTAATATGTCAACAAGTGAAAGCGGAACATCAAGTGCCTTCAGGATTACTCCAGCCGATCATGATACCCGAGTGGAAATGGGATCGAGTCACAATGGACTTTGTGTCCGGACTGCCCTTGTCAGCAAGTAAGAAGGATGCGATATGGGTTATTGTTGATAGACTGACTAAGTCGGCTCATTTCATCCCCGTACGTACGGATTTTTCATTGGAGAAACTAGCTGAATTGTACGTTTATCAAATTGTGAGATTACACGGGGTACCTGTTTCTATCGTGTCGGATAGAGATCCGAGATTCACCTCACGATTTTGGAAGAAATTGCAAGAAGCTCTGGGTACCAAGCTGCATTTTAGCACTGCTTTTCACCCCCAAACCGATGGTCAATCCGAGCGGATAATTCAGATACTTGAGGATATGTTGAGATGTTGCATCCTCGAGTTCAGTAGTTCATGGGAACGGTATTTACCTTTGATTGAATTCGCTTACAACAATAGTTTTCAATCAAGTATTAAGATGGCACCTTACGAGGCTTTGTACGGTCGTAAATGCCGTACACCATTGTTTTGGAACGAGCTCGGTGAAAGTAAAATTTTCGGAGTTGATTTGATTAAAGATGCTGAACAGAAAGTAAAGGTAATCCGTGAAAGTCTGAAGGTAGCCACGGATCGTCAGAAGTCGTACGCAGATTTGAAACGAAAAGACATCGAGTATCAGGTGGGAGACAAAGTGTTCCTTAAGGTTTCACCTTGGAAAAAGATACTCAGGTTCGGCCGTAAGGGCAAGTTGAGCCCAAGATTCATTGGGCCGTACGAAATCTCCGAACGAGTTGGTCCGGTTGCGTATAGATTGATTTTGCCCCCGGAGCTTGAAAAGATTCATGACGTCTTTCATGTTTCGATGCTTCGACGCTATCGATCTGATCCATCGCATATAATTAGCCCATCAGAGGTTGAAATTCAAGTCGACATGAGCTATGAAGAAGAACCGATGCGTATCCTAGCTCGTGAAGTGAAGGAGTTGCGAAACAAAAGAGTTCCGCTAGTAAAGGTGTTATGGCTCAAACACGGGATCGAGGAAGCAACTTGGGAGACCGAGAGCTCGATGAAAGAACGATACCCAAACCTATTTACCGGTAAGATTTTCGGGGACGAAAATTTCTTAAGTGGGGGAGAGTTGTGACAGCCCAAAGTTGACCCTAGTCGGGAAGTGGTTTCGGGACCGCTAAACCGAGTCACCGAAATGTTTGAATGTGATACTTATTGTGTAGAATATGTAATTATGAATGTGTGAAAATTTCAAGCTTCAATTTGGTTGATTTCATGTGAATTTAGTCAATAGGACTTATGTGAGAAAATTCTAAAATGTGATAGGTCAATGTGTGAGGACCTATTAGTGCATGTGGACAAGGGGGGGACTTGCATGTCAAATTCCCCCCCTAAAGAGTAGTGGCCGGCCATGACAAGGAAGGATGGGTAAAACATGTCATGAAACATGTTTTGTTAGTGGAAGAATAAAATAAGGAGTATGGGTAATAAAGAAATGGAAAACAAAAGAAAAAAAAATGTGTGTGTAGTGTTTGTCCCCCCATTGCCGTGAGCAAAAGAAGAGAAAGGGGGGATTTTGTTCATCCTTTTCTCATCTTCATGCTTACCAAAAACTAGAAAGAAAAACAAAGAAAAATTTTCTCATCCTTTGGTTCATCCTTGGCCAAAAATTTTAAGGAGGAAAGAAGAAGAAAGGTGAAGAGATTCGGCCATGCATGTAGCTAGGCTAAGGTATGTTTGATGATGTTCCATGAGAGGCATGCATGTTTTAGTTGTTAGCTTGAGTCCTACCTAACCCATGGTCTAAATCTTGCTATGTGATGGAAATGGCACTTGACCATGGATGAATCATTCTTGGTTGATGTTTAATGTTGTGGTGATGAGGCATGAGGATGAGTTAAGATTCGGCCTAGGTGGAGGTTGTGTTAATGCCATTGCATGCAAAATATGAAGCTTGTTAATGATGCATGTGATGATGGCTTGATGATTCTTGAACCTCCTTTTTAGCATTTTTGTGTGAGCACATATGTGCATTGGTTGCTAAATGGAGAAGAATCGGCTAGCAAGATGTGTGCTAAGGCCGAATGTAACTTTGCATGTTAATGAGCAATGCATGTGTTAAATTGATGAAAAGGGGGAGGATGCTTTACTAGTGTGTATATGTGTGTATTAAGTGTTGAAATCGACCCCAAAAATAGACATGCATATTCGGCCAAGGGGAAAGAAATTAGCTAATATGTTGTGTTGATGCATGATTTTTGCATGTATGAGACTTTAATGTCTAATGTATAAATATGGGCTAAGTGCCTTGTGTTCATCTTTTTGATGCCTAAATGATGAAATCAATTTATTTGTTTAATTAAGCTCAAGAGCAAAAGGGGAAATAAATCCGATAAAGGGAAGGAAAAAGTGGTCGAATAGTTAGCGGAATCGTTCGACAACACCCGAGGTAAGTTCTTGAGTAAGAGAGCTTAAATTTCGATGTGATTAAATCATGCTCTATGTGTGGCTATTGAGCCGAATGTGCAAGGACAATATGTGCCTTGTGTTTGAGTTTCGTAAACGAAAATGAAATATGAATGTGCCATGAATTATTGTGAGATGTGCATGATTAAGTGAATGCTGTCCGGGCTAAGTCCCGAAGGCTTTGTGCTAAGCGAATATATCCGGACTAAGATCCGAAGGCCTTTGTGCGAGATACTAAATCCGGGTTAAGTCCCGAAGGCATTCGTGCGAGTTATTAAAGCCGGGTTAAGTCCCGAAGGCATTCGTGCGAGTTGTTAAATCCGGGTTATGTCCCGAAGGCATTGTGTGAGTTACTAAATCGGGGCTATGTCCCGAAGGCATTTGAACGAGGAGCTATATCCGGTTAAATCCCGAAGGTACGTGATTTGGTAATGAATGAGCTTGCTGTAAAATTCCAGCGAATACTCGAAAAACATCCCAATATGGGGATATGTTACGTATGTGTTGAATTAAATCGAGCCCTTACAAATAAATGTTCGCTCAGTTGATAAACGAGCTATCGGCCTTCGGCTAAGTTAGTCTATTGTGTATGTGCATAAGGGTTGTTAATGTTGTGAAGCAAGTTTAATATCGACAAATTGCGTATTATGAAATATTCCGTTTAGCTAAATGTGTGATATTCTTTGTTTATGCTGGAATTCCTTGCTCAAACTTACTAAGCATAAATTGCTTACTCGTTACATTGCTCCTCTGTTTTATAGATTTTTGGTTCTCCAGCTATCGGACTCGGGATCTTGAAGTCGAAGTCGCCCACACTATCAAAGGCTCTTTTGGGTACTATTTTGGTTGAATTTTGTTATGGCATGTATAGGACTACCCGTTGTTGTCTTTCAAGTACTTTATGAAATGTATAAGTGTACAGCCATGCGAAAATGGCTTGTAGAAGTGGAGTATGGCATTAGACCATTCGTATTTATGAATGTATAGATGGTTTCATGATGTAACTATGTGGGAATGGAAGTGTTGAGCAAATGATCAGCCACTAGAATGGCTAAGTATGATCATATGTGGGCTTATGTATGACAAGGCCCTAGTTGGTCCATGAAACCCCAAATTAGGTAAGGTTCACTTTGAAAACAGAAGCTGATAGCAGCAGTGGTGTGGATTGGAAAAATCACAAGAATTCGTAGGAGTGGAATTAAATAGTGAATAAATTATGTAATCGAACCTTGATGAATCTACTTTCATATGGAAGTAACGAAACAATTATAGGAACAGTACAGAAAGAGATATTCGGGTTCTTGTGGAACAGGGCCAGAACAGTTTCTGGATTCACTGTTCCGCCTTTCGAAATTCACTATAAATTGACCAGAGATAATTAGGGGTCATACCATATATGTATGGATTCCTCTCTGAGTCTAGTTTCCATAGAAACAAACGGTATCAGTATTGAAGCTCTGTGCAGAGAGATATCCCAGTCGTAATGGGAAAAGGTCAGTGTAGTCGACCCCTGTAACATGGGAGACTTTGACTAATAAAATGTACTAATTGGCCCGACCAAAAATTGTAGAAAAAAATCCATAGGTGGGGACATGAGTCTAGTTTCAGGGAAAAATCACAAAACTGATTTTTGAGTTGTGAAACTCAAGATATGATTTTTGAAGCGACTAGTACTCAGACTGGGCAGTGTCTGGAAAAATTTTTCAAAGTTTGTTAACATCTCGTGTCCGACTCCGGTGTCGGTCTCGGGTTCGGGGTGTTACAAAGCCAAGCAACGAAATTAAAAAATTTGGAAAACCAAATGGGTCAATTAGCTACAGAGCTTCGTAATAGACTAAAAAGAACCTTGCCAAGCGATACTGAGAATCCAAGAAATTTGGGTAAAGTACATATCAAGGTAGTGGCATTGCGAAGTGGTAAAATTTTGGAACCCCGATTGATTGATATTGAAGATAAGCCCGTTGAAATGAATCAACTAGCTGTTGAAATTCCTACACGAAATGAATCAAAATCTGCAAAGACTGACAAGGTAAATCCTAACTTAATGAATTCAGATACTTTAACATCTTCTTTGGATGCAGATTTACCTACTTAGAGAAGTTGTCCGGTTCAATCGAAAGTTCCACCACCTCCATATCCGCAAAGATTATAGCTACACAAGTAGAAATAGAAGGTGCAATTCAAGAAGTTTTTGGATGTTCTGAAGCAGTTACACATCAATATTCTGTTGGTGGAGGTTTTAGAACAAATGCCAAATTATGTGAAGTTTATGAAGGATATACTGTCTAAGAAGAAAAGACTTAGTGAGTATGAGACTTTTTCCCTGACAAAGGAGTGTAGTACATTCCTGTAGAACAAACTGCCACCGAATTGAACGACCCAGGAAGCTTTACTATACCTTGTAACATTGGTGAATCTTATTGTGGTAAAACTTTGTATGATTTAGGAGCAAGTATCAACTTGATGCCTAAGTCTATTAACAAGATGTTAGGGATAAGTGAAGTAAGACCTATAATATTGACGCTTCAGCTAGCGGATCGATCTTTAGCATATCCCGAGGGAAAGATCGAGGATGTTTTGGTAAGAGTTGATAAATTTATTTTTCCTGCTGATTTCATTATCTTAGATTTTGAAGCAGATAAGGAATTGCCGATCATCCTTGAGAGACCTTTCTTAGCCACGAGAAGAACGTTAATTGTTGTGCAAAAAGGTGAACTCACCATGCAAGCTCAAGACAATCAGGTAACCTTTAACATTCTTAAAGCGATGAAATTTCTTGACCCGGCCCCTCCAAAATAGAAAATTTCATTTTAGGCCCTTGAAATTTAAAAAAAAATTAAATAAGTAAAGGTAATATTGCACTTTGGCCCCCTAAAATTATAAAAATTCAATATAATCCTTTACAAATTATAGAAATATAAACTATAAGAAATTAAAATTTCATCCGGCCCCCCTAAAAAAATTTTTTGGCTTCGCCCCTGTTTTTATGGGAAGCAATTTTGAAGAAGATCCATTGGAGAAAGCCTTAGATCTTGACCCTTTGGAGGATGAAGAAGGTGAAGAAAACATGGCTTTGATGGAAGCCAATCCGAGAAATTTTAGTCAATCCACATGGTTTGAACCATTGGAGTTGGAAGTTTGAGAATTTGTGCAACCCAAGTTGTCAATCGAAGAACCACCTAAACTCGAACTAGAGGTATTTCCTTCTTATTTGAAATATGTTTATTTAGGTGACTGTTCTACTTTGCCTGTGATTATTTCAGCAGAATTGAGGAAAGATCAAGAAGAGCAACTAATTGTTGTTCTAAAGAATTTAAGAAAGCAATTGGTTGGACCATAGTTGATATTCGAGGTATAAGCCCTTCTTTTTTTTGGAAGAAGGTGAAAGAGGTCGAATTGATGGGCAAAGGAGGCTTAATCCTATTATGAAAGAAGTTGTGAGAAAGGAAGTGATCAAATGGTTAGATGTAGGAATCATCTATCCTATTGTAGATAGTTCGTGGGTAAGTCCAGTACAGTGTGTGCTGAAAAAAGGTGGAATCACGATTGTCAAAAATGAGCGTAACGAGTTAATTCCAATGAGAACTATTACCGATTGGAGAATCTGTATTGATTACAGAAAATTGAACAAAGCCACTCTGAAGGACCATTTTCCGTTGCCTTTTATGGATCAGATGTTAGATAGACTGGCAGGTAATGAATTCTATTGTTACTATTCGGGATATAACCAAATAGTTATAGCCCCGGAAGACTAACATAAAACAACCTTTACTTTTCCATATGGTACGTTTGCTTTTAGACGAATGCCTTTTGGTTTGTGCAATGCACCTACAACCTTTCAACGATGCATGATGGCAATATTCACTGATATGGTTGAAAATTTTGTTGAGGTTTCCATGGATGATTTTTCTATTTTTGGTAACACTTATGATATTTGTTTGAGTAATTTGGATAAGGTATTGAAGAGATGCAAAGAGACGAATCTTGTCCTTAACTTGGAAAAATGCCAATTTATGGTCAAGAAAAGGATTGTCTTAGGACATAAAATCTCAAAAAGAGGAATTAAAGTCGATAAAGCAAAGGTGGACGTAATTGAAAGATTACCAGCCCCAATGAATGTGAAAGGAGTTAGAAGTTTCCTAGGCCATTCCAATTTTTACTAAAGGTTTATCAAAGATTTCTCGAAAATTCCTAAACCATTGTGTTTGTTGTTAGAGAAAGATACAGTGTTTGATTTCAACAAAGCATGTTTGGAAGCTTTTGAAGATCTGAAAAAACGGTTAATCTCAGCCCCAATAATCGTTACACCTAATTGGAGCTTACTTTTGAGTTGATGTGCGATGCAACTGATTATGCTGTTGGAGCTGTGATGGGTCAAAGAAGAAACAAAGTGTTTCACCCTATTTACTATGCAAGTAGAACTTTGATGGGAGCCCAACTCAATTATACGATAACCGAAAAGGAACTCTTTGTAATAGTTTTTGCGTTTGACAAATTTCACTCATATCTTATAGGTACCAAAGTTACAGTATTTACTGACAATGTGGCAATTAAATACTTGCTCACGAAAAAAGATGCAAAATAGAGGCTAATTCGTTGGATACTATTACTTCAAGAATTTGACCTTGAGATCCAAGATAGAAAAGGTGTTGAAAATCAAATAGCTGGTCATTTTTCGATATTGGAACAAGATGAATGAACTCGATCATGTGTGCCTATCAACGAGAATTTCCCAGATGAGCACTTATTTGAGGTAAATCGAATTCCTAAAACACCTTGGTTTGCTAATTTTTCCAATTATCTTGCATGTAGAATAATTCCTTGAGAAATGACATACCAACAAAGGAAAAAATTCCTTCATGATAGTCGGTATTATTTTTGGGAGGATGCTTTTTTGTTTAAACAATGTGCAGATAATATAATCTGAAAGTGTGTAGATGAAAGTGAGATTGTTGAGATCTTATATCATTGCTAGTCATCTCCAAGTGGGGGACACTTTGGTAGTTCACATACTGTAGCAAGGATTTTGCAAGCAGGTTTCTTTTGGCCTATGCTATTTAAATATACTTATACTTATGTGAAGAACTGTGATAAATGCCAAAGGATCAGGAATATATCAAGGAGGAATGAGATGCCCTTGACAAAAATTTTAGAGATTGAATTATTCGACGTATGGGGCATTGACTTCTTAGGCCCGTTTCCTTCTTCATATGAGAACAAATACATATTAGTTGTTGTGAACTATGTATCCAAGTGGGTTGAAGCTGAAGCATACCCTACAAATGATGCTAAGGTAGTCATGCGATTCCTACATAAGCATGTGTTTACACGATTTGGGACACCAAGAGCTATTATTAGTAATGAAGGTTCCCACTTTGTGAACAAATGGCTTAAGTGGTTGCTTGACAAATATGATGTGAAGCACAAGATTGTTACTGCCTATCACCCCTAGTCCAATGGGCAAGTTGAGAGAGTGAATCGTGAAATCAAATGTATCCTTGAAAAGGTAGTATGCCCTAGCAGAAAAGATTTATCTTGACGACTCGATGATGTATTATGGGTTATCGAACATCATTTAAGACACTGTTAGGAATGACTCCTTATCATTTAGTTTATGGGAAGGCATGTCATTTACCATTAGAGTTGGAGAATAGAGCTCACTGGGCTTTGAAGCAGTTGAACTTTGATCTTAAGCAAGCCAGTGAGAGAAGGATGTTACAACTTGATGAGTTGGAAGAACTAAGGTTGTTTTCCTATGAGATTCCAAAATGTGTAAAGAAAGATCAAAGAGATGGCATGATAGTCATATACATCCTCGCGAGTTTGGAAGAACTGAACTTTATTTTCCTATGATGCCAGAAAAAGGCTTTAACTTGAAGAGTAATGATTTGATGGTTGTTTCTATGCTAATTAGAAAGATAATCAATGCTCTCAACTGGGAACGATTTTGTGATGCTCATTCACTTCCCAATGATGGTTCAAGAATCATATGAAAGTTTGATGATACAAGATGCTATTGAGGTCATCGTTCGAAAGAAAAAGGTACCTCTGACTTCTATGTCCATCAATGATTTGTTTAACTTACCTGATGTTGAAGAAGATGAGTACTACCCTATGATGAACAATATCAATTGGGATTTTCTTCAACTAGTGCTTAATGTTGTGACAAATCTGGGATCCCAATAGATTATAAGAAAGTATGGGAGCCATTCTTGCCGAAGGGAATACCTAAAACCAGTAGCAAAGGTGTGGTTTTATTTTGTTCACTACAATTTTATTCCTATCTCACATAGTTACACCATCTCAATGGAATAGATGTTTTTGTTATATGCAATCTTGACAGAAAAGTCCATTAATGTTGGGAAAATTATCCTCAAGGAGATTCACAATTGTGCTAAAAAGAATGCAAGAAGTGCTTATTTCCCATCATTAGTCACTTCACTTTTCTTAAAGGCCCGTGTTAAAACACAAGCAAATCTGAAGGGGCGATATGTTCAAGGGTGCATTTCAACTTATGATCTTGAAAGGTTAGTGGAAAGGGTGCATGAACTAAATCAATGTGAGCAAAAAGAGCCAACTGAGCCAGATACCGAGGAGTCAATAAATGAAATTGAGACTGAAGCTAATTCAGTTACAGACACTGAAGAGGAAGAATCTGATAAGGAACCGAACAGTCCTAAACTAGTTGAAGGATCTGAAAACCCTGAACCAAGGGTTGAGTCAAAAGAAGAACTAGTCAAGTTAAGTGTTGAACTTGAATCTGCAACTCCTATGCCAACTTCTGTAAGTGCTTCAAAGAAATCGGAGTTGTCAATTTTGATGGATATGTGCAAGTTCATGCACAATCAGCAACAAACTTACCGGAAATATGCAAAGATTAGAGATGACTCAATTCAAAATTCTTTTAAAAATATCTCTAATACTTTTGTTCCTAAGTTCCCAGAAGCTATCTTTGAGACATGGACAGAAGATACTGACGATGGAAGTGGAGATGGAGCTGAAAAAGACAAGGGGAATGAGTTAAGAAAATAAAAAGGGGACTCTTGTCTTATTATTTATTTATTTTTAGGTCCTTAGGATTTTATTTCTTTCATAATTAGGATTTAATTTCTGCAGAATAAAACATAGCAAGCATGAATAAACTTAACACTTCTTTAGAATGAAAAAGACTAAGTGATTGGGAATGAACATGTCTAGGATTGGGTTACTAGGAAAAACTTGGTATTTAAGCAGTCTTAATGACTCACCTCTTATTCTTTACAACCCTTCTTGGTGTTCAGTTTTCATTCATTACTTTGTTCTTGCAATAAGGACATTGCTTCTTTTTAAAAGGCGAGTAAGGCAAATAAATTGCTCAAAATTACTCAAACTTTTAAATTTTTTTCAAGTATGTTTCAATCATTTCTTTCAGAAGTATGTTTTAATAAATGATTTTTTAGAGATATTTTTTTTAATAAGATAGTTTGTATGCAAGTATGAATGATGATTTTATCTAAGTGAAAGTATGTTATCATGAAGAATGGAATGCTTGTATGATCTTAGCCTTAGTAATGTTTGCCATGAAAACTTAGTTTCTTTTGAAATTAGACATGCATGAAGGTTTATATCTTTAGAATTCACTTAGTAACTTTCTTAAGGTAAAATCCTAGGGGACATAAAAATCTAAAATGATATAGGCACTATTTCTTTGGATCGTTTGAGCCTTTTCAAGCCAACCCTATGATATTTGACCCTTGAAACTGAAGTTTTGAGCTTAAAAGCCTGTTTATTGCAATGAACCTACATTATAAGCCACATTACCATATTTTAAAGTTATCCTAATTTTGTGCACCTATCTTAACTAAAGTTGTCTTGGTAATCAACATTTGAGGAAGTTTTCATAAAGATGTATTGCTCATGCTTAAAAAAAAAGTGAAGAAAAGTTTGCTCAGTCTCTAAAAAGGAAAAATGCATGAGTTGAAGTTCAAAATAAGTTTGGGGGTGTTCCAAAGGTTCACTTAAAGAAAAAGCTTATATTACGAGAAAACCAAGACAAAATTAAAGGTTAAGATTTTTAAAACCGAAATGTCCCATCCCTTAAAATCCCTACCTTTGACTAAGCCCTATTACAACCTTAGAAAAGACCTATTGATTTGATGATTATGTCACCTACATTAGTGGAGAAGAAGTCCTAAGTTCATCATATGAAGATCATAAATAAGCCTTATGATTGTTTGCTTGATTAATAGGAAATTATGTTGATTGAAAATGTTATCTATGACTGTGACATACACGCAAACTATGATTCATGTTGGCATATTTTGAAGCTTAGTATAATCTTAAGGAATGTTTGCATGCGAGTTATTTGTTAATAAAGAAGATTGATGAGCATGAAGTTATTAATGCATGATTATGAGACAAAGATTGATGCTACTTACACAATTAGTAATTTTGCCTTAGTAAGACCTTTTGATGTCCATAAACATTACTCGAGATGAGCAATGATTTAAGTTTGGGGGTGTGTAAACGAAAAACATATATAGGACTTTTCCTATGTCATTTATCACTTTTTTACTTAAAATTGTTGTTAAAACTAAGAAATTGTTTAATAAATTAATGAAATATGTGAAAATATGAAATTAGGACATATAAATTATTAAAATGTTATTTTATGCTTTGTTATATAGTTTTCATACAATAAATGGCTTATTTTATATTAATTTGAATAAATTATATTTTTTAAGCTATATCGTGGACCATGCATGATTAAATTAAACAATAAAATATAAAATTATATTTAATAATCCATTTTAAAATATTTCATTAATAATTTGGGTTTTAAATTAATTAATTAAATTAATTAAATTTTATTCTTTGGTCCTCTAACTTGTTGATTTATTCTGGACAGGTCTGATAGTTCTGCTAGATTACAAAACCATCCAAAGTGGGTACCAAGTCAACCCAAAATTCGGCTGCATATTGCTGTCCATAAACCACTTTTTGCTTTAATTGCACAAGGTCTTTGAAGAGTTAAAGAAATTAGAGATTTACCTAAAGATTTGCACTTGATCGGGTCTCAGTCCTGAGTTGTTGTGGCACTCAAATTGACCAAAAATAAGCAAAAATCAGCTCAACTTCCTCAATTTATGGTCCGCCACCCATGGAAGATGCTTCAAAAGATGAAAACTCCTATTTTTAGTAAACTATCCCCCTCTCCTCACCTATAAATAAGACCTCATTCTCACATTTCTACTCATCCCTCATCCCTCATCCCTCATCCCTCATCCCTTATCACTTAACATTCTCTCCTCTCTTGTGACAGCCCTAATTTGACCCTAGTCGAAAAGTGGTTTCGGGACCACTGAACCGAATCATAAAAATAATTAACCGTTATATTCCATGCTTATTGTATGTGTACATGCATGTGTGAAAGTTTCATGCTTTAATTTTGTCATTTGTATGTGAATTATTAAATAGGACTTAGGTGAGACAATTGGGAAAGATGATAGGTAAAATTAAAAGTGGCCTATTAATGCATGTCATAAAAAATTGGATTTGCATGTCAAATACCCATTTTTTTGTTTATGGTGACCGGCCATAATGATGGTGTTGGGATAATATATGTTTATTTAAGTATTATAATATGACATGGCATTATTTTGCAATAAAAATAATTAGTAAAATAAGGTAAAGATAATAAAAATAAGGGAGACTCATCTTTCTTTCTTCATTGCCGAAATTGAGAAAGAAAATTTTGAAGGAGAAACCACCAAGGCATTCAGCCATGGCTATCCTAATTTAAAGGTATGTATAGTGATTTTTATTTTAATTGATTATGAGATTAAATTGATAAGGGCTTAGTATAGTTAACCCATGGTTTGAATTCATGAATCCTTGATCATATAGCCATTCGGCAAGTAGATAAATTTGTGTTAATTTGATAAGTTTTTTTTAGAAGATGTGGTTTATATGTTAAAGTAGCTTAAATGAATAAGTTGAATTCATGGTTGGGAGGTGTGAATTGAAGTTGCCGTATGTATATAGATATATGAATTTTAGAAAGAAAATTTTGTGTTATTTGAATACTTTTATATATGTGCATTCGGTCATTGGGGGTAATTAGATGAATTTAAAATGTTGTGGTTGTTTATAAGATTCGTTGAAATTTTTGTGGTCCTTGCCGAATACATGTTTAGTTAAGGAAAAATTTCTAAAGTGTTTAGTTAATTAGTAAATTAATGGTGTGTGTGCACAAATTATGTGAATTATAAAGGTTGTATGAATACTTAAAAGATATACATAAATTTGGTTTAATTGATCCAATTATGTTAGGGGAATAGGAATAAATATCGGGTTGATGAGCTATATAAATATATATATATATGTATATATATATTCGGCTATATATATATAGATTTGATGTGTACATGAAAATATGATAAGCCTTATGAGATTGTATTTGTGTATGTGAACTAGATGTTTAATGGATATTCGGCTAAAAAGGAGTTAAAGGTTAAGTCATAAGAATTTTGGGTGATATTTATATTTGGACATTAGGGTTACATGTACTTTGGTTATGTGAGTTATGTGTTAAGTAAGCTATTTATTTGATATGCATATTCAGTCATTGTTCGGCAAGACTGAAACCTATGTGCAATTTGCTACAATTGATCATGAAATGAAATTGTATATGAAAGCTAAGTTTGAGTGTTTAGGGTCGAATGTGGAATATAATATAGGCATGCTATAAATATATATGTGTGTTTACGTGGTTGTGCATAAAATGAGTAATCGATTAAATTGTGTTAATCACATATAGGTATATATATATGCCTTATGTAAGTACCTTGTGACATAGAGACATTCGGTTATATATATATTATATATAGTTAAATTGTGATTATGGTAACCATGACTAGTTGGTTGTTGAATGTTTTTAATTAGAAGAAGGTTATAAGTTGAGCTAATGTTAAAAGAAAAATCTGAAAAGATGCATAGTGCTGAATGTGTTTGAATGTAACTTACAAACTACATAAATTTGAAAATGAAATGGTGATAGACTTAAAGTGGACAAATGATACAAATAAATTGGTTTTTGAAATGTATATGGTTGTCGTATATATGTGTTTGATTGAGAATAAATTTGTTTGATTTAGCTCAAGAGCTTAGAGGACCAAAGTTTGATAGGGGAAATGAGAAAGTAACCGAATAGCTATTGAAATTGATCGACAACATCTGAGGTAAGTTTTAAGTAGTTTCCTTTAGTATATAATTTGTGATGCCTTTATAAGAGTATAGTAGGTGAATTGCGATCTTTGGCTTGCACTTGAATAAAGTTGTATATTAGATAATGCATGTATATGACTTATAATCTGATGGTCACTTTGAGTTTAAGATTAACTGGTGAAAAGAATGAGTGATATGAGATATAACTCCTGAGCTGAAATGTGAATGATGATGTGCAAATTGACTTTATATTCGAATGTAATATATGACTATTAAGTGATAAGATAATTGAGATGTGTTAAAATATGACCAAATATATATGAGATTGGAAATATATCCGGACATGAGGTCCGCAGGCTATATGCTTGAAATATATCCGGACATGAGGTCCGCAGGCTATATGCTGGAAATATATCCGAACTTGAGGTCTGCAGGCTACGTGCTGGAAAAATATTCGGTTAAAGACCCGCAGGCTTACTCTAGTAATGTATTCTGAGATCTAAGACTTGACAGAACTGATGCCAGTAAGTTAAGTAAAATTGCAACTTCGAATGTCCATGGTAAACATCGTTGTGTAAGTATTATATATTTTACATGTTAAGGTTCGTGTTATGTGCTCATATTTGAATTGAATTCTAAGTGACTTATTAGTATCAAAGAACGATATATATATTTATATGTGTGTGAATGAATTCGGTGTTTGAGGATAAGACAAGGATATAATTGGTCAATGTAAGTCATCATATGAAAGTATGTGACTAAAAGTATAGTATAAGCTATGTAGATAGTGAAATATGTGCTAGAAGTTTTCTTGTGTATACATACATACATAATCGACCAATAGGTTTTATAACTACTGTACTGGTGTATATTTGGCCAAGTGAATTACAATTAGAATACGAGTTTTGTGATACTCAATGTTCAGTTTTAATGACAAGTTTTAATAGTATGAATTGCTTAAAACTTACTAAGCCTCGAAAGCTTACTCTTTTTCTTATTTCTCTGTTTTATAGATTGTTGATTTTGGCCACCATCTCGGGGATCGTCAGCAGTTCTTCATACTATCAATCTTTTTGGTACAGTTATATTTTGGACTCGATATGGCATGTATAGCTTAGGTTGTTGAGAAAATATGTTTTGTAATTGTAAATATTTCAGCCATATGAAAATGGCATATATATAACTCAAGGTTCGGTATATGTTCAGCTCGATTTCTGCTTTTATTGCTAAATTTTGTGAATGAAAAATTAAATGTTTAGCTCGGTGATACCTTATAGCCTAAACCGGCGATCGGACTCTGGCTAGGGGTGTTATATCTCTAAATTCTCTTAGCATTCTTCTTTTCTCCCCACGCCTACCATCATCTTTTCATAAAGATTTTAGCATTTGAGCCTCTTAAAGAACCCTTCGTCGGCCACCTTGGGGAGCCATCAGCAAAGCAGCGAAGCAAAGGAAGGAATGAGATTCGTCAGTCAGAGTCTTGGGTGATAGCCACTCGGAATTGGGTTTAATCTTTCTTTTCTTTAATTTAATATAAAGATGTTTGCTATGTGTTCTTTGTTCTTATCTACAACAATGTTAGCTTAATGTTATTTAAGCTAGGATGATTTCTTTGGTTAAATAATATTTATTAGATTCATGCTTATAATGTTTATGCCTCAATTGATCATGTTTTCAATTAAAATCAAGTCTGTATTTCATTCATACGTGATTGAAATGCACCTGAATTAGCTGAACGATCCTAACCAGACGACGGCTAGTGGACGTATAATTGTGATGTGCATGCTTAATTTAAATCCTAACCCGATTAAATTGCAGGTTGCATAACAACCCTAACCAGGTCTGTTATCTGCATGGTTTTTAGATTTGTGTGATTAAACTGTTTCAAACCTAACACGTCCCTGTTACCTTTCACGAATACTAAGAAACCCTTAGTGAATAAGTATCTCTAAAATGCGTATTTACTAAGTAAAGGATTTTGAAAGGACCTAATATGGTTTCCAAACTCATGAAAGATTGAGTTGCCATGGAATGATTTTCCGAATATTATTAAGCATGTTGACAATAAATTGAGTAATTGTCTTAGTTTATTTATGTTATAATTGTTGCAAATTGTGTTTACTTTTGCTAAAATCTATTTCATTCATATAGTTTGCATACTTAGGTTAATTTGTATTAGGGAACAATGCATTTAGTCTAATATATTTTAATCATCACTTCTCAACTAAATTGTGTTTTTTATTTACTAAATTGATAATATAATTTTACAAATTAAGTGACTTAGAACAAATACAATCCCTGTGGAGATGATAACTCGATACTTAGTTATTACTTGATAACAACTGTGTACACTTGCACAAACCCCAGTGTTACAAAAGGATGCTTATTCTTGATCATGACCTTGTTAAGCTGTCGATAATTGATACATAACTGCATGGATCTATCATTTTTCTTAACAAATAACATAAGAGCACCCCAAGGAGAAAGACTGGGCCGAGCAACTATCAACTCTTTCAATTCAGTAGGTGCCATTCTATACAGAGCTATTGATATCGGAGATGTTCTCAGCATTAACTCAATATCTCTGATCAACGGTAACACTGGTAATTCTTCTAGAAACACATCCGTATACTCACATACCACTGAACCGATTCTAGCTTCAATTTAGAAATTCTAGAATCAAATATATAAGCGAGATATGCTTCATAGCCTTTTACAACATATTTTTGTGCCAACATAGTCGAAATAACATTGGATGCTTTATCCAATCTATCTTATTCAATTTGAAGCTTTTCACCATTTTGACACTTTAATACTATATGCTTTTGTCTACAATTCACAATAGCATCATGTAGAGTTAACCAGTCCATACCCAAAATCACATCAAATTCATCAAAGGGTAGTAACATCAAATCAGTTGGAATGTTGCAACCTCAAATCATCAAAGTAAAATTTTTACAGACTTTATAAACTAACACATACTGACCTAGGGGGTTCGTTACTTTAACCACAAACTCAATAGAATTGAAAGCAAATTTCTTATCTGACACTAAAGTCGTGCATACATATGAATGTGTTAACCCCAGGTCAATCAAAGTAGTAACACCAATATCAAAGATAGAAAATGTACCAGTGATAACATCTGGTGCTGAAGCTTCCTCTCGAGCACAAGTTGCATAAGCTCTAGCTGGTGCTCATGCCTCAGATCTCATAGTAGATTCTTTCATCCCACTACGACTATTTCCTGTATTACCAATGTTCCAGGGTGGTCTACCTCTCGCAACAATATTATTTGGTTGTGTAGTCTGAGCCTTTTCTTTGTCGGACTTTTCCAGGCAATCTCTGAAATAATTTTAAAATGAACCACATTTGAAACATGACCTATCTTTCAATCTACATTCACCGAAGTATCATCTATTACATTGCTGACATTCAGGCTTGTTATTTCTGACACTGCCTACGCTCGATACAGACGTAGCATGAGGTTTTGAGCTCGAATGCTACTTTTGTCAATCTTTACTAGAGTAACTCAATGAAGCTGACAAACGACCATGATATTCTTTTGACTTTCTTGACAACGACTGGTATGACTTTCCCATAGATCTCTTTCCTAAATCATGAGCCTTAGAATCAACTTTTCTCTTTACTTCACTCAATTCCTCAGCTTTGTGTGCTTTGTCAACCAAAACCACAAATTATTTCAACTCAAGGATCCTGACTAACAGCTTGATGTCTTCATTTAACCCGCCTTCAAACTGTGTACTCATAGCGACTTCTATTGGTATACATTCTTGGGCATATTTACTAAGTTGAATAAATTCTCTCTTGTATTCAGATACTGTCATCTGGCTTTGTTTCAGCTCAAGAAACTCTTTATGTTTCTTATCTAAAAATCTCTAGCTCACATATTTTTTTCATAATTCAGTCTGAAAGAATTCCCAGTTTACTCGATCTCTCGGCACCACAACAAATAAAGTGTTCCATCATTGATAAGTCGAATCATTTAACAATGAAACTTCCCATTTCAAGCATTCATAGGAGTCATGATAATTCATCAAAAACACTGATAGTCCTCGGTTGTACCTCAAAACTCTTCAACCCCATACTTATGGATTTTATCAACTTGAGGCTTGTTCACTCATACTAGTTCCAAACCCTGAGGAACTACGGGGACCGGTTGGGGTATAGGTGGACGTCGTTGAACCATTGGGTCCATTCATATGAACTCGGTGAACCATTCATTTATCATCTGAAATAAGGCTTCCTTAGCCTCTCCTCCCCAACCTTCATATATGAGCCTACTTCCACTAGACGCTGCTCCATGAATGGAGGCTTGCGCGTTACTTTCTATTTCATTAGAATCAACTTGGTTTTATGACATTTTATCTATATGAAAACATAATTCAAATCGAGTGAGTTATCACACAATCACATGTTATATAATGCCATGTATATCTAGACTCATACATGCTATGTTAGTCTGATAACCAACTAAACTACAACTCTGATACCACTAAATGTAGCACCTTTAACCCGTATCCGTCGCCAGAGTAGGATTACAGAGTATTACACTACAAACTGAACATTATACATACATTTCAAACATTAACATAAACATGACATAAACCATTCATTCACATACCTATCATCCCTTGATTGAGCCCTCGAGGCCCTAAAAAAACTTTAGAAGCAATCCATGACTAAATTGGAAACATTTGGAAAGTTTAAGAAAAAGTTAAAAAATTTGGACTGTAGAGGTCACACGGCCATGTGGCTAGGCCCCGTGACTCACATGACTAAGACACACGTCTGTGACTTAGGCCATGTAACAATCAAAATAGGGACAGACGGTCATGTCCCAGCCCATGTCCGTACCCCATAAAATAATCAAAATAGGGACAGACGGTCATGTCCCAGCCCATGGCCTTACCCGTGTAACTCTCTGAGTTGGGTCAATGGCCAAGCCACACGCTCGTGTGCCAGGCAGTGTAACTCTCGAAATAGCCACACACACCTGTGTCCTAGGCTGTGTAACAGCGTGACTTGCACGCGTTGAAACCTACAGGGGCCACATAGCCGTGTGTCACAACGGTTGAGTCACACGCCCGTGTCTTAGGCTGTGTGAACGTGAAATTGGCCAAATTCAAGCCATTTCAAGGCATGACCAAGGCATGATCAACCACCTAAAATCATCTTGAGCACATGATCAAGGCATCAAAATATGATCAAAACCAACATGAAATGACTAGTTCAATAGTCCAAGATTATTCTGTAACAACCCTTACCTCTAACCGCCGCCCGATCAGGGTATAAGGCATTACTACACTCTTATACACTTTTTCGATACATACATTTCAATTATATAATAAAACCTTTCATGAGTACCCTCTATGTCCCTATTATGGGCTTTATGAGACCCAAAACAATCATTGAAGTTGGTTCAGAACCAAACTAGAACTTTTCGAACACTTATACATTTTTCACTAAAACAGGGGTCGTACACCCGTGTGACATGGGCCACGCCCGTGTGGGCAGGCCGTGTTGTAACACCCTGAATTTGGGCCTAGAAGTTTTGGGCCTTGAGCATGGGAGCGGTTGAAGGCAGCTTATAATATTCTGTTGTGCATGCAAATTTCGTTAATGAAGGCTTGTTTTAGTGGTTAAGTGTGTTGAGAAGTGTTGGAGAAGTCCTAGGTTTAAACCTGGACTCTAGCAAAAAATTTGGTTTAAGGTGAATCAAACCCTGGGTGTAGTAGGTAGGCCTTAAGAATATTGTTGGAGAAATTGTGACACTAAAAACCTTATGGCTTAGTGGCAAGTGGCGTGTTGAGCATTTGAGGGGAGGCATGGGTTCGAATCCCATGGCAAGCAAAGAGCATTTATTTTGCTAACAGGGGGCGGCAAGAGTTGGTGTTGAATTTAAACTCTGATGTTGGAGGGATCCAACATCGGGAAGCTAACATAAGAGTGGATGGGAAGCTGGCTTTAAATAGAGAGAACCATGAGGAGAGTAAAGGTACCTTTCTTGGCTGATCCCTTTCGCTTTATGGCGTGCTCGTTTGGGCTGGGCGTCGGCTAAGAGTGCTCGGAGCGTGGATTAACTCCAGTCTCCAATCAGGTGTGTATTTATCACTACTCTTGTTGTTGGATGGCTACTTCGGGCCGCGATGGGCCAAAAGGGGCCATGTGGGCCCAATGGGCCTACAGGCCCAATTGGATAAGTTGTTTGATTGTGTAGTAAATATTGGACTAGGCTAGGTGAATCGCATATCTGTGGCTAGGTTTGGGCTTAAAGGGCCACACGAGCGTGTGGGCCCATTTGGGCCGAGAATAGGCTTTAGGCCCATTCGTATTGTTATCCATGTTTAGAATACTTTAGTTTACCAATTCCTGAAATGCCCTCGACTTGTAAAATTACCAAAGTACTCCCGATTTACAGAATTACCGTTTTACCCTCGATTTTTAAAATTACTGTTTTACCCTCGATTTATAGAATTACCATTTTACCCTCAGTTTACAGAATTACTATTTTACCCTCGATTTACAGAATTACCGTTTTACCCTCAATTTGTAAAATTACTGTTTTACCCTTGATTTACAGAATTACCGTCTTACCCTCAGTTTACAGAATTACCATTTTACCCTCGATTTATAGAATTATCATTTTACCCTCAGTTTACAGAATTACTGTTTTACCCTCAATTTACAGAATTACTGTTTTACCCTCGATTTGTAAAATTACCGTTTTACCCTCGATTTATAGAATTACTAGTTTACCCTTGGTTTACAAAATTATCGTTTTACCCTCGATTTACAAAATTACTATTTTACCCTCAATTGTGAAATTACTAAAATACCCCTGTAGGGTAAAATTACCGAAATACCCCTATAGGGTAGAATTACTAAAATACCCTTATAGGGTAGAATTACCGAAATACCCCCGTAGGGTAGAATTATCGAAATACCCTTGTAGGGTAGAAATACAGAAATACCCCTGTAGGGTAGAATTACCGAGATACCTTTGTGGGGTAAAATTACCATTTTGCCCCTAGGGTGTTAAATGACCGTTTTGCCCTTGTGGGCAAGTGACTGACTTGGACTGTGTGGTTGACGGATTTGATTGTGAATATATGTTGGTGATATGAATGACTTGACTGTGATTGTTTGATTCAAATATGGGCATGACATTCTGCATACATGACGTGTTGCATGGGTTGGGATTTTGTACGGAGGAAGCGTTCTGGTGGCTATGCCACAAATATCTGTTCTGGTGGCTCTGCCACAATATCTCTATCTGGTGACTCTGTCACAATATCTTTTGACCGATCGATGGCTGAGTGCCGATCACATTACCAAAGGCTGTGTGCCGTTGTTGTGGGCTTCGTGCCGATTATAGACCCGTTATTAATGGCTCTGTGCCAACCTAAATATGGCTTTGTGCCATCTTGACTATGGCTTCGTGCCAAACGTATTTACCTGTAGCTATGTGCCTAACATATTTGTTAACGACTCTGTGTCGATCATATTTACCGAAGGCTGTGCGCCAGTTATATTACCATCACTGATGGCTATGTGCCAAAGTTATTACAGTTATCTATGGCTTTGTGCCACGTATTCTGTTAGGTGGGTTTGCCACATTATCTGATTCTGGTGGCTCTGCCACAATATTTGTATCTGGTGACTCTGTCACGATATCTGTTCTAGCAGCCATGCTGCAAATTTTATGGTGTGTAGCGGATGGGTGGGTCGAGTTGTCTCCCCACATGGTGTAAGGTTGGTACGAGGGTGTATATGGCTGGATTGGGTTGGGATTGCATTCACATTCTGATTCTGATTCTGTCACCTAATTCGGATTCTGATTCTGATTCTGTTACTAATATTGATTCTGATTCTGATTCTGTTACTGATTCTGATTCTGATTCTCATTTTGGTTCCAATTTTGATAATGTTTCTTATTCTGTAATGGGCTAAGGTCCATCTGGTACTGTCTGTTGTAATGGGCAAAGGCCCGATTGGTACTGAAATTGTAAGTAAGGCTGGGGCCAGACTTTTAATTCTTTTAGATGACTGACTGTTCCTTTTTATAGTAGGGGATTTCACACTGAGTTTTTGTAAACTCACCCCGTTTATTAACCTTTCAGGTAATTTCCAGCCTTAGATGGATTGGGGTTGCTAGGGGCTCAGAGGAAGCCACACACACTGTTTATGTTACAGTTTTGATTATTACCTTTAAATTATTTTATGTGGGTTGTAGTAAAGCCGTTGTAATTTTCTGGATTTCAAATTTGGAATTTTATTTATTGTTCTTATAATTGCTAGTATTAGAACACGATTTTCCAAAGCAACTACTGTTATTCAAAACATCACGTAACCGCAATTGTTTTTAAAGTAAGTTTCCGCAACTACCAAGATTTTTACAAAGTTGTTAAGAATGTTATTCAGCTGAGGTTTTCTAACAAGGTTTAAAAAGGGTATAAGTTTTTAATTATTAAGAAGGGTTTTTAATGGAAACATGGTTTTCGAAAAACACTTCAATGTGACACGCCAAGTTCGAGCCAAACTTCGAGGCCGGGTTTGGGGTGTTACACGTGTGGTCACACACAACCGTGTTAAAAACATCGGGTATTTTGTTTATGCACCACGGCCAAACCACACGCCAGTGTGGTGGCCGTGTCCTAACCCACAGCTGAGACACACGGCCATGCCTCTAGCCCGTGTGGAACACATTAGGCTATTTTCCAAGCCCTTTTTTTAAGTTCTTAACTCTTTGTACTAATATACGATATATCGACCTTTGTCATACACTTAGTTATACTTATCTTAACCACCTCAAGACATTACTCATGTATACATAAAATAGGTTTACTTACTTATAGCCATTATGAGACATACATCATGGCTTTATACAATGGGACAGTATAAGCCTATACAATTGGCTAAATCATAATATTACATAATACCAAAAACTAAATCTCTATATGTGCCACTCACTTATATATAAATAAGAATTTTCGTTCTTCCAACCTGACAAATTGATAGTGTGATGATACCTCTAAGCCAATCCTGAAAAACACTGAGAGAAATGGGAAAGTGGTGTAATTTTTATTACTTAGTAAGTTGGCATATAATAATAATCAATTTAATTAACAATATTAACCCATTCCTCAATAAGTATGCTCAACAAAATAGAATCAATATTCACATGATTTCACCTTTTTACTCAAATTCAGTTTAAACTATTTTCCTGAGTCACAGTCACTAATTTAATTATTTCATAAGCTACAGAACTCCAAATTAAGTTTTGTAAATTTTCCATAAAATAAGACTCATGTACCTTCTTTCCATAAAATTTCCATAATTTTTGGCTTACCCAATAAACACATTTTATTCATTAAATTTTCCCCTATTTCACTGTTTGACAGTTCTGACATCTCTTCACAAAAACTAAGATATTTCATTATATAGAATTCAAATAATGTTCTCGTTTATTCCAATATAGAATAAACTCAATAAGGATTCTAAGTATATAAACCATGCACCATAATTATTTTTATATAATTTATAATGATTTTTCCAAGTCAGAACAGGGGATTAAGTAATCATTCTAAACCAGTCTCACAAGAATTTAAATATCACATAAAGTATAATCCATTTGCTCACACCGTTTTCAATATATGAAAATATACTCAATGGCCTTTAATTTCATATCTAATAAAATTATTAATTCAATTCCTACCATTTTTGGTGATTTTTCAAATGTACATGACTGGTACTATCCAAATCTGCTTTACTTTTAAAATTCACTATTTCATGCTTTCTCTATAGTTGCATTAATGGTAACACTTACCTCTTATCAACCTTACCAAAGTACAATCATAAAACGAGCTTATTGCTCATAGTTTACACATATATACCTACACTTTTTCACGAGATTCATATTCACACTTACACATATAAATGCCTCAAACACAATGTTCACTTGCACATTATTATCACATGATTAAAATCTTTTCACATTTAATCACTTTTCATTATATCAATTCAATACCCGTTGAACCCTATCAAATACTAAAGGATATACGGAATAAGGAACAAAGTGCCACACTGTAATATAGCCGAAGCTATAACTGTAACGTAGCCGAAGCTACCACTGTATTGTAGCCAAAGCTACCACTGTATTGTAGCCGAAGCTACCACTGAGATGTAGCCGAAGCTACCACTGTCTTGTAGACGAAGCTACCACTGAAATGTAGCCAAAGCTACCATTTTATTGTAACCTAAGCAACCATTGTATTGTAGCCGAAGCTACCACTGAGATGTAGCTGATAGATTCCTAAGGTTCAATCGGGATTTGTTTCGGTTTCACTCATTAACACTTATTCAACATTCACTTAATCACTTGTCTCGTCACAACACTAATTCACAATTTTTTTTATAATATGCATAATCATAGAAATCACATTTAAATACAATATTTCAATGCACTTTCTTGTACCATAGACATATTTTTAAATCGATTTATAAACTTGGCATATTGAACATTTAATTCAACACAATTCAATTAATTCACTAATTTAACTTTAAAATATAAA
This sequence comes from Gossypium hirsutum, assembly GCF_007990345.1. NCBI lineage: Eukaryota > Viridiplantae > Streptophyta > Magnoliopsida > Malvales > Malvaceae > Gossypium > Gossypium hirsutum. The sequence goes on from NC_053428.1 coordinate 67,072,701, forward strand.
TTACAATGTTATTACATTATTATTATCACACCAACTTACCTCGAATGCCAAAACGACTAATTTTCCCGACTTAGCCCACAACTTCGTTCTTCCCCGATCTTAATCCATATTTCATGTTTTCTTGATCTAACATGTCAAATAGCACTCATTTAACACCTTTTATCAACACACTAATCAATTCAATTCACATATCAAATTTTGGAAAATTTACAATTTTGCCCACTAACTTTTCAAAAATTACACTTTTACCCCTAAGCTCGTAAAATAATTTTTATTAAATTTTCTTATGTTTCATGACATGCTAAACATTTTTCTCTTCTATAGAAACTTCAAATTCTCACTAATTCACACACTTATGACCAATTTATAACTTTTACAGTTTAACCCCTTTTATACGATTTCATCAAAAATCATCTAATGAAACTCGTTTCTCTAATCATAGACATGCATAATCTACCATAATTCATCAAAATACACAATTATTCAACATGGGTCAATTTTTAAAATCAAACTCTAACTCAAAATAATGGTAGAAATAGCTAAATCGAGTTACCGGAATTTCAAAAATACGATGAACATTAAAAATGGGGCTCAAATGCACTTACAATTGAGCTTTGAAAAGATTGAAACCCTAACCATGGCTTCTTGAAAATTTTGGCAGCATGGGGAAGAGAATGAGCAGATTTTTGGGTTTTAAATTTTGTCTTTTGTGCCTTAAAACACCCAAATGACCAAAATGCCCCTTTTTACTAAACCTACAATTTTACCCTTCCATGTCTAATTTTGTCCATACCAAAATATGATGATCTATTTGCCATTTAAATACTTCTAGTTTAAACCCACATTTCAAACAAGTACTTATATTTTAGAACTCATATTTTGCAATTAATGTAATTTAATCCCAATAATAAAATTGGGCACTTTATCGATAAAATTACTTAACAAAATTTGCACACAATCACTCACACATATCATGGACTCTAAAATAATCATAAAATAAATATTTCTACCTTGGATTTGTGGTGTCGTAACCACTATTCCGACTAGGCCTTATTTCAAGCTGTTACAATTCTCCCCCCCAGAAGATAAACTTAAGATTGATTTCGTAAAGCACTGCCAAATACTCGTATAGCCTCAACGTCCTCAATGTCTCACTCCTTGGACTAAGATTCTAAACTATACTTTCTTATCCTGGACATAAGAACCACATCACTAAATTTTCTCAAGTTCTAACAAAATACACACTGATAACTAACTGGCCTCATTTTATCAATAGTCTTATACTCTTTGATGAACCGTAATTCACTTTTCTTCAATTACCAAAATAAAAGATTTTCTGTCACAAAGATTCTTTCAGTAGCACCTGCCACTATTCTATAAGCAAATAATTCTGCCAATTCTGTCAAACCAGGAATTGATACATACTGAGATAATTATGCGAATTTTGATAAACAATTGGGAACAATCCATCTAGCATTTTCTCTCATTCAGAATGTGAGGGAAAATCTAATACAAAATTTATAGTAGCCCTCTTCATCATTATTTTAATAACATCACTAACGGTATGAACCCTAAATGCACTTGACATTCCACTTAAACCTGTGTCAAATTGACTTTCGAACACTAAATTAGAAATACCGGGCTCATATCCATATACCAGAACATTTTCTTCAAATCTCTGTACTTTTTATTACTATTTGAATGGATGGACATCTATAAGTTCTGTACAAAATTCTCTGCATAAACATCTGAGTTTCATAATACATGAGGTCTATTTCAGAATAATAGTAACAGTAATCAAACTCAATCTGAGGTTCAGAACCAGAAGTTGACCCTTACTTTACTCATTTAACCTATCTCTTATTAATACATTTCTGAGTTTATTAAACTTGCAGAGCAAACATCACTTTAGCTTTTTAATTAGCTAAAATCAATCCATCATTAAATAAGATCAATCGAGTAACCCAATCACACAAGATAAGCAGGGATTTTCCTTATAAGCATCTATAATTACACTTGCCTCCCTACAGGTCAATCAATAATTATTAACAATCTTTCAATAGTTCAAGTCATCAATATTGTCTTAATCTCAGATTTTTCTATGCTACTAGATACCTTCAACTCTTGAGATCAGGGAACATATGACAATCTTCGTGAAACAAACAATGTCATCAGATTCTCAATATAGACATAATAATGACCATCTCGAACAGTTCCCTTTTAAGGTGATATTTACTATTTGAAAACATAAACCATCACTTTACATTTTAGCAATAAAACACATTCTAACCCATTCATTTGTGCATCACTGAAAAATTATAATTTCATTACTTAATTCAAATTAAACTCAAAACTGAAGCTTCGGTTAATAATACCTTCAACCTTGCTAACATGTCCAGACCATTCAAATTTCATAATTGGGATAACATTATCAACTAAACAACTTTTGTAATATCCCGAATTAGGGCCTAATCAGAATAGTGGTTTTGTGGCCATAAATCCGAGATAGAAATAATTATTTTATAATTATTTTGAGGTTTATGATATGATTGCATGATTGTGTGAAAATTTTGTGATGAAATTCTATGCCTAAAGTGCTTAAATTGAAAGTAGGGACTAAATCGAAAAAGTTGCAAAACTTGCATTCTAGAAGTTTTTAGTATGAAATTGTTTTGGAATATTAATGAGGAGGTCTTAAATAGCAATTTGACCAATTTTAAGTTCATGGACAAAATTAGGACATGGAAGGAATTTTTGGAAAGTTTAGTAGTAAGGGTATTTTGGTCATTTAGTTATTAGAATGAATTAAAAACAAAATTAAAAGCCAATTTTTGTCCATCTTCTTCATTAGGCCGAAATTTCAAGGGTTCTCCATAGCTAGGGTTTGTTTCAAGCTTCCAAGCTCCATAATCAAGAAAGACGTGGAATCGACCTCAATCGAGGAAAAGAAAAGATAGTGGACTAAATTGCAAAATCTTTGTATTTTGGTACCAAGGTAAGTTCATGTGTAAATAATGTATCATAATGGTTATTTTTAAGTTATTGATGTTAATTATATGTTATGCTGAATTTTATTATGAAATGTATGCTTTGTGGTTAATTTCAAATAATATGTAAATTATGTGAACTACTTGTTAAATATAATTGTTACCGAGTATTGATTTCGGCATTCTACGGAAGACGGCAAGGATAAGTGTTCGAGGAAAAAGCCCATTTGAACCTTAGTAATAAATTAGGATACAAGTGACATGTCACTAGGATGGTTGAGCATCCGAACTCGTTGAGTTGAGTCCGAGTTCACTTATGGATGCGAATGTCCGAACTCGTTGAGTTGAGTCCGAGTTCACTTATGGATGTGAACGCCCGAGCTCGTTGAGTTGAGTCCGAGTTCGCTTATGGGCCGGTTACATGATTGCTTGATTGCATATATGGCACTTATGTGCAAGTTATCCATGTATCCGAATTATATTCCTATGTGTTCAACGGGTAAAGTTCTACTCAAATGGAGGAATATTCGAGATGTAAAGAGACGTATTGGTAAGTGATGTGAAATGGATATTTTGGACAGGTATGTATTTAACCCTCGGGTTGAGTATTGATACAACTACGATAAGGTAATAAGATGATGAAAAATGATTAAAAATGTGATATGTGTTTTAGTGATACATGCTAATGTTGATTGGTATGACTGTTTGTTATGTTACTTATTATTTGCATATGAACTTACTAAGCATTTATGCTTACTCCCTCCTTCTTACTCATTGTAGTTTTGGACAAGCCAGCTCAGGAGTCGGGATAGGTCGAAGGCTCAGTCACACTATCCGGAAGACTTTTGGTAATGGCTTGTAAATTTAAGTATGGCATGTATAGCAATATACCTTTTTTGTGTAAATGATCTTATGGTATGGTGATGGAATGGTTGAGGAAATGCTTGATAATGATAAATTATGAAAATAGTTAGTTTAGATTATATTTGATGTTAAGGAAAATTATTAAGATACTTAGTGCATAAAAACTCATAAAAGGGATGAAATTTGCCATAAACAGAATACTGCAGCAACACTGACGCGATTTTAAAAATTTACTAAAAATCATAGAAATTGAAATTGGTGATGGACTACATATCAAATTGAATCTTATTATGTCTAGTTTCACATGAAACAAATGAAACAGGTAAAGGAATTATATGTTACAAGATATTTGAATTTTAGTGAAACAGGGTCATAGCAGTTTCTGAATCCCCTGTTCCAACTTTAGAAATTCACCATAAATTGTAAAGATATAATTAGGTAGTGTATTTTATATTATCAGAATCCTTATTGAGTCTAGTTTCAGGAGAAATAAACCTCATAGTCATATGGATTTTTTACAGAGAGAAATGTTGTTCGTAGTAAACAGAGGTCAGACCAGTCAAGTCCTGAAACAGGGGTAACTTTAACTAATAAACTGTACTAATTGGCCCAACCAAAAATTCTAGAAAAAAAATTAGTAGATAGATATATGAGTCTAGATTTAGGAAAAATTTACGGATCTTGATTTTGAGTTTCGTAACTCGAGATATGATTTTTCTTGTGACTGTGATGCAAGTAGCTTAAAAGCTGTGAATGTAGAAATAAATAATCCGAAGTTCTAAATATGTTAAATTAAGGTTAGTAACACCTCATACTCGACTCCGGCGACGGTCTCGGGCATGGGGGCGTTACATTTAGACTTTAATTCAGAATAACATCACTCGTTTTAAACAAATCCAATAGGTATTTACTCAGACAAAATGTAACATCTTGCTTGAGCTCACAAAAAAAATATCAAAATTACCCGAGGAAAAAAAATCAATATATCATTTGAATTTGACTGTCCCAAATCCCACTTTTGTTGATTTCGATTCAATGATAAGTCACACTTGATAAGTTAAACAATAAAGATGATGAGAAAACTGAGATAATTAAATTCGAAACACAAACCATTTTAAATGTATGAAGTCACCACTCACACGAAATAATAGAAATCCTAACGATTCCACAAAGAAAACAAGAAGAAAAAGAAATACGGATCCTACGTTCTGAAGTCGATTATAATAGAGACAAAGCATACTCCTTACTGATATAAACAGAACAATAACCAGAAGAAACATAAGAACAATTTCATGTAAGCTCACTATCAACTTTTATCTCAGACATAACAGAATTGAATTCCAATAGAAGATAGTGGAATGTCAATCATATATCAATCAGACTAACGATACTTTCATCAGAAAACAAACAATCATAGTTGTCTCTGAAAATATATGAACACATACAATACCCAGAAGAGATAGTTGTAAATTGCTCAACTGTGACTGTCATTCTATCTTCAAATTTCAAACATCATTCTTCTCACTAATTCTGCCCTCACTAATTTCCACATTATTCCTTTCACTAAAGAAAATCAGTTCAGAAAAATTTTCAGTTAATACTTCCTTTTAGTATCTTATCTGAATAAGTCGATTTATCAAAGTTAACTTCTTCACTAATTATGATATTGTATAAACCAAATAATTCTAGGGTCAATCTAATATCTTTCTAACTCTATCCTTCACTTGCCAACCATTCTCAGTCTCTGATCATATCTACAATTATTCTATCACTGAACTTTTTAATTCCACACTTAGGAATTTAATCAACATGATTCTCATGAATTTCCGTTATAAACACCTCATCGATAAGGAGGTGAGGTCGTACAACCTCTAACTCGATTCTTACATACATCCACACATATGACATAACGCTAATCAGAATCATATATCATCGTAGTTTTACTATTCACTTAAGACAATTTGACATTCACATTCGTGGTACATGAAATTTCCTATTACTTCATTCAGACATGCACACTCATTCATACATTCTATGCATTTGTATACCCTTACTTATCACATTTACTAAATCATTTTTGTCAAGCATGCAACATCATATGAAAGCCAAACAAATACGTACGAGCTTATCACCATATAAACTTTCATATCACACATTATTACATATAATTTATAAATTCTTATTCATACCTTTTCGAATTTTGACTTATTATAATTGTACTTTCTTCAAATACTTTAGTATCACTATCAAGTAGTCAGATATAGCTTGGTTGGAGAGTACTTTTGTTTTCACAAGATGGTCTTCAATCGGGTCGAAAGACATCACACTATCACATAGTGGTGGCATGTATAACTACACTCTCACACTTACTATGCTAGTCTGAGAACCGACTAAACCATAGCTCTAATACCACTAAATGTAACAACCTTTACCTCTAACCGCCGCCAGATGAGGGTATGAGGCATTACTACACTCTTATACACTTTTTCAATATATACATTTCAATTATATAATAAAACCTTTCATGAATACCCTCTATGTCCCTATTATGGGCTTTGTGAGACCCAAAACAATCATTGAAGTTGGTTCGGAACCAAACCAGAACTTTTCGAACACTTATACATTTTTCACTAAAGCATGGGTTGTACACCCGTGTGACATGGGCCACGCCTGTGTGGGCAGGCCGTGTGGTCACACACGCCCATGTTAAAAACATCAAGCATTCTATTTATGCACCACGGCCAAACCACACGCCCGTGCGGTGGCCATGTCCTAACCCACGGTTGAGACACACGGCTGTGCCTCTAGCCCGTGTGGCACACATTAGGCTCTTTTCCAAGCCCCTTTTTTTATGTTCTTAACTCTTTGTACTAATATGCGATATATTGACCTTTGTGATTTTCGTACTTATTTTGACCACCTCAAGACATTACTCATGTATACATAAAATAGGTTTACTTACTTATAGCCATTATGAGACATACATTATGGCTTTATACAATGGGATAGTATAAGCCTATACATTTGGCTAAATCATAATATTACATGATACCAAAAACTAAATCTCTATACATGCGACTCACTTATAGATAAATAAGAATTTTCGTTATTCCAATCCGACAAATTGATAGTGTGATGATACCTCTAACGATCTCCAACCCTGAGCCAATCCTGAAAAACACTGAGAGAGATGGGAAAGTGGTGTAATTTTTATAACTTAGTAGGTTGGCATATAATAATAAGCAATTTAATTAGCAATATTAACCCATTCCTCAATAAGTATGCTCAAGAAAATAGAATCAATATTCACATGATTTCACCTTTTTACTCAAATTCAGTTTAAACTGTTTTCCCAAGTCACAGTCACTAATTTAATTATTTCATAAGCTACAGAACTCAAAATTAAGTTCTGTAAATTTTCCATAAAATCAGACTCATATACCTTTTATTCATTAAGTTTTCCCCTATTTCACTGTTTGACAGTTCTGACATCTCTTCACAAAAACTAAGATATTTAATTATACAGAATTCAATTAATGTTCTCATTTGTTCCAATATAAAATAGACTCAATAAGGATTCTAGGAATATAAACCATGCACCATAATTATTTTTATACAATTTATAATGAGTTTTCCAAGTCAGAACAGGGGATCACGTAATCATTCTAAACCAGTCTCACAAGAATTTAAATATGTCATAAATTATAATTCATTTGCTCACACCGTTTTCTTTCTATGAAATTAGACTCAATGACCTTTAATTTCATATCTCATTCAATTATTAATTCAATTCCTACCATTTTTGGTGATTTTTCAAATGTACATGACTGGTACTATCTAAATCTGCTTTACTTTTAAAATTCACTATTTCATGCTTTCTCTATAGTTGCATTAATGGTAACACTTACCTCTTATCAACCTTACAAAAGTACAATCATAAAACGAGCTTATTTCTCATAGTTTACACATATATACCTACACTTTTTCACAAGATTAATATTCACACTTACACATATAAATGCCTCAAACACAATGTTCACTTGCACATTATTATCATATGATTAAAACCTTTTCACATTTAATCACTTTTCATTGTATCAATTCAATACTCGTTGAACCATATGGAATACTAAAGGATACAGGGAATAAGGCACAAAGTGCCACACTGTAATATAACCGAAGATATCACTGTAACGTAGCCGAAGCTGGCACAAAGTGCCACACTGTAATATAACCGAAGCTATCACTGTAACGTAGCCGAAGCTACCACTGTATTGTAGCCAAAGCTACCACTGTATTGTAGCCAAAGCTACCACTGAGATGTAGCCGAAGCTACCACTGAGATGTAGCTGAAGCTACCGCTGAATTGTGGCCGAAGCTACCACTGTATAGTAGCTGAAGCTACCACTGAGAGGTAGCCGATAGATTCCTAAGGTTCAATCGGGATTTGTTTCGGTTTCACTCATTAACACTTATTTAACATTCACTTAATCACGTGTCTCGTAACAACACTAATTCACAAATTTTTTTTATAATATGCATAATCACAGAAATCACATTTAAATACAATATTTCAATGCACTTTCTTGTACCATAGACATATTTTTAAATCGATTTATAAACTTGGCGTTTTAAATATTTAATTCAACACAATTCAATTAATTCACTAATTTAACTTTCAAATATAAATTACAATGTTATTACATTATTATTATCACACCAACTTACCTTGAATGCCGAAACGACTAATTTTCCCAACTTAGCCCACAACTTCGTTCTTCCCCGATCTTAGTCCAAATTTCATGTTTTCTTGATCTAACATGTCAAATAGCACTCATTTAACACCTTTTATCAACACACTAATCAATTCAATTAACATATCAAATTTTTAAAATTTTTTAATTTTGCCCCCAAACTTTTCAAAAATTACACTTTTACCCTTAAGCTCATAAAATAATTTTTATTAAATTTTCTTATGTTCAATGACATGCTGAACATTTTTCTCTTCTATGGGAACTTCAAATTCTCACTAGTTCACACACTTATGACCAATTTATAACTTTTACAATTTAACCCCTTTTATACGATTTCATCAAAAATCATCTAATAAAACTTGTTTCTCTAATCATAGACATGCATAATCTACCATAATTCATCAAAATTCACAATTATTCAACATGGATCAATTTTTAAAATCAAACTCTAACTCAAAATAATGGTAGAAATAGCTAAACCGAGTTACCGGAATTTCAAAAATACAATGAACATTAAAAACGGGGCTCAAATGCACTTACAATTGAGCTTTGAAAAGCTTGAAACCCTAACCATGGCTTCCTAAAAATTTTGGCAGCATGGGGAAGAGAATGAGCAGATTTTTGGGTTTTAAATTTTGTCTTTTATGCCTTAAAACACCCAAATGAGCAAAATGCCCCTTTTTACTAAACCTTTAATTTTACCCTTCCATGAATAATTTTGTCCATACCAAAATATGATGATCTATTTTCCATTTAAAAACTTCTAGTTTAAACCCCCATTTAAAGCAAGTACTTATATTTTAGAACTCATATTTTTAAATTAATGCAATTTAATCCCAATAATAAAATTGGGCACTTTATCGATAAAATTACTTAACAAAATTTGCACACAATCACTCAAACATATCATGGACTCTAAAATAATCATAAAATTAATATTACTACCTTGGATTTGTGGTGTCGTAACCATTGTTCCGACTAGGCCCTATTTCAAGCTGTTACAATTCTCCCCATATGCCATACAAGGTACCTCAAATGTAAACATACAAATTTACCTAACCATATATAGATACTTGACCACATTTCATTCATAAACATCTAGTTCATTTCCATCTCAAAACATACCATATCTTGACTTATACCAATTCAACATAAACCTATCATTTGTGCCATACCATTCATGCATCACAAGCACTAAAATGCCACAATTCAACCATCATCAGAATGGTACCAAAACAACCAGCTTATACATACTAAAATCAACATTTAAGCATTCAAGTAAACATCAAACACAAGTCCACCTATACATGTCATTATAACCTTGGCCAAAACATAAAAAACTATTGATATATTCACTGGATAGTGTGATAGACCTCTGACAAGCTTCCAAACTGACTGAGCTTCTAATTATCTCTAAAATATAGGAAAGAAAACTACGTAAGCACATAATGCTTAGTAACTTCGTAAAACAGGAACATAACTTACCATTTCAGTATATAACATTAAGATTAAATACAACATAATCCAACCACAAGCTTGGCACAAGCTTAAGCACCATCAACAACACATGTTAGTGCATTTAAACATAATTCACTTGAATTAACATAACGTAAGCCATTACACATGAACATACTTCATTTGAACTCATCATTTTCATGAACATAAGTATACTTCCATTGAAGATTACTGCTTCAATCCTTTTCATAATTACAAGACATAGTTCATTTTAACACTTTTCGTTTCTTCCCTTTTCTTGCTCGTTGAACCATTTAGAATATTGTCGGATACTTAGGAAACCTCATACAAAGTGTGCCAAACATATAACCATAACCTTTCCTTTACATCGTTGCTCACATGAGCTGCGAAATGGGCCTGCTCACACAAGCTGTGGGTCAGAATGTAAACTACACGATGCTACTCACATGAGCTATGGAGTATTCACAACAAATGCGGGACCTCAGCCATCGGTAGGACATTCAAGACCAGCACTCGAAACATGAAATCACTAATGACATGTCATTTGTATCTTATGAATTCCTAAAGTTCAAACAAGGCTCGATAACCATCATAGCATTATTTGATGTTAATCATTCAATTACACAACAACTAACATATTTACATATAATTGAAAATAGCATTAAAAATGTTACTTATTCATACAAACTTACCTCAACAATTTTAGCGTAAAAATAAAGTAGACTAATCGGAGGCTTTAGCTTTTCCCTGATTCAAGTCCGTACGTTGTCTATCTTGATCTAAATAGAAAAATTCAATTAATTTAATACTTATATTATTCAATTCAGTCCATATTTCATATTTTTGTAAAATTATAATTTTACCCCAAACATTTTTAACATTTTTAAAATTTAGTCCTTAAGCTCATAAATTGAAATTTAATCATTTTAATTCTCATCTCATGCTAGCCGAATTCAATAGAAACCTATATCAACCTATACAAACCATCATTTCACAAATTTACCATGAATTTTTACTATTATAACAAAGAAGTCCCTAAATGACAATTTCATCAAAAATCACTTTACAAAACTTGTTTATTTATCAACAAGGACTCATAATCTTTCATAAAAGATAAATAATCAAGCAAGAAAATTTATGGAAAAACCCTATATATTCAATAGTTTTGCAAATTGATCCATGGGCTAGCTAGATTAAGCTACAACGATCTTGAAAACATAAAAATCATTTAAAACGAGCTTAAAAATCACTTACATGATAAGGGATAGCTTGACCGAATGAATAACCCTAAAATAGTGTTTCTTTCCTTCTAATTTTGGTGGAACAAAATCTTGAAGAAGATGAGTTTTTAATTTTCTTTTATTTGTTTTAAGTTTATTATAAATTACTTTATTAACCTTTTATTTAAACTAAATAAAACACCAATTTCATGCCCATATTTGTCCACTAATAATATGAATGGGTTAATTACCATGTAAGTGTTAATTACCATGTAAGTCCACTCAAATTTAAGTTTGATAGCCATTTAACCCTCTTAACAAATAGAACTCTATTTTTGCACCTTGTACTATTTAGTCATTTTTACGAGATTAAACATGCAAATGTAAAAATTTGTTAACAAAATTTTAATACGACCTTACTGACATTCCATAGACATTAAAAAACAATAAAATAATAATTTACTTATTAGGTTTGTGATCTCGAAACCACTATTTTGATTTCATTGAAAACAGGCTGTTACAAGCGACTACCTTGCAATGTTCCATACCCAAATTCCTTGGATTTTCTATATCACTTGGCAAGGTTCCTTACGGTCGGTTATGTAACTCCGTAGCTAACTAACCCATTTGATTCTCCAAAATTTTCAATTTTGCTACTTGGTTTTAGGGCTTGTAGATTAAACCCTTGGGGTTGACTTGGTCTATGCTGCATGTAGTTTTTTGGTCCATTTCCTTGGTTACTCTGATAAAAGTTTGGATGTGCGCCATGAAGGATTGTAGATGTTGGACTATGGTCCGTGTCAACTTTTATTTTGGTGTTGATTTCCTACATAATAAACTAACTTGGGATGTTATGGACAATTCTCGAAAGAATGGCCATTCCCGCAGTATACACAAGAAACAATATCAAACTGACTTGGTGACTGAGTTGTGAAATTATTCAAACCATTAGCGGTAAATTGTTTCAACATTGAAGAAATAGAAGATACCTAAGCTGAGAGTGATGTAAATACGCCCACTTCATGCATTCTCGTTACTCTTCCTCCTAAATTGTTTCAATTTTTTGGCCATTGGTAGTTTTTGCTAGTGACCTATCAATAATCTCGTAAGCTTCATTATAAGACTTTGAAAACAGAGCACCATTCGCAGAAGCATCTGCCACCAACCTTGTGTGTGCGTTGAGACTATTATAAAATGTCTCTGATTGGATACAATGTGGAATCCCATGATGAGGACACCATGAAGTAATTCCTTGATTCCTTCCCACGTCTCGTACAAGGATTCGTCATCCAATTGTGAAAAAGTGGTTATCTCATTTTGCAACTTAGAGTTTTTACTTGGTGAGAAATACATTACCAAAAACCTTTCTGCTAATTCTTGCCATGTGGATATTGAACTTGGGGGCAATGAATTAAGCCATGCTCGTGCTTGATCTCGCAACGAGTATGGAAACAACTTCAACTTCAACGCGTCTTCAGTAACGCTGACTATCTTAAACAAATCACTCACCTTCATGAATAATCGAAGGTGAAGGTATGGATCTTTCATAGGGATTCCATTAAACTGGCCCACCATTTAGAGCATTTGAAACATCACTGGTTTCATTTCAAATTGGGGTGCCTTGATCTCCGACCTTCTAATTCCTGAAATTTAATTCATTGAAAAGGGGCACAATGTACTTTCTTATGGCACAATCCCTATCATCAACAATAAGGATGAGATTGTGCACATGATTGGCTCCATTACCTTGTCCATCATTCTAATTTCCAAGGTCCATATCAACTTGTCTTTGGGCTAATCATTAACGTTTTCTTTGTTTAAACATTCGCTTGATTTCAAGGTCTACTGGTAGTAAATCAATTATTTGATCCATACTCATAAACACTAGAAAGATAAATCACAAACAATAAAGAATAAAGAATAAATTAATAAAGTTAGAAGTCAAGTAAAAGTAAAAACCAAATTGAAAAGAATAAATTAACAAAAATGATTAAGACAATAGTCCCAGGAAACGACGCTAAAACCTTTTAACACTCGGGTTTGAGCAAGTGTAAAATTTGTTATCAAGTAATAAAGTAAGTAAAATAGTTATCATCTCCGCAGGAACTGTATATCTTAATCAAGTAATTGTAAAACTAAAGTTAACAATTTGGTGATAAAAATATTTTGAGTGATGATAATTAAGTTAAATTGAATTATCTAAATGCAAGATGATCCTAATGCAATTTAATCTAAATGCAAGGTATGAAATGAAATGTACGAGATGAGTTTAGCAACAAAAGCACAAAATTCAATAATCAATAACATGAATATGCTAGGATAATTACCCTATTGAACTTAGTTTATTTTTCTCATGCTTAATAGTGGTCAGATTACATTCCATGGTAACTCAATCTTTCATGAGTTTGGAAAACCAAATTAAGTCCTTTTCGAATATTTTACTTAGTGAAATATGCATTTTATTGACCATATTAAACTAAGAGTTTATTAGAATTCATGTGAAGTAATAGAGACGAATCAGGTTTGAAACAATTTAATTACATAAACCTAAAAACTATGCAAGATAATAGAGCTCGTCAAAGTTATTATGAACCTTTAATTTAGTTGGATCAAGACCTAAATTAAGCATGAACTTTTCAATTATTGTGTCCATTAGTTGTCATTTGGTCAGGATCGCTCTACTAATTCAAATGCATCAATCACGTATGAATGAAATACATAGTTAAGTTTAATTGAAAACTTGATCGACTAAGGCACAAACACTATAAACACGAGTTAACAAACTTCATTGAATAAACACAATCATCTTAGCTCAACAGATTAAGCTACCATTATTGATGACAAGATCATAAAACACATTGCAAACATTATTAGATCAAAATAACAAAGGAATGGAAGAGTAAACTCTGTTCAAATCGGTAATCTCGTGGACTCCAAATGAAGACGTTTTCCTCCAATTCTCCTGTTTCTCCTTTACCAATGGCTTCTCAAGGTGGCCAACCAAGAGACAACCTTATCATAGTTTTGCAAGCTAAAATGCTAGGCATGGAAAGAAGAAAGAAAATGAATGGATGAGTAATGAATGAAGGAATGATGGATGATTTTGGGGATTAATGGATGAATTAAAAGGTGAGAGGAGTATGGTATTTATATTTGATTTTGGTGGTTGAATTTACTAAAAATAGTGTTAAAGATCCCTTGGTTGTCTCCCATTAATGGCCAACCATAACAAGTGGAAATGAGGGTGAGTTGGCTGCTTGATTTAAGCATGGGCTCATGCAAAATTTAGCAATGGGGTAGAAAGTTTCTTGAGCAATCTTCATGTTCTAATTTTTAATATTTTCAAAGTGTAGGGACCTCTAAACAATTGTCCCAATGCTAATTTTTGCACAGACACAGGCTTGTGTCAAATTTGGGCTTGACTCCCCATTGTTAGACAGTTTCGTAACCCAATAAATCTACAAGAGTGTTTATGTTCGTACAATCGCCATTAACTTGTAATTAACGATCGAGTCAACCCAATTAGGTCAAAATACATTACTTCTATAAATGTAATGTTAAAACATCTAATCAGGAGGCTCATTTTTTCTTTAGTTTAGTAGTTTTTGGTAGATTTAGGGATTCAACTTTGTTCTTTTTAGTTTTCCCATTCTAAGTAAACTTTTAGTTTCTATTCTTTATTTTTTTATTTTTTGTTCACACTTTTGTTATTACTGATTTCCAATTGCAAGTGTTAACGAATCTACATTGTGACCCAATTGGTCTCAAGCTTTGGAGTCTTCAGATTTTCTAAACATCTCTTACTCTTTTCTTATTGTTTCTCATTATTTCAATGCTCTACAATTTGATTAGGTTAATTGCATATAAAGTGGGTAGTAACTAAATCCATAGGGATATTTGTTAATTGAAGTGGGAGTAATTAATCTAGTTTAAGGTTTGAAAATAAATTAATTTGATTAGATCGAATATGCTTGAAACCTAGATTTGACAACTCTAAGAAGTAATTTAGGTATATGAGACCTAAAGGGTATTCTCCGTAGAACCTATTCAATTTAGCCCTACATAGATCCATCAAGTCGAAAGACAAGTAAACTAAGTCGATTAGTTAATTTAATTACAGGCCGAGAGGTATTAATTAGGTTAATTAATAAATAATTGGTAAAATATCTAATTTTAGGTTAATTAATAATTAATTGGTAAAATATCTAATTTTAGGTTAATTGCAACCATGAATATTAATCAATCTTCTGCTTGTCACTCTAAATAGTTAATCTCATAATTTTAATATTTAAGTAATTTAGTGTCATGTCCCAAAATGTGTGTTAAAAGTTTTGGGTTAAATCTATGACTGTTGGATTATGTTAATTTTCTATTTGCTTGGGCTTGGTCTGTCAAATGCCAAAAATTTTATCAGTAAGTATTGATACCTTTCCTACGAGTATTGATACCTTTTGTAAATTATTGTGAAGTAAATCCTAATGTGTCGAAAACCCTAGGTACTTAAATGAATTATAGCATGGTCGGCCCCCTTTTCATTCTTTTGTTTTTAACTTTCGCCTCCTCTTTTTCCTCTCCACTTTTACTTTTCTTTTTCTTCCTTTCACTGCACTCCCTCTTTTCCTTTCTCTTGTTTCCTTCCTCTTCTCTCTTTTCTTCCTACCTGCCACCCCTTTTTTACCACCTTGTTGGCATCACATCTGTTATTCCCTCTTGTTGATTCATCCTTTGTTCGTTTGGATTCTGTTATCTTTTGTTGCAGGTTGGTAAGTGTGATTGATTTCAATGGTTAGGTCCCATTTTTCTGTTGAGCAATTGAGTTATGTTATTATTTTCATCTTGCTTAACCAAACTCATTCGAATCTTCCTAAAATTCATATTTTTGATTTCTAATATCTAGTGTTTTGTGTGTAAATGTCAATTGAAAGGCCAGATCTAGGTGAATTCGATCAAATATGAGTTGAGGAAGTGTCGCACAATGTGTAGAGTGGAGGTGTGTGCTTTAATCGTTTGTGTGTGCTAATACATTTGGGTGATTAGTTTCTGATTTTGTCCAATTGTATTATTTATATTACTCTAACGAATTTAGTTATGTCAAGTAACATCTAATCTAATTAGAAAATAACCTTTGACGAGGTACTAAAAAACTAATGGATCGACACATGGAAATGAAACTATGTATGGTAGATTTAATCGTGGAATGCTTCCATTATTCTGAATTGTCATTGTTGATATGTGATTGATGTTGGTTCACTGTTAATTCTGCGTATTTTACTGTCGCATGTCTACTATTACTACTTAATTAACAAATCGTTACTATTAGCATGTTAATCGCATGTTAATATTGTTACTGTAATTGTTATCATTTACTGTCATCCTCAGCATGCCTGTTAAACCAAGCTTTATTTGATACAATGTTTTGATATAAGAAATTGAAGTGTTTTTGAATAAAAGTTAAAATTGAACAAAATTGACAAAATGATTTGTTTAAAATTGAAGTCTAAGAGATAAAATTTTGAATATCTACTTTGATCTCTTAAAAAAAATTGAAACAACTTTAAAATCAAGTTAAAATAATTAACTAAGTAAGAAAGTGTTTATAATTTTATCAAGTCAAAATAATTTTCAAACAAGTCAAAATTGCTCAAGGCCAAAAAGTATCAATACCTTTTTGTCCAAGTATCGATATTTTATGAATTACTGATACCTTCATAAAAGCGATACCAAAATGACATTATGTTTTTCACAAACCCTATTATGTAACACCCCAAACCCGGCCTAGACGTTATGGCTAAATATGCAATGCCACATTGAAGTGTTATTTGAAAAGCATCGTCCTGTTGAAAAAATCCATACTATATAAAAACCCTCATGGCGATCTTTTACAAAACTTTAGGGTATCTTATTCATTGTTAAAAACTCAAGTGGGTTTAGGAAAAAAGTTTATTCATTTTAGATTGTTATTGCACCTTAAAAACAAAGTTTTCTTGCGGAAGCTTTTAAAGTATGTTGCAATGGCGTGGTGTTTTGAAAGCATTTAATCTTACGAAAAACTGCAACCCACTTCTAATAGACATGATCCAAGATAAATAAAACATAAATCGAAAGTAAAAATTTAAAAAGGCCTTACTACATAACAAGTACCCCAAATTTAATAACTTAAAGATTATAAGGTTAAAATAGAAACAAGAATAGTTGTGTGGCCTTCATCGAGTCCCTCGCAGCACCGATCCGCCCAAGATTACCTGCACAGGAATGCAAAAGGGTGAGTTTATAAAAACCCAGTGTGCAATTCCTTTACAACAGTCAGTCAAACAGTAGGCAAATACAGTTTGGGCCTAAGCCCGTTTCAGTGACAGTCCAGTATTAGTTAGGGCCATATGTAACGCCCCCTTACCCGAGACCGTCGCCGAAGTCGAGCATGAGACATTACTAAACTTATTTTAGCATTTAAACAAGTTCAAACAATTCTCGTAGTAAACTGTCCATCTACGTCACAGTCGATAAAAAATCATATCTCGAGTTACAAAACTCAAAATCAAATTCCATAAAATTTCCCTGAAAGTAGACTCATATATCTACTTACTAATTTTTTTCTAGAATTTTTGGTAGGGCCAATTAGTACAGTTTATTAGTTAAAGTCTCCCCCGTTTCAAGGCTCGGCTACTCTGGCCCCTGTGCACTACAAATCAAATTTCTTTCTGTACAGAGATCCAATGACCATGTTGTTTATTAAAAATAGACTCAATAAAAAATCCATACATATAAATTTTGAGTCCTAATTATTTTTAGGCAATTTATGATGAATTTCTAAATTCAGAACAGGTAATCCAGAAATCGCTCTGACCCTATTTCACCAAAATGTAAATATCTCATAAAATACAACTCTTTTACCTATTTTGTTTCTTCCACATGAAAATAGATTAATTAAGCTTCAATTCCATACTTTATGCATCATCTAATTCTATCTCTACTATTTTTAGTAATTTTTCAAACTCACATAACTGCTGCTGTGTGATTCTGTTTTATAGCCAATTTCACCATTTTATAGATTTCCATAGATTAGTTAGCACATAAAGCATACGTGTTATCAAATATAATCTTGATTAGCCACTCCAATAGCTAATCATTCTTAAACATTTCCATGCCATCCAGAGCCATATCATAAGATTATATACGTAAAATGATTATAATGCTATACATGCCATATTCCCAAAATATACAAGTCATTATACCGAAATAGTTTGTTGATAGTGTGAGCGCGCCTCTAACCGTTCCCGATCTCCTAGCCGGCTTGAAAAAACTACAAAGAATAGAGAGGAGGGAGTAAGCATAATTTCTTAGTAAGTTCACATGTAAATAGCAAGTAACATGACCATGCAATAATATGAAATCCACATTTGCATAATATCACCAAAGCATTCATATCATATTTCTCATTCATGATCCTACCATATTATTGTTATATTGAAGTCTCAACCCGAGGGTTAAATACATACCTGTACAAATTTCTCATTCACCACACTTACCAACATGTCACCTTCGTTTTAGGTATTCACCTTATCCACTTAAGATTTACCCATTGAACACATCGAAATATGATTCGAATACACGGATTTCATGCACATTAGTGTCATACCCGCAGCTAGACAAACTCAATAGCATGCGAAAATTATGTAGCCAAGCTACCATGTAATCTGCCCATAAGTGAACTCGTACTGAACTCAACGAGCTCAGGCGTTCGCATCCATAAGTGAACTTGGACTCAACTCAATGAGCTCGGATGCCTAGTTACATCCCACTTTCAACACAAAGAGAATCCCAGTTTCGACAACAACTACCACTCCCCTACTCCTTGATCCACTCCTCAAATCTCTCTCCAGTTCTCTCTTTTAGTCCCTCAACTGACCAATTCAAATCCCTTTCAAACTCTTCCTAAAATTCAGCCACACACTCTCCTCCCCTTCAAACACTCCAACCACCCAATAGCTTTAGAGTTCTACTGATACTCAGCTTCCTACACGGCACAGCAACAAAATATAACTCTCCTTGCACAACACAAGACTTGAACTCAAAACCTTCAACAATAGTAACACGCCACTTATCCCTTAGACCAGCAGGCCCTTTCTGTCATGCTCTACTCACATTAATTTAAAAGTCTACTAACTAAAGGCAAGGGTTCATTTCCTAAAAACAAAGTTTTTTGCAAATGCCCAAGCTTGAACCCAAGACTTCTCAGGCGCTTCCTAGGACACTTAACCATTGAGACAAGCATGCATTTGAACTACACAACATATAGAAAATAAGTACCTATATTTTGGGGCATTATAACTCTGCCCTCTAAAAGAAAATTTCGGCCTCGAAATTTACTTGGTCAAAATTGTGATTACGCCATAGTACCTTAACCAATGGAACATACTTCCTCATCAGAACCTTCACATTACGGTCTAAAATCTGAACCAGCTCATCCTCAAATGTTAGATCTGGCCTAACCTTAATCTCTTTAGTTCAGATGATGTGCGCAGGATCAGAACAATATCGCCTCAGGATAGAGACGTGGAACACATCATGAATCCGGTCCAACTCTGAAGGTAACTCAAGTTGATAGGCAACCAGTCCCACACGCTTCAATATACAATAAGGCCCAATGAACCTAGGGCTTAACTTGCCCTTCCCACCAAACCTCAGTACCTTTTTTCGTGGCGAGACGTTGAGAAAAACTAAGTCCCCAATAGAAAACTCAATCTCCTTACGCTTCAGATCCGCGTATGACTTCTGTTTGTCAGATGCTGCCTTCAGTCGATCCCGAATCAATCTAACTTTATCCTCGGTATCGAAAATCAATTCAGGGCCCAAAACATGCCGCTCACCCAACTCATTCCAACACGAAGGAGTGCGACACCTGCGACCGTATAGTGCCTTGTAAGGTGCCATTTGTATGCTAGACTGGTAGCTATTGTTATACGCAAACTCTGCCAACGACAAGTAATCCTCCCAACTGTCTCGAAAATCTATTACACAACTCCTTAACATGTCTTCCAATATCTGAATCACCCTCTCTGACTGACCATCTGTCTGAGGATGGAATGCAATACTGATGTCTAACCTTGTACCCAGTGCTTCATGCAGTTTCTTCCAAAACTGAGACATGAAGCAAGGATCCCTATCAGATATTATAGAAAGCAGTACCCCATGCAAACTCACTATCTCAGCCACATATAGTTTAGCTAGTTTCTGCAACGAGTAATCAGTACGAACAGGTATGGAGTGGGCAGATTTGGTCAATCAATCCATGATGACCCATATTTAATCCTTCTTAGTAGGCGTTAAGGGCAGCCCACTAACAAAGTCCATAGTCACTCTTTCCCACTTCCACAGCAGAATCTTAATTGGCTAAAGCAACCCTGAAGGCAACTGGTGTTTAGCCTTAACCTGCTGACAAGTAAGGCATTTACCCATGAAGTCGGTAACTTCCTGTTTACGTCCTAGCCACCAATATATCTCACGAAGGTCTCGGTACATCTAATTCCTGCCAGGATACATAGCATAAGGACTACTATGCGCCTCTTGTAGTATAGACTGCCTCAAATCAGTATCCTTCGGTGCGCAAACTCTCCCACAAAAACAAAGTACCCCTTCGCTATTCACTCCAAAATCTGAAGTTTCCCCACTCTCTATCTGTCAGAATCGAAGACCCAGTGACTCATCCTCTATCTGTTTACCCTTAATCTGTTAAATCCACGTCAGTTTAACCTGAAGTTTGGCCAATAGGCTGCCATCATCGAATAGGCTGAGACGAGCAAACATCACCCTCAGATTAGTCACAGCCCTATGGCTTTGTGCATCGACTACCATATTATCCTTACCAGGATGGTATTCAATCGAACAGTCATAATCCTTAAGCAGCTCAATCCACCTGTGCTGCCTAAGGTTTAGCTCCTTCTGAGTGAGGAAATACTTGAGGCTCTTGTGATCTATGTAAAACATACACTCCTCCAAATTTTCAGTGTGACTACCATTGCAACCAACTCCAAGTCATGTGTCGAATAGTTTGCCTCATGCGTCTTAAGCTGGTGAGACGCATGTGCCACTACCTTATCCTCTTGCATCAATACACATCCTAAACCAACATGTGATGCATCGCTGTAGACAGTGAATTCTTTCCCAGACTCCGGCTGAATCAAGACAGGGGCCTCCGTCAGAACTTTCTTATGCTGCTCATCAGTCCAGTAAACGGTACCCCTTTACGCAACAACTTAGTCAGAGGTGCAGCAATCAACGAAAACCCTTCCACAAAACATCTATAATACCTTGCCAGACCCAGAAAACTTCAAATCTCAAATACCAACTTAGGCTGCTTCCAATCTAGAACAGCTTCAATTTTCTAAAGAGCAACCCTAATTCCCTCAACATATACCATATGACCCAGAAAAGTTACCTCTCGTAGCCAGAATTCACACTTGCTGAGTTTAGCGTATAGTTGTTTTTCCCTTTAGAATTTTTAGAATCACTCAGAGATGTGCATCATGCTCATCTTCAGTCTTTGAATACACTAAAATATCACCTATAAACACTACTACGAACCTATCCAGGTAGGGTTGGAACACTCGGTTCAACAAATCCATAAAAGCTACTGGTGCTTTCGTCAGTCCAAATGGCATCACTAGGAACTCGTAATGACCATAACGAGTCCTAAACACTGTCTTATAAACATTAGTCTCCTTGATCCTCAGTTGATGGTACCCAGATTGAAGATCTATCTTAGAGAAAATCGAAGCTCCATGAAACTAATAGAATAGATCATCAATCCTTGGTAGAGGGTACTTATTCTTAACAGTCAATTTATTTAGTTACTGGTAGTCGATGCACATTCACATGGATCTATCTTTCTTTTTCACAAATAAAACTAATTCTCACCATAGAGACACACTAGGGCGAATGAACCCTCGTTCCAATAACTCTTGAATTTGAGCTTTAAGCTCAACAAGCTCTTTCGGTGCCATTCTATAAGAGGCGATGGACACCAGAGCTATACCAGGCAGGAGCTCAATCCCAAACTCAACTTCACGATTTGGAGGCAACCCAAGTAGTTCATCAGGAAAAACATCAGGAAAATCCTTAACCGTTTTGATCTTTTCAACCGAAAAAACCTCAGAATTTGAAGCACCAATGTAGGCTATATACGCCTCACAACCCTTATGAACTAATTTCTCGACCCTCAGTGCAGAAATCAAATTTGAAAGATAATTTCAACGCTTCCCATTCACAACTACCTCATCACCCTTTGCAATTTTTAGTACCACCCATTTTATAGTACAGTCCAAATTCACCTAATGCTTAACTAGCCAGTCCATGCCCAATATTAAGTCAAATTCTCCAAAAGGGAGTTCCACTAAATCCACCAAAAAGATCATTCCTCGAACCTCCAAAGGTACATCCTTAAACAGTTTATTCACTCTCACTAACTGCCTTAATGGACTCAACACAATAACCTCACTCGTATTATTTTCAACCCTTACGTCCAAAGTCTCAGATACAGTGCATGCTATATAAGAATGCATAGACCAAACATCAATCAATGCAGTATAAGCATTATGGATAAAGAACATACCTGTAATAACATCTGGGGCGTCTCCATCCTCTCAGCGACGTCCAGTACAAACCAATGTCGGCTGCCTCGCCTTAGTATGACTAACACCTATACCCGGTGCTCCACGACCATGACCCATACCATTTCCACCACTAACCTGACCATGGCCTCTCGTTGGTTGCTGAACACCTCTCAGTGGCTAAACAGTACCCATACCAGTAGCTTGCATCTGATCGGGCCTCCATGGACAATCTCTGATACAGTGCTCTATAGATCCACACCTCAGACATGCCCCTAACCTTTTCCAGCACTCACCCTAATGGCGTCTCTCTCAATCAGCACAAGACTGCGACCCAAAAGTAGCAATAGGTGGCCCAACTCTGACTGGCCCACCAACTCTGGCCTCTTTCTTAGGCCTCTGAAATGAACTTGAGGGCTCCGAATCCCTCTTGTTCCTATCCTTTTCCCTTCTCACGGTTCTGGCGCTCAGTGCGATTCACATCTTCGGCAATTTTCGCCTTTTCCACTAACACAACAAAATCTCAGTCTCTCTGTGGAGCTATCAGAACTCGTAGATTATCTGAGGCCATCCTCAAAATGAACACAGTGCTCATATTCAGTTGCCACCATCCCACGCGCATAGCGGCTAAGTCGCAAAAACTCATACTCATATTCAGCTACTGATTTATCCCCCAAGTCAAATCTAGAAACTCTCTCCTCTAGGACTAGCGCCCATGTATTTCCCTTGGAATGCTATTTTAAAAAATTCCCAAGTCAATCGGTCGGGCTGAGTACCCTCGTTCACTATAAGCCACCACTAATAGGCTTCATCTCGTAGCAACGACACTGCACCTTTTAATTTCTACTTGGAGTGCAGTCGAGGTCATCCATGATCCTCTCTATGGCCTCAATCCAATACTCAGCCACATTAGCGGCAACTCCAGTGATACCCCTAAAAATCTCAGCCCTATTAGATCAGAGTCGTTCTATCACTGACCCACGGCCCACAATACTAGTATTAGGCTAACGACCCTTTCTAGAATTCACAAAATAGCTTGGGACAGTGCGTCATCCCCAACTACATGATCGTGTGACCCAGACTCAGTTATAGGTGAAGCCGATGCCTTCCTAGCTTCATTGTTAAGCATATAGCCCGATGCCGATGACCCAGCCTAAGCACCTCCGCGGTCCCCGTCGCGGCCTCTTGTACCCCTTCTTCGAGTACCTCTAGTGCTCATTAT
Organism: Gossypium hirsutum; assembly: GCF_007990345.1. Lineage (NCBI taxonomy): Eukaryota > Viridiplantae > Streptophyta > Magnoliopsida > Malvales > Malvaceae > Gossypium > Gossypium hirsutum. The sequence goes on from NC_053428.1 coordinate 67,096,830, forward strand.
CGGCTTACGTATTATTTGAATTATAAATCTTATGAATTAGTTTGTAGTTTCAGTGTTTATTTCGGTAATTTAGAGTTTTGTTTTGCAGATCACAATCTTACTAAAGTTTTAGGTTAACCTAAACAGAGTATTTCGGTATAGTTTATTGCTTACAGTAGTCTCAATATTTCAATTTAAGCAGACAGTGATTTTAGAGAACTTATAGAATCAGCGTCGGAGACTCGGTAGACCACATATTTAGTAAAACATTTTCAAGTATTTCAAATCATTTAAAAAAGTTCTTTTTCGAAATTCCAAGTTTTAACAGAAATCCACATCCACAGTCGAGTTTTGCAACTTGGCTATGATACCACTAAATATAACACCCCAAACTTGACCTAGACGTTATGGTCGAATCTACGATGCCACATTGTAGTGTGATTTGAAAAGCATCGTTCTATTGAAAAAATCCATACTATATAAAAACCCTCGTGGTGATCTTTTACAAAACTTTAGGGTATCTTGTTCATTGTTAAAAACTCAAGTGGGTTTAGCAAAAAAGTTTATTCATTTTAGATTGTTATTGTACCTTAAAAACAAAGTTTGCTTGCGGAAGCTTTTAAAGTATGTTGCAATGGCGTGGTGTTTTGAAAGCATTTAATCTTATGAAAAACCGCGACCTACTTCTAGCAAACATGATCCAAGATAAATAAAACCTAAATCAAAAGTAAAATTTTAAAAAGGCCTTATTACATAACAAATACCCCAAATTAAATGGATTAAAGATTAAAAGTTAAAAACAGAAACAAGAACAGTTGTGTGGCCCTCATCGAGTCCCTCGCAGCACTGATCCACCTAAGGATTACCTGCACAGGAAAGCAAAAGGGTGAGTTTATGGAAACTCAGTGTGCAATTCCTTTACAATAGTTAGTCAAATAGTAGGCAAATACAGTTTGGGCCTAAGCCCGTTTCAGTGACAGTCTAGTATCAGTTAGGGCCATAGCCCATTTCAGTATCAGTATTAGTGTGGGACTTAGCCCATTTCAGTAATAGTAACAGAAATGCAATTAGAAATCCTACCTACCCATCCTCTACACTCCACTCCGTCCAGCCCCACACTCCATGTGGGGATAAAATCGATCCACTCATCCCTACACTCCAAAATATAGCACTGGTTGCAACACTAAATAGTGGTTGCAGTAGAGCTGCCAGTACAGTACACTTCCTCCAAATATATCAAACCCACCCCCATGCAACATGTCATGTCATAATATTATACGTGTATGCAAGAATGTCATGCTCAAATACAATCATACATATCATAGGGGTATATCAGTCATTTTACCTTATAGGGGTATAACAGTCATTTCATTAGTAGGCCAATAGTCATCTTGGGCGACCCGTGCAACCTTAACAGGCAAACAGTGATAATGGGCCCAAAGCCCATAATGCAGTCCATGTGGGCCCACACACCCGTGTGAATTACATAGCTTGGCCCAATAATCTCCACATGCCCGTGTGGGGCCTATGAGCCCGTAGGGCCCACATGGCCCATTTCGGCCCTACCTGGCCCAAAATGGCCTAAGCCCATGAAATCACTCATAGTGGCCTCTACGATCAATCCCCCATATTTTATGCGTTCAGATTAGGACACGAACGAGCGCACGCTCATGTAGCGTCAATAGACATACTTTCTGGCTTTTGCTGATTAGCAGTTATTGCAGTGTGATAACACACCTGTTTATAAGAAGAGCGCAAATGTCCATGTACACCAACCTAGATTCAAACATGACCTAATGTCAATCCTTAATCGTTAGGGTTAAACGCCCTCTCATTAACACTTAATCCCCAATATGGTACATGTTAGTTACCTTGGTTACGCAAGTACGGTTTAATCCCTCCTTAAACCAATGATCACAAAATCCTTGGCACAACCTGCATTGTATCCTAATCTTTTTAACTATCACCATGAATGAAAATAACTAGAACTAAAAGAACAATAACTTACCACCACGTAGAACTAAGAATGGTTGATAGAAGAAATCAGCCTATACCCACACAAGAGCCGAATGTACACAAGATAAAAGAGGTAAAATGGAATGATTGTACGTTTATCAAGAATCAATAACACAAGAAGATGTTAGAAGAAAGATCACAACGGTAAAGAGAAACAAGAGTAAACCATGAGCACTTACCGATTTGTCAGAGAACCTTTACTAGTTGACAACCAAAATAAGATAGCAGAGGGGGAAGTATTCGGCTAACCCAAAAACATGGAAGGAGAAGTGAACCGAAAAAAATAGAAATGAGGAGGAAGAGTAGATGTATTTGGTTTAAACAATACGAGAGAAAACACTTGACAGAAGCCGAAAGAGTAAATATGAGGAGAGAAAGGAATATTCAGCTATTGCTCAAAAGAATATGAAAGAAATGGTATTCGGTTAAAGGTACAAGGATGAACACGTTAGTTGTGACACCCCTAAAGTGGCCCTAGTCGGAAAGCGGTCTCGGGACCGCTAGACCGAGTCACCAAATTATTTGAATGTGATAATTATTGCCTAAAATATGTGGATATAAATGTGTGAAAGTTTTAAGCTTCGATTTAGTTAATTGCATGTGAATTTAGTTGATAGGACTTATGTGAGAAAATTTAGAAATGTGCTAGGCAAATGCAAGTGGCCTAATACTGCATGTAATCAAAGGGGTGGACTTGCATGTCAATTTCCCCCCATTTAAGTACTAGTGGCCGGCCATGACAAGGGATGATGGGCAAAACATGTCATGAAACATGTTGTGTTAATGGAAAAATAAAATAAGAAGCATGGGCAAAACATGTCATGAAACATGTTGTGTTAATGGAAGAATAAAATAAGAAGCATGGGCAATAAACTAATAAGAAATTGAAGGAAGAAAACAAAGAGAAAAAAATGTGTTCATCATTCTCATGCATGACCAAAAAAAAAATAAAAAAAAAGAAGAGAAAAGCTCTCATGTTGTTCTTGGCCGAATAGGAGAAAGAAAAAGAAGGAAAAAGAGCTTTGAGGAAATCGGCTATGGTGGTTTGATAGACTAAGGTATGTTTGATGATGTTCCATGAGATGCATGCATGTTTTAGTAGTTAGCTTGAGTTCTAAATAGCCCATGGTTCAAATCTTTACTATGTCATGGAGATGATATTCGGCCAAGGTGGATTGGTGTTGATATCATTTGCATGCTAAAAGGTGGCCATATGACCTATCAAACTCCTTATCATATTCGGCCATAAGCTAGCAAAATGAGACTTTAATGAGTTAAATTTGTTTGAATTAAGCTCAAGAGCAAAGGGGAACTAAATCCGATAAAGGGAAGGAAAAAGTGGTCGAATAGCCGCCGAAATCGTTCGACAACATCCGAGGTAAGTTTTAAGTGATTAAACGTTGAGTAAATTCAATCATAATAGGACATAATGAGTTGATTTAATAAGATATGATGTGGCCATGATATGTCTTAAACTCAAATGGTAAGTTCATATGTGTTTGGACTTGGAAATTTAAGAGCAAATTGTAATAATTTGCTTTGGACAGCAGCAGTAACGTGATTTTAGAAAATCACTATAAATTGTTGGTGTGGAATTATAGGCTGAATAAAATATGTAATCAAGGCTTAATTAGTCTAGTTTCTTATAAAAGAGACCTTGTGAGCAAAGAAATTTCCTATAAAGAGATATTTAAAGTTGTGTGAGACGGTGTCAGAATGACTCCGAAATCCCCTGTTCTGTTTTTAGAAAATCATTATAAATTGTACAAAAATGGTTATAAGATAAAATTTATATGCTTAGACTCCTTAATGAGTCTAGTTTCAAATGAAATCAAATACAACACATTTTGAATTCTGTAAAATGAGAAATTTGATTCGTAGTGAAGAGTGGTCAGATTAGTCAAACAGTGAAACAGGGGAAAATTTAAGAAAAATCTGGTATTTATTGGCCAAAACTAAAATTCTGGAAATTTTATGGATGGAAGATATACGAGTCTATATTCAGGAAAAATTAACGGCAAGTGATTTGGAGTTTTTTAGCTCCAGTTATAAATAATTTAGTGACCATTGCTCAGGAAAACAGCTCGTAGTGAATATGTGATTTTGTTGTAAAAATGGATAAAACTTGTTTTAGTTGCTCATAAGCTATTGATTAAACCCATACTTGAATTCTAAATCGTGATATTGTAAGCTTATGAGTATTCGAATATGAAATGATAGTATGGCGTAAAATTGAATTATTCATTGGAAAGTGATGGATGTAGATTCGGCCAAGACCAAGTCTGTACATGATAGTATATGTGGTATGTGAAGTATATTTGAATAAATGTGAAAGTGTATATATGTGATAAGGCCTAATGGCCAATGTGATGAATGTGAAAGTGTATATATATGTGATAAGGCCTAATGGCCGATGTGATGAATGTGAAAGTGTATATATGTGATAAGGCCTAATGGCTGATGTGATGAATGTGAAAGTGTATATATGTTTTACGCCATACTATCATTTCATAGTCGAATACTCATAAGCTTACAATATCACGATTTAGAATTCAGGTATGGGTTTAATCAATAGCTTATGAGCAACTAAAACAAGTTTTATCCATGTTTACAACAAAATCACATATTCACTACGAGCTGTTTTCCTGAGCAATGGTCACTAAATTATTTATAACCGGAGCTACAAAACTCCATATCACTTGCCGTTAATTTTTCCTGAATATAGACTCGTATATCTTCCATCCATAAAATTTCCAGAATTTTAGGTTTGGCCAATCAATACAAGATTTTTCTTAAAGTTTCCCCTGTTTCACTGTTTGACTAATCTGACCACTCTTCACTACGAATCAAATTTCTCATTTTACAGAATTCAAAATGTGTTGTATTTGATTTAATTTGAAACTAGACTCATTAAGGAGTCTAAGAATATAAATTTTATCTTATAACCATTTTTGTACAATTTATAATGATTTTCTAAAAACAGAACAGGGGATTTCGGAGTCATTCTGACACCGTCTCACACAACTTTAAATATCTCTTTATAGGAAATTTCTTTGCTCACAAGGTCTCTTTTATAAGAAACTAGACTAATTAAGCCTTGATTACATATTTTATTCAGCCTATAATTCCACACCAACAATTTATAGTGATTTTCTAAAATCACGTTACTGCTGCTGTCCAAAGCAAATTATTACAATTTGCTCTTAAATTTCCAAGTCCAAACACATATGAACTTACCATTTGAGTTTAAGACATATCATGGCCACATCATATCTTATTAAATCAACTCATTATGTCCTATTATGATTGAATTTACTCAACGTTTAATCACTTAAAACTTACCTCGGATGTTGTCGAACGATTTCGGCGGCTATTCGACCACTTTTTCCTTCCCTTTATCGGATTTAGTTCCCCTTTGCTCTTGAGCTTAATTCAAACAAATTTAACTCATTAAAGTCTCATTTTGCTAGCTTATGGCCGAATATGACAAGGAGTTTGATAGGTCATATGGCCACCTTTTAGCATGCAAATGATATCAACACCAATCCACCTTGGCCGAATATCATCTCCATGACATAGTAAAGATTTGAACCATGGGCTATTTAGAACTCAAGCTAACTACTAAAACATGCATGCATCTCATGGAACATCATCAAACATACCTTAGTCTATCAAACCACCATAGCCGATTTCCTCAAAACTCTTTTTCCTTCTTTTTCTTTCTCCTATTCGGCCAAGAACAACATGAGAGCTTTTCTCTTCTTTTTTTTTCCTTTTTTTTTGGTCATGCATGAGAATGATGAACACATTTTTTTCTCTTTGTTTTCTTCCTTCAATTTCTTATTAGTTTATTGCCCATGCTTCTTATTTTATTCTTCCATTAACACAACATGTTTCATGACATGTTTTGCCCATCATCCCTTGTCATGGCCGGCCACTAGTACTTAAATGGGGGGAAATTGACATGCAAGTCCACCCCTTTGATTACATGCACTATTAGGCCACTTGCATTTGCCTAGCACATTTCTTAATTTTCTCACATAAGTCCTATCAACTAAATTCACATGCAATTAACTAAATCGAAGCTTAAAACTTTCACACATTTATATTCACATATTTTAGGCAATAATTATCACATTCAAATAATTTGGTGACTCGGTCTAGCGGTCCCGAGACCGCTTTCCGACTAAGGTCACTTTAGGGGTGTCACAAAGTGTATAAATGTGATAAGTCCCGAAGGGCAATTGTGTCAGTACTATATCCGGGTTAAAACCCCGCAGGCTTTATGCGAGAATATTATCCTGATTAATGTCCGTAGGCTTCATGCTCGTACTATATCCGAACTTTAAAGACCCGACGGCTAAATGCTAGGATTCAAGTAAGACTTTGATATTGAGTATCTGCATTAAGTTACCATCAAATAAGTATTATGTATTCAAGATGTTCAGGTACGTATTACTTACTCATCGGTGGAGTGATTTCGAGGTGAATTATCAGTATCAAAGAGGTAGGTAAATGTGATTAATATTATAACTCCAAATGTGAGAATGATCTAATTGGTAATGGTATGTTTGTATAATAAAGTATGCAATGAAATATTCTTATGTATTAGTGCATATTCTGCCCAAAAGCCTTATGATCTGAGTATGGGTTGGGTTGAGCTAGATGTGCCAGTACAAGGTAAGGATAATGATTTGTAAGCTTACATATATGTGATAAGGAATATGTTGGTTCTTTATGTGCCTATGGTAATTTAGTACTTGTCATGTTGAAATACTTAAAAGTATGGATGTGATTATGAACAAGTGGAAAGGATTATTGAAAGTTGAAAATCGATGAAGAATGTGCTTTGGAAATATTTGACATTCTAGGTCATTATTATTCGAAAGTATATATGTGGCAGCCAAGTGTTGCGTTTAATGATATTATAGATCGAGATGAAGCTCTAGATTAACTTCATCGAACAGTTGAAATGAATGACCAATGATAGTGATTGAGAACACTTTGTTTTGCTTAAAACTTACTAAGCATTAAATGCTTACTCCGTTCTTTGAATCTCTGTTTTATAGATTTTGGTTCGTCAGCTATCGGACTCGGGATTATTGAAGTCGAAGTCGCCCACACTATCAAAACCCTTTTGGTACACTTTTGGTTGAACTCTGAAAATGGCATGTATAGGACTACCCTTTTGTTGTTGGTCATGTACCCTTCGGTTTTGTATAATTTTGGATAGCCATGCGAAAATGGCTTATATATGTTTGAGCATAATGTTATAATCATTTGGTATGGATATGGTTATTGAGAGGTGTGGATATGCTTAATAAGGATTGGCCATGGGAATGGTTAATCATTATCATAATTTGTGCTATTTATGCTAAAAGGGCTAGTTGAATCATGGAAACTATGAAATAGGTAATGTCTACCTTAAAGGCAGATGCTGACAGCAGCAGTGATGTAGATTTGGAAAATCACTAAAAATAGTAGGAATGGAATTAAATAGTGAATAAATTATTTAAATGAACCTTGATGAATCCAATTTCATATGGAAGAAACGAAACGGTCATATGAGTGGTATGTTAAGAGATATTTAGGTTTTCGTAAAACAGGGCTAGAACAGTTTCTGGATTCCCTGTTCCGACTTTGGAAATTCATTATAAATTAACCAGAGATAATTAGGAGTCATGCCATATATGTATAGATTCCTCTCTGAGTCTAGTTTCTATAGAAACAAACGGCATCAGTATTAAAGCCCTGTACAGGGAGATATCGAAATTGTAATGTATGAAGGTCAGTGTAGTCGCACCCTGTAACAGGGGAGACTTTAACTAATAAACTGTACTAATTGGCCCGACCAAAAATTATAGAAAACAATATGTAGATGGACATATGAGTCTAGTTTCAGGGAAAAATCATGAAACTGATTTTCGAGTTGTGAAACTCAAGATATGATTTTTAAGGTGACAGCGACACAGTTAGCCAGCTGTCTAGAAATTTTTAAAATGGACTGCTATAGTAAGCGAATTTAGTCTGTGAACCCCTCGTGTCCGACTCCGGCAACGGTCTCGGGTACGGGGCGTTACATTAGGAAGGATAGAAAAAATAGAAAAGAATGCAAAAGGGGGAAAATTCCAAAATGGTCAAGGTAAAATTCGGCTACCAAACAAACACAAAACAAAAGAGAGAAAAAGGAAGCAAAAGGGGAACAGCTATCGAAAACAAAGAGCAAAATTTTTGTACTAAATGCCTATGACCGATTTGGCACAAAGAGAATCCAACTTTCAGCAACAACTACCACACCCCTACTCCTTGATCCATTCCTCAAATCTCGCCCCAGTTCTCTCCTCTAGTCCCTCAACCGACCAATTCAAATCCCTTTCAAACTCCTCCTAAAATTCGGCCACACACTCCCCTCCCCCTCAAACACTCCAACTGCCCAATTGCTTCAGAGTTCTACTGATACTCAACTTCCTACATAGCACAGCAACAAAATATAACTCTCCTTGCACAATACAGGACTTGAACTCATGACCTTCAGCAGCAGTAACACGCCACTTATCCCTTAGACCAGCCGACCCTTTCTGTCATGCTCTACTCAGATTAATTTAAAAGTCTACTAACTAAAGGCAAGGGTTAATTTCCTAAAAACAATTTTATTTGCAAATGCCTAAGCTTGAACCCAAGACTTCTCAGGCGCTTCCCAGGACACTTAACCATTGAGACAAACATGCATTTGAGCTACACAACCTATAGAAAATAAGTACCTATATTTTGGGGCATTACATATTAAGTATCAATACATTTTTATTAAGTATCACTATTTTTTAAAATATCAATACCCTTTCTTAATACATTACGAAAATAGCATTTTGTTTCTCATAAAACTCACAAAGTATCGATACGGTATCGATACCTTTTTTTTTTGATAAAGTATTAATAAAATTGTTTTGGTATCCATAATAAAACTCCAACGGCCACTGAATTTAGCATTTATAGGAAAATTTATTGATACCCTTTATATGGTATCGATACTCGGTGTTGCAAGTGAATTAAATGCTCTGATTTTTACATCCGAACAGATTTATCCTTGATAGCAACAACCTTAATGGCTGGAAATCAATTAGAGCGTATAAAACAGCCTTTGAGCTTACTATTTCCAAATTATTGTCACATACACTTATGAGCTTTACTTCTAATCTTTTTTTCTATGTATTTCATTGTATTTGAGCTTAATTTCCAAACACTTTAATCTTGTAAGGATTATTTCTTTGTTTGCTTATTTGCATTTCCTTGAAATGATTTGTATCCTAAGATTTGGGGTAGAAATCTTAAAGGGTTGTAAAGTTAAACTTATCCTTAAAGGTTATCAAATTAGTGAATTTAGGAAAATCCTTAGTTTTAGAAAGCTATGGTAGTGGAGTAGGAAATTGGGGCCGAACCACTCTAAATTATCGTGTTCATCTTTCAATTTTCTTTCTAACTTTCTCAAAAAAGAAATTAAGCCAATTCACCCCCTCTTGTCAGTTTCGGTGTGATTTATCAAGCTAAAAATTGGTATCAAAGCTAGTCACTAAAAGACGGTATAACAACAAAGAGAAAATCCTCGGGGTAGCTCAAATCTAATTTATTTAAACTGCACAACATGACATCTTCTTCCAGCTCCAATATGGTTGGTAAGTCCTAATCTATCTCCAAAACTTCTTATTTCTATGCTGCAAATTATTCATACTGGAAAACTAGAATGACGTTGTTTATCCAAGCTAATGATCTGGCCGTATGGGACGTCACCATGGATGGTCCATCCATTCTTCAAAAGTAAGAAGAAGATAAATTAGTTCCAAGGACCATGCACACTCTCTTTTGTGCACTTGCTCCGAACGAATATAGTAGAGTTTCTTCATATTCCAATTCCAAGGAAATTTGGGAAAAATTAGAGGTTACTCATGAGGGTATCGATCAAGTTTAGAAATCAAACGTGGGAATTCTCGCTTTCAATTATGAGACTTTCATGACAAAGCCCGAGTAAAATATCAAAGCTATGTTTGATAGAACCATTATCATCAACGAACTCAAATCATATGGGAAGACCTATCCCAATGAAGAAGTAGTCTAGAAGATGCTTTAAAGCTTGCCTATGTCTTGGGATACTAAAGTTACAACCATAGAGGAAGCTAAAAACTTGGATACTCTTTCATTAGATGAGCTAATTGGTTCCTTGCTCACTCATGAAATGAGACTCAATGGAGTGAATAAAGGAGAAGAAAAAGTTGAAAAAAAGAAGGTTGGTGTTGCTTTCAAGTCCACAATAAATGAGAGTAATTCTAATAAAGATGTGGATGAAGATGAAGAGATGGCCATGTTTACAAGAAGATTCAAGAGATTTATGAGGTCCAACGAAGGAAGAATATTTAAAAAGAAAGAAAGACTTAAAATTGAATCAACCAATGAGAAAGATCCCATCACTTGTTATGAGTGCAAGAAATTGGGTCACATCAAGTTTGATTGTCCTCAATAGAAGAAGAAGGGGTCTAGCAAACAAAAATACAAGGCCAATGTTGTTACTTGGAGTAATAAGGATTCATCCAATGAAGAAAATCAAGAAGTAGTCAACCTATGTCTCATGGCCATCAATGATTCTAAGGTAACTTCTAACTCATCTATTTCAATGTAACACCCCTAACTCGTATCCGTCGCTAGATTAGGGCTACAGAGTATTACCAGAGTATAACATCATAAAAAAACATTTTATTATTACACACAAATCACAACATAAATCATGGTAATATCCACCAAAATGATACATACGGTCTCTTTTTTTAGCCCCCGAGGCCATAAAAGGCATTAGAAATGAATCGGGACTAAATTAGAAACATATGATATTTTTCACAAAAAGTTAAGAATTTTCAAACTATAGGGGTCATACAACCAAGAGACACGCCTGCATCTTATGTCGTGTGGGCATTCGAAATAAGGACACATGGCCATGTCCCAACCCGTGTCCGTGCCCATGTAACTCACTGACTTAGATCACACAGTCAAGCCACACGCCTGTGTGCCAGGCAATGTACCCTTTGAAATAACCCTACACGCCCGTGTACTAGGGCTTGTACCCTTTGAAATAACCTCACACGCCGTGTGCCAGGCCGTGTAATAGCTTGACTTGCAACCCTTTGAAAGCTACAGGGGACACACGACTATGTCTATGCCCGTGTGGACGAAAAATAGGCCATTTCCAAGCCATTTTTCTCACCCAAAATCATATCTCTTGCACAAGCCAAATGTACCTATAATCAATCATTCAAAACACACTTAACATATGCATATTCAAGCTTACACATTATAGAAATTATCCATTCAACCAATATGCCAAAATGGCACCTCAACTTTAACAATCAAACTTACCTAAACACCTAAACAATTCATTCATCAATTAAACTACCAATTGAACAATTTCAATGCCACATTTTCCATGATATTCATATACCAAAAATAAGCACAACAAGCACCATTTTGGGCCATTTTCACATCCATCATACATCTTACCATTTTGACCTAAAACCAACCACATTCAAATTACCAAATCTTGCCATTAACCACATCATAAACTACCTCAATCCATGCCAATCGACAATTTACAATAGACCATTATGAACATCATTTCATTTCCATCTTTTTAACCACCATCACATCAAAATAACAACCACACATAAAACTATATATATTCATAATATCATACCAAATATTTCATAGCAACACATAATGGCTAAATTCATCAAACAAGATAACTATACATGCCATTATAACCATGACCCAAAATCATCAAAATTTACCATTTAGCCGATGGATAGTGTGATGGATCTCTGACATGCCTCCACCCCAAATGAGCCTCCGTTATCTAGAAACATGGGAGAAATCACACAAGTAAGCATATTAAGCTTATTAAGTTCGTAAATCATAAACAATACTTACCATTTCATTATAAAATCTTAAAGGCAATTAACGAACATATCCAACATAGCTTGGAACAAGTTTAAGCACCAATAACAATTCACATTAGTGATTAGCACATAACTTAGTCAAATACATTACACAACAAAGAGCTTCCATATACTTTCCATATAAACATTCATAGTATTATGAACATACTAGAAATCTTTAATCACTATCATCTCATACCTTTCTCATGCTTTCATGAAATTATAGATCAAATCATATAACGATCCTTCCCTTTTTGTATACCCATTAAACCATTAGGATAATATCAGATACTCAAGAATTTCGTACACTATGTGCCATCACTTGGTTGAAACCACTACTATCTCATATCTCATATAATTGCTCTCTCTCGAGCTATAAGTGGGTCTGCTCACACAAGCTATCAGTCAAGACATAGCTATACAGTGCTACTCACAGAAGCTATCAAGTAACAATAACACATGCCAGAAATGCAGCCATCAATAGGACGTACAAGACCAGCACTCGAACACGGTAACCCCTAATGACATGTCATTTGTATCCTATTTATTCTTAAGGTTCAAACAGGATTCGAATGTGACACCCCTAATTTGACCCTAGTCGGAAAGTGGTTTCGGGACCGCTAAACCGAGTCATAAAAATAATTAGCTGTCATATTTGATGCTTATTATATGTATATATGCATGTGTGAAAATTTCATATTTGAATTTTGTTTAATTGTAGGTGAATTTTAGTAAATAGGACTTATGTGAGAAAATTTTTAAATGTGATAGGTCAAAGCATAAGGATCTATTAGTGCATGAAATAAAAAGGGGGGACTTGCATGTCAATTTCCCCCCTAATTAGTAGTGGCCGGCAATGACAAGTATGGTAGACCAAGTGTGATGGGCAAGAACATGTCATAAACATGTTAAGTTAGTGTTTCATGGGAAGTATGATAAAATAAAAGAGTATGGGTAATAAAAATAATGTGTTAGTGGGAGGAGAAACCAAAGTTGGTTTATTCCTCCATTGCCGTAGCTAGGAAAGGGTGGAGAAGAAATTTCCTTTTGTTGTTAAAATTTTCGGCTAAGGAGATTGCTAGATCAAGGTATGTATAATGCTACTCTTGGAAATTCATGCATAAATTGAATGGTTAGTTTGAATTCTACCTATTTCATGGCTCAAATTTTTGTTATTTTGGAAGATTGAAATTCGGCCAGGGAGCTTGAAATTCTTAGTAGTTGTTTTCATGTCATTAGCATGGAAATTTATGTTGGATGTGTTGAATTTGCTAGTTGTTTTGGCTTGGAAGTTAAGGTTTAGTGTTTGATTATGTGATTGCCGAATGTGTGGATAGTTGAAGGAAAATTTGTTAAAATGCTTAGTAAATGGATATTTGGTTAATATTGTGTATATTAATTACTTAAAATATAAACTTTAAATGAGTACTAAAGGTTGTATATAAATTCGGCCTTGGGAGAAATGTTAGTATAAAAATGCTTGAAAGTTAAATAGGTGATTGCTTTAATGACCAAATGTGCCAAAGAATAATGCATGATCTAGTTGACCAATATGTGTTAAGGGAACATGAATAAATATATTTCGATGAGCTATACATTCGGTTATAGTATGAAATGCAATGTTAATACATAGTTGCTAGTATGTATATGTGTGCTGGCCGAATTTGAACTTGAATAATGATTTGAGCACGATGTATTGTATTGAGATTATGCTTAAGTGAAATTATGATGAAATTGATTGGTGATATACATGGTTAAATAATATGTAATGCATTAGTTAGTAAAATGTATGCCATTTATGTGTGGTATTAAGTATATAATCGGCCTCAACATAGACATGCATATTCGGCCATAGGAAGAAGATTGGTGTTGCATGTATTCGGTTAGAGGCAAGCATATTGATGCTTTGGTCTTGGCTTAGAAAATTCGGCCAAGGGGGAATATTAGCTAAAATGTTGAGTTTGATTCATGATTCCATATATATATGTGACTCTAATGCCTAAAGTATATATGGGCTAAGTACCTTGAGGTTTTCTTTTGATGTTCGAATGAATTGTATTAAATTGCTTGATGTGATTCAAAATGCATATGACCATTGTGTAGTTGAGCTAGAAGGTGGCCATATGACCAATCAAACTCCTTGTCATATTCGGCCATAAGCTAGCATAATGAGACTTTAATAAGTTAAATTTGTTTGAATTAGCTCAAGAGCTTAGAGGACCACAGTTGGATAAGGGAAAGGAAAAAGTGATCGAATAGCCGCCGAAATTGTTCGACCACATCCGAGGTAAGTTTTAAGTGTTTAAACGTTGAGTAAATTCTATTATAATAGGACATGCTGAGTTGATTTCATAAGATATGATGTGGCCATGATATGTTCTAAGCTCAAATGGTAAGTTCTTAAGTGTTTGAGCTTGGGAATTTAAGGGTAAATTGAAATAGTCTGCTTAGGACAGCAGCAGTAACATGACTTTAGAAAATCACCATAAATTTATGGACTTGAATTAGAGGCTGAATGAGACATGAAATTAAAGCTTAATGAGTCTAGTTTCAAATGAAATCAAATACAACACATTTTGAAATCTGTAAAATGAGAAATTTGATTCGTAGTGATGAGTGGTCAGATTAGTCAAACAGTGAAACAGGGGAAACTTTAAGAAAAATCTGGTATTGATTGGCCAAACCTAAAATTCTGGAAATTTTATGGATGGAAGATATACGAGTCTATATTCAGGAAAAATTAACGGAAAGTGATTTGGAGTTTTGTAGCTCCAGTTATAAATAATTTAGTGACTATTGCTCAGGAAAAACAACTTGTGCTGAATTTGAGATTATGTTGTAAACCTTGATAAACTTGTTTTAGTTGCTCATAAGCTATTGATTAAACCCATACTTGAATTCTAAATTGTGATATTGTAAGGTTATGAGTATTCGAATATGAAATGATAGTATGGCGTAAAATTGAATTATTCATTGGAAAGTGATGGATGTAGATTCGGCCAAGACCAAGTCTGTACATGATAGTATATGTGGTATGTGAAGTATATTTGAATGAATGTGAAAGTGTACATATATGTGATAAGGCCTAATGGCCGATGTGATGAATGTGAAAGTGTACATATATGTGATAAGGCCTAATGCCCGATGTGATGAATGTGAAAGTGTATATATATGTGATAAGGCCTAATGGCCGATGTGATGAATGTGAAAGTGTATATATGTGATAAGGCCTAATGGCCGATGTGATGAATGTGAAAGTGTATATGTGATAAGGCCTAATGGCCGATGTGATGAATGTGAAAGTGTATATATGTGATAAGGCCAAATGGCCGATGTGATGAATGTGAAAGTGTATATATGTGATAAGGCCTAATGGCCGATGTGATGAATGTGAAAGTGTATATATGTGATAAGGCCTAATGGCCGATGTGATGAATGTGAAAGTGTATATATGTGAATGTGAAAGTGTATATATGTGACAGGGCCGAGTGGCCAACGTGATGGATGTGAAAGTGTATAAATGTGATAAGTCCCGAAGGGCATTTGTGTCAGTACTATATTCGGGTTAAAACCCCGCAGGCTTTATGCGAGAATATTATCACTGATTAATGTCCGTAAGCTTCGTGCTCGTACTATATCCGAGCTCTAAAGACCCGATGACTACGTGTGGGGATTTTGTCCGGGTAAGACCCGATAACTTCGTGTGGAGATTATGTCCGGGTAAGACTTCGTAATAAGAATTGCTTATAAATATATTCAATGCGAAAGGTTAAACAGGTATGTACTCCAAGTTTATATGTGAGCTTGATTTGCACTAAATCATAAGGTAGTTATGTGATGCATACGAGAGCAATCTATGAGACTATTCCTATGATTATGTGACATCGGATCAGTGTGAGAGGTTATGTGAAATCATACGATATATCTATGTCACATGAGCTCACTTTTATGTGAAAGTTTATCTGCCTATTGTATATGATGAGATGTGCATATTCGGTAAAGGGATGGTATGCCCGAAGGAAGAGTGAAATAAAAATACGAACAACTATGTTATAATTTGATTGTTATCTGTTGACACTGCTTAAAACTTACTAAGCATTGTAATGCTTACTCCGTTTACTCTGTTTCCTATGTTTTATGGATCTCATTGCGAAGCTACAGGCTCGGGGATCGTCAGCAACTAGTCACACTATCACTATCCACTGTTTGGTACTGCTACGTTTTGGATTATCTTATGGCATGTATAGAATAGACTAGTGGCGGAAGAATATTTTGGTTAATGTATATAAGCCATGCGAAAATGGCATCTTTTGAATGTTTACTTAGAGAAGTTTAAATTGTATCCCTGACTGTCTTTAGTACTTATCTAAAGGAATGTTCAAAAAAAAAAACTTACTGTTCTGATATGAGTTTCAAGGCTGGTAACGCCCCTTTATCTATTCCGGCGACGAATACGGGATTGGGGTGTTACATCGAAAGTCACCGGAACTTCATTAGATATTTTCGTAGAGTCGTAATACTACAATATAACATAAAAATATTTAATTCAAACATAATTCAACGCTATTTAAATGTACAAAACTTACCTCAAGCACGAACGATGTAATACGATCAATTAATCCAACACTTTTCTTTTCCTCGATCTAAATTCGTACATTGCTTTTCTTGATCTATATAATCAAATTTAGCTCATTCAAATTCCATTCTATTCAATTTAATCCAAAAATCATATTTTGGAAAATTTACACTTTTGCCCCTAAAATTTTAAATTCATTACAACTTAGTCCCTAGCTCAAAAAAATCAAAATTCATGCAATTTAGTACCAAACCATCCTAGTTTAGTATCAATTAAGTCCCTAACAAGCCATATATTCCATTTATTTCACATTTTACCATGAAATTTTTCTATTTTTCAATTAAATCCCTAAATGACAAATTCATCAAAAATTCCTTTACAAAAGTTGCTCAATTATCATCAAACATTCATTTTCATCCATCAGAAATAATATATATATATAAATGCATGATAAAATTGTATACATTTATAAATTTTACAAATTACTCCCCGGGCTAGCCAGATTAAGCTACAACGACTCCAAAAACATAAAAATCGAGCAAAAATACACTTACATGTACGAAGGACTATGGCCGAACCTTGGAAAGTTTTTAATGGCTTCCTTTGATTCTAATTTCAGTTGGAGAATGAAGAAAGAAAGATGATACCTTTCTTTTTCTTATTTTAATTTTAGTTTATTTTATTAATTACTAAATTAACCTTATTAGTTAACCATTAAAACCATTAAAAAGATGTCCATCTTTGTCCACCATTAACATTAATGGTCTAATTACCTTTAAGGCCATTTATCTTTCAATTTCATAGAAATTTGACACCTTTTACTAAGAGAACACAAGTTTTGTACTTTTTGCAATTTAGTCCTTTTATCAAATTAAACATGCAAACGATAAAATTTCTTCACAAAATTTTTATATGACACTACTAACATGTTGTAGACATTAAAATATTAATAAAATTAATTTTTTGAATTGAATTTGTCGTCTCAAAACTACTATTTTGATTTCATTGAAAACGAGTTGTTACATTCAAATTCTTATTGTATTGATGAGTTGCAAGAATCCTATGATGAATTGGGTTGGAATTTGAAGTCATGAATTCAAAACATAAGAAAACTATTTCAAATTTGAAAAATTAAAATGACTTGCTTTCCAAAACCAATCATGAACTTCAAGAGAAAGTAAACATAATGCAAGAAAGTATTAATGATTTTGAGAAGAATAATTCAGATTTGCATAATTTACTTTCTAAATTTCTTGATGATCATGAAAAGAACCTTGAGTTGCTTAAGAGTGAAAAGGCTTAATCTCACAAAGTTTTTGAAAATTGAGAAAATTCAAAACAAAATTTAATAAAAATAGTTTTCATTTCTATAAACATAGAGGTTCCCAAAACTTTTACAAAAAGTGTATGGGTCCTTAAAGGACTCATAACTTCTTAAGATAGAAACTTGATTTGAAATGGATACCTGAAGGGACTAAGGTTTTAGGAACTAATGCTTATGGACCCAAAGAATTTGGGTACCAAAAATCAAAGTTTAATTCTATGTTTTTAGCAAAATGAGTAATGCTTTGAGGTGGACTATTTAGGGAAAAACTTATAGTACCTTGATAGTGGATGCTCAAGAGACAATAGTCACTTAAATAATTTGAAGTAAAAAAGTGGAAGAAAAGTTTCATTCGGTGAAAAATCCACAAGAAAAGTTGAAGGAATAGGCTCTGTTAGTAAAAACTCTTTAATTATTGTTGAGAATGTCTTATATGTCAATGTTCTTAAGCATAATCCTCTAAATATTAGTCAATTATGTGATAAAGGTTTTAATGTCATATTTGAGTCTAAATGTTGTAAAGTTATTGACATTACTTTTACAATACTTGTCACAAGATCTACTCCACCACACTTTAACAATACCTGTAACCCCCTAAACCGAGCCTAGACATTATGGCCAAATCTCAAAGATCACATTGGCCATGTCAATGGCGCAGGAAACCATTTAACTATTTTCTCTCAATAATCATATTTAACTTTAAAACATCATCTTGATTTGCTTTAAAATAGGCCATATATTATATATAATTTTCCTATTGAAAAAGTTCGTCGAAATTGTCTATCCTTTAGAAAAATTCAAGTATTGATAGTTTTCAGAAAATGTAGTTTTTCAATTAAAACATCGCGGCAACCAATTTATACATCTAAAAACTTATTTGTCATTTTGAAAATGTAGATATAATATAACTTGTAAACCATCAGTTTCATGAGCAAGTAGTGTTGAGTTTTGAAAACAAAGCATTGAGTTTGAAAACACTATTGTTGAGTTGGATTAACCTTATTGTGAAAATTTCATCATGTAATTATTATTTGATAAAAACCTCTTAAGTACTAGTTTAAAAACGTACGTCATGCAAAACCATCCAAAAACCCAAATAAACCCAAAGACCAAAGGAAAGTCCAAGTCCAAAGCAATTAAACACATCCCAAAATAACAAATACCAAAAATATAATTTTATGAAAAATGACCGATAGCACCCTCGTAGCCGAGCTCATCGTAGCCTCAATTATTATCTGAAAAATTAGAATTTAAAGGGATTATCTTAAAAAGCCCAGTGTGGGATACAAATCATAATAACAAATTTTAACACATAATAGCAACAATGTAAACAAATCATAAACATGCAGAACATTCAGTTGCAAAATCACATTTATCAGAATGCATAGTGACGATGTTAATTCAACACTTTTTTAGAAATCAATGTAGATTTTTAGAAACAGATCCTACCCATCTTCGCCACAGACCATAATGAGTTCCCCAGAACTCGTCCATCCAATAACATACCAATAATGTGGACAAGCCACCAGATAGTGTAGTCGAGCTGCTAGAAATAGAATATTGTGGTCGAGCCACCAAATAATTTGTAATTATACTGCTAGATACTTCCTTCATACATATTTTCCCAACCCCACGTATGTGGTATGGCATACAGAACAAATTTTCAATAGGCATGCTTTACATGTAAATTTAGATCTCAATACGACTTATTGATCTATCGTAATTCGGTGTAGCAGATTAAACTAGTTTTCGCATTTAAGGAGCTTGAATACAATAATTTTTCTTATGTTTTAGTAAAGTTTACTTTTCAATAAAATGTGCAAATTGAGTCTTTTATTGACCTTAGGGGCCGAATAAAGCTCAAGGGTGAGCTAACACACTTTGTGAGTGTGTAGGAGATCATTAAAAGGCGTATTAAATGAATACTGGTTGCTATGTCGAAACACGGATGACTCTATGCTGCAACATAGGGAACAAAATGGAGAAAACTCAAGTCTGCCTTCGATTTCATTACACAGATTGAGGATGTTGCGACATAGCCCTGATGACGTCTCAACGAGGGGCATACTGCCACCTTTTTCGTGACACAGGTCTTGGTGTGTAACACCTCTCACCTATATTCACTGTCAGAATAGGGTTACGGAGCATTACTGGACTTACAACACTCTTAAACAAACATTTCATATGCAATTTATCAAGTAAAAAAAATTAAATCACAATCAATCATAGTGTCCCTTAAACAAGCCTATGAGGCCTTAAACATGCATTAGGAGTAATTCGGAACTAAACCAGAAGTTCAGAAAATTTTTTGATACTTAACAATTTTTTTCTCAAAATAGGGGACACACACCCGTGTGGGCAGGCCGTGTGTCTCACACGACCACCAGACACGCTCATGTCACAATCCGTGTGAAAACAGGGGGTACATACTAACTTGGGTTACATGGCCAACCATACGCCCGTGTGTCTAGCCAGTGTGCCCTTAAAAATGGTGACACACACCCGTGTGCCAGACTGTGTGCTAGGCCATGCCAAACCTGTAGAGTATACTGACTTATGCAACTAGGCCAAGTCACACACCCGTGTGCTAGGCCGTGTGCCACTTAGGGGGTATACTGACTTGTGTCACATGCCAGTCACATGCCCGTATGTGAGACTGTGTGGAGGATACTGACTTCATTTTAATTTCAACACCAGCGGAGATACGGCCGTGCAACATGACCGTGTATAGCACATGGATGAGACACAGACCCATGTCTCTGCCGTATGGACAAAAATAGGCTATTTACCAAGCCAATTTGCCACCCAAATTTGCATATACCTACACAACCAATATGGTACCAATTCAAAGCCTAAATAAAGATCCAAATTAGCCACAATCCAAACTAATTCATACCATATCCAATACCAATTTTCCAACATGTTTATAACTCCAAATCTTACTCTATCAAAACATACCAAAATACATATACAATTCAACTAGTTAAACCTTTACTTAACATGCATTATTTTGCACTAATTCACAAGCATAATACCAATTCCATAAATCTCATAATGTAAATCATTCACACATCCATTCATGAACTTAATTATCAACCATATATGCACATATATGCATATAACCAAATACACCAAATTTAAGTCAAATTTCATGGCTATATATATACAAATCAAAACATGACCATAATCTTATACATGCCATATGACCAAACCAAGAGCTCAAAAGTGCCAAAGTGATGGTTGGATAGCATGACGTAGTCTTCAACGATCCCCGAGTCTAAGATAGCTTCGATATCACTATAAAACACGGGAAAAATACACAAAGTAAGCTAACAAGCTTAGTAAGCTCGTATGATATAAACTTAACTAATCATAAATACAACATTCATCAATCTAAACATATTATCATGTACTTTATGATTACTAACAAACCTTTCACCTACTTATTCATAAGCTTATATACAAACTTTGTAAATTCTTCAATTTTAAGCTCATAATATACATGTACATACCTGTACCAATCTATAACAAGGTCATACATACACGGAATGTCGTTGAATACTCAATGTCTCGCACACTAAGTGCCATACTCGATATCTTGCACACTAAGTGCTACACTCCATATCTCGCACACTAAGTGTCATACTCGATATCTTACACATTAAGTGTCGTACATAGCCGAAGCTATCCCAAATCGCATGCTAAGTGCCGTATACAGCCGAAGCTATGTCGAATTACACACTAAGTGCCACAAATAGCCGATTTATCATCGATCATAACTGTAGTCCCGTATATAAAATTTATGCAATATCAAACTTCTAAAAGCATAATTATTACAGTGCTAAATACATACGAACTTACCTCGGATGCTAAAACAGTGACTCAAGTCGATTAGTCGATAAATTTATCTTTTCCCCGATCCAAGTCTGTATTCCTCTTTTGTTGATCTAATTATATTCAAAATTAACTTATTCAATCATCTATTCATTCAACTTAGTCCAAAACACTCTTTAAGGCACATTTATACTTTTGCCCCTAAACTTTCACATTTTTTACAATTTAGTCCTTATCACATAAAATTGCAGATTCATGCAATTTTGTACAAACCCATGCTTAGCCGAATTTAATACATGTTACTAGCAGCCCATATTTTTAATTTATTCACACTTTCACATTTCACATTTTCTCAATTTCACCCCTTTTTGAAATTTTTGGCAAAAATCACTTTACAAACTATTAATCTAACATTAAACCTTCCAAATCTATCATAAATCATCAAATTATTCAAGAATTCAACAATGAAAACATGAAAAATCTTTAACAATTTCAAAATTTAAGGTACGAGCTAGTTAGAATACGAAGCAACAATCTCAAAAACATAGAAATCATTAAAAACAGATAAAAAATTGAGCTTACATGCAAGGAGAGAGATGGCCGAGTGCTTGAGACAAGAGCAATGGTGTTTTCCTTAGGTTAATTTCGGCTAAAGGATGAAGAAAGATGATAACCATTTGTTTTCTATTATTTTACTAACATATTTTAACACATTTACCATATTAAACTTAAAAATAAACCATTAATTCACCTAATTAATGGCCATAATTGTCCACTTATAAAAATATAGGTTAATTACCATTTAAGGCCACCATAATTAAAAACCAAAGATATTTGACACCTTTAACTAATAGAACAACACTTTTACATTTTACGTGATTTAGTCCTTTTTACCGAATTAAGCATTCAAATAGTAAAATTTCTTTATGAAACTTTCACACAATAATTCTATCATGCCGTAAATTTAATAAAATAATAAAATAAATATTTTGAATTTGGATTTGTGGTCCCAAAACCACTGTTCCGATTTGACTAAAAACGAGTTGTTACAACTCTCCCCCTTAGGGATTTTCATCACCGAAAATCTTACCAGTGAATAGGTTAGGGTACTATTTTCTCATAGCTTCTTCAGGTTCCCACATAGCTTCCTTGATCCCATGTTTATGCCAAAGAACCTTCACTAGAGCTATGCGTTTATTTCTCAATTTTTTGATTTCACGAGCTAAAATTCTAATTGGTTCTTTGCTATACGTCAAATCAGTATATATCTCAACATCTACCGGATAAATCACATGTGACGGATCAGATCTGTATCGACGTAACATAGAAATGTGAAAAACATTATGAATCTTTTCAAGTTCTGACAGTAAAGCTAGTTCATACGCTACAGGCCATATTCTTTTGCCAATCTCATAAGGTCCGATAAATCACGAACTCAACTTTCCTTTACAGCCGAATCGAAGAACCTTTCTCCACGGTGACACCTATAAAAACACTGGGTCCCCGACTTGAAACTCAAGTTCTCTACATTTCAAATCCGCGTATGATTTCTGTTGATCTGAAGCTAGTTTTAAATTATCGCGAATTGTTTTCATTTTTTCTTCAGTTTCTCTGATCAATTCAACCCTGTGAATCTTTTTCTCACTTAGTTCAGTCCAGTATAGTGGAGTTCGACATTTGTGACCATATAAAGCTTCGTGCAGTGCCATTTTAATACTCATCTAAAAACTATTGTTATACGCGAATTCAATCAATGATAAGTATTTTTCCCAACTGCCCTCAAACTCTAAAATACAACATCTCAACATGTCTTCGAGAATCTGTATAACTCTCTTGGTCTGGCCGTCATTCTGAGGATGAAAAGCTGTACTGAAATTTAACTTCGTACCTAGGGCTTCTTAAAATTTCTTTCAAAATCGCAACGTAAATCTCGGATCTCTATTTGAATAGTAGATAATGGCACCCCGTGCAATTGAACAATCTCAAAAATATACAATTTAGCTAGTCTATCAAGTGAGTAATCTGTATGTACCGGTATGAAATGAGAATATTTCATTAGTCGATCAACGTCAACCCAAATAGCATCTTTCTTTTTCAGAGTTAGGGGCAATCCTGACACAAAGTCCATTGTAACTCTATCCCATTTCCACTTGGGAATCATCACAGGCTGCAATAAACTAGATGGTACTTGATGTTCAGCTTTGACTTGCTGACAAATCAAACATTTAGAAACAAACTCCGAGATATCTCGTTTCATGCCTTACCACCAGTAAAACTATTTCAAATCTTTGTACATTTTGGTACTGCCCGGATGAACCAATAAACAACTATTGTGTGCCTCATGCAAAATGTTTTGAATGGGTTCTGAATTTCTCGGTATGAAATTCTATTCTGGAACCTTAAACAATCATCGGTTCCTTTGTAAAACTTTGAATTAGGGATAGTCTCACATTCAAATCGTTTAACTTGCAATTCTTGGTATGAAATTCTATTCTGAAACCTTAAACAAATCATTAATTGGGTATTCAGTGCTCTTAATGCAAACAAAGACTTTCAGCTCTGGGCATCAGCAATAACATTAGCTTTTCCCATGTGATAATCAATAACAAATTCTTAATCTTTCAAAAACTCAAGCCATCTTCATTGTCTCAGATTCAAATCTTTCTACGACATCAGATATTTTAAGCTTTTGTGATCTATATAAATGTGACATTTTTCACCGTATACGTAGTGTCGCCAAATTTTCAATGCGAACACAATTGCAGCCAACTCTAAGTCTTACATCGGATAATTATTTTCATGCGATTTCAATTGTTGAGAAGCATAAGCTACAACTTTTCCTTATTGCATTAGAACACATCTCAAACCATTTAATGACACATCACTATAAATCACAAACTCTTTCCCCGATTCAGGTTGAACCAAAACTTGTGCTTCAGTTAACAGTACTTTCAACTGTTCGAAACTCTGCTAACATTTTTCTGACTATTCAAATTTCACATCTTTTTGAAGCAATCGTGTCATAGGTGTCACAATCATAAAAAATCCTTTCACAAATCTTTAGTAATATCCTCCTAAGCCCAGAAAACTATAGACTTCAGACACATTTCTAGGAGGTTTCCAGTCAATAATAGCAGAAATCTTACTCAGGTCAACTCTAATACCGTCAGCTGAAATAATATGCCCTAGAAATCCAACCTCTCAAAGCCAAAACTCACATTTACTGATTTTTACAAATAATTGCTTATCACATAGAGTTTGGAACGCAACTCTCAAGTGCTCGATATGTTCAGAGTCATCTCGCGAATAGATTAGAATGTTGTCAATGAATACGACAAGAAATCTGTCTAAATACAGCCTAAATATCCGGTTCATCAAGTCCGTGAAAACTGCAGGAGCATTAGTTAATCTAAAAGGCATAATAAGGAATTCATAATGTCCATACCTTATTCTAAATGCAATCTTAGGCACATCTGAGTCTTTAACTCGCAACTGATAATAACTTAACTCAAATCAATCTTCAAAAACACTATTGCACCTTTCAATTGATCAAACAAATCGTCTATTATTGGCAACGAATACTTATTCTTTATTGTAACTTTGTTGAGCTGACGATAATCAATACAAATTCTCACTGACCCATCTTTCTTCTTTACGAACAATACTGGTGCACCCTAGGGTGAAAAACTAGGTGATGTCAAACCTCTATCCGTTAACTCTTGCAACTGAGCTTTCAACTCCTGCAACTCTATTGGATCTATTCTGCACGGAGCTATAGATATTGGTGAAGTTCTCGGCACTAATTCAATACCAAATTCAACCTCTCTGATCAGTAGAAAACCTGGTAATTCTTTTGGAAATACATCCAAAAATTCACAAACAATAGGTACAGATTCAATCTTTGATTCAGACACCTTTGCATCAAGTACGTGTGCATGATATGATCACAACCCTTTTTCATACATTTCTAAGCTAACACAGATGATATCACAGTAGGTAACTCACTCGAATCATTAGACTCAATCCGAAGAATTTCACCATTCTGACATTTCAATTCGATAATCTTTCATCTACAATTTAAAACTGTATCATGGATAGTCAGCCAGTCCATACCCAGATTCACGTCAAACTCATTGAATGGTAGAAGCATCAAGTCAGCCAGAAAATAGTAACCCCAAGTCATCAAAGGACAATTCTTACAAATTTTATCAATTAAAACATACTTGCCCAAAGGGTTCGACACTTTAATTACAAACTCTATAAACTCGACATGTAAACTCTTTTTAAATACTAAATTCATACAGATATATGAAGGGTTGATCCAAGATCTATCAATGCAGTTTTGAAAAGAGAAAAAGCATTGGTAATAACGTTCGGCGATGATGCCTCCTTTCATGCACGAATAGCATAAGCTCGAGCAGGTGCTCGTGCCTTAGATCTCACAGCAGAATCTCTCATCACACCTCTACCACTGGATGCATTTCTTGTATTCCTTGATGGTCTCCCTCTCACAGTCGTATTGCTCGATTTTTCATACTGAGATTTATGTTTTTTGTTTAACTCAAGACAATCTCAGATAAAATGATCTCGTGAAGCACAACTGTAATGTAACGCCCCAATTTTCGGGAATTCTGTAAAAGTTGTAAAATTTAAAATTATGTGTTCTGTTTGTTATGTGTAGGATTAATCATGTTGGTGGGCCTCTAGAAGGCCTAAGCTTAAGATAAAACCCGGTAGTTTTAATTAAATTTAATTCTATAAGAGAAAGGGGTTCTGATAAATTGGGCTTTTAGGAATTATTTGTGAAAAATGGATCACAAGAAAGCAAGTGGAAAGTGGCATGTGACGCCACTAGGAAGGATGTAGTGGCGTGTGGAAGCTTGGGAAAGGGAAGTAGTGGAACTGAAATAAAAGTCTGTCAGGAAGAGTTTAAGAGGGTAAGGGGATTGAATAAGGATAGAGATAAGGGAGGAAATCTAGGAGCTGATTGGGGTGAGCTGTGTTGGCCGAATTTTGGACTCTTGAGGAGCAAGAGGTGGCCGGCCAAGGGTTTCTTTAGGGGGTAAATTCGGCTAGGTTAAAGTGCCAGTATAAATTCGGCAATAGGGAGGGAGTTGTGCCGTTTGCTGCTTTTCTCACCTTCTCCCTTTAGCCATTTTTGCTTTCTTCTTATTCTCTTTCTCCATAGCCGAACCTTTCAAACCTTTTGTCCATCTCCACCCTACTCTACATCACTTTCCTCCATTAATTTTCTTAGACCAAAGCCGAACCTCAAATCTCAAAATCCCGAAAGCTATATTCTTGTGCCATTTTTCCAAAGCCATATTCCTCAATATGTTTTCCTTTTTGACCAACATTCCTCTCCTCTAAACCCCTAGCATCTGTCGACAACATTACCCAGGGTTATAGCCTCAAATCATTATTTTCTATATCACCTAGAAAAGCCGAAACTACTATAGAGTTAAGGACTTGTAGCCGAAACTTCAAAGCTTCTAGATTCAAGTTTTACCGTCGTTTAAAGGTTGAATCTGCATCAGATCTACGTGGAAAGCAGGAAGGAATAAGTGGTAAGTGCTCATCATTCCAAATCTAGTCTTATTTTTTCAAGTTAGGAAAAAGCCGAAGTCCCTAAAATCTAGGGAGGCTATCGATTTGGGCATAGGGCATAAAGGGTCTTTAACCGATGATTTATTTTGATTATTAGTGTCTTCTCAAGGGTTGGATCGAAGGCTTGGATCTTTGGAGCGATCAGACTTGGATCTAGCCATCGGATTTCGGCAAGAAGGTAAAGTTTTAAAGGCTTTTAGGGACAGAGTCGAATATGGGTAAGTAATTATGGAGATTAGTGTTGTGATTTGTAATCTAAGAATTGTAGCAACATAATTGTAGGCAATTCGTGCGTGGATCTTGTCAGCAAGTCGTCACAAATCAGGTGTGTAACTGACACCCTTTCATAGGCTAGATCGGCAAAAGCTGAAAAGCCGAAATACCGAAAAACTGGTATTTTGGGAGCTTGCGAGTGTGCGAATGCTCGTGAGACGTATGGGTAATTATTACTGGTAATCGGAAGTGATAAAACTGCAGTACGCGCGATTTCGTGCGTTTTGATATTTTGGGCTTAATGGGCCAACGGGCCTAATTCGGTAAGAACGCTTGGTAAGTGTTTCTGGCTAAACGTAATAGCTACGATATGCATGAAAACCTTAGAAATAGTTAGATTTACTAGAATACCCCTATGTATGCAAAATTACCATTATACCCCTATGTATGCTAAATGACCTTTATACCCCTAAGGTTAATTTTGTCTGAAAAGCATGATGAATTAAATCTGTATGATGCATGCCATGAATGTATATCTGTTGTATGGGGACATGGGTTATATTATGGAGGAAGCGTCCTGGTAGCTATGCCACAAATTATCTGTTCTGGTGGCACTGCCACAAAATATCTGTATCTGGTGACTCTGTCACATTTTCTGTATCTGGCAGCCATGCTGCATATTTCTGTGGCGTGTAGCGGTTGGGTGGGTCGATTAGTCTCCCCACATGGTGAAAGGATGGTATGGGGGTGTATGTGGTTGGATATGGTTGGGTTTCTGCATAAGCATGATGTATCTGTTCTGGTCTGTTCTGGGCCTACGGGCTTTATTCTGATATCTGTTCTGGGCTGAGGCCAACTTATTCTGTCTCTGTGGTTTGAACTGATTTAGGCTATGGTTGGGTTGAATTACACACTGAGTTTTCCAAAACTCACCCCTTATTTTCATCCTCGCAGGTAATCCTCAACCATAGTGGGCTTGAAGTTGTGAGGGATTTGGACTGGCCACATGTTTCTACGAACCTGGTTTCTTTCTGGTGAACTGGACGTCTTTTTAATTTCATCTATGGTTTTGGGTTTTAAGTGTAATAAGGCCTTTTAATTATTTTTATGGTTTTAATTACTTTTATTATTTTATTTTACTATGATGAAGAAAACTATGATGACTAAGGAAAATGGGTTAGCTTTAGGACCTGTTTTCAAAAACATTAAGGGATTTCAAAATAACACGATTACAAGTAAGACTTCTGCTAAGCAAACGTTTTCAAACTTAATCATTTTCTTAAGATAGACATAACCAGACGGTTTTCTCAAAATTATAGGAGTTGTTATGGTGTGGCAATGGTGGTGTGCATGTCTAGGATTGGATCCGAAGGGAGCTTGGTACTTAAGTAGTCCGACGGACTCACCTCCTCTTCTTCCTGGTTTCCTACCTGGTGCACAGCTTCTATTCACCTTAACCTGCTTTAAAAAGTATCTTTTACAACCCCAACTAAGTTTTCCAAACTAAGTAAAACGGAACATTTTGAACGCATCGATGTGGCGCACCGGATCCGGTCATAACATTTAGGCCAGGTTTGGGGTGTTACATGTAACAAGCTCTATTATTATTTTTCATCCAACAACCTCCAAAATGCTGTCTACCACACTGTTGACATTTAGGTTTAACATCTTTCACGTTGCCAACACTCGATACTGATGTACCTTGAGCTTTAGGACTAGAGTATTGCTTTCCACGATCTCTATTGGAATATCCTGTTGAAGTGATCTGTTGGTTAAAATAATCTCTGGGTTTCTTCGACGAGGAATGATAAGGTTTACTCATCGATCTCTTCCTCGAATCTCTTGCCTCTAAATCAGCCTTTCTCTTTTGTTTGCTAAGTTCCTCGGCTTTGCAAGTCTGTAACAAATTCCTTCAGTTCTAAAATTCCAATGAGAAGTTTAATGTCTTCATTCAACCCATCTACAAATCGCTTGCACATGATTTCTTCAGTGGAAACATATTCTCAAAAAAGTACTACAGCCCTCTATGAGTGCAATAGTTTCCATATCACTAAGCTTTTTCTTCTTAGGCAAGAGCTCCTTCATAAATTTCCCATAATTCAGGATTTGCACAAGGGCATTTACTAAAGGAATATTAACCTGAAGTTGCTTCAGTGTGTTCAAGAATTGTTTGTACTACTTATCCTACTCATTCTCCTTGAATCTTTGTGGAAAAGTTAAGGGTGGAGAGACATTTGATTACATTGACATCCTTGGTTGCGTCGACCATTTTGAGCATCAAATATTATGCATATGAGTGACAATTTGTGGGACTTCTTTGTCTAGTACATCGACAAGCTCTTCAGATTCAGCCTTCTCACTAGTGATCATTTCACCAGTATCTTGAGGTGCTACAGTAGAGTCTGTAGTCTGCTTGCCAGTTTGTTTACGATTCTTAAGAGTGATAGCTTAGTGTTCTTTTCCCCTCGAACTAGGATTTTCTATGTTACTAGGTAGTGTGCTCGGCGGTCGAGTATTCAAATTCAAAGCAAAATGTCTTAATTGTGCCTCCAACGCCCGAATAAAAGATGAACTCCCTTGCACAATAGCTTCTTTGGTAGTCATATGCTCCTGCATTAAAGCTTCAAGAGCTGCTAACGGGTCAAAAGGAGAAGCCTGCGTGGACTATTTTTGTCGATGTTCTTGACCATGCTGATTCGGTATTGAAGAATATTGTGGCTACTTCTGGGTCTGGTGTGGATGTATCTGGCCTTGTTGTAGATGCATCTGAGTGTGCTGAATGTAGTTCTACTATTGTTGATTGTAATTCCTTTGTCTTGAATTATAATTTCCTTAAGTGGATATATTCCCATATCAAAATGTCGCAGCATTTTGTCTAACATTATGAGTTCCCCAAGGTTGTTGATTGCGTGTAAAATTATTATAAGAGTTGCCATAAGAATTTTTGCGAATGTTACTAACGTAAAAAGCGTTCTTTGTATGTTGTCAATAATCGTTATAGTTGTAATTTTCACTGCAAATCTCACAACAAAAGGTAGGAACACCACCTTATTGAGTGACTTCTATAGGTGCAACCTTACTAGTCCCTTGTATATTTTTTATCGTATTTGCAAGAGAAGAAACTTGAGCACTAAGTGCAAATAGTGTGTCCAATTCAATAACTCTCAGAGTAGCTTTTGCTTGTGCAGCTCTACAGATAAGGTATTGATAATCATTCTGAGCAATTCTTTCAAGAATTCCAATCGCATCATTATAAGTACAATCCAATAAAGGTCCATTGGTTGATGCATCGACAAGATTCCTCGTGTATGAATTTAGCCCATTATAGAAAATTTCAATTTGTGTTTCCTATTGAATGCCATGCATGGGACAACGTCGAAGTAAAGATTTATAATGTTCCCATGTAGTGTGAAGATTCTCATCGTCCAGCTGATGATAAGCAATAATATCATTTCGGAGATTAGCATTCATTGACGCGAGTTAAATCACAAAACAAACTATGTTGCTAGTGCATTCCAAGAAGTAATTGATCCGGCAGGTAACCCAAATAACCATGTACAAGCTCTTCCCTATAAGGAATAAGGAAATAACTGCATCTTCAAAGCGTCATTATGAATGCCTTGTTGACTAACAAAAGCATAAATCAATAAAAATGATTTTAGATGTTCTCGTGCATCCTCATGTCGCAGCCCAGCATATTGCCCATTAGAATTTAGCATTTGGAACATTACTGGCTTGAGTTCATGTAACACTCCTTACCCGAGTTCGACGTCGAAACAGGAATACGAGGTGTTACTGGACTTAAACACATACAAACATACATTTCCTAGTTATGAAATTTCACTCCAATTTAAAACTTCTCACAATACTTTAATGTCCTTACCATGGGCCTACGAGGCCCCAAACACACTTTGGAATTGATTCAGGACTAATCTGTGCACTCTAAAAATCTTTGTAGAATTTCAAGCAGACAGGGGCACACACCTGTGTGGAAGGGCGACATACCCGTGTGCCTAATTAATATGGCCGTGTCGAAGGCCCATGTGACTCACACGGCCTGAGCATATCGGGACAAGCCCGTGCCCCTAGCTAGTGCGGATTTATTTTTTGATTCGAACCTACAGGGGTTTTCACACGGCTTGACACACGCCCTTGTCCATGACCCATGTCCCACACACGGCCAGGACATGCCTGTGTCTCAGTCCGTGTGTAAAAACCTTGACCTTTTGTTTTTGACGTCAGCAACTCCTTAAGGGCACATGGCCAAGGCACATGCCCGTGTGCTAGGTCATGTCCTCCACATGGCTAAGACACGCGGCCGTGTCTCTGCACGTGTGTTTACTACCATGCATACTAACTTGTAAAATTGAGGTGCAAGGGACACATGGCAGGTTTACACTCCCGTGGGGAAAACTGTGCGTCACATACGGCCTAGACACACTCCTGTGTGTCTGCCCGTGTGGACAAAATAAGGCTATTTACCAAGCCTCTTTACCACCCTTACTTGCACCAACCTACACAATATTAACCAAAACCAATCCAATCATAATATATATAACCAAATCAACCACAACCATGAGAAATTCGTGTCAATGCATTTAATAATAATCAATATTAGCCAACATTAATGGCCTATACAAAATGAATATCACATCCATCATATGAGCCAACACTTGTGGCTAAACTAACAAGACGCTAAACAAAAGATTAGAGTCCCTATACATGCCACAATCAAAAAAATTAAACTAGCTATACCAAAAGCTTTAGGTGATAGTGTGATCGATGCCTCCGACATCCCTGGATCCTCGATACTAGCTTGGCGGCACTCGGTATCCAAAAAGTGGGCGACTAATTGGATTTAGTCTACTTGCTTGGCCTTCCCCCGATCTAAGTCCTGATTTTGTATTTCTTGATCTAAAATGATAAAAATTCACTAATTTAATCATCATACTAATTTAAGCATTTCGTAAATCATATTTTGACAAAATGACCATTTTGCCCTAGACTTTTACAAAATTATGATTTTACCCCTAGACTCGTAAATCAATTTTTATCGAATTTACTCATTAACCAAGCTTAGCCAAAACTACTTGAAGCCTATAGCATCTCACAATTTCAATCATTTCACACATAATTTATAACTTATGCAAAATGGTCCTTAGTCAAGGTTTCCATGAAAACTACTTCACAAAAGTTGTTTATTTAACAACCAAGATTCATTTTCTTCCATAAAAATTCAGAAAACAACATGAATACTCTCATGGAAAAACTCTAAGCTTTCAACCATTTTGCAAAATAGTCCTCTCATTAGCTAGATTTTGCTACAAGGGCCCCAAAAGTACAAAAATCATCAAGAAAGGCCATTAAAATCACCTACTTGCAAAGGTAAAGAGTTGATGAAATTTCAAGCTTCCAAAACCCTTATTTTTCTGGTATTTTTTAGTGGAAAAGATGGAGAAGGAAGATGACCCCTTTTGATTTTTATTTTTTATTCAATTAGCTAATGTCATCAAATACCAACCCTACTAAATTTTTGACTTTTTGACTCCTCTTTGTCTTTATGGCCGGCCACCATATTGAAGTGAGTCTATTTTCCCTTTAAAGACCCCTAATTATGATTCTTTAGCTACTTAACAACATTTGTTAGAAAAACAAAACTTTTTCCCTTTATGCGATTTAGTCCTTTTTTGCAATTGAGCATGCAATCGCTAAAATTATTTCACCAAAATTTTCATGCTCTCATATAAACATGCTATAACACATAAAATAATATTAAAATAATTTCTCTAACCTCAGGTTATTTTTTTTGAAACAACTATTTTGACTAAGCCTAAAATCGGGCTGTTGCCGTTCAAAATTTCCAGCTTGGATTACTGGCATAACAACTCCCAACTGTAAGTCATCCAAGACTGTAACACCCCTAAACCGTATCCATCCCCAGAATAGGGTTATGAGGAATTACCTATCAATACACAATGTTCATATACATAGCATATACATTTATGCGTTCATACTCAAAATCCATTCAAAACATTCACAATGCCCCTTGTAAGCTCTTCGAGACCTTAAAACATGCTTAGAAGTGGTTTGGGACTGAACTGATAACATTTGCAAACTTTGAGAAACTTAGAAAATTTTCAAACATTTAAGGGTCACACACCCATGTGAACTGGTCATGTGCCTCACACGGCCACTAGACACACCCGTGTCACAGGCCGTGTGAAAACAGGGCATACATACTGACTTGCACCACACAGCCGAGGACATGCCCGTGTGCCAGGCCATGTGAAATCTAAAAAGGTTATTGACTTGACCACACGGCCGACCACATGCCCGTGTACCAGCCCGTGTGCCACAGACGACCATAGGCATGCCTATGTGTCTAGGCCGTGTCAAACCTGTAGGGTATGCTGACTTAAATTTGAAGGGTACCCCAGGGGACACGTGGCCGTGTAGCATGACCATGTGTCGCACATGGCTAAGATACATGCCCGTGTCTCTGTCCATGTGGAAAAAAATAGAAAATTTATAAAGCCAATTTGCTACTCTTATCTCATGCACACATAGCATCCAATTCGGTACCATTTCCATACACATAACATGCCATCTATCCACAACCATTTCAATTACTCAATTCTATATTCAAAACATATCAAATCAATATGCCACAATCATCAATCTCCAATCATCAATCTCACATATCTACTTAATGCATTTACTCATCAAATTATCATTTATATCACGTATCAAAACAAACCTTATTATCATCTATAATCATATCATAATATACTATTCCTCAAACATTAATAACTAACCAAATGAGTAACCATTTAATCATATCAACAACCATGGAAAACAATGTCAAAACACAAGACATTATATACATCACATATAACACTTGTCCAACACATAATTTAAGCCAGCTAAAATGGCCAAATACATTCCAACATTTACAAGCCAAAAGCAAGCCAAATCTTATGGCTATGTTAAACTTTAAAACATATCATCAACTCACTAGCCTATAAATGCCATAAAACCAAGCCACACTGAAAATCAATAGCCGAATAGTGTGATGTGATCTCCATTGACTCCCAACCCGAGCAAACATCCGAGACACTATAAAACATAAAAAATAACACAAAGTAAGCTTCACAGCTTAGTAAGTTCTATGTGAGCCTAAAATGAGCACAACATTCATATAGCAATTCGAAATAGATAAATCATTAACATTTAAAGCATCAATTCATGAGCTAACATCAAATTATTCATGTCCTCATTCACAAGTTCTCAACTTCATATAACTCGATACTTGAGTAGTTTTCCGTACATACCTGTACTGATACCTTTCTATTTATCACCCATACTCTTATCAAATCTCTCTAGTTTATTATTACTTATGATACAAATTCATCAATTTTCTGATGCCCTAGTCCAACTGTGGTCTTACACATACATTGACAAGGCCCTACCGTGGTCTTTCTTTCATGTGTCATAACCCGATTATGGTCTTATTGGTCGATTACTATATGTATATTTAGT
This sequence comes from Gossypium hirsutum, assembly GCF_007990345.1. Classification (NCBI taxonomy): domain Eukaryota; kingdom Viridiplantae; phylum Streptophyta; class Magnoliopsida; order Malvales; family Malvaceae; genus Gossypium; species Gossypium hirsutum. Next base: position 67,131,892 of record NC_053428.1, read on the forward strand.
TAACGCAACTATAATTCATATCTCAAATAACATTCAATTCATACTTCATTATAGTCAAATAAACACATTTTGACATGAAACATATTTATACACAATTCTCTCTTATTTAATATACATAATACAATATGGACTCACCAATTTACTTTCATTCGATTCTCACATAGGTTTTGTACGTATCTGTATTACTTATTCCAACTGTACTTTAATTCTTATCTTGACTATGCCCATTGAATCGTTCTGAATCGTTAAGAATACTCAGCAATCATGTATAGCTCGTACAATGCCATATCCCAGATAGGGTATTGCACGAAATCAATTAACAATGCCAATGTCCCAGACATGGTCTTACTAATCACAATACAATGCCAATGTCCCAGACATGGTCTTACATGTAATCATGTCTCGGTAACCTAATGTCATGACATTTGTATCCTATACTATTCCTAAGGTTCGTACGGGACTTTCGGATGGTGTAACTCTGTCGATTCTTGCTCGTAGTTACTCATTTGACATTCATAACAGTTCAATATCAAATAAACGTATATAATTCAATTCAATTTAATAATAAACAAGCATTTATAACACAATTTAAATACGTTTATTAGCATACAAACTTACCTCGATCGTCAAAATGTCAAAATTAATCTGAAACTTTGTTTTTCCCTCGATATAGGATCGTACGAGGCTTAACTTGATCTAATAAATTAGATTTAGCTATTTCAATTCATATTCTATTCATTTTAATCCAATTTCATATTTTGGTAAAATTACTATTTACCCATACATTTTAACCTTTTTACAAATTAGTCCCTAAACTCGTAAAAATGAAAATTTAATAAATTTCATCATATTCCAAGCTATCCAAATTTCATAAATGCTCATAACAGCTCATATCTTTCATTTATTCACATGTTTACCACACAATTTATCATATTTCACAATTTAGTCCAAAATTGACATTTTATCAAAAGTCACTTTATAAAATATGAAAACCTAACATCAAATATTCATATTTCACTATTAAACATAAAAAAGAATGAATATTCATCAATGGCATCTCATAAAATCTATGGCAATTTCGAAAACGGAGATATGGGCTAGCTAGATTAGGCTGCAACGCTGTCAAAAACGTAGAAATTATTAAAAACGGATCAAAATCCATACCTAAATGAGCAAAACAATGTTTCCCGAACCTAGCTCATCCATGGCTACCATTCTCTTCAAATTTTGGTGGAAGGGATGATAAAATTAAGGATTTTTGGCTTTTGTTTTATTAACAGTAACCTTTATTAACTATTTACTAAATTAACCTTTAAAAACATTAGTAATTACACCATTTGCCACTTTACTAACATCCACTATCTCATAAATGGGCTATTTGCCACATAAGGACCTCTATATTTAATTTCTATAGCTATGTGACACCTTTAGCTTATAGAACGCAACTTTTACGCTTTACGCGATTTAGTCCTTTTTATTGAATTAAGCCTTTAAACGTTAAAATTTCTGTATGAAATTTTCACACAATAATTCTATTATGCTGTAAACCATAATAAAATAATAAAATAAATATTTTGACTTCAAATTGTGGTCCTAAAACTACTGTTTTGATTAACCCTAAAAACTGGCTGTTACAAAGACAAGTACTAAAAAATCTCGTATAGTCTTGTTTTGAATTTGATCGTCTTGTTGCAATGGTAGGTCATTAGAATTTTGGTTCTACATCGAGGGTATAACTGCATTGTTTCTTAGTAAAGCCATATTCCTTTGTTCTCGAAGTCTCCTCTGAACAGTTCTTTCAATTTCTAGATCAAAATCGGTAATAAACTCTAAATTTCTTCGGGTCATACAACACCTAAAATAAAATATGAAAGTAACGACAAAAATAAAACAAGTTAGTAGCAACTAAATATTATGAAATAAAAATAAACAAAACTAAACATCAAAAAAAGGCCATCCCAAGCAATGGCACCGAAACTTTATTAGCTATTTAACGTCATAGCAATAATGTGCAAGCGTTGTAAACTGAAAAATATATAGAATTTTTCCTATATAAATTATCACTTTTTACTTATATTTGTTGTTAAAACCGAGTAATTGTTTAATAAATTAATGAAATATGTGAAAATATAAAAATAGGACATAGAAATTATTAAAATGTGATTTTATGCTTTATTATATAGTTTTCATGCATAAAATGACTTATTTTATATTAAATTGAGCATATTATAATTTTATGACATAAAGTGGGCCATGCATGATTAAATTAAATAATAAAATATAAAATTATATTAAATAATTCATTTTAAAATTTTTCATTAATAATTTGGGTTTTAATTAATTTAATTAAGTTGGTAAAATTTAATTCTTTGGTCCTCTAACTTATTGTTTTATTGTTGGATAGGTTTGAGAGCTTTAATTTTATTACAAAACCATCCAAATGGAGGGCCAAGTCAACCCAAAATTTGGCTGAATATGGAGGTTCATAAACTATCTTTTGGTTTAATTACACAAGGTCCTTGAAGAGTTGAAGAAATCAAAGGTTTGCCCTAAGATTTGCTGGTGATCGAGTCTTAGTCCTGAGTTGTTGTGGCACTCAAATTGACCAAGAATCAAGAAAAATCAGCCACATTCCCTCAATTTGTAATAGCCCTAATTTGACCCCAGTCGGAAAGTGGTTTCGGGACCACAAAACCAAGTCATAAAAAATAATTAACTGTTATATTCTATGCTTATAGTATGTGTACATGCAAGTGTGAAAGTTTCATGCTTTAATTTTGTCACTTGTATGTGAAATTTATTAAATAGGACTTAGGTGAGACAATTGTGAAATATGTTAGGTTAATTTTAAAGTGGCCTATTAATGCATAAATACAAAAAGATGGACTTGCATGTCAAATATCTATTTTGTTGTGTAATGGCCAGCCATGATGTGGTTTTATTTAGAATATATGTATTGTTTATTAGTGAAGTGGCTTTATATTTTATAGTATTAATGTATATAAAAAAATAGAAAAAGAGGTGATGAAAACAAAGCTTCATATTTTTTTGGTTCTTCTTGGCCGAATTGAAGAAAGAAAAAGGGACAAGATTTTCGGTCACTTTAAGCTTGGGGAAGGTTAGTAAATTATGTTAGTTTTTGAAATTTTAAGCTTGATTTTAGTTAATTAGATAGTTTCATACATAGCCCATGTCAAAATTTTGAAATTTGGTGATGATTTGAGCATTCGGTTTTGGTTATTAAAGGAGGAGATTGGATTATAGTCTTTATGTTTTATGAAGAATTGTTGAAGAGGAAGGTTGGAGTTAGTTAAGTTATAAATTTTTAATACTCATGAGTACTATAGCTGAACATAAAATTACTTAATGACTTGAACAAATACCGTGTGGATGTTTGAAATGAATGAATTTGAGGTTTGTTCATATTAGGGATTCGACTTTGTACATAACTTTTAAGAGTTTGATTTTGAATAATTTGAGTATTGGAATGTAAGTAATGTTATGCATAGGTTAAATTTTTGTATTCGGCTTTTGTAGTATATATGTATGATTAATCCATTTTTTTCTTTTCTTTTGCAAATGATATATATAGGGTGATAAATATTAAGACTATTGTTGACTTGTGTTTAGTGATATTTGGCCAAGGACTAAATATGCTTGCTTATTCGGTTTAAGTAAAGTAAATGTGATTGGTGGATATGATTAGGTTGTGGTTTATTATAGACTTGTTTTGATTGTATAAATTAGCTTATAAATTGGTTTGGAAATAATAAATAATGAGCATGCTTTGTGGCTGTAAGGATTATATGATAGTGTGTCGTGAAATTAACTTAGCTAGTCGAATGGATGAAGAATGAATTTGATATATATATAGGTAACATTGACGAGTTGTTTAGCATATGGGTTTTGTATATTGGTTCGGCAACTAAGCTGGAAAAATAATTTTCGGTAACATGGTATCTATGCACATATATATATATAAGGTATCTTAAGTATATTTGTCCATTTGATAAGGTTGACTAATAGTTCAAGTAAGGATTACTCCATTCGATATGTACATGAATTGAAGTAATAGGTTCGGTAATCAGCTTATGACATACGGGTAATATCATATGTCCGATTATAAGTTATATACTCGATAGTTGTGGTTCATTGGATATAATGTTTGAATATTGTTTTGAAAAAAATTGATATTTGTATTTAGTAAAGTTGAATAAGTCATTAAATAAATCTATTTGTTTTAATTAAGCTCAAGAGCAAAGAGGGTCTAAATCAGATAAGGGAAAGGAAAAAGCAGTCAAGTAGCCTATCCGCAACTGTTCAAAATATCCGAGGTAAGTTTTGAGTAGTTTTCTTTAATATATAATTGATGCTGGTTTATAAGAGTATAATAGGTGAATTGAAATTCAGTTAGCACTTGTACAAAGTTGTTTAATAAACAATGCGAGTATATGACTTTGAGGTCGATGGTAACTTTGAGTTTAAGCTTGAATGGCGAAACGATTGTGTGATATTAGGTATAATTTTTGAGTTGAAATGTTAATGATGATGTGCCTATTGAACTTATATCCAAATGTATTAAATGATTACTAAGTGATAGGTTGATTGAGATGTGTTAAATATATAACTAAGTATGCATGGAATTGGAAAAATATCCAGACTTGAAGTCCGCAGGCTTTATGCTGGAAATATATCCGGACTTGAAGTCCGCAGGCTTTATGCTGGAAATATATCCGGACTTAAAGTTCGCAGGCTAAGTGCTGGAAAAATATCCAGGCTAAGTCCCGAAGGCATTCGTGCTAGTATTATATCCGGGCTAAGTCCTGAAGGCATTCGTGCTGGTATTATATCCGGGGTAAGTCCCGAAGGCATTCGTGCTGGTGCTATATCCGGGCTAAGTCCCGAAGGCATTCGTGCTGGCGTTATATCCGGGCTAAGTCCCGAAGGCATTCGTGCTGGTATTATATCCGTGCTTAAAGTCCCGCATGCTTTGTGGTGGTGATTTGATTTTGGTTTTAAATCTTGCAGACTTAATGCTGATGATTGGAGTAAGATTATGATTTCGAATGTTTGTAGTAAACTACCATTGAATATGTTCAATACTTTAAGTCGGTCAGGTATGTATTATATACTTTTATATGTTAGATTGATCGGAATTGAATCATGAATGTGAAATGAGAAGTATATGTGACAATCTCATATGTGTATGTGTGTATTCGGTTATGGTGAAAGGTTATATGAGATTGATTTGGTGATATACATGTTAAATAATATGAATCCAAAGAATGGGTAATAAATCTGCTTGGGACAGCAGCAGTAACGTGATTTTAGAAAATCACCATAAATTGTGGAAGTTGAGTTAGAGGCTTAATAAATTATGTCATGAAATCTTAATGAGTCTAGTTTTTATAAAAGAAACCGTGTAAGCAAAAGAGTTTCCAATAATGAGATATTTGAAGTGGCGTGGAACAGAGTCAAAATGACTTCGAGGTCCCCTGTTCTGTTTTCAGAAAATCATTATAAATGGTACAAAAATGGTTATAAGATAAAATTTATATTCTTAGACTCCCTAATGAGTCTAGTTTCAAATGAAATAAACGATAACATATTTCGAATTCTTTATAATGATAAATTTTATTCGTAGTGAAGAGTGGTCAGATTAGTCAAACAGTGAAACAGGGGAAACTTCAATAAAAACCTGGTATTGATTGGTCAAACCAAAAATTTGATGGATGGAAGATATATGAGTCTATTTTCAAGGAAAATTAACGGAACTTGATTTGGCGTTTCTTAGCTCCAGTTATAAATAATTTAGTGACTGTTGCTCAGGAAGACAGCTTGTAGTGAATTTGTGATTTTGTTGCAAACATGGTTAAAACTTGTTAATGAGATGCTTTTCGAGTTCTTATGATCTTATTTGAAATTTAAATATTTGGTTTTAATTGAGTTTAGATTCAAGTGAGGTGAATTTGCTAAATATGCATTATGTTCATGGATACTTGGCCAAAATGGCAATTATCTAGGAATGATTTCTTGAAAATTTGAATAATCGATCTATAAGTAAATTAATTGTTTGCATTGCTTAAAACTTACTAAGCATTGAAGCTTATTCCGTGTTCTCTTTTCCATTTCTTATAGGTATATGCTTTAGCTCGAGTTGGAAAGGCTGGAGATATCATCACACTATCTAGTCATTATGTGAGTTGAGAAGATTGTATATCATCATGGTTTAAGGCATGTATAGGATAGACTATAGGTAGAATGATATGTCGACTTTGTATACATTATAGCCATGCGAAGATGGCTTGCTCATTTTGTTTAGAGAAGCCTTATAATTGAACTAATGTGGTGAAATGTTTTAGTTATAACTTGATAGTAGTTAATTTGTTATTAGATATTCGGTTATGTTTTGATAGTGAGTCATTTTAGAAATTGATAAGAGCTCTTATGGAAAATCAATGAGACATGTTTGCATTGTTGATAATTTATGTCTGGTAAGTATCTTTGACCTTATAGAAGTTTTGTTTAGTCAAGTAATACCTCATAACCTTATTCCGGCAACGGATATAGGTTAGGAGTGTTACATTTAGTGGTATCAAAGCTATGGTTTAGTCGGTTCTCAGACAACATAGCAAGTGTAAGAGTCTAACTATACATGCCGTAAGTAAAGTGTGATAGTGTGAGGTCTCCCAGCTCTTATAAATTGTTTTGCTCAGGTAATGATGTGTTCCAACTGAGTTATTATTAATTGATCTGAAATTGATATTGAATTGATTGTAATATATATGTGATATGATGGAATTGAAAAGGTATGAAAAGAATTTTATGATATGTGTACATCAGTGTAAAGATATATATGAGATTGTATAAAGTAAATGGTAATGAAAGATCAAATTGGGTAGAACGCAGGGAATGAGTACGATCGTTCAATAATGAATTGATGGAAAAAAACATGGTTGGACCATGGCAATACATGAGACAGATAAGCTAGTGTAAGACCTATCGGAAATAGGCATCAACATGGGCAGAGCAAAGTTAGTATAAGACCATAGTTGGACTATGGCATCAAGTAAGCGACGTACTCAAAATCGTAAGACATTTTCAATGGGATAAATATTGACAAATGATCAAGACTAAATGTGGAAATTTGATAAGAAATTACTTAGTAATTTGAGTGATAGAAATGAAAGTTTGAATCGTGATAATTTCACTTATGTTTTGTTAATACTCACATGAAATAAAGTTGCATGTGAAACTGAGATATGTGAAAATGTGTTTGTAACAAGATGAAAAAAAATTTGAAATGTTTGAATGAAGTGTTTGAATCCAAGTGTGTAATACTATGATGATGAGTGATGAGTTTATCTGTGTATTCGAATATGAAACTCCCTTTCGAGGCTTAACGACCTCACCCCTTATCGGTGATATGATTATAAGGTTTCAATGGAACGAAATAGAACGAGTTTGCAAAGAAAGATTAAAGAGTTAAATAGTGAGATAATGATAAAGTAAGTAAAGTTCAGAACGATTTGGCAATGAATTAAGGCTGGAAGGACTTGTACAATGTGCCGAAGGTTCTTCAGATTGAATATTGTCATTAGTAAAAGAAAGTTGGTCTGGTAATTTAATTCAATCAGATATGATGTCTAGGTATGTATCTGTTGGGAATTCTTCCTGAGTGGTTTTCATTAGTGAATGAAATAGAATGGAATTCGAAATGACGAATAAATAGTAAGAGTGTCTGAATTGGATAATTACAGTCAAGTGAATTTTGATGATTTCTTTTGAATATTCTGTATATTTCTTATTCTCAAAGACACATGTGTGATTGTTCCTTTTTCTGATGAAAATGCTATAAAGTGAGAATGTTATCTGACTCCGATGTTTAATAAAAGTATTGAATGTTAAGCAAGGTCTATTCTTCTAGTGAAATTGAGAAGTATAAAAGTATATTGGGATGTGATAGTTCAAAATGAGTTCAGAGTAACAGTTATTCGATTATGGTTGTCTGGACATATGAAATTTCTGTTAATGTTATTATTGTTCTTATATGGAATAAGTATTCAGATGGGTTAAAGGATTTTTATATGAGCTCCGACTGTGAAATTTTGTTTATCTGAGTTAAAATAAATAATACAGATATATGGATCAGGTGTATAAGTGACTGTGTATTGTAGCGTATTTCAGAACTATATTCAGATGACAAGTTGCTATTTGTCAGAGTTGAAATTTTGTGTATATGGAATAAAAGCAATCAGTGATGTATTAGAATTGGTTATGAGACATAATTGATATCCAAACCGAATAAAAATTTTATTTGTCTTCTGAAAAAGAAATGTCATTGGGTCATGATCGATCTTTTAACAAGGAAGAATCTGTGTCTTTAGTTTAGTATGTACAAAATTCCGATCGACAAAGTTGTTGAGATATTCATAATATAGTCTGTCGATGTGATCTGTCAGTGTGAATTAAAGTTTAGAGATTGTTGGTAAAAGGAGATACATGTGATGAATGGAAATTTGTGATTCCGAAATTTTTGAAAACGTTTTTAGAATGGAAAATATTTTTGTTGATAAGATTTTCGGGGACGAAAATCCCTAAGGGGGGAGAGTTGTAATAGCCCTAATCTGACCCTAGTCGGAAAGTGGTTTCGGGACCACAAAACCAAGTCATAAAAAAATAATTAACTGTTATATTCTATGCTTATAGTATGTGTACATGCAAGTGTGAAAGTTTCATGCTTTAATTTTGTCATTTGTATGTGAAATTTATTAAATAGGACTTAGGTGAGACAATTGTGAAATATGTTAGGTTAATTTTAAAGTGGCCTATTAATGCATAAATATAAAAGATGGACTTGCATGTCAAATATCTATTTTGTTGTGTAATAGCCGGCCATGATGTGGTTTTATTTAGAATATATGTATTGTTTATTAGTGGAGTGGCTTTATATTTTATAGTATTAATGTATATAAAAAATAATAATAGAAAAAGAGGTGATGAAAACAAAGCTTCATATTTTTTTGGTTCTTCTTGGCCGAATTGAAGAAAGAAAAAGGGACAAGATTTTCGATCACTTTAAGCTTGGGGAAGGTTAGTAAATTATGTTAGTTTTTTGAAATTTTAAGCTTGATTTTAGTTAATTAGATAGTTTCATACATAGCCCATGTCAAAATTTTGAAATTTGGTGATGATTTGAGCATTCGGTTTTGGTTATTAAAGGAGGAGATTGGATTATAGTCTTTATGTTTTATGAAGAATTGTTGAAGAGGAAGGTTGGAGTTAGTTAAGTTTTAAATTTTTAATACTCATGAGTACTATAGCCGAACATAAATTTACTTAATGACTTGAACAAATACCGTGTGGATGTTTGAAATGAATGAATTTGAGGTTTGTTCATATAAGGGATTCGGCTTTGTGCATAACTTTTAAGAGTTTGATTTTGAATAATTTGAGTATTGGAATGTAAGTAATGTTATGCATAGGTTAAATTTTTGTATTCGGCTTTTGTAGTATATATGTATGATTAATCCATTTTTTTCTTTTCTTTTGCAAATGATATATATAGGGTGATAAATATTAAGACTATTGTTGACTTGTGTTTAGTGATATTCGGCCAAGGACTAAATATGCTTGCTTATTCTGTTTAAGTAAAATAAATGTGATTGGTGGATATGATTAGGTTGTGGTTTATTATAGACTTGTTTTGATTGTATAAATTAGCTTATAAATTGGTTTGGAAATAATAAATAATGAGCATGCTTTGTGGCCGTAAGGATTATATGATAGTGTGTCGTGATATTAACTTAGCTAGTCGAATGGATGAGGAATGAATTTGATATATATATTGTAACACCCCGAACCCGAGACCAACACCGGAGTCGAACACGAGGTGTTAACAGACTTTAAACCCCTTATAAAAAATATTTCCCAGACACTGCCAATCTGCGTACTAGTCGCTTTAAAAATCATATCTTGAGTTTCACAACTCGAAAATCAGTTTTGTGATTTTTCCCTGAAACTAGACTCATATGCCCATCTACATATTTTTTTCTAGAATTTTTGGTCGGGCCAATTAGTACAGTTTATTAGTAAAAGTCTCCCATGTTACAGGGATCGACTACCATGACCTTTGCGCATTACGACTTAGATATCTCCTTGTACAGGGATCCAATACTGATTCCGTTTGTTTCTATAGAAACTAGACTCAGATAGGAATCTATACATATATGGTATGACTCATAATTATCTCTGGTTAATTTATAATGAATTTCCGAAGTCGGAACAGGGAATCCGGAAACCGTTCTGGCCCTGTCTCACAAGAACCTGAATATCTCTTAACATACTGTCCGTATGATTGTTTCGTTACTTTCCTATGAAAGTAAATTCATCAAGGTTTGTTTACATAATTTATTCACTATTTAATTCCATTCCTACTATTTTTAGTGATTTTCCAAATCTACATCACTGCTGCTATCAGCATCTGCCTTTAAGGTAGACTTTACCTATTTCATGGTTTCCATGATTCAACTAGCCCTTTTTGCATAAATAGCACAATTTATGAAAGTGATTAACCATCCCCGTGGCCAATCCTTGTCAAGCATATCCACACCAAATGATTATAACATTATACTCAAACACATATAAGCCATTTTCGCATGGCTATCCAAAATTTATACAAGTCCAAAGGGTCCACGACCCACAACAAACGGGTAGTCCTATACATGCCATTTCGAAGTTCAACCAAAATTGTACCAAAAGGGGGGCTTTGATAGTGTGGGCGACTTTGACTTCAAGATCCCGAGTCCGATAGCTGGAGAACCAAATCTATAAAACAGAGGAGCAATGAAACGGAGTAAGCAATTTATGCTTAGTAAGTTTTGAGCAAGGAATTCCAGCACAACAAAAGTATAGCATTCATATAGCTAAACGGATAATTTCATATGCACAAATTTACGATATCGTACTTGCTTCACATTATCAACCCTTATGTACATACACAAAAGATCAACTCAGCCAAAGGCCGGTAGCTCGTTTATCAACTGAGCGAATACTTATTTGTAAGGGCTCAACTAAATTCAAGCACATACGAAACATACCTCAATGTTGGGATGTTTCGAGAGTATTAACTGGAATTTTACAGCAAGTTCATTCATTCCCAAATCACGTACCTTCGGAATTTAACCGGATATAGCTCCTCGTTCAAATGCCTTCGGGACATAGCCCGGTTATAGTAATTCGCACAAATGCCTTCGGGACTTAACCCGGATTTAGTAACTCACACAAATGCCTTCGGGCTTAGCCCGGAATTAGTATCTCGCACAAATGCCTTCGGGCTTAGCCCGGAATTAGTATCTCGCACAAATGCCTTCGGGCTTAGCCCGGAATTAGTATCTCGCACAAATGCCTTCGGATCTTAGTTCGGATATTGTCACTTAGCACAAGCCTTCGGAACTTAGCCCGGACATCATTCAAATAACCATGCACATTTAACAATAAATCATGGCCCATTCGTATTTCATTTTCGTTAGCAAAACTCAAACACAAGACATTTATCATTCTTGCAAATTCGGCTCAATAGCCACACAAAGAGCATGATTTTAATTTGCTTAAAACATGATCTAATCACATCATAATTTAAGCTCTCTTACTCAAGAACTTACCTCGGGTGTTGTCGAACGATTCCGATAGCTATTCGACCACTTTTTCCTTCCCTTTATCGGATTTAGTTCCCCTTTGCTCTTGAGCTTAATTAAACAAATAAATTGATTTAATCATTTGAGCATCGAAAAGAGGAACACAAGGCACTTAGCCCATATTTATACATTAGACATTAAAGTCACATATGTACGGAATCATGAATCAAACTCAACATTTTAGCTAATTTTTCCCCCTTGGCCGAATATGCATGTCTATTTTGGGGCCGATTTCAACACTTAATACATTCTACAAGTATGGTCACTTGTATTGACTAAACACCCTTTTGTTTCAAGTTCAAAACTTGGCTAATACACACATATACACACTAGTAAAGCATCCTCTCCCTTTCCATCAATTTAACACATGCATTGCTCATTAACATGCAAAAGTTATATTCGGCCTTAGCACACAACTTGCTAGCCGATTCTTCTCCATTTAGCAACCAATGCACATATGTGCTCACTCAAAAATGCTAAAAAGGAGGTTCAAGAATCATCAAGCCACCATCACATGCATCATTAACAAGCTTCATATTTAGCATGCAATGGCATTAACACAAACTCCACCTAGGCCGAATCTTAGCTCATCCTCATGCCTCATCACCACAACATCAAACATCAACCAAGAATGATGCATCCATGGCCGAGTGTCATTTCCATCACATAGCAAGATTTAGACCATGGGCTAGGTAGAACTCAAGCTAACAACTAAAACATGCATGCATCTCATGGAACATCATCAAACATACCTTAGCCTAGCTACATGCATGGCCGAACCTCTTCAACCTTTCTTCTTCCTTCCTCCTTAAAATTTTTGGCCAAGGATGAACCAAAGGATGAGCATTTTTTTTTCTTTGTTTTTTTCTTTCTAGTTTCGGCTAAATGAAGATGAGAAAGGATGAACAAAAATTTTCTCCTTTCTTTTCTTTAGCTCACGGCAATGGGGGGGAAACAACTACACACATTTTTTTTTGTATTCATCATACTCCTTTTCATTATTTTATGCCCATGCCCCTTATTTTATTTTTTTCCTACATACCTCACTAGGCCAACATGTTCCCAACATGTTTCCACCCATAGCATGGCCAACCACTAGCTCAAATTTTGGGTAATTTGACATGCAAACCCATCATTTTCACAACATGCATTAATAGACCATTTTAAATTAGCCTATCATATTTTCACCATGTCTCATATCAATCCCTATTTAATAATTTCTCATGCAATTGGCAAAATTGGAGAATGAAACTTCCACATACTCATGTACACACATAATAAGCATAGAATATGGAAATCAATTATTTTTATGACTCGGTTTTGTGGTCCCGAAACCACTTCCCGACTAGGGTCAATTTTGGGCTGTCACATATATAGGTAACATTGACGAGTTGTTTAGCATATGGGTTTTGTATATTGGTTCGTCAACTAAGCTAGAAAAATAATTTTCGGTAACATGGTATCTATGCACATATATATATAATGTATCTTAAGTATATTTGTCCATTTGATAAGGTTGACTAATAGTTCAAGTAAGGATTACTCCATTCGATATGTACATGAATTGAAATAATAGGTTCGGTAATCAGCTTATGACATACGGGTAATATCATATGTCCGATTATAAGTTAAATACTCGATAGTTGTGGTTCATTGGATATAATGTTTGAATATTGTTTTGAAAAAATTGATATTTGTATTTAGTAAAGTTGAATAAGTCATTAAATAAATCTATTTGTTTTAATTAAGCTCAAGAGCAAAGAGGGTCTAAATCAGATAAGGGAAAGGAAAAAACAGTCGAGTAGCCTATCCGCAACTGTTCAAAATATCCGAGGTAAGTTTTGAGTAGTTTTCTTTAATATATAATTGATGCTGGTTTATAAGAGTATAATAGGTGAATTGAAATTCAGTTAGCACTTGTACAAAGTTGTTTAATAAACAATGCGTGTATATGACTTTGAGGTCGATGGTAACTTTGAGTTTAAGCTTGAATGGCGAAATGATTGTGTGATATTAGGTATAATTTTTGAGTTGAAATGTTAATGATGATGTGCCTATTGAACTTATATCCGAATGTATTAAATGATTACTAAGTGATAGGTTGATTGAGATGTGTTAAATATATAACTAAGTATGCATGGTATTGGAAAAATATCCGGACTTGAAGTCCGCAGGCTTTATGCTGGAAATATATCCGGACTTGAAGTCCGCAGGCTTTATGCTGGAAATATATCCGGACTTAAAGTCCGCAGGCTAAGTGCTGGAAAAATATCCGGGCTAAGTCCCGAAGGCATTCGTGCTAGTATTATATCCGGGCTAAGTCCTGAAGGCATTCGTGCTGGTATTATATCCGGGGTAAGTCCCGAAGGCATTCGTGCTGGTGCTATATCCGGGCTAAGTCCCGAAGGCATTCGTGCTGGCGTTATATCCGGGCTAAGTCCCGAAGGCATTCGTGCTGGTATTATATCCGGGCTTAAAGTCCCGCATGCTTTGTGGTGGTGATTTGATTTTGGTTTTAAATCTTGCAGATTTAATGCCGATGATTGGAGTAAGATTATGATTTCGAATGTTTGTAGTAAACTACCATTGAATATGTTCAATACATTAAGTCGGTCAGGTATGTATTATATACTTTTATATGTTAGATTGATCGGAATTGAATCATGAATGCGAAATGAGAAGTATATGTGACAATCTCATATGTGTATGTGTGTATTCGGTTATGGTGAAAGGTTATATGAGATTGATTTGGTGATATACATGTTAAATAATATGAATCCAAAGAATGGGTAATAAATCTGCTTGGGACAGCAGCAGTAACGTGATTTCAGAAAATCACCATAAATTGTGGAAGTTGAGTTAGAGGCTTAATAAATTATGTCATGAAATCTTAATGAGTCTAGTTTTTATAAAAGAAACCGTGTAAGCAAAAGAGTTGCCAATAATGAGATATTTGAAGTGGCGTGGAACAGAGTCAAAATGACTTCGAGGTCCCCTGTTCTGTTTTCAGAAAATCATTATAAATGGTACAAAAATGGTTATAAGATAAAATTTATATTCTTAGACTCCCTAATGAGTCTAGTTTCAAATGAAATAAACGATAACATATTTCGAATTCTTTATAATGATAAATTTTATTCGTAGTGAAGAGTGGTCAGATTAGTCAAACAGTGAAACAGGGGAAACTTCAATAAAAACTTGGTATTGATTGGTCAAACCAAAAATTTGATGGATGGAAGATATATGAGTCTATTTTCAGGGAAAATTAACGGAACTTGATTTGGCGTTTCTTAGCTCCAGTTATAAATAATTTAGTGACTGTTGCTCAGGAAGACAGCTTGTAGTGAATTTGTGATTTTGTTGCAAACATGGTTAAAACTTGTTAATGAGATGCTTTTCGAGTTCTTATGATCTTATTTGAAATTTAAATATGTGGTTTTAATTGAGTTCAGATTCAAGTGAGGTGAATTTGCTAAATATGCATTATGTTCATGGATACTTGGCCAAAATGGCAATTATCTAGGAATGATTTCTTGAAAATTTGAATAATAGATCTATAAGTAAATTAATTGTTTGCATTGCTTAAAACTTACTAAGCATTGAAGCTTATTCCGTGTTCTCTTTTCCATTTCTTATAGGTATATACTTTAGCTCGAGTTGGAAGGGCCGGAGATATCATCACACTATCTATTCATTATGTGAGTTGAGAAGATTGTATATCATCATGGTTTAAGGCATGTATAGGATAGACTATAGGTAGAATGATATGTCGACTTTGTATACATTATAGCCATGCGAAGATGGCTTGCTCATTTTGTTTAGAGAAGCCTTATAATTGAACTAATGTGGTGAAATGTTTTAGTTATAACTTGATAGTAGTTAATTTGTTATTAGATATTCGGTTATGTTTTGATAGTGAGTCATTTTAGAAATTTATAAGAGCTCTTATGGAAAATCAATGAGACATGTTTGCATTGTTGATAATTTATGTCTGGTAAGTATCTTTGACCTTATACAAGTTTTGTTTAGTCAAGTAATACCTCATAACCTTATTCCGGCAACGGATATAGGTTAGGAGTGTTACACAATTCATGGCCGGCCACCCTTGGAAGGAGTTTTGAAAGATGGACACTTCTATTTTTAGCAAACTAGCTCTCATGCCTCACCTATAAATAAGAGCCCCTTTCTCACTTTTTCAATCATCCCTCATCCCTCATTCATCATTCTCTCCTCTCTTAAATCTCTTAGCTTTCTTAACCCTCATACCTATCATCATCTTTGCATAAATATTTTGAGAAAATTAGCCTCTTAAAGAACCCTTGGTCGGCCACCTTGGAGAGCCATCAGCAAAGGAGCAAAGCGAAGGAACGAAGGAGCCCTCATCAGTTAGAGTCTTGGGTGACAGCCACTCTAAATTGGGTTTAACTTTAATTTAATTCAAGAATGTTTGCTATGTGTTCTTTGTTCTTGCCTATAACAATGATAGCTTAATTTTATTTAAGCTAGGATGATTGCTTTGATTTAATAATAATAATAATTTGATTTATGCTTAAAATATTTGTGCCTCAATCGATCATGTTTTCAATTAAAATCAAGTTTGTATTTCGTTCATACGTGATTGAAATGCACTTGAATTAGCTGAGCGATCCTAACCAAACGATAGCTAATGGACGCATAATTGAAATGTGCATGCTCAATTTAGATCCTAACCCGATTAAATTGCAGGTTGCATAACATCCCTAACCAGGCTCTATTATCTGCATAGTTTTTAGATTTGTGTGATTAAACTATTTCAAACCTAACATGTCCCTGCTACCTCGCATGAATACTAAGAAACCCTTAGTAAATAAGGATCAGTAAAATGCTTATTTACTAAATAAAGGATTCTGGAAGGACCTAACGTGGTTTCCAAACTCATGAAGGATGGAGTTGCCATGGAATGTTTTTCCGAATATTGATAAGCATGTTGATAATAATTAGAGTTTAATTAAAGTAATTGTCCTAGCTTATTTATGTTATAATTTTTGCTTATTGTGTTAATTCTGCTAAAATCTATCTCATTCATATAGTTTGCATACTTAGGATAAATTGCATTAGGGATCATTGCATTTAGTTTCATATACTTAATTTTTCATCACTTCTCAATTATATTTTTTTTACTTATCAAATTGTTAATACATTTTTACAAATTAAGTGACTTAGCACAAATAAAATCCCTGTGGAGACGATTACTCGATACATACTTATTACTTGACAACGACTGTGACACTTGCACAAACCCGAGTGTTACAAGCGTACACTATCGATGCAAGTATAGTAGACAGATACGAGTTTGTCGGATATCAATCCCACGAGCATGGTTGTCTTTTGTCTATCAATGTTAGTGCAATAATTAGATAGGAAGGAGATAAATTGTGAATGTAGTTGTCGAATAAATAACTTGAAAATGGTAGGATAAAATATGATACTGATAAACTAGAATTCCCAACGTGAATATTCAACAGAATGCTAAGTGCTCACAAGGTGTAAAAGGATAGGTGATTGTCGATGCATGAAATTGCAATGAATATCTTACCAAACGTAACTTTTATATTTAATCAAAGACTTAAACATGTACATCAGCCATACCTTCCGATGATGGAAATGGAACACTATTAAGAACAAGTGGATTAAATTCCTCTAATCCTCAAGAAACTTCCGTTGTCATTCTTGTTAGCTTGAACTATCATTGCACCTTCCAGTATCAGTGGCCGCAATAACACTTCCATTCTAAAATAGAAAGTAATCACCAGCATTTCGAAAAGAAAAATAAAAGAAACAAGTGGAGAAACTATTCTTAGACAACTCGACTTAAATCTATGCATTCCTCTTTATGTCGCACTCAGGGCTCCTCGTTAAGAGCTAGTTTGCATCCTTTTCATGTCGGTTCACCCATCGGAGCTTAAACAGCCATAGCTAAAAGCTTCAAGGGATAAGTTGAAGAAGATGATCCAAAAAGCTCTCTCTTTTTTTCCTTTTATGTGAATATTTATATACTTTTTTTCCAAATAGCCCAGGTGTCATTTTCATCAGAATCATGCTACCTCTATATGTACAAGTTAGTTGTACCAGGCTGGATAGCTCACGCCCTTTTGTTCCTATTCGAATAACTGTCAGGTGCGGCGACAATTCTGGGCGCAATCTGAAATTACTCATGCAACAACATTAGCACCAAAATATGATAAAATTGAGGGTAAATAAGCTAAGATCCACTGAGTCATAAAATGTAAATTACTGAACTAAAAATACTAAAATATGTGCTAAATTTAACTAAAACTGAACAAATTAACCAATAAGTAGGGAGAAAACATATGTTCTTTCTAGTAGTATCACCTTGTCTATCCCAAGTTTCTTGAAAACAGATGCACCAAAATCGCATAATGCTTTGCCTATATAATGGTTTCCAATCGAACATGGTATAGTGAAACTCCCTGGATCTTTTAATTTTGGTGGCAGTTTGTCCTTCAGCATTGTTGTGACCCTTCAGTAAGTGCAACAGTTTCAAACTCCTCTAACCTTCTCTTCTTGGATAGGATATCTTTCCTGAATTTCAAATAGTTTAGCATTTGTTCTAATGCCTCCACCAAAGGTATATTGATGTGTAATTGCTTAAGACCTCCAGAAATTTCTTGAATTGAGCATTTTATTTCGACTTTTGGAAACACAGGGAAAAGTTGGCGGTGGCCTTCCTTCCATTTTTTGAGGTTGCCCTGCCATGGTATTTGTATTGGCTCGACAAGATGAATTTGCTTCTGTATGCTTTTGTCTACTCCTATCTTTTGTAGTTTGTTCTATTTTGTAATAGCCCGTGTTTCAGTGTGTCAGAAACAGTGGGTTTAGGGCCACCAAATTCGATGAGTAAGTTAATAAATATTATTATTTAACATTTACGAGTCAAATATGGTTTTAAAAGGGTTTTTGATATAGTGATTTTTTGTTATACAAGTGATTTATTAAATTCAAGTGGTAAGAGCCTATGGTCAAGTGGTTTTAGAAAATGAGGTATCGGGACCTTGTTTCTATAAACTGAGCTGTAAATATTTTTATAAATATTTACGAAGTGTCATTAAGGTGGTATTAAAGTTTCGTTGAAAAATTTTAACGTTTCGATAGTTAATTAATTAAAAATGACTAAATCGTGCAAGATGTAAAATTTGATCACTATTTGATTTGAGTGATTAAATGGTTATTTGAATAAAGGAAAAGGGACTTAAATGAAAATTAGACCATTCAAGGTGTTAGTGGACAATAATGGACATGAATATGATGTTTTATTTAATTATTAACTAAGGTTAATATGGTAATTTGATAATTATATAAAAATAAAATAAAACCAAAATGTTTTATCATCATCTTAATGTCTTCTTCACTGATTTTGAATGAATAAAAACTCCATGGAAGACCATGAAGCTTCTCCTTTGTAATACCTTGAATTTGGGCCTAGAAGTTTTGGGCCTTGAGCATGGGAGCAGTTGAAGGCAGCTTATAATATTTTGTTATACGTGTAAATTTCATTAATGAAGGCTTGTTTTAGTGGTTAAGTGTGCTGAGAAGTGTTGGAGAAGTGTTGGGTTCAAATCTGGACTCTAGCAAAAATTTTGATTTAAGGTGAATCAAACCCTGGGTGTAGTAGGTAGGCCTTAAGAATATTGTTGGGGAAATTGTTCCACAAAAAGCCTTGTGGTCAAGTGGCAAAGTAGCGCCACATAAGAGGCAGGAAGGTGGCGTCATAGAGTTGGCAAGGAGGTCCAGGGTTCGAAACTCATGGCAATCAAAGAGCATTTATTTTGCTATGTTGGGACGGCAATAGTTGGTGTTGGTTTTAAACTTTGGTGATGGAGGGATCCCACATCAGGAAGCTAACATAAGTGTAACACCCCTATCCCGTAACCGTCGCCGGAATAGGTAAGGGGCATTACCGGACTTGTAACTCATGTCAGAACAGTAAAATTTTGAACTTTTTCTTGAAATAAAGATCATTCATTTAAATAAGTACTAAGCACAGCCAGGGATAAAATTTAAACTTCTCTAAGTAAACATTCAAAAGATGCCATTTTCGCATGGCTTGTATACATTAACCAAAAATATTCTTCCGCCACTAGTCTATTCTATACATGCCATAAGATAATCCAAAACGTAGCAGTACCAAACAATGGATAGTGATAGTGTGACTAGTTGCTGATGATCCCCGAGCCTGTAGCTTCCAAATGAGATTTATAAAACAGAGGAAACAAAGTACACGGAGTAAGCATTACAATGCTTAGTAAGTTTTAAGCAGTGTCAACAGATAACAATCAAATTATAACATAGTTGTTCGTATTTTATTTCACTCTTCCTTCGGGCATACCATCCCTTTACCGAATATGCACATCTCATCATATATAATAGGCAGATAAATTCTCACTTGATAGTGACCTCTTATGATCATAGGTACATTACATATTTTTTTTTTCCTGATTATCCACATTGACCAAATGCACAATAATCATAGAACAGTCTTATTGCTTTACTCACATGTGCATCACATAACGACCTTGTGATTTAGTCTAAATCAAACTTAAATATAATCTCAAAATACATACCTGACCAACTTAACGCATTGAACGTATTTATTACCAATTGTTACTGTGAAGTTGTATAATCTTACGCTTTACTTGAATCTTCAGCAAAACCTTTAGTTCGAGGCTTACCTGGAAAAAATCTCCACACGTAGTCATCGGGTCTTTAGAGCTCGGATACAGTACGAGCACGAAGCTTACGGACATTAATCAGTGATAATATTCTTGCATAAAGCCTGCGGGGTTTTAACCCGGATATAGTACTGACACAAATGCCCTTCGGGACTTATCACATTTATACACTTTCACATCCATCACGTTGGCCACTCGGCCCTATCACATATATACACTTTCACATTCATCACATCGGCCATTAGGCCTTATCACATATATACACTTTCACATTCATCACATCGGCCATTAGGCCTTATCACATGTATACACTTTCACATTCATCACATCGGCCATTAGGCCTTATCACATATATACACTTTCACATTCATCACATCGGCTATTAGGCCTTATCACATATATACACTTTCACATTCATCACATCGGCCATTAGGCCTTATCACATATATATACACTTTCACATTCATCACATCGGCCATTAGGCCTTATCACATATATACACTTTCACATTCATCACATCGGCCATTAAGCCTTATCACATATATACACTTTCACATTCATCACATCGGCCATTAGGCCTTATCACATATATACACTTTCACATTCATTACATCGGCCATTAAGCCTTATCACATATATACACTTTCACATTCATCACATCGGCCATTAGGCCTTATCACATATATACACTTTCACATTCATCACATCGGCTATTAGGCCTTATCACATATATACACTTTCACATTCATCACATCGGCCATTAGGCCTTATCACATATATATACACTTTCACATTCATCACATTGGCCATTCGGCCTTATCACATATATACACTTTCACATTCATCACATCGGCCATTAGGCCTTATCACATATATACACTTTCACATTCATCACATCGGCCATTAGGCCTTATCACATATATATACACTTTCACATTCATCACATTGGCCATTCGGCCTTATCACATATATACACTTTCACATTCATCACATCGGCCATTAGGCCTTATCACATATATACACTTTCACATTCATCACATCGGCCATTAGGCCTTATCACATATATATACACTTTCACATTCATCACATCGGCCATTAGGCCTTATCACATATATAAACTTTCACATTTATTCAAATATACTTCACATACCACATATACTATCATGTACAGACTTGGTCTTGGCCGAATCTACATCCATCACTTTCCAATTAATAATTCAATTTTACGCCATACTATCATTTCATATTCGAATACTCATAAGCTTACAATATCACGATTTAGAATTCAAGTATGGGTTTAATCAATAGCTTATGAGCAACTAAAACAAGTTTTATCCATGTTTACAACAAAATCACATATTCACTACGAGCTGTTTTCCTGAGCAATGGTCACTAAATTATTTATAACCGGAGATACAAAACTCCAAATCACTTACTGTTAATTTTTCCTGAATATAGACTCGTATATCTTCCATCCATAAAATTTCCAGAATTTTAGGTTTGGCCAATCAATACCAGATTTTTCTTAAAGTTTCCCCTGTTTCACTGTTTGACTAATCTGACCACTCTTCACTACGAATCAAATTTCTCATTTTACAGAATTCAAAATGTGTTGTATTTGATTTCATTTGAAACTAGACTCATTAAGGAGTCTAAGAATATAAATTTTATCTTATAACCATTTTTGTACAATTTATAATGATTTTCTAAAAATAGAACAGGGGATTTCGGAGTCATTCTGACACCGTCTCACACAACTTTAAATATCTCTTTATAGGAAATTTCTTTGCTCACAAGGTCTCTTTTATACGAAACTAGACTAGTTAAGCCTTGATTACATATTTTATTCAGCCTATAATTCCACACCAACAATTTATAGTGATTTTCTAAAATCACATTACTGCTGCTGTCCAAAGCAAATTATTACAATTTGCTCTTAAATTTCCAAGTCCAAACACATATGAACTTACCATTTGAGTTTAAGTCATATCATGGCCACATCATATCTTATTAAATCAACTCATTATGTCCTATTATGATTGAATTTACTCAACGTTTAATCACTTAAAACTTACCTCGGAAGTGGTCGACGACTAGATATCCACGGCTATTCGTTTACTTTCTCTTTTCCCCTATCCGACTTTGATCCTCTTTGCTCTTAAGCTTAAGTAAAACAATAGATTTGCTTAAGTACTTAACTAATATTATTCACTTAACAATCACATTTGGCAATCACATATCATTTAATCTACATCTAAAACAATAGATTTCAATATGTATCATATTTAATAAAACATGCCATGATTCGATTTCATGCTTATTTAATTTATATCTAATTCACATTCTAAATAAAAGTTTATCAAGCTTCCATCTTCATTTAACTACGTACCATTTAGAACTATCAATACTTTACACCCTTTAACAAATTATAATCAATTGCCAAATGCATCTTTGACAATTTAAACCACACAACTCAAATTCTTACAATTTAAGCTTAGAAATTTCTATTCATGTAAATTTTAGCAACATGGAGTCCATTAAACACTCCAAAATTCCATTTGAACAACAATTGTTCAACCTTCTAGCATAATTTCAATCTGGACAGCAAGCATTATTTAACATTCAGGCTGTTTTATTAGACCATCCTAATAGCTTAATTAACACCAATTTATAGCCCCTTGAACAATGAATTAAACCCATACGACTAGCAACAAAAACTAATATTTAACAACCATTGTTTTCTTTTATTTCAAACATGCAGCAGACCAATTCCTCCACATATTACAGCACATTCAAATCAGCATTTACATGCTGGAACAATTTGTTTTCAAGCTGGAGTTTCCAACAGTCATTTATGCATTTAATTGTCACATTGTTACGTCACTACTAACAACTGAAACTTAGTAAGAATAACATAATATTTTAGCTATTAGACTCAATTTATCAACCCCTAATCGGCATGAAAATAGAACCATTAATTTGTTCAAATTTTTGGACAACATAACGAAGGCACAAAATTGGACAGTAGTAATTTTTACAACTAATCAAAGAGCTTTTCTTTTCTACAACCCGCATCCATGCCTTCCAACCACAATCCATCATCATTTTTCTTTACAACAAAGTTAAAGATAGAGGGGAGCTTAGAAAACTTACCAACTTAGGATACAACTCTTAAATAAGCTAAATCCTTAGTTTCCTTCAACATGCAAACTGTCTCCATTTTTCTTTTTGTTGCAGCCCTCTTCCTCTTCTTCGATGGATTACCGAGTTACTTGAAATTTCAGCTACCTAACTAGCTAAAATCATAGTTTTTCCTCCTAGCCATCTTCTAAGCCAAAAATTAAAGCAACCAAACTTTCTTCTTCCTCCCTCAAGTCACGGCAATGGAGGAGCAACCTAGCTAATTTTTTTTGTTTCTCCCCTACTAACCACTATTATTTTATTACCCATGTTCTTTATTTTATTATTTCTAACATAAAACACTAACATAAAATGTTTATAATACATTTCATCCCATAGCATGGCCGGCCACTACTTGTCATAGGTGGAAATTTGACATGCAAACCCATTATTTTCATAACATGCACTAATAGATCCTTATAGATTAACCCATCACATTTCAAAGTGTCACACATAAGTCCTATTACTAAAATTCACTTTCAATTAACAAAATTCAAACATGAAATTTTCACACATGCATATATACATATAATAAGCATCAAGTATGACGGTTAATTATTTTTATGACTCGGTTTTGTGGTCCCGAAACCACTTTCCGACTAGGGTCACATTAGGGGTGTCACAATAAGAGTGGGTGCAAAGCTGGCTTTAAATAGAGAGAACCATGAGGAGAGTAAAGGTACTATTCTTGGCTGATCCCTTTCGCTTTATGGCGTGCTAGTTTGGGTTGGGCGTCGGTTAAGAGTGCTCGGAGCGCGAATTAACTCCAGTCTCCTATCAGGTGTGTATTTCTCACTACTCTAGCTGTAGGATGGCTACTTCGGGCCGCGATGGGCCGAAAGGGGCCATGTGGGCCCAATGGGCATACGGGCCCAATTGGATAAGTTGTTTGATTGTGTAGTAAATATTGGACTAGGCTAGGTGAATCTCATATCTGTGGCTAGATTTGGGCTAAAAGGGCCACACGAGCATGTGGGCCCATTTGGGTCGAGAATAGGCTTTAGGGCCATTCGTATTGTTATTCCTGTTTAGAATACTTTAGTTTACCAAATTACCAAAATACCCCTAGTTTGTAAAATTACCAAAATACCCCTGATTTGTGAAATTACTGAAATACCCTCGACCTGTAAAATTATTAAAATACCCTCGACTTGTAAAATTACCAAAGTACCCCTAATTTATAGAATTGCCATTTTACCCTCGATTTACAAAATTACCGAAATACCCTTGTAGGGTAGAAATACCGAAATACCCTTGTAGGGTAGAACTACCGAAATACCCCTGTAGGGTAGAAATACCGAAATACCCCTGTAAGGTAGAATTACTAAAATACCCCTATAGGGTAGAATTACCGAAATACCCTTGTAGGGTAGAAATACTAAAATACCCCTGTAGGGTAATATTACTAAAATACCCCTGTAGGGTAGAATTACCGAGATACCCTTGTGGGGTAAAATTACCATTTTACCCCTAGAGTGTTAAATGACTATTTTGCCCTTGTGGGCAAGTGATTGACTTGGACTGTGTGGTTGACGGATTTGATTGTGAATATATGTTGGTGATATGAATGACTTGACTGTGATTGTTTGATTCAAATATGGACATGATATTTTGATTCTGTATGTTGTATGCCATGACATGTAT
The DNA here is from genome assembly GCF_007990345.1 of Gossypium hirsutum. Lineage (NCBI taxonomy): Eukaryota > Viridiplantae > Streptophyta > Magnoliopsida > Malvales > Malvaceae > Gossypium > Gossypium hirsutum. The sequence continues at coordinate 67,157,141 of NC_053428.1, forward strand.
ATCTGTTGCATGGGATATGGGTTATATTGATGGAGGAAGCATTCCGGCAGCCTCGCTGTAATCTAGTGGCCTCGCCACATATATATATATCTGTTCTGGTGACTTCGTCACAATATCTGGCAGCCTTGCTGCAATCTGGTGGCTTCGCCACATATATATATATCTGTTCTGGTGGCCTAGCCATAATATCTGTATCTGGTGACTTCGTCACAATATTTGGCAGCCTCGCTGCAATTTCTGTGTGTAGCGATTGGGTGGGTCGAATAGTCTTCCCACATGGTGTAAGGCTGGTACGGGGGTGTTATGGATGGATCTGGGTTGGGATTTCTGCATTCATGATATATTTGTTCTGTATTTGCTATGGGCCTATGGGTTTCATCCTGATTTCTGTATTGGGCCAAGGCCCAAATAAGTCTGACTCTGAGGTTTGATCTGTTTTGGGCTATGGTTGGGTTATGTTACACACTGAGTTTTCGTAAACTCACCCCGTTTATTAACCTTTCAAGTAATTTCCAGCCTTAGATGGATCGGAGCTGCGAGGGGCTCGGAGGAAGCCACACACACTGTTTATGTTACAGCTTTGATTATTACTTTTAAATGTTTTTATGTGGGTTGTAGTAAAGCCGTTGTAATTTTCTAGATTTCAAATTTGGAATTTTATTTATTGTTCTTATAATTGCTAGTATTAGAACACGGTTTTCCAAAGCAACTACTGTTGTTCAGAACATCACGTATCCGCGATTGTTTTTAAATTAAACTTCCGCAACTACCAAGATTTTTACAAAGTTGTTAAGAATGTTACTCAGCTGAGGTTTTCTAACAAGGTTTAAAAAGGGTATAAGTTTTTAATTATTATTAAGGGTTTTTAATGGAAACATGGTTTTCGAAAAACACTTCAATGTGACACGCTAGATTCGAGCCAAACTTCCAGGCCGGGTTTGGGGTGTTACAGCATTACTTTCTGATGATGCATGTAAGTCCGTTTTAGCCCCATTTCAATAATTTTTATGGTTTTGAGATCGTTGCAACTAGGTCCAGCTAGCCCTTACCTTTAATTTTGAAACTGTATTGATGAATCTAGTGATCTTTTATATTAAATGATGAATTTGAAATATTAGTTGGTATTTAAAAGTATTTTGTTAAGTGATTTTTGATGAATTTTTCGATTTGGGACTAAATTGTTAAAATAGTAAAAGTATAAGGATTTGATGTGAAACTAATAAAACATTTGGGCTGATATGGGTGCCATGAATATTCGACTATTATAATTTGGCATTAAAAATGGTTACTTTGCATGTTTTGGTCTCAAGGACTAAATTGAATAAAAGTAAAACTTTAGGGGTAATTTTTGTAAAAATGTCAAAATAACCTTATTGCATGAAATACATTGTTTTACTGTATAAATTGATAAATTGAAAAAAATTATTAATTTAGATCAAGATTGGGTGGAAAATCGAGGAAAATGAAAATTTACCAAAATGCCCCTAAACTTTGCTATTTCTACAATTTAGCCAGGTAAGTTTGTATGAACTATATTCTGTATAATTTTGATTAAATTGAATGTTAATATGTGATTATATTGTTATTAAATCAATATATATATTAGTATGCAATTTACCATGTTATGAAACGACGTAAATTCAACGACGTACGATGATTACCGAGCCCCGTTTGAACCTTAAGAATTTATAGGATACAAATGACATGTCATTAGGGTTTACATCATTCGAGAGCTGGTCTTGAATGTCTTACCGATGGCTGAGGTTCGGCATTTATTGCGGATATTCCACAGCTCGTGTGAGCATACATGTATAGGAATTGACGGATTACAGTTAGATGAGTTAGCACACCATGTGTGAGTTATCCCGAGTATCCAATGATATTCTATATGGTTCAATGGGCATTATTCAAATAAGAAACGGTAAGAGAATTATATGGATTATAACATGTACATATATGAACATCCTTGATATGATGATACATGGAAATTATGTAAGTTGAGATGAGTGATAAACTCAAGTGCTACATGTTGAGAATAAATGAAACACCCCTTACCCGTACCCGAGACTGGGACAAAGTATGAGGTGTTACCGGATACATACTTAGACATTTCGAAAAATGAGGGTTATAAAGTTTCAGTCTAATTTAAAACCAATCAAACAACACCAAAGTGTCCCTATTATGGACCTACAAAGGTCCAAAACATACATTAAATCGCTCCGAGACTAAACCAAAAACTATAGAAAATTTTAGTAAAGTTCTTAGGGTTATGCCTCACACACTCGTGTGGAGGCAAAGCACACGCCTGTGTGCTTGGGGATGTGTCCCTCACCTGTGTTGAATTATTTGGATTTATTTTTCATTTCGAACCTACAGGGGTTTTCACATGGCCAAGCACATACCCGTGTCTCTGGCCCGTGTCCTTTACACGGCCTAGACACGCCCGTGTCATCACCCATGTCCAAAAACTCAGACATTTGTTTATGACGTCATCATTCATTTTGAGGCACAAGGCCAAGGCACACACCCGTGTGCTAGGCTGTGTCCTCCATACGATTGAGACACACGGCCATGTCTCTGTACGTGTGTTTACTATCATGCAAACTGACCTAAAATTTTAGGTGCAGGGGACACACGGCCAGGCAACACGCCCATGGGGACTGACCGTGTGTCACACACGGCCTAGACACATGCCCCTGTGTCTACCCGTATACACCTTTTTAGGGCTATTTTCCAAGCCTTCTGTCACCCTCTAACATGCATACACACTTATAGACTTCAATGGTATTTAACATGGCATAATTATACTCTTAAACAACCTTGGCCTAACTCATTGCATGTTAGCCTCATCTCATCGGCTTAGTACATGCTAAATTATCCTTTTCGTATGAAGGATTAACATAGCACATTTTACATTTAGGCCATATTATAACCATATACCATTATATGCTATGTCCAATCTCAAATTATTAGGTCCCATTTCAAGCATCCATCCATGATAAACCTTATCATCATATCTCGTGAAACATTTAAACATAAACATGCATCATTAGTAGGTTCACTGTAACACCCCGAATTTGGGCCTAGAAGTATTGGGCCTTGAGTGTGGGTCCGTAAGGAGGTTTTATATAGGTATTTAATTGTGCAATGAAATGACACAATTAAATGTCCGCTTTGGTGGTTAATGGCCCTGAGAAGTGTTAGAGAAATCTTGGGTTCAAACTTGGGCTCTAGCAAAAATTTTGTTATTAAGAGAAAAAAGCCTGGATGCTTGGATGAGGGTTTTTAAATTATTGTGTTAAATAAATGACACAAGGAAGCTTGTAGTCTAGTGGTTGTGGCGTCATTAAGGTTGTATGGGAGCCTGGGTTTAAGTCTTGGCTCTTGCAATTTATTTTGTTTTTTTAAGGGAACATGGACTTTGGCCTTTAGACCTTATAATTAATTGGGGATAAAATATGACACAAAAAGTCTTGTGGCTTAGTGGCAAGAAGCGTGTGGAGCATCTGAGGGGAGGCATGGGTTCAAATCCCATGGCAAGCAAGGAGCATTTATTTTGCTAACAGGGGGCGGCAAGAGTTGGTGTTGAATTTAAACTCTGATGTTGGAGGGATCCCACATCGGGAAGCTAACATAAGAGTGGTTGCAAAGCTGGCTTTAAATAGAGGGAACCATGAGGAGAGTAAAGGTACCTTTCTTGGCTGATCCCTTTCGCTGTATGGCGTGCTCGTTTGGGTTGGGCGTCGACTAAGAGTGCTCAGAGCGTGGACTAACTCCAGTCTCCTATCAGGTGTGTATTTCTCACTACTCTAGCTGTAGGATGGCTACTTCGGACCGCGATGGGCCGAAAAGGGCCATGTGGGCGCAATGGGCCTACGGGACCAATTGGATAAGTTGTTTGATTGTGTAGTAAATATTAGACTTGGCTAGGTGAATCTCATATCTGTGGCTAGATTTGGGCTAAAAGGGCCACACGAGCGTGTGGGCCCATTTAGGCCGAGAATAGGCTTTAGGCCCATTCGTATTGTTATCCCTGTTTAGAATACTTTAGTTTACTAAAATTACCGAAATACCCTTAGTTTGTAAAAATACTGAAATACCCTCGATTTGTAAAATTACTGAAATACCTTCGACTTGTAAAATTACCAAGGTACCCCCGATTTACATAATTATCGTTTTACCCTCGACTTACAGAATTACCGTTTTACCCTCGATTTACAGAATTACTGTTTTACCCTCGATTTATAGAATTACTGTTTTACCCTTGATTTATAGAATTACTATTTTACCCTCGATTTACAAAATTACTAAAATACCCTTGGTTTGTAAAATTACCAAAATACCCCTAGTTTGTAAAATTACCAAAATACCCTTAGTTTGTGAAATTACCGAAATACCCTCAATTTGTAAAATTACCAAAATACCCCTGATTTACAAAGTTACAAAAATACCCTTGACTTTCTAAAAATTATAGAAATACCATTGGTTTACAAAATTACTGAAATACCTTTGGTTTGTAGATTTACCAAAACACTCTTGTAGGATGAAATGACTAAAATACCTCTATTAGGTAAAAAGACCGTAAAGCCCCTATAGGGTAAAGTGACCGTAAAGCCCCTATAGGGTAAAGTGACCGTAATACCCCTGTATGGTAAAATGACGAATATGCCCTTATGTTCCGTATGACTGATGTGCTTAGGATTTACATATATTGATATTGGAATAGTTAAGTTTGAGTGACAGGTGGTGGTTATCGTAGGCAATTGATTTTGGAAACATTTCAACTTCAACCCGTAACAGGTGTGTACTAACCCTCGTAATAGCTTAGATTAATATTTGCTGAAAAGCCGAAAGCTTCATATTTTATTGATTCGGGAATTAATATTTAGATCTATTTTCTACGCACGTTTAAGTTGGATTCACAACGGATATGGGGTAGGAAGGTATTTGGAACGTTCTTCAACGAGTAGATCTCTTGGTAAGTATTCGAACCTTCTTTCCATTTGTATCTTGTGGTTTAAGAAAAGCTGAAAACCCCTCTGTCGACTAAGGCTAAAAGGGTTTTTGGTGTTATTTGGTTTGTTGGTGCTAGTGAGGATTAAAGGCTACCGATCGAGGAGTGTGTGAAAAGCTTGGATCATCGGAGTGACTAAATCTAGTCATCAACTTCGGCAAAGGTATGAACCCAGGGGCCATTGTGGATGGTGGTCGAATGTGTAAGTGATGATAATAGGTAGTTTTCGATTTGGTTTAATATTAACAAGGTCTAATCTATTAACGGTTGATTATAGGAGAAATCACATAGGAGATCTCGACGAGGAATATCGCAAACAGGTGTGTAACGAACCCTTTTTCCTAGCTTAAAGCGATAAATGCTGAAATTCTGGCATTTCGAGGACTCGTGAGCAAGCGAACGCTCATTAGTTAGTTAGATTTGTTGAGATGATGATCAGGAACATTGGGAACGGTAAGGACGTGTTTTTGGCATTCACGGTAAGTTGGGCCTCGAGGGGCTGAAATAGGGCCCAATAGGCTTTCGGGCCCATTTGGGTAAAATTGGTAGAAAACAAAAATCTATTAAATTGCATGTTAAGACTGTTAATACTGTTATGGATATAGGCTAAATGGGCCTAGATGACAAAATCGGCTAAATAGGGCCCATTAGGGGTTTTAGGCCCAATAACTCGATTTTGCTAAAAATGGGCCAGAATCACTGTTTGCACCCATGAATTGTTACTAATCGTTAATGAACATGGAAACCCTAATTTTTGGTAAAATTACAAGATTACCCTTATAACATGAAAATAACCATTTTGCCCCTAGGTAAAAATGACCATTATACCCGTAGGGTTTATATTTGAACTTAATGCATGGGATTTTGATAAACATGATATGTATGATATGCACATGATATGTATGATATGCACATGAGATGTTCATAAATGCATTGGGTTGGGTTTTTATATGGATGGAGGAAGTGCAAAAGGGCTTATGCCCCAGTTATTAAAGGGCTTATGCCCCAGTTATTAAAGGGCTTATGCCCTAGTTATCAAAAGGGCTTATGCCCCAGTTATCAAAAGGGCTTACGCCCCAGTTATTAAAGGGCTTATGCCCCAGTTATAAAAAGGGCTTTCGCCCCAGTTATTAAAAGAGGCTAAGCCTCCAGTTATATGATAAAGCAGCTAAGCTGCCAGTGGAGAGTTATGGCGGGGTGGGTCGAGTTAATCCCCACATGGTGTGTTGGTTGGTACGGGTGGAGAGTAGCAGATGGTGGATTGAGTAGTCTCCCCAATTGGGCTTGCATTCTTTCATTGACATTATATGTGATATTGAAATGGGCCTATGGGCCATACCGTTTACAATTAAAGGCTTCGGCCCAGTAATATGAAATATGAAAAGGCTTCGACCCAGTGTTATGAAAAATGAAATATGAAAAGGGCTACGGCCCAGTACATGCTTGAGATTGGATTTGGGCTTAGACCCAACAGGCTGTCATTGTTTTGGGCTCTGAAAGGGGCTTGTTGCACATTGAGTTTCCAAGCTCACCCCCCTTTCCTTAACCTTGCAGGTGAGCTTAGATGTAGGGACTTGGGCCAGAGGGGATTCAGAGTAGCCACGGTGATCGTCTTTGGGCTTTTAAACAAGCGTTGGTTTTCATTAAATTTCCTTTAATTATTATTTATTTTTGGGTTGTAATAAGGCCATTTTAACTTTTCTTTTATTTCTTTTCGAGATTAGTTTATTTTTAATAACTTCAAACCTGGTTGATAATTATTCAAATCGGCTAGACTTAGGACGTGTTTGCAAAACGATACTTGTTTTCAAAATATCTCAACACTACGATTAATCGATTTATCAAAGTCGTCCACTTAAACAAATTTAAACTCGATATAATAAAGTGTGGCTATGGTTGTGGGCATGTCTAGGATTGGATCCAATCAAAGAGCTTGGTACTTAAGCAGCCTTCATGGCTCAGCTCCTCTGTCTCGGATACCTACCTGGTGCCCAGCTTCCATACACTTTGTTAACTCAACAAAATATATGGTTTTAAAACACTAAAATGGAACGTGGGTTTCAACTCCAATATGGCATGTCAGATTCGGCCATAACGTCTGGGCTGAGTTTGGGGTGTTACATTTACAACCTACATCAATATGAGCCATATGTCATGGCCATATACAAAAGAATAAGTATACCATTTAAGCCCTTACATTGGCTAGCCAAATGAAACATACAACAAAATAACCAAAAACCCTATACATGCCATTAAACAAAATAAAAGTATCTATATACCAAAGCGGAACAAGTCGATAGTGTGTTGATTCTTCAACCATCTTCCAATCTTCACGAGTCCACGAGCTCTATAAGATAGGGAAAAGAGAAGGGGGTAAGCATTTATATGCTTAGTAAGTTCGGATAACTGGAAAGCAAACTTATCGGTTAATTAACATACAACCATATTAGGCAATGATTCCAACAAGCATGAAATAGTTCCCTATCACATGAACTCAATTATCAAGTTAGTCTCATAACACTGCATCATATCATTAGTCTTAAATGAGCTCATCAATTCAATATTTCCATCTATATTTCTCATGTTAATCCCGTTGAATTTCTCAGAAATCTCGATGGATGGCCCAATTACCATCAAGTCATACAAGTGATCATCACAAGTACGCACTCCTGCGAACCTTACATCTTACGGCGGGATTACCAGTCCAGGCTAAATCCCTTCTAACTACAATTTCTCTCTTAAGCTCAGATCTGAATTGCCAGTCAAGGCTAAATTCAATCCTCAATCTGATTGCCCATCCAGGCTAAATCCTTAATGCACCCATATTCTTCGGGAGGTTCGATCACTTAAGGAACACCCATCCGAGCTAGATCCTTCCTATTTTGAGATCATCAGATTACCCATCCGAGCTAAATCCTTTTCTGTAACACATGCAGGATCTCGTGTCATGTAATCCATAATTCATCCATCGAATTTCCCTTTTTATTTCACTCAGGACATTTATCATCTTTTCATTACACTAGCACATTTCATGGATTATCATGCCATGAATATCTAAATTTTCATACCTTCAAGAACGTGCATATTTAAGTATATTAAGAGTTTACTTCAGGTTATACGAACTTACCTATTAGTCATTTCGGATTCGTGTCTCAATTATTCTGAAACTTTCGTTTCCCACGGTCGACCTCTAGAATTGGTTCCTCGGGGTCTATATCAATAACAATAAATTATTAATACCTTACATTATTTAATTTCAGCTAAAACTCACCCTAGGGAAAAATGACCATTAAATTAATCCTTAGGCTCTTATGATGAAATGCATGAAATTCCTTGGATACCCAAGCCTAGCCGAATGTATTATAAGCTTATACTAGCCCACATTTTCCTCCATTTCACATTTCTACCCCACATTTTATACCTTTTTCAATTAGGTCCATTTTTGGTGTTTTATAAAAAATCAACTAGAAAAAGATATTAATCTAACATCCCACTTCCATAATCATCCATAAATCATCAAAGAACAATCATCTCATGCATGGGTCAAATTTCTAACATGAACCCTAGCTTGAAATATGGGTAGAAATGGATAGAGCGTGTTACGAGGGTTTCAAAAATACAAAGAACATTAAAAACGGGGCAAGGGAACACTTACTATCAAGCTTGAAATGTTGGAAATCCCTAGCTATGGAGACCCCTTCAAATTCGGCAGCATGGAGAAGAAAATGAGAGAATTTTTGCTTAATTTTCCCTTTTTATTACATTAATTAACCAAATGACCAAAATGCCCTTCCTTACTAACCTTTCCAAATTTTCCATGCATGCCCCTTTTTTTCAAAAAACTTAGAAATTGGGAAAATTACTCTTTAAGGACCTCTAATTAATATTCCAAAGCAATTTCATACAAATTTCTTCTAGAATCCAAGTTTTGTAACTTATTCAATTTGGTCCCTAATTTCCAATTAGACACCTTACACATAGAATTTCTTCATGAAACTTTAACACATGCTTATTTTCATATCCTAGACCTCATAATGATCATGAAATGATTATTTTAACATCAGACTTGTGGTCCCGAAACCACTATTCTGACTAGGCACTATTTCAAGATGTTACATTTCTCCCCCTTAGGGACTTTCGTCCTTAAAAGTCTTACCAGTAAACAGGTTTGGATATTGACTTCTTATGGTTTCTTTGGGTTCCCATGTAGCCTCTTCCACTTTGTGTCGATGCCATAAAAATGTCAACAAGGCTATATTCTTATTCCTCAACTGTTTGACTTCTCAAGCTAAAATCTTAACCAGTTCTTCACCATAAGTCATGTCCGGTCTAATTTCAACTTCCGTAGGTGAAATCACATGGGAGGGGTCTGATCAATATCATCGCAACATGGATACATGGAATACATCATGAATCTTTTCCAATTCGGGTGGCAATGCTAAACGGTAGGTTAATGGTCCAAGTCTTTTAGTGATCTCATATGGTCCGATAAATCGAGGACTCAGTTTGCCTTTCTAGCCAAATCTCAATACCTTTTTCCATGGAGACACTTTCAAGAGCACTTTATCTCCAACTTGAAACTCGATCTCTTTTCTTTTCAAATCAGCATATAACTTCTGCCTATCCGATGTCACCTTCAAGCAATCCCGTATCACTTTAACCTTTTCCTTAATTTCCTTAACTAGGTCAACTCTGTGAATCTAGTTTTCTTTGAGTTCTGTCCAATACACTAGAGTTCGGCACTTCCTGCCATACAAGGCCTCATAGGGTGCCATTTTCAAACTCGTCTTGAAACTATTGTTGTAGGCGAATTCCACCAGTGGTAAGTATTTTTCCCAACTACCCTGAAATTCAAGGATGCAACACTATAACATGTCCTCAGGAATTTGAATCATCCATTTGGACTAACCATCAGTCTGTGGGTGGAAGGCTATGCTAAAACTTAACTTTGTACCCAAGGCTTCTTGTAGTTTCTTCCAAAATCTCAAAGTGAATCTTGGGTCCCTATCTGAAATAATCGATAACGGTACCCCGTGTAATCTCACAATCTCAGATACATACAAGTCGGCCAACTTGTCAAGTGAGTAGTTAGTTTGTACTGGAATAAAGTAAGCAGACTTTGTTAGCCTATCAACCACAACCCAAACAGCATCTTTCTTTTTCAGGGTTAACGGTAATCCCGTTACGAAATCCATATAACCCTATCCCACTTCCACTCAGGGACCATCACAGGTTATCACAAACCTGAAGGTACTTGGTGTTCAACCTTGACTTGTTGACATATCAAGAATTTCGATACAAATTCGAAGATGTCTGTTTTCATGCCATTCCACCAGTACATTTTCTTGAAATCATTATATATCTTGGTACTTCCCAGATGAATAGACAAACGGCTATCATGTGCCTCTTGCAAAATTTTCCCAATAAGCTTGTCATCTATCAGTACACAGATCCTATCTCTAAACATCAAGCAACCGTTGGGACCGATCCAAAAATCTGATTTGGTGCTTGACTTGTATTGAGTTCTCTTGGCTTGTAAATCACTATCATTGATCTGAGCTATATATATTTCTTGTAGAAATGTTAGTTTGGCTCTTAAATCTGCCAAAACCTAACCATCATCAAACAAGGCCAACTGCATGTTCAAGGCTCTCAAAGCTAACAAGGATTTTCTGCTTAATGCATCCGCGACCACATTCGCCTTTCCCTTGTGGTAGTCAATGATCAATTCATAATCTTTAATCAACTCTAACCATCTCCACTGTCTCAGATTTAATTCCTTTTGAGTCATCAAGTACTTCAAACTCTTGTGATCAGTGAATACACGGCATGTGTAATATCCTGAATTAGGGCCTAATCGGAATAGTGGTTTCATATCCACAAATCTGAGATAGAAATAATTATTTTATAATTATTTTGATGATTATGATATGATTGCATGATTGTGTGAAAATTTCGTGATGAAATTCTATGCCTAAAGCGCTTAAATTGAAAGTAGGGACTAAATCAAATAAGTTGAAAAACTTGCATTCTAGAAGTTTTTAGTATGAAATTGTTTTGGAATATTAATGAGGAGGTCTTAAATAACAATTTGACCAATTTTAAGTTCATGGACCAAATTAGGACATGGAAGGAATTTTTGGAAAGTTTAGTAGTAAGGGTATTTTGGTCATTTAGTTATTAAAATGAATTAAAAACAAAATTAAAAGCCAATTTTTGTCCATCTTCTTCATTAGGCCGAAATTTCAAGGGTTCTCCATAGCTAGGGTTTGTTTCAAGCTTCCAAGCTTCATAGTAAGTGATTCCAAGCCCCGTTTTTAATGTTCTTTACGTTTTTGGAATCCCGGTAGCTCGATTAAGCTTATGTTAGCAATAATTCAACCTAGGGTTTATATTTGGAAAAATACCCATACGTGAAATTTGTGTATTTTGATGTTTTATGATAGAATATGGGGTTTTAAATTATGTTAGACAACTTGTACTACTCGATTTTAAGCAAAAACGAGTAAAAGGGCTTAATCGGTAAAAATACCTAATAGTCACAAGTACATGTTAGAGTGAGAATTTGATGTTGCCATGGAAGAGAAAAGTGATCAGCATGTTGTAAAACATAAGAATAAGGAATAAAGTTTAATCCCGAGCCTAGGGGCAAAAATGTAAATATGCAAAAGTTTAGGGGCAAAATTGTAATTTTTCCAAAATTTGAGTTAAGGATTAATTTGATAATGTGAGTATTAAATAAGATAAATGTGTTATTTTAGATCAAGAAAGACGTGGAATCGACCTCAATCGAGGAAAAGAAAAGATTGCGGACTAAATTGCAAAATCTTTGTATTTTGGTACCAAGGTAAGTTCTTGTGTAAATAATGTAGCATAATGGTTATTTTTAAGTTATTGATGTTAATTATATGTTATGCTGAATTTTATTATGAAATGTATGCTTTGTGGTTAATTTCAAATAATATGTAAATTATGTGAACTACTTGTTAAATATAATTGTTACCGAGTATTGATTTCGGCATTCTACGGAAGACGGCAAGGATAAGTGTTCGAGGAAAAAAGCCCGTTTGAACCTTAGGAATAGATTAGGATACAAGTGACATGTCACTAGGATGGTTGAGCATCCGAACTCGTTGAGTTGAGTCCGAGTTCACTTATGGATGCGAATGTCCGAACTCGTTGAGTTGAGTCCGAGTTCATGAGATGTAACTAGGCATCCGAACTCGTTGAGTTGAGTCCGAGTTCACTTATGGATGCGAACGCCCGAGCTCGTTGTGTTGAGTCTGAGTTCGCTTATGGGCGGGTTACATGATTGCTTGATTGCATATATGGCACTTATGTGCAAGTTATCCATGTATCCGAATTATATTCCGATGTGTTCAACAGGTAAAGTTATACTCAATGGAGGAATATTCGAGATGTAAAGAGAAGTATTGGTGAGTGATGTGAAATGGTTATTTTGGACAGGTATGTATTTAACCCTCGGGTTGAGTATTGATACAACCACTATAAGGTAATAAGATGATGAAAATTGATCAGAGATGTGATATGTGTTTTAGTGATGTATGCTAATGTTGATTGGTATAACTGTTTGTTATGTTACTTATTATTTGCATATGAACTTACTAAGCATTTATGCTTACTCCCTCCTTCTTACTCATTGTAGTTTTGGACAAGCCAGTTCAGGAGTCGGGATAGGTCGAAGGCTCAGTCACACTATCCGGAAGACTTTTGGTAATGGCTTGTAAATTTAAGTATGGCATGTATAGCAATATACCTATTTTGTGTAAATGATCTTATGGTATGGTTGTGGAATGGTTGAGGAAATGCTTGATAATGATAAATTATGAAAATGGTTAGTGTAGATTATGTTTGATGTTAAGGAAAACTATTAAGATACTTAGTGCATAAAAACTCATAAAAAGGATGAAATTTGCCATAAACAGAATACTGCAGCAACACTGACGCGAGTTTGAAAATTTACTAAAAATCATAGCAATTGAATTTGTTGATGGACTACATATAAAATTGAAGCTTATTATGTCTAGTTTCACATGAAAAAATGAAACAGGTAAAGGAATTATATGTTAGAATATATTTGAATTTTAGTGAAACAGGGTCATAGCAGTTTTTGAATCCCCTGTTCCAACTTTAGAAATTCATCATAAATTATAAAGATATAATTAGGTGGTATATTTTATATCCTCAGAATCCTTATTGAGTCTAGTTTTAGTAGAAACAAATCTCATAGTCATATGAATTTTTTACAGAGAGAAATGTGGTTCGTAGTAAACAGAGGTCAGACCAGTCGAGTCCTGAAACAGGGGTAACTTTAACTAATAAACTGTACTAATTGGCCCAACCAAAAATTCTATAAAAAAATTAGTAGATAGGTATATGAGTCTAGATTCAGGGAAAATTTACGGATCTTGATTTCAAGTTTCGTAACTCGAGATATGATTTTTCTTGTGACTGTGACGCAAGTAGCTTAAAAGCTGTGAATGCAGAAACAATAATCCAAAGTTCTAAAAATGTTAAACTAAGCTTAGTAACACCTCATACTCGATTCCGGCGATGGTCTCGGGGGTGGGGGCGTTACAGCATGTCTCACCATACAAATGGTGTCTCCAAATTTTTAGGGCAAATATAATAGCTGCTAGCTCCAAGTCATGTGTTGGATAATTTCACTCATGTGGTTTCAATTGCCTCAAAGCATAGGCTATTACTTTACCTTCTTGCATCAGTACGCAGCCCAGTCCATTCAAGGACGTATCACTATAAACCATAAATTTTTTTCCAGGCTCAGGTTGTACTAGTACTGGAGCTTTGGTCAGTAATGTCTTCAATCTCTCAAAACTCTACTGACGCTTCTCTGACCATTCAAACTTAACGTCTTTTTGAAGCAACTTTGTCAAAGGAGTTGCAATCATCGAAAATCCTTTTACAAAGCGTCGGTAGTAGTCGGCCAAGCCCATAAAAGCTTCTAACCTCGGTTACATTCTTCGGTGGCTTCCACTCAACAATAACAGATATTTTTTTTAATCTACTCGGACGCCATCACCCGACACAATGTGACCCAAAAATCCTACCTCTCGAAGGCAGAACTCGCTTTTGCTAAACTTAGCATACAATTTCTTGTCTCGCAAGGTCTGTAAAACAATCCTCAGATGTTCAGCATGCTCGGACTCATTACGAGAATAGATCAAAATATCATCAATGAATACCATAACAAACTTGTCCAAGTATGGTCAGAAAACATGATTCATTAAGTCCATAAATGCGGCTGGGGCATTTGTTAGACCAAAAGGCATGACCAGGAACTCAAAATGACCATGCCTCATCTTGAAAGTGGTCTTAGGCGCGTCCAACTCTTTAACTCACAACTGATAGTAACTGAATCTCAGATCTATTTTTGAAAATACAGTGGCTCCTCTTAATTGATCAAATAGATCATCAATCCTCAGCAATGGATACTTGTTCTTGATAGTTACCTTGTTAAGTTGTCGGTAGTCTATACATAGCCTCATCGAACCATCTTTCTTCTTTATAAATAATACTAGAGCACCCCAAAGCGAAAAGCTCGGTCTTGCAAAACCTTTATCCGTTAGTTCTTGTAGCAGTGCTTTTAACTCTTCCAGTTCAGTTGGCGCCATCCTATACGGAGCAATAAAGATAGGAGTTGTCCCAGGCACCAACTCAATATCAAACTCTACTTTTCTAACAGGAGGTAATCCAGTTAGCTCTTCTAGAAACACATCCGGATACTCACATACTATCGGTACCGATTCAAACTTCAGCTCAGACTCTTTAGTATTCAACATGAAAGCAAGGTAGGCTTCATATCCTTTTCTCATATACCTTTGAGCCATCATTGAAGTAATCACAACCGACGGAGTATTCAACTCACTTGAATCAATATGGAGAATCTCACCATCTGAGCATTTCAATTCGATATACTTGCTACCAAAATTTATGATTACATCATGCAAAGCTAACCAACCCATGCCAAGTATTACATCAAACTCATCGAATGACAATAACATAAAGTTAGTAGAAAAAACAATGACCTTGAATTGTCAAGGGACAATTCTTGCAGACTTTATCAACTAGGACTGACTTGCCTAGAGGGTTTGTGACAAACGCCAAATTATACATATTTTTACCCCAAATACTTAGCATATTTATTGATGTTTATTACTAGATTTGTGGATTTTGGTGCTCTTAATCCGGTTATTTCATGTTTTGTACTCAGAAGAGTACCAAGAGTCAAAAGGAGCAAAAAACGAGCCAAAAGGGACAAAACAGACCAAATCAAGAAGATGACACGGCCTAAGCCTTGCCACACGGCCAGCTCACACGCCCGTGTCTTTCGAGGGTGTCGACCAAGGCTTTCATGATTCACACGGCCTGGCCATTGACCCACACAGTCGTGTGCAATTTAACGAATGGAACACCGCTTGGCAATCATGTCACAAGGCCGTGGCACACGGGCATGTCCCTTTTTCAAGAAGTTGTATTCTACACGGAAAAAGATACTTAGGGAGAAAGAAAGCCAATTCAAAGCCTATATAAACACCCTAAGTATGACTTGGAAGGGGGTCTCCTTCAAAACTTTTCTGGAGAACAAAACCACACGCCGGGAATTTCTTGAAGGAAGCCAAACGATCCATCCCAAAAGCCGGAGCTAATCCAAGACTGAAGATCTCTCTCAGAATTCCTTCAGGGGTTTTAGAGTTTTCTTTGTGTTTTGTTATTCTCATACTTTTGAGATGTACTTTTATTTTATTATGAACTAAACCCTTTAGATACCTAAGGGGGTTGAAACCTATGATGGATCTTGTTATTATTATCTGAATCGTATGATAAATACTTGATTTGTTCTTAATTATGTGTTCTTAATGCTTGAGTTAATATTCTGGGTATTGATTCATGATTTGATGTGCTTATGCAGCGGAGCAAAAGTTGCTGTCTAAGAGTAGTTTCAGCATAATTAAGTGGAGTTGATCGAACGCCTAGAAATATGGTTACGAGATTTTTCCAGATTAGGGTGAAACTTAATATGGGAGTCCATAGATCGATTTATTTCTTCCATAGGGGTTTTAATTAAGAAAGAGATTTCAATTAATTCAACTGAGGGTTAGACGTTATTAGTCTCAAAAGAGATAATAATATAGGTTAGGGAGTTTCACGGATCAAGTCAAGTGAATAAATTGTCTGGTTCAGAGTTAGATAACAAGTGAAATCTATGTGGATTTCTCATTGGGTGTCGTCTTTATCAATGGCTTTTCTTCAAGTCTCTTTTTTCCAAATTCTCTCTTTGCTTTCGTTTAATTAGTTAACTAGTTTAGTTAATTTGTTTAATAAACAACCCCTCTTTATTGCTAGGTTAAATAATAAAAAGATAGTTATTACTAGTACTTTTAGTTCCCTTGGGTAAGATATTCAGGTCTTGCCATTACTATACTATTATTCGATAGGTGCGCTTGTCTTTTCGTCGTGATAATAGTTAGTCTAGGTTTGATCTTTATTATAAATATTTATTACTTGTTATGAATCACGCGATCAAGTTTTTTGCGTCGTTGCGGGGAACTAAAATATTAGGAACACTCAAATTTTATTACTTTAGCCATTTATTTTTCTTGGAATTTAATTTAATTTTATTATTATTTATTAATTTAATTGTTCTTTCTCTTGGTAGGTTTTCATAGTTTAAGACTAGAAGAAACCCGTCGGGACCATTACTTTTTGACGAAGAAATCGATCGCATAGTTCGTAGAAACCAAAGAGAAATAAGGCGCAACTTAAGATACACAGAGAGCGAGCAAGAAAACGATACTCAACCCCCAACCGAAGAGATGGCTGAAAACCAAGGCAATCAGCTACCTCCTGCAATTACGGCTAATCAAAATCCCGCTCCACATACTATGTATGACTATGCTAAATCTTCTTTAACAGGAACTGAATCTAGTATAATTAGACCTGCTATTGCTGCAAATAATTTCGAACTAAAACTTAAGACAATTCAGATGATACAGCAATGTGTTCAGTTTGATGGTTTGCAGGATGAGGATCCCAACACTCACTTGGCGAATTTTATAGAGTTTTGCGACACTTTCAAAATTAATGGTGTTTCTGATGATGTCATTCGCCTTCGGTTGTTCCCTTTCTCACTGAAAAACAAAGCTAAACAGTGGTTAAACTCGTTACCACGAGGGTCCATCACTACGTGGGAACAAATGACTGAAAAATTTCTACTAAAATATTTTCCGCCGGCTAAAATGGCTAAGTTACGTAATGATATTTCTTCTTTTGTACAGATGGACTTAGAAACACTTTACGATGCATGGAGAGATACAAGGATCTATTGCGAAGGTGCCCTCACCATGGGTTACCTCTATGGCTGCAGGTTCAAACGTTTTACAATAGTGTGAATCCCTCAACAAGATAGATGATTGACGCAGTTGCTGGAGGAACCATAAACAACAAAACACCTAAAGAGGCTTATGAATTCATTGAAGAAATGTCACTGAATAATTATCAGTGGCAAGTCATGAGGACTAAGCCAACAAAAATAGCCGGCGTTTATAACATCGACTCAGTTACTATGCAGTCAAATCAGGTAGAACTTGTCAATAAAAAGATTAATGGTTTACTTGTTTCTACGGAGGTACATCCAATAATGAGGTGTGACTCAAGTGGAGGAGGTGTGCATACAGAATATCAATCCTTCAATCCTACAACCGAAGAGGAACAAGTCAACTAAATGGGTAACAATACCTTTAGATCTCAAAATAACCCATACAGTAATACCTATAATGCAGGCTGAAGGAACCACCCAAATTTCTCTTGGGGTGGTCAAGAGAATCAAAAGCCACAAAATCCTCAGGGTTTTCAACAGCCACTTTATCAACAAGAGAAGAAACCAAACCTTGAAGAGATGCTCTCTAAATTCATCTCGGTGTCAGAAACCTGTTTCCAAAATACCGAGACAGTACTTAAGAATCAACAAGCATAGATCCAAGGGCTCAAAACTCAGATAGGCCAGCTGTCCAAACTAATCTCCAAACGACCACAAGGTAGCTTACCAAGTAATACTGAACCTAATCCAAGGTAGCTTACCAAGTAATACTCAAGATAAGGAAGGATTCATTGCACCTGAGCTAGAATTAATGCAAGAAACTGTGGTGAGCAAAGGTAAAAGTGAGGTAAGTCATAAAAAATGGTGAATGAAGAATATAGACCTCGTGTCCCATACCCTAACGCGACAAGGAAAGGCCGCTCAGACGAAAAATTTGAAAAAATCCTCAAACTTTTGAAAAATTACATATTAACTTACCGTTTATTGAACCTTTGTCGCAGATACCAAATGCAATGAAATTTTTAAAAAAGCTTTTAGTTAATAAGTGGAAGTTGGACGAAGCATCATATGTGGAGCTAAACACAGTCTACTAAGCTATTCTACAGAATAAGCTACCCCACAAATTGAAAGATCCAGGGAGTTTTACAATCCCTTGCTTAATTTGTAGTTTAGATATAAGTCATGCATTAGCTGATTTAGGGGCTAGTATTAACGTCATGCCTTACAAAATGTTTAAGCAACTAGGTCTTGGGAAACCTAAACAAACTAGGATGAGCATTCAATTGACAGATAAAACTATAAGATTTCCTAGGGGTATTATTGAAGATGTACTAGTGAAAGTAGATAAGTTCATACTTTCCCTTGATTTTGTTGTTCTAGACATAGAGGAGGATAATAACACCCCTTTGATTTTAGGGAGGCCCTTTTTAGCAACTGCTAAAACAGTTATTGATGTTGGCATAGGTGAGCTTACACTTCGTGTGGGAGATGAAACGATCACCCTTCTCGTACTTCTGGCATCACATCGAACAGTGAAGGTAATGGTCCGCACCAGTCTACTAAAACTAATAATATGACACAACCTACTTTGCAGAAATCGAGTTTCAAAGAAGTTCACAAGCCATGTTTCAGCAATGATAGAGGACACACTCATGAAGAACGAAGGCTACGGAGAGAGGAGCTAGACGAATGGTGAGCACATAAACTGACAACACACGATAAACCGAAACTATGCCAAAACGAGCCTGATACCTTTCCAAATCAACTTAAGGTTGGTGATGAAGTCTTACTAGATGCCATAGATCCCCACATTGTCACTACCACACCGAATGAGGAAATCCCTCTTACGGTACTCAGTATTTTTCCATTCGGTACGATGGAGGTGAGTCATCCTAGGTTTGACACTTTTAAGGTAAACAACACCCGTTTAAAACCTTATTTTGTTAGGACTGATAACAGGAACGAGGAGTACGAACTCCTTGAACCACCATGATTTTTCAATCGGAGAGGTAAGTCGAGCTTAGACTATAAATAAGCGTTTCTCGATAGGCAACCCGAGCACTAACATATTTTTATTTCTTTATTTTTAATTTCTAACACTTTAAATCATTAACTTTATCTTTGAATTGAAAAGTTTTTCAGCACGCACGGCCTGGCACATGGGCGTGCCTAAAGTCGTGGCCAAGTAGGGGAAGAGACACGGCCGTGCGATACGGCTGTGTGGAAGTAAGACATGATTTCCTTAAAATGTGGGATGCGATAAATCCCCATGGCCATTTGACATGGCCGTGGGTGAACTTGATAGGTGAACGTGGGCGTGGGAATAGAAAAACAAAGGCGTGCTAGCGGCAAGGCTCGATTCTGTTTCTTCGACACAGGCGTGAGACACGCCCGTGCCGTTAAGCCGTGGACAACAATACACGGGAGTGTTACCCTAACACATGGGCGTGGGAGAAGCGAACAAAGCTAGGTACGAACGTGTGACATGGCCGTGTGCCACACACGCCCAAGACACACGGGTGTGGGATAGTAGCCAGGCATGACCTAAATCACAAAATTCGAAAAACACGGGCTCACCTTCAGAGTACACGGGCGTGGCCCTAGGCCGTGTGGCCCTCCCCTATATAAGCAAACCACTTTTCATCTTCTTCCCTCTTTCAAATCCCTAGCTGAAATCTCCCATTCTCCACTCCCTAATCCCTATTCCGATCACTATTCCCCAGATTCTCACTTTCCCAACCCCCTAACCACCCTAAAATCCACTCCCCTTGCATTAATCCTCACTTTCCCCTCTCTTTTCCCTCCATTTTTCCTCCACACGGCTGTACCCCACTCCACACGCCCGTGTTTACCACCACCACGCCTGTGCACCATCCTACAGTAGCTTTTGGTTCACTTTCTTCCCATGTTTTTCCAATTTTTACTGCTACATTGGTATTCTTTATGCCTTACAAAGATATTGTTACTGTTACCAATTTGTTTCTGAATAATTTAGGAATTTGCTTTACTATTTTTTATATTTGAATTGTTTAAGCTACTAAATAGCATATACTAGTTTTAGGATTCTTGCTTAACTGCTGATGCATCTTTGATTCAAGTAAATGTTTCTGAATAGTCATATAAATTTTTCAGCTCCCGCTTAATATCGTTAAATGTTAACACATCTTGGATCTACTGTCATAATATTTTATCAATTCTCATACATTTTTAGGTACGCTATGTCATCATCGAGAGGCAAGAAGGCCGCGGTCCCATCCTCAAAGACACGTAGGGGTCGGGTTCTTCCTCGGTATGTGCTACAGACAAAGTTCGACACCCATTCCTTGAGTTTTCGCAGGCTTCACAGGAGGAGCTATTTTAGATACTACGCACGCGACCCATCACAACAGGTCGTTGCATCGACTGGGCTGTCGTGGAGCAAGTCCAGCTAGCTGATGCCATTTGCGCCCTCTTGACCACAGACCCATGGGAACAGTTCTTCGATATTACCGAACCCATTTATTTAGAGCTAACTTTAGAATTATGCTCTACTTTTCATCTATAGGTGGTGATGACGAACAATGACGACCCCGGTACCATTCAACTCCGATTAGGGGTCTAGTTTACGCGATGAGTGTCCCAGAGTTTGGAGTCCCTTTGGGACTTTACACCAATGAGTTTATGGAGGAGGAGGACATGAATGCAATATCACACAATATCCACATTTCTCCCTCCTTGTGCTGGAAGGCTTTGACACCACTCTCTTCCACTTACGACCCCAACCGCTCGAAGGCCTCGGCTCTCGCCCCTTCCTTACACTATCTCCATGCCATATTGGCACACACCTTAATCGGAAGGAGAAAGAGCACTAGCGTCGTCAACACCCATGACGCCTACTATTTATGGTGCATGGCGAATGCACACGTGACTGACTTGGCCTACTTCATTGCTTTCACCATTCGCCATCAGATCGAGCGACATCGGAAGGGAGTAATCTCCGTTGGCCCCTACTTGACACACCTCGCTAGACACTTCGGCCTCCTCAACACCGTGGCTCAGTCATCAGTGCTTACACTGATAGGTCAGATGTCCCCACAGGGCATCACGACTATGTTAAACATGAGGATGATCGAGCGCCAACGGGGGACCGATCCTCCTCAGTACCATCTCACTCATGCCATTGACGAGGAGGATCTTAAGGACATTCTTGATGATGTTCCCCCACAGAATGAGGAGCCTTCTACGACGCCACCTAGTGAGCGACCAGTTCATGCCACTACTTCATTGGCACACCTTTCCGACCGACTCACTCACTTCGAGCAGTATTATACTACACAGTTAGAGATGATTCACGAGCGAGATCGGCGACGTGATAGATAGATGAACGACATGCAGGCCATGGTGTAGTAGCTATGCCAGTACTTTCACATCGCCGCTCCAGTGCCACCACCTGAGGGCCCCACTGACTAGGATCATTGAATCCTCCTATCTTTTTATTTTTATTTTCATTTCAATTTTATTATTTTCTTTTAAAAGACATAGCTATATTAGTAAATTTTACTTTCTTCATTTTTCTGGTATTTCTAACAAGTAATCCCATTACGCTCTCTTCCACACCCACTCTTAATAAGCCCTTCATGATTCTACAGACTTTTAAGTAAAGCTGCTAGGAATATCTTATGGAATGAGGAAACAAATAGGGAACAATACCTCATGAGTGCCATGTTCAACGACCCAATTTCTTTATCTAGAAACAAACAGTGGCATCTACCACTTTCCCCAAACACTCCAGCCTTAGTATCAAGCTCCGTATCCATAAATCATGGAGTTTCACCTCTTTCCTTCTTATGATTTTCTTTATTTTGCATATTTTATCTTTTTACATTGAGGGCAATGTACATCTTAAGTGTGGGGGGTGAACATGAACACGTTGCCTAAATTTTTGCATTATTCTCAAATCCCTGAATTTGGTCTTGTGCTTAATTGATTTTCTCATAATTTTGATTGATCTATAATTATTGTTGATATGTCATGAATTAGACCATGGGAATTATGTATGATTATTTGATTATAGGACATTAGAAAATTGAGCATGATAAAATGATATTTTGAGAACTAAAATTTTTAGATTATTTTCCTAAATTGAGGTATTATCTTAAAATCTTAAGTATACAGGAATGACATCAAAAACCCAAATTTTTGGTGATATTTTTTAGCCTTTTAAGCATATAGCTTTCTTTCTTGCTCACTTCTTTTGTAGTTTGAGTATGTCAACATTGAACTGTTATTCTAAAACTTGCTTCGATTATACATGTCGAGATCACACGTATGATTTGATATACTGAGATGATAAAGGCACTTAGGATTTAACCCACTTACTCCATAAAAAGCCCTCCCATATAATTAAATCCTTAGTGAACCCCCTTGAGCTTACTAACCCTTTTTATTGAGTAACCCTCATCATTAACCCATTAACCCATTATTGTTGAAATCTTCTTACTTAATTTACTTTTTTTTATCGAGATTAAATTTAATATTGTTACCTCACTATGTTCACCATTTTTTTACTGAATCATGAAGTAAAATTTCTACATTGTATTAACTTGATTTGTTCTAAAAAAAACAGTATTATTATTGTAATCATCAGCAAGCTAAAGTTGTCATGAAAAAAAAAGAGCTTATGTAATATAGTTCTAGATATTTGTTTTTGATTCAGTAATTAAGTTTTTGAAAGTGGGGTAATATATTGAAATTATCTCGATTCTAACCTTTTTCTTTTCAGCTTGTATCCATACCCATAACCTAAACCCTGTTACAACCTTGTAAAGACCTTTTGATTTGTGTATCATATCATTTACAAGTGGTGGAGATTTGATTTTCATGCAAGCCTATGGTAATAACTTCTCATGTTAGACAATCGAGTGCTTAATCTTGAACCTTAAACACTCTGAGTGATTTGAGTAAATCTTTAGTGAGGATGCCATCTCTTGTATATTTAGAACTAAAGTTAATTACTTAGAGGAAGGAGATTACCGATGATTTTATTATCAAAATATTCGATTTAGATTGTTTGAGGCTTTTAATGCCCCTATAGTTGAATTCTCACTGTATGATTTTCCATGGAATAATTTGTAACATTATCAGTAATGATTATGAGATTGAAAGGAATAAATTCTAGCAGTAAATGAGAGTTTTGCTTGAGGACAAGCAAATGCTTAAGTGTGGGGGTATTTGATAAACGCTAAATTATACATATTTTTACCTCAAATACTTAGCATATTTATAGATGTTTATTACTAGATTTGTTGATTTTGGTGCTCTTAATCCGATTATTTCATGTTTCGTACTCAGGAGAGCACCAAGAGTCAAAAGGAGCAAAAAACGAGCCAAAAAGGGACAAAAGGGACCAAATCAAGAAGATGACATGGCCTAAGCCTTGCCACACGGCCAGTTCACACGCCCGTGTCTTTCGAGGGTGTCGACCAAGGCTTTCACGATTCACATAGCCTGGCCATTAACCTACACGGCCATGTCCAATTTAACGGATCAAACACGGCCTGGCAATCACGTCACACGGCCGTGGCACACGGGCGTGTCCCTTTTTCTAGAAGTTGTATTCTACACGAAAAAGGATACTTAGGGAGAAAGAAAGTCAATCCAAGGCATATATAAACACCCTAAGTATGACTTGGAGGGGGTCTCCTTCAGAACTTTTTTGGAGTACAAAACCACACGCCAAGAATTACTTGAATGAAGCCAGACGATCCATCCCAACAGCCGGAGCTAATCCAAGACTGAAGATCTCTCTCAGAATTCTTTCAAGGGTTTTAGAGTTTTCTTTATGTTTTGTTATTTTCATACTTTTGAGATGTAACTTTATTTTATTATGAACTAAACCCCTTAGATACCTAAGGGGGTTGAAACCTATGATAGATCTTGTTATTATTATCTAAACTGTAAGATAAATACTTGATTTGTTCTTAATTATGTGTTCTTAATGCTTGAGTTAATATTCGGGGTATTGATTCATGATTTGATGTGGTTATGCAAAGGAGCAAAAGCCCCTGTCTAAGAGTAGATTTGGCATAATTAAGCAGAGTTGATCAAATGCCTATAAATAAGGTTACGAGATTTTGCTGATTAGGGTGAAACTTAATATGGGAGTCCATAGATCAATTTACTGCTTCCCTAGGGGTTTTAATTAAGAAGGAGATTTCAATTAATTCAACTGAGGGTTGACGTTATTAGTCTCAAAAGAGATAATAATATAGGTTAGGGAGTCTCACGGATCAAGTCAAGTGAATAAGTTGTCTGGTTCAGAGTTAGATAACAAGTGAAACCTAGGTGGATTCCTCCTTAAGTGTCGTCTTTATCAATTGCTTTTCTTCAAGTCTTTTTTTCTAAATTCTCTCTTTGCTTTAGTTTAATTAGTTAACTAGTTTAGTTAATTAGTTTAATAAACAACCCCTCTTTATTGCTAGGTTAAATAATAAAAAGATAGTTATTACTAGTACTTTTAGTTCCCTTGGGTACGATATCCCGGTCTTGCCATTACTATACTATTGTTCGATAGGTGCGCTTGCCTTTTCGTCATGATAATAGTTAGTCTAGGTTTGATCTTCATTATAAATATTTATTACTTGTTACGAATCACGTGATCAGTTTGACACCTTAATCACAAATTTTGTAGGCTCTATAGACATATCCATGCATGCTAGATACCAATCTCATGAAAATGTATGAATGGGTTGATCCTAGATTAATTAAGGTAATGACACGAGTATTATAGATAGAAAATGTACCCGTGATGACTCTCGAGCGCGTATTGCATAAGTTCTTACCAGTGCTCGAGCCTCTAATTTTGTAGTAGCATCCTTAGCAATAGTTTGACTACCACATGTACTTATGGGATGTCTCGGTGGTCTACCTCGAGAAATAAAAGCATTCGGCTATGGGGCTAACTCAACCTCTTTATTAGTTTGCTCCGGGCAGTCTCTGAGAAAGTGGTCAAGAGACCCACATCTAAAACATGCACCACTCTTCATTCGGCACTCTCCAAAGTGAAATTTGTTGTAGCTTTTACACTTCGGCTTTTGATCATTTACGCTTCCCACACTAGTTACCATAGGGGAAGAAGACTTTGGGTTATGTCACTTGGAGCTTCTTGCTATACCCGAATATCCTACCGATGAAGTAGAGCGTTCTTGATGACTTCTCGATTTCTTTGTAGGGAGGGAGTGTGCCCTGCTGCTAGACCTCTTACTCAAAACTTGAGCTTCTCTCTTAGCTTGCTTTCTTTCATTGTTTAGCTCTTCGGCCTTCTTGGCCCGATCAGCTAATACAGCAAATTCTTGTATCTTAAGGATCCCGATCAGCAATTTAATTTCCTCATTCAAGCCTTCCTCGAAGCGCTTACACATTCCTACCTCTGAGTGGACCCATTTTGTTGCATACTAACTCAGCCTTACGAATTCTCTTTCATATTCTGATACGGTCTTATTTCCTTGTTTGAGTTCCAAGAACTCCTTTCACTTCAAGTCTAAAAACCTTTGACTGATGTATTTCTTTCTAAACTCAGCTTGGAAGAACTCCTATGTAACGTCTTCCTTTGGTACCATTGAGGACACCGTCTTCCACCAGTGGTATGTAGTATCTTTCAGAAGAGATATAGCACACTTCAAGCACTCCTCAGGTGTACATGACAATTCATCCAAAACTCGCACAGTATTCTCGAGCCAGAACTCAACTCGTTTATCATCATCCTCAACCTTATCCCTAAACTCTTCAGCCCAATATTTCCTAAGTTTATCCACTGGGGCCTTACCGATTCTCACTGGTTCAACAACCCTTGGTACTTCATCAGGTCAGTTAGCAGGTGGAGGTGGATGTGGTGATTCAGGGCGGTTTCTCATGTATTCCCCAAACTACTTATCCATCATATCAAAAAAGGCTGCTCTCGCCTCTTCCCGGCCTTCAGACATAGGCCTTCTACTACTAGAAACAACTCACTGTACAAAAGCTGGAGCATGGCTCTCGGCTCCCTCAGAGTCATCTTGGGCTTGATTGGAAGACTTTTACTATATTCAAATTCAATTAAAAGTTAGGAGATGTCAGACAATCAAAGTTCGTATAATGGCATGTATAGCTAAACTCGTTACATGTTACGTTAGTCTGAGAATCGACTAAACCGTAGCTCTGATGCCACTAAATGAAACACCCCTTACCCATACCCAAGACCAGGACAAAGCATGAGGCGTTACTAGTCACATACTCAAACATTTCAGAAAATACGAGTTATAAAGTTTCATTCTAATTTAAAATCAATCAAACAACATCATAGTGTCCCTATTATGGACCTAAAAGGTCCAAAACATACATCAAATCGATCCGGGACTAAACCAAAAACTATAGAAAATTTTAGTAAAATTCCTAGGGTTATGCCTCACACGCCCGTGTGGAGGCAAAGCACATGCCCGTGTGCTTGGGGACACGCCCGTGTCCCTCACCCGTGTTGAATTATGTGGATTTATTTTTCATTTTGAACCTACAGGGATTTTTACACAGCCAAACACACACCCGTGTCTCTGGCCCGTGTCCCTCACACGGCCTAGACAAGCCCGTGTCATTGTCCGTGTCCAAAAACTCAGACATTCTGTTTATCACATCATCATCAATTTTGAGGCACACAGCCAAGACACACGCCCATGTGCTCGGCCATGTCCTCCACACGGTTAAGACACACGGCCATGTCTCTACCCGTGTGTTTACTACCATGAAAACTGACCTAAAAGTTTAGGTGCAGGGGATACACAGCCAGGCAACACACCCATGGGGGCTGACCGTGTGTCACACACGGCCTAGACACATGCCTGTGTGTCTACCCGTGTGGACCTTTTTAGGGCTACTTTCCAAGCTTTCGGTCACCCTCTAACATCCATTCAAACTTATACACTTCAATGGTATTTAACATGGCCAAATTATACTTTTAAACAACCTTGGCATAACTCATTGCATGTTAGCCTCATCTCATCAGCTTAGTACATGCTAAATTTTTCTTTTCGTATGAAGGATTAACATAGCACATTTTACATTTAGGCCATATTATAACCATATACCATTATATGCTATGTCAATTCTCAAATTATTAGGTCCCATTTCAAGCATCCATCCATGATAAACCTCATCATCATATCTCGTGAAACATTTAAACATAAGCATGCATCATTAGTAGGTTTACAACTTACATCAATATGAGCCATATCTCATGGCCATATACAAAAGAATAAGTATACTATTTAAGCCCTTACATTTGTTAGTCAAATGAAACATACAACAAAATAACCAAAAACCCTATACATGCCATTAAACAAAATAAAAGTTTCTATATACCCAAGCGGAACAAGTCGATAGTGTATTGATTCTCCAACCGTCTTCCAATCTTCACGAGTCCACAAGCTTTGTAAGACAGGGAAAATAGAAGGGGTAAGCATTTATATGCTTAGTAAGTCCAGATAACTGGAAAGTAAACTTACCGGTTAATTAACATACACCCATATTAGGCAATGATTCCAACAAGCATGAAACAGTTCCCTATCTCATGCACTCAATCATCAAGTTAGTCTCATAACAATGCATCATATCATTAATCTTAGATGAGCTCATCAATTCAATACTTCCATCTCGATTTCTCATGTTAATCCCGTTGAATTTCTCGAAAATCTCGATGGATAGCCCAATTACCGTCAAGTCATACAAGTGATCATCACAAGTACGCACTCTTACGAACCTTACATCTTATGGTGGGATTACCA
The DNA here is from genome assembly GCF_007990345.1 of Gossypium hirsutum. NCBI lineage: Eukaryota > Viridiplantae > Streptophyta > Magnoliopsida > Malvales > Malvaceae > Gossypium > Gossypium hirsutum. Next base: position 67,185,303 of record NC_053428.1, read on the forward strand.
GTCCAGGCTTACCTGGTATATTAAGTATATTAAGAGTTTACTTCGGGTTATACGAACTTACCTGGTAGTCGTTTCAGATTCGTGTCTTGGTTATTCTAAAACCTTTCATTTTCCACGGCCGACCTCTGAAATTGGTTCCTCGGGGTCTATATCAGTAAAAATAAATCATTAATACCTTACATTATTCAATTTTGGCTAAAACTCACCTTAGGACAAAATGACCATTTTGCCCCTAACCTTTCGCATTTTGTACAAATTAATCCTTAGGCTCGTATGATGAAATGCATGAAATTCCTTGGATACCCAAGCCTAGCCCAATGTATTATAAGCTCATACTTGCCCACATTTTCCTCCATTTCACATTTCTACCCCACATTTTATACCTTTTTCAATTAGGTCCCTTTTTGGTGTTTTCATGAAAAATCACCTAGAAAAAGATGTTTGTCCAACATCCCACTTCCATAATCCTTCATAAATCATCAAAGAACAATCATCTCATGCATGGTTCAAATTTCTAACATGAACCCTAGTTTGAAATATGGGTAGAAATGGATAGAGCATGTTACGAAGGTTTTAAAAATATGAAGAACATTAAAAACGGGGCTAGGGAACACTTACTACCAAGCTTGAAATGTTGGAAAACCTTTGCTATGGAGACCCCTTCAAATTCGGCAGCATGGAGAAGAAAATGAGAGAATTTTTGCTTAATTTTCCCTTTTTATTACATTAATTAACCAAATGACCAAAATGCCCTTCCTTACTAACCTTTCCAAATTTTCCATGCATGCCCCTTTTTTTCAAAAAACTTAGAAATTGGGAAAATTACTCTTTAAGGACCTCTAATTAATATTCCAAAGCAATTTCATACAAATTTCTTCTAGAATCCAAGTTTTGTAACTTATTCAATTTGGTCCCTAATTTCCAATTAGACACCTTACACATAGAATTTCTTCATGAAACTTTAACACAAGCTTATTTTCATATCGTAGACCTCATAATGACCATGAAATAATTTTTTTAATGTCAGACTTGTGGTCCTGAAACCACTATTCTGACTAGGGCCTATTTCAAAATGTTACAATAAATGGTTATCCATGTTGAATTTATATGAATGTGTTGTTGTTGATGCTTAGGCATGTGCCAAGCTATTGGTTGATTGGTATTATGTTTACTTATAAGTTTCATTGAAATGGTAAGTGCCCAAATGGAAATATGCTTGTATTTATGAAAGTGTGTTAAGGTTTAATTATGTAATTTCTTATGAAATGGTTTATCATGTGGTTAATTCCAAAAGAGCAACGTTTATATGCACTAGCTTGTGGTTATGGTTGATGAAATGCTTATGTCTTGTGTGTTTTGCATATGAAACGAGTGTACAAAGGGAATGAAATAGTAAGTTCATACCTAAAGTGTAAAATTCTAAAAAAAGGAATGAAGAATAGAATTGATGTTGTTATTTAAGCTAAAGATAGTAAATGCAATGGAAAGTAATGAAATGCAAATAAAAATAAGAAAGTTTGAAAGGGTTTAAAGTTTTATAAAATCCTACTATGCTGGGGATGACATGTATATGTGATGTTATGGAATTAGTTAAATTGTGAGTTGTTGAATACGGTTTCATGTGTAGCAGCCCATTTTAGGGTCAAATCCTAATAGTGGTTTTGAGACCACAAATCTAAAGTAGAAATAAATATTGTGATATTATTTTAAGGTCTACAGTATGATTGAATGATTGTGTGAAAATTTCGTTAAGAAATTTTATCCATAAAGTGTCCAATTTGACTAATAGGACTAAATTGCAATAGGTGCAAAATTTGTGTTCTAGATGTAACACCCCAAACCCGGCCTGGAAGTCTGGCTCGAATCTGGCATGTCACATTGAAGTGTTTTTCGAAAACCATGTTTCCATTAAAAACCCTTCTTAATAATTAAAAACTTGTACCCTTTTTAAACCTTGCTAGAAACCTCAGCTTCATAACATTCTTAACAACTTTGTAAAAATCTTGGCAGTTGCGGAAGCTTAATTTAAAAACAATTGCGGTTATGTGATGTTTTGAACAACAGTAGTTGCTTTGGAAAATCGTATTCTAATATTAGCAATTATAAGAATAATAAATAAAATTTTGAATTTGAAATCCAAAAAATTACAACGGCTTTACTACAACCCACATAAAAACATTTAAAAGTAATAATCAAAACTGTAACATAAACAGTGTGTGTGGCTTCCTCCGAGCCCCTCGCAGCTCCGATCCGTCTATGGCTGGAAATTACCTGAAAGGTTAATAAACGGGGTGAGTTTACGAAAACTCAGTGTGAAATCCCCTATTATAAAAAGGAACAGTCAGTCATATAAAAGAATTAAAAGTCTGCCCCAGCCTTACTTACAATTTCAGTATCAATTGGGCCTTAGCCCACTATAACAGACAGTACCAGATGGGCTTTAACCCATTACGGAATAAGAAACATTATCAGAACTAGAATCAAAATCAAAATCAAAATCAGAATCAGGTGACAGAATCAGAATCAGAATCAGTATCAGGTAATAGAATCAAAATCAGAACGTGAATGCAATCCCAACCCAATCCAGTCGTATACACCCCCGTACCAACCCTACACTCCATCTAGGGAATAGCTCAACCCACCCAGCCCTACACTCCACAGTTGCAGCATTGCTGCTCAGTTATCAGTAAGTTTAGGCAAAGCCTCCAGTACGTGGGCAAGCCACTTTCAGTACTTCCTCCATCAATATAACCCATAACCCATGCAACAGATATAAATGTCATGGCATACAACATACAGAATCAGAATATCATGCCCATATTTGAATCAAACAATCACAGTCAAGTCATTATAACACCAACATACATTCACAATCAAATCCGTCAACCACACAGTCCAAGTCAATCATTTGCCGACAAGGGCAAAACAGTCAATTAACACCCTAGGGGCAAAATGGTAATTTTACCCCACAAGGGTATCTCGGTAATTTTACCCTACAGGGGTATTTTGGTATTTCTACCCTACAAGAGTATTTCGGTAATTCTGCCCTACAGGGGTATTTTAGTAATTCTACCCTACAGGGGTATTTCGGTAATTCTACCTTACAAGGGTATTTCGGTAATTCTACCCTACAGGGGTATTTCAGTAATTCTACCCTATAGGGGTATTTCAGTAATTTCACAAATTAGGGGTATTTTGGTAATTTTATAAACTAGGGGTATTTTGGTAATTTTGTAAACCAAGGGTATTTCAGTAATTTTGTAAATCGAGGGTAAGACGGTAATTCTGTAAATCGAGGGTAAAATGGTAATTCTATAAATCGAGGGTAAAGCGGTAATTCTGTAAATCGAGGGTAAAATGGTAATTCTATCTTATAGGAGTATTTCAGTAATTTTACAAAATCGAAGGTATTTCAATAATTTTGCAAATTGAGGGTATTTCGGTAATTTTACAAATCAAGGATATTTGGGTAATTTTATAAATTGGGGGTACTTTGGTAATTTTACAAGTCGAGCGTATTTCAGTAATTTGGTAAACTAAAGTATTCTAAAGAACAGGGATAACAATACGAATGGGCCTAAAGCCGGATAACAATACGAATGGGCCTAAAGCCCTTCTCGGCCCAAATGGGCCCACACGCTCATGTGGCCCTTTTAGCCCAAATCTAGCCACAAATATAAGATTCACCTAGCCTAGTCCAATATATACTACACAATCAAACAACTTATCCAATTGGGCCCATAGGCCCATTGGGCCCACATGGCCACTTTCGGCCTATCGCGGCCCGAAGTAGCCATCCTACAGCTAGAGTAGTGACAAATACACACCTGATAGGAGACTGAAGTTAATCCGCGCTCCGAGCACTCTTAGCCGATGCCCAACCCAAACGAGCACGCCGTAAAGCAAAAGGGATTAGCCAAGAAAGGTACCTTTACTCTCCTCACGGTTCTCTCTTTTTAAAGCCAGCTTCGTATCCACTCTTATGTTATCTTCCCGATGTGGGATCCCTTCATCATCAGAGTTTAAATTCAACACCAACTCTTGCCACCCCCTGTTAACAAAATAAATGCTCTTTGCTTGCCATGGAATTCGAACCCATGCCTCCCCTTAAATGCTCCACACGCTACTTGCCACTAAGCCATAAGGCTTTTTGTGTCACAATTTCTCCAACAATATTCTTAAGGCCTACCTACTACACCCAGAGTTTGATTCACCTTAAACCAAAATTTTTGCTAGAGTCCAGGTTTGAACCCAGGACTTCTCCAACACTTCTCAGCACACTTAACCACTAAAACAAGCCTTCAACTACGAAATTTTCATGCACAACAGAATATTATAAGCTATCTTCAACCGCTCCCATGCTCAAGGCCCAAAACTTTTAGGCCCAAATTCAGGGTGTTACAACTCTACCTCCCTTAAAGAAATTTCGTCCCTAAAATTTCCATCTAACAGGGTAGTCGTGCAACATCTACCCCACTACGCTACCGCTGCGCACTCTGATCCTACTATCACTTCCACACTTCAACTAGAACTTGAAACATCTCATACATACAACACTTATTCACTGAAGCAGACACATACTTATCACACATATATACAATTTCTATATCCAAACATCACATCCACATAAAATAAATACCAAATTTAAATTTAAACCAATATCTAAGGAATCCACAGTATTTCAATTTCTAAACAGACAAAAGTATTCAGAAGACTTACAGATTCGGTGCCGGAGACTCGGTGTGCCACACTTTTTAAGAGGAATACTTCAAACAGAGCACGTGCTTGAAAATAATTTTCTGAAATTCAACATTTGAAAACCCAATCCACAGCCGAGTTGTTGCAACCCAGGCTCTGATACCACTGAATGTAACACCCCAAACCCAGCCTAGAAGTTTGGCTCGAATCTGGCATGTCACATTAAAGTGTTTTTCGAAAACCATGTTTCCAGTAAAAACCCTTCTTAATAATTAAAAACTTATACCCTTTTTAAACCTCGTTAGAAACCTCAGCTGCATAACATTCTTAACAACTTTGTAAAAATCTTGGTAGTTGCAGAAGCTTAATTTAAAAACAATTGAGGTTAGGTGATGCTTTGAACAACAGTAGTTGCTTTGGAAAACCGTATTCTAATACTAGTAATTATAAGAACAATAAATAAAATTCCGAATTTGAAATCCAAAAAATTACAACGGCTTTACTACAACCCACATAAAAACATTTAAAAGTAATAATCAAAACTGTAACACAAACAGTGTGTGTGGCTTCCTCTGAGCCCCTCGCAGCTCCGATCCGTCTAAGGCTGGAAATTACCTGAAAGGTTAATAAACGGGGTGAGTTTACGAAAACTCAGTGTGAAATCCCCTACTATAAAAAGGAACAGTCAGTCATATAAAAGAATTAAAAGTCTGCCCCAGCCTTACTTACAGTTTCAGTATCAATTGGGCCTTAGCCCACTATAACAGACAGTACTAGATGGGCTTTAACCCATTACAGAATAAGAAACATTATCAGAACTAGAATCATAATCAGAATCAGAATCAGAATCAGAATAAGGTGACAGAATCAGAATCAGAATCAGTATCAGGTAACAGAATCAAAATCAGAATGTGAATGCAATCCCAACACAATCCAGTCGTATACACCCCCGTACCAACCCTACACTCCATGTGGGGATAGCTCAATCCACCCAGCCCTACACTCTACAGTTGCAGCATTGCTGCTCAGTTATCAGTAAGTTGAGGCAAAGCCTCCAGTACGTGGGCAAGCCACTTTCAATACTTCCTCCATTAATATAACCCATAACCCATGCAACAGATATAAATGTCATGGCATACAACATACATAATCAGAATATCATGCCCATACTTGAATCAAACAATCACAGTCAAGTCATTCATATCACCAACATATATTCACAATCAAATCCGTCAACCACACAGTCCAAGTCAATCATTTACCGACAAGGACAAAATAGTCAATTAACACCCTAGGGGCAAAATGGTAATTTTACCCCACAAGGGTATCTCGGTAATTCTACCCTACAGGGGTATTTCGATATTTCTACCCTATAGGGGTATTTCGATAATTCTACCCTACAGGAGTATTTCGATAATTCTACCCTACAAGGGGTATTTCGGTAATTCTACCCTACAAGGGGTATTTCGATAATTCTACCCTACAGGGGTATTTCAGTAATTCTACCCTACAAGGGTATTTCGGTAAAATCACAAATTAGGGGTATTTTGGTAATTTTACAAACCAGGGCTATTTTGGTAATTTTGTAAACTAAGGGTATTTCAGTAATTTTGTAAATCGAGGGTAAAATGATAATTCTGTAAATCAAGGGTAAGACGGTAATTTTGTAAATCGAGGGTAAAATGGTAATTCTATAAATCGAGGGTAAAACGATAATTCTATAAATCGAGGGTAAAGTGGTAATTCTATCTTACAGGAGTATTTTAGTAATTTTACAAAATCGAGGGTATTTCAGTAATTTTGCAAACTGAGGGTATTTTAGTAATTTTACAAATCGAGGATATTTGGGTAATTTTATAAATCGAGGGTACTTTGGTAATTTTACAAGTCGAAGGTATTTCAGTAATTTGGTAAACTAAAGTATTCTAAACAGGGATAACAATATGTGTGACACCCCTAAAGTGACCCTAGTCGGAAAGCGGTTTCAGGACCGCTAAACCGAGTCACCAAATTATTTGAATGTGATATTTATTGTCTAAAATATGTGATTATGAAGGTGTGAAAGTTTTAGGCTTCGATTTAGTAAATTGCATGTGAATTTAGTCAAAAGGACTTATGGGTGACATTTTTGAAATGTGATAGGCTAATCTACAAGGACCTAATAGTGCATGTAAATCAAAGGGAGGACTTGCATGTCAATTTTCCCCCCTAATATGTAGTGGCCGGCCATGAGCATGGGTGGACAAGATGTTATGGCTAAAAACATGTCATAAACATGTTGGGGTAGTGCATTATGTAAGGATTAATAAAATAAAGAGCATGGGTGGACAAGATGTTATGGCTAAAAACATGTCATAAACATGTTGGAGTAGTGCATTATGTAAGGATTAATAAAATAAAGGGCATGGGCAATAAAATATCAGTGTTAGTAGGTTGAGAAACAAAAAAAAGAAAAGAAAGGATGTGTGTGATTGTCCCCCCCCATTGCCGTGAGTGATGAAAACAAAGAAAAAAAAAGTGTCCATCCTTTAACATTTCTTTTGGCCGAAAATTCTAAGGAGGAAGGAAGAAGAAGAGGATTTTCTTGCTTCATGTTCGGTTGGTTGGTGTTTAGGAGGAGGAAATATTGAAGAGATTCGGCCATGCTTGTAGCTAGGTTAAGGTAAGTTTGATGTTGTTCCATGAGATTCATGCATGTTTTTTATGTTAGTTTGAGTTCTACCTAGCCTATGGTTTAAATCTTGCTATGTGATGAAGATGATACTCGGCCATGGGTGTTGTTTTCTTGGTTGGTGTTTGTTTCATGCTAAATCTAGATGAACAATGGGGGTTGTCATTTAGGTTAAGATCAAAGAAATTAATCTTGTTAAAACTTTGAACTAATAATGCCCATATGTGTGATAGCCGAACATAGACTTTGTTTAAAGTCTTGGTCAAAGGCCGGTTAAGTGTTTTGGAAATGATTAAGCTAGGTGTTTGATCTTTTTGGTTCGGCATAGTACATAAAATGTTGCTAGATGGAGAAAAAAATTCGGCCAGCAAGAGGTGTGCTAAGGCCGAATATAATTTTGTATATTAATGAGTAATGCATGTGTTGAATTGATGGAATGGAGAGGATGTTTTAATAGTGCATATATGTGTATTAGCCAAGTTTTGAACATGAAACAAAATGGTATTTGGTCAATACAAGTGACCATACTTGTAGAATGTATTAAGTATGCAATCGGCCTCAACATAGACATGCATGTTCGGCCACACGAATGAATGCATAGATTGATGTTGTACATTCGGCTATAGGTAAGCATAATGATGATCCTATCTTGACTTAGACAATCGGCTCAAGGAGAATTTGTTAAGTGCTTAGTTAATTGATATTAGGTTAATGATGTGTGTATTTGGTCCTAAAGGTGCACATGAGGAAATGTTTGATTAATTGTACTAAATTGCTTAATGTGATTAAAAATGCGTATGACCATTTTGTATTTGAGCTAAAGGTGGCCATATGACCTATCAAATTCATTGTCATATTCGACCATAAGCTAGCATAATGAGACTTTAATAAGTTAAATTTGTTTGAATTAGCTCAAGAGCTTAGAGGACCAAAGTTGGATAAAGGAAAGGAAAAAGTGATCGAATAGCCGCCGAAATCGTTCAACAACATCCGAGGTAAGTTTTAAGTGATTAAACGTTGAGTAAATTCAATTATAATAGGACATGATGAGTTGATTTAATAAGATATGATGTGGCCATGATATGTTCTAAGCTCAAATGGTAAGTTCTTAAGTGTTTGAGCTTGAGAATTTAAGGGTAATTTGAAATAGTCTGCTTAGGACAGCAGCAGTAACGTGACTTTAGAAAATCACCATAAATTTATGGATTTGAATTAGAGGATGAATGAGACATTAAATTAAAGATTAATGAGTCTAGTTTCTTATAAAAGAAACCGTGTAAGCAAAGGAATTTCCGATAATGAGATACTTAAAGTTGTGTGAGACAGCGCAGAATGACACTGTAATCCTCTGTTCTGTTTTTAGAAAATCATTATAAATAGTACAAAAATGGTTATAAGATAAAATTTATATGCTTAGACTCCTTAATGAGTCTAGTTTCAAATGTAATCAAATACAACACATTTTGAATTCTGTAAAATGAGAAATTTGATTCGTAGTGAAGAGTGGTCAGATTAGTCAAACAGTGAAACAGGGGAAACTTTAAGAAAAATCTGGTATTGATTGGCCAAACCTAAAATTCTGGAAATTTTATGGATGGAAGATATACGAGTCTATATTAACGGAAAGTGATTTGGAGTTTTGTAGCTCCAGTTATAAATAATTTAGTGACTATTGCTCAGGAAAAACAGCTTGTGCTGAATTTGAGATTGTGTTGTAAACCTTGATAAACTTGTTTTAGTTGCTCATAAGCTACTGATTAAACCCATACGTGAATTCTAAATTGTGATATTGGAAAATGATAGATGTAGATTCAGCCAAGACAGTGTGTATACGTGAAAGTATATGTGGTATGTGAAGTATATTTGGATAATTGTGATGTGAATACATGAAAATCTATATTTTGATTTAGGATTCTATGTGATGGATGTGAATATGCATATATGTGATAAGGCCTAATAGCCGATGTGATGAATGTGAAAGTGTATATATATGTGATAAGGCCTAATGGCCGATGTGATGAATGTGAAAGTGTATATATGTGATAAGGCCTAATGGCCGATGTGATGAATGTGAAAGTGTATATATATGTGATAAGGCCTAATGGCCGATGTGATGAATGTGAAAGTGTATATATATGTGATAAGGCCTAATGGCCGATGTGATGAATGTGAAAGTGTATATATGTGATAAGGCCTAATGGTCGATGTGATGAATGTGAAAGTGTATATATATGTGATAAGGCCTAATGGCCGATGTGATGAATGTGAAAGTGTATATATGTGATAAGGCCTAATGGTCGATGTGATGAATGTGAAAGTGTATATATATGTGATAAGGCCTAATGGCCGATGTGATGAATGTGAAAGTGTATATATATGTGGTAAGGCCTAATGGCCGATGTGATGAATGTGAAAGTGTATATATGTGATAAGGCCTAATGGCCGATGTGATGAATGTGAAAGTGTATATATATGTGATAAGGCCTAATGGCCGATGTGATGAATGTGAAAGTGTATATATGTGATAAGGCCTAATGGTCGATGTGATGAATGTGAAAGTGTATATATATGTGATAAGGCCTAATGGCCGATGTGATGAATGTGAAAGTGTATATATGTGATAAGGCCTAATGGCCGATGTGATGAATGTGAAAGTGTATATATGTGACAGGGCCGAGTGGCCAACGTGATGGATGTGAAAGTGTATAAATGTGATAAGTCCCGAAGGGCATTTGTGTCAGTACTATATCCGGGTTAAAACCCCGCAGGCTTTATGCGAGAATATTATCACTGATTAATGTCCGTAAGCTTCGTGCTCGTACTATATCCGAGCTCTAAAGACCCGATGACTACGTGTGGGGATTTTGTCCGGGTAAGACCCGATAACTTCGTGTGGAGATTATGTCTGGGTAAGACTTCGTAATAAGAATTGCTTATAAATATATTCAATGCGGAAGGTTAAACAGGTATGTACTCCAAGTTTATATGTGAGCTTGATTTGCACTAAATCATAAGGTAGTTATGTGATGCATACGAGAGCAATCTATGAGACTATTCCTATGATTATGTGACATCGGATCAGTGTGAGAGGTTATGTGAAATCATACGATATATCTATGTCACATGAGCTCACTTTTATGTGAAAGTTTATCTGCCTATTGTATATGATGAGATGTGCATATTCGGTAAAGGGATGGTATGCCCGAAGGAAGAGTGAAATAAAAATACGAACAACTATGTTATAATTTGATTGTTTTCTGTTGACACTGCTTAAAACTTACTAAGCATTGTAATGCTTACTCTGTTTACTCTGTTTCCTCTGTTTTATAGATCTCATTTGGAAGCTACAGGCTCGGGGATCATCAGCAACTAGTCAGACTATCACTATCCATTGTTTGGTACTGCTACGTTTTGGATTATCTTATGGCATGTATAGAATAGACTAGTAGTGAGAGGATATTTTGGTTAATGTATATAAGCCATGCGAAAATGGCATCTTTTGAATGTGTACTTATAGAAGTTTAAATTGTATCCCTGACTGTCTCTAGTACTTATCTAAAGGAATGTTCAAAAAAAAAAATTTACTGTTCTGATATGAGTTTCAAGACTGGTAATGCCCCTTTATCTATTCCGGCGACGGATACGGGATTGGGGTGTTACAATATGAATCGGCCTAAAGCCCTTTCGGCCCAAATGGGCCCACACACTCGTGTGGCCCTTTTAGCCCAAATCTAGCCACATATATATAAGATTCACCTAGCCTAGTCCAATATATACTACACAATCAAACAACTTATCCAATTGGGCCCACATGGCCCGAAGTAGCCATCCTACAGCTAGAGTAGTGAGAAATACACACCTGATAGGAGACTGAAGTTAACCCGCGCTCTGAGCACTCTTAGCCGATGCCCAACCCAAACGAGCACGCCTTAAAGCGAAAGGGATCAACCAAGAAAGGTACCTTTACTCTCCTCATGGTTCTCTCTATTTATAGTCAGCTTCGCATCCATTCTTATGTTAGCTTCCTGATGTGGGATCCCTCCATCATCAGAGTTTAAATTCAACACCAACTCTTGCCGCGCCCTGTTAGCAAAATAAATGCTCTTTTCTTGCCATGGGATTTGAACCCATGCCTCCACTTAAATGCTCCACACGCTACTTGCCACTAAGCCACAAGGCTTTTTGTGTCACAATTTCTCCAACAATATTCTTAAGGCCTACCTACTACACCTAGGGTTTGATTCACCTTAAACCAAAATTTTTGCTAGAGTCCAGGTTTGAACCCAGGACTTCTCCAACACTTCTCAGCACACTTAACCACTAAAACAAGCCTTCAACTACGAAATTTTCACGTACAACAGAATATTATAAGCTGCCTTCAACCGCTCCCATGCTCAAGGCCCAAAACTTCTAGGCCCAAATTCAGGGTGTTACACTAGAAGCCAAGGGTATTTGATTGTAATGAATTCTTAAATTAAAGGTCCTTAAATGGTAATTAGACCATTATATTTTAGTATAGAAAAAATGGACATAGTTAGGTGAAATTTCAAAGTTTGGCATTAAGGGCATTTTGGTCAATTGGTAAATAAATACAAAATAAAACAAATAAAAGATTTTCATCTTTCTAATTTCATCCGCCATAGTTGAATTCCAAGGGTCACCATAGGTAGGGTTTTGGCCAAGCTTCCAAGCTCGATTGTAAGTCTATCTTTGTCCCGCTTTTAATGATTTTTACGTTTTTTGTGAATGTTGTAACTTGATTTAACTATTCTAAGGACTAATTTGAAAGAAAATAAAACTCTAAAATTTTATGCACGTTGAATATTTGTGTACTTTGATGTTTAATGGTAGAAAATGTATATTTGGTACTAGATAAACAACATTTACCAAGTGATTTTTTGATGAAAATGTCAAATACGGACCTATTTGTAAAAGTTGTAAAGTATGTGTAAAAATGTGAATAAATGAAAAATGTAGGCTGTTATGAGCAAGGAATAGGTTCGGCTAGGCTTGAGTGTGATGAAATTGAATGAAAATCACTTTACGAACCTAGGGACTAAAATGTTAAAAGTTAAAAAGTTAGGGGCAAAAATGTAACTTTTGCCATAAGATGTTTCTAGGATTAATTGAATAATGTGATGATTGAATGAGTTAAATGTGGTATTATATATCAAGAAAGACGAGGTTTTGACCTAGACCAGGGAAAGAACAAGGTTGTGGACTAAATTGAACTATTAGCCATTTTGTACCAAGGTAAGTTTGTTTGTTAAAAATAAGCTTTAGAATAATTGTACTTAAATGCTTTAATATTTCATGAATTGTATGTTTGATTATGTGAATGAGTATAATTCTACAAACTAGTTCAACGATGATTCTGCAAGTGAGAAGTCTCGTTGAACCTTAGGAATAGATTAGGATACAAGTGACATGTCACTAGGGTCATTATGTGTTATGTGATTATGTGATCCGGGTGCTGGTCTTGTACGTCCTACCGGTGGCTAACTATACTGGCATATGTTGCGGATACTTGACAGCTTGTATGAGCAGTACCATGTAGCTACGTCTTGATTGACAGCTTGTGTAACATCCCAGTTTTAGCTAAATCAGAACAGTGGTTTTGAAACCAAAAATTCAAGGTCGTAAAATTATTTTAATATTATTTTTGGTGTTTATAGTATGTGTTAAATCGTAATTTATACATATTTTTACCCCATGTTTAATGCATTTTATGGATGATTTCTCATTAGAATTGGTGAATTCGATGCTCCTAATGCTTTAATTTCATGTTTTATACTTAGGAGAGCATAGGAGAGCAAAAGGAACGAGAAACGGGCCAAAAACGGAGAAAATGGGCCCAAGCATGAAATCAACACGGGCTGGACCTCCTCACACGGGCAGACCACATGGCCGTGTCAATTTGGCAGGCTTGAACATGGCCTGAAGTAATCGAACACGGGCGTGTGCCACGGGCGTGTCCCTGCCGAGCCCAAGTTGAGTCCAATTCGGAAAAGGCTAATTTTGAGGGCTTTTAGGCATTCCAAAGCCTATAAATACACCCGAGAGGAGGAAGAAAGAGGACAGGGAGAAGAGGGAGTAAGGAATTACTCCAAGAAAGCCGATCGATCCATCTCAGAAGCTGGATTCATCATCAAGACTGAAGATCTCTCCTCAATTTCCCTTTAGGAGTTTTGGGTTTTCTTTATGTTTTTGTATTTTTTATTCTTCTGAGATGTTTTCTTATTTAGTTATGAACTAAATCCCCTAAATACCTTAGGGGAATGAAACCTAAGACGAATCTTGTTATTATTTTTTGGATCATATGATAAATATTTAACTTGTTCTTAATTATGTGTTCTTAATTCTTGTTTTTATATCCCAGGATACTGATTCAAGATAAGCTCTTATTCGGAGGAGGAATAGGCCCTGTCTAAGAGTACTTTTGTCGTAATTAAGCGGAGTTGATTGTGCGCCTAGAGATAGGGTGACAAGATTTTTTCGGATTAGGGTGAAACCTAATAAGGGGATCTATAGATCGAGTTAATGCAACCCTAGAGTGTTAATTAGAGAAAAGTCTCGGTTATTCAATCTAGGGATTAGACGTTATTAGTCTTGAATAGGGATAATAACATAACTTAGGGATCTCTATGGATCAAGTTGAATGAATAAATCGTCCGATTCGGAGCCAGAATAACAAGTAAAGTCTAGGTGGATTTTTCCTTAGGTATTGTCTTAAGTCAATCGATTTTCCCCAGAAGCAATTCCCCAATTCTTTTCTTTGTGAATTCTTAGTTTAGATAATTAGTTAATTAAAACAAAAACCCCTTTATTCTTAGGCTAGATAATAAAAAGACAGTATTGCTAGTACTTTTAGTTCCTTTGGGTTCGACAATTCGGTCTTGCTAAAACTATACTACTGTTCGATAGGTACACTTGCCTACATCGCGATAATAGTTAGTTCAAGAACGAGTAATTATAAATATTTAAAATCTATCACAAAATCACGCGATCAGTATGTGAATATGTATGTGTGAAAATTTCGTGAGCTAATTTTATCGTTTAAGTGGTTAATTTGAGAAAAGGACTTAACTACATAAAATGCAAAAGTAGCATGCTATAAGTTAAAAGTGCTTAATTGCCATGGCTTATTAAATGAAAGGTCCTTATGATGTAACTAGGCCTTGGATAATGTTGATGGTCATTACTGGACATCCATTATGAGATTTTATATGTTAATCATTAAGGTTAAAATTGTAATTAGGTAATAAAAGTTAATTAAAACAAAAACAAAATCAAATGTGTTCATCTTTCTCTCTAAATGCTAAAAATTGAAGATAGGAGAACCATTTTTAGGGTTACAGCATTCGACAACTTCAAGCTTTAATTTGGTAAGTGTTTTGACTCGGTTTTTGATGATTTTTACATTTTTGTGATCGTTGCTTTGAGTACTAGCTAGCCCATGCCTCAATTTTGAAAAGTGTTGATGATTTTGTGAAACTCCATTGATGAATCCTTGAGTTTTATGATGTTAGATGATGAATTATGCAAGCTTGGTGTTTGATATACATGTTTTGTAAAGTGATTTTTGACAAAAATGTCAAATAAGAATTAAATTGTGAAATGTGTAAATTGAAGGTTGAAATGTGAAATAAATGAAAAATATGGGATGCTAGGGGAACTATAGTAATTTGACATAAATGGGTTTGTTGGTGTAATTTTGTGTATTTGTGAAATAGGGATTAAATTGTTAAAATGTGACAGTTTAGGGGAGAAAGTGAAAAAATGCCCAAACATATATTTTTGGATGAAATTGAATGAATAGGAGATTAAATGAGTTAATTTTGAATTTATATAGATCGAGAAAGAAAGGAATCAGATTTAGATCGGGGAAACTCGAAGGTTATCAAGTAATTAATTTGATTCGTCAATTCCGAGTACGAGGTAAGTTCGTATGTGTAATTTCTTTATAAATGCATGTTAAATTCTTTGATATCGCATAAACTGTGATTATAAGACTTCAGATAATGTTTAAATTTTGATCACAACACTACGGAGGTGTTTGATGATGAAACCGACAAGTGAAAATTCTTGGTTAAACATTAGGTATAGAATCGGATAGTTGTGAAATGTTATAAGTTGATATACCGATTTGGCTTTGGGCCATGCATATCGGATGAGTTGGCTTTAGGCTATGATATTGGCACTTCGGGTGCGAATAATACCTTGATTTGGCTATGGGCCATGGTATAGGTACTCCAAGATAAGTTACCTTGATTTGGCTACGGGCCATGGTATAGGTACTTATCAATTGAGATCTTGAGTATTCGAATACTATTCTCAAAAGTTCAACGAGTAAAAAATGACGTAGTTGAGAAAGAGGTTAGTACGAGGTGGTACAGGTACCTACGAAACCTATTCGAGTTTTATATTGAGAAGGTTCAATGAGATTATATTGAATCATGTATTGAGACATGATAAAGGTTTGTAATTAATGTGATCTTGAGTTGGTCAAGTGAAAATGGTTGAATTACATTTATTTGATTAATTGATTCAATCACTTACGAGCTTACTAAACTATGAAGCTTACTAAGCTATGAAGCTTACTGTATGTTATTTGTTTATGTTTTATAGATTATCGAAGCTAGCTCGATTCGGGAATCGTTGGGGAACGTCATCACACTATTGATCAACTGGTTGGTACTTTTGAAGCTTTGTATATATGGTATATGGCATGTGTAAGCTAGTTCCATTTTGGCATGTTTTGAGTAATGATATTAGCCATGAGATTTAGCTTGTAAATGTGGTTTGTATAGCCATTTAAGTTGGCTTGAATTATGTGTTTGGTAAGTGTTATATGTGATGTTATAATGCTTTATGTGTTAGTTTGATTTGAGATGATGATATGGTGTGTTATATGATTTGAATTAGAGGATAAGCTAATGAGTAAATGCAATTATAAGTTATGCAAGATTTTTGATGATTTTGGCATATTGATTTGGTTTTCTTTGGTTGTGGAATTGAGTAATGAATTGGATGGAATTTAAATGGCATAGAATGTACATGAAATAGCATGTTTTGGCTACCTAATTATACGTGATAAAAATATACCATTTTGATGGATAGGTGAGCATGAGAAAAGGGTGGCAATTTGGCTTTGCAAATAGCCTATTTTTGTCCACACGGGTAGAGACACGTACCTGTGTCTTAGCCATGTACGACACATAGTCATGTTATACAACCGTGTGTCCCTTGGGGTACCCTTTTGAATTAAGGAAGTATACCCTACAGTTTTGGCACGGCCTCGACACACGGGCATGTCTACAAGCCGTGTGTGGCACACGGACTGGCACATGGGCGTGTGGTAGGCCGTGTGACCCAAGTCAGTAACCCCTTTAGATTTCACACGGCCTGGCACACGGGGATGTCCTCGGCCGTGTGGTACAAGTCAGTATGTATGCCCTATTTTCACATGGCCTATGACACGGGTATGTATGGTGGCCGTGTGAGGCACACGACCTGTTCACATGGGCGTGTGACTCTTAAATGTTGAAAATTTTTCTAAGTTTCCTAAAGTTTACAAATGTTACTGGTTTAATCTTGAACCACTTCTAAGCATGATTTAAGGTCTTGTAGAGTCTTATAAGGGACATTGTGAATGATTTGAATGCATTTTTTAGTATGAATGTATAAATGTATGTGATTGAGGTGTGTTATCCGGTAAAGCCTCGTAACCTTATTTCGGCGTCGGATACGGGTTAGGGGTGTTACAGCTTGTGTGAGCAGTCCCTTCTATAGCTCAAAAGCGAGCGATTATGTGATATGAGATTGAGGTAGCATTGGCTACATATGTGGCACATAGTGTGCAAAAGTCCCAAGTATCCGACATTATTATTCTGAGTGGTTCACGGGTATGTCAAAGACTAGAATATGTGTAAATTCATTTCGAGATGGTTCAGGTATGTACGTAAAGCTCATGTTTATTAAATGCTTGAAATGATAAAAATGAGGTATGTAACACCCCGTACCCGAGACCGTTGCCGGAGTCAGACACGAGAGGTTCGCGGACTTAAATCACTTATTTGCACAGTCCATTTTAAATTTCCAGACGAGCTGGCTAACTGCGTCACTGTCACCTTAAAACTCATATCTCGAGTTCCAAAACTCGAAAACCAATTCTGTAAATTTTTCCTGAAACTAAACTCATATGTCCATCTACAAATTGTTTTCTAGAATTTTTGGTCGAGCCAATTAGTACAGTTTATTAGTTAAAGTCTCCCCTATTTCAGGGTTCGACTATACTGACCTTGGCGCATTACGACTTGGATATCTCCCTGTACAGGGCTTCAATACTGATTCCGTTTGTTTCTATACAAACTAGACTTGAAAAGGAATCTGTACATATATGGAATGACTTCTAATTATCTCTGGTTAATTTATAATGAATTTCCAAAGTCGGAACAGGGAATCCAGAAACCGTTCTGGCCCTGTTTTACGAAAACTTAAATATCTCATAATATACTGTTCATATGATCATTTCGTTACTTTCCTATGAAAATAGATTCATCAAGGTTCGATTACATAATTTATTCAATATTTAATTCCATTCATACTATTTTTAGTGATTTTTCACATTCACGTCAGTGCTGCTATCAGCATATATTTTTAAGGTAGACTTTACCTATTAAGTAGTTTCCATGATTCAACTAGCCCTTTTGCATATATAGCACAAAATATGATCACGATTAACCATTCCAATGGCTAATCGTTCCCAAACATTTCCATACCTCTTAATGAACATCATACAAGACGATTATAATATTAAGCTCAAAGTGTATATAAGCCATTTTCGCATGGCTATCCAAATTTATACAAAACCAAAGGGTCCATGACCAACAACAAAAAGGGTAGTCCTATACATGCCATTTCAAAGTTCAACCAAAAGTGTACCAAAAGGGGCTTTGATAGTGTGGGCGACTTCGACTTCGACACTCCCGAGTCCGATAGCTGACGAACCAAAATCTATAAAACAGAGATTCAAAGAACGGAGTAAGCATTTAATGCTTAGTAAGTTTTGAGCAATGAAATTAGGCTCAACTGAAGTATAGCATTCATATAACTAAACGGATAATTTCACATACACATATATTCTCAAAAATCAGTCCTACTTCACATTTCCAACCCTTATATTCATACATAAGGGATCAACTTAACCAAAAACCGGAAGCTCCTTAATCAATTGAGCGAATACAATTTAAGAGGAATCAATTAATCCAATGCATGTACAACACATACCTTGTTGAGTTTTTACGAGCGTATTAATTGAAATTATTACAGCAGATCGCTCATTCCCAAACTCAAGTAATCTTCGGGATTTAGCCGGATATAACTACTTGCACAAGGCCTTCGGGTCTTAGCCCGGATATAGTCACTAGCATAAATGCCTTCAAGACTTAGCCCGGATATAGTCGCTAGCACAAATGCCTTCGGGTCTTAGCCCGGATATAGCAACTCGCACGAATGCCTTCGGATCTTAGTCTGGTTATAGTCACCTAGCACAAAAGCCTTCGGGACTTAGCCCGAATATCATTCGAATAACCATGCACATATATCAATAAATCATGACACATCCATATTTCATTTTCATTACCAAAGCTCAAACACAAAACACTTATCACACTTACAAATTTCGGCTCAATAGCCACATACAAAGGGCATGATTTTGATTTACTTAAGACATAATCTAATCGAATCATAATCTAAGCTCCATTACTCGAAAACTTACCTCGGATGTTGTCGAACGATTTCGGCAGCTATTCGATCACTTTTTCCTTTCCCTTATCCAACTTTGGTCCTCTAAGCTCTTGAGCTAATTCAAACAAATTTAACTTATTAAAGTCTCATTATGCTAGCTTATGGCCGAACATGACAATGAATTTGATGGGTCAGATGGCCACCTTTAGTTCAAATACAAAATGGTCATAGGCATTTTTAATCACATTGAGCAATTTAGTACAATTAATCAAACATTTCCTCATGTGCACCTTTATGACCAAATACACACATCATTAACCTAATATCAATTAACTAAGCACTTAACAAATTCTCCTTGAGCCGATTGTCTAAGTCAAGATAGGATCATCATTATGCTTACCTATAGCCGAATGTACAACATCAATCTATGCATTCATTCGTGTGGCCGAACATGCATGTCTATGTTGAGGCCGATTGCATACTTAATACATTCTACAAGTATGGTCACTTGTATTGACCAAATACCATTTTGTTTCAAGTTCAAAACTTGGCTAATACACATATATGCACTATTAAAGCATCCTCTCCATTCCATCAATTCAACACATGCATTACTCATTAATATACAAAATTATATTCGGCCTTAGCACACCTCTTGCTGGCCAAATTTTTCTCCATCTAGCAACATTTTATGTACTATGCCGAACCAAAAAGATCAAACACCTAGCTTAATCATTTCCAAAACACTTAACCGGCCTTTGACCAAGACTTTAAACAAAGTCTATGTTCGGCTATCACACATATGGGCATTATTAGTTCAAAGTTTTAACAAGATTAATTTCTTTGATCTTAACCTAAATGACAACCCCCATTGTTCATCTAGATTTAGCATGAAACAAACACCAACCAAGAAAACAACGCCCATGGCCGAGTATCATCTTCATCACATAGCAAGATTTAAACCATGGGCTAGGTAGAACTCAAACTAACATCAAAAATATGCATGAATCTCATGGAACAACATCAAACTTACCTTAACCTAGCTACAAGCATGGCCGAATCTCTTCAACATTTCCTCCTTTCTTTCCTTTTGAATTTTGGTCAAGAAGAATGAAAAAGGATGGACATTTTTTTTTCTTTGTTTTCATTATTTTCCTTTTTCCATTTCTTTATTACTAGCTTTTTATTTTATTGTTTCCTACATACCACATTAGCACACCATGCTTAAAATATGCTATGCCCCATAGCATGGCCGGCCACTAGCTCAAATATTGGGCAATTTGACATGCAAACCCACCATTTCTATAACATGCATTAATAGGCCACTTTACATTTGCCTAGCACATTTCTAAATTTTCTCACATAAGTCCTATTTACTAAAATTCACCTACAATTAAACAAAATTCAAATATAAAATTTTCACACATGCATATATACATATAATAAGCATCAAATATGACAGCTAATTATTTTTATGACTTGGTTTTGTGGCCCCGAAACCACTTCCCGACTAGGGTCACATTAGGGCTGTCACAAGGTATGCCTTGTGATGGAATGAATTATGATACTATGGTAAATTTACATTTAATTATGTTATATTATTTGAATGTTATATGCATGGTAAGGTTGCTTATTTCTTACATACGAGCTTACTAAGCTATATCATGTTTTATAGTGTCGCCAAGCTAACTCGGATCGGAGATCATCGGAGATTCGGATCACACTATCAAACTCTCATTTTTGATATTAATGATCTTAGTATTTGAAAGTATGGCATGTATAGGGACTTGGTCATTTTGTTATATGTGTCATTTGATTTGGCCAAATGTATTGGCTTATATTTGTTTAAGGTGATTTTGGTATTTAGCCATGTAATTAGCTTATTTTGGTTAAAATGGTTGTAAGCCCATTTATATAAGTATATGTGCTAATGCATTTTGTTTATGTGTTTTGCATTGGGTTGCTATATGTTTATTATGGTTAGATGATTGTTGTGAAATGGATGAGATTAGTCCTTTGGTGTGCTAGGAAATCTAAGTAGAATTATGCATGATGAAAGTATTCATGTTAACACTTGTAAATGTGAATTTGGTATGAATTGATTTGGTAAAACATGCTATAGTAAATATGTTAAGTGTTGGTAATGAATGACATGATTTAGTTTTTATTATGGATGTTTTGGTTGCTTAAACATGCCATGGTTTATGCCATTGAACTTGTGTGTGTGTAAGTGAAAATGAGGGTGACAAATGGCTTGGTAAATAGCCTTTATTTTGTCCAAATAGGTAGAAACACGGGTGTGTGTCTAGGCCGTGTGTGACACACAGTTTGCCCTATGGGTATGTGTTTTGGTCGTGTGTCCCCTATACCTTAATTTTGAGAAACAGAATGCTCAGAATTGAGCACATGAGCGTGTGTCTCAGCCGTGTGGATGACACGGCCTCAGGTATGGGCGTGTGTCCTGGGTGTGTAAAGTCTGCACTTATTTTGTGAAAATTTAATTATCCACATGGCCTAGCACACGGGCGTGTGACTGGGCCATGTGACATCAATTTGTTCATGTATTGCGAAATAGAGAGTTACACAGGTTAGGGGCGCAGGCGTGTGTGACCACATGGCTTCCCCATACGGGCGTGTGACCCCTGTTTAGAGGAAAAATTTCATAAGTTTTGTAAAATTTCTAAAGTTCTCGGATTAGTCTCGAACCACTTCCAAAGTATGTTTTGGGCCTCGTAGGCTTGTATTAGGGACAATGTTTAAATGTGAACGGTTTTAATTTGGACGCAAATTTATGACACAGAATTGTGTCAATGCTTGTGTAGCAAGTCCGGTAATGCCTCATACCCTATTCCAACATTGAATACGGGTAAGGGGTGTTATATTTAGTGGTATCAAAGCTATGGTTTAGTCGGTTCTCAGACTTACATAGCGTGTGTAAGAGTCTAGCTATACATGGCATATATAATTTTTGATAGTGTGACGACTCTTGACAATTTAAACTATATTTTCATATAGTAAATGGATCCCAACCGAGAAGTAGCTGATGATGTTGAGAGTAATGCGTCGGCTCCTGCCCAAGGGACCGCGCCATCTGAAAGTAGATCAGTGACAATTAGTCAATGAGGAGAGGCTAGGGAAGCCTTCTTCCAAAGGATGAATGAGTGGTTTGCCGAGTTTGTTCAGAAAAATTTGGCTGCTCACCATCCTCCACCCCCACCTAACCCTCAACCGGTTCCCGTAGCTCCCTAAGGTATGGAATTAGTAAGACTGAACAAGCCTCCAGTCGATAATATTCGATAGCAAAGGGGCTAAAGAATTTAGAGAAAATGTCAATGATGATCCTGAAAGAGTAGAATTCTGGCTTGAAAATTTTATTCGGGTATTTGATGAGCTTTCTTGCACACTGAATGAGTGCTTGAAATGTGTTATATCACTTCTGAGGGATGCGGCATATCAGTGGTGGAACACTCTTACATCTGTGGTACCGAGGGAAACAGTTACTTGGGATTTCTTCCAAGAGGAATTCAGAAAGAAGTACATCAGTCAACGGTTTATTGATCAGAAACGCAAGGAGTTCTTAAAGTTGAAATAGTGCCGAATGACTGTGACTGAATACGAGTGGGAGTTTGTTAGACTTAGTAGGTATGCTTGGGAATGTGTTTTAACAGAGGCTATTATGTGTAAGAGATTCGAAGATGGACTGAATGAGGACATCAAGCTGTTATTTGGGATTCTAGAGTTGAAAGAATTTATTGTGGCAATCAAACAAGCTTGCAAAGCCAAAGAATTGAGTAAGGAAAAGAGAAAAGCTATGTTTAAGGCTAGAGATCCGAGAAATAGGCTTTAACAACCCGTTTTTCGTCAAATCAGAATAGTAGTTTTGGGACCACAAATTTGAGGTAGTAAAATTATTTTAATATTATTTGAAGTGTTTACAACATGATAGCATGTATGTGTGAAAGTTTCGTGAAGAAATTTTATCGTTTGAATGCTTAATTTGATAAAAAGGACTAAATCGCGTAAAGTGTAAAATGCATGTTCTATTAGTTTAAGGTGTCAAATAGCATTGGTTTTTAAATATGGTGGCCTTAAATGGTAATTAAACCATTTTAAAGGTGAGTGGACAATTTTTGACAACCATTATGTGATTTTATGGTTTTATACTAAGGTTAATTAGGTAAATATATTAATTAACATATAATAAATAAAACCAAAATAAAATGTTATCATCTTTATGGTTCTTTCAACCGAAAATTTAGAAAAGAAAATGCTTATGGAAGCCATTAGGAATAGACAACTTCAAGCATGAATTGGTGAGTGTTTATTACTCGGTTTTAAATGATTCTATGTTTTTCTGATCGTTGCAACTAGTACTAGCTAGCCCAAGGACTAATTTGGACTGTTAAAGATTTTAAATGTTGCTATTGATGAATATATGAATATTTTATGCTAGTTAAACAAGTTTTGTTGAGTGATTTTTA
Organism: Gossypium hirsutum; assembly: GCF_007990345.1. Lineage (NCBI taxonomy): Eukaryota > Viridiplantae > Streptophyta > Magnoliopsida > Malvales > Malvaceae > Gossypium > Gossypium hirsutum. Next base: position 67,208,901 of record NC_053428.1, read on the forward strand.
GTCAAAATGCATATTAGGGGCTAAATTGAGAAATGTGTAAAGTTAGTGGTTAAAATGTGAAATAAACGAAAATTATGGGTTGCTAAGGGCATTATGGTAATTGGGCTAGCATGGGTATAATTGGAGTTTCATTAATTTGTGATTTTATGAAATAAGGACTAAATTGTGAAAAATGTGAAAGTTTAGGGGAAAATGTGTAAAATAGCTCTAATGTATATTTTGGATTGAATTGAATAAATAGTTGATTAAATGAGTTCATTTTGAATATATTTAGATCAAGAAAAATGAAATTCGGATCAGGATCGAGGGAAAACGAAAGTTATCGACTAAATCACTTATTTCATCGTTTACACATCCGAGGTAAGTTCGTATGTAGTAAGCATTGTTATAAATATGATTTTAAATGCTTCGATATTGCATAAATTGTGTATACGAGAATACAGTTATATTTGATGACAATTTGGTTAAGTAAGGTACTTAGTGTACAATTCAAGATAGCTTCGACTATGTATGGCACTTAGTGTGCGACTCAAGATAGCTTCAGCTATATATGGCACTTAGTGTGCGAGATTAAAATAGCTTCAGCTATGTATTTGCACTTAGTAGGCGAGAAGTCGAGTATTCGACATTTTTTGTTTGGGTATGTGTTTGTACGGATTAGTTTAGGTATGTACATAATACTATTCGAATATTGAAATTATGGAGCTGATGAATTCTTTGGTAAGTTATGTGAATGATATATTGATAGCCTTGAGGCTTAATTGAATTATTGTTCATTGATTTCAATTATTTGATTGGTAAACCATTGATGAGATTTGCTTATCGTTTTTCATATGAACTTACTAAACTGTATAGCTTACATTGTTTATTTTCTGATGTTTTATAGTGATTCAAAGCTAGCTCAGATTCGCGCATCGTCGGAGGCTCCGTCACACTATCTACTATCACTTTGGTACTTTTGAAACTATATTTTGAGTATATGGCATGTATAGGGACTTTTAGTCAATTTTGGATAAATGATGTAGCTATTTGAGTTGGCTTATAAATACCTATTTTTGGTTTGTATTTAGCCAAGGAATTTGGCATATTTTGGTTGTGTTTATAATTGTGCAAATGCTTATATTATGAATTGATGAATGAAATTGTGATGCTTGTTGATGATAGGCATTATGGAAGTTAAATTGATGATTTATGGATTTTGGTACTCTAGTGGAAGTAGCCAAATAATGCATATTTGGAAATGGTCATTTTGTTGATTTGGGAAAATAAGAATTGATATGAAATTTGGTGACTATATATGGTATTCATGTTTTTTTGTGATTGATGCTGTAAATGGTATAAGTCATGCTTGGTTTGGAAGTAAATTATATGTCTGTTGATGTTGTGTTTTATGTCATTTGGGTTGTGTAGGTATATGTAAAATTGGGTGGCAAAATTGCCTTGGTAAATAGCCTATTTTTGTCCACACGAGCATGTGTCTTTGCTGTGTGTGACACACGTTCTTGTTATACAGCCATGTGTCCCTTGATGTTGAAATTAAACAAGTTAGTATGCTCCACATGGCCTCACAGACGGGCATGTGACTTGGTCATGTGGCATAAGTCAGTACACCCTACAAGTTTGGCACGGCCCAGCACACGGCCTGGTACACGGGCGTGTGTGGCCATTTTTAGGGCACACAGGCTAGCCACACGGGTTTGTCCGTGTGACCCAAGTCAGAGAGTTACACGGGGTAGGACACGGGCTGGAACACGGACATGTGCTTCCATTTTGAATGTCCATACGGCCTGTGACATGGGCGTGTTTGGTGATCGTGTGAGACACATGACCTGTCCACAGGGGCGTGTGTCCCCTATTTTGAGAATAAATTTCTCTGTGTCTCAAATGTTTTAGAAGTTAGCAGTTTAGTCCTAAACCAATCCCAATGTATGTTTAGGGCCTCGTAGGCTCGTATTAGGGACAAGTTAATTGAGATTGTATAATGATTGTATGAATTGATTTAAATGTATGTGAAAAGTATGTATAAATGTGGTGTAAGTCTGATAATGCTCCGTAGCCCTATTCTGATGTTGAATACGGGTGAGGGGTGTTACATTTATTGATATTAGAGCTATGGTTTAGTCAATTCTAGGACTAACATAGCATATGTGAGAGTCTAGCTATACATGTCATATATAAACTGTGATAGTGTGATAACTCCTGACGTTTGAAAATGTGTTTTCATGTAGTAAATGGATCCCAATCAAGCTACAGCTGATAAGGTTGACAGTAATGTGCCCACTCTTTCTCAAGGGATAGTACCGTCTGATTTTAGACCCATAACGGGCAGCCAGGGAGGAGAGGCTAGAGAAGCCTTCTTTCAAATGATGAACGAGTGGTTCACTCAATACATTTGTATGAACCTAGTTGATGAACAACCTCTACCCCCTCTAGTCCCCAACCGATTCTTGTAGCTCCTCAAGGAGTCGATCTTTTAAGATTGAATAAGCCTTCAGTTGATAAGATCCGTAAACACAGGGGTGAAGAATTCAGAGCTAATGTTGACAATGATACTGAGAGAGCCGAGTTTTGGCTTGAAAACACTATTAGAGTACTTGATGAACTTTTGTGCACACCAGCTGAATGTTTAAAATGTGCTATATCACTATTGAGGGACACCGAATACTAGTGGTGGAATACATTAGTGTCAGTGGTGCTGAGAGAGAAGGTCACCTAGGAGCTCTTTCATACCAAGTTTCGAAAGAAATACATCAGTCAACGGTTTCTGGATCAAAAGCATAAAGAGTTTTTAGAACTAAAACAAGGCCGCATGACTGTAATCAAATATGAAAGTGAACTTGTATGGTTAAGAAAGTATGCTCGGGAGTATGTTTCTACTGAAAAAATCATGTGCAAGCGGTTCGTTGATGGGTTGGACGAAGACATTAAGCTTTTAGTTGGAATTTTAAAATTGAAGGAATTTGTTGTTTTAGTCGACAGATCTTGCAAAGTCGAGGAACTTAGCAAAGAAAAGAGAAAGGCTGATCCAGAGGCAAGAGATTCGAAGAAGAGATCGATAAGTAAACCTTATCATTCCTCGTCAAAGAAATCAAGAGATTATTTTAATCGATCGACCACTTTGACGGGATATTCCAATAGAGATCATGGAAAGCAATACACCAGTCCTAAAGCTCAAGCTACATCAGTATCGGTTGTTGGCAATGAGAAAGACAGTAAACCTGAGTGTCAACAGTGTGGAAGATGGCATTTTGGAGATTGTTGGATGAAAAATAGTAATAGAGCTTGTTACAGTTGTGGTTCACGGGATCATTTTATCTGAGATTGTCCTGAGTTAAATGAAAAAGATTAATCTTAGAATGCAAGATCAAGCAATACAGCTACTCAAGGGAGGCTGCCAAGAAATACGGGAAATGTAAGTGGTAATCATGGTACAATGAAAGATTCTACAGTGAGATCTGAGGCCAGAGTACATACTAGAGCTTACACTATTCACGTCCGCGAAGATACGTCATCGCCAGATGTTATTATTGGTACATTTTCTCTTTACGAAACTAATGTTATTGCATTGATTGATCCTGGATTTACTCATTCGTATAGATGTATGAATTTGGTGTCTAATAAGAGTTTGTCTATTGAGTCTACTGAGTTTGTGATTAAAGTATCGAACCCCTTAGGAAAATATGTTCTAGTTGACAATGTAACACCTCCTACCCCAAGCCGTCACCGGAATAGGGCTACGAGGCATTACCGGACTTATACACTAACATTTATACAAAACTGAGTCATAAACTTTACATTTTAGTTGTTGCAATACTCTCTTGATCGACTCCATCCAATTTTTATCTATAGACAGAACAACTCCTTTCAGACTCAAGAATTCTGTGGCACCATATTTTCTTAGTTCCTTAATTGGGGCCCGTCTAGGAACAGATACAGTCATAGTAGCAGGTATAGACTCCACTACTCGTTGAAGAGCATCAGCTAATATTTTTACTAATTCGGATTCATTTCTACCTTTTCATCTTTTTCTACATTAGGGGGTTGATTTCTAACTGGATTTACACTGGGAGTAGCTGACTCCATTTCGTCTAAATCATACGACTCTTCATCCCCAGTGAATATTTCTTCATTTATATCATCAAGGTGTTCATCAGACATCGTTAATCTATAAAACAAAAATAATTAGATAGGTCAGCACCCAAAAATCCCGACTCAGTTTTGACTTGACTGTGGCATGTACTTCTAAACTCACTTACGACCTCGATTTATTCCGAGAATCGGCTAAACTTGATAGCTCTGATACCAATAAAATGTAACACCCCTACCCCAAGCCATCACCGGAATACGGCTACGAGGCATTACCAAACTTATACACTAACATTTACAAAACCGAGTCATAAACTTTACATTCCAGATCAATTCTTATCAAATTTCATCTTAAAGTCTTTATTATGGGCCCACGGGGCCCAATAAATGTTTTAGAAGTGATTCGGAACTAAACTGACAACTTTAGAAATTTTTCCTTGAAGATAGAGGCACATGCCTGTATGGCCTGGGACATGCCCCTGTGGCCTAGAACATGGCCGTGGGGCCAGCCATGGGCAGATCTAATTTTCTCACACGGCGTGGAACTAACCTATGGACAATTCTGACTTTTCCACATAGCCTGGGCACATGCCCATGTGACTTGGCCATGTGAAAACATGATTTTTGACCATTTTAAAGCTATTTTCACATACTAAACACACCTAATTCATGCCCAAAACATTTACTTATAAATCTTGATCAAATAACATTCATCAAACCATTCAAACTTAGCAAATATTCATTCATTCATTTCATTACCTCTTACGGATTATGCACCACATTTACATTCAAAATATAAAATATTTACAAGTGACAAACGCCAAACCTAGTACATGCCACATATCTAAAAGATAGATGCATCACCAAAATTGAGCTGAGGTCGGGATTGACTTGGATGCTTGACTGAACTTCAACTTTATCTAACCTGTGCACAGAAAACAACCGTATGCTGAGTATTGGAAATTCTCAGTGGTATTATCATAATTCAAATTATAACAACAATAAAATATCATAACATACATAGATAATTAGCAATTCATAAATACAAATCATACATATAAATTCATACCAAACTATCATATTTCCATTATATCATTTCCAATGTTAAATCCAATAAATCATCAATGAGATTTCAATTAACTCATGAACCTTTGATTTATCTCTCAACTACATATAATTATTCAATTCACATTTCAAATATAAACACTTCATAACCCTTTGGTTCATGCCTTCAATCTCTTTACAAGTTTCATCTCACATTCCATCTTACAATATCACTTTCTCATTTTATTCGATCGCTCGATTAATCAAATTCATTTGATTTTATTATTTCACTTATTTTCCCCTATTAACATGACTCGGACTTTGGCGAATACACAGATCCAACCAACACACCAGAATGGCGACCAACGCCTCATTGGATAGTTCAAAGCAAATAAGTGACGACCAACGTTTCATCGGCTAAGCCGAAGCAAAGTGGCGACCAATGCCTCATCAAATCTACCCGAAATAAATATGACACACCAAGTGTCTCATCAACTCGAGGTCGAAGAATCCCTGAACTCTTCCTATCCTATGGCATGCCAACTATATCCACCCTAGCTCGACTAGTTAATAGGGTATCAAAATCACATGTTCATATCACTTTCACTTTCAGTTGATCGTAATCATTCGAATTCAAATCCATCGCAATAACAATTCAATCACAATTTCAAATTCACCATAAATCATTATACAATTCAATTTCACACATGTATACATTCATCAATCAAATTCAATTCTCATTCAATTCAAATATCACTACTTACCTCACATTCAAATTCCATACACATATATTAAAATTAAACATTTAATAAGAAATAACTTGAATTATGATAATACAACCCGATATTTTTCTCGAGCTATTCCTCAATCACTTTTTCCTTTCCCTTCGTATTCAACGTCTTGGTTTCCTTGTTTGCTACGAAATTAGCATAAGTACAATTAATTAATAACACACATATTTTATATAAAATAATAACTTTTCATGCAACTTTTACCTAAATACCAAATTTGTCCTAACCATTTTCATCTTCTCTCTTTTTACAATTCACATCATTTTCTTATTCAATTTCCATCAAAACTTCAATATAACCATCAAATTTTCATCATTTTTCCATAATTTCAAATTTCTTCCAATTTAACCCCTAAAATTCAAAACTTATAGGCTAAATGTAACACCCCAAACCCAACCTAGAAGTTTGGCTCGAATCTGGCATGTCACATTGAAGTGTTTTTCGAAAACCATGTTTCCATTAAAAACCCTTCTTAATAATTAAAAACTTATACCCTTTTTAAACCTTGTTAGAAACCTCAGCTGAATAACATTCTTAACAACTTTGTAAAAATCTTTGTAGTTGCGGAAGCTTGATTTAAAAACAATTGCGGTTACGTGATGTTTTGAACAACAGTAGTTGCTTTGGAAAACTGTGTTCTAATACTAGCAATTATAAGAACAATAAATAAAATTCCAAATTTGAAATCCAGAAAATTGCAACGGCTTTACTACAACCCCCATAAAACATTTAAAAGTAATAATCAAAACTATAAAATAAACAGTGTGTGTGGCTTCCTCCGAGCCCCTCGCATCCCTATCTGTCTAAGGCTGGAAATTACCTGAAAGGTTAATAAACAGGGTGAGTTTACGAAAACTCAGTGTGAAATCCCCTACTATAAAAGGAACAGTCAGTCATATAAAAGAATTAAAAGTCTGGCCCCAGCCTTACTTACAGTTTCAATACCAATTGGGCCTTAGCCCATTATAATAGACAGTACCACATGGGCTTTAACCCATTACAGAATAAGAAACATTATCAGAACTAGAATCAGAATCAGAATCAGAATTAGGTGACAGAATCAGAATCAGGTAATAGAATCAAAATCAGAATCAGTATCAGGTAACAGAATAAAAAATCAGAATGTGAATGCAATCCCAACCCAATCCAGCCTATAACCAACCTCTACACTCCACCCTACCAGCCCTACACTCCATGTGGGGAATAGCTCAACCCACCCAGCCCTACACTCCACAGTTGCAGCATTGCTACTCAGTTATCAGATATTGTGACAGAGTCACCAGATACAGATATTGTGGCAGAGCCACCAGAACAGATATTTGTGGCATAGCCACCAGAAACAGATAATGTGGCAAAGCCACTTAACAGAATACATGGCACAAAGCCATCGATAACTGTATTATGTTAGGCACATAGCCATCAACTAGAGTAACATAACCGGCACACAGCCTTAGGTAAATGTGATCGACACAGAGTCGTCAATAACCATATATTGGCACATAGCCTTAGGCAAATATGTTTGGCACACAACTATAATCAGGTTGGCACAGAGCCATATGTAGGTTGACACAAAGCCATAATCAGAAGGCTTTAAGCCATCAGTACCTGTATCATGTTAGGCAGATAGCCATCAGCAACGGTAATATAGTCGGCATACAGCCTCGGGTAAATATGATCGGCACTCAGCCATTGATCAGTCCACAGTCGTCTTGGGCGACCTGTGCGACCTTATCAAATCAGTACGAATATAAGGCTCTTAAGCCTTCGGTGGATCCACAGTCGTCAAGCACCCATGCAATCCTAACAGATCAGATCTTCCTCCGTACAAAATCCCAACCCATGCAACATGTCATGTATGCAGAATGTCATGCCAATATTTGAATCAAACAATCACAGTCAAGTCATTCATATACCAACTTATATTCACAATCAAATTCGTCAACCACACAATCCAAGTTAGTCACTTGGCCACAAGGGCAAAATAGTCATTTAACACCTTAGGGGCAAAATGGTAATTTTACCCTACAAGGTATCTCGGTAATTGCACCCTACAGGGGTATTTTAGTAATTTTACCCAACAGGGGTATTCCGGTAGTTCTACCCTACAGGGGTATTTCGGTAATTCTATCCTACAGGGGTATTTTGGTAATTCTACCCTACAGGGGTATTTCGGTAACTCTACCCTACAGGGGTATTGCGATAATTCTACCCTACAGGGGTATTTCGATAATTTTATAAACAAAGGGTATTTTAGTAATTTTACAAACCAGGGGTATTTTGGTAATTTGGTAAACTAAAGTATTCTAAATAGGGATAACAATACAAATGGCCCTAACGCCTATTCTCGGCCCAAATGGGCCCACACACTCGTGTGGCCCTTTTAGCCCAAATCTAGCCACAAATATGAGATTCACCTAGCCTAGTCCAATATTTACTATACAATCAAACAACTTATCCAATTGGGCCCGTAGGCCCATTAGGCCCACATGGCCCGAAGTAGCCATCCTACAGCTAGAGTAGCGAGAAATACACACTTGATGTAACACCTCTTACCCATATCCGAGGCCGAGCTAAGGTACGAGGCGTTACCAGACAAACATACAAACATTAAACTAAAATACGAGCCATAAAATTTTATTCATATTTCAAAGCGTTCATTATCTTACACATAGTCCCTTATTTGAGTCTACGGAGCCCAAAACATACTTTAGAAAGGGTTTGGGACTAAACCGAGAACTTACGAAAATCCTGGAAATTTCATGCTTTAAGGCTCCACACGCCCGTGTCCTAAAGTCGTGTTCCATACACGGTTGAGACACATGGTCGTGTCTCTGCCTGTGTGGAATATACCTAGGCTATTTTCCAAGCTTTGGTCAACCTTGATCTCTTACACACTTATACAAAATCAAAAGCATATAACATGGTATTCATTTAATGATTAAACATCCTCAATTAAATCACAAACATAGCATTTGTATGTCATCATACATGTGTCTCTCATACTCATTTTACCTTGTTTACTATAGTACGACTTATACATTTATACCAAGATTATCATCTTACCAAATATCTTCAGCTTAATCATCAAGCATTCATATTTAAAGCTAGATCATATCTTTATAAAATACCACGATTCAGATGCGCAGAATAACATGTTTGCCTGAAACATTTCAATTCAATTCCATACCCAACAAGCATTACATTGAGACTAGTCATATATATATACATGTCATGATACATAACATTCTCTTTTTGTTTTCTTATAAACACATATCATTTATTTCATTATATCAATATTTCATATACCATAGTTTCCATGTATTCCACATATATTTATTTTCCTCCTCCTCCTCTCCATTCCACATCCTTAATGTATATAGCATTCTTGTAAGTACGATTTCACAACTTACTAATAAATGTTCACATCAAACTGTCCACACGAGTCATAGTCACTTAATTATTTATAATTCGAGCTACAGAGCTCCAAATTAAGATTAAATTTCCCCTGAAACTAGACTCACATATCGTTCCACCATAAAATTTTCATAATTTTTGGTTTAGCCAATTAGTACAGTTTATTCATTAAAATTTCCCCTGTTTCACTTTCTGACAGTTCTGACCTCTCTTCACTAAAAAATAATTATCTCACAGTACAGAACTCACATAATATTCTTGTTGATTTATCTTGAAAGTAGACTCATTATGGATTTTAAAAATATAATTTTGAGCGTCTAATTATTTTTCTCCAAATTTTTGTGATTTTCCAAAGTCAGAACAGGGGATCACGTAATCATTCTGAATTAGTCCCACGAAAACATAAATATCTAAAAATATAGAACTCCTTTGCTTTCTATGTTTATTTTATAATATACTCATTAAGATTTAATATGATATCTCATTCAGTCTCTGATTCAATTTATACTATTTTTGGTGATTTTTCAAAATCACATCACTGCTACTGTCCAAAACAGTTTTATTGCTAATTCACTCTTTCACACTTTCTTTGTATTAACCTCATTTTAACATACATATCACAAATCATTTTCACCACATTTCATACATCACAAGTATAGGCCCATGATCACAAGGTCACCATAAAATCATCCTCATGTATAACTTACTTGTTTATAACCTTACCACATCCTGGTCACTTAATGAACACATCATTCACATAACCAAGTTCCTGCACATATTCATCACAAAACTCACAAAGCAATACATAGAGAGTCTCCCGTTGAACACTTCGGATCAATCCTCGATACTTGGTGGTTTCAGCACATAGCTCCACCCATCATATAGTTCGACTCTCTTGTACACATGGTGAACACTTAGTACCACCCATGTGACCTAGCCAGTTTATCTCGTAGCTCTCTTGTCTACATGGTGTCCTTCACTTGGAACCACACATGCGACCTAGCTACATATATCCCGTAGCTCTCCTGTCTACATGGTGTACACATAGTATCACCCATGCGACCTAGCTACATCATAATGTCTTGTAGCTCTCTTGTACACATGATGTGCACTCAACACTATACATATGACCTAGCTACATACCATCTGTATCATCCAATATTTCCGAAGGTTCAACCGGGATTTCTCTCTCTTTTCCAACAATTTCACCAATCAAGTAATTATCCACAAACATATTTCCAATATTTTTATAAAATATCATAATACAAGTAATAGTGATGTATTACTTACATATAAACTTACATCTCAGTTAATATCAACGCAATAACATTAAATTACACATTGTCTTATTAAAAATCATATGAACTTACAATTTCCCATAATATCCATAATCATAGAAATCACATTTATGTATGATAATTCAATGCACTTCATGTACCATAGACATATTTTTAAATCAATTCATAAACTTGGCACCATAATCATTTAATTTAACATAATTCAATTAATTCACTAAATTTAACTTTCAAATATAAATTACAGCATTATTGTTGTATTATTATCATACCAACTTACATACTTTCAACACCTCGGAGATCATAGTAAATATATCAATTTTACATTGAAACATGCATAAATTAATGCTTATTATACATATGAACTTACCTTGATATTAAAACGGCCATTTTACCAACTTTCCCAATTTTCGATTTTTCTCTCATTCTAGGTTCAAATCTCGTTTTCCAGGATCTAAAACATCATATTTTACTTATTTAATTAATGTACTATTGAAAACAGTCCTTAACTCAAACTTTGGAAAAATTACAATTTTACCCCTAAACTTTTGCATATTTACACTTTTTCCCCTAGGCTCAGGAATTAAACTTCTCCCTTATTCTTATGTTTTATGACATGATGATCACTTTTCCCTTCTATGGCAACATCAAATTCTCACTCTAACATATACTTATGACTATTAGGTATTTTTACCTATTAAGCCCTTTTGCTCGTTTTCACTTAAAACCGAGTAGCACAAGTTGTCTAACATAATTTAAAACCTCATATTGTATCATAAAACACCAGAATACACAAATTTTACTTATGGGTATTTTTCCAAATATGAGCCCTAGGTTGAATTATTGCTAGCATAATCTAAATCAAGTTACTAGGACTCCAAAAACGTAAAGAACTTGAAAAACGGGGTTAGAACGGACTTACAATTGAGCTTGGGAAGCTTGAAAACCCTAGCCATGGAGTCTCCCTTGGTATACACGTCCATGGTGAAGAAGATGAGCAAAATTGGCTTTTAATTTTGTATTTTAATTCATTTTACCCCTAAATGACCAAAATACCCATACTACTAAACTTTTCAAAAATTCCATCCATGTCCAATTTTTGTCCATAACTTAGAAATTGGTAAAATTGCTATTTAAGACCTCCTAATTAATATTTCAAATCAATTTCATACTAGAAACTTCTAGAATTCAAGTTTTGCAACTTCTTCAATTTAGTCCCTAACTTCGAATTAAGCACTTTATGCATAGAATTTCTTCACGAAATTTTCACACAATCATGCAATCATATCAGAGACCTCAAAATAATCATAAAATAATTATTTATATCCCAGATTTTGTGGTCGTGAAACCTCTGTTCCAACTAGACCCAATTTTGGGCTATTACACCTGATTGGAGACTGGAGTTAATTCACGCTCCGAGCACTCTTAGTTGACGCCCAACCCAAACGAGCATGCCATAAAGCGAAAGGGATCAGCCAAGAAAGGTACCTTACTCTCCTCATGGTTCTCTCTATTTAAAGCCAGCTTCGCATCCACTCTTATGTTAGCTTCCCGATGTGGGATCCCTCCATCATCAGAGTTTAAATTCAACACCAACTCTTGCGGCCCCCTGTTAGCAAAATAAATGCTCTTTGCTTGCCATGGGATTCGAACCCATGCCTCCCTTTAAATGCTCCACACGTTACTTGCCACTAAGCCACAAGGCTTTTTGTGTCACAATTTCTCCAACAATATTCTTAAGGCCTACCTACTACACCCAGGGTTTGATTCACCTTAAACCAAAATTTTTACTAGAGTCCAGGTTTGAACCCAGGACTTCTCCAACACTTCTCAGCACACTTAACCACTAAAACAAGCCTTCAACTACGAAATTTTCATGCACAATAGAATATTATAAGCTGCCTTCAACCGCTCCCATGCTCAAGGCCCAAAACTTCTAGGCCCAAATTCAGGGTGTTACAATAGTTCACAAATTAGTCCTTTAATCAATTTTAATCAACAATTCTATCAATTTGATCCCTAATTTCATCATTTATTCAACATAAACCCTACTCAAAAGTCCATCAACTTTCAATATTTCCACACAAATTCAACAGTACTTTACTCTAAGACTCCAAAAACATCAAAATCACAAAGAAAGGGACTTAATTGACTTGCCAATTTAACTTCCAATCTTTCAAACCCTAATTTCTCCTTTTTCTTTTCTTTTCTTCTTTCTTTCTTTCTATTTCGTTTGATTCTCTGTAACTATTTCTCTTTCTCTTTTGTTTCTTTATTATATTTATTCTTTATTTTATTTTATTTACTTAATTAATATTTAATTATAAAATATCTATATAATAACAAATAAAAATAATACATGTGTATTTATACACACATGTACACATGTGTTATTTATCACCATACATTTGTCATTATCTCAATTAATAGATAAAATATAATAATAATAATAATAATAAGTAAATATCTTTTACTAAATAAATAAGTAAATATATATATAACATACATTTGTACTAATAATTTAAATACACATGTCACTAAGTTGGTTTAATTACTAATTTAGTCCTTTGTCTTTTTTCTCTATTTTATAATTAATCTTTTACACTCTATTCAATTTAATCCTTTTTAATAATTATTTCTAATTAAACTATATTCAGCTAATCAAAATCTAATTCAACCCATAACTAACTTCGTAAATATTTTTAATAAATATTTACGGACTCATTTTCCTAAGACGGAGGCCCTAAACTCACTTTTCCGGTGCCCGTGAAATATGGGTCGTTACAGACAAAGTATGCAAGAACTGTCCTTTAATGACTTGGGGTTACTATTTTCTGCCTGACTTGATGCTTTTACCATTTGATGAGTTTGATGTGATTCTGGGTATAGATTGGTTGACTCTACATTATGCCGTTCTGAACTGAAGACGAAAGAATATAGAATTGAAGTGTTATAATAATGAAATTCTCCAGATTGAATCTGATGAGTTAAGTGGATTGCCAATAGTGATTTCATCGATGTCGGCTCAGAGATATGTCAGAAAAGGTTGTGATGCGTATCTAGCATATGTTTTAGATACTATAGTGTCTGAACAGAAGGTTGAATCGATACTTGTAGTTCGTAAGAATCTAGATGTATTTCCAAAAGAATTACCGGGGTTGCCACCTATTAGAGAGGTGGAATTTGCTATTGAATTAGTGTCGGGAACTTCGCCGATATTTATAGCGCTGTATAGAATGGCTCCGACAGAGTTGAAAGCTCAGTTGCAAGAGTTAATGGATAGAGGTTTTGCACGACCTAGTTTTTCGCCCTGGGGTGTGCCTGTATTGTTCGTAAAGAAGAAAGACAGGTCAACGAGAATGTGTATTGATTATCGTCAGCTCAACAAGGTTGCGATAAAGAATAAGTATTTGTTGTCGAGAATAGATGATTTCTTTATTAGTTGAAAGGTGAAATAGTGTTTTCAAAGATTGATTTGAGATCTGGCTATTATCAGTTGCAAGTTAAAGACTCAGATGTGCCGAAGACTGCGTTCAGAACGAGGTATGGACATTATGAATTCCTTGTTATGCCTTTTGGACTAACTGATGCTCCTGCCATTTTTATGGATTTGATGAATCAGATCTTTAGACCGTATTTAGACAGATTTGTTGTTGTGTTCATTGATGACATTCTGATCTATCCACGAGAAGATTTTGAGCATGCCGAGCATTTGAGGATTGTGTTGCAAACCTTGAGAGATAAGCAACTGTATGCTAAATTCAACAAATGTGAGTTTTGGCTCTGGGAAGTTGGATTTTTGGGACATATTGTATCGACAGATGGCATTCGAGTTGATCTAAGCAAGATTTCTATAGTTATTGACTAGAAACCACCTAGAAATGTATCCAAGGTTAGAAGTTTTCTACGATTAGCTGGTTATTTTGTAAAAGGGTTCTCGATGATTGCTACACCGATGACTAGACTACTACAGAAAGATGTGAAGTTTGAATGGTAGGCACCAGTGTTGGTTCAACCTAAATCGAGTAAAGAATTTGTGATTTACAGTGACACGTCATTGAATAGTTTGGGTTGTGTATTGATGCAAGAGGGAAAAGTTGTAGCTTATGCCTCCAGACAGTTGAAATTGCACAAAAAGAATTACCCGATGCATGATTTAGAGTTGGCTGCTATTGTATTCGCATTAAAAATTTGGAGACATCATTTGTACGGTGAAAAATGTCACATATTTACTGATCATAAAAGCTTAAAGTATAGTATGACTTAGAAAGGTTTGAATTTGAGACAACGGAGATGGCTCGAATTACTAAAAGACTATGAGTTAGTAATTTATTATCACCTAGGGAAAGAAAATGTGGTCGTGGATGCTTTGAGTAGGAAGTTGTTGTTTTCCTTGAGAGCAATGAATACACAGTTGACATTATACGAAGATGGTTCGATCTTAGCTGAGTTAAAAGCTAAACCAGTATTTCTTCAGCAAATTTGAGAAGCTCAAAAATGGGATAGTGAATTGCAAACTAAAAGAGTGCAATGCGAATTGACTAGTGATTCAGAGTATCAAATCGGATTCGATGATTGCTTGATGTTTTGAGATAGAATCTGCGTACCAAAAAATCTAGAGTTGATTCAGAAAATTTTACACGAGGCACATAGTGGTTGCTTATCAGTTCATCCTCGGAGTACCAAAATGTACAATGATTTTAAAAAGTTGTATTCGTGGTCGGGTATGAAACGAAGCATTTAAGAATTTGTATTGAAGTGTTTGATTTGTCAGCAAGTGAAAGTTGAGCATCAAGTGCCTTTGGGTTTACTTCAACCTGTGATGATACCGGAGTGGAAATGGGATAGAGTGACTATGGATTTTGTATCAGGATTACCCCTGTCTCCAAAGTAGAAAGATGCAATTTGGGTTGTCATTGATCAACTGATGAAATCCACACATTTCATTCCGGTGCGTATTAACTTTTCGCTTGATAAATTGGCTGAGTTGTACATTCCTAAGAATGTTAGATTGCACGGGGTGCCAATTTCAATTATTTCGGATAGAGATCTAAGGTTTACATCGAGTGTAACACCTCTAACCCATAATCGTCGCCATAATAGGTTACGAGACATTATCGATCAATACACATTGTTCACATACAAAACATATACATTTATGTATTCATATATAAAATCCATTCAAATCATTCACATTGTCCCTTATAAGGCTCTACGAGACCTTAAAACATACTTAGAAGTGGTTCGAGAATAAACCGATAACATTTGAAAACTTTGAGAAACATAGAAAATTTTTCAACATTAAAGGGTCACACGCCCGTGTACACAGGTGTGTGCCTCACACGGCCACCAGACATGCTCGTGTCACGACCCATGTTAAAACAGGGCATACATTCTGACTTGCATCACACGGCCAAGGACATGCTCGTGTGCCATGACCGTGGGAAAACTAGAGAGGTTACTGACTTATGCCACATGGCTGGCGACACGCCTATGTGCTAGCCCGTGTGTTGCACACGACCAATAGACATGCCTGTGTGTCTAGACCATGTCAAACCTATAGGGTGTACTAACTTAATTCAAAAGGGTACCATAGGGGACACATGACTATGTAACATGACCATGTGTCACACACAACTAAGACACACACCCATGTTTCTACCCGTGTGGAAAAAAATGGGCCATTTGTAAAGCCAATTTGCCACCCTTTTCTCATGCATACATAGCAACCAAATTGGTACCATTTCAACACATATATAGGCAACCAAAACATACCAATTCATACACATATCATTCCATCTATCCTCAACCATTTCAACTACTTAATTCCATTTTCAAACATGCCAAATTATTAAGCCAAAATCATCACAACTTACACAGCTACTAAATGCATTTACTCATCAAATTGTCATCTATATCATGACACAAATTGCACTATATCATCATCTCAAAATCAATCCACAATATGCCAATCTTCCAAGCATTAATACACCAACTTACAACTATCCAAAATACGCAACACATAACCACACCAAATAAGCCAACATATAAGGCATTATATACATCACATATATATATCACTTACCAAACAAAATTCAAGCTAACTTAAATGGCCAAATATACCAACATTTACAAGCCAAATCTCATGGCTAAAATCATAACTCAAAACATACCAAGATGACACTAGCCTATACATGTCATATACCATATATACAAAGCTTCAAAAGTACCAACAAAATGATCGATAGTGTGATGATGCTTCATGATGATCTCTAAGTCCAAGTTAGCTTTGATTCTCTATAAAACATAAACAAATAACACACAATAAGCTTCATAGCTTAGTAAGTTCGTACTAAATATACTCAACAACTCATAATATACAAATCATTAATTCGTACTAATTGATATCTAAATCATGGTAACCAACAAACTTTCCTCATACTCACTCAAGTGTTTATGAACAAGTTCATAACTTCTTCTATTTGGATTTCATGTTTTATATATACATACCTATACAAATTCATATCGAACTCATACCTTTTTGTGATAATGTCGAATACTCGATATCTCGCACACCAAGTGCCAAAACATAGCTGAAACTATTATAATCTCGCACACTAAGTGCCTTTCATAGCTGAAGCTATCTCAATCTCACACGCTAAGTGCCATATATAGCCGGAGCTATTCTGATTAGCACACTAAGTGCTTTATATAGCCGAAGCTATCTCGATACGCACATTAAGAGCCAAACATAATCGATTCATTATCATACACAACCATCGTCTCATATATATAATTTATGTAATATTAAAGCATTAAAAACATAATTGTAATAATGTTTATCACGTATGAACTTACCTCGGACGTAAAAATGACGAAACTAGTCGATAGTCAAGTACTTTGTTCTTGCCTCGATTTAAGTCTGGGTTTCTCTTTTCTTGATTTATATCATAAAAAATTCAACTCATTTAATCACATAATCTTTCAATTTAGTCCACAACACACATTTGGGCCTTTTTACACATTAGCCCCTAGACTTTCACATTTAATCAATTTAGTCCCTATTTCTCAAGTACATCAAATTTACACAATTCAATTTAATCCATACTTATTTGAATTACTATTATACCCCTAGAAGCCCATATTTCACATTTATTCACACTTTTAACCCCATATTTTCATCTTTTCACATTTTAATCCCTAATTTGTATTTTTACCAAAAATCACTTAATAAAACATATTATCCTATCAAAAATTATTCATTTTCCATCATCAACACTCAAAAACATTAAGCTATCATCAATGGAATCTCGCAAACCAATTCAAAAATTGAGGCATGGGCTAGCTAGTAATCAAAGCAACGATCACAAAAACGTAAAATCATAAAAAAAACTAAGCTCAAAACATACCTCAATCAAGCTAGAGAAGTGCTGAAAATCAAAGCCCTATATTTTTTTCTTCTTCTTCTTTGTTATTTCAATTAGATGAAAATAAATTAAAGATAAAATAGTTTTTTTTTGTTTTATTAACATTAATAATCATTTTACAAGTTTAACATAAATTAAACCATTTAAAAACAACTTAATGGATCCCCACTTATGAAAATTTCCACACTCAATGGTCTAATAACAGCATAAGGACCTTTCATTTAATAAGCCATAGCAATTAGGCACCTTTATCAAATAGAATGCAACTTTTGTATTTTACGCGATTTAGTCCTTTTCTCAAATTGAGCTATTAAACGATAAAATTAGCTCACAAAATTTTCACACATACATAGTCACATGCTGTAAAAACATAAAATAATATTAAAATAATTTTCTAACCTCAGATTTGTGGTTCCACAACCACTGTTCCAATTTAACTAAAACTGGGCTGTTACATCGAGATTTTGTAAGAAATTACAAGAAGCTTTGGGTACGAAGTTGAATTTTAGTACAGCTTTTCATCCATAAACTAACGAACAGTCTGAGCGAGTAATTCAGGTTCTTGAAGATATGCTCCGATGTTGTGTTTTAGAGTTCGAAGACAATTGGGAGAAATATTTGTCGCTGGTTGAATTTGCGTATAATAATAGTTTTCAAATGAGCATAAATATGGCACCGTACGAAGCTTTATATGGTCACAAATGTCAAACTCCATTGTATTGGACTGAAATTAGTGAGAAACGGATTCACGATGTTGATTTGATCAGAGAAACCAAAGAGAAAGTGAAAACAATCCGCGATTGTCTGGAAGCAGCTTCAAATCATCAAAAATCGTACGCAGATTTGAAACGAAAAGACATTGAATTTTAGATCGGTGATAAATTATTTTTGAAAGTATCTCTATGGAAGGAAATAATACATTTCGGTTGTAAAGGTAAATTGAGTCAGCGTTTCATTGGGTCGTATGAAATTATTGAACAAATAGGGCCAGTGGCATATCGGTTAGCATTACCGATTGAGCTAGAGAAAATTCATAATGTGCTTCATGTATCAATTTTGCATCGATATAGATCTGATCCATTTCATGTGATTTCTTCGTCAGAGATTGAAATTCAATCCGATATGACATACAACGAAGAACCAATCAGAATTCTAACACGTGAGGTTAAAGAATTGAGAAATAAAAGCATAGCTTTAGTGAAAGTATTATGGAAATGTCATGGTGTTGAAGAGGCTACGTGGGAACCCGAGGAAGCTATGAGAAAATAGTAACCTAACCTATTTACTAGTAAGATTTTTGGGGACGAAAATCCCTAAGGGGGGAGAGTTGTAATAGCCCGTTTTTAGTCAAATTGAAATAGTGGTTTCAGAACCACAAATCTGAGGTAGTAAAATTATTTTAATATTATTTAAAGTGTTTACAACATGATAGCATGTATGTGTGAAGGTTTCGTGAAGAAATTTTATTGTTTGAATGCTTAATTTGATAAAAATGACTAAATTGCGTAAAGTGTAAAATGCATGTTCTATTAGTTTAAGGTGTCAAATAGCTTTGGTTTTTAAATATGGTGGCCTTAAATGGTCATCAAACTAGTTGAAAGGTGAGTGGACAATTTTGGACAACCATTATGTGATTTTAATGGTTTTATACTAAGGTTAATTAGGTAAATATATTAATTAACACATAATAAATAAAACCAAAATAAAATGTCATCATCTTTATGGTTCTTTCAACTGAAAATTTAGAAAAGAAAATGCTTATGGAAGCCATTAGGGTTCGGCAACTTCATGCTTGAATTGGTGAGTGTTTTTGACCCAATTTTTAATGATTTCTATGTTTTTGCGATCGTTGCAACTAGTACTAGCTAGCCCAGGGACTAGTTTGCAAAATTTTTAAAGATTTTGAATGTTTCCAATGATTAATATACGAGTGTTTTGATGTTTAATAATAGATTATGAATATTTTATGCTAGTTAAACAAAGTTTTATTAAGTGATTTTTAGTGAAAATACAAATTAGGGGCTAAATTGAGAAATGTGTAAAGTTAGTGGTTAAAATGTGAAATAAATGAAAATTATGGAATTTTAGGGCCATTATGGTAATTTGGCTAGCATGGGTATAATTGGAATTTCATTAATTTGTGATTTTATGAAATAAGGACTAAATTGTGAAAAATGTGAAAGTTTAGGGGCAAATGTGTAAAATATCCCTAATGTATATTTTGGATTGAATTGAATAAATAGTTGATTAAATGAGTTCATTTTGAATATATTTAGATCAAGAAAAATGGAATTCGGATCAGGATCGGGGAAAAATGAAATTTATCAACTAAACGACTTATTTCGTCGTTTACCCATCTGAGGTAATTTTGTATGTAATAAGCATTGTTATAGATATGTTTTTAAATGCTTTGATATTGCATAAATTGTGTATACGAGAATACAGTTACATTTGATGACAATTCAGTTAAGTAAGGCACTTAGTGTGCAATTCAAGATAGCTTCGGCTATGTATGGCACTTAGTGTGCGATTCAAGATAGCTTCGGCTATGTATGGCACTTAGTGTGTGATTCGAGATAGCTTCGGCTATATATGACACTTAGTGTGTGAGATTAAAATAGGTTCAGCTATGTATTGGCCCTTAGTGTGCGAGAAGTCGAGTATTCGACATTTTTCGTTTGGGTATGAGTTTGTACGGATTGGTACAGGTATGTACAAGATACTGTTCGAATATTGAAATTATGGAGTTGATGAGTTCTTTTGTAAGTTATGTGAATGATATATTGATAGCCTTAAGGCTTAATTGAATTGTTGTTCATTGATTTCAATTATTTGATTGGTAAACCATTGATGAGATTTGCTTATCGTTTTTCATATGAACTTACGAAGCTGTATAGCTTACATTGTTTATTTTGTGATGTTTTATAGTGATTCAAAGCTAGCTCGGATTCATGGATCATCGGAGGCTCCATCACACTATCTACTATCACTTTGGTACTTTTGAAACTATATTTTGAGTATATGGCATGTATAGGGACTTTTAGTCAATTTTGGATAAATGATGTAGCTATTTGAGTTGGCTTATAAATGCCTAATTTTGGTTTGTATTTAGCCAAGGAAGTTGCCATATTTTTGGTTGTGTTTATAATTGTGCAAATGGTTATATTATGAATTGATGAATGAAATTGTGATGCTTTTTGATTATAGGCATTATGGAAGTTAAATTGATGATTTATGGATGTTGGTATGCTAGTGGAAGTAGGCCAAATAATGCATATTTGTAAATAGACATTTTGTTGATTTGGGAAAATAAGAATTGGTATGAAATTTTGTGACTATATATGGTATTCATGTTTTGTTGTGATTGATGTTGTAAATGGTATAAGTCGTGCTTGGTTTGGAAGTAAATTATATGCTTATTGATGTTGTGTTTGGTGCCATTTGGATTGTGTAGGTATATGTAAAATTGGGTGGCAAAATTTGCTTGGTAAATAGCCTATTTTTGTCCACACAGGCAGAGACACGTATGTGTGTCTCCACCGTGTGTGACACACTATCTTGTTACACGACTTATGTTACCTGGTGTTGAAATTAAAATCAAGTCAGTATGCTCCACAGGGCCTCACACACAAGCGTGTGACTTGGCCATGTGGCATAGTCTGTATACCTTACAGGTTTGGCACGGCCTAGCACACGGTATGGTACACAAGTGTGTGTCGCCATTTTTAGGGCACACGGGCTAGCCATACAGGCATGTGTGTTGGTCATGTGACTCAAATCAAAGAGTTACACGGGGTAGCATACTGGCTGGAACACGGCCATGTGCTCCAATTTCGAATGTCCATACGACCTGTGACTGGAACGAAGGAAATGTGCAATTGTACACAATCGTAACAAGTAATAAAGTGACAAGCATATGTCGAGTTATCGTACCCACAGGGACTACGAAAAGAATTATTTACAAATGCAATTTAAAATACTTTGGTGAAGAATAATATTTTGTTGAAGAGGGTGATTAAAAACTAAGATTTTAAACTAAGTAACTAAAGAAATAAATCTCAAATGCACGATTTCAAAAATATGATTTAATCAAGATGATATAATTGTGTTGATTTAATTACATTTCTTTAACTTAGAATTATTAAGCTCATGCTTATGCTGTTACAAATAAATTCACGACAACCCGGTAATTTGCTAACTTATGAACATATTCACCTACACAAATCCATTCATCTCTTAACATATCCCTATGTTAATTCAAATGATTAAATAGATTTTAATAAGCAAACATGTTATGGCACATACATACTCATTAAATTGAACTAATCTCTTGCATATTCGTATGTCAATTCAAACGATTAATAAAATATAAAGAGCATATAAAAGACTACGTGAGGTAACAAGGTATTCTACTTTGAAACAGTTTAATCACAATAACCTTGCAAGTTACGCAAGGCAAGTGTATCGCCAGATACATTGCTAATTTAACCTTCAGCTACCTTAGAAGAATAAACATGCACTAATTAAGTATTGTGTCCATTAATTACAATTTCAATCCATTTAAATAATTAATTCATTAGCTACCTCACAATTGTAATGTAAGAATAACTTAGGCATGATTTTACTTAATCAAGCATTTTACTAAGGCCTATAACAGCATAAACACAATTTTAATAATTTAAGCAGATGAAATGCAATCAAACCAACACAAATTAAATTCAAGCTAAATTTATTAAATTAACTGTTCCAACAACATAAATATTCATAGATATGTTCATCATAACAACAACAAAAATTAAAGAGATAGGGAACAAGAAGCAAATCTGGTGTTTTTTTGAGGCTTTTACAAGGTTGCTCTGTTCTTCATTCTTTGTTGTCCTCGTCGATCAAGGCTTATATGAACACTCAATTTCTGCTCCAAAATTGCTGAAGAAGAACCCTTTTCCAAGGGGAGAAATCGGCACAAGAGCAAGGGACTTGAAATGGAAAAATGAGAGGAGAAAGTGAGAGAGGAGAGAAGAGATGTGAATGAATTGAGGTGTGCTTTGAATGATCAGCCAAGGGGGGTTTTATAGCTGAATGTAGCAGCTAAAATTTGCTAAAAGTAGCAGCCAAAGAGCCAACCCTTGGCCGGCCATCTATGTGGCAAAGTTGATGGCTTCAACTTTGCTAAATATGCCTTGAGGCAAATCCATAAAGCTGCCAATTGTGGAGGGGCTTGAATGCAACTTTGACAAGTCTTCAATGGCTTCTTTGCAAGCTTAATTAATCATCTAATAAGCTGATTTTGCTCAGCATATGGACAGTTTTGGGTTTCCCAATCCTTGGCTGGTTTAGTTCAATCGGTTCAATTCAACTGGACCACTTTTTCCATAATTAATTAATAATAATTTATTTAGCCCAAATTAAATTTGGTATAAATTAAAATTAATTATATTATGAATTAATACACATAATTGGACCGTCTTAGTTTGGAAATTAATTCTCCTCGATACTTCAAATTGCTTCTCGGTTTTGTGTTTCTGGCAGTGTTTGCTAAGCCATTTTTCGCCCTTTGTGCAAATCTGTCGAAAATAACCAAAATTTATCAAAAATAATTATAAAGTTAACTAAATTTCATCATGTTCATATTTTAAGTGCACTTTAATTATTTTATAAAAATTAATTATTTTTTGACAAGAATTTAACGAAATTCACATGAATTTAAGTTAAAATGGTATGAAAAAGTGTGTAAATTTTTGTGTTTCCACACCCCCAAACTTAATTCATTGCTCGTCCCAAGTAATGCACAAATTTTGAAAAGAATTTCTTGAAAACACCTTTCAAAAATTCCTTCAAAACAACATTTTTCTCGAAATTATGAATTTAATATACTTATGCTCAAAGACAAGAAATTTGATAGTTATGCTACTTAAGTATACATATCGTTCAAATTAATCTCAACAACTATTATGATAACAAAAGTCAGACTAAATGCTTCCTAATAAAATCATGTTAAACCTTACCAATGTAATTTTATTCCTTTTATTCATGATTAAGCAGCAATCATCAAGTTTAACTTATGTCTTCATATGTTGTACATAGCAATTTCTCTCCACTAATGTAGGTAGCATTGGAACTTTTGAATCAATAGGTCTTTAACAAGGTTGTAATGTGGCTGGGCTTAAGGGTAGGTAAAAGATAGATAAATTTAGGCTTTTAAAACCTCGACACAGCTTGCATTGGACCTTCAAAATAATTATCTTCAATACATCAACTTTCTTTGCTTTCACATGCTCTTTTGTACATCTTATTTTAAGAACTCATACTCTTTTTTTTTTATAATTCGAGCATTTTGCTGAATGTACCACAATTTTAAAGCACTCAATACTTCTTTTCAACTCCCCCAAACTTATTTTTTAAAGAATACTTTGAATAGTACTGAGTCTAGTGTTTGGGACAAATTTAAGATAGTTGAGAGAGAAGTGATGGCTAAATTTGCAAAGGTTCAAATAAAATTAGGCCATATCTCAAATTTGTATTTTAAAGGATAAAAATTTCATCATGGTTGGCTTGAAAGGCTCAAACGGTCCAAACAAAAGTTGCCTAAATCATTTTCAATGTTCCAGGCTTCCTAGGATTTTGCCTCAAGAAACTACTAAGTCAATTCTAAAGACGTAAACTTTCATGCACGCCTAACTTTCGTAAGGAACTAAAAATTTATGGTATGATTTGCATGCTTTATTAAAAATACATTCATATCATTATTAAGCTAACATAATAATTTATTCAAATAATAGAACTTTATTTATACTAAAGTTTAGCATATTTAACAAAATTTCTAATTATTGAACAAAATATATCCTAATCATAATTAAAAGAAAAATTTATTCTGAGTGGAAATAATACAAATTCAATTTTTCGGTCCCCCTACTTAAGATGAACAATGTCCTCATTATGTAAAGTGAATAGATACTATACACCAGGTAGGATTCTAGAAAAGAGGAGGTGAGTTAGATTGACTGCTTAAGTACCAAGCTCTCTCTAGATCCAATCTTAGACATGTATATACTTATTGCCACACTTTATACTTTGCGACTTGTTCATTATTCATGCATTCCATCTCTTTTTTTATTATGCGAAAAATAAAAATTCCTAATTAAACTTAATCCTAAAATGACCCAAGAACGGAAATAAAATAAGGTCAAGATCCCTTCTTTTATTTATTTGCAGACCCTTTTGCTCCATCATTATTTCCTTTGCATGAATCACTTCTCTACTTCTTCAATAATGGACTCCATGGTTCAAATATCTCCAGTAAGCTTGTTGCTGCCATTGCATATGCTACATTATGTCCATCAACTTTGATAGCTCATCTCGAAGATCTGGGCTAGGTAGTTGAGCTCTGAACATTGAAGTTTCGTCATCAAGTTCAACTTTTGGTTCCAGTGGAACTGTCAGGGACTTCAGCCGATTATATTAGTTTGATCTTTGTGGAACCTTCTTCCTCTTCTTCGGGATCGTCACTTTCTTCAATTCGCTGTTGTAGAACAGAATCTCCAGCTATTTGGTAGAGGTCCCAATCTGTGATTGTGCCCTGGTTATAGCCTGTCTTCTTTACATTTGCAAGAATTTTAGCTTTCAAGCATAAAATTGTTATCGTAAAGGGACAGTAGGCTGGGCCAAAATGTCTCACTGCACAATTTCGCATCTCTCTCAGGATGATTTTTCCCACATCAATGGTCTTTCCAGTTAAGATCAAGTATAATAAGACCATTCGCTCTAATGAAATTATAGTCCCATATGAGCTAGGCATAAGGCTGAAACGGATGAAATAGAACCATACATTTGCGAGTGGTGTCAGATATTCTTTTTGACAAGTGTGGATTCCTTGCTTTGACACAATCCACTTAGAACTTGGAACTGTAAGTTCCTTAAGAATTTCTTGCAAATTTTCAGGCTTTATATTTCTCATCAAGGAAGAATAATCATCGGTTTTGAAATTAGGCAATTTAAAGAACTCATTAATAGCGTTTGAAGTTATTGGTACCTTGATTCTATGAACTGGAACTTCTTTCAACTCGCTTGAGGTTAAATTTCTATAGAATTCGCTAACTAGTTCCTCATCCATACTAGGTATCTTCTCACAAAACAATTCCCAATTGAGGGTTTCAGCAACTTGACGAATATGTGCCATAAAATCTTTGTAGTTGCTCTCTTTCAATGTAAAGCCTTTCTCTGAATGCAATTGTTGATTTTTGAAGATACTCTCGTATCTTGCTTTGGCTTCTTCACAATGGAACTTGTTTTGTGTTTCATCAATTTGGGCGCAGGCATGAGTTTTCTTGTGAGGCATGGTTAACCACCCTTTTTATAAAATTAAAAACTCCTAAAAATAATTAATAAACAAAAGAGGTCAATTTAAGGTAGGTTGGAGGGTTTATCGGCTAAAAATAGGGTGCTGGTGGTGTGCTGTGCGGATGGCCGTGCGGCGATGAGGCTTGGCGTGGGCAATTATACGGGCTGTAGGCCACAAAACCAAGTAGGCAACAGCTTGGGCTTATGCGAGCTGGGGTTGGAGAGAGTGCAAGGTGCATGGATCCTTGTGAGCAGGCCTGTCGAGTGCTGCCAATGAGCAGCTGCTGGGCGCACGGAGGAAGCAGATGTGCACGGGGTGAGCTGCTGGCCGAATGGTTGGGTGCTTTTGTGGCTAGGGGCTTACGGCACTTAAGGGATTTGGTGATTTGGGATTTTGAGTGATGAATGATGAAGAAGGTGGTATTTATAATTAAGGGAATAAGACTTAAAGTAGAATTCTTAGAATAATTAAATTATTCTAAGTTCTAATCCTAAATAAAGTTAACAACAATTAATAATTAATAAAATACAAATTAAACTATTAATTCTATTAATTTATTTAAAAATGAAATAAACTAATCCTAATTCTATGCTAAATTGATAAAAATTAATATATAAATTACAATAGATATAATTATATATTAAAGATTATCATCTTATTATTATTTGAAAAAAAACTTATCAAATAAAATATGATTAAATTAACACTAATCCTAAATCTATATAAAGTCGATAATAATATATATTATAATGGATATAATTATATATTAATAGTTATCATCTTTTTTATAAAACTAAAAACATTTATTCTAGAAGCCTTTTGAAAATATTTACAAAAAGTGGCATCTAATTTTTATTATTTTTAAAAAGAACAACCAAAAGATAATGCTTCAGTCGGGTATCCTAACAGAGATCGTGGGAAGCAATATTAGGGTTCTAAAGCCCAGACTACATCCATAGTGAGTGTAGGTAATGCTAGGTCTAATAAGCCTGAATGCCAACACTGCGGTAGACGACATCCCGGTGAATATAGAATGAATAACTGGGCATGTTTTAAATATGGCTCCCAAGATCATTTTATTCGAGATTGCCTGAAAATAGTTGAAAAAGATAATTTTCAGAATGTAAGTTTGAGTAACATTGCTGCTAGAGGGAGGCCGGTGCGAAATACGGGATATGGGACCAGTAGTAGAGGAGATCCAAAGGCTCAGCTATGAGATCGGAAGCTAGAGCACCTGCGAGAGCTTATGCTATTCGTGCTAGCAAGGATACGTCCTCCCCTGATGAGATTACTGGTACATTTTCTCTTTATGATACTAATGTAGTTGCATTAATTGATCCTAGATCAACTCATTCCTATATTTGCATGAATTTGGTATCTAGTAAGAATTTTTCTGTTGAGTCTACTGAGTTTGTGATTAAGGTGTCGAGCCTCTTAGGCAAATATGTTTTAGTTGATAAAGTTTGCAAGAGTTGTCCTTTAATGATTCGGGGTCACTATTTTTCAGTAAACTTAATGCTTTTGCCATTTGATGAGTTTGATGTGATACTTGGAATAGATTGGTTGACTCTACATAATGTAGCAGTGAATTGTAGACAAAAATTTATTAATTTGAAATGTCAAAACAATGAAACTCTTCAGGTGGAGTCAAATGAGTCAGGTGAATTGCCTATTATGATTTCATCGATGTCGGCTCAGAGGGATGTAAGAAAGGGTTGTGAAGCATTTCTCACGTATGTACTGAATACTAAGGTGTCAGAATTGAAGATTGAATTTGTGCCTGTAGTTTGTGAAAATCTGAATCTATTCCTAGAAAAGTTTTCAGGGTTACCACCGGTTAGAAAGGTAGAGTTTGCTATTGGTTTGGTACCGGGGACTGCACCGATATAACAGCTCCGTATAGGATGGCTCCAACCGAATTGAAAGAATTGAAATCTCAGTTGCAAGAATTGACAGATAAGGGTTTTGCGAGTGTAACAGCCTGATTTAGACCCTAATCGAAACAGTGGTTTCAGGACCATGAATCTGAGTCAAAAAATATTTAAAATTTATTTTCTATGTTTATTTTGTGTGAATTTATATCTGTGAAATTTTTGTGATTTAATTTGGTCATTTGAGTGTCTGATTTGATAAAAAGGACTTAATAGCGTAAAATGAAAATTAGGTGGTAACTTATATAATGGCAAAATTATTAATGGTTTTCTAAGTTAGGGTATTTATGTTGTAATTATGCCATTAGCTAGATGTTTGGACGATAATAGACATAGGTTATAGAATTCCATTATTATTTCATTAAGGTTATTTAAGTAATTTATCAAATAAACATATAATAGTTAATAATAAGTTATCAAATTCATTTTCTTATTTCATTATCCTCCATTGTCGAAACTTAGAAAAAGAAAAAGAAAGAACAAAAGCTAGGGTTCGGTCAATTTGAAGCTCAATTAAGGTATGAGTTTAGCTCGGTTTTTGATAATTTCTATGTTTTTGATATTGTTGCTTAGTAATCTTCAAGACCCAAGCTTTAATTTTTGATTTTGATGAATATTTTGAGTTGTGCCATTGTTGATAGCTTGTGATTTTTGTTATTTGATGATGAAATATGAATGCTATGTTTTAGATTAACATATTTTGTATTAGAGTTTTTGATGATTTTGAGTAATTAGGACTAAATTGCAAAAATAATAATTTGAGGGACTAAAATGTGAACTTAATGAAATATATGGGTTGGTATAGGTATGGGTATCATTTGGCCCAACATGGGTACTTTGAAATTTTGTGGATTTTGTGTTTTGTGCAATAGGGACTAAATTGTAAAAATTATAAATGTCAAGGTAAAATGGTAATTTTCCCATTTATGTGTTTTTGGACTAAATTTAATGAAAATATGTTTGAATGAGCTTAATTTGAATATGTTTAGATCAAGAACCAAAGAAATCAGATTTGGATCGGGGAAAAACGAAAGTTGTCGACTAGCAGCCTCGTCTCGTTTTATAACGTCCGAGGTAAGTTTATAAGCAAATAGACGTACTTAGTTTTAAATGAATACAAAATATAAATGCTGAAATGAAATTTATGATTTTATTTAAGCTACAGCCGAATATGTTTAAGCTTAATTACTATGTTTCCGAATTGGTTTCGACCGAGTTACGAAGTCCGGAAGCCCTGTGTGAACCTTAGGAATAGTTAGGATACGTATGTCATGACATAGGATTCCAATTTATATGTACGAGTAAGACCATGGAATCGATATGTGATTCTAATATGTGTTTACGAGTAAGACCCTGTCTGGGATAATGGCATCGATATGTGATTACATGTAAGACCACATCTGGGACGTTGGCATTGTACGACTTGTGTGATTATCTGAGTGTCCTATCCAATTCCGAATGGTTCATCGGGTAAAGGTAAATCATGATCGGATGTGTAAAATGAGCAAAAAGGAACGGGTATGATTTAGCTTGTTAGCTATCAGTGATAAGGTAAGTATGTGACTTGTATGATGATATAAGCTATATATGATGTAAAGAATAAACTTACATGATTTAAATAAGTGTATTCAGTTTTGAATAAATGGTGTGAATATTATGGAAATGATTCTTGGATATGCATTTATATGTAATCATGTATATTTGGCCATGAAAGTAGTTTATGTACATGATATTATAATTGGATTCTTGAGCTTATATAAATGTGTATATATGAGTTTGATTATAAAATGACATTTTAACTTAGAAAGTCGATTAATACTTGGTTAATATGGTTATGTAAGCATTCGGCCAAGCTAGTATTGTGCATGAAAAATGTAATAATTATCTCATTTGTAGGTTTAAGGTTAATCTTGATATTGATAATAAAATTCGGATTAGCTTAAAATGGGTTGGACATATCATTGGGTTGTTTATTTGCTTTTGACTTACTAAGAAATAATGGCTTACTGTGTGTATTCTTGTCTCTGTTTTATAGATTTTGGAATCAAGCTACGAGCTCAGGGACCGTCAGCAAGTTCATCACACTACCAGCTATTTCGGTACCTTTATAAGTCAAACTTGAATTATGGCATGTATAGGCTGGGATGTGTTTTTGAAATGTTGAAATTCGGATATGTAAAGTTAAAGCCATCCGAAAATGGCTTACTTCCAAATTTGGTTTTTAATTATGCTTGATTGTGGTTTAAAATGTGTTAGTTTTTATGCTATGAAATGGGAATGAATAACATAGGTGATGGATAGTAAATATTTTGGAATGGATGAGTAGTGATATGAGTTTGCGTATTAAAAGTGGATTACGAGCTTGAAAGTGGCATAAATGAATTGACCATAAATAACATTTGTTTGTTTTGGACATGTTTTATACTAGAATATGTATGCCAGTGAATATGATTATTATGATTAGTTTTGACCTAATATGTTCTTAGATTAATTGTTTGACATGTTAGGTATGATAATTCGCTGATGGAAACTTTGGTTGTATATGTGATTTTAAATGATATGTTTGGTCATGGTATAATTAATCGTACTTGTAAAAGGACTATTAATTGTTTTGAACATGGTAATTACATATATATAATCGAATCATTAATTAGCCGATTTGATTTGTTCGTATGGATGAGAAAATACTTATATTATATTTTATTATAATTAGTAAAATAGGTAGGGTTGATAAATGGGTTTAATGTAGAGTTTGGATTATATGATCGTAAGTCAAAAATGTTTGGAGTAAGGTGGTTAGTAATTTAGACATGATCTATGTTCGTTGCTAAGTATAAAACCTATATATTTTGTAACATATATGGTCGGTTATCATGACAAGGCATATCCTTGAGTCATAAAGAATAGTTTTATAAATGAACCATTACTTGGTGTTAATTTGCACAAATATACGGCACTATTTAGGATAGTCACTTTGAAAATATATTTGTTAAGACATGTGTTTGAACAATGTTTTGATATGTGACTATTAGTATAAATTAAAATATTAGTAGACATTTAAGTGATGCTAAAGCTTGGATTTGAGTAATGATTTCTTTAATAAATTTAAGAGCCAGTATATATATACTCTTGCACTATAATACTTGGATTATTCATTTAGGTGTATATTTTATCTTTGTTAAGTTCGGCATATACCTTAATTTTATAAATATTATATTACATATTATTGCTTATAAATTATATGACTATATATATGTATGATGTTAAATGTTTCAAAATTAAAAGTTGTGTTAGTTTGTGAAATAAATATAGAGTGACTTTCAAAACTTGTTCATGTATATATATATGTATGACTGCACAGAATTGTGTTTTATTCTGTAATGCCTTAAGACAATGTTCTGACGACGGATATGGATTAAGGGTGTTATAGTGTTATTCACATAGCTGAGACACAAGCCCGTGTGCTCAATTCTGAGCATTTGGTTTCTCAAAATTCAGGTGCAGGGGACAAAGGGCTAAGACACATGCCCATGGGACAGACCCTGTGTCACACACGGCCTAGACACATGCCCGTGTGTCTACCCGTATGAACAAAATAAAGGCTATTTACCAAGCCATTTGTCACCCTCATTTACACGTAAACACACACAAGTTCAATGGCATAAACCATGGCATGTTTAAGCAACCAAAACATCCATAATCAAAACTAAATCATGTCATTCATTAGCAACACTTAACATATTTACAATAGCATGTTTTACCAAATCAATTCATACCAAACTCACATTCACAAGTGTCAACGTGAATACTTCCACCATGCATGATTCTACTTAGATTTCCTAACACACCAAAGGACTAATCTCATCCATTTCACAACAATCATTTAACCATAATAAACATATAGCAACCCAATGCAAACCACATAAACAAAAGGCATTAGCACATATACTTATATAAATGGGTTTACAACCATTTTAGCCAAAATAAGCCAATTACATGCCTAAATACTAAATCACCTTAAACAAATATAAGCCAGTACATTTGGCCAAATCAAATGATACATATAACAAAATGACCAAGTCGCTATACATGCCATACTTTCAAATACTAAGATCATCAATACCCAAAATGAGAATTTGATAGTGTGATTCAAATCTCCGACGATCTCCGATCTGAGTTAGCTTGGCGACACTATAAAACATGGAAAATAAACGGAGTAAGCTATATAGCTTAGTAAGCTCGTATTCAAGAAATAAACAACCTTACCATGCATATAACATTAAAATAATATAACATAATTAAATGTAAATTTACCATAGTATCATAATTCATTCCATCACAAGACTTACCTCATTTTCATCGTTTCAAGCATTTAATAAACATGAGCTTTACGTACATACCTGAACCATCTCCAAATGAATTTACACATATTCTCACCTTTGACATACCCATGAACTACTCGGAATAATAATGTCAGATACTTGAGATTTTTGCACACTAAGTGCCACATACGTAGCCAATGCTACCTCAATCTCATATCACATAATCACTCGCTCTCGAGCTATAGACGGGCTTGCTCACACAAGCTGTCAGTCAAGACGTAGCTATATGGTGCTGCTCACACAGGCTGTCAGTCAAGACGTAGCTATATGGTGCTGCTCACACAAGCTGTTAAGTATCCGCAACATATGCCAATATACTCAGCCACCGATAGGATGTACAAGACCAGCACCCGGATCACATAATTACATAACAGATAATGACCCTAGTGACATGTCACTTGTATGCTAATCTATTCCTAAGGTTCAACGAGACTTCTTACTTACCGAATCATCGTCGAACTTGTTCGCAAAATTATACTTATTCACATAATCAAACATACAATTCATGCAATATTAAAGCATTTAAGTACAATTATTCTAAAGCTTATTTTTAACATACAAACTTACCTCAGTACAAAATGGCTAATAGTTCGATTTAGTCCACAACCTTGTTCTTTCCCCGGTCTAGGTCAAAACCTCGTCTTTCTTGATCTATAATACCACATTTAACTCATCCAATCATCACATTATTCAATTTAATCCTAAAAAATACCTTATGGAAAAAATTATATTTTTGCCCCTAACATTTTAACTTTTTACATTTTAGTCCCTAGGCTCATAAAATGATTTTCATTCAATTTCATCACACCCAAGCCTAGTTGAACCTATTCTTTGCTCATAACAGCCCACATTTTCATTTATTTACATTTTGACACACATTTTACAACTTTTACAAATAGGTACTAAAATAGTTGGTAGTGTGATGAACTTGCTGACGGTCCCTGAGCTCGTAGCTTGATTCCAAAATCTATAAAACAGAGACAAGAATACACATAGTAAGCCATTATTGCTTAGTAAGTCAAAAGCAAATAAACAACCCAATGATATGTCCAGCCCATTTTAAGCTAATCCGAATTTTATTATCAATATCAAGATTAACCTTAAACCTACAAATGAGATAATTATTACATTTTCATGCACAATACTAGCTT
Organism: Gossypium hirsutum; assembly: GCF_007990345.1. Lineage (NCBI taxonomy): Eukaryota > Viridiplantae > Streptophyta > Magnoliopsida > Malvales > Malvaceae > Gossypium > Gossypium hirsutum. Next base: position 67,242,760 of record NC_053428.1, read on the forward strand.
GGCTGAATGCTCACATAACCATATTAACCAAGTATTAATCGACTTTCTAAGTTAAAATGTCATTATATAATCAAACTCATATATACACATTTCTATAAGCTCAAGAATCCAATTATAATATCATGTACATAAACTACTTTCATGGTCGAATATACATGATTACATATAAATGCATATCCAAGAATCATTTCCATAATATTCACACCATTTATTCAAAACCGAAAACACTTATTTAAATCATGTAAGTTTATTCTTTACATTATATATAACTTATATCATCATACAAGTCACATACTTACCTTATCACTGATAGCTAACAAGCTAAATCATACCTGTCCCTTTTGCTCATTTTACACATCCGATCACGATTTACCTTTACCCAATGAACCATTCAAAATTGGATAGGACACTCGGATAATCACATAAGTTGTACAATGCCAACATCCTAGACTTTGTCTTACATGTAATCACATATCGATACCACTGTCCCAGACAGGGTCTTACTCGTAAGCACATATCGGAATCACATATCGATGCCATGGTCTTACTCGCATGCATAAATCAAAATCCTATGTCATGACATACGTATCCTAACTATTCCTAAGGTTCACACGGGGCTTCTGAACTTCGTAGCTCGATCGAAACCAATTCGGAAACATAGTAATTAAGCTTAAACATATTCGGCTATAGCTTAAATATAATCATAAATTTCATTTCAGCATATATATTTTGTATTCATTTAAAACTAAGTACGTCTATTTGCTTATAAACTTACCTCGGACGTTATAAAACGAGACGGGGTTGCTAGTCGACAACTTTCATTTTTCCCTGATCCAAATCTGGTTTCTTTGGTTCTTGATCTAAACATATTCAAATTAAGCTCATTCAAACATATTTTTCATTCAATTTAGTCCAAAAACACATAAATGGGCAAATTACTATTTTACCCTGACATTTACAATTTTTACAATTTAGTCCCTATTGCACAAAACACAAAATACACAAAATTTCAAAGTACCCATGTTAGGCCGAATGGTACCCATACCTATACCAACCCATATATTTCATTAATTTCACATTTTACTCTGTCAAATTATTATTTTTGCAATTTAGTCCTAATTACTCAAAATTATCAAAAACTCCAATACAAAATATGTTAAGCTAAAACATATCCTTCATATTTCATCATCAAATAACAAAAATCACAAGCTATCAACAATGGCACAACTCAAAATATTCATCAAAATAAAAAATTAAAGCTTGGGTCTTGAAGATTACTAATACCTGATATTTGCGACAGGTTTTAAAAATTTATAATTAATCATTCTTGAAACTAACTATTATCACGATGAAGGCAAGTGTACCTATCGAATAGTAGTATAGCTTTAGCAAGATCAGATTGTCGAACCCAAAGGAACCAAGAGTACTAGTAATTACTTTCTCTTTATTATCTAACTTAAAAATTAAGGGATTTGTTTATCTAAACTAATTAACTAAACTAAGAGTGCACAGAGAGAAAATTGGGAAAATTTTTTTGGGAAAATTCAATTGATTAGGACAATACCCAAGGAAAAATCCACCTAGACTTTACTTATTATTTGACTCTGAATCAGACGATTTATTCATTTGACTTGATCCGTAGAAATCCCTAAGTTATATTGTCATCTCTCTCAAGACTAATAACGTCTAACACTAGGTTGATTAATTGAAATCTCTTTCTAATTAATGCCCTAGTGATGCATTAACTCGATCTATGGATCCCCTTATTAGGTTTCACCCTAATCCAGCAAAATCTTATCACCCTATCTCTAGGTGTGCAATCAACTCCGCTTAATTATGAAAAATTTACTCTTAGATAGGGTCTATTCCTCCTCCAAATAAGAGCATTAACTTGAATCAATATCCTTGAATATTAAAATAAGAATTAAGAACACAAAATTAAGAATAAGTCAAATATTTATCATACAATTTAGATAATAATAACAAGATCTGTCTTAGGTTTCATTCCCCTTAGGTATTTAGGGGGTTTAGTTCATACTTATGAAAGAAAACATCTCAAAAGCATAAAGATAACAAAACAGAAGAAAACCCAAAACTCCTGAAGGAACTTGAAGGGAGATCTTCAGTCTTGATGATGAATCTGGCTTCTAAGATGGATCAATCAGCTTTCCTTGAGTAATTCTTTGCTTCCTACTTCGTGTTCCCCTTCCTAAGTGCCTCCTCAAGTGTTTAAATAGGCTTTAGAATGCCTAAGAGCCCTCAAAATTGGCCTTTTTCGAATAGGACTATACTTGGGCTCGGCAGGGAGACGCCCTTGTGACACGCCCGTGTGTGATTACTCCAGCCTATGGTCAAGGCTGTTGAATAGGCATGGGCGTGTAGTCTACCCGTGTAAGTCGTGCTTCGATCCTGCCAAATGGACACGGCTGTGTGACATGCCCATATGAGGACGTCCAGGCCGTGTTGATTTCCCATGTTGGTCTATTTTCTCTGTTTTTAGCCCATTTCTCGCTCTTTTTACTCTCCTATGCTCACCTAAGTGTAAAACATGAAATTAATGGATTAGGAGCATCAAATTCACCAAATCTAAAGAGAAACCATCCATAAATGTGCTAAGCATGGGATAAAAATATGTATAAATTACGATTTATCAAATACCCCCACACTTAAGCGTTTGCTTGTCCTCAAGCAAAATCCTCAACTCACAATCAAAATAAATTCTCCTCAATTTATAATACCTATCAATAATATCTCAACATAATCCATAAGTATTCATATATTGAAAATTCAACTAAAAGTACATCAAAGTTTCAAACATTCCAAGTTGAGCATTTTATCACGAAAACATAGATGTCTCCCATCATCTAAGTGATTACCTTTGATCAAAATAGCACAGAGTTTAACATCCTCACTAAAGATTCACTCAAATCACTCGTGGTGTTTATGGACATCAATTAAAGCACTCATTAGTCAATATGAAAAGTTATTACCATAGGCTTGCTTGAAAATCAAATCTCCACCACTATAAATTGAGATGATACATCAATCAACAATGTCTTTAGAGGGTTGTAACGTGGCTTTGGTTAGGGGGTGTGGTCACAAGCTGAAAGAAAAGGTTAGAATCGAGATTGAATTGAAAAATTACCTAGCTAGAAAAACGACTAGTCATCAGTTGAATACATGTGAGCTTCTTCTCAGAATATGGAATTAACACTCAAGCTCAAAAATGACGAATTACTACTAATATGTATGTAAGTATTATTTTTTTTAAGAACAAGAATTAAATAGCATAGAACTTAATTATTGAAACGAAAAATAAAACGTAGCTAAGCAATTAATTCCAATCAAATCTCGACAAAAATAGGGATCAAATTAGGGGATTTCAACAATAATGGGTTATGGGATAATATTTAGGGTAAATCAATTAATGGCTTGTAAGGCTCAAAGGGGATCACTAAGGGTTAATTATGAAGGTAGGCTTTTGTAGAGTGAGTGAGTTAAACCTAAGTGCCTCTATCATCTTGACATATCAAACCAAATGGTGTGGTCTTGATATGCATAATCAAGCAAGTTCTAGAATAACAAATCAATACTGATGCACTCATAATAAAAGTGAGCATGAAAGAAATAACATATGCTCTAAAGGCTCAAGATCTCACAAAAAATTATGGCTTTTTTATGCTCAAACTTGTGAATTTCAACTCAAAATAATACCTAAACTTAGGGAAACAACCTAAAAGTTTTTTAATTCTTCAAAAATCAACTTATCATGCTTGATTCCCTAACGTCTTAAAGTTTAAACAATCAATGCATAAATGCCTATGTTTTAATTCAAGACATATCAATAAAAATCATAAATTAATTAAAATTCATTCTAATAGTGATATGAGTGATTCACGTGAGAATAAGACAAAATTTAGGGATTTCTAATGATGATATAAAAGACCCCCACACTTAAGATGTACATTGCCCTCAATGTACAAAGATAGATATATTGAAACATAAAGATAATTACTCATAAGATAGGGAGAAAAGTGAAACTTCCTGAATGATGAATGAATTCCTTGAATTGGAGTTATAGAGAATAATCGACCAAGGCAATGATGAGAGTGGAGGAGGATACTCCAGTGGTGGTAGAGGTTCATTAGTCTATAAGTCCTTTTCTATTGGAGTTTTTAGTTCCTAAGTGATGATGAGCTATGGAGCTCTTTATAACTGTGATAAAATCAAGAACTCTTTAGGGAATATAAGGAAGCATAATTACTCGTAAAGAAATAGCCAAAACTATAAACTATTCAATAGAAATTATAAAAACTAAAATTAAAATAATATTAAAGGAAAATAAAATAAAAATTACTTAAAGAGGCTAAATAAAGATAAAAGTGAAAATAATAAATAATAAATACAAATTTTTTAAACATCGTCATCGCCTGGCGGTTCGTGAGGTGGTGGTGGCGATGAGATGTGAAGGTGTTCACAAATCTGATGAAGTGTAGCATCAATGTGATCAAAACACTGAAAACACTACTGCTCAAATCGAGTAAGGCACTCAGAGATGTCAGAGTATGAAGCCGCTGCACGAACTGGATGATGGATGGGTGGTGGCTGAGACGATGGGTCCTCATGACGTGGAGGGACATCATAAGTAATGTCCTCTGGGTCCTCCTCCTCGGTAGACTGGACGAGGCGGTACTGAGGAGGGTAGGTGCCACGTCATTTCTTGATCATCCTCATATTCAGCATGCTCGAGATGCCCTATGGGAACATCTAGCCGATGAGAGAGAGGGAGGATGATTGTGCTTCTATGTTGAGGAGCCCGAAGTGCCAAGCCAATCGAGTCACATAGGGCCCGATAGAGATGACCCCTCTCCTATGTCGCTCCGTCTGATGGTGGATGGTGAGGGCGATGAAGTAGGCAAGGTCAAAGACGTGCCCGTTGGCCATGCTCCACAAGAAATAGGCATCGTGAGTGTTGACGACGTCGGTGCTCTCTCGCCGTCCCGTCAGAGTGTGGGCCAAGATGGCGTGTAGGTATCGCAAGGATGGGGCGAGGGTTGATGCCTTAGAGCAGCTAGGATCATAGGTGGCTGAGGCAGGGATGAGGTCCTTCCAGCACGTTGAGGGAGAGTAGTGGATGTGGTGGTGGAGGGTGTCGAGTTCATTGTCGTCCATGAACTCCTCCGTGTATAAGCCCAATGTGATACCGAACTAGGGACGCTCAACTGGCGAACTAGACCATCGAGACAGAACTAAAACATTTCAGGATCATCGAAGTTGGTCATAACAGACTGAAGATGAAACTTCGAGCAGAGTTCCAACGTGAACTCGAGATACATCGGCTCGACGATCTCAAAAAAGAGCCTCCACGGGTCAATCGTTAGGAGGGCTCAGACCGCATCAACCAATTGAATCTATTCAGGTGTGACCCAGTCAATGTAGTGGCCCACACCTAGGGTCGAGCTTGTAATATAAGAAATAGCTCCTCCTGGGGTCCGAAGGGGAATTCGAAGAAAGGATGCCTAATCTCCATGGTAGGACCCAAGGATGACGCTGCTCCTTTCCTCTTCTTCGAGGCAGGGACAGCGATTTTCTTTCCACGTGAAGATGACATGGTATGTGCAAAAGGAAGAAACTTGGGTCGTCAGAAGCAGTGTTGTAGGCGGCGCACGGGCGTGGCAGGTAGGGCATGTGAAGTTGCAGCAACGAGGGTTAGGGATTTTTGGGAAGGAGATGATGAATAGTGAGGATTTATATAGATTTTGGGGCACACGGCTATGGGGCACGCCCGTGTGCCCTAATTTTTGCTCGTTTGTTTTGTGATTTTCAAATTTGGGTGCGTCTGACATTCGGCCTACGCCGGTGTATGATAGACCACACCCCTATTAGTTTGACAGTGTCGACCACGGGGGCTGGGCACGGGCGTGTCGCATGCCCGTGTTGTTTTGGCAGTTTTGCCCACGGCCTTAGCCCACGACCGTGGCAACTTATCGCATCCCATGTTGGGGAAAAAATTTGCCCTGTTTTCACACAGCCGTGTCTCCTCCTGTTGTGTGAGCACAACCTAAGGCACTCTCGTGTGCCTGGCCGTGTGGATGGGAAAAACCCTATTTTTCAAGATTCAGTTAGTAGGTTAGATGTGAAAAACTAGAATTTAAATAAATCATTACTGTTAGTGCTCGGGTTGCCTCCCAAGAAGCGCTTATTTATAGTCTTAAGCTAGACTTACCTCTCTTCTGCATGGTCAAGGTGGTGCGAGGAGTTTACACTCCTCATCCCTGCTATCAACTTTATCAACATAAGGTTTAAGATGAGTATTGTTTACCTTAAAAGTGCTGAATTTGGGATGAATTACCTCGACTGTAGCATATGGGAAAATACTGAGTACCGTGAGAGGAATTTCTTCATTAGGTTCAGAAGCTGCAATGCGAGGATTTGCTACATCTAGTAGTACTTTGTCTCCAAACTTAAGTTGATTTGGTGTGACATTGAGCTCGTCTTGGCTCAATTTTGATTTATCGAGTGTTCTCAATTTTTGTGTCCGCCATTCATCTAGCTCCTCAATTTGTAGCTTCGTTCTTCATAGATAGGTCTTTTGATGTTGCTTGAACATGGCTCGTGTAGGTTCTTCGAACTTATTTCCTGTAAAGTAGGTTGCACCACATGGTCAGTTTTAGTAGAATGATTTATACAACCACCTTCAATTTTCGATGTGTTACTTGAATTACGAGCTTGAAGGGTGATTGTTTCATCTCCCACACGAAATGTGAGTTCACCTGTGCCAATGTCAATTATTGTTCTAGCAATTACTAAAAAGGGCCTCCCTAAAATTAAAGGAACATTATTATCCTCTTCTATGTCTAGAACAACGAAATATAAATTTGTTAATTTTAACGAGTACATCTTCAATAATCCCTCTAGGAAATTAGATTGTCTTATCAGCTAATTGAATACTCATCCTAGTTTGTTTGGGTTTCCCAAGACCTAGTTGCTTAAACATTTTGTAAGGTATGACATTGATACTAGCCCCTAAATCAGCCAAAGCATTATTAACATCTAGGCTACCAATTAAACAGGGAATCATAAAACTCCCTGGATCTTTTAATTTGTTGGCCAGCTTATTCTATAGTATGGTTGAGCAAACCGTATTTAGCTCCACATGCGACGCCTCATCCAACTTCCACTTATTTGTTAAAAGCTCTTTTAATAATTTGACTGAATTTGGCATCTGCGAAAGAGCTTCAATAAATGATAAGTTAATATGTAACTTCTTTAATAATTTAAGGAATTTAATGAATTATTCTTCTGTGCGGTTTTCCTTGTCGCGTTTAGGTATGGCACACGAGGTTTGTATTCTTTACTTACCAGTTTCTGGTCATTATGGTCCACCTCACCCTTACCGGTACTTACCACAGTTTCTTGCCTCGATTCTGGTTTAGGTGTAACTAACCCTTCCTCATCTTGAATGGTAATTGCATTGATTTGCTCCCTTGGGTTAGATTCAATGTTACTCGACAAGCTACCTTGTGGACATTCAGATATCAATTTAGCGAGCTGACCTATCTAAGTTTTGAGCCCTTGGATCGACGCTTGTTCATTTTTAAGTGTTGTCTCGATATTCTGAAAATGATTTTTGGACACCAAGATGAATTTTGTTAGCATCTCCTCAAGGTTTGGCTTTTTCTCTTGTTGGTAGGGTGGTTGTTGGAAGCCTGGAGGTGGTGGTGGTCGCTGATTCCCTTGGTCTCCCCATGAGAAATTTGGGTGGTTCCTCCAACCTGCATTGTAAGTATTATTATAAGGATTATTTTGAGATTGAGGATTATTACCCATGTAATTTAACTGTTCGTTCTCCATGTTGTGGCCATAGGGTGGGTAATTTGAATTGCTTGATCCACCTCCACTTGCTTCGCACTGCATTACTAGGTGAACCTGTGAAAAACCAAGAAAACCGTCAATTTTTCTGTTCAAAAGCTCTACCTGATTAGAGAGCATGGTGACTAAATCGACGTTAAAAACACCGGCTATTTTCGTTGGTTTTGTCCTCATGACTTGCCACTGATAATTATTCAGTGACATCTCTTCTATAAATTCATAAGCATCTTCAGGTGTCTTATTATTGATAGTTCCACCAGCGGCTACGTCGATCATCTGTCAAGTCGAAGGATTTAGGCCATTGTGAAATGTTTGAACCTATAGCCAGAGTGGTAACCCATGATGAGGGCACCTTCTCAACAGATCCTTGTATCTCTCCCATGCATCGTAGAGTGTTTCTAAATCCATCTGCACAAAAGAGGAGATATCATTACGTAACTTGGTTGTTTTAGCCGGTGGAAAATATTTTAATAAATACTTTTCGGTCATTTGTTCCCAAGCAGTGATTGACCCTCGTGGTAACGAGTTCAACCACTGTTTAACCTTATTCCTCAACGAAAAGGGAAACAACCGAAGGAGAATGGCATCATCAGAAATGCCATTGATTTTAAAAGTGTCTCAAAACTCTAAAAATAAGTGAGCGTTGGGATCCTTGTCCTGCAAACCATCAAACTGAACAAACTATTGGATCATTTGAATGGTGTTAGGTTTCAGTTCAAAATTATTTGCAGCAACAGCAGGCCTAACTATGCTCGATTCAGTTCCTGTTAAAGAAGGTTTAGAATAATCATACAGAATACGTGGAGTAGGATTCTGATTAGCAGCAATCGCAGGAGGTAGCAGATTTTCTTGGTTTTAAGCCATCTCCTCGGTTGTGGTTCAAGTATCGTCCTCTTGCTCTTCCTCTATTTCTCGTAGGCTTCACCTTATTTCTTTCTGATTTTTGCGAACTATGTGGTCGATCTCGCCGTCAAAAAGTAGTGGTTCTGACGGGTTTCTTCTGGTCATAAACTAGAAAAAACCTACTAGAAGAAAATAAATGAAGAATTAGAAAAGAGAATAAAAATTTAAATTGCAATAAAAGTAAAATGGCTAAAGTAATAAAAATCGAGTGTTCCTAATATCCTAGCTCCCCAGCAACGGCGCCAAAAACTTGATACGTGATATTCGCGACAGGTTTTAAAAATTTATAATTAATTGTTCTTGAAACTAACTATTATCACAATGAAGGCAAGTATACCTATCGAATAGTAGAATAGCTTTAGCAAGACCAGATTTTCGAACCCAAAGGAACCAAGAGTACTAGTAATTACTTTCTCTTTATTATCTAGCCTAAAAATTAAGGGATTTGTTTATCTAAACTAATTAACTAAACTAAAAGTGAACAGAGAGAAAATTGGGAAAAAGCTTTTGGGAAAATTCAATTGATTAAGACAATACCTAAGGAAAAATCCACCTAGACTTCACTTGTTATTTGACTCTGAATCAGACTATTTATTCATTTGACTTGATCCGTAGAAATCCCTAAGTTATATTATTATCTCTCTTGAGACTAATAATGTCTAGCTCTAGGTTGATTAATTGAAATCTCTTTCTAATTAACGCCCTAGTGTTGCATTTACTCGATCTATGGATCCCCTTATTAGGTCTCACCCTAATTCGACAAAATCTTATCACCCTATCTCTAGGCGTGCAATAAACTCCGCTTAGTTATGACAAATTTACTCTTAGATAGGGTCTATTCCTCCTCTGAATAAGAGCATTAACTTGAATCAATATCCTGGAATATTAAAACAAGAATTAAGAACACATAATTAAGAACAAGTCAAATATTTATCATACAATTCAGGTAATAATAACAATATCTGTCTTAGGTTTCATTCCCCTTAGGTATTTAGGGGTTTAGTTCATACTTATGAAAGGAAACATCTTAAAAGCATAAAGATAACAAAACAGAAGAAAACCCAAAACTCCTAAAGGAACTTGAAGGGAGATCTTCAGTCTTGATGATGAATCTAGCTTATGAGATGGATCAATCGTCTTTCCTTGAGTAATTCCTTGCTTTCTACTCCGCGTCCCCCTTCCTAAGTGCCTCATCAGGTGTTTAAATAGGCTTTAGAATGCCTAAGAGCCTTCAAAATTGGCCTTTTCCAAATAGGACTATACTTGGGCTCGGTAGGGACACACCCGTGTGTGATTACTCCAGCCCGTGGTCAAGGCTGTTGAATAGGAACGGGCGTGTAGTCTACCCATGTAAGTCGTTCTTCGATCCTGCCAAATGGACACGGCCATGTGACACGCCCGTGTGAGGAAGTCCAGGCCATGTTGATTTCCCATGTGGGTCTATTTTCTTTGTTTTTGGCCCGTTTCTCGCTCTTTTTACTCCCCTATGCTCACCTAAGTGTAAAACATGAAATTAAAGGATTAAGAGCATCGAATTCACAAAATCTAAGGAGAAACCATCCATAAATGTGCTAAGCATGGGATAAAAATATGTATAAATTATGGTTTATCAATTACTAAGCAACGATCTCAAAAACATAGAAATTATCAAAAACCGAGCTAAACTCATACCTTAATTGAGCTTCAAATTGACTAAACCCTAACGTTTGTTCTTTCTTTTTCTTTTTCTAAGTTTTGAAAATGGAGAATAATGAAATAAGAAAATGAATTTCATAACTTATTATTAACTATTATATGTTTATTTGATAAATTACTTAAATAACCTTAATGAAATAATAATGGAATTTTATAACCTATGTCTATTACCGTCCAAACATCTAGCTAATGGCATAATTACAACATAAATACCCCAACTTAGAAAACCATTAATAATTCGGCCCTTATATAAGTTACCACCTAATTTTCATTTTACGCGATTAAGTCCTTTTTATCAAATCAGACACTCAAACGACCAAATTAAATCACGAAAATTTCATAGATATAAATTCACACAAAATAAACACAGAAAATAATTTTTAAATATTTTTTTGACTCAGATTTGTGGTCCCGAAATCAGCATTTCGATTAGGGTCTAAATCGGGCTATTACAAACATGGCCTTAGGCATGGGCGTGTGTCCTAGGCTTGTGAAGTTTGCACTTATTTTGTGAAAATTTAATTATCCACATGGCCTAGCACACGAGTGTGTGACTTGGCCGTGTGACATCAATTTGTTCATGTATTGCAAAAGAAAGAGTTACACGGGTTAGGCGCAAGGGCGTGTGTGACCATATGGCGTGCCCACACAGGCGTGTCCCAAACAACACAGGCGTGTGACCCTTGTTTAGAGGAAAAATTTCTTAAATTTTGTAAAATTTCTAAAGTTCTCGGTTTAGTCCCGAACCACTTCCAAAGTATGTTTTGGGCCTCGTAGGCTCGTATTAGGGACTTAATGTTTAAATGTGAATGGTTTTAATTTGGACGCAAATTTATGAATCAAAATTGTGTGAATGCTTCTGTAGTAAGCCCGGTAATGTAATAGACTGGGTTTATCTAAATCAGAATAGTAGTTTTGAAACCACAAATCAGAGGTCAAAAAATTATTTTAATAATATTTTTTATGTTTATAGCATGTGATTATATATGTGTGAAAGTTTCGTGAAATAATTTTAGCATTTGAATGCTTAATTTGATAAAAGGACTAAATCGCGTAAAATACAAAAGTTACATTCTATTTGATAAAGGTGTTTAATTGCTATGATTTATTAAATGAAAGGTACTTATGTTGATATTAGACCATTAATAGTGGAATTTATCATAAAGGGGCATCCATTAAGTTGTTTTTAAATGGTTTAATTAAGGTTAAATTTGTAAAATGGTTATTAATGATAATAAAATAAAATAAAAATTGAATTTTTGTCCATCTTATTTTCATCTTGGCCGAATATTAAGGGAGAAGAAAGCCATTGACGGTGTTTTAGGTTTCGGCACATATTAAGCTTGATTAAGGTACAGTTTTAGTTCAGTTTTTGATAATTTCTATGTTTTTTGTGATTATTGCTTTGAGTACTAGCTAGCCCGTGCCTTACTTTTTGAGATTTTTGGTGATTTTGTAAAATTCCATTGATGAATTCATAAGTTTTGTGATAGTTGATGATTAAAAATGGATATTTGTTGATAGATTATCATGTTTTGTAAAGTGATATTTGGTAAAAAAAATGCATATTAAGGATTAAATTGTGAAATTTGTAAATTGTGTGGTTAAATGTGAGAAATGTTGATAAATCTGGCTGCTAGGGACTCAAGCATAAATCGGTTAAGCATTGAATTGTGTGAATTTTATGTAATTATGAAATAAGGACTAAATTATAAAAATGTGGAACTTTAGGGGTTAAAGTGTAAAAATTCTTAAATAAGTGTTTGTGGACTGAATTGAATGAATTGATGAATAAATGTGTTGATTTTGAATACAATTAGATCAAGAAAGGAGGAATTTGGACCTAGATCGGGGAAAAACGAAAGTTATCGAATAATCGACTCAAATCTCCATTTTAGCATCTGAGGTAAGTTCGTACATGATAAACATTATTAAAATTATGGTTGTAATGCTTTGATATTGCATAAATTGTATATACGAGATTATGGGCATATTCGACGATAAATCAGCTATGTTTAGCACTTAGTGTGCAATTTAAGATAGCTTCAGCTATATACGGCACTTAGTGTGCGAGACATTGAGTATGGCACTTAGTGTGCGAGACATTGAGTATGGCACTTAGTGTGTGAGACATTGAGTATGACACTTAGTGTGCGAGACATTGAATATGGCACTTAGTGTGCGAGACATTTGGTATGGCACTTAGTGTGCGAAATATCGAATATTCAACGGCATATTGTGTATGTATGAACCAATTATGGATTAATACAGGTATGTATATGTATTTTATGAGTTTTAAACTGAATAAGTCATGAAGTTTACATATAGCATATGAACATGAAGGTGAAAGGTTTGTTAGTAATCAAGAGTTACATCTTATTATGCTTAAATTGTTGAATAATATAAGTTTATATCATACGAACTTGCTAAGCTTTATAGCTTACGTTGTTTGCTTCTTCCGTGTTTTATAGTGAATTCAAAGCTAGCTTAGATTCGGGGATCGTTGGAGGCTACGTCACACTATCCAACCAACTACTTGGTACTTTAGAGTTGTATATATATGGTATATGGCATGTATAGGCTAGTTATGGTACTTTGAGTTGTGATATTAGCCATGTGATTTGGCTTGTAAATGTTAGTGTGTGTTTGGTCATATAAGTTGACTTATGAATGTTGGTAATATTGAATGTGAATTTGGCTTATGATGTGTGTTCATATATGTGTTTGGGGTATATATATATTTGGCTATGGGATTGGCAAGTTTATTATGAAAATTGAGATGGTTTGATGATTATGAGATTGATTGTTTATTAATGGCACATTTTGGTAATGGATAGAAATGGTGAAATGATATGTTTGAAATATTGGATTTGGAATATTTGTGTATTGATTGATGAGTTTTGGTTGCATATTTGTGACTTAAGTTGGTACCATATAAGCTTATGTAGGTATATGCAAAAAAGGTGGCAAATTGGCTTTGCGAATAGCCTATTTTTGTCTACACGGGCAGAGACACAAGCGTGTGTCTCAGCCGTGTGTGACACATGGTCATGCTAGACGGCCATGTGTCCTCTGTGTAACAGCCCGATATAGACCCTAGTTGGAACGGTGGTTTTAGGACCACGAATTTGAGTCAAAAAAATATTTAAAAATTATTTCCTGTATTTATTATGTGTGAATTATCATGTGTGAAATTTTCGTGATTTAATTTTATCGTTTGAGTGTTCGATTAAATAAAATGACCTAATCGCGTAAAATGAAAATTTTGAATGCTAATTGTTGAAGTCTCTAATTGCTTTTCTTTTAATGTAAGGTATTTATTGTGACAGCCCAAAGTTGACCCTAGTCGGGAAGTGGTTTCGGGACCGCTAAACCGAGTCACCGAAATGTTTGAATGTGATACTTATTGTCTAGAATATGTAATTATGAATGTGTGAAAATTTCAAGCTTCAATTTGGTCGATTTCATGTGAATTTAGTCAATAGGACTTATGTGAGAAAATTCTAAAATGTGATAGGTCAATGTGTGAGGACCTATTAGTGCATGTGGACAAAGGGGGGACTTGCATGTCAAATTCCCCCCTACTAGTAGTGGCCGGCCATGACAAGCATGGTAGACCAAGTTTGATGGCCAAGACATGTCATAGACATGTTTTGTTGGTGCATCATGGGTGGAAAAAAATAAAATAATAGGCATGGAAATTAAATAATGAAAAGGAGTATGATGATTACACAAAAAAAAAGTGTGTAGTTGATTCTTTTCCCCCCATTGCCGTGAGCTAAAGAAAAGAGAGGAGAAGATCTTTGTTCATCCTTTTCTCACCTTCATTTAGCCTAAATTAGAAAGAAAAACAAAGAAAAAATTTTCTCATCCTTTGGTTCATCCTTGGCCAAAAATTTTAAGGAGGAAAGAAGAAGAAAGGTGAAGAGATTCGGCCATGCATGTAGCTAGGCTAAGGTATGTTTGATGATGTTCCATGAGATGCATGCATGTTTTAGTTGTTAGCTTGAGTTCTACCTAGCCCATGGTCTAAATCTTGCTATGTGATGGAATTGGCACTTGACCATGGATGCATCATTCTTGGTTGGTGTTTGATGTTGTGGTGATGAGGCATGAGGATGAGTTAAGATTCAGCCTAGGTGGAGGTTGTGTTAATGCCATTGCATGCAAAATATGAAGCTTGTTAATGATGCATGTGATGATGGCTTGATGATTCTTGAACCTCCTTTTTAGCATTTTTGTGTGAGCACATATGTGCATTGGTTGCTAAATGGAGAAGAATCGGCTAGCAAGATGTGTGCTAAGGCCGAATGTAACTTTGCATGTTATTGAGCAATGCATGTGTTAAATTGATGAAAAGGGGGAGGATGCTTTACTAGTGTGTATATGTGTGTATTAAGTGTTGAAATCGATCCCAAAAATAGACATGCATATCGGCCAAGGGGAAAGAAATTAGCTAATATGTTGTGTTGATGCATGATTTTTGCATGTATGAGACTTTAATGTCTAATGTATAAATATGGGCTAAGTGCCTTGTGTTCATCTTTTTGATGCCTAAATGATGAAATCAATTTATTTGTTTAATTAAGCTCAAGAGCAAAGGGGAAATAAATCCGATAAAGGGAAGGAAAAAGTGGTCGAATAGTTAGCGGAATCGTTCGACAACACCCGAGGTAAGTTCTTGAGTAAGAGAGCTTAAATTACGATGTGATTAAATCATGCTCTATGTGTGGCTATTGAGCCGAATGTGCAAGGACGATATGTGCCTTGTGTTTGAGTTTCGCAAATGAAAATGAAATATGAATGTGCCATGAATTATTGTTAGATGTGCATGATTAATTGAATGCTGTCCGGGCTAAGTCCCGAAGGCTTTGTGCTAAGTGAATATATCCGGACTAAGATCCGAAGGCTTTTGTGCGAGATACAAATTCCGGGTTAAGCCCCGAAGGCCTTTGTGCGAGATAATAAATCCGGGTTAAGTCCCGAAGGCATTCGTGCGAGTTGTTAAATCCGGGTTATGTCCCGAAGGCATCGTGTGAGTTACTAAAACCGGGCTATGTCCCGAAGGCATTTGAACGAGGAGCTATATCCGGTTAAATCCCGAAGGTACGTGATTTGGTAATGAATGAGCTTGCTGTAAAATTCCAGCGAATACTCGAAAAACATCCCAATATGGGGATATGTTACGTATGTGTTGAATTTAATCGAGCCCTTACAAATAAATGTTCGCTCAGTTGATAAACGAGCTACCGGCCTTCGGCTAAGTTAGTCTATTGTGTATGTACATAAGGGTTGTTAATGTTGTGAAGCAAGTTTGATATCGGTAAATTGCGTATTGTGAAATATTCCGTTTAGCTAAATGTGTGTTATTCTTTGTTTATGCTGGAATTCCTTGCTCAAAACTTACTAAGCATAAATTGCTTACTCGTTACACTGCTCCTCTGTTTTATAGATTTTTTGGTTCTCCAGCTATCGGACTCGGGATCTTGAAGTCGAAGTCACCCACACTATCAAAGGCTCTTTTGGGTACTATTTTGGTTGAATTTTGATATGGCATGTATAGGACTACCCATTGTTGTTTTCGAGTACTTTATGAAATGTATAAGTGTACAGCCATGCGAAAATGGCTTGTACAAGTGGAGTATGGCATTAGACCATTCGTGTTTATGAATGTATAGATGGTTTCATGATGTAACTATAGTTGGAATGGAAGTGTTGAGCAAATGATCAGCCATTGGAATGGCTAAGTATGATCATATGTGGGCATATGTATGACAAGGCCCTAGTTGGTTCATGAAACCCCGAAAATAGGTAAGGTTTACTTTGAAAACAGAGGCTGACAGCAGCAGTGGTGTGGATTGGAAAAATCACAAGAATTCGTAGAAGTGGAATTAAATAGTGAATAAATTATGTAATCGAACCTTGATGAATCTACTTTCATATGAAAGTAACGAAACAATCATATGAACAGTACAGTAAGAGATATTCAGGTTCTTGTGGAACAGGGCCAGAACAGTTTCTGGATTCCCTGTTCCGAATTTGGAAATTCACTATAAATTGACCAGAGATAATTAGGGGTCATACCATATATGTATGGATTCCTCTCTGAGTCTAGTTTCCATAGAAACAAACGTTATCAGTATTGAAGCTCTGTGCAGAGAGATATCCAAGTCGTAATGGGAAAAGGTCAGTGTAGTCGACCCCTGTAACATGGGAGACTTTGACTAATAAACTGTACTAATTGGGCCGACCAAAAATTCTAGAAAAAAATACATAGGTGGGGACATGAGTCTAGTTTCAGGGAAAAATCACAAAACTGATTTTCGAGTTGTGAAACTCAAGATATGATTTTTAAGCGACTAGTACTCAGACTGGGCAGTGTCTGGAAAAATTTTTCAAAGTTTGTTAACATCTCGTGTCCGACTCCGGTGTCGGTCTCGGGTTCGGGGTGTTACATTAAATTGGTATCAGAGCTACGGTTTAGTCGATTCTAGGACTACCGTAATGTGTTGGGTCTAGCTATACATGCTATTTTATGTGATTACTTGATAGTGTGGTGATTTCTGACAATTGTAAATGTGTTTATAGTAATGGATCCCGATCGTGACCGAGAGGTAGCTGATGATCTTGAGAGTGTAGCGCCTGCTCCCGCACAAGGGACAGTGCCGGCAGACTCTCAACCTAATGCTAGTAATCCGAATGATGAAGCTAGACAAGCATTCTATAGCGTGATGAATGATTGGTTCAACCAATACATTCGAACTAATATGGCTGTTCCACAACCTCCATTCCCGACAAATACTACCCCCGCACCTACAATACCACCGGTAACGGACCAAATAAGGTCAAATAAGCCCCCAGTTGACAGAATCCGAAAACATGGGGCTACTGAATTTAAGGCTATGGATAGCGATGATGCCGAGCAAGCTGAATTTTGGCTGGACAACACTATCCGGGTACTCGATGAGCTATCTTGTACACCCGATGAATGCCTAAAGTGTGCTATCTCCTTGCTACATGATTCTGCCTACTATTGGTGGAGTACTCTGACTTCTGTTGTGCCCCGAGAGCAAGTAACTTGGGAGTTTTTCCAAACTGAGTTTCGGAAAAAGTATATCAGTCAGAGATTTGTTGATCAAAAACGGAAGGAATTTCTTGAGCTTAAGCAAGGCTCCATGTCGGTTACTGATTACGAGCGAAAATTTGTTAGACTTAGCAAATACGCTCGGGAATGTGTTTCGTCCGAAGCTATTATGTGTAAACGCTTCGAGGATGGGCTGAATGAAGATATAAAAATGTTCGTTGGCGTTCTTGAAATACGAGAGTTCGTGGTACTTGTTGAACGAGCTTGTAAAGCCGAAGAGCTTAGAAAAGAAAAGCAAAGAGTTGATGAGGGAACTGGAGAGTTTCGTAAAAGATCCTCGGGAAGGTCTCTTCAACAGACATCGAAGAGATTTCGAGATGATGCGGGCCAGTTTAGAGGCACTTCGGGCCTTTTTAGACGAGATCGTGATCGACCCCCTGTGGGTACACGAGGCACTTCGGTCGCCAGTGTTGGGAATGAACGTCGAGATAGAACGAAATGTCGATATTGCGGTAAATGGCATTCGGGGAGTTGTAGATTCCCTGACCGCTCCTGTTACAAGTGCGGATCAGTTGACCACGTCATTAAAGATTGCCCGAGGTTGTTTGAACAGAATGAAAATCAGAGTGGGAAACCGGGTGCTACCACTGCTCGAGGTAGACCATCTGGAAATACGGGCAATGCTAGTGGTGGTCAGAGAGGATCTAGAGATGATATAACCAGATCCGAAGCTCGTGCGCCTGCTAGAGCTTATGCTATACGTGCCCGCGAGGATGCTTCCTCGCCTGATGTTATTACCGGTACATTCACTCTCTTTGATACTAATGTAATTGCTTTGATTGACCCCGGTTCTACTCATTCTTACATATGTGAAACCTTAGCCTCCAGTAAGACTTTACCCATTGAGTCTACTGAGTTCGTAATTCGGGTGTCAAATCCCTTGGGTCGTTACGTGCTTGTCGACAAAGTGTGTAAGAAATGTCCCCTGGAAATTCGAGGTTCCTGTTTCCCGGCGAACTTGATGCTTTTGCCGTTTGATGAATTTGATGTTATCCTTGGTTTGGATTGGTTGACCGCGCATGATGCGGTTGTGAATTGCAAGAGCAAGACTATTGATTTGAGGTGCGCAAATAACGAAGTAATCCGAGTTGAATCTGCGGACTTGGAGGGGATGCCAGCTGTAATATCAGCAATGTTGGCACAGAAATATGTAAGAAGAGGGTGCGAAGCATACCTTGCGTATGTACTTGATGACATTTTGGTCTATTCAAGAGATGAGACCGAACATGCTGAGCATCTGAGGCTAGTGCTGCAAATTTTGCGGGAAAAGCAATTATATGCTAAGTTCAGTAAGTGTGAGTTCTGGTTAAGAGAGGTTAGCTTCTTGGGTCATGTGGTATCCGTGTCGGGTATTCGAGTTGACCCGAACAAAATTTCAACCATACTTGACTGGAAACCTCCGAGAAATATTACTGAGGTTCGGAGCTTTTTGGGGCTCGCCGGTTATTACCGACGATTTGTCGAAGGTTTCTCGATGATAGCCACACCAATGACGAAGCTACTTCAAAAGGACGTTAAGTTCGAATGGACGGAGAAGTGTCAGAAAAGTTTTGATCAACTAAAAACTCACTTGACTGAAGCTCCAATTTTGGTGCAACCCGAATCAGGTAAAGAGTTTGTCATTTATAGTGACGCATCCCTACTTGGGTGGCGTATTGATGCAAGAAGGTCGAGTCGTGGCCTATGCGTCGAGACAATTGAAGCCACACGAGAGGAATTATCCGACCCATGATCTCGAACTAGCTGCCATCGTGTTTGCTTTAAAAATATGGCGACATTATCTGTTTGGTGAGAAGTGCCATGTATTTTCGGATCACAAAAGTCTCAAATATTTGATGACTCAACGAGACTTGAATCTGCGACAAAGACGTTGGCTTGAGTTGTTGAAAGATTACAAGCTTGTCATTGATTACCACCCGGGAAAGGCTAACGTGGTTGCGGACGCCTTAAGCCGGAAGTCATTGTTTGCTTTACGAGCGATGAACGTGCATTTGTCTGTTCTACCAGACAATGTGTTAGTAGCTGAATTAAAAGCTAAACCATTATTGACTCACCAAATTCGTGAAGCTCAGAAAGTCGATGATGAATTGGTTGCAAAACGGGCTAAGTGTTTTCCGAACGAGGAATCGGAGTTTCAAATTGATGATGATGATTGTGTGAGGTTCAGAAATCGTTTGTGTGTTCCAAGGAATTCGAAACTCATTTCGATGATTCTGAACGAAGCCCATTGTAGCCGAATGTCAATTCACCCGGGGAGTACGAAAATGTACAACGATTTGAAACGTCAATTTTGGTGGCATGGTATGAAAGTAGAACATCAAGTGCCTTCAGGATTACTCCAGCCGATCATGATACCCGAGTGGAAGTGGGATCGAGTCACAATGGACTTTGTGTCTGGACTGCCATTGTCAGCAAGTAAGAAGGATGCGATTTGGGTTGTTGTTGATAGGCTGACTAAGTCGGCTCATTTCATCCCCGTACATACGGATTCTTCATTGGATAAACTAGCTGAATTGTACGTTTCTCAAATTGTGAGATTACACGGGGTACCTGTTTCTATCGTGTCGGATAGAGATCCGAGATTCACCTCACAATTTTGGAAGAAATTGCAAGAAGCTCTGGGTACCAAGCTGCATTTTAGCACTGCTTTTCACCCCCAAACCGATGGTCAATCCGAGCGGATAATTCAGATACTTGAGGATATGTTGAGATGTTGCATCCTCGAGTTCAGTAGTTCATGGGAACGGTATTTACCTTTGATTGAATTTGCTTACAACAATAGTTTTCAATCAAGTATTAAGATGGCACCTTACGAGGCTTTGTACGGTCGTAAATGCCGTACACCATTGTTTTGGACCGAGCTCGGTGAAAGTAAAATTTTCGGAGTTGATTTGATTAAAGATGCTGAACAGAAAGTAAAGGTAATCCGTGAAAGTCTGAAGGTAGCCATGGATCGTCAGAAGTCGTACGCAGATTTGAAACGAAAAGACATCGAGTATCAGGTGGGAGACAAAGTGTTCCTTAAGGTTTCACCTTGGAAAAAGATACTCAGGTTCGGCCGTAAGGGCAAGTTGAGCCCAAGATTCATTGGGCCGTACGAAATCTCCGAACGAGTTGGTCCGGTTGCATACAGATTGATTTTGCCCCCGGAGCTTGAAAAGATTCATGACGTCTTTCATGTTTCGATGCTTCGACGCTATCGATCTGATCCATCGCATATAATTAGCCCATCAGAGGTTGAAATTCAAGTCGACATGAGCTATGAAGAAGAACCGATGCGTATCCTAGCTCGTGAAGTGAAGGAGTTGCGAAACAAAGAGTTCCGCTAGTAAAGGTGTTATGGCTCAAACACGGGATCGAGGAAACTACTTGGGAGACCGAGAGCTCGATGAAAGAACGATACCCAAACCTATTTATCGGTAAGATTTTCGGGGACGAAAATTTCTTAAGTGGGGGAGAGTTGTGACAGCCCAAAGTTGACCCTAGTCGGGAAGTGGTTTCGGGACCGCTAAACCGAGTCACCGAAATGTTTGAATGTGATACTTATTGTCTAGAATATGTAATTATGAATGTGTGAAAATTTCAAGCTTCAATTTGGTCGATTTCATGTGAATTTAGTCAATAGGACTTATGTGAGAAAATTTTAAAATGTGATAGGTCAATGTGTGAGGACCTATTAGTGCATGTGGACAAAGGGGGGACTTGCATGTCAAATTCCCCCCCTACTAGTAGTGGCAGGCCATGACAAGCATGGTAGACCAAGTTTGATGGCCAAGACATGTCATAGACATGTTTTGTTGGTGCATCATGGGTGGAAAAAAATAAAATAATAGGCATGGAAATTAAATAATGAAAAGGAGTATGATGATTACACAAAAAAAAAAGTGTGTAGTTGATTCTTTTCCCCCCATTGCCGTGAGCTAAAGAAAAGAGAGGAGAAGATCTTTGTTCATCCTTTTCTCACCTTCATTTAGCCTAAATTAGAAAGAAAAACAAAGAAAAAATTTTCTCATCCTTTGGTTCATCCTTGGCCAAAAATTTTAAGGAGGAAAGAAGAAGAAAGGTGAAGAGATTCGGCCATGCATGTAGCTAGGCTAAGGTATGTTTGATGATGTTCCATGAGATGCATGCATGTTTTAGTTGTTAGCTTGAGTTCTACCTAGCCCATGGTCTAAATCTTGCTATGTGATGGAATTGGCACTTGACCATGGATGCATCATTCTTGGTTGGTGTTTGATGTTGTGGTGATGAGGCATGAGGATGAGTTAAGATTCAGCCTAGGTGGAGGTTGTGTTAATGCCATTGCATGCAAAATATGAAGCTTGTTAATGATGCATGTGATGATGGCTTGATGATTCTTGAACCTCCTTTTTAGCATTTTTGTGTGAGCACATATGTGCATTGGTTGCTAAATGGAGAAGAATCGGCTAGCAAGATGTGTGCTAAGGCCGAATGTAACTTTGCATGTTATTGAGCAATGCATGTGTTAAATTGATGAAAAGGGGGAGGATGCTTTACTAGTGTGTATATGTGTGTATTAAGTGTTGAAATCGATCCCAAAAATAGACATGCATATCGGCCAAGGGGAAAGAAATTAGCTAATATGTTGTGTTGATGCATGATTTTTGCATGTATGAGACTTTAATGTCTAATGTATAAATATGGGCTAAGTGCCTTGTGTTCATCTTTTTGATGCCTAAATGATGAAATCAATTTATTTGTTTAATTAAGCTCAAGAGCAAAGGGGAAATAAATCCGATAAAGGGAAGGAAAAAGTGGTCGAATAGTTAGCGGAATCGTTCGACAACACCCGAGGTAAGTTCTTGAGTAAGAGAGCTTAAATTACGATGTGATTAAATCATGCTCTATGTGTGGCTATTGAGCCGAATGTGCAAGGACGATATGTGCCTTGTGTTTGAGTTTCGCAAATGAAAATGAAATATGAATGTGCCATGAATTATTGTTAGATGTGCATGATTAATTGAATGCTGTCCGGGCTAAGTCCCGAAGGCTTTGTGCTAAGTGAATATATCCGGACTAAGATCCGAAGGCTTTTGTGCGAGATACAAATTCCGGGTTAAGCCCCGAAGGCCTTTGTGCGAGATACTAAATCCGGGTTAAGTCCCGAAGGCATTCGTGCGAGTTGTTAAATCCGGGTTATGTCCCGAAGGCATTGTGTGAGTTACTAAAACCGGGCTATGTCCCGAAGGCATTTGAACGAGGAGCTATATCCGGTTAAATCCCGAAGGTACGTGATTTGGTAATGAATGAGCTTGCTGTAAAATTCCAGCGAATACTCGAAAAACATCCCAATATGGGGATATGTTACGTATGTGTTGAATTTAATCGAGCCCTTACAAATAAATGTTCGCTCAGTTGATAAACGAGCTACCGGCCTTCGGCTAAGTTAGTCTATTGTGTATGTACATAAGGGTTGTTAATGTTGTGAAGCAAGTTTGATATCGGTAAATTGCGTATTGTGAAATATTCCGTTTAGCTAAATGTGTGTTATTCTTTGTTTATGCTGGAATTCCTTGCTCAAAACTTACTAAGCATAAATTGCTTACTCGTTACACTGCTCCTCTGTTTTATAGATTTTTTGGTTCTCCAGCTATCGGACTCGGGATCTTGAAGTCGAAGTCGCCCACACTATCAAAGGCTCTTTTGGGTACTATTTTGGTTGAATTTTGATATGGCATGTATAGGACTACCCATTGTTGTTTTCGAGTACTTTATGAAATGTATAAGTGTACAGCCATGCGAAAATGGCTTGTACAAGTGGAGTATGGCATTAGACCATTCATGTTTATGAATGTATAGATGGTTTCATGATGTAACTATAGTTGGAATGGAAGTGTTGAGCAAATGATCAGCCATTGGAATGGCTAAGTATGATCATATGTGGGCATATGTATGACAAGGCCCTAGTTGGTTCATGAAACCCCGAAAATAGGTAAGGTTTACTTTGAAAACAGAGGCTGACAGCAGCAGTGGTGTGGATTGGAAAAATCACAAGAATTCGTAGGAGTGGAATTAAATAGTGAATAAATTATGTAATCGAACCTTGATGAATCTACTTTCATATGAAAGTAACGAAACAATCATATGAACAGTACAGTAAGAGATATTCAGGTTCTTGTGGAACAGGGCCAGAACAGTTTCTGGATTCCCTGTTCCGAATTTGGAAATTCACTATAAATTGACCAGAGATAATTAGGGGTCATACCATATATGTATGGATTCATCTCTGAGTCTAGTTTCCATAGAAACGAACGGCATCAGTATTGAAGCTCTGTGCAGAGAGATATCGAAGTCGTAATGGGAAAAGGTCAGTGTAGTCGACCCCTGTAACATGGGAGACTTTGACTAATAAACTGTACTAATTGGCCCGACAAAAAATTCTAGAAAAAAATAAATAGGTGGGGACATGAGTCTAGTTTCAGGGAAAATCACAAAACTGATTTTCGAGTTGTGAAACTCAAGATATGATTTTTTAAGCGACTAGTACTCAGACTGGGCAGTGTCTGGAAAAATTTTTCAAAGTTTGTTAACATCTCGTGTCCGACTCCGGTGTCGGTCTCGGGTTCGGGGTGTTACATTTATAATACAATTATACCATTGGTTTTATAAGTGGACGGTTTTGGATATGTTAAATATGGTTTTCTAATTAATTTTAAAAGGGTAAATTTGTAAAATAATTAACTTATATATGATATATTATATCATAATTAAGAAACCATTTTTTTTAACATCCCAAAATAGGGCCTAAATGGAACAGTGTTGTGAAACCACGAATTCGAGATAGAAAAGTTTATTCTAATTAATTTTTATAATTTACCGAGTGATTAGATGCATGTGTTAGAGTATCGATGAAAAATTTTATAGATAGCATGCTTAATTTACCTACTAGGGCTCAATTGCAAAAGTTGATAAATATGAGTTTTAGATGCTAAAGGATTAAATTTAAGAGTATAATTGAAGTAGAGGTCCTTAAATGGTAATTAGACCATTAAGTTTTAATGGACAAAAATGGACATACATAAATAAAAATAACTAAAGTTTTAATGAAGGGTATTTTAGTCATTTGGAAATTAAAAGATTAAAAAGGGAAAAAATGGCAAAATGTGCCCATCTTCTTCATTAGGCCGAAACTTCAAGGGTTCTTCATAGCTAGGGTTTTGTCAAGCTTCAAAGCTTCATAGTAAGTGATTCCAAGCCCCATTTTTAATGTTCTTTACGTTTTTGAAGTCCCAATGATAAACTGTAATTTATTCATATTTTTATCCCATGCTTATCATATTTTTGGATGAATTATCCTTAGATTTGGTAAATTCGATGCTCTTCATCCTTTAATTTCATGTTTTATACTTAGGTGAGCATAGGAGAGTAAAAAGAGCGAGAAACGGGTCGAAACGGAGAAAATGGACCAACATGTGAAATCTACATGGCCTGGACTTTCATACACCGGCAGACCACATGCACGTGTCTATTTAACAGCCTTGAACACGGATTAAAGAAATCGAACACGGGCATGTCACACGGGTGCGTCCCTGTCGAGCCCAAGTTTAGTCCTATTCAGAAAAGGTCACTTTTGAGGGCTTTTAGGCATTCTAAAGCCTATTTAAACACATGAGAGGAGGATTAAAGGGGACACATGGAGTAGGAGGAAAGAAATTACTCGAGGAAAGCTGATTGATCCATCTTGGAAGTCAGATTCACCTTCAAGACTGAAGATCTCCCTTCAATTCCCTTCAAGAGTTCTTGGGTTTTCTTTATGTTTTGTTATCATTATTCTTTTGAGATGTTTTTTTTTCATAAATATGAACTAAACCCCCTAAATACCTAAGGGGAATGAAACCTAAGACGGATCTTGTTATTATTATCTGAATTATATGATAAATATTTGACTTGTTCTTAATTATGAGTTCTTAATTCTTGCTTTAATATTCCAGGATATTGATTCAAGTGTTGATGTGATTATTCAGAGGAGCAAAAGTCCCTGTCTAAGAGTAGATGTAACATAATTAAGCGTAGTTGATTGCACACCTAGAGATAGGGTGACATAATTTTTCTGGATTAGGGTGAAACCTAATAAGGGAATCCATAGATCGAGTTAATGCAACACTGGAGGTTTTAATTAGAAAGAGATTTTAATTAATCAACCTAGGGTTAGATGTTGTTAGTCTCGAGAGAGATAATAATATAACTTAGGGATTTCTATGGATCAAGTCAAGTGAATAAATCGTTTGATTCAGAGTCAATAACAAGTGAAATCTAGGTGGATTTTTCCCTTAGGTAGTGTCCAAATCATTCAGTTTTCCCAAAATTTATTTCCCCAATTTACTTCCTGTGCGTTCTTAGTTTAGTAATTAGTTTAGATAAAACAAACCCCTTTATTTTTATGCTAGATAATAAAAAAAATGTTAATACTAGTACTTTTAGTTCCTTTGGGTTCGACATCCCGGTCTTGCCATAAGCTATACTACTATTCGATAAGGTGCGCTTGCCTTTGTCATGATAGTAGTTAGTTTTCGAGAACGGAGATTCATAAATTATAAAAATTATCGCGATTCACATCACATCAAGTTTTTGGCGTCGTTTCCAGGGAACGAAGATATTAAGAACACTCGATTTTTATTACTTCAGCCATTTTACTTTTATTGAAATTTAAATTTTTATTTTCTTTTCTAATTTTTTGTTTATTCACTTCTGGCAGGTTTTTATAGTGTATGACTAGAAGAAACCTGTCAGGACCATTACTTTTTAACAGTGAGATCGATCGCATAGCTCGCAGAAACTGAAAAGAAATAAGACGAAGCCTAAAATACACAGAGGAAGAGCAAGAGAACGATATTTCTACCACAACCGAGGAGATGGTTGAAAATCAGGAAAACCCGCTACCTCTTGCGATAGCTGCTGATCCAGTAAATCAGAATCCTACTCCACGCACTATGTATGATTATGCTAAACCTACTGTAACAGGAACTGAGTCAAGTATAGTTAGGCCAGCTGTTGTTGCAAATAATTTTGAACTGAAACCTAACACAATTCAAATGATCCAATAGTTTGTTCAGTTTGATGGTTTGCAAGACAAGGACCCAAACGCTCATTTGGCAAATTTCCTAGAGTTTTGCAACACTTTTAAAATCAATGGCGTTTTTTATGATGTCATTCGCCTTCGGTTGTCTCCCTTTTCATTGAGGAACAAAGCTAAACAGTGGTTGAACTCGTTACCACGAGGGTCAATCACTACTTGGGAACAAATGACCAAAAAAATTTTACTTAAATATTTTTCGCCTGCTAAAACGGCTAAATTGAGGAATGATATCTCTTCTTTTGTGCAGATGGATCTAGAGACACTCTATGATGCATGGGAGTGATACAAAGACCTATTGAGAAGGTGCCCTCACCATGGGTTCCCTTTATGGTTGCAGGTTCAAATGTTTTACAACGGCATGAACCCCTCAACAAGGCAACTTATCAGCGTAGCTGCTGGTGGGACTATCAATAACAAAACACCTAAAGTAGCTTACGAATTTATTGAAGAGATGTCACTGAATAACTATCAGTGGCAAGTCATGAGAACAAAGCTGACGAAATCAGCTGGTGTTTTCAACCTCGATGCGGTTATTATGCTATCTAGCCAGGTAGAACTCTTAAATAAAAAGATTGACGGTTTGTGTGGTTCTACTCAGGTACATCCAGTGATGAGGTGCGATTCAAATGGAGGAGGAGCATACACAAAATATCAACCCTTCAACCCTAGCACCGAGGAGGAACAAGTTCAATTATAGGTAATAATAATTCTAGATCTCAAAATAACCATATAGTAACACATATAATTCAGGTTGGAGGAACCATCCCAACTTCTCGTGGGGTGGTCAAGGGAATCAAAGGCCACAACATCCTCCGGGTTTTCAACAACCACCTTACCAATAGGAAAAGAAGCTGAACCTTAAGGAGATGCTAACAAAGTTTATCTCGATGTCAGAAACTCGCTTTCAGAATACCGAAACAGCACTTAAGAATCAACAACCGTCGATCCAAGGGCTCGAAACTTAGATAGGCCAACTCACCAAATTGATTCCTAAACGACCTCAAGGTAGCCTACCGAGTAACACTGAATCTAACCCAAGGGAACAACTCAATGCAATTACCATTCAAGATGAGGAAGGGTTAGTCGAACCTGAACCAGAACCAAGGCAAGGAATTGTGGTAAATAAAAACAAAGGTGAGGTAGACCACAGTGAACAAACACCGATAAGTAAAGAGTACAAACCACGTGTGTCATACCCCAATGCGACAAGGAAAGACCGCACAGACGAACAATTCAGTAAGTTCCTTAAAATATTAAAAAATTACATATTAACTTAATATTTATTGAAGCTCTTTCGCAGATGCCAAACGCAGTTAAATTCTTGAAGGAGCTTTTAACAAATAAGCGAAAGTTGGATGAGGCGTCGCATGTGGAGTTAAATGTAGTTTGTTCAGCCATACTATAGAATAAGCTGGCCAATAAATTAAAAGATCCAGGGAGTTTTACGATTCTTTGTTTAATTGGTAGCTTAGATGTTAATAATGCTTTGGCTGATTTAGGGGCTAGTATCAATGTCATGCCTTATAAAATGTTTAAACAACTAGGTCTTGGGAAACATAAACAAACTAGGATGAGCAATCAGTTAGCAGACAAAACAATCAAATTTCCTAGGGGTATTATTGAAGATGTACTCATTAAAATTGACAAATTCATATTCCCAGTTGATTTTGTTGTTCTAGACATAGAAAAGGATAGTGACGTGTCTTTAATTTTAGGAAGGCTGTAACAACCCGATTTAGACCCTAATCGGAACGATGGTTTCAGGACCAAGAATTTGAGCCAGAAAAATACTTAAAAAATTATTTTCTGTGTTTATTTTGTGTGAATTTATATTTTTGAAATTCTCGTGATTTAATTTTGTCATTTAGGTGTCCGATTAAACAAAAAGGCTTAATCGCATAAATTGAAAAGGACTGAATTATTAATGGCTTTTTAAATGGAAGCCCTTAAGTTGTAAATAGCCCATGTCTATATAAGTGGTACGGTGGTAGGTAAAATTTTAATAGTTTTATATTATTTTATTTAAGTTATACATATAAGTAAATTTAAGCTTTATTTTATAATAAGATATTATGTGTATATATATATTTATCATGAAATTTAAAGCCAACTCATGTCTATTAATTTATTTAAGAGACGAAAAAGGGTTTATAACATAACGCTCGGTTATAATTTTAAAAGGGGTAATTTAGGAAACCAAGTTATAAATTATATAATATATGTTATATGTTATATCATAAAATTATCCTAAGTGCTCATATACTTCCATTGCCAAAGCTTAAGCAAGAAGGAAAACAAAACAAAAAGTTAGGGTTCGGTTATATTCAGGCTTGATTCAGGTATGTCTTTAGCTCAGTTTTTGATAATTTTTATGTTTTTGAGATCATTACTTCGAGTACTTCAAAACCCATGCTTAAATTTCAAATTTTGATGAATATTTTAAGTTATGCCATTGATGAGAGCTTGTGATTTTTATTGTTTGATGATGAAATATGAAAGATAGGTGTTAGGTTAACATATTTTGTATTATAATTTTTTATTACTTTGAGTAATTAGGACTTAATTGCAAAAATAAAAATTTGAGGGACTAAATTAAGAAATTTATGGAAAATATGGACTTGTATGTATATAGGGAGCATTCGGCCTAACTAGAGTGTAGCCAAATTTTGTGCATTTTGTGTTTTATGCAATAAAGACTAAATTGAAAAAAATTGCAAATGTTAGGGGCAAAATGTAATGTTTCAATTTGTGTGTTTTTGGACAAAAGTGAATGAAAATATTTTTGAATGAGCTTAATTTGAATATGTTTAGATCAAGAACTAAAGAAATTAGATTTGGATCGGGGAAAAACGAAAGTTGTAGACTAGCAGCCCCGTCGCGTTTTACGACGTCCGTTGTAAGTTTATAAGCAAATAGACGTGTTTATTGGT
The DNA here is from genome assembly GCF_007990345.1 of Gossypium hirsutum. Taxonomy (NCBI): domain Eukaryota; kingdom Viridiplantae; phylum Streptophyta; class Magnoliopsida; order Malvales; family Malvaceae; genus Gossypium; species Gossypium hirsutum. The sequence goes on from NC_053428.1 coordinate 67,272,401, forward strand.
AGTTTAATGTTGTAATTACTTGTTGTTATGGAATATTAGAAACTAAGTATATTGTGGCCGAATGTGAATAAATGTGGCTACTATGCTTTCGAGTCTGATTCGACCGAGATACGACATTCGAAAGCCCCGTATGAACCTTAGGAATAAATAGGATACATATGTCATGACATAGGATACCGATATATGTATACGAGTAAGTCCATGGCATCGATTTTTTATTTCGATATGTGTTTACGAGTAAAACCCTGTCTGGGACAGTGGCATCATTTGAGGTTACATGTAAGACCACGTCTGGGACGTTGGCTTTGTACGATTTATGTGATTATCCGAGTGTCCTATCCAATTCCAAATGGTTCATCGAGCAATGATAAGATATGTTTAAAAAGGTAAAACGAGCTAAATTCCAGGTATGAATTAGTTTGTTACCAAGTCAAGGTAAGTAAGTAAGTAATTAGTATTTGTTAAATGTCTTATTGAATAAGTACGGATGGTGAAATTTTATTATAATAAAAGAAATCGATAAGGATGAACATAAATGTATTGTGTTTGTCTTCGAATGATATGTGGTATGTTTATTAATGGTATGATTGCGTGATTTTGTGTGATAAGTTTTATAAATTTATAATTAATCGTTCTTGAAACTAACTATTATCGCGATGTAGGCAAGTGTACCTATCGAACAGTAGTATAGTTTTAGCAAGACCGGATTGTCGAACCCAAGGGAACTAAAAGTACTAGTAATGATTGTCTTTTTATTATCTAGACTAAGAATAATGGGGTTTGTTTTAACTAACTAATTAACTAAACTAAGAATTCACAGAAAATAGAATTGCGGAATTACTTTTGGAAAAACGATTGAATTAAAACAATACCTAAGGAAAAATCCACCTAGACTTCACTTATTATTCTGACTGTGAATCGGACGATTTATTCATTTAACTTGTTCCGTAGAGATCCCTAAGTTATATTATTATCCCTATTCAAGACTAATAACATCTAATCTCTAGGTTGAATAATTGAGACTTTTCTCTAATTAACACATTAGGGTTGCATTAACTAGATCTATGGATCCCCTTATTAGGTTTCACCCTAATCCGACAAAATCTTGTCACCCTATTTCTAGGCGCGCATTCAACTCCGCTTAATTATGACAAATGTACTCTTAGACAGGGTTTATTCCTCCTCTAAATAAGAGCTTATCTTGAATCAGTATCCTGGGATATCAAAACAAGAATTAAGAACACATAATTAAGAACAAGTTAAATATTTATCATACAATTTAAAAAATAATAACAAGATTCATCTTAGGTTTCATTCCCCTTAGGTATTAAGGGGATTTAGTTCATAACTAAAAAGGAAAACATCTCAAAAGAATAATGAATACAAAACATAAAGAAAACCTAAAACTCCTAAAGGGAAATTGAGGGGAGATCTTCAGTTTTGATGATGAATCCGGCTTCTGAGATGGATCAATCAGCTTTCTTCGAGTAATTCCTTCCTTCCTCCCTGCGCCTCCTCTTTTTTCTCCTCCTTTAAGGCGTATTTATAGGCTTTAGAATGCCTAAAAACCCTCAAAATTAGCCTTTTTTGAATTAGACTCAACTTGGGCTCGGTAGGGACACACCCATGTGCCACGCCCGTGTGCGATTATTTCAGGCCGTGCTCAAACCTGTTAGAATGGCACGGGCATGTGTTCTACTCGTGTGAGTTGTGCTTCGATTCTGCCAAATTGACAAGGCCGTGTGGTCTGCCCGTGTGAGGAAGTCCAGGCCGTGTTGATTTCGTACTTTGGCCTATTTTCTCTGTTTTTGGCCCGTTTCTCGTTCCTTTCGCTCTTCTATGCTTGCCTAAGTATAAAAAATGAAATTAAAGCATTAGGAGCATCGGATTCACCAATTCTAAGGAAAAATCATCCATAAAATGTGTTAATCATGGGGTAAAAATATGTATAAATTACAGTTTATCAAATACCACCACACTTAAGCATTTGCTTGTCCTCAAGCAAAATCCTCAACTCATAATCAAAATAAATCCTTCTCAACTTAAAATTTCTATCGATAATATCTCAAAATAATCCATAAGTAATCATACATTGAGAATTCAACTAAAAGAACATCAAAGTTTCAAACATTCCAAGTTGAGCATTTTATCCTGAAAACATAAGTGTCTCCCCTCATCTAAGTAATTACCTTTGATTCAGAATATCACAGAGTTTCACATCCTCACTAAAGATTCACTCAAATCACTCGATGTAACACCCCAAACCCGACCCAGACGTTATGGCCGAATCTGACGTGCCACGTTGGAGTTGAAAACCCAAATTCTGTTTTAGTGTTTTAAAAACCATATATTTTGTTGAGTTAACAAAGTGTATGGAAGCTGGGCAGCAGTTAGGTATCCGAGACAGAGGAGGTGAGCCATGAAGGCTGCTTAAGTACCAAGCTCTTTGATTGGATCCAATCCTAGACATGCCCACAACCATAGCCACACTTTGTTATATTGAGTTTAAATTTGTTTAAGTGGACATCTTTGATAAATCGATTAATCGTGGCGTTGAGATATTTTGAAAACAAGTATCGCTTTGAAAACACGTCCTAAGTCTAGCCCATTTGAATAATTATCAACCAGGTTTAAAGTTATTAAAATTAAAATAATCCCGAAAAGAAATAAAAGGAAAGTTAAAATGGCCTTATTACAACCCAAAAATATATAATAATTAAAGGAAATTTAATGAAAACCAACGCTTATTTAAAAGTTCAAAGACAATCACCGTGGTTACTCTGAATCCCCTCCGGCCCAAGTCCCCACATCAAGGCTCACCTGCAAGGTTAAGGAAAGGGGGTGAGTGTAACACCCCAATCCCGTATCCGTCGCCGAAATAGGTAAAGGGGCATTACCGGACTTGAAACTCATATCAGAACAGTAAATTTTTTTTTTGAAACATTCCTTTAGATAAGTACTAAAGACAGTCACTGATACAATTTAAACTTCAATAAGTACACATTCAAAAGATGCCATTTTCGCATGGCTTATATACATTAACCAAAATATTCTTCGGCCACTGGTCTATTCTATACATGCCATAAAATAATTCTAAACATAACTGTAACAAGCAGTGGATAGTGATACTGTGACTAGTTGCTGACGATCCCCGAGCCTGTAGCTTCGAAATGAGATCTATAAAACAGAGAAAACAAAGTAAACGGAGTAAGCATTACAATGCTTAGTAAGTTTTAAGCAGTGTCAACAGATAACAATCAAATTATAACATAGTTGTTCGTATTTTTATTTCACTCTTCCTTCGGGCATACCATCCCTTTACCGAATATGCACATCTCATCATATACAATAGGCAGATAAACTTTCACATAAAAGCGAGCTCATGTGACATAGATATATTGTATAATTTCACATAACCTCTCACACTGATCCGATGTCACATAATCATAGGAATAGCCTCATAGATTGCTCTCGTATGCATCACATAACTACCTTATGATTTAGTTCAAATCAAGCTCACATATAAACTTGGAGTACATACCTGTTTAACCTTTCGCATTGAATATATTTATAAGCAATTCTTATTACGAAGTCTTATAGCTTTAACCTCAACTCAGATTATCGGCGAGACCTTTAGCTCAGATGAAATCTCCACACGAAGTTATCGGGTCTTACCCGGACAAAATCTCCACACGTAGTCATCGGGTCTTACCCGGACATAATCTCCACACATAGTCATCGGGTCTTACCCGGACATAATCTCCACACGTAGTCATCGGGTCTTACCCGGACATAATCTCCAAGTTTCATGTACATTTAATCACATGTTACAACATTCACATCGACTGTCATATTTGTAATTCATTCGCCTCATCAAATATCTAATAATACACACCTTTCACATTTGGTCATTCGGCCACAATATACACACATCGCCTACATATTTCACACTAGCCATTCGGCTTTACCACATATACATATCTCATATATATATTTCACATTGACCATTCGGCTTTACCACATATGCATATCTCATACATATTTCACATTAGCCATTCGGCTTTACCACATATACATATCTCATATATATTTCACATTAGCTATTCGGCTTTACCACATATACATATCACATGCATATTTCACATTAGCCATTCGGCTTTACCACATATACATATCTCATGCATATTTCACATTAGTCATTCGGCTTTACCACATATACATATCTCATACATATTTCACTTTAGCCATTCGGCTTTACCACATATACATATCTCATACATATTTCACATTAGCCATTTGGCTTTACCGCATATACATATCTTGTGCATCAATTTCAGCAATAGCTTATAAGCAACTCAAATAGTTTCATCAATGTTTACAACAAATTCACATATTCACTGCAAGCTGTTTTCCTGCGCAATAGTCACTAAATTATTTATAACTGGAGCTACAAAACTCAAAATCAATTGCCGTTAATTTTCCCTGAATATAGACTCATATATCTTCCATCCATAAAATTTTCAGAATTTTAGGTTTGGCCAATCAATACCAGATTTTTCATAAAGTTTCCCCTATTTCACTGTTTGACTAATCTCCAACTCTTCACTACGAATCAAATTTCTCATTGTACAGAATTCAAAATGTGTTCTATTTGATTTCATTTGAAACTAGACTCATTAAGGAGTCTAAGCATATAAATTTTATCTTATAACCATTTTTGTACAAATTATAATGAGTTTCTAAAAACTGAACAGGGGATTCCAGAGTCATTCTGACACCGTCTCACTCAACTTTAAATATCTCTTTATAGGAAATTTCTTTGCTCACACGGTCTCTTTTATAAGAAACTAGACTAATTAAGATTTGATTACATATTTTATTCAGCCTATAATTCCACACCATCAATTTATGGTGATTTTCTAAAATCACATTACTGCTGCTGTCCTAAGCAAAATATTACAGTTTGCTCTTAAATTTCCAAGTCCAAACACTTATGAACTCACCATTTGAGTTTAAAACATATCATGGCCACATCATATCTTATTAAATCAACTCATTATGTCCTATTATGATTGAATTTACTCAATGTTTAATCACTTAAAACTTACCTCGGAAGTGGTCGACGACTAGATATCCACGGCTATTCGTTTACTTTCTCTTTTCCCCTATCCGACTTTGATCCTCTTTGCTCTTAAGCTTAAGTAAAACAATAGATTTGCTTAAGTACTTAAATAATATTATTCACTTAACAATCACATTTGGCAATCACATATCATTTAATCTATACCTAAAACAATAGATTTCAATATGTATCATATTTAATAATTCATGCCATGACTCGATCTCATGCTTATTTAATTTATATCTAATTCACGTTCACAAGCAAAGGGCCACTTAGTTTATCATGCTTCCTTATACATGAATTTAATCATATTGCCGAATATTAACCCAACATCACAAGCATAATCACCATGAAACTTGCCTTAATACACATTTTATCCCATTGCCGAATACATATATATATCAAACAAATATTTATTCACATAACAACAATTCATTCACATCTCTATAAATGGTCATAATCGGACATTATAAACAAATCAACTAGTTTAGCATTCAAATTCTTCTAACCATTCCTCAATCATTTACTCAATGAACAACAATCCAAGCACACCAAAGCATAGTCGAATGTATCATTCTTCTTAAATTCAAAAATAAATGCATGGGCTAACTTCAAAATCTATTTAACAACTCAACTTTATAAACACATATTTGGCTAGGAAGAAAGATTGATAATTTAACAACCTTAGCTTAACATATAATTTGTTGTAACACATCTTTAAGCATTCTTTTATTCCATCAACTCAAAACACATTCATCACTCACAATAACTAAGTTCATATTCGGCAATGGCCTCCAATATAGTGACCGATTCTTCTCAACTAGCACCTAGTGTACACACATGATCATTTGTTTGATTCAAACACCTATCTACCAAAAATTCATCCAAATTAACAAGAACAACAACCACATTCCTTATTAATCTCCATAGCCGAAAACCTTACTCATTCCACACTCAAAATTTCAACATGGGTTACAAAAATAACTTGATATCTCACTCCATATCAACTAAAATTTCAAGAACTAGTATAACTTTCTTACCTTAATATTGACCTAGGATAACCGAATGCTTCACTCCCTTCTTCCTCTTTTCATTTTCGGCCAAGAAGAACCGATTTCTTCTTTCTTTCTTCCTCAAGTCACGGCAATGGGGGGGAGAAACATGGATGAGACAACATTGTTTTCATCACCCCTCCATTTTCATTACTTTATTACTAACCTTTTATTTTATTCTTTCTCCCATAAAACACTAACACCAAATGTTTATAATAGGCTTTAACTTATAGCATGGCTGGCCACCATCTTGTTCTTTGGTTAATTTGACATGCAAGTACAATTATTTTGCAACATGCATAAATAGGCCACTTTACATTTGCCTAGCACATTTCTAAATTTTCCCACATAAGTCCTATTTAATAAAATTCACTAACAATTAACAAAATTCCAATATGAAATTTTTATACATGCATACATACATATAATAAGCATCAACTATGACGGTTAATTATTTTTATGACTCGGGTTAGTGGTCCCGAAACCACTTTCCGACTAGGGTCACTTTAGGGCTGTCACAACTCTCCCCCACTTAAGAAATTTTCATCCCCGAAAATTTCTACCGATGCATAGTTTAGGATAACGTCCTCTTATTGAATTATATCCATATAAGCATTAGCTCATCGATAGCAATTGTAATTCATTACTGATTTCGCATCGTTCTATAAAATCTTTTTTTTTATCTTAAAACAAATACATAAACATTTCTACAAGTATGTACATATATCTCATTTTCTTGATTTCATAAGCAATAATCACTTAATTTAATTCACAAATGCATTTCAAACACATATTAAGCACATATTAACATGTATAATTCACATCATCAACCCACATATTTGTCACCCACATTTTCATTCATGTATAAGCTGTAACCTGACCGAAAGTACACATATACTCAAACATCCCAATAAATATCCTTTATAACTCCATCATATCTCACTATTCAACTTAACCTATTTCCAACAGAAAATCAACTTCCACATATCTGAACATTGAATTCATTTAGCACATTCAATCACCGTTAACGATACCCGTATACAATCGATTTGGCATAAAGCCTCATATAGTATAACGGTATGGGATTTATTTTAGCACATAACCCATATATCCAAAATTATCAGCATTCATCAAAAATTCTTACAGACTTTCAAATGTCAAACTTAATCGAAATAATTTCTTGAACATGATTAACAAAAATAGGGGTCATTTAGCAATAGCACATATGAATTCATATACCAAGCATCCCATAAACTAAATCTATACCACATTTATAACATGAATTCATTTCTTAACAACATATCCACCATCTTAAATCAATGCCTTCGTTCCATACGAGGTCTTACATGGATCTTGTTTTACTCACTTAATGTCTACTGACCAATCTCGCACACACAATGCTTGGTTGAAGAACTCGCACTCTCAGTGCCTCTAATCATTTGCACACATAGTGCCCCTATTCATTTGTTGTTACACATTGAAATGACTTAACCAAGTCTACAAACATCATGTATGTACACTTTTAAACATATCCTTTCATTTAAATTTGAATTCGTATAGTAATGAACACTTAAACTTTGCTCAAATTATCGGCACGAAGCCTACTAGGCACGAAGGCCCGAACACACATCACCAGCATGATTGCTCTTCGGGACCTAGCCCGGATATAACACCAGCACGAATGCTCTTCGGGACTTAACCCTGATATAACTCTAGCACAAATGCTCTTTGAGACGTAGCCCGGATATAACACCAGCACAAATGCTCTTCGGGACTTAGCCCGGATATAACACCAGCACAAATGCTCTTATATAACACCAGCACAAATGCTCTTCGGGACTTATCCCGGATACATCACTAGCACGAATGCTCTTCGAGACTTAGCCCGGATATATCACTAGCACGAATGCTCTTTGGGACTTAGCTCGGATATAACACCAGCACGAATGCTCTTCGGGACTTAGCCCGGATATATATAACTCTCGATTCTCATGTATATATATATATAACAATGCACATTAGCATATCATTTACATTACTTGAATACAAACACAACATGCTTATTGACCATTCATCTTTCAGTTCCATAGCCACATACAAATATCACATTTATAGTCATAACACTCTTTCAAAATTGCATCACTTATACCCTTATAATTCAATCCAAATCAAAATTCAAATACAAGTACGTGATACGTACCTGATCAACTTAATAATTTAAGCATATCCAAATGAAGTTATATCGCAAATTCTCATAGTCAGAAGCTTGCTACAGCTCGATCGGGATCAAGATTCATTACAATACAACAAACACATTTCAATAGTCAAAAATCATCACACTATCATTTTATCACTTTATGGCACGTATAAATAGGCTCACGCGTGCTACGTTAGTCCTAGAATCGACTAAACCGTAGCTCTGATACCAATAAAATGTAACACCCCAATCCCGTATCCGTCGCCGAAATAGGTAAAGGGGCATTACCGGACTTGAAACTCATATCAGAACAGTAAATTTTTTTTTGATACATTCCTTTAGATAAGTACTAAAGACAGTCAGGGATACAATTTAAACTTCAATAAGTACACATTCAAAAGATGCCATTTTCGCATGGCTTATATACATTAACCAAAATATTCTTCGGCCACTGGTCTATTCTATACATGCCATAAAATAATTCTAAACATAACTATAACAAGCAGTGGATAGTGATAGTGTGACTAGTTGCTGACAATCCCCGAGCCTGTAGCTTCGAAATGAGATCTATAAAACAGAGAAAACAAAGTAAACGGAGTAAGCATTACAATGCTTAGTAAGTTTTAAGCAGTGTCAACAGATAACAATCAAATTATAACATAGTTGTTCGTATTTTTATTTCACTCTTCCTTCAGGCATACCATCCCTTTACCGAATATGCACATCTCATCATATACAATAGAAAGATAAACTTTCACATAAAAGCAAGCTCATGTGACATAGATATATTGTATAATTTCACATAACCTCTCACACTGATCCGATGTCACATAATCATAGGAATAGCCTCATAGATTGCTCTCGTATGCATCACATAACTACCTTATGATTTAGTTCAAATCAAGCTCACATATAAACTTGGAGTACATACCTGTTTAACCTTTCGCATTGAATATATTTATAAGCAATTCTTATTACGAAGTCTTATAGCTTTAACCTCTACTCGGATTATCGGCGAGACCTTTAGCTCAGATGAAATCTCCACATGAAGTTATCGGGTCTTACCCAGACAAAATCTCCACACGTAGTCATGGGTCTTACCCGGACATAATCTCCCCACACGTAGTCATCGGGTCTTACCCGGACATAATCTCCAAGTTTCATATACATTTAATCACATGTTACAACATTCACATCGACTGTCATATTTGTAATTCATTCGCCTCATCAAATATCTAATAATACACACCTTTCACATTTGGTCATTCGGCCACAATATACACACATCGCCTACATATTTCACATTAGCCATTTGTCTTTACCACATATACATATCTCATATATATATTTCACATTGACCATTCGGCTTTACCACATATGCATATCTCATACATATTTCACATTAGCCATTCGGCTTTACCACATATACATATCTCATGCATATTTCACATTAGCCATTCGGCTTTACCACATATACATATCTCATGCATATTTCACATTAGCTATTCGGATTTACCACATATACATATCTCATGCATATTTCAAATTAGCCATTCGGCTTTACCACATATACATATCTAATGCATATTTCACATTAGCCATTCGGCTTTACCACATATACATATCTCATACATATTTCACTTTAGCCATTCGGCTTTACCACATATACATATCTCATACATATTTCACATTAGCCATTCGGCTTTACCACATATACATATCTTGTGCATCAATTTCAGCAATAGCTTATAAGCAACTCAAATAGTTTCATCAATGTTTACAACAAATTCACATATTCACTACAAGCAGTTTTCCTGAGCAATAGTCACTAAATTATTTATAACTGGAGCTAAAAAACTTAAAATCAATTGCCGTTAATTTTCCCTGAATATAGACTCATATATCTTCCATCCATAAAATTTTCAGAATTTTAGGTTTGGCCAATCAATACCAGATTTTTCTTAAAGTTTCCCCTATTTCACTGTCTGACTAATCTCCAACTCTTCACTACGAATCAAATTTCTCATTGTACAGAATTCAAAATGTGTTCTATTTGATTTCATTTGAAACTAGACTCATTAAGGAGTCTAAGCATATAAATTTTATCTTATAACCATTTTTGTACAAATTATAATGAGTTTCTAAAAACTGAACAGGGGATTCCAGAGTCATTCTGACACCGTCTCACTCAACTTTAAATATCTCTTTATAGGAAATTTCTTTGCTCACACGGTCTCTTTTATAAGAAACTAGACTATTAAGATTTGATTACATATTTTATTCAGCCTATAATTCCACACCATCAATTTATGGTGATTTTCTAAAATCACGTTACTGCTGCTGTCCTAAGCAAAATATTACAGTTTGCTCTTAAATTTCCAAGTCCAAACACTTATGAACTCACCATTTGAGTTTAAAACATATCATGGCCACATCATATCTTATTAAATCAACTCATTATGTCCTATTATGATTGAATTTACTCAATGTTTAATCACTTAAAACTTACCTCGGAAGTGGTCGACGACTAGATATCCACGGCTATTCATTTACTTTCTCTTTTCCCCTATCCGACTTTGAATCTCTTTGCTCTTAAGCTTAAGTAAAACAATAGATTTGCTTAAGTACTTAACTAATATTATTCACTTAACAATCACATTTGGCAATCACATATCATTTAATCTATACCTAAAACAATAGATTTCAATATGTATCATATTTAATAATTCATGCCATGACTCGATCTCATGCTTATTTAATTTATATCTAATTCACGTTCACAAGCAAAGGGCCACTTAGTTTATCATGCTTCCTTATACATGAATTTAATCATATTGCCGAATATTAACCCAACATCACAAGCATAATCACCATGAAACTTGCCTTAATACACATTTTATCCCATTGCCGAATACATATATATATCAAACAAATATTTATTCACATAACAACAGTTCATTCACATCTCTATAAATGGTCATAATCGGACATTATAAACAAATCAACTAGTTTAGCATTCAAATTCTTCTAACCATTCCTCAATCATTTACTCAATGAACAACAATCCAAGCACACCAAAGCATAGTCGAATGTATCATTCTTCTTAAATTCAAAAATAAATGCATGGGCTAACTTCAAAATCTATTTAACAACTCAACTTTATAAACACATATTTGGCTAGGAAGAAAGATTGATAATTTAACAACCTTAGCTTAACATATAATTTGTTGTAACACATCTTTAAGCATTCTTTTATTCCATCAACTCAAAACACATTCATCACTCACAATAACTAAGTTCATATTCGGCAATGGCCTCCAATATAGTGACCGATTCTTCTCAACTAGCACCTAGTGTACACACATGATCATTTGTTTGATTCAAACACCTATCTACCAAAAATTCATCCAAATTAACAAGAACAACAACCACATTCCTTATTAATCTCCATAGCCGAAAACCTTACTCATTCCACACTCAAAATTTCAACATGGGTTACAAAAATAACTTGATATCTCACTCCATATCAACTAAAATTTCAAGAACTAGTATAACTTTCTTACCTTAATATTGACCTAGGATAACCGAATGCTTCACTCCCTTCTTCCTCTTTTCATTTTCGGCCAAGAAGAACCGATATCTTCTTTTCTTTCTTCCTCAAGTCACGGCAATGGGGGGGGAGAAACATGGATGAGACAACATTGTTTTCATCACCCCTCCATTTTCATTACTTTATTACTAACCTTTTATTTTATTCTTTCTCCCATAAAACACTAACACCAAATGTTTATAATAGGCTTTAACTTATAGCATGGCCGGCCACCATCTTGTTCTTTGGTTAATTTGACATGCAAGTACAATTATTTTGCAACATGCATAAATAGGCCACTTTACATTTGCCTAGCACATTTCTAAATTTTCCCACATAAGTCCTATTTAATAAAATTCACTAACAATTAACAAAATTCCAATATGAAATTTTTATAAATGCATACATACATATAATAAGCATCAACTATGACGGTTAATTATTTTTATGACTCGGTTTAGTGGTCTCGAAACCACTTTCCGACTAGGGTCACTTTAGGGCTGTCACAACTCTCCCCCACTTAAGAAATTTTCATCCCCGAAAATTTCTACCGATGCATAGTTTAGGATAACGTCCTCTTATTGAATTATATCCATATAAGCATTAGCTCATCGATAGCAATTGTAATTCATTACTGATTTCGCATCGTTCTATAAAATCTTTTTTTTTATCTTAAAACAAATACATAAACATTTCTAGAAGTATGTACATATATCTCATTTTCTTGATTTCATAAGCAATAATCACTTAATTTAATTCACAAATGCATTTCAAACACATATTAAGCACATATTAACATGTATAATTCACATCATCAACCCACATATTTGTCACCCACATTTTCATTCATGTATAAGCTGTAACCTGACCGAAAGTACACATATACTCAAACATCCCAATAAATATCCTTTATAACTCCATCATATCTCACTATTCAACTTAACCTATTTCCAACAGAAAATCAACTTCCACATATCTGAACATTGAATTCATTTAGCACATTCAATCACCGTTAACGATACCCGTATACAATCGATTTGGCATAAAGCCTCATATAGTATACCGGTATGGGATTTATTTTAGCACATAACCCATATATCCAAAATTATCAGCATTCATCAAAAATTCTTACAGACTTTCAAATGTCGAACTTAATCGAAATAATTTCTTGAACATGATTAACAAAAATAGGGGTCATTTAGCAATAGCACATATGAATTCATATACCAAGCATCCCATAAACTAAATCTATAACACATTTATAACATGAATTCATTTCTTAACAACATATCCACCATCTTAAATCAATGCCTTCGTTCCATACGAGGTCTTACATGGATCTTGTTTTACTCACTTAATGTCTACTGACCAATCTCGCACACACAATGCTTGGTTGAAGAACTCGCACTCTCAGTGCCTCTAATCATTTGCACACATAGTGCCCCTATTCATTTGTTGTTACACATTGAAATGACTTAACCAAGTCTATAAACATCATGTATGTACACTTTTAAACATATCCTTTCATTAAAATTTGAATTCGTATAGTAATGAACACTTAAACTTTGCTCAAATTATCGGCACGAAGCCTACTAGGCACGAAGGCCCGAACACACATCACCAGCATGATTGCTCTTCGGGACCTAGCCCGGATATAACACCAGCACGAATGCTCTTCGGGACTTAACCCTGATATAACTCTAGCACAAATGCTCTTTGAGACTTAGCCCGGATATAACACCAGCACAAATGCTCTTCGGGACTTAGCCCGGATATAACACCAGCACAAATGCTCTTATATAACACCAGCACAAATACTCTTCGGGACTTAGCCCGGATACATCACTAGCACGAATGCTCTTCGAGACTTAGCCCGGATATATCACTAGCACGAATGCTCTTCGGGACTTAGCCCGGATATAACACCAGCACGAATGCTCTTTGGGACTTAGCCCGGATATATATAACTCTCGATTCTCATGTATATATATATAACAATGCACATTAGCATATCATTTACATTACTTGAATACAAACACAACATGCTTATCGACCATTCATCTTTCAGTTCCATAGCCACATACAAATATCACATTTATAGTCATAACACTCTTTCAAAATTGCATCACTTATACCCTTATAATTCAATCCAAATCAAAATTCAAATACAAGTACGTGATACGTACCTGATCAACTTAATAATTTAAGCATATCCAAATGAAGTTATATCGCAAATTCTCATAGTCAGAAGCTTGCTACAGCTCGATCGGGATCAAGATTCATTACAATACAGCAAACACATTTCAATAGTCAAAAATCATCACACTATCATTTTATCACTTTATGGCATGTATAAATAGGCTCACGCGTGCTACGTTAGTCCTAGAATCGACTAAACCGTAGCTCTGATACCAATAAAATGTAACACCCCAATCCCGTATCCGTCGCCGAAATAGGTAAAGGGGCATTACCGGACTTGAAACTCATATCAGAACAGTAAATTTTTTTTTTCATACATTCCTTTAGATAAGTACTAAAGACAGTCAGGGATACAATTTAAACTTCAATAAGTACACATTCAAAAGATGCCATTTTCGCATGGCTTATATACATTAACCAAAATATTCTTCGGCCACTGGTCTATTCTATACATGCCATAAAATAATTCTAAACATAACTGTAACAAGCAGTGGATAGTGATAGTGTGACTAGTTGCTGACAATCCCCGAGCCTATAGCTTCGAAATGAGATCTATAAAACAGAGAAAACAAAGTAAACGGAGTAAGCATTACAATGCTTAGTAAGTTTTAAGCAGTGTCAACAGATAACAATCAAATTATAACATAGTTGTTCGTATTTTTATTTCACTCTTCCTTCAGGCATACCATCCCTTTACCGAATATGCACATCTCATCTATACAATAGACAGATAAACTTTCACATAAAAGCGAGCTCATGTGACATAGATATATTGTATAATTTCGCATAACCTCTCACACTGATCCGATGTCACATAATCATAGGAATAGCCTCATAGATTGCTCTCGTATGCATCACATAACTACCTTATGATTTAGTTCAAATCAAGCTCACATATAAACTTGGAGTACATACCTGTTTAACCTTTCGCATTGAATATATTTATAAGCAATTCTTATTACGAAGTCTTATAGCTTTAACCTCTACTCGGATTATCGGCGAGACCTTTAGCTCAGATGAAATCTCCACATGAAGTTATCGGGTCTTACCCGGACAAAATCTCCACACGTAGTCATCGGGTCTTACCCGGACATAATCTCCCCACACGTATTCATCGGGTCTTACCCGAACATAATCTCCAAGTTTCATCTACATTTAATCACATGTTACAACATTCACATCGACTGTCATATTTGTAATTCATTCGCCTCATCAAATATCTAATAATACACACCTTTCACATTTGGTCATTCGGCCACAATATACACACATCGCCTACATATTTCACACTAGCCATTTGGCTTTACCACATATACATATCTCATATATATATTTCACATTGACCATTCGGCTTTACCACATATGCATATCTCATACATATTTCACATTAGCCATTCGGCTTTACCACATATACATATCTCATGCATATTTCACATTAGCCATTCGGCTTTACCACATATACATATCTCATGCATATTTCACATTAGCCATTCGGATTTACCACATATACATATCTCATGCATATTTCAAATTAGCCATTCGGCTTTACCACGTATACATATCTAATGCATATTTCACATTAGCCATTCGGCTTTACCACATATACATATCTCATACATATTTCACTTTAGCCATTCGGCTTTACCACATATACATATCTCATACATATTTCACATTAGCCATTCGGCTTTACCACATATACATATCTTGTGCATCAATTTTAGCAATAGCTTATAAGCAACTCAAATAGTTTCATCAATGTTTACAACAAATTCACATATTCCCTACAAGCTGTTTTCCTGAGCAATAGTCACTAAATTATTTATAACTGGAGCTAAAAAACTTAAAATCAATTGCCGTTAATTTTCCCTGAATATAGACTCATATATCTTCCATCCATAAAATTTTAAGAATTTTAGGTTTGGCAAATCAATACCATATTTTTCTTAAAGTTTCCCCTATTTCACTGTTTGACTAATCTGACCACTCTTCACTACAAATCAAATTTCTCATTGTACAGAATTCTAAATGTGTTCTATTTGATTTCATTTGAAACTAGACTCATTAAGGAGTCTAAGCATATAAATTTTATTTTATAAGCATTTTTGTACAAATTATAATGAGTTTCTAAAAACTGAACAGGGGATTCCAGAGTCATTCTGACACCGTCTCACTCAACTTTAAATATCTCTTTATAGGAAATTTCTTTGCTCACACGGTCTCTTTTATAAGAAAATAGACTAATTAAGATTTGATTACATATTTTATTCAGCCTATAATTCCACACCATCAATTTATGGTGATTTTCTAAAATCACGTTACTGCTGCTGTCCTAAGCAAAATATTACAGTTTGCTCTTAAATTTCCAAGTCCAAACACTTATGAACTCACCATTTGAGTTTAAAACATATCATGGCCACATCATATCTTATTAAATCAACTCATTATGTCCTATTATGATTGAATTTACTCAACGTTTAATCACTTAAAACTTACCTCGGAAGTGGTCGACGACTAGATATCCACGGCTATTCGTTTACTTTCTCTTTTCCCCTATCCGACTTTGATCCTCTTTGCTCTTAAGCTTAAGTAAAACAATAGATTTGCTTAAGTACTTAACTAATATTATTCACTTAACAATCACATTTGGCAATCACATATCATTTAATCTATACCTAAAACAATAGATTTCAATATGTATCATATTTAATAATTCATGCCATGACTCGATCTCATGCTTATTTAATTTATATCTAATTCACGTTCACAAGCAAAGGGCCACTTAGTTTATCATGCTTCCTTATACATGAATTTAATCATATTGCCGAATATTAACCCAACATCACAAGCATAATCACCATGAAACTTGCCTTAATACACATTTTATCCCATTGCCGAATACATATATATATCAAACAAATATTTATTCACATAACAACAATTCATTCACATCTCTATAAATGGTCATAATCGGACATTATAAACAAATCAACTAGTTTAGCATTCAAATTCTTCTAACCATTCCTCAATCATTTACTCAATGAACAACAATCCAAGCACACCAAAGCATAGTCGAATGTATCATTCTTCTTAAATTCAAAAATAAATGCATGGGCTAACTTCAAAATCTATTTAACAACTCAACTTTATAAACACATATTTGGCTAGGAAGAAAGATTGATAATTTAACAACCTTAGCTTAACATATAATTTGTTGTAACACATCTTTAAGCATCCTTTTATTCCATCAACTCAAAACACATTCATCACTCACAATAACTAAGTTCATATTCGGCAATGGCCTCCAATATAGTGACCGATTCTTCTCAACTAGCACCTAGTGTACACACATGATCATTTGTTTGATTCAAACACCTATCTACCAAAAATTCATCCAAATTAACAAGAACAACAACCACATTCCTTATTAATCTCCATAGCCGAAAACCTTACTCATTCCACACTCAAAATTTCAACATGGGTTACAAAAATAACTTGATATCTCACTCCATATCAACTAAAATTTCAAGAACTAGTATAACTTTCTTACCTTAATATTGACCTAGGATAACCGAATGCTTCACTCCCTTCTTCCTCTTTTCATTTTCGGCTAAGAAGAACCGATTTCTTCTTTTCTTTCTTCCTCAAGTCACGGCAATGGGGGGGGAGAAACATGGATGAGACAACATTGTTTTCATCACCCCTCCATTTTCATTACTTTATTACTAACCTTTTATTTTATTCTTTCTCCCATAAAACACTAACACCAAATGTTTATAATAGGCTTTAACTTATAGCATGGCTGGCCACCATCTTGTTCTTTGGTTAATTTGACATGCAAGTACAATTATTTTGCAACATGCATAAATAGGCCACTTTACATTTGCCTAGCACATTTCTAAATTTTCCCACATAAGTCCTATTTAATAAAATTCACTTACAATTAACAAAATTCCAATATGAAATTTTTATACATGCATACATACATATAATAAGCATCAACTATGACAGTTAATTATTTTTATGACTAGGTTTAGTGGTCCCGAAACCACTTTCCGACTAGGGTCACTTTAGGGCTGTCACAGTGAGTTTGGAAACTCAGTGTGCAACAAGCCCCTTTCAGAGCCCAAAACAATAACAGCCTGTTGGGCCTAAGCCCAAATCCAATCTCAACATGTACTGGGCCGTAGCCCTTTTCATATTTCATATTTCATAACACTGGGCCGAAGCCTTTTCATATTTCATATTACTGGGCCGAAGCCTTTACTGTAAACGGTATGGCCCATAGGCCCATTTCAATATCACATGTAATGTCAATGAGAGAATGCAAGCCCATTTGGGAAGACTACTCAACCCACCATCCGCTACTCTCCACCTGTACCAACCAACACACCATGTGGGGATTAACTCAACCCACCCCGCCATAGCTCTCCACTGGCAGCATAGCTGCTTTATCATATAACTGGAGGCCTAGCCTCTTTTGAATAACTGGGGTAAAAGCCCTTTTAATAACTAGGGCATAAGCCCTTTAATAACTGGGGCATAAGCCCTTTAATAACTGGGGCATAAGCCCTTTTTCACTTTCTCCATCCACATAAAAACCCAACCCAATGCATTTATGATTACATCATGTGCATATCATACATATCATGTGCATATCATACATGTCATGTGCATATCATACATACCATGTTTATCAAAATCCCATGTATTAAATTCATACATAACCCCTAGCGGTATAATGGTCATTTTTACCTAGGGGCAAAATGGTCATTTTTATGTTATAAGGGTAATCTTGTAATCTTACCAAAAATTAGGGTTTCCATGCTCATTAACGATTACTAACAATTCATGGGTGCAAACAGTGATTCTGGCCCATTTTTAGCGAAATCGAGTTATTGGGCCTAAAACCCCTAATGAGCCCTACTTAGCTGATTTTGTCATCTAGGCCGATTTAGCCCATATCCATAACAGTATTAACAGTCTTAACATGCAATTTAATAGATTCCCGTTTTTTACCAATTTTACCCAAGTGGGCCTGAAAGCCTATTGGGCCCTATTGCAGCCCCTCGAGGCCCAACTTACCGTGAATGCCAAAAAATCACGTTCTTACCGTTTCCATTGTTCCCGATCATCATCTCATTGATTCTAACTAACTAGTAAGTGTTCGCTTGCTCACAAGTCCTCGAAATGCCAGAATTTCAGCATTTCGGCTTTTCGGCATTTATCGCTTTAAGCATATGAAAGAGGGTTCGTTACACACCTGTTTGGCGATATTCCTCGACGAGATCTCCTACACGATTTCTCCTATAATCCATCTGTGACAGCCCTAAAGTGACCCTAGTCGGAAAGCGGATTCGGGACCGTTAAACCGAGTCACCAAATTATTTGAATATAATGATTATTGTCTAAAATATGTGAATATGAATGTGTGAAAGTTTTAAGCTTCGATTTAGTCAATTGCATGCGAATTTAACTATTAGGACTTATGTGTGACACTTTTCAAATGTGATAGGTCGATCTATAAGGATCTATTAGTGCATGAGATCAAAAGGGTGGACTTGCATGTCAATTTCCCCCTTAATTAGTAAGTGGCCAGCCATGACAAGGAGGGTGGACAAAATGTTATGGGCAAAACATGTCATAAACATGTTATGTTAATGCTTATGTTAGGAATAATAAAATAAAGAACATGGGCAATAAAATATTAGTGTTAGTAGGAGGAAAAACAAAAAAAAAATGTGTGTGGTTGCCCCCTTCATTGCCGTGAATTGAAAGAAGAAAAAAAAAGTGCTTCATTCTTTGGTTCTTCTTGGCCGAATTGAAGAAAGGAAGAAGAGAGGTTTCGGTCACCTTGAGCTTAAGGGGAGGTTAGTATGTTGTGTTAGATTCTTAAATTTTAAACTTGTTTCTAGTTAATTAGCTAATTTCTTACACAACCCATGGCAAAAATTTCGAAATCTTGGTGATGGCTTGAGCATTCGGTTTTAGTTATTAAAGGATGAGATTGGGTTATAATCTTTATGTTTTATGAAGAATTGTTGAACAGAAGGGTTTAAGTAGTCAAATTATAAATTTTAATGCTCATGAGTACAATGGCCAAACATAGATTTGTCTAAAGAATTGAACAAATGCCGTGTGAGTGATTGAAATGAATGAGTTGGAGGTTGGATCATGTTAAGATTCGGCCTTGTACATAAACATTAAGAGTTTGATGTTTTTGTGATTTTTGGAAGGTAAATAAGGTTATACACAAGATGAATACTAAGATTTTGGTTGACTTGTTTTTAGTGAGGTTCGGCCAAGGACCTTATGTGCAAGTTTATTCGGTTTAAGTAGAGTAAACGTGACGGGTAGATATGGAGTAATGTGTATATTGGTTCGGCTGCTAAGCAAGGAAATAATTGTTGGTAACATAGTATCTATGCATTTATGAATATATATATATGGTATTTTAAGTATAATTGTTCATTGATAAGGTTGGTTAATAGTTCAAGTAAGGATTACTATATTTGATATGTACACAAATTGAGGCAATAGGTTCGGCAATTAGCTTAAGACCTACGGGTAATATCATATGTCCGATCATAGTTAAACATTCGATAATTGTGATTCTTTGGCTACAATGTTTGAATATTGCCATGGGGAGAATATATGATCGGTTGCCTAATATTAGTTCGAAATGAATCTAAATAAATAGATATTTGTATATAGTAAAGTTGGATAAGTAATTGAATAAATTTATTTGTTTATTAAGCTCAAGAGCTTAGAGGATCAAAGTTGGATAAGGGAAAGGAAAAAGTGATCGAATAGCCGCCAAAATCGTTCGACCACATCCGAGGTAAGTTTTCGAGTAATGAAACTTAGATTATGATTCGATTAGATTATGTTATAAGCAAATCAAAATCATGCCCTTTGTATGTTGCTTTTGAGCTGAAAATGATAATGCTTGATAAGTGACTTGTGTTTGAATTCTAGTTACGAAAATGAAATATTGATGTGTCATGATTTATTGATATGTGCATGGATATTCGGATTGATAACCGGGCTAAGCCCGAAGGCATTTGTGCGAGTTACTATATCCGGGCTAAGTCCCGAAGGCATTTGTACGAGTTACTATAACCGGGCCAAGTCCTGAAGGCAATTGTGCGAGTTACTATAACTGGGCTAAGTCCCGAAGGCAATTGTGCGAGTTACTATAACCGGGCTAAGTCCCGAAGGCATTTGAGCGAGTAGCTATATCCGGCTAAACCCCGAAGGTACTTGGTTTGGGAATAAGCGATCTTGCTGTAATAATTTCAATTAATACGCCCGTAAAATCCCAACGATAAGGTACGTTTCGTATATGCATTGGAGTAGTGATTTCGTTTAAATATTATCCGCTCAGTCGATTAGTGAGCTTTCGGGCCTTTGGTTAAGTTGATCCCTTATGTATGAATATAAGGGTTGGAAATGTGAAGTAGGACTGATTTTTGAGAATATGTGTATATCAAGTTATCCGTTTAGTTATATGAATGCTATACTTAAGTTGTGCCTAATTTTATTGCTCAAAACTTACTAAGCATTAAATGCTTACTCCGTTCTTTGAATCTCTGTTTTATAGATTTTGGTTCGTCAGCTATCGGACTCGGGATTGTCGAAGTCGAAGTCGTCCACACTATCAAAGCCCTTTTGGTACACTTTTGGTTGAACTCTGAAAATGGCATGTATAGGACTACCCTTTTTGTTGTTGGTCATGTACCCTTTGGTTTTGTATAAATTTGGATAGCCATGCGAAAATGGCTTTTATACACTTTGAGCATAGCATTATAATCGTCTTGTATGTTGTTCATTGAGAGGTATGGAAATGTTTGGTAACGATTAGCCATTGGGAATGGTTAATTATGATTATTTTTATGCTATGTATGACAAACTCTAGTTGATTCATGGAAAACCATGAAATAGGTAAGGTTTACCATAAAAACAGATGCTGACAGCAGCAGTGGTGTGGATTTGAAAAATCACTAAAAATAGTAAGAATGGAATTAAATAGTGAATAAATTATTTAATTGAACCTTGATGAATCTATTTTCATAGGGAAGTAATGAAACGATCATATGAACATTATTTTATGAGATTTTAAAGTTTTCGTGAAACAGGGCCAGAGCGGTTTCTGGATTCCCTGTTCGGACTTAGGAAATTCATTATAAATTAACCAGAGATAGTTAGAAGTCATGCCATATATTTATAGATTCCTTTTCGAGTCTAGTTTCTTTAGAAACAAACGGTATAAGTATTGAAGCCCTGTACAGGGAGATATATAAGTCGTAATGCATGAAGGTCAGAGCAGTCGAACCCTGAAACAGGTGAGACTTTAACTAATTGGCCCGACCAAAAATTCTAGAAAAAATTTATAGATGGATATATGAGTCTAGTTTCAGGGAAAATTTACGAAACTGATTTTCGAGTTTTGGAACTCAAGATATGATTTTTAAGGTGACAGTGACGCAGTTAGCCAGCTAGTCTGGAAATTTTTAAAATGGACTGTAAAAATAAGGGAATTAAGTCTGTTAACCCCTCGTGTCCGACTCCGGCAACGGTCTCGGGTACGGGGTGTTACAATTTTATTGGTATCAGAGCTACGGTTTAGTCGATTCTAGGACTACCGTAATACGTTTGGGTCTAGCTATACATGCTATTTTGTGATTATTTGATAGTGTGGTGATTTCTGACATTTGCAAATGTGTTTATTTATAGTAATGGATCCCGATCCCGACCGAGCGGTAGCTGATGATCTTGAGAGTGTAGCGCCTGCTCCCACACAAGGGACAGCGCCAGCGGGCTCTCAACCTATTGCTAGCAATCCGAATGATGAGACTAGGCAAGCTTTTTATAGCGTGATGAATGATTGGTTTAACCAATACATTCGAACTACTATGGCTGTTCCACAACCTCCATTCCCGACTAATACCACCCCCGCACCTACAATACCTCCGGTAACTGACCAAATAAGGCCAAATAAGCCCCCAGTTGACAGAATCCGAAAACACGGGGCTACTAAATTTAAAGCTACTGACATCGATGATGCCGAGCAAGCTGAATTTTGGTTGGACAACACTATTCGGGTACTTGATGAGCTGTCTTGCGCACCCGATGAGTGCCTAAAGTGTACTATCTCCTTGCTATGTGATTCTGCCTACTATTAGTGGAATACGTTGATTTCTGTTGTGCCCCGAGAGCAAGTAACTTGGGAGTTTTTCCAAACCGAGTTTCAAAAGAAGTATATCAGTCAAAGATTCATTGACCAAAAACGGAAGGAATTTCTTGAACTTAAACAAGGTTCCATGTCGATTATCGACTATGAACAAAAGTTTGTAAGGCTTAGCCGGTACGCTCGAGAATGCATTTCTTCAGAAGCCGTAATGTGTAAACGTTTCGAGGATGGACTGAATGATGATATAAAGCTGTATGTTGGCATTTTGGAAATCCGAGAATTTGTGGTACTTGTCGAGCGAGCTTGCAAAGCCGAGGAGCTCAGTATGGAGAAAAGAAAAGCTGATATGGGAGCAAAGGAGTTTCGTAAGAGGTCTTCGGGGAGGCCTTTTCAACAGTCATCGAAGAAATTTAAAGATGATTTGGGCCGATCTAGAGACACTTCGGGTTTTTCTAGACGAGATCGTGATTGACCCCCTATGAGTGCACAAGTCACTTCGGTCGCCAGTGTTGGAAATGATCGTCGAGATAGAACGGAGTGTCAGTATTATGGTAAATGGCATTCGGGGAGTTGTAGATTCCATGACCTCTCCTGTTACAAGTGCAGATCAGTTGACCACTTTATTAAAGATTGCCCGAGGTTGTCTGAACAGAATGTAAATCAGAGTGGGAAACCTGGTGCTACTACTGCTCGGGGAAGACCATCTAGGAATACGGGCAATGCTAGTGGCGGTCAGAGAGGATCTAGAGATGCTACAACCAGATCTGAGGCTCGTGCTCCTGCTAGAGCTTATGCTATTCGCGCACGCGAGGATGCTTCTTCGCCAGATGTTATTACCGGTACTTTTACTCTCTTTGATACTAATGTGATTGCTTTGATTGACCCTGGTTCTACTCATTCTTATATATTTGAAACCTTAGCATCCAGTAAGACTCTACCTGTTGAGTCTACTGAGTTTGTAATTCGGGTGTCAAATCCTTTGGGTCGTTATGTGCTTGTCGACAAAGTGTGTAAGAAATGTCCCTTAGAAATCAGAGGTTCCTGTTTTCCGGCCGATTTGATGCTTTTACCGTTTGACGAATTTGATGTTATCCTCGGTATGGATTGGTTGACCGTACATGATGCAATTGTAAGTTGCAAAAGAAAAACCATCGATCTGAGGTGTGTAAATAACGAGATAATCCGAGTTGAGTCTACTGACTTGAATAGGTTGCCAGCTGTAATATCATCAATGTTGGCTCAGAAATATGTAAGAAAGGGGTGCGAAGCATACCTTGCGTATGTACTTGATGACAAAGAGTTAGAAAAGAAGCCTGAATCTGTGCCAGTGGTTTGTGAATACCCGGATGTTTTTCCCGAAGAATTACCGGGTTTACCACCTGTTCGGGAGGTAGAGTTTGGCATCGATCTTGTACCTGGGACTACACCAATTTCGATAGCTCCGTATCGTATGGCACCAACGGAATTAAAGGAATTGAAAGCTCAATTGCAAGAGTTGACGGATAGAGGTTTCGCTCGACCAAGTTTCTCACCTTGGGGTGCAGCAGTATTGTTTGTGAAAAGAAGAACGGAACTATGAGGTTGTGCATCGACTATCGTCAGCTGAATAAGGTGACAATAAAGAATAAATATCCGATACCGCGCATTGATGATTTGTTTGATCAACTAAAGGGAGCCTCAGTGTTTTCAAAGATAGATTTGAGATCGGGTTATTATCAGTTGCGAATTCGAGATTCGGATATACCCAAAACTGCTTTCAGAATGAGATACGGTCACTATGAGTTCTTAGTGATGCCGTTTGGGCTCACTAATGCCCCTGCGGTATTTATGGATTTGATGAATCGGATCTTTAGACCGTATTTGGATTGGTTTGTAGTTGTGTTTATTGATGACATCTTGGTTTACTCAAGAGATGAAACTGAGCATGCTGAACACCTGAGATTAGTGTTGCAGATTTTACGAGATAAGCAGTTATATGCTAAGTTCAGTAAGTGTGAGTTCTGGTTAAGAGAGGTTAGCTTCCTGGGTCACGTGGTATCTGCATCGGGCATTCGAGTCGATCCGAGCAAAATTTTAGCCATACTTAACTGGAAGCCTCCGAGAAATATTACTGAAGTTCGGAGCTTTTTGGGACTTGCTGGTTACTACCAACGGTTTGTAAAAGGTTTCTCGATGATAGCCACACCAATAATGAAGCTACTTCAGAAAGATGTTAAGTTTGAATGGACGGAAAGGTGTCAGAAAAGTTTCAATCAATTGAAAACCCATTTGACGGAAGCTCCAGTACTAGTGCAGCCCGAATCAGGCAATGTAACACCCCGAACCCGAGATCGTCGCCGGAGTCGAACACGAGGTGTTAACAAACTTCAAACCACTTATTTGACATTTCCCAGACAAGCTGCCAATCTGCGTACTAGTTGCTTTAAAAATCATATCTTGAGTTCTGAAACTCGAAATCCAGTTCCGTAAATTTTCCCTGGAACTAGACTCATATACCTATATGGTAGAATTTTTGTAGAATTTTTGGTCTGGCCAATTAGTACAGTTTATTAGTCAAAGTCTCCCATGTTACAGGGATCGACTACACTGACCTTTGCGCATTACGACTTGGATATATCCCTGCACAGAGCTTCAATACCGATGCCGTTTGTTTCTATAGAAACTAGATTCAGAGAAGAATCTGTACATATATGGCATGACTTCTAATTATCTCTGGTTAATTTATAATTAATTTCCAAAGTTGGAACAGGGAATCCAGAAACCGTTCTGGCTCTGTCTCACGAGAACCTGAATATCTCTTAACATGCTGTCCATATGATTATTTCGTTACTTCTATATGAAAATAGACTCATCAATCTTCGATTACATAATTTATTCATTAATTAATTTCACTCCTACTATTTTTAGTGATTTTTCAATCTCACGTCACTGCTGCTGCCAGCATCTGTTACGAAAGCAACTATGCCTATTTCGTGATTTCTCCTTGATCTAACTAGTAATTCATCATACATATCACCAATTATGATCATGACTAGCCATGCCAAAGGCTAATCATTGTCAAACATCTCCCTACTACACTATTGCCATATCATGAATTTTAACACCAAAAATAATCAACCATGACATATGGCATAAAAAAGGTCGAATTATCAAGATTTACGACCTAACGTTATGAAACCAAACCCAACCGAACATTTATGCCATTTTCGCATGGCTAAAAGTTTACATACCAAAGTTCAAACACAACATAATAGCCTATACATGCCGAAATGTTCTCCTAAGCCGACTAAGAAAAAAGTACCAAAACTTGCTAGCCGGTGTGATGACTCCAATGACGGCCCGATCACGCAAAAAGAGACGAGTCCAAGAAACCTAAAATAGGTGACAAGGAAACACCGAGTGAGTGTATAACTCAGTAAGTCATAAGCAATGCACTACCATCAATTAATAACATTATCACAAGAGGAAGTAAAATGGAACGAGGCTAGTTACTCCATCCATACCGAACCATACCATAGTTCCTCAAACCTATCGGTTCAATCTCATACCAAGTCAATCATTCACATTCAATATACTAATCAATAGGATATTCGAGGCATTTTCATACATCATTTTATTTTCGTTACAATCATACAACTAAACGACCTTTCACCTATTCCACGATAAATCTTATGTACGTGACTTCAATTATAATTGTCACATAGGTTCAAACTTACCAAGCTCAACTTCAAATATAAACATAACGCCTATTAGTCACGAACTCAAGGTACTTACCCGATCCGCTGTCCGTGATCGACTCAATAATGTCGCACACTTAGTGTTCATAATGATTCAAAAGTATATATTAAGTCCGCACACTCAGTGCTATATAATCAACTCGCACACTTAGTGCTATATAATCAAACTCGCACACTTAGTGCTACATAATCAAGCTCGCACACTTAGTGCTGTACAATTTAAACCCGCACACTTAGCGCCAATCTCATGATCATAAATGTTTATACCCGCACTCTTAGTGCCGAGATCAACAACTCAATACATCTCACCTCTTTTCTCTTCATCCAACACTTTCATCACCACATACATACATGTATATATATATTTATCATTCCATTCAGCATCATTACATAGACGTTATGATCATTTAGATTAATACAAACTATATGCTTAATGACTTACTTTGTGTTGGGTAAGACGGTTCCAACTCGGCTACTCGATGATCTTTTCTTTGCCTTTGCTTGATTCTCCTCCTTTAACTCCTTGAGCTTAATAAATAAATCAACTAGTTTAGCCATCTTGCTAAACATTCATAATTCAATTACACATGCATATGTATGTTTGTATATTCGGCAACCATCCTCACTAATTACCCATTTAGTCGATTATACACATAATTAAAGGTATATATACTTCGGAATGGGCATCACAATTAGATTTAACACCACCTTCATACTCAATTAGATGGCCGAATGTATGTATATATGTACAATGTCAACTATAACATCATTTAAACACCTAATTTCATCTCATGAACACTTGATCGAATTTTCCTAATCTAGCATATTTTCACATCTATTTGTAACATCATGTAAATCCACATATAACTACATTTCTTAAGTTCCACATCTTAATGCCCATTATAGCCACTCCCATAGTCTAAATCTAGCAATCGGCAACACCCACCTTTCCACTATGTTAGCCGAATACTCATTCTCTTCTTAGTCCTAAATTCGGCACCTCCAACAAAATAGCTTAACAATTTCAACTTTCATGCTAACATAACAAGCAACTTAACACATCCATATAACTAGCATGCTAATAGCATCAAGGTATCAACTAAAATATTTTAAGCTCCTTAGCCGAATCCTAACTCTCCAACAACCCCAAATCCAACCATGGGATAGATAGAATTTAGACTCATCACCCAAAGGTTGTGTAAACTTCCAAAAATATCATTGAACATACCTTGATCTAAAGGACCACCTTGGCCGAATCTTGCTTCTTCTTCTTCCTCTAGTTACGACAATTGCAAAAGAAAGAAAACATGGACACTCCTTCTTCCCTCCTTATTAAGCATTCAAACTCCCTCATTTTCATGCCACAACATCAAACACTCCTCCTAGATACAAGCAATGGCCGAACTTCTTCAAAATTTTTCTCCCTTTCTTTTTCTTGGTTTTTCGGCTAGGAGATGGCAAGTATGAACACCCATTTTTTTTTTGTTCACTTTCCTATTATTATTCCCATCATTTGTTAACCAAAAAAAACATATTAAATTAGAATGAGTGGAGCATCATCACTCCTTGGCCGGCCACCATGTATTTTATGGGCAATTTGACATGCAAAGCCATGCTTCCTCTCCCTATTATTAATTACTCCATATAATTCATCTATCATCTTTTCTAACTTCGTCAACTAGGTCCTTTTTGAATTAATTCACAATCCTAAAGCTAATATTAAGCATTTAATTTCTCATATATTCGCTGTCACACAAAAATTTATGTAATTAAAACACAAAAATAAATTTTTGGCTCGGTAATGTGGTCTCGAAACCACATTCCGACCAGGGTCTAATTTGGGTTGTCACAACTCTCCCCCACATAAGAAATTTTCGTCCCCGAAAATCTTACCAGTAAATAATTTTGGATATCGATCCTTCATAGAGTCCTCAAGTTCCCAAGTGGCTTCTTCAATTCCGTGTTTATGCCACAGTACCTTCACTAATGAGATTTTCCTGTTTCGTAGTTCTTTTACTTCACGTGCTAAAATACGAACTGGTTCTTCTTCGTAACTCAAATTAGATTGAATCTCGATCTCCGATGGAGGAATTACGTGCGATGGATCGGACCTATATTGTCGAAGCATCGAGACATGAAAAACGTTGTGAATCCTTTCGAGCTCAGGGGGCAAAATTAATCGGTATGCAACGGGTCCAACTCGTTCGGATACTTCGTACGGACCGATGAACCTCGGACTCAATTTGCCCTTACGACCAAATCTAAGCACCTTCTTCCAGGGTGAAACTTTGAGAAATACTTTGTCTCCAACTTGATATTCAATGTCTTTTCTTTTCAAATCCGCATACGACTTTTGAGGATCCGAAGCGGTTCTCAAACTTTCGCGAATTACTCGGACTTTCTGCTCGGCATCCTTAATCAAATCAACTCCGAAAATTTTACTTTCACCGAGCTCGGTCCAAAACAATGGTGTACGGCATTTACGACCGTACAAAGCCTTGTAAGGTGCCATCTTAATACTTGATTGAAAACTATTGTTGTAAGCGAATTCAATCAAAGGTAAATACCGTTCCCATGAACCACTAAACTCGAGGATGCAACATCTCAACATATCCTCAAGTATCTGAATTATCCGCTCGGATTGACCATCGGTTTGTGGATGAAAAGCGGTGCTAAAATGCAGCTTGGTACCCAAAGCTTCTTGCAATTTCTTCCAAAATCGCGAGGTGAATCTCGGATCTCTATCCGACACGATAGAAATAGGTACTCCATGTAATCTCACAATCTGAGAAACATACAATTCGGCTAGTTTATCCAATGAAAAATCCGTACGCACGGGGATAAAGTGAGCCGACTTAGTCAGTCTATCAACAACAACCCAAATCGCATCCTTCTTACTTGCTGACAATGGCAGTCCGGACACAAAGTCCATTGTGACTCGATCCCATTTCCACTCGGGTATCATGATCGGCTGAAGTAATCCTGAAGGCACTTGATGTTCCGCTTTCACTTGTTGACATATTAAACATCTCGAAACAAAGTCGGAGATGTCCCGTTTCATACCATGCCACCAAAACTGACGTTTCAAATCGTTGTACATTTTCGTACTCCCCGGGTGAATTGACATTCGGCTACAATGGGCTTCGTTCAGAATCATCAAAATGAGTTCTGAATTTCTTGGAACACACATCCAACTTCTGAACCTCAAACAATCGTCATCATCAATTTGAAATTCGGATTCCATATTCGGAATACATTCAGCCCGTTTTGCAACCAATTCATCATCGACTTTCTGAGCTTCACGAATTTGATGAATCAATGATGGTTTGGCCTTTAATTCAGCTACTAACACATTGTCGGGTAGAACAGACAAGTGCACATTCATCGCTCGTAAAGCAAACAGCGATTTCTGGCTTAAGGCGTCCGCAACCACATTAGCCTTTCCCGGGTGGTAATCAATGACAAGCTCGTAATCTTTCAACAACTCAAGCCAACGTCTTTGTCGCAGATTTAAGTCTCTTTGAGTCATCAAATATTTGAGACTTTTGTGATCCGAAAATACATGGCACTTTTCGCCAAACAAATAATGTCGCCATATTTTCAAAACAAATATGATGGCGGCTAGCTCGAGATCATGGGTTGGATAATTTCTCTCGTGTGGCTTCAATTGTCTCGACGCATAGGCCACAACTCGACCTTCTTGCATCAATACGCAACCCAACCGAGTAGGGATGCGTCACTATAAATGACAAACTCTTTACCTGATTCGGGTTGCACTAAAATTGGAGCTTCAGTCAAATGAGTTTTCAGTTGATCGAAGCTTTTCTGACATTTCTCCGTCCATTCGAACTTAACATCCTTTTGAAGCAGCTTCGTCATTGGTGTGGCTATCATTGAGAAACCTTTTACAAATCGTCGGTAATAACCGGCGAGCCCCAGGAAGCTCCAAACTTCGGTAATATTTCTTGGAGGCTTCCAATTAAGTATGGCTGAAATTTTGCTCGGGTCAACTCGAATACCCGATGCGGATACCACATGACCCAAGAAGCTAACCTCTCTTAACCAGAACTCACACTTACTGAACTTAGCATATAACTTCTTATCCCGCAAAATTTGCAACACTAATCTCAGGTGCTCAGCATGTTCGGTCTCATCTCCTGAATAGACTAAGATGTCATCAATGAACACAACTACGAACCGGTCCAAATACTGT
The DNA here is from genome assembly GCF_007990345.1 of Gossypium hirsutum. Taxonomy (NCBI): domain Eukaryota; kingdom Viridiplantae; phylum Streptophyta; class Magnoliopsida; order Malvales; family Malvaceae; genus Gossypium; species Gossypium hirsutum. The sequence continues at coordinate 67,303,703 of NC_053428.1, forward strand.
CTGAAGATCTGATTCATCAAATCCATAAATACCGCAGGGGCATTAGTGAGCCCGAACGGCATCACTAAGAACTCGTAGTGACCGTACCTCGTTCTGAAAGCAGTTTTGGGTACGTCCGAATCTCGAATCCGCAACTGATAATAACCCGATCTCAAATCTATCTTTGAAAACACTGAGGCTCCCTTTAGTTGATCAAACAAATCATCAATACGCGGTAATGGATATTTATTCTTTATCATCACTTTATTCAGTTGACGATAGTCAATGCACAACCTCATGGTTCCGTCCTTCTTTTTCACGAACAATACTGGTGCACCCCAAGGTGAGAAACTTGGTCGAGCGAAACCTCTATCCGTCAACTCTTGCAATTGAGCTTTCAATTCCTTTAACTCGGTTGGTGCCATACGATACGGAGCTATCGAAATTGGCGTAGTTCCAGGTACAAGCTCAATACCAAACTCTACCTCCCGAACAGGTGGTAAACCCGGTAATTTTTTAGGAAAAACATCCGGGTATTCACAAACCACCGGTACAGATTCGGGTTTCTTTTCTAATTCTTTGTCATCAAGTACATACGCAAGGTATGCTTCGCACCCTTTTCTTACATATTTCTGGGCCAACATTGCTGATATTACAGCTGGCAACCCCCTTAAGTCTGTAGACTCAACTCGGATTATCTCGTTATTTGCGCACCTCAAATCAATAGTCTTGCTTTTGTAATTCACAACCGCATCATGCGTGGTCAACCAATCCAAACCAAGAATAACATCAAATTCGTCAAACGGAAAAAGCATCAAATCGGCCGGAAAACAGGATTCTCGGATTATTAGAGGGCATCTCTTACACACTTTATCAACAAGTACGCATTGACCCAAAGGGTTTGACACTCGAATTACGAACTCAGTAGACTCAACAGGTAGAGTCTTACTGGATGCTAAGGTTTCGCATACATATGAATGAGTAGAGCCAGGGTCAATCAATGCAATCACATTAGTATCAAAGAGAGTGAAGGTACCAGTGATGACGTCGGGGGAGGATGCCTCCTCTCGTGCGCGAATGGCATATGCTCTAGCAGGAGTACGGTTCTCGGCTCGAACAGCCGTATCAGAGGCCCCTCTCTGACTACCACCCCTACCTTCTAAAATTCTCGGTGGTCTACCTCTAGTTGTCACTCCACTAGGTCTTGCACCTTGAATCTTAATCTTCTCATCAAGCTCCGTGCAATCTCTAATGAAGTGGTCCTTCGAACCGCATCCGTAACAGGCCCTGTTAGTAGACTTACCCCAACATTCACCTAGGTGTCGTCTCCCGCATTGGGGACATTCAGGTTTCTCTTGACGATTATTGCCCACACTAGCTACCGAAGTAGCTCGGGAGTCCGTTGATGGTCGTGCTCTGATGGAAATTCCCGCAGTCGTCCTCGACTTATTAGTGTCCTCCCTGAACTTCTTTACAGCTGAGAACGGAGCTTTACCCGTCGATCTTTTACGATAGTCTCTAGCTTCAAATTCAGCCTTCTTCTTCTCATTTCCAAGTTCTTCCGCCTTGCAGGCTCGTTCGACTAGTGTTACGAATTCTTTTATCTCCAAAATACCCACTACTAGCTTTAAATTTCATTCAATCCTTCTTCGAATCTTTTGCACATAGCAACCTCATTAGCTACACACTCCCGGGCATACCTACTGAGTCTTACGAATTCATGTTCGTATTCCGATACTGTCATACGGCCTTGCTTGAGTTCCAAGAATTCGTTACGCTTTTGATCAATGAACCGTTGACTAATATATTTCTTTCGAAATTCCGTCTGAAAGAAGTCCCAAGTTACTCGTTCGTTTGGGACTAAGGAAATCAGGGTCCTCCACCAATAGTAGGCTGAGTCCCGCAACAAGGATATAGCACACTTTAGACATTCATCAGGCGTGCATGACAGTTCATCAAACACCCGAATGGTGTTATCAAGCCAGAACTCGGCCTTTTCAGCATCATCAGTAACTATGGCCCTGAACTCCTCGGCCCCGCGCTTCCTAATCAAGTCTACAGGTGGCTTACTCAGCCTCACAGGATCAGCGACTGATGGCATTACGGACTCTTGGGGTGGATTATTCAAATTCGGGAATTGTTGGACGGACGGATTGGTTCGGGCATATTGCGCGACCCACTCATTCATCATGGTAAAGAAGGCTTGTTTAGCCCCCTCACCTTGATTATTCGCAGATGACTGAGGTTCAACAGGCGGTGTCCCTTGTGCAGGAGCAGCCGCTACACTTTCAATGTCATCCGCCAAGGTTCTCTCTACACCGGGATCCATTTACTAATCAAAACATAAATTTTAACCGTCAGAAGTCATCACACATTTAAACATTAACATTCGGCATGTATAGCTAGACTCATACGTGTTATGGTAGTCCTAGAACCGACTAAACCATAGCTCTGATACCAATTAAATTGTAACACCCCAAACCCGAGACCGTCGCCGGAGTCGAACACGAGGTGTTAACAGACTTCAAACCACTTATTTGACATTTCCCAGACAAGCTGCCAATCTGCGTACTAGTCGCTTTAAAAATCATATCTTGAGTTCTGAAACTCGAAATCCAGTTCTGTAAATTTTCCCTGGAACTAGACTCATATACCTATATGGTAGAATTTTTGTAGAATTTTTGGTCGGGCCAATTAGTACAGTTTATTAGTCAAAGTCTCCCATGTTACAGGGATCGACTACACTGACCTTTGCGCATTACGACTTGGATATCTCCCTGCACAGAGCTTCAATACCGATGCCGTTTGTTTCTATAAAAACTAGATTCAGAGAGGAATCTGTACATATATGGCATGACTTCTAATTATCTCTGGTTAATTTATAATTAATTTCCAAAGTCGGAACAGGGAATCAAGAAACCGTTCTGGCTCTGTCTCACGAGAACCTGAATATCTCTTAACATACTGTCCATATGATCATTTCGTTACTTCTATATGAAAATAGACTCATGAAGATTCGATTACATAATTTATTCATTAATTAATTCCACTCCTACTATTTTTAGTGATTTTTCAATCTCACGTCACTGCTGCTGCCAGCATCTGTTACGAAAGCAACTATGCCTATTTCGTGATTTCTCCTTGATCTAACTAGTAATTCATCATACATATCACCAATTATGATCATGACTAGCCATGCCAAAGGCTAATCATTGTCAAACATCTCCCTACTACACTATTGCCATATCATGAATTTTAACACCAAAAATAATCAACCATGACATATGGCATAAAAAAGGTCGAATTATCAAGATTTACGACCTAACGTTATGAAACCAAACCCAACCGAACATTTATGCCATTTTCGCATGGCTAAAAGTTTACATACCAAAGTTCAAACACAACATAATAGCCTATACATGCCGAAATGTTCTCCTAAGCCGACTAAGAAGAAAGTACCAAAACTTGCTAGCCGGTGTGATGACTCCAATGACGGCCCGATCACGCAAAAAGAGACGAGTCCAAGAAACCTAAAATAGGTGACAAGGAAACACCGAGTGAGTGTATAACTCAGTAAGTCATAAGCAATGCACTACCATCCATTAATAACATTATCACAAGAGGAAGCAAAATGGAACGAGGCTAGTTACTCCATCCATACCGAACCATACCATAGTTCCTCAAACCTATCGGTTCAATCTCATACCAAGTCATGAATTCACATTCCATATACTAATCAATAGGATATTCGAGGCATTTTCATACATCATTTTATTTTCGTTACAATCATACAACTAAACGACCTTTCACCTATTCCACGATAAATCTTATGTACGTGACTTCAATTATAATTGTCACATAGGTTCAAACTTACCAAGCTCAACTTCAAATATAAACATAACGCCTATTAGTCACGAACTCAAGGTACTTACCCGATCCGCTGTCCGTGATCGACTCAATAATGTCGCACACTTAGTGTTCATAATGATTCAAAAGTATATATTAAGTCCGCACACTCAGTGCTATATAATCAACTCGCACACTTAGTGCTATATAATCAAACTCGCACACTTAGTGCTACATAATCAAGCTCGCACACTTAGTGCTGTACAATTTAAACCCGCACACTTAGCGCCAATCTCATGATCATAAATGTTTATACCCGCACTCTTAGTACCGAGATCAACAACTCAATACATCTCACCTCTTTTCTCTTCATCCAACACTTTCATCACCACATACATACATGTATATATATATATATTTATCATTCCATTCAGCATCATTACATAGACGTTATGATCATTTAGATTAATACAAACTATATGCTTAATGACTTACTTTGTGTTGGGTAAGACGGTTCCAACTCGGCTACTCGATGATCTTTTCTTTGCCTTTGCTTGATTCTCCTCCTTTAACTCCTTGAGCTTAATAAATAAATCAACTAGTTTAGCCATCTTGCTAAACATTCATAATTCATTTACACATGCATATGTATGTTTGTATATTCGGCAACCATCCTCACTAATTACCCATTTAGTCGATTATACACATAATTAAAGGTAACATCACGAATGGGCATACTTATGTATATATATATGTATATATACTTCGGAGTGGGCATCACAATTAGATTTAACACCACCTTCATACTCAATTAGATGGCCGAATGTATGTATATATGTACAATGTCAACTATAACATCATTTAAACACCTAATTTCATCTCATGAACACTTGATCGAATTTTCCTAATCTAGCATATTTTCACATCTATTTGTAACATCATGTAAATCCACATATAACTACATTTCTTAAGTTCCACATCTTAATGCCCATTATAGCCACTCCCATAGTCTAAATCTAGCAATCGGCAACACCCACCTTTCCACTATGTTAGCCGAATACTCATTCTCTTCTTAGTCCTAAATTCGGCACCTCCAACAAAATAGCTTAACAATTTCAACTTTCATGCTAACATAACAAGCAACTTAACACATCCATATAACTAGCATGCTAATAGCATCAAGGTATCAACTAAAATATTTTAAGCTCCTTAGCCGAATCCTAACTCTCCAACAACCCCAAATCCAACCATGGGATAGATAGAATTTAGACTCATCACCCAAAGGTTGTGTAAACTTCCAAAAATATCATTGAACATACCTTGATCTAAAGGACCACCTTGGCTGAATCTTGCTTCTTCTTCTTCCTCTAGTTACGACAATTGCAAAAGAAAGAAAACATGAACACTCCTTCTTCCCTCCTTATTAAGCATTCAAACTCCCTCATTTTCATGCCACAACATCAAACACTCCTCCTAGATACAAGCAATGGCTGAACTTCTTCAAAATTTTTCTCCCTTTCTTTTTCTTGGTTTTTCGGCTAGGAGATGGCAAGTATGAACACCCATTTTTTTTGTTCACTTTCCTATTATTATTCCCATCATTTGTTAACCAAAAAAAACATATTAAATTAGAATGAGTGGAGCATCATCACTCCTTGGCCGGCCACCATGTATTTTATGGGCAATTTGACATGCAAAGCCATGCTTCCTCTCCCTATTATTAATTACTCCTTATAATTCATCTATCATCTTTTCTAACTTCGTCAACTAGGTCCTTTTTGAATTAATTCACAATCCTAAAGCTAATATTAAGCATTTAATTTCTCATATATTCGCTGTCACACAAAAATTTATGTAATTAAAACACAAAAATAAATTTTTGGCTCGGTAATGTGGTCTCGAAACCACATTTCGACCAGGGTCTAATTTGGGTTGTCACAGGCAAGGAGTTCGTCATTTACAGTGATGCATCCTTACTTGGGTTGGGTTGTGTATTGATGCAAGAAGGTCGAGTTGTAGCTTATGCGTCGAGGCAACTGAAGCCACATGAGAAAAATTATCCAACCCATGATCTCGAATTAGCTGCCATCATATTCGCTTTGAAAATATGGCGACATTACTTATTTGGTGAGAAGTGTCATGTATTTTCGGATCACAAAAGTCTCAAATATTTGATGACTCAAAGAGACTTGAATCTGCGACAAAGGCGTTGGCTTGAGTTGTTGAAAGATTATGAGCTTGTCATTGATTATCAGCCGGGAATGTGACAGCCCAAAGTTGACCCTAGTCGGGAAGTAGTTTCGGGACCGCTAAACCGAGTCACCGAAGTGTTTGAATGTGATACTTATTGTCTAGAATATGTAATTATGAATGTGTGAAAATTTCAAGCTTCAATTTGGTTGATTTCATGTGAATTTAGTCAATAGGACTTATGTGAGAAAATTCTAAAATGTGATAGGTCAATGTGTGAGGACCTATTAGTGCATGTGGACAAAGGGGGGACTTGCATGTCAAATTCCCCCCCTACTAGTAGTGGCCGGCCATGACAAGCATGGTAGACCAAGTTTGATGGCCAAGACATGTCATAGACATGTTTTGTTGGTGCATCATGGGTGGAAAAAAATAAAATAATAGGCATGGAAATTAAATAATGAAAAGGAGTATGATGAATACACAAAAAAAAAAATGTGTAGTTGATTCTTTTCCCCCCCCCCATTGCCGTGAGCTAAAGAAAAGAGAGGAGAAGATCTTTGTTCGTCCTTTTCTCACCTTCATTTAGCCTAAATTAGAAAGAAAAACAAAGAAAAAATTTTCTCATCCTTTGGTTCATCCTTGGCCAAAAATTTTAAGGAGGAAAGAAGAAGAAAGATGAAGAGATTCGGCCATGCATGTAGCTAGGCTAAGGTATGTTTGATGATGTTCCATGAGATGCATGCATGTTTTAGTTGTTAGCTTGAGTTCTACCTAGCCCATGGTCTAAATCTTGCTATGTGATGGAAATGGCACTTGACCATGGATGCATCATTCTTGGTTGATGTTTGATGTTGTGGTGATGAGGCATGAGGATGTGTTAAGATTCGGCCTAGGTGGAGGTCGTGTTAATGCCATTGCATGCAAAATATGAAGCTTGTTAATGATGCATGTGATGATGGCTTGATGATTCTTGAACCTCCTTTTTAGCATTTTGTGTGAGCACATATGTTCATTGGTTGCTAAATGGAGAAGAATCGGCTAGCAAGATGTGTGCTAAGGCCGAATGTAACTTTGCATGTTAATGAGCAATGCATGTGTTAAATTGATGAAAAGGGGAGGATGCTTTACTAGTGTGTATATGTGTGTATTAAGTGTTGAAATCGACCCCAAAAATAGACATGCATATTCGGCCAAGGGGAAAGAAATTAGCTAATATGTTGTGTTGGTGCATGATTTTTGCATGTATGAGACTTTAATGTCTAATGTATAAATATGGGCTAAGTGCCTTGTGTTCATCTTTTTGATGCCTAAATGATGAAATCAATTTATTTGTTTAATTAAGCTCAAGAGCAAAGGGGAAATAAATCCGATAAAGGGAAGGAAAAAGTGGTCGAATAGTTAGCGGAATCGTTCGACAACACCCGAGGTAAGTTCTTGAGTAAGAGAGCTTAAATTACGATGTGATTAAATCATGCTCTATGTGTGGCTATTGAGCCGAATGTGCAAGGACGATATGTGCCTTGTGTTTGAGTTTCGCAAATGAAAATGAAATATGAATGTGCCATGAATTATTGTTAGATGTGCATGATTAATTGAATGCTGTCCGGGCTAAGTCCCGAAGGCTTTGTGCTAAGTGAATATATCCGGACTAAGATCCGAAGGCATTTGTGCGAGATACAAATTCCGGGTTAAGCCCCGAAGGCCTTTGTGCGAGATACTAAATCCGGGTTAAATCCCGAAGGCATTCGTGCGAGTTATTAAATCCGGGTTAAGTCCCGAAGGCATTCGTGCGAGTTATTAAATCCGGTTTATGTCCCGAAGGCATTGTGTGAGTTACTAAAACCGGGCTATGTCCCGAAGGCATTTGAACGAGGAGCTATATCCGGTTAAATCCCGAAGGTACGTGATTTGGTAATGAATGAGCTTGCTGTAAAATTCCAGCGAATACTCGAAAAACATCCCAATATGGGGATATGTTACGTATGTGTTGAATTTAATCGAGCCCTTGCAAATAAATGTTCGCTCAGTTGATAAACGAGCTACCGGCCTTCGGCTAAGTTAGTCTATTGTGTATGTACATAAGGGTTGTTAATGTTGTGAAGCAAGTTTGATATCGGTAAATTGCGTATTATGAAATATTCCGTTTAGCTAAATGTGTGTTATTCTTTGTTTATGCTGGAATTCCTTGCTCAAAACTTACTAAGCATAAATTGCTTACTCGTTACACTGCTCCTCTGTTTTATAGATTTTTGGTTCTCCAGCTATCGGACTCGGGATCTTGAAGTCAAAGTCGCCCACACTATCAAAGGCTCTTTTGGGTACTATTTTGGTTGAATTTTGATATGGCATGTATAGGACTACCCGTTGTTGTTTTTCGAGTACTTTATGAAATGTATAAGTGTACAGCCATGCGAAAATGGCTTGTAGAAGTGGAGTATGGCATTAGACCATTCGTGTTTATGAATGTATAGATGGTTTCATGATGTAACTATAGTTGGAATGGAAGTGTTGAGCAAATGATCTGCCATTGGAATGGCTAAGTATGATCATATGTGGGCATATGTATGACAAGGCCCTAGTTGGTCCATGAAACCCCGAAAATAGGTAAGGTTTACTTTGAAAACAGAGGCTGACAGCAGCAGTGGTGTGGATTGGAAAAATCACAAGAATTCGTAGGAGTGGAATTAAATAGTGAACAAATTATTTAATCGAACCTTGATGAATCTACTTTCATATGAAAGTAACGAAACAATCATATGAACAGTACAGTAAGAGATATCCGGGTTCTTGTGGAACAGGGCCAGAACAGTTTCTGGATTCCCTGTTCCGACTTTGGAAATTCACTATAAATTGACCAGAGATAATTAGGGGTCATACCATATATGTATGGATTCCTCTCTGAGTCTAGTTTCCATAGAAACAAACAGCATCAGTATTGAAGCTCTGTGCAGAGAGATATCCAAGTCGTAATGGGAAAAGGTCGGTGTAGTCGACCCCTGTAACATGGGAGACTTTGACTAATAAACTGTACTAATTGGCCCGGCCAAAAATTCTAGAAAAAAATACATAGGTGGGGACATGAGTCTAGTTTCAGGGAAAAATCACAAAACTGATTTTCGAGTTGTGAAACTCAAGATATAATTTTTGAAGCGACTAGTACTCAGACTGGGCAGTGTCTGGAAAAATTTTTCAAAGTTTGTTAACATCTCGTGTCCGACTCCGGTGTCGGTCTCGGGTTCGGGGTGTTACATTAAATTGGTATCAGACTACGGTTTAGTCGATTCTAGGACTACCGTAATGTGTTGGGTCTAGCTATACATGCCATTTTATGTGATTACTTGATAGTGTGGTGATTTCTGACAATTGTAAATGTGTTTATAGTAATGGATCCCGATCGTGACCGAGAGGTAGCTGATGATCTTGAGAGTGTAGCGCCTGCCCCCGCACAAGGGACAGTGCCGGCAGACTCTCAACCTAATGCTAGTAATCCGAATGATGAAGCTAGACAAGCATTCTATAGCGTGATGAATGATTGGTTCAACCAATACATTCGAACTAATATGGCTGTTCCACAACCTCCATTCCCGACAAATACTACCCCCGCACCTACAATACCACCGGTAACGGACCAAATAAGGTCAAATAAGCCCCCAGTTACAGAATCCGAAAACATGGGGCTACTGAATTTAAGGCTATGGATAGCAATGATGCCGAGCAAGCTGAATTTTGGCTGGACAACACTATCCGGGTACTCGATGAGCTATCTTGTACACCCGATGAATGCCTAAAGTGTGCTATCTCCTTGCTACGTGATTCTGCCTACTATTGGTGGAGTACTCTGACTTCTGTTGTGCCCCGAGAGCAAGTAACTTGGGAGTTTTTCCAAACTGAGTTTCGGAAAAAGTATATCAGTCAGAGATTTGTTGATCAAAAACGGAAGGAATTTCTTGAGCTTAAGCAAGGCTCCATGTCGGTTACTGATTACGAGCGAAAATTTGTTAGACTTAGCAAATACGCTCGGGAATGTGTTTCGTCCGAAGCTATTATGTGTAAACGCTTCGAGGATGGGCTGAATGAAGATATAAAAATGTTCGTTGGCGTTCTTGAAATACGAGAGTTTGTGGTACTTGTTGAACGAGCTTGTAAAGCCGAAGAGCTTAGAAAAGAAAAGCAAAGAGTTGATGAGGGAACTGGAGAGTTTCGTAAAAGATCCTCGGGAAGGTCTCTTCAACAGACATCGAAGAGATTTCGAGATGATGCGGGCCAGTTTAGAGGCACTTCGGCCCTTTTTAGACGAGATCGTGATCGACCCCCTGTGGGTACACGAGGCACTTCGGTCGCCAGTGTTGGGAATGAACGTCGAGATAAAACGAAATGTCGATATTGCGGTAAATGGCATTCGGGGAGTTGTAGATTCCCTGACCGCTCCTGTTACAAGTGCGGATCAGTTGACCACTTCATTAAAGATTGCCCGAGGTTGTTTGAACAGAATGAAAATCAGAGTGGGAAACCGGGTGCTACCACTGCTCGAGGTAGACCATCTGGAAATACGGGCAATGCTAGTGGTGGTCAGAGAGGATCTAGAGATGATATAACCAGATCCAAAGCTCGTGCACCTGCTAGAGCTTATGCTATACGTGCCCGCGAGGATGCTTCTTCGCCTGATGTTATTACTGGTACTTTTACTCTCTTTGATACTAATGTAATTGCTTTGATTGACCCCGGTTCTACTCATTCTTACATATGTGAAACCTTAGCATCCAGTAAGACTTTACCTATTGAGTCTACTGAGTTTGTAATTCGGGTGTCAAATCCCTTGGGTCATTACGTGCTTGTCGACAAAGTGTGTGAGAAATGTCCCCTGGAAATTCGAGGTTCCTGTTTTTCGGCGGACTTGATGCTTTTACCGTTTGATGAATTTGATGTTATCCTTGGTTTGAATTGGTTGACCGCGCATGATGCGATTGTGAATTGCAAGAGCAAGACTATTGATTTGAGGTGCGCAAATAACGAAGTAGTCCGAATTGAGTCTGCGGACTTGGAGGGGATGCCAGCTGTAATATCAGCAATGTTAGCACAGAAATATGTAAGAAAAGGGTGCGAAGCATACCTTGCGTATGTACTTGATGACAAAGAATTAGAAAAGAAACCCGAATCTGTGCCGGTGGTTTGTGAATACCCGAATGTTTTTCCGGAAGAATTATCGGGTTTACCACCTGTTCGGGAGGTAGAGTTTGGTATTGAGCTTGTACCTGGGACTACGCCGATTTCGATAGCTCCGTATCGTATGGCACCAACCGAGTTAAAGGAGTTGAAAGCTCAGTTGCAAGAACTGATGGATAGAGGTTTCGCTCGACCAAGTTTCTCACCTTGGGGTGCACCAGTATTGTTCGTGAAAAAGAAGGACGGAACCATGAGGTTGTGCATTGACTATCGTCAGCTGAATAAAGTGACGATAAAGAACAAATATCCGTTGCCGCGCATCGATGATTTGTTCGACCAACTGAAGGGAGCCTCAGTGTTCTCAAAAATAGATTTGAGATCAGAGCTTTTTGGGGCTCGCCGGTTATTACCGACGATTTGTGAAAGGTTTCTCGATGATAGCCACGCCAATGACGAAGCTACTTCAAAAGGATGTTAAGTTCGAGTGGACGGAGAAATGTCAGAAAAGTTTCGACCAACTGAAAACTCATTTGACTAAAACTCCAATTTTGGTGCAACCCGAATCAGGTAAAGAGTTTGTCATTTATAGTGACGCATCCCTACTTGGGTTGGGTTGCGTATTGATGCAAGAAGGTCGAGTCGTGGCCTATGCGTCGAGACAATTAAAGCCACATGAGAAAAATTATCCGACCCATGATCTTGAACTAGCTGCCATCGTATTTGCTTTAAAAATATGGTGACATTACTTATTTGGTGAGAAGTGCCATGTATTTTCGGATCACAAAAGTCTCAAAAATTTCATGACTCAAAGAGACTTAAATCTGCGACAAAGACGTTGGCTTGAGTTGTTAAAAGATTACGAGCTTGTCATTGATTACCACCCGGGAAAGGCTAACGTGGTTGCGGACGCCTTAAGCCGGAAGTCATTGTTTGCTTTACGAGCGATGAATGTGCGTTTGTCTGTTCTACCAGACAATGTGTTGCTAGCTGAATTGTACGTTTCTCAAATTGTGAGATTACACGGGGTACCTGTTTCTATCGTGTCGGATAGAGATCCGAGATTCACCTCACGATTTTGGAAGAAATTGCAAGAAGCTCTGGGTACCAAGCTGCATTTTAGCACTGCTTTTCACCCCCAAACCGATGGTCAATCCGAGCGGATAATTCAGATACTTGAGGATATGTTGAGATGTTGCATCCTCGAGTTCAGTAGTTCATGGGAACGGTATTTACCTTTGATTGAATTCGCTTACAACAATAGTTTTCAATCAAGTATTAAGATGGAACCTTACGAGGCTTTGTACGGTCGTAAATGCCGTACACCATTGTTTTGGACAGAGCTCGGTGAAAGTAAAATTTTCGGAGTTGATTTGATTAAAGATGCTGAACAGAAAGTAAAGGTAATCCGTGAAAGTCTAAAGGTAGCCACGGATCATCAGAAGTCGTACGCAGATTTGAAACGAAAAGACATCGAGTATCAGGTGGGAGACAAAGTGTTCCTTAAGGTTTCACCTTGGAAAAAGATACTCAGGTTCGGCCGTAAGGGCAAGTTGAGCCCAAGATTCATTGGGCCGTACGAAATCTCCGAACGAGTTGGTCCGGTTGCGTATAGATTGATTTTGCCCCCGGAGCTTGAAAAGATTCATGACGTCTTTCATGTTTCGATGCTTCGACGCTATCGATCTGATCCATCGCAGATAATTAGCCCATCAGAGGTTGAAATTCAAGTCGACATGAGCTATGAAGAAGAACCGATGTGTATCCTAGCTCGTGAAGTGAAGGAGTTGCGAAACAAAAGAGTTCCGCTAGTAAAGGTGTTATGGCTCAAACACGGGATCGAGGAAGCTACTTGGGAGACCGAGAGCTCGATGAAAGAACGATACCCAAACCTATTTACCGGTAAGATTTTCGGGGACGAAAATTTCTTAAGTGGGGGAGAGTTATGACAGCCCAAAGTTGACCCTAGTCGGGAAGTAGTTTCGGGACCGCTAAACCGAGTCACCGAAGTGTTTGAATGTGATACTTATTGTCTAGAATATGTAATTATGAATGTGTGAAAATTTCAAGCTTCAATTTGGTTGATTTCATGTGAATTTAGTCAATAGGACTTATGTGAGAAAATTCTAAAATGTGATAGGTCAATGTGTGAGGACCTATTAGTGCATGTGGACAAAGGGGGACTTGCATGTCAAATTCCCCCCTACTAGTAGTGGCCGGCCATGACAAGCATGGTAGACCAAGTTTGATGGCCAAGACATGTCATAGACATGTTTTGTTGGTGCATCATGGGTGGAAAAAAATAAAATAATAGGCATGGAAATTAAATAATGAAAAGGAGTATGATGAATACACAAAAAAAAATGTGTAGTTGATTCTTTTCCCCCCCCATTGCCGTGAGCTAAAGAAAAGAGAGGAGAAGATCTTTGTTCATCCTTTTCTCACCTTCATTTAGCCTAAATTAGAAAGAAAAACAAAGAAAAAATTTTCTCATCCTTTGGTTCATCCTTGGCCAAAAATTTTAAGGAGGAAAGAAGAAGAAAGGTGAAGAGATTCGGCCATGCATGTAGCTAGGCTAAGGTATGTTTGATGATGTTCCATGAGATGCATGCATGTTTTAGTTGTTAGCTTGAGTTCTACCTAGCCCATGGTCTAAATCTTGCTATGTGATGGAAATGGCACTTGACCATGGATGCATCATTCTTGGTTGATGTTTGATGTTGTGGTGATGAGGCATGAGGATGAGTTAAGATTCGGCCTAGGTGGAGGTCGTGTTAATGCCATTGCATGCAAAATATGAAGCTTGTTAATGATGCATGTGATGATGGCTTGATGATTCTTGAACCTCCTTTTTAGCATTTTTGTGTGAGCACATATGTGCATTGGTTGCTAAATGGAGAAGAATCGGCTAGCAAGATGTGTGCTAAGGCCGAATGTAACTTTGCATGTTAATGAGCAATGCATGTGTTAAATTGATGAAAAGGGGGAGGATGCTTTACTAGTGTGTATATGTGTGTATTAAGTGTTGAAATCGACCCCAAAAATAGACATGCATATTCGGCCAAGGGGAAAGAAATTAGCTAATATGTTGTGTTGGTGCATGATTTTTGCATGTATGAGACTTTAATGTCTAATGTATAAATATGGGCTAAGTGCCTTGTGTTCATCTTTTTGATGCCTAAATGATGAAATCAATTTATTTGTTTAATTAAGCTCAAGAGCAAAGGGGAAATAAATCCGATAAAGGGAAGGAAAAAGTGGTCGAATAGTTAGCGGAATCGTTCGACAACACCCGAGGTAAGTTCTTGAGTAAGAGAGCTTAAATTACGATGTGATTAAATCATGCTCTATGTGTGGCTATTGAGCCGAATGTGCAAGGACGATATGTGCCTTGTGTTTGAGTTTCGCAAATGAAAATGAAATATGAATGTGCCATGAATTATTGTTAGATGTGCATGATTAATTGAATGCTGTCCGGGCTAAGTCCCGAAGGCTTTGTGCTAAGTGAATATATCCGGACTAAGATCCGAAGGCATTTGTGCGAGATACAAATTCCGGGTTAAGCCCCGAAGGCCTTTGTGCGAGATACTAAATCCGGGTTAAATCCCGAAGGCATTCGTGCGAGTTATTAAATCCGGGTTAAGTCCCGAAGGCATTCGTGCGAGTTATTAAATCCGGGTTATGTCCCGAAGGCATTGTGTGAGTTACTAAAACCGGGCTATGTCCCGAAGGCATTTGAACGAGGAGCTATATCCGGTTAAATCCCGAAGGTACGTGATTTGGTAATGAATGAGCTTGCTGTAAAATTCCAGCGAATACTCGAAAAACATCCCAATATGGGGATATGTTACGTATGTGTTGAATTTAATCGAGCCCTTGCAAATAAATGTTCGCTCAGTTGATAAACGAGCTACCGGCCTTCGGCTAAGTTAGTCTATTGTGTATGTACATAAGGGTTGTTAATGTTGTGAAGCAAGTTTGATATCGGTAAATTGCGTATTATGAAATATTCCGTTTAGCTAAATGTGTGTTATTCTTTGTTTATGCTGGAATTCCTTGCTCAAAACTTACTAAGCATAAATTGCTTACTCGTTACACTGCTCCTCTGTTTTATAGATTTTTGGTTCTCCAGCTATCGGACTCGGGATCTTGAAGTCGAAGTCGCCCACACTATCAAAGGCTCTTTTGGGTACTATTTTGGTTGAATTTTGATATGGCATGTATAGGACTACCCGTTGTTGTTTTTCGAGTACTTTATGAAATGTATAAGTGTACAGCCATGCGAAAATGGCTTGTAGAAGTGGAGTATGGCATTAGACCATTCGTGTTTATGAATGTATAGATGGTTTCATGATGTAACTATAGTTGGAATGGAAGTGTTGAGCAAATGATCTGCCATTGGAATGGCTAAGTATGATCATATGTGGGCATATGTATGACAAGGCCCTAGTTGGTCCATGAAACCCCGAAAATAGGTAAGGTTTACTTTGAAAACAGAGGCTGACAGCAGCAGTGGTGTGGATTGGAAAAATCACAAGAATTCGTAGGAGTGGAATTAAATAGTGAACAAATTATGTAATCGAACCTTGATGAATCTACTTTCATATGAAAGTAACGAAACAATCATATGAACAGTACAGTAAGAGATATCCGGGTTCTTGTGGAACAGGGCCAGAACAGTTTCTGGATTCCCTGTTCCGACTTTGGAAATTCACTATAAATTGACCAGAGATAATTAGGGGTCATACCATATATGTATGGATTCCTCTCTGAGTCTAGTTTCCATAGAAACAAACGGCATCAGTATTGAAGCTCTGTGCAGAGAGATATCCAAGTCGTAATGGGAAAAGGTCGGTGTAGTCGACCCCTGTAACATGGGAGACTTTGACTAATAAACTGTACTAATTGGCCCGACCAAAAATTCTAGAAAAAAATACATAGGTGGGGACATAAGTCTAGTTTCAGGGAAAAATCACAAAACTGATTTTTGAGTTGTGAAACTCAAGATATGATTTTTGAAGCGACTAGTACTCAGACTGGGCAGTGTCTGGAAAAATTTTTCAAAGTTTGTTAACATCTCGTGTCCGACTCCGGTGTCGGTCTCGGGTTCGGGGTGTTACAGGGAAAGGCTGATGTGGTTGCGGACGCCTTAAGCTGAAAATCACTGCTTGCTTTACGAGCGATGAATGTACACTTCTCTGTTCTACCCGACAATGTGTTAGTAGCTGAATTAAAGGCCAAACCATTATTGATTCATCAAATTCGTGAAGCTCAGAAAGTCAATGATGAATTGGTTGCAAAACGGGCTGAATGTGTTTCAAACATGGAATCAGAGTTTCAAATTGACGATGACGATTGTTTGAGGTTCAGAAGTCGTTTGTGTGTCCCAATAAATTTAGAACTTATTACGATGATTCTGAACGAAGCTCATTGTAGCTGAATGTCAATTCACCCGGGGAGTACGAAAATGTACAACGACCTGAGACGTCAGTTTTGGTGGCATGGTATGAAACGAGACATTTCCGATTTTGTTTCGAAGTGTTTAATATGTCAGAAAGTGAAGGCGGAACATCAAGTGCCTACGGGTTTACTCCAGCCGATCATGGTACCTGAATGGAAATGGGATCGAGTCACGATGGATTTTGTGTCTGGGTTGCCATTGTCGACAAGTAAGAAAGATGCGATTTGGGTTGTTGTTGATAGACTGACTAAGTTGGCTCATTTTATTCCCGTACGTACAGATTTTTCATTGGATAAACTAGCTAAATTGTATGTTTCTCAGATTGTGAGATTACACGGGGTGCCCATTTCTATTGTGTCGGATAAAGATCCGAGATTCACCTCACGATTTTGGAAGAAATTGCAAGAAGCTTTGGGTACCAAGTTGCATTTTAGCACCGCTTTTCATCCCCAAACCGATGGTCAATCCGAGCGGATAATTCAGACACTCGAGGATATGTTGAGATGCTGCATCCTTGAGTTTAGTGGCTCATGGGAACGGTATCTACCTTTGATTGAG
Organism: Gossypium hirsutum; assembly: GCF_007990345.1. Lineage (NCBI taxonomy): Eukaryota > Viridiplantae > Streptophyta > Magnoliopsida > Malvales > Malvaceae > Gossypium > Gossypium hirsutum. Next base: position 67,320,900 of record NC_053428.1, read on the forward strand.
TTCGCTTACAACAATAGTTATCAGTCAAGCATTAAGATGGCGCCTTATGAGGCTTTGTACGGTTGAAAATGCCGTACACCATTGTTTTGGACCGAGCTCGGTGAAAGAAAAATTGTCGGAGTTGATTTGATTAAAGATGCTGAGCAGAAAGTAAAAATAATTCGTGAAAGTCTAAAGGCAGCATCAGATCGTCAGAAGTCGTAGGCGGATTTGAAACGAAAGGACATTGAGTATCAGGTGGGAGATAAAGTGTTTCTTAAAGTTTCACCTTGGAAAAAGATACTCAGATTTGGGCGTAAGGGCAAGTTGAGTCCGAGATTCATTGGGCCGTATGAAATCTTCGAACGAGTTGGTCCAGTTGCATATAGGTTGCTTTTACCCCCTGAACTGAAAGGATCCACAACGTTTTTCATGTTTCGATGCTTCGACGTTACAGATCTGATCCTTCGCACATAATAAGTCCCTCCGAGGTTGAAATTCAAGTCGATATGAGTTATGAAGAAGAACCAATTCGTATCCTAGCTCGTGAAGTGAAAGAGTTGTGAAACAAAAAGGTTCCTTTAGTAAAAGTGTTATGGCTCAAACACGGGATGGAAGAAGCTACTTGGGAACCCGAGAACTCTATGAAAGAACGATACCCAAACCTGTTTACCGGTAAGATTTTCGGGGACGAAAATTTCTTAAGTGGGGGAGAGTTGTGACAGCCTTAAAGTGACCCTAGTCGGAAAGCGGTTTCGGGACCGCTAAACCGAGTCACCAAATTATTTGAATATAATGATTATTGTCTAAAATATGTGAATATGAGTGTGAAAGTTTTAAGCTTTGATTTAGTCAATTGCATGTGAATTTAGCTAATAGGACTTATGTGTGACACTTTTCAAATGTGATAGGTCGATCTATAAGGATCTATTAGTGCATGAGATCAAAAGGGTGGACTTGCATGTCAATTTCCCCCTTAATTAGTAAGTGGCCGGCCATGACAAGGAGGGTGGACAAAATGTTATGGGCAAAACATGTCATAAACATGTTATGTTAATGCTTATGTTAGGAATAATAAAATAAAGAACATGGGCAATAAAATATTAGTGTAATAGGAGGAGAAACAAAAAAAATGTGTGTGGTTGCCCCCTTCATTGCCGTGAATTGAAAGAAGAAAAAAAAAGAGCTCCATTCTTTGGTTCTTCTTGGCCGAATTGAAGAAAGGAAGAAGAGAGGTTTCGGTCACCTTGAGCTTAAGGCGAGGTTAGTATGTTGTGTTAGATTCTTAAATTTTAAACTTGTTTCTAGTTAATTAGCTAATTTCTTACACAACCCATGGCAAAAATTTCGAAATCTTGGTGATGACTTGAGCATTCGGTTTTAGTTATTAAAGGATGAGATTGGGTTATAATCTTTATGTTTTATGAAGAATTTTTGAAGAGAAGGGTTTAAGTAGTCAAATTATAAATTTTAATGCTCATGAGTACAGTGGCCAAACATAGATTTGTCTAAAGAATTGAACAAATGCCGTGTGAGTGATTGAAATGAATGAGTTGGAGGTTGGATCATGTTAAGATTCGGCCTTGTACATAAACATTAAGAGTTTGATGTTTTTGTGATTTTTGGAAGGTAAATAAGGTTATACACAAGATGAATACTAAGATTTTGGTTGACTTGTTTTTAGTGAGGTTCGGCCAAGGACCTTATGTGCAAGTTTATTCGGTTTAAGTAGAGTAAACATGACGGGTAGATATGGAGTAATGTGTATATTGGTTCGGCTGCTAAGCAAGGAAATAATTGTTGGTAACATAGTATCTATGCACTTATGAATATATATATATATGGTATTTTAAGTATAATTGTTCATTGATAAGGTTGGTTAATAGTTCAAGTAAGGATTACTATATTTGATATGTACACAAATTGAGGCAATAGGTTCGGCAATTAGCTTAAGACCTACGGGTAATATCATATGTCCGATCATAGTTAAACATTCGATAATTGTGATTCTTTGGCTACAATGTTTGAATATCGCCATGGGGAGAATATATGATCGGTTGCCTAATATTAGTTCGAAATGAATCTAAATAAATAGATATTTGTATATAGTAAAGTTGGATAAGTAATTGAATAAATTTATTTGTTTATTAAGCTCAAGAGCTTAGAGGATCAAAGTTGGATAAGGGAAAGGAAAAAGTGATCGAATAGCCGCCGAAATCGTTCGACCGCATCCGAGGTAAGTTTTCGAGTAATGAAACTTAGATTATGATTTGATTAGATTATGTTATAAGCAAATCAAAATCATGCCCTTTGTATGTAGCTTTTGAGCTGAAAATGAAATGCTTGATAAGTGACTTGTGTTTGAATTCTAGTTACGAAAATGAAATTTTGATGTGTCATGATTTATTGATATGTGCATGGATATTCGGATTGATAACCGGGCTAAGCCCGAAGGCATTTGTGTGAGTTACTATATCCGGGCTAAGTCCCGAAGGCATTTGTGCGAGTTACTATAACTGGGCCAAGTCCCGAAGGCAATTGTGCGAGTTACTATAACCGGGCTAAGTCCCGAAGGCAATTGTGCGAGTTACTATAACCGGGCTAAGTCCCGAAGGCATTTGAGTGAGTAGCTATATCCGGCTAAACCCCGAAGGTACTTGGTTTGGGAATGAGCGATCTTTCTGTAATAATTTCAATTAATACGCCCGTAAAATCCCAACGATAAGGTACGTTTCGTATATGCATTGGAGTAGTGATTTCGTTTAAATATTATCCGCTCAGTCGATTAGTGAGCTTTCGGGCCTTTGGTTAAGTTGATCCCTTATGTATGAATATAAGGGTTGGAAATGTGAAGTAGGACTGATTTTTGAGAATATCTGTATATGAAGTTATCCGTTTAGTTATATGAATGCTATACTTCAGTTGTGCCTAATTTTATTGCTCAAAACTTACTAAGCATTAAATGCTTACTCCGTTCTTTGAATCTCTGTTTTATAGATTTTGGTTCGTCAGCTATCGGACTCGGGATTGTCGAAGTCGAAGTCGTCCACACTATCAAAGCCCTTTTGGTACACTTTTGGTTGAACTCTGAAAATGGCATGTATAGGACTACCCTTTTTGTTGTTGGTCATGTACCCTTTGGTTTTGTATAAATTTGGATAGCCATGCGAAAATGGCTTATATACACTTTGAGCATAGCATTATAATCGTCTTGTATGTTGTTCATTGAGAGGTATGGAAATGTTTGGTAACGATTAGCCATTGGGAATGGTTAATTATGATTATTTTTATGCTATATATGACAAACTCTAGTTGATTCATGGAAAACCATGAAATGGGTAAGGTTTACCATAAAAACAGATGCTGACAGCAGCAGTGGTATGGATTTGAAAAATCACTAAAAATAGTTAGAATGGAATTAAATAGTGAATAAATTATATAATTGAACCTTGATGAATCTATTTTCATAGGGAACTAATGAAACGATCATATGAACAGTATTTTATGAGATTTTAAAGTTTTCGTGAAACAGGGCCAGAGCGGTTTCTGGATTCCCTGTTCAGACTTAGGAAATTCATTATAAATTAACCAGAGATAGTTAGAAGTCATTCCATATATTTATAGATTCCTTTTCGAGTCTAGTTTCTTTAGAAATAAACGGCATAAGTATTGAATCCCTGTACAGGGAGATATATAAGTCGTAATGCATGAAGGTCAGAGCAGTCGAACCCTGAAACAGGGGAGACTTTAACTAATAAACTGTACTAATTGGCCAGACCAAAAATTCTATAAAAACATTTGTAGATGGATATATGAGTCTAGTTTCAGGTAAAATTTACGAAACTGATTTTCGAGTTTTGTAACTCAATATATGATTTTTAAGGTGACAGTGACGCAGTTAGCCAGCTAGTCTGGAAATTTTTAAAATGGACTGTAAAAATAAGGGAATTAAGTCTGTTAACCCCTCGTGTCCGACTCCGGCAACGGTCTCGGGTACGGGGTGTTACACCATCGTTACTAATAAGCTTCCCATAATTGAACTGAACCGAAAAATCATCTAATACTAATACTTACACATTCGGCCACCATCCATAATGGCCTTAGGAATCTTACCTTTGCCGCGATTGATGACTAGGTCTAGCCACTCCGGTGATCCAAGCTACTCCAAGTTGACACTACACCTTGCTGCTCCTCCACTAAATAAACCACAAAATATTAAAAGAAGACCCCATAAGGCCTATACCCATATTCGGCCACCTCCCTAAACTAGAGGGGTTTCGGCTTTTGGCCAAAGTTACTCTAGGAATTGTTTAGAGTTCGAGCACTTACCACAGTCTTTCTCCTCTTGAATCCGGATGCCTAAAAGGTAAAGGAATTGAACGCCAACAATTGAAAAGGAAAGAAAAGGTTGCTGGTCACAAAGAATCGGCACCCCCTATCTTCACTGATTTCGGCTTTTACGGTATTTCGGCAGAAGTAGAGATAAAGGAAAGAAACAATTGGTGAATGGAGGGAATAGTGGGCTAGTTTGAAAGAAGGAGAAGGAAGAAAAGATGAATGGGAGGGAGGTAGATTCGACTGGAAAAGAAAATAGAGAAAAAAGCTACACACCAAAAGAGAAAACGGCACAACCTAGCCCCCAAAGCCGAAAATCCCCACCTAAAACCCCTCTGCCGAAATTCCCTCCCTAATCCCCTCAAATCGGTTAACACTATCCCCCTCTCAAATCCCTAAAATCTCTCCCCTTATCCCTCCTTAATCTATGCATTTGACTTGATCCAACTCTCCTCTTATAGAATCCACTTAGGTTCCAACACTTACCCTTCCTGCACATAAAAATAAATACTTCTATTTGCCAACACAGGGAATAGATCCCAGGTCTTCCCTTATGCTCCACAGGCCACCTTTTTAGGAACTTAGTGGCGTCACCCTTGCCACTTTACTACAGATCCTTTTGTGATGCATGTTACCCACAACTTTATATAAGGGCACCTAGCCAGAACCCCTAACTCCTAAGTCCAAAATTTAAAAATTCTACCGGGTTTTGGCCAACTCATGGGCCTTCCATAAGCCCATTTACATACCCAAATTATGAATTCCATAATCACATACCAAATTTTAGAAACTTACTTAAAATATCAAGAATCATAAAGAACCCGAAAATCAGGATGTTACAACTCTACTCTCCTTAAAGAAATTTCGGCCTCGAAATTTACCTGATCCAAACAGTTGAGGGTACTACTGACGCATTGCCTCTTCGGTCTCCCAAGTAGCTTCTTCCTTGCCATGATTCCTCCAAAGTACCTTCACTAATGGGACTGACCTCCTTCTCAACACCTTGACATTGCGATCAAGTATTTGCATAGGTTCCTCTTCAAAGGTCAAATCCGATAGTACCTCGATTTCTGCAACTGGCACGATATGAGTTGGGTCAGAACGATATCGCCTTAGCATGGACACATGGAAAACGTCGTGAATACGATCCAACTTTAGAGGTAACTCTAGCTGATATGCCACCAGCCCTATCCGCTTAATGATTCGGTAAAGCCCAATAAACCGTGGTCTCAACTTACCCTTCTTACCAAATCTCAAAATCTTCTTCCAAGGCGAAACTTTCGAAAGGACCATGTCCCCTACTGCATATTCAATATCCTTACACTTCAGATCGGCATAAGACTTTTGTCGATCCGCCGCCTCTTTTAACCGATTCCTGATCACCTCAATCTTGTCTTCAGTATCTGCTACCAACTCTGGTCCAAGTATTTGCCTTTCCCCCAATTCTGCCCAACAAGTAGGCAAGCGACACCTTCGCCCATATAGTGCCTCATATGGAGCCATCTGAATACTTGCTTGGTAACTGTTGTTATACGCGAACTTCGCCAATAGCAAATGGTCCTCCCAGCTGCCTCTAAACTCAATAGCACAACCCCTCAACATATCCTCTAAGATCTAAATAACCCCTCTGACTGCCCATCCGACTGAGGGTGAAAGGCCGTACTGAAATCCAATCGCATTCCCAATGCCTCATGCAACTTCTGCCAAAACTGAGATGTAAACCTTGGGTCTCGGTCCAAAATTATCGATGCTGGCACACCATGCAACCGTACTATCTCCGCCACATACAATTTGGCCAACTTCTGAAGTGAGTAATCGGTTCGGACAGGTATGAAATGAGCAGATTTCGTGAGTCTATCCACAATCACCCAAACCAAATCCTTCTTAGAAGGTGTCAACGGCAACCCACTTACAAAGTCCATAGTTACCCTTTCCCACTTCCAAAGTGGTATCTTTACCGGCTGTAACAATCCCGAAGGTAGTTGATGCTCGGCCTTCACTTGTTGACATGTCAAACATCTCCCTACAAATTCGGTCACTTCTCGCTTAAGCCCAGGCCACCAATATAGCTCTCGCAAGTCTCGATACAACTTACTCCCTCCTAGATGCATAGCACAAGGTCCATTATGTGCCTCTTTCAAAATCATCAATCTCAAGTCGGAGTCTTTCGGCGTTCAAATTCTTCCTCGAAAACAAAGAACTCCCTCACTATTTAACCCAAAGTCCAGATTCTCCCCCTTCTCAACTTGCTGAAATCGAGAAACCAGCGACTCGTCTTCCAACTGTTGCTTCTTAATCTGTTCTACCCAAGTCGGTCTTACTTGCAACTCCGCCAATAAACTTCCGTCGTCATACAAACTTAGACGAGCAAACATCGCCTTTAATTCTGCCACAACCCTTCGACTTAGCGCATCAGCCACGACATTCGCCTTACCTGGATGGTAGTCAATCGAACAGTCATAGTCCTTTAACAACTCTATCCACCTTCGCTGCCTAAGACTCAGCTCCTTTTGAGTCATCAAGTACTTAAGACTCTTGTGATCCATATAGATGATGCATTTTTCCCCATACAGGTAATGCCGCCATATCTTAAGTGCAAAGATTACTGCTGCCAATTCCAAGTCATGCGTAGGGTAGTTCACCTCATGCGACTTAAGCTGTCGTGAAGCATAAGCGACCACTTTACCCTTTTGCATCAACATGCAGCCCAAACCTACATGTGAGCCATCGCTGTACACAGTGAAATCCTTACCAGACTCTGGCTGAATCAACACTGGCGCTTCCGTCAAAACCTTCTTCAACTTCTCAACAGCCTCTTGCTGCTTATTTGTCCAAACAAAAGGTGCTCCCTTCCTTATAAGTTTCGTTAATGGTGCTGCCAACACAGAAAATCCTTCCACGAATCTCCAATAATAACCTGCCAACCCCAGAAAACTTCGGATCTCTGTTACCGACCTCGGTGGCTTCCATTCCAAAATTACTTCAATCTTTCGAGAGTCCACCTTGATCCCCTCGGCAGACACAACATGTCCCAAGAAGGTAACTTCTTTCAGCCAAAACTCGCACTTACTAAACTTTGCATAAAGTTGCTTCTCCCTTAACACTTGCAGCACTGCACGAAGATGCTCATCATGCTTCTCTTCCGTTTTCGAATACACCAATATATCGTCAATAAAAACGACTACGAACTGATCCAAGTATGGCTGGAATACCCGATTCATCAAATCCATGAATGCTGCCGGTGCATTAGTCAACCCAAAAGGCATTACCAGAAACTCATAATTACCGTATCGAGTCCTGAACGCCGTCTTATAAATATCCACTTTTTTAACTCTTAATTGATGATATCCCAACCGAAGGTCGATCTTAGAAAATACTAAGGCTCCTTTTAATTGGTCGAACAGATCATCGATTCTTGGTAACGAATACTTATTCTTGATCGTCAATTTATTCAACTGTTGATAGTCAATACACATTCGCATAGTCCTATCTTTCTTCTTTACGAACAGTACTGGTGCGCCCCACGGGGAAACACATGGTCTTATAAACATTCTATCCAACAGTTCCTGTATCTGAGCTTTCAATTCCACCAATTCCTTTGGTGCCATCCTATAAGGCGCAATGGACACAGGAGCTGTTCCAGGTAATAAGTCGATTCCAAACTCGACTTCTCTGCTCGGGGGTAATCCAGGAAGTTCATCTGGGAATACATCCTGAAATTCCTTAATAGCCCTAACCGACTCTACCGTTATCTCCTCAAGTCTCGTTTGACTTACAAGGGCCAAGTACGCCTCACCACCTTTCCGAATCAACTTCTCGGCTCTTAAAGCCAAAACAACATTGGACAAATAATCCTTTCGTTCCCCTATGACCATTATCTCCTCATCTTCGGCAGTTCGTAGTACCATCCTATTTGCACCACAAACCAACGTCGCCTTGTGCTTAGTTAACCAGTCCATTCCCAAGATAAGATCAAAATCCCCAAATGGCAGCTCCATCAAATCTCCTTCAAAAATTTTATCTTGTGTCACTAACGGTACTGCCCTAAAAAGTTTATCTACCTTAACTGAATGTACCAATGGGCTTATCACCGATACCCCACTCACAGTCTCCTCAGGAAGCACACCCAAAGCCCCAGATACATCACAAGCAACATACGAGTGAGTGGAACCCACATCAATCAAAGCAGTGTAAGGCATGCTAGGAATGAAGAACGTACCAGTTATAACATCAGGAGCGTCACCCTCCTCATGACGTCGTGTAGCATAAACCAACGCCGGTTGTTGGGCTTCAGCCTGTCCAGCACCTCTGCCAGGTGCCCCACGTCCTCGTCCATTACCATTGCCACCTCTACCTTGCCCACGACCCCTCTGTGGTAGTGGTCCTCCTCGCCGTGGTTGGACATCCCTTTGCTCTCCAGCTAGCTCCTGAGCTGTCCTCCGAGGACACTCTCTGAACTTATGCTCCCTAGACCCACATCGAAAACATGCTCCAGTTCATTTCCAGCACTCCCCCATATGCACCTTACCACAATCCCTGCAAGCCTGCGGTCTATAAGTATTTATTGGAACTGCTCGAACCGGTTCCTCCATCCTTGCTCTTTTAACATTTTGATTCATGGCACTTGAGAGTCTAAAATCCCTCTTGAATCTGGGTCGATCCTTCTCACGATTCTGTCGCTCAGTCAGCTTCACCTCCTCGGCTATCTTAGCCTTTTCTACCAATGCAGCAAAACCACGCTCCCTCTGTGGAGCTATCAATATCCTAAGCTCATCGCGGAGACCATCCTCAAATCGGACACTGCGCTCATATTCAATTGCCACTATCCCACTAGCATATCGACTCAGCCTCAAAAATTCTGCCTCATACTCTGCTACAGTCTTATCACCCTGAGTCAGATTCAAGAATTCCTTTTGACGAGCATCCACATAGCTTGCTCCAACATACCTCCCTTTAAAAGCAGTTTTGAACAATTCCCAGGTTACTTGCTCAATTGGGGTACTCTCCCTTACGGTGATCCACCATCGGTATGCCTCGTCACGTAGCAGCGACACAGCTCCTTTCAGTTTTTGCTCCACTGAGCAGTCTAGATCGTCCATGATCCATTCTGTTGCCTCTAGCCAATATTCTACCACATTTGGGGCTACTCCAGATACACCCCTAAATACTTCTGCTCCGTTGGCCCGGAGTTGCTCCGATATAGACCCCCTATTCATTGTCCCAGTACTAGCTCCAGCAACTCTTTCTAAAACCCTTAACATGGCTTGGGACAAAGCATCATCCCCCGCAGCCCGATCATAAGACACAGTCTCCGTTGCTTGTGGCACAGATGGCTCCTCAGCTGGTCTATGCCCTGAGGATGAAGATTCAGCTTGCACCCTTCCGCGACCACGTCCGCGACCTCGTCCTCGAACTCCTCTTGTACTCATATCGACTTATTTGATTTACAAATTTTATGAAATTAGTATACTGTTCCACTGTTTATTAAGAAAATGTCTTATGGATATGTAGCAGTTCAAGAATTGTTTTCGTATCGTCGTAGTCTAACTACAGTCTCATTTCTACCGTTTCACAGTTTTCCCCTATCTACAGTATCATAGTAGAGTCTCAGTACTATTCATAATATCATATCATTATCGTAAATAAAATATACTTACAGACTTGGTGTCTGGGATTCAGTGCGCCACTTCTTTCTCCAATCCAAAACTTGAAAACCTTGTTTTTGATCGCCGAAAATAAAAATTTAAAAAATTTGATTTGAAAACATCCCTTTATTTTGAAACTCTTGATTTAAAACAGAAAAATTTGGACCATTTTAACATATATACTCCGCAAAACATCTTCAAAATGAACTTTTCAAAAACCATTTCCAAAAATAACCTTCTTAGGCCTAAATTTTCAAAAACTTTTCGGACCCGATCCACAGCTGATACCACTAAATGTAACACTCCAAACCCGGCCAAACGTTATGGCCGAATCTGACGTGCCACGTTGGAGTTGAAAACCCACGTTCTGTTTTAGTGTTTTAAAAACCATATATTTTGTTGAGTTAACAAAGTGTATGGAAGCTGGGCACCAGGTAGGTATCCGAGACAGAGGAGGTGAGCCATGATGGCTGCTTAAGTACCAAGCTCTTTGATTGGATCCAATCCTAGACATGCCCATAACCATAGCCACACTTTGTTATATCGAGTTTAAATTTGTTTAAGTGGACGTATTTGATAAATCGATTAATCGTGGCATTGAGATATTTTGAAAACAAGTATCGCTTTGAGAACACATCCTAAGTCTAGCCCATTTGAATAATTATCAACCAGGTTTAAAGTTATTAAAATTAAAATAATCCCGAAAAGAAATAAAAGGAAAGTTAAAATGGCCTTATTACAACCCAAAAATAAATAATAATTAAAGGAAATTTAATGAAAACCAACGCTTATTTAAAAGTCCAAAGACAATCACCTTGGTTACTCTGAATCCCCTCCGGCCCAAGTCCGCACATCAAGGCTCACCTGCAAGGTTAAGGAAAGGGGGTGAGTTTGGAAACTCAGTGTGCAACAAGCCCCTTTCAGAGCCCAAAACAATAACAGCCTGTTGGGCCTAAGCCCAAATCCAATCTCAACATGTACTGGGCCGTAGCCCTTTTCATATTTCATATTTCATATTTCATAACACTGGGCCGAAGCCTTTACTGTAAACGGTATGGCCCATAGGCCCATTTCAATATCACATGTAATGTCAATGAGAGAATGCAATCCCATTTGGGGTGACTACTTAACCCACCATCCGCTACTCTCCTCCCGTACCAACCAACACACCATGTGGGGATTAACTCAACCCACCCCGCCATAACTCTCCACTAGCAGCATAGCTGCTTTATCATATAACTGGAAGCCTAGCCTCTTTGAATAACTGGGGCAAAATCCCTTTTAATAACTAGGGCATAAGCCCTTTAATAACTGGGGCATAAGCCCTTTTTCACTTCCTCCATCCACACAAAAACCCAACCCAATGCATTTATGATTACATCATGTGCATATCATACATATCATGTGCATATCATACATGTCATGTGCATATCATACATACCATGTTTATTAAAATCCAATGTATTAAATTCATACATAACCCCTAGGGGTATAATGGTCATTTTTACCTAGGGGCAAAACGGTCATTTTTATGTTATACGGGTAATCTTGTAATCTTACCAAAAATTAGGGTTTCCATGCTCATTAACGATTACTAACAATTCATGGGTGCAAACAGTGATTCTGGCCCATTTTTAGCGAAATCGAGTTATTGGGCCTAAAACCCCTAATGGGCCCTACTTAGCCGATTTTGTCATCTAGGCCCATTTAGCCCATATCCATAACAGTATTAACAGTCTTAACATACAATTTAATAGATTCCCGTTTTCTACCAATTTTACCCAAGTGGGCCTAAAAGCCTATTGGGCCCTATTGCAGCCCCTCGAGCCCAACTTACCGTGAATGCCAAAAAATCACGTTCTTACAATTTCCATTGTTCCCGATCATCATCTCATCGATTCTAACTAACTAGTAAGCGTTCGCTTGCTCACAAGTCCTCGAAATGCCAAAATTTCGGCATTTCGGCTTTTCGGCATTTATCGCTTTAAGCTTATGAAAGAGGGTTCGTTACACACCTGTTTGGCGATATTCCTCGACGAGATCTCCTACACGATTTCTCCTATAATCCATCGTTACTAATCAGCTTCCCATAATTTAACCGAACCCAAAAATCATTTAATACTAATAATTACACATTCGGCCACCATCCATAATGGCCTTAGGAATCTTACCTTTGCCGCGATTGATGACTAAGTCTAGCCACTCCGGTGATCCAAGCTACTCCAAGTCGACACTACACCTTGCTACTCCTCCACTAAATAAACCACAAAAATATTAAAAGAAGACCCATAAGGCCTATACCCATATTCGGCCACCTCCCTAAACTAGAGGGGTTTCAGTTTTTGGCCAAAAGTTACTCTAGGAATTGTTTAGAGTTCGAGCACTTACCACAATCTTTCTCCTCTTGAATCCGGATGCCTAAAAGGTAAAGGAATTGAACGCCAACAATTGAAAAGGAAAGAAAAGGTTGCTGGTCACAAAGAATCAGCACCCCCTATCTTCACTGATTTCAGCTTTTACGGTATTTCGGCAGAAGTAGAGATAAAGGAAAGAAACAATGGGTGAATGGAGGGAATAGTGGGCTAGTTTGAAAGAAGGAGAAGGAAGAAAAGATGAATGGGAGGGAGGTAGATTCGGCTGGAAAAGAAAAAAGAGGAAAAAGCTACACACCAAATGAGAAAACGGCACAACCTAGCCCCTAAAGCCGAAAATCCCCACCTAAAACCCCTCTGCCAAAATTCCCTCCCTAATCCCCTCAAATCGGTTAACATTATCCTTCTCTCAAATCCCTAAAATCTCTCCCCTTATCCCTCCTTAATCTATGCATTTGACTTGATCCAACTCTCCTCTTACAGAATCCACTTAGGTTCCAACACTTACCCTTCATGCACATAAAAATAAATACTCCTATTTGCCAACACAGGGAATCGATCCCAGGTCTTCCCTTATGCTCCACAGGCCACCTTTTTAGGAACTTAGTGGCGTCACCCTTGCCACTTTACTACAGCTCCTTTTGTGATGCATGTTACCCACAACTTTATATAAGGGCACCTAGCCAAAACCCCTAACTCCTAAGTCCAAAATTTAAAAATTCTACCGGGTTTTGGCCAACTCATGGGCCTTCCATAAGCCCATTTACATACCCAAATTATGAATTCCATAATCACATACCAAATTTTAGAAACTTACTTAAAATATCAAGAATCGTAAAGAACCCAAAAATCAGGATGTTACACTCGAGGTGTTTAAAGACAATAAATGAAGCACTCAATAGTCCATAATGAAAAGTCATTACCATAGGCTTGCATGAAAATCAAATCTCCACCACTTAGATAAAACATCAATCAAAGGGTCTTTAGAGGGTTATAACAAGGCCTAGTTAGGGGGTGTGGTCTCAAGCTAAAAGAAAAGGTTAGAATCGAGGTTGAATTGAAAAATTGCTTAACTAGAAAAATAGCTAGTCATTAATTGCGTACAATAGAGCTTTTCTCAGAATAAGGAATTTAACTTCTTTAGCTCAGAAGATTACTGCTGCTAATATGTATACATGTTTTTTTTGAAGAACAAGTTAAATTAAAAAATAGAATAAAACATAGTTAATCAACTATTTCAATTCAAATCTCGACAAAAATGGGGATCAAATTAATTTAGGAGATTTCAACAATAATGGGTTAACCGTTAATATTAAGGGTAATACAAGAAATGCCTTGTTAGCTCAACGGGGTTAACTAAGGGTTAATCATGGAGGTAGGCTTTTCATGGCATGAGTAGGTTAATCGTAAGTGCCTTTCTCATTTTGACATATTAAATCAAATAGTGCGGTCTTGACATGCATAATCAAGCAAGTTCCAGAATAACAGTTCAATACTGACGCTAAAAGCAATAATAAAAGTGAGCATGAAAGAATTAATAGATGCTCAAAAGGCTGAAAAATCTCACAAAAATTATGGCTTTTTGATGTTTAAAACTTGTGAATTCCAACTCAAAGTAATACCTAAACTTTGGGGAAACAACCTAAAATTTTAAATTCTTAAAAATCAACTTATCATGCTTGATTCTCTAATGTCTTAAGGTTTAAACAATCAATGCATAAATGCTTATGTTTTAATTCAAGATATATCAATCAAAATCATAAATCAATCAAAATTTATCCTAAATATGATATGAGAGCTTTTCAAGAGAACAAAGCAGTCATTCAGGGATTTTTTCTGACAATGAAATGAATACCTCCCACACTTAAGATGTACATTGCCCTCAATGTACAAAGATAGATATAAGAATATAAAAATAAGATAGGGAGAAAAGTGAAACTTCCTGAGTTAAGAATGGATGAAATTCCTGGATTAGCGAGAGCGAGTTGCTGGAAATACAGCTGGAGGACAAACATGATTCTGAAGGACAAAAGGAGAATTGAGGGAATAATTTGATAGTAATCATAAAGATAAGCCATTTTAAAAACAAAAGAATCTTCAAAAATTAATGAAAGAAAAATAAAATAAAATAGATAATCTAATTTTTTTCAAGTGGCACGACCAGTTCACTCATCCGTGTGGATCGTGTCCCCCCCCCCCGTGTTTGTCATGAAGTGAGATGTCATCACACGGCCTTCGGGCACGCCCATTTGTCTAGGTATTTGGCTCAATGATCATGTTACACGACCATGTGTGATGTGGTTCGCTTCTCCCACGGTCGTGTAACTCTGCGACCGCCAATGTTATTTTGACAATGTCGTCCACGGGTGCTAGACACGGGCATATCGCACACCCGTGTTCATTTGGCAGATTTGACCACAGCTAGGTCGCATGCCCGTGGCCACTTATCGCATCACGTGTTGGGAAAGATAACTTTTACTCTATTTTCGCACGGCCGTAATGCATGGCCGTGTTTATGTCCGTGGTTGTCACACGGCCTGAAGCACGACCGTGTGATCAGCCGTGCGGAGTTGGGAACCTGTTCTCAAAAACTCTGTTAGTGACCTAGATGTTTAAAAAATTGAAATTTAAATAATTTAAAACCATTAGTACTCGGGTTGCCTCCCGAGAAGCGCTTATTTATAGTCTAAGCTCGACTGTTACCTTATTAGTTTATTCAGGGTGGTTTATGGAGTCATAGCTCCTCTCCTTCGTCTTTAAAATTCTCACCATTATAAAGTTTGAGACGATGTCCATTTACTTTGAAAGTACCGTGTGATGGGTGACTTACCTCTATTGTCCCATATGGAAGAATAGGTTGAATTAGCAAAGGTCCTGACCATCTTGATTTAAGTTTCCCAGGAAACAATTTGAGTCTTGAGTTGTATAGCAGGACAAGATCTCCAACTTCAAATTGTTTTTGTTACTTTAAACAAGTGTCGTGGCGCCGCTTTGTTGCCTCCTTGTATAAGCGTGATTTTTCGTATGCATTGGTTCGCCACTCATCAAGCTCGTTCAGCTGCATCAACTTATTTTTCCTACAAGTTCGGGATCAAGGTTTAGAAATTTAATAGCCCAAAAAGCTTTATGCTCTAGTTCGAATGGTAGATGAAAACTTTCTCCATAAACAAGTCTGTAAGGTGATGTCCCTATGGGGGTCTTAAAAGCAGTTCTGTAAGCCCATAAGGCATCATCTACTTTCATTACCCAATCTTTTCTATTTGATTCTATTATTTTTTCAAGGATCCGTTTGATTTCTCGGTTTGCCACTTCAACTTGTCTATTAGTTTGTGGATGGTATGGGGTGGTTGTTCTATGATGAACTCCGTATTTCCTAAGAGTTTTTTCAAATTAGGTATTACAAAAATGAGTGCCCCTGTCACTGATAATTGCTCTAGGTGTTTTGAACCTCGAGAAGAGTTTCTTAAGGAAATGCACTACCACTCTAACATCATTAGTAGGCAAAGCTTGGGCTTCCACCCATTTGGACATATAATCAACTGCTACAAAGATGTATTTATTCCCAAATGAACTGGGGAATGGGCCCATGAAATCGATACCCCAAACATCAAATATTTCACATGAAAGCATATAGTTTTGAGGCATTTCATCATGTTTAGATATGTTACCTGTCCGTTGGCATTTGTCACATGAAGTAACATATCTGTTAGCATCTTTGAATAACGAGGGCCAGTAAAAACCTGATTCAAGTATTTTATGTGCGGTCTTAGTTCCACTATAGTGTTGGCCCTGAGTGGCAATGTTCCAGTATTTTTGATGTTTCGGATCTTGTAACGCATCTTCTAATGACTTGATCTGCACATCTGCGAAAAAGAAAGGGGTCGTCCCAAAAGTATTTTTTCACATCATTAAAGAATGTGTTAACCCTTTTGGGATAATGCTAGCGGTTAAAAAATTCGCGATGTCTGCAAACCAAGGTACCTTAGAGTCAGATATAGCGAAAAATTATTCTTCAGGAAACGACTCATTTATTTCAACTTCATCTAGTTCCTTGGTATTGGAGTTCTCAAGCCTGGACAGACGATCAGCCGCGAGATTTTCAGCTCCTTTCTTATCCTGAATTTCCAAGTCAAATTCCTGCAATAGGAGAATCCATCGAATGAGTCGAGTTTTTACATCAGTTTTAGTTAAAAGGTAGCGAAGGGCGGAATGGTCAGTGTAAATAATGACTTTAGACAATATGAGATATGATCAGAATTTATCAAATGCAAAAACCACAGCTAGCAATCATTTTTCGTAGTAGTATAATTCTCTTGTGCAGCTGTCAAAGTTTTGCTAGCAAAATAGATAGGTGAAAATGCTTGTCTCTTCGCTGTCCCAATACTGCACCTACTGTAAAGTCACTCGCATCACACATTAATTCAAATGGTAAGTTCCAATCAGGTGCAATTATAATTGGAGCATTAATTAATTTATCCTTTAAAGTATTAAATGCTTCTAAGCACTCCTAATTGAAATTAAAAGGTATATCTTATTCTAGAAATTTAGTCAAAGGCTTAGCTATTTAATAAATCTTTAATAAATCTTTAATAAATCTTTAATAAATCTTTAATAAATCTTTAATAAATCTTTAATAAATCTTTAATAAATCTTTAATAAATCTTCTATAAAAACCAGCATGTCCTAAAAAGCTTCTAATAGCCTTAACTAAACAAGGAGGGGGTAATTTTTCGATTGTTTCTATTTTAGATTTGTCCACCTCAATCCCTTTACTAGAAATTTTATGCCCTAATACAATACCTTCTTGAACCATGAAGGGACATTTCTCCTAGTTAAGCACAAGGTTCGTTTCCTCACATCTTATTAAAACTCGTTTTAAAATTTTAAGGCAGGGACGGAAAGAGTTACCGAATACTGAGAAATCATCCATAAATACTTCCATGATATCTTCCATGAGTTCATCAAAGATGGCCATCATACAACATTGAAAAGTGGCAGGAGCATTACATAATCCAAAAGGCATTCTACGATAAGCCAACGTACCATATGGGCATGTGAATGTCGTCTTTTCTTGATCTTCAGGAGCTATTGGGATTTGGAAGTAGCCAGATAATCCGTCTAGAAAGCAGTAGTACATGTGCCCGGATAATCTTTCCAACATTTGGTCAATGAATGGCAAGGGGAAGTGATCTTTTCTTGTGGCACCATTCAGTTTCCTGTAGTCAATGTAAACTCTCCATCCTATGACTGTCCTTGTTGGGATTAATTCATTCTTCTCGTTGGTCACAACCGTCATGCCTCCTTTCTTAGGGACAACCTGCACTGGACTTACCCAAGAACTGTCAAAAATAGGATAAATAATTCCAGCATCTAGAAGTTTAATTACCTCGGCTTTAACAACTTCCTTCATGTTGGGGTTCAGTCGTCTTTGAGCTTGCACACACGGTTTGTATTCATCTTCCATCAAAATTTTGTGGGTGCAAAAAGAAGGGCTGATTCCTTTAATGTCAGAAATTTTACCCGCTATGGCCTTTTTATGTTAATACTTGGACTAATTCCTCTTTCTCATTGGGTTGCAAGTTAGAAGCAAAAATAACTAGTAATGTAGAATTATTTCCAAGGAATGCGTATTCCAAGTGGTTTGGTAATTGTTTAAGTTCTAGTTTGGGAGGCTCTTCAATAGAGGGTTTTGGCTTAAATTCCTCATTTATCTTAATGCCCTCATATTCTACTTGTCTTAAAGAATGCTCGTTAGGTTCATCATCTGTCTCCTCTTCTTGAGCTAGATATAGTTTCGTCATGTCCTTCTGTATTCCTGAAAAGAGTCTTGAGTAGTATGATCAATAGAGTCAATAAAATAACATGAATTATCCTGTTCCCTAGAAAATCTCATAGGATCATAAATTTTAAATATAATCTCCTCGTCACCTACTCTAAGTACCAATTTACCGTCACCCACATCGATTACAGCCCTAGCAGTGGTTAAAAATGGGCGCCTTAAAATTAAAGGCACTTCCACATCTTCGTCCATGTCAAGCACAACAAAGTCAATAGGAAATATGAATTTATCTACTTTCACAAGTACGTCTTCTATAATACCCCTAGGATATTTAACAGATCTATCGGCTAATTGAATACTCATCCTAGTCTGTTTGAGTTTCCCAAGACCTAATTTTTTGAACATTTTGTAGGGCATGACGTTAATACTAGCCCCTAAATCAGCTAATGCATTATTAACATTTAAACTACCAATTAAGAAGGAATCGTAATACTCCTTGGATCTTTTAGTTTGTTGGGTAATTTATTTTGTAGAATAGGTGAGCAAACTGCGTTTAGCTCCACATGTGACGCATCGTCCAACTTTCGCTTATTTGCTAAAAGCTCTTCTAAAAATTTCATTGCGTTTGGCATCTGTCATAGAGCTTCAAAAAACGGTAGTGTAATTTTTTTAAGAGTTTAAGGAATTTACCAAATTATTCATCTGAGCGGTCTTTCCTTGTCGCTTTGGGGTATGGCACACGAGGTTTATATTCGACATTCACTGAATTGTTTTTATCATGACGTACCTCACCTTGATCTCTGCTCACCACAGTTTGTTGTCTCGGTTCTGGCTCAGGCTCAACGATTCCTTCTTCATCTTAAACATTAATCGCGTTGAGCTGTTCCCTTGGGTTGGGTTCAGTATTACTTGGCAAGCTACCTTGTGGTCGTTCGGAGATTAGTTTGGACAGCTGGCCTACCTGAGTTTTAAGCCCTTGGATCGACGCTTGTTGACTTTTAAGTGCTATCTCGGTGTTCTAGAAATGAGTTTCGGACACCGAGATAAATTTAGATAGTATCTCTTCAAGGTTCAATTTCTTTTCCTATTGATAGGGTGGTTGTTGAAAACCCGAAGGATGTTGTGGTCTTTGATTTCCTTGACCGCCCCATGAGAAATTGGGATGGTTCCTCCAACCTGCATTATAAGTGTTACTATATGAGTTATTTTGGGATCTAGAGTTATTGTTACCCATATATTGGACTTATTCCTCCTCGATGCTAGGGTTGAGGGGCTGATACTCTGTGCATGCTCCTCCTCCATTCGTCTCACACCTCATTACTGGATGTACCTGAGTAGACCCAAGTAAACCATCAATCTTTTTATTTAGAAGTTCTACCTGGTTTGACAGCATAGTAACCGAATCGATGTTATAAACACCTGCTATTTTAGTTGGCTTAGTTCTCATGACTTGCCACTGATAGTTATTCAGTGACATCTCTTGAATAAATTCGTAAGCCTCTTCAGGTGTTTTGTTGTTGATGGTTCTTCCGGCTGCTGCATCAATCATTTGCCTTGTCGAGGGATTCACACCATTGTAGAATGTTTGAACTTGCAACCATAGGGGTAATCCATGGTGAGGACACCTTCGCAGTAGGTCCTTGTATCTCTCCCATGCATCGTAAAGAGTTTTTAAGTCCATCTGCACAAACGAAGAGATATCATTACGTAATTTGACTGTTTTAGCCGGTGAAAAATATTTTAATAGAAATTTTTCAGTCATTTGTTCCCAAGTAGTAATTGACCCTCGTGGTAGCGAGTTCAACCACTGTTTATCTTTGTTCCTTAATGAAAAAGGGAATAACCGAAGATAAATGGCATCGTCAGAAATACCATTAATTTTAAATGTATCGCAGAATTCCAGGAAATTTGCCAAGTGAGTGTTTGGATCCTCATATTGTAAACCATCAAACTGAACAAATTGCTATATCATTTGAATAGTGGCAGGTTTTAGTTCAAAATTATTCGCGGCAATAGCAGGCCTAACTATACTTGACTCAGTTCCTGTTAAAGTAGGTTTAGCATAATCATACATAGTACGAGGAGCAGGATTCTAATTAACAGCAATTGCAGGAGGTAGCAAATTTTCTTGGTTTTCAACCATCTCCTCGGTTGTTGTTGAAGTATCATCCTCTTGCTTGTTCTCTGTGTATCTTAAACTTCACCTTATTTCTCTTTGGTTTCTACGAACTGTGCGATCGATTTCTTTGTCAAAAAGTAGTGGTCCTGACGGGTTTCTTCTAGTCATAAACTATAAAAAACCTGCCAAGAGAAAGAAAAAGTAAATTAATAAATAATAATAAAAATAAAATGAAAAAATAAATTAATAAATAATAATATTAAAATAAAATTAATTTGCAAGGAAAATTAATGGCTAAAGTAATAAAAATTGTGTGTTCCTAATATCTTAGTTCCCCGGCAATGACGCTAAAAACTTGATCGCGTGACTTTGTGTGATAAGTTTTATAAATTTATAATTAATCGTTCTTGAAACTAACTATTATCGTGATGTAGGCAAGTGTACCTATCGAACAGTAGTATAGTTTTAGCAAAACCGGATTGTCGAACCCAATGGAACTAAAAGTACTAGTAATGATTGTCTTTTTATTATCTAGCCTAAGAATAATGGGGTTTGTTTTAACTAACTAATTAACTAAACTAAGAATTCACAGAAAATAGAATTGCAGAATTACTTTTGGAAAAATGATTGAATTAAAAGAATACCTAAGGAAAAATCCACCTAGACTTCACTTATTATTCTGACTCCGAATCGGACAATTTATTCATTTAACTTGTTCCGCAGAGATCCCTCAGTTATGTTATTATCCCTATTCAAGACTAATAACGTCTAATCCCTAGGTTGAATAATTGAGACTTTTCTCTAATTAACACCCTAGGGTTGCATTAACTCGATCTATGGATCCTCTTATTAGGTTTCACCCTAATCAGGCAAAATCTTGTCACCCTATCTCTAAGCGCGCAATCAACTCCGCTTAATTATGACAAATGTACTCTTAGACAGGGTCTATTCCTCCTCTGAATAAGAGCTTATCTTGAATCAGTATCCTAGGATATCAAAACAAGAATTAAGAACACATAATTAAGAACAAGTTAAATATTTATCATACAATTTAGAAAATAATAACAAGATTCGTCTTAGGTTTCATTCCCCTTAGGTATTAAGGGGACTTAGTTCATAACTAAAAAGGAAAACATCTCAGAAGAATAATGAATACAAAACATAAAGAAAACCCAAAACTCCTAAAGGGAAATTGAGGGGAGATCTTCAGTCTTGATGATGAATCCGGCTTCTGAGATGGATCAATCGGCTTTCTTCGAGTAATTCCTTCCTTCCTTCCTGCGCCTCCCCTTTTTTCTCTTCCTTTAAAGCGTATTTATAGGCTTTAGAATGCCTAAAAACCCTCAAAATTAAAAACCCTCAAAATTAGTCTTTTCCAAATTGGACTCAATTTGGGCTCGGCAGGGACACGCCCGTGTGACACACCCATGTCCGATTATTTCAGGCCATGCTCGAACCTGTTAGAATGGCATAGGCTTGTGTTCTACCCATGTGAGTCATGCTTCAATTCTACCAAATTGGCACGGCCGTGTGGTCTGCCCGTGTGAGGAAGTCCAGGCCGTGTTGATTTTGTACTTTGGCCCATTTTCTCTATTTTTGGCCCGTTTCTCGTTCCTTTCGCTCTCCTATGCTTGCTTAAGTATAAAACATGAAATTAAAGCATTAGGAGCATCAAATTCACCAATTCTAAGGAAAAATCATTCATAAAATGTGTCAAGCATGGGGTAAAAATATGTATAAATTACAGTTTATCATGGTACCAAGTATATTTGGTCATTTGGATAATGTACATATGATGGTATATATATTATGATGCTTGAGTAAAAGTTATGAATATATGTGAATTCGATTGTTTAATGATGTCTTGGATTGTAAATGGAATATGAATTATTTATGTTGGTTTTATAGGTATTTGGCCAAGGTGAGAATTTTGTATAAAATGAAATGTCATGAATGAATATGGTAGTTTGAGACTAAGTATACTCATATTAGTATAGTTCGGTTAAATTTACTATGAGATAGTTATATCATTAGTTTTTTATTTGCTTATAGCTTACTAAGCTATAGTAGCTTATCACGTAAATATTTGTTTTTGTTTTATAGATTTTTAGAAGTCAAGCTACAAGTTCGGGATCGTCTACAAAGCTCATCACACTATCCTCTATTTTGGGTACTTTTATAAGTTAAATTAAAGATTATGGCATGTATAAGCTAAAGTATGTTTTGGAAATGTTAATTTTGGGTTGTGTATAAAGCCATGCGAAAATGGCTAATATGCTATGAAAGTATGTGACGCTTTAGTTACGTTTATATGTGTTATATGTATTGATAATGGTTGATGAATTTGGATGTGGATGATGAATCGGTCAAGGTACATATTGTCCTAAATATGTTAGTTGATTCGACCATGATTCTTGCTAAGATAAAATATACATGTGAAATCGGTTGAGATGTTTGGTTAAGGTGTTACATGTGATTTAGCATAAATGGAAATTCAGTTATGTTCGAACTTGATAAGAGTTTATTTTGATATATTTATTACATGGTATGTAGGTTTTGTGTTTGGATAAATATATTTGTATTTGGTTAGGTGATAAAATATAAATGTTATGTAAGTAAGTTAGTCATGATTTGGCATTTGTATATGTATAAGTATATAATGATTTGGTTTGATGTGTAAATTATGGTTGGTATATATGTATATTAATTCATTTCCATGGAAGGTTATACGCATATGAAATGGTAGGGTAAAATAAAGAAAATGTAACCTTGAACATAGCATGATTTTAGGTATGTTTATATTCGGGTAATGCATTGAAATAAATGACCAAATGAATAGTGAACTTTGTATTGGTAAAACAAAAGGTAATATAAGTTTTATTTGATGCTTATATGTTCAGTTTGGTCACATTGACATTATCATATTTAATTGGTTTTGTGAGTAACTTATTGGTTTGGTTATATTGATATATATACGAATATGCTTAGATGTATTTATATATGTATGTGGTTTGATTAGAAATGTACTTATGAAATAGATGTTTATAAATGGATAAAATAAAATATATTTGACTATTATCTAGAAACTTGAATGATATGATTATTGTTCATATGATTTAGCTATTGGAGTAATAATATTTATGTAATATGATATGATGTTTGTTAGTTGGATCGAATAAGTGATTTAATAAATAAAAAAAATTTTCTTTTGTATGTGATTGTGATTTACATAATTGAATAGATGGTTACTAATCTAGTTTTATAATTATTATAAATAAGTTGGTATAATTTTTATGCATGTTTTGACTTGAATGATTGTATTTAACTGTGTTGTGTTTGGTAACGTCTTGTAACCCTAGTTCGGCGACGGATACGAGTTAGGGGTGTTACAAAGGCCCTTTTAGCAACTGTTAGAACTATAATTGATGTTTGTACAAGTGAACTCACACTTTGTGTGGGTGAGGAAACAACCACTCTTCAAGCTTGTAATTCAAGTAACAAATCAAATATCGAGGGTGATTTTATAAATCGTACTACTAATACTAATCATGTGGTGAAACCTTCTTTGCAGGAAACACGTTCAAAGAACACACCTAAGCCATGTTCGAGTAATGACAAAGGACCCATCTATGAAGAACGAAGGCTACAGGTCGAGGAACTAGATGAGTGGCGGACACAGAAACCGAGATCACACGATAAACCAAAACCATGCCATGACAAGCTAAATATTTCACCAAATCAACTTAAGGTTGGAGACAAAGTACTATTAGATGCAGCAAACCCTCGGATTGCCACCTCTGAACCTAATGGAGAAATCCCTCTTACGGTACTTAGCATTTTACCATACGGCACAGTCGAGGTAATTCATCCCAAATTCGGTACGTGCAAGGTAAATAGTACTCGTCTAAAACCTTATTTTGATAAAATTGATAACAGGGATGAGGAGTGTAAACTCCTCGTACCAACATGACCACACAACAGAGAGGTAAGTCGAGCTTAGACTATAAATAAGCGCTTCTCGGGAGGCAACCCGAGCACTAACAGTGTTAACTTCTTTTAATTTTAGTTTTTAACATCTAATTCATTAACTAAGTCTTTGAACATAGATTGTCCAAATCCACACAGCCAGCACACGGGCGTGC
Organism: Gossypium hirsutum; assembly: GCF_007990345.1. NCBI lineage: Eukaryota > Viridiplantae > Streptophyta > Magnoliopsida > Malvales > Malvaceae > Gossypium > Gossypium hirsutum. The sequence continues at coordinate 67,345,271 of NC_053428.1, forward strand.
CTTAGGCTGTGATCATACCGTGGGCGGAGACACGGCCGTACGATACAGCCATGTGAAAACAGAGCAAAATTTTTCCCTAACACGAGAGTCGATAAGTTGCCACAGGCGTGCGACATAGCCGTGGTTGAATCTGTCAAAACAACATAGCCGTGCGACACGCCCGTGTCTAGAGGCCATGGTTGAAACTGAGAAAACAACACGGGTGTGCTCGTGGTCAAGACTAATAAAACAACACGGCATCAACATACATACACGGACGTGGGAGAAGTGAACGAAGTAGAACACAGCTGTGCAACACGGTCGTGTGCATCAACACGCCTAAAGAACACGGGCATGGGCCGAATTTCAGATGCACTCAAATTTGAAAATCACGATACACACGGGCTAAAATTAGGGCACACAGGCATGCCCCACGACCGTGTACCCCAATATCTATATAAACGCCTCACTATTCATCATCCCTTTTCCCTAAAACCCCTATCCTAGCCGCTGCAACTTCTTCACACACCCTCACTCCCACGCTTGTGGCTGGCCGACAACTCTCCCCAAATGACTAACTCCTCCCTCCACCAAGAACTATTGCGTTTGTCTATTCTTTCCTCCCTATTACCTTCATTTCTTTCACTAATCTTATGCTATTTCTTTATTTATTTGGATAATTTTTTATTAATATTCATAGTTCTCACTACAGTCATGCTTATGCTTGTTATTCTTTTCCATTTTAGTCAATACATTGTGATACATTCATTCTTTCTTGTGTTTCCATAGATTTCATGCCATAGTCCATATTCCCATATCCAGTCACTAGGTATTTAGTTGACACTATTCTAATATTCCGAATGATAATAATGATTTGATATTTCTATTTAGTCAGTAACACCTATGAGGTATTTCCATTTAGTTCTAATGTGCTTGTATACCTTTTCCGTGCTATTCTTAGGGATTATTTTCATAACTTCGCCTTTTCATTGCAAATACAATGACGAACCCAGAAGTTAAAAAGACTGTCGTCCCCGCCTCAAATAAATGAAAAGGAGCAGCATCTTCCTCGGGTCCCACTGCCGAAATCAGGCATCCATTCCTCCAGTTTCCCTCGGGACCACAGGAGGAACTTTTTCAGATACTATGGGCCCGACCCCTAAGTATGGGTCGCTGCATTGATTGGGCAGCAATTGAACAAATCCAACTAGCTGATGCGATCCGAGGCCTTCTGACGACTGACCCATGGGGGCTCTTTTTCAAGATCATCGAGCCGATGTACCTCGAACTCACACTCAAACTCTACTCGACCTTCCATCTTCAAGTAGTTATGACAAAGTTCAATGATCCCAGAATGGTCCAGTTCCGTCTCGGCAGTTTAGTCTGCCAGTTGAGCGTACCTGAGTTCGGCGTCACTTTGGGGCTCTATACGAAAGAGTTCATGGACGATGATGATTTTGACACCCTCCATCGCCACATCCACTTGTCTCCCTCTAACTGCTGGAGGGCCTTCGTTCCTGCTTCAGCCACCTATGACCCCAACCGCTCTAAGGCATTGGCCCTTGCCCCATCCTTGAGGTACTTACACGCTATCTTGGCCCACACTCTGACAGGGCGGTGAGAGAGCACCGGCATCATCAACACTCACAACGCCTACTTTTATGGAGTATGGTGAACGGGCACATCTTCGACCTTGCCTATTTCATTGGCCTCGCCATTTGCCATCAGACGGAGCCGCATAAGAAGGGAGTCATATCCATCAACCCTTATGTGACTCACCTGGCGCGGTATTTTGGCCTCCTCAACACGACGGTGAAAGCATCTTCCCTCAACCTTATTGGTCAGATATCCCCACTGGGCATCTCGAGTATGCTACATATGAGGATGATCGAGCGACGACGTGGAGTTGACCCTCCCCAGTACCACCTGGTCCAGCCCATCGAGGAGGAGGACCCAGAGGACATTACTGATGATGTCCCTCCACGTCATGAGGACTCACCGTCTCAGCCACCACCCATTCGTCGTCTAGTTCATGCGGCGGCTTCATACTCTGACATCTCTGAGCGCCTTACTCGATTTGAGTAGCAGTGTTTCTAGTGCTTTGATCACGTTGATGCTACTCTACATCAGATTTGTCAACACCTTCACATCTCTTCGCCACCACCACCTCACGATCCATCCGGCGATGACGATGTTTAAAGACTTTTTATTTATTATTTTTATTTTCACTTTTATCTTTATTTATCTTCTTAAAGTACTTTTTATTTTACTTCCATTTAATACTATTCCATCTTTAGGTTTTATAATTAATATTAGATAATTTATGTTTTCAGCTATTTCTTTACGAGTAATTATGCTTCTTTATATTTTCTAAAGAGTTAGTGATTTTATCGCAGTTATAAAGAGCTCCAAAGCTCACTATTATTTAAGAAATTGCAACTCCACTGGAAAAGGTTCTCCACGACTGCCATGTCCTGCTCGACCACGACCATAGCTACTACCAGATATAATATTCTTTTGGCACCGGACTAATGGACTAACGAACCTCTACCACCATCGGAGTATCCTCCTCCACTCTCATCATTGCCTTGGCCGATTATTCTCAATAACTCCAATTCAAGGAATTCATCCACAAATTCAGGAAGTTTCACTTCTCTTCCTCTCTTATATCTATATTTTTCAGTAATACTATCTTTGTACATTGAGGACAATGTACATCATAAGTGTGGGGGGTTATTTATATCAGAAAAATCCCTGAATTTTGTCTTATTCTCACGTGAATCACTCATATCACTATTAGAATGAATCTTGATTAATTTATTATTTTTATTGATATGTCTTGAATTAAAACATAGGCATTTATGCATTGACTATTTAAACTTTAAAGGAATTAAGGAATCAAGCATGAAAAGTTGATTCTTGAAAATTAAAAAAATTTTAGGTTGTTTCCCCAAGTTTAGGTATTATCTTAAGTTGAAATTCACAGGTTAAACAACAAAAAGCCATAACTTTTGTGAGATCTTGAGCCCTTAGAGCATATATTATTTCTTTCATGCTCACTTTTATTGTTGCTTTGAGTGCGTCAATATCTAATCGTTATTCTAGAACTTGCTTGATTAAGCATGTCAAGACCATACCTTTGATTTGATTTGTTGAGATGATAAAGGCATCTAGGTTTAACCCACTCACTCCATAAAAGCTACCTCCATAATTAATCCTTAGTAAACCCCCTTTAGCCTAACAAGCCATTAATTGATTTACCCTCAATATTAACCCATAACTCATTATTGTTGGAATACCCTAAATTAATTTGATCCCTGTTTTTATCAAGATTTGATTTGAATAAATTGCTTACCTATGTTTTATTTTTGATAGCTAGCCTATGTTACTTGACATGTTCTTAAAAAAAATACATACATACATACATACATATTAGTAGTACTTTTTTGTTTTTTGAGCCTAAGTATTTAATTCCATATCTATGAAGAAAAGCTCAATTAGGAATGTAAATTATCAATTGTAGTGTTTTTCTAGTTAAGTAATTTTTCAATTCAATCTCGATTCTAACCTTCTTTTTCAGCTTGTGACCACACCCCCTAACCAAAGCCAAGTTACAACCCTCTAAAAGACCTTTTGATTGATGTATCATCTCAATATATAGTGGTGGATATTTGATTTTCACGCAAGCCTATGGTAATAACTTTTCATATTGACTGTTGAGTGCTAAATTTCTTGTCCTTAAACACCTCGAGTGATTTGAGTGAATATTAAGTGAGGATGTGAAACTCTGTGATATTTTGAATCAAAGGTGATTACTTAGATAAGGGGTGACACCTATGTTTTCGTAATAAAATGCTCAACTTAGAATGCTTGAAACTTTGATGTTCTTCGAGTTCAATTTTCAATGTGTGACTACTTATGGATTATTTTGAGAGACTATTGATGAGAATTATAAGTTGAGAAGAATTTATTTTGATTGTGAGTTGAGGATTTTACTTGAGGACAAGCAAACGCTTAAGTATGGGGGTATTTGATAAACCATAATTTATACATATTTTTGCCCTATGCAGAGCATATTTTTGGATGAATTATCCTTAGATTTGGTGAAATTTGATGCTCCTAATCCTTTAATTTCATATTTTATACTTAGGTGAGCATAGGAGAGTAAAAAGAGTGAGAAACGGGTCGAAAACGAAGAAAATGGACCAACATGTGAAATCAACACGGCCTGGACTTTCGTACACGGGCAGACCACACGCCCGTGTCTATCTAATAGCCTTGAACACGGATTAAAGAAATCAAACATGGGCGTGTCACACGGTCATGTCCATGTCAAGCCCAAGTTTAGTCCTATTCGGAAAAGGCCACTCTTGAGGGCTTTTAGGAATTCTAAAGCCTATTTAAACACACGAGAGGAGGATTAAAGGGGACACACGGAGTAGGAGGCAAGGAATTACTCAAGGAAAGCCAATTGATCCATCTCAGAAGCCAGATTCATCTTCAAGACTGGAGATCTCCCTTCAATTCCCTTCAAAAGTTCTTGTGTTTTCTTTATGTTTTGTTATCATTATTCTTTTGAGATATTTTCTTTCATAAATATGAACTGAACCCCTAAATACCTAAAGGGAATGAAACCTAAGACGGATCTTGTTATTATTATATGAATTATATAATAAATATTTGACCTATTCTTAATTATGAGTCCTTAATTCTTGCTTTAATATTCCAGGATATTGATGCAAGTGTTGATGTGCTTATTCAGAGGAGCAAGAGTCCCTATCTAAGAGTAGATCTAACATAATTAAGCGGATTTGATTGCACGCCTAGAGATAAGGTGACATAATTTTGCCGGATTAGGGTGAAACCTAATAAGGGAATCCATAGATCGAGTTAATGCAACACTGGGGGTTTTAATTAAAAAGAGAATTCAATTAATCAAGCTACGGTTAGATGTTGTTAGTCTTGAAAGAGATAATAATATAACTTAGGGATTTCTACGGATCAAGTCAAGTGAATAAATCGTCTGATTCAGAGTCAATAACAAGTGAAGTCTAAGTGGATTTTTCCCTTAGTAGTGTCCAAATCATTCAGTTTTCCCAAAATTTATTTCCCCAATTTACTTCCTGTGCATTCTTAGTTTAGTAATTAGTTTAGATAAAACAAACCCCTTTATTTTTAGGCTAGATAATAAAAAGAAAGTTAATACTAGTACTTTTAGTTCCTTTGGGTTAGACATCCTGGTCTTGCCATAAGCTATACTACTGTTCGATAAGGTGCGGTTGCCTTTGTCATGATAATAGTTAGTTTTCGAGAATGGACATTCATAAATTATAAAACTTATTACGATTCATATCACATCACCCAGTAACTTGATTTAGCTTATTCTAGTAAGAATTTTACCTAGGGTTCATATTTGGAAAAATACCCATAGGTGAAATATGTTTATTTTGATGTTTTATGGTAGAATATGAAGCTTGAAATTATGTTAAATGACTTGCGCTAAGCGATTTTGAACGAAAACGAGTAAAACGACATAATCGGTAAAAATATCTAATGGTCATAAGTACATGTTAGAGTGGTAATTTGATGTTGGTGTAGGTAAATAAATGATCAGCAAGTCATAAAACATAATAATTAGGGATAAAGTTTCATTTTCGAGCCTTGGGGAAAAAGTGTAAATATGCAAAAGTTTAGGGGCAAAATCATATTTTTGCCAAAGTTAGAGTTAAGGAGTGTTTTGATAAATGTGAATATTAAATAAGTTAAATTTGCTATTATAGATCAAGAAGAATGAAATTCAGGGTTAGACTGAGGAAAGAAAAAGGTTGAGGACTAAATCAAAATATTTGATCGTATTTTGTTTCGACGTAAGTTTGTGGTAAATGAATGCAATGTTTTATTATTTATAATTAATGATGTTATTTTTTAGTATCTATATATTTATTTTGTAAATTTATTCCTTGATGATTCAAGCAAGAAATGATGGAGAAATGATACTTAAAAGTCCCGGTTGAACCTTAAGAATGTGTAGGATACAAATGTCATGACATTAGGGTTTAAAAATACCAAGGAAGACCATGCCAAGGCATGGAATTGGTAAGTTTTACAAGGCAAGGAAATCATGTAAGACCATGTCAAGACATGGCATTGATAAACTACGATAAGACAAAGATCCCATGTAAGACCATGCCAAGTCATGGCAATGGTGAGTTCATAAGGCAAGGATACCATGTAAGACCATGTCAAGACATGGCAATGGTAAGTTTAAAAAGGAAAGGTACCCGTGTATCCTTAGTATTCCAAGTGGTTCAACGGAAAATTTAAAGAGTGTACCAAAGGGAAGGTAAGATAAGTCCATGTTCGAAAGGTTCAGGTTATCTTGATAATTCATTTAGATTGTTGTTATTTATTTACATGCAAACTTACTAAGCTTTATGCTTACTCCCTTTTTTTTCTCTCTTTTTTATAGTATCTCAAAGCCAACTCAAAAAATCGAAAGGACGTCGGAGATCGCCTCACACTATCAATGAGTTATCTTGGTATTTTGTGACTAGAAATACTTTAAGTTATGGCATGTAAAAGGACTTGGCTATTTTGTGTGTGTATGTCCTTATGATATGATTAAAGAATGGCATGTGAATACTTGGTAATGATTAGCTTATGATATAGCTAAATAAGAACATGTTTTGGTATTATGTATGCCTAAATGAGGTTTGATGCAAAGAAACTATGAAAGAGTAAGAGTTGGCCATGGAACAGTTAGGAAACAGCAGCAGTGTCATGATTTTGAAAAATCACTAAAAATTGTAGAAATGGAATTAAATGGCGAATGAGATAAAGAAACATAGCAAGCAAAGGAAGTCTATATTCTGAGATATTTAAATTTTTGTAAGACTGGTTCAGAGTGACTTTGTGATCCCCTGTTCCAACTTTAGAAAATCACTAGAAATTTTAAAAAAAGAATTATAAGTCATAATTTATATGTGTAGGTTCCTTAGTGAGTTTATTTTCATTAGAAACAAATGGAAACATTATCTGAATTCTGTATAATGAGATAATCAATTTTTAGTGAAGAGAGGTCAAGTCCGCTAAATTGCAAAATAGGGGAAACTTTAATGAATAAACTGTACTAATTGGCCAAACCAAAAATTTTGAAAACACTATGGTAATAATATATATGAGTCTAGTTTTAGGGAAAATTTATGGATTTAAATTTCGAGTTTCGTAACTCGAGTTATAATTAATTTAGTGACTATTACGCAGATGGACAGTTTTATTATGAATAGTGAAATAAATTGTTTTGATTTGTGTAAGTAATTGAAATTTTTTTAATTTTCCCGGTTCGGTCCCGAACCATTCTAATTGCATGTTTTATGGCCTCAAAGGCCCTTTTTAGGGATTTATTGGATGAATGCGAGGGAATTAATTTTTTTTAAAAAAAATTATGCCCCGAACAAGTAAGATAAGTCTGGTAACACCTCGTGCTCAACTCCGGCGATGGTCTTGGGTAAGGGGTGTTACATGTTCATTATTTTTCTTTGTGACCGAATATGAAAACATAAAGAAAAGAAAAGGAAGCTTAGGTTTCGGCCATGCTTGATCTTGATTAAGGCATGTAACTAGCCCGATTTTTGATAATTTTTTACTTTTTTGAGATTGTTGCTAAGTTATCTACAAGACCCATGCTTGAATTTTTTATTTTGGTGAATATTTTGAGTTATGCCATTGTTGAAAGCTTGTGATTTTTTTTGTTTGATGATGAAATATGAAAGATATGTTTTGTGTTAACATGTTTTGTATTAGAGTTTTTGATGATTTTGAGTAATTTGGACTAAATTACAAAAATGATAAATTGAGGGACTAAAATGTGAAATAAATGAAATATCTAGACTTGTATGAACACTAGGAACATTCGGCCTAACATGGGTGTAGTGAAATTTTGCATATTTTGTGTTTTGTGTAATAGGGACTAAATTGTAAAAAGTGTAAAATGTCAGGGTAAAATAGTAATTTTCATATTTATGTGTTTTTGGACTAAATTGAATGAAAATATGTTTGAACAAGTTTAATTTGAATATGTTTAGATTAAGAACCAAAGAAATCAGATTTGGATTGGGAGACAACTAAAGTTGTCGACTAGTCGTCCCGCTCTGTTTTACATCGTCCAAGGTAAGTTTATAAGCGAGTTGATGTTGTCAATTTTAATTAAATGCAAATTATACATGTTGAAATTAAATATGTGAATATATATACCTAATAGTCGTATGTGTTCAAGTTTGGCATCCATGATTATAAATTCTTTTCGACCAAGTTACTACGTCCAAAAGCCTCGTATGAACCTTATGAATAGCTGGAATACATATGTCATGATATAGGATTCCGATATCTGATGAGTGAGTAAGACGATGGCATCGATATATGTGTGTGAGTAAGACCACGTTTTATACGTTGGCATCGATATGTGACTTCGATATATGTGTGCGAGTAGGACCCTGTCTGGAACAGTGTCATCAATATGCGATTACATGTAAGACCACGTCTTAGATGTTGGCATTGTACAATATGTGTGATTATCTGAGTGTCCTATCCAATTCCAAATGGTTCATCAGGAAACGACAGGTTGTGATCGAATGTGCAAAAAAAAACTAAAATGATCAGGTATGAATTGATTTATTACCTACTTGAAATTAGGTAAGTAAGTTACTAATATGAACATGTGTGCCATGTGAAGTATATTTGGCCTTTGTTATGTATGTGCATATGATGTTATATTTTGATTCACGAGTATATGTATATGTGTTCACATAATGATATTTAGCTTTGAAATTGAAAGATATTTTGCTTATATATATGTGTCTGTGTGTGTGTGTGTATTCGGCCATATAATGTAAATATGTATGTGATTGTTATCCTTTGATTTATGAATATATGCACAAAGTGTATATGTACTAGCTATGATAAAGATATTTTGGCTTGGAAATCGAATGATAGTTTATCAGAATATGTATATGTACATTCGGCCATGAACAGTTTATATGTGAAAGTATATATAAAATACATGAAATTGTAAGCTTAAGATTTAAAGTAATTATGATAGTAAAATTTGGTTTAGTTTAAAAGATTTGATTATGTCATTTAGGTGTTTACTTGCTTATGACTTACTAAGCTATGGAAGCTTACTCTGTGTGTGTTCATGTTTAGCTTTGTTTCATAGATTTTGGATTCAAGTTGCGAGCTCGGGAATCGTCAGAGAAGCTTATCACACTATCGACTGTCTTTGGTATCTTTATAAGTGAATTTTCGAATCTATGGCATGTATAGCTGGATTATGCTTCGAAATTTTGAATTATGGTTACATGTAATCTAAGTCATGCGAAAATGGCTTAACTTTTATGTTTGAATTTGGTTATGTTGCTTATGGATTATGTACATCATGGTTATAATGTTACATGCTATGAATGTATAGTATTTGCTGTAGGTATTATATGCTTTGAAATGGTTAATGATTATGGATGAAAATGTGGTTGATTCGGCTATGGTATGCATAGGTAAAGGTATATGTAAATTTGATTGTTGTATTTGGTCAATGTGTTAAATGTGATTTGGTATTAAAGGTTGTTTGATTATATCCGAACATGATATAAGTTTGATATGTTTATTACATGGAATGTAAGATTCATGCTTTGAACATATGTTTACATTTGGTTATTGATTTATTCTTATAAAGCATAAATTGTAACATGAATTGATTTGGAAGTTAGTATAATGTACTTGCGAACTTGGTTATATGGTGAAAATATGTGAAAGGGTTATAGACATCTTGGTGATTCGGCACCTGCATGCATATATGTATATAGTTTTTGCACAAGAAGAAATGGTATGACATATTTATTAACTCAAGATATATATGTATATTGATAAAAGGAGGTATTTTGGTTATGGAGTAAATGATGTTTGTGTTCGAGTTATAATATGTAATGCATTAATTAGTAAAATGAATGTTATTCATTTGTGGTACATTAGGATATGCTTATGTTATAAAATAATGATATGTTTGATTACATGGATTTGATAATTATTTGAAAATCGATTAATATGTATAAGTAAATTTTGGTTGCCAAATAGACATGAGCTGAATATGATATGTATCGTTTTCAATGACTCATTAATGGAACATTTTGAATAATTTATTTGAGTGGTTCAATTGGTTAAGTTGATGATATATTTTGGCATATGCTAAATGGATTATTACTTACATGTATTTATGATATACAAGTGTTGTATTTAGGTAAACAAATGCTATAATGGAATATATCATTTTTATAAGATGGGATGATATGTGTTTGCTTACTAATTAGTAAGTGTATAAAAATAGTAAGATAATAGATATTTTATATTTAAATTATCTGAGTGCCATAATTGTTATAGTATAATGTATGATTGTTATGTAAATGACATATATTTGATTATGAATTTAACATCCGATTTTCATGATTCTTTGTTGTATTGATTAAATAAAATCTTGGTAATTATATGAATTATAGGATGGAAGCATGTTAGTTGCTTTTAAAAAAATAATTATTACTAGAGGATTAACTTTGAAATGAAAGTCTGTTCTGAATTGTTTTATGATCGGTAATGCCTCGTAACCCCATTCCGGCAATGGGTGTGGGTTAGGGGTTTACACCCTGGGGTACCCTTCGAATTTAAGTTAGTATACCCTACAGGTTTGACACGATCTAGACACATGGGGGTGTCTATTGGTCGTGTGTGGCACACGGGCTGGCACATGGGCGTGTGGCTGGCCGTGTGACCCAAGTCAGTAATGTAATAGCCCGATTTTAGGTTTAGTCGGAACAGTGGTTTCGGGACCACAAATCCGACGAAAAAAAAAATGTAATGGCTTGAATTTTCAGAGGTGTCAGAACGGTGATTCGAGATCACTAAATTCGACAAATGGGTAGAAAATATTATTAATTTAGTAAGTATAAGTTAAATATGAAGTTAGGAAAATTTTTGAAATAGTGAATAGTGCACTAGAAATAAATATTAAAATAATTAGAATCGAAATGAGGTATCAAGACCTCGGGGATTTTAAACTGAGCCATAAATATTTTTATAAATATTTATGGAGTGTTAAAAAGTTAGTATTAAAGTTTCGTTAAGAAATTTTAAAGTTCCGATAATTAATTGAACAAAAAGGACTAACTTGTAACAAATGCAAAATTTTGGGAAATGATAAATAGCTTAAATGATAAAAGGAAGAGGGCTTAAAAGGCAAATAGACCCAAGGTCTATTTGGGCTGGACGGCAGAGGCATGAAATCAGCAAGAAAGTAAGGAGAATTAAGGGCAAAATTGGAAAATTGCAAAATTTGCTTAATAAAGTTAGGACCCAAGTGGAATTATCTAGATCTCTCTTCATTTTTCTGAATTCTCATCAGCTAAAACACCATGGAAGGGCTTCTTCAAGCTGGTTCTTCATATTTTTATTACAAGTAAGTTCAATTCTTGACTATTTCTTGAAATTTTTGTATTTTTATGACTTTTACAACTAGGCCCACTTGTTAAATCCATTAGTTTTTGATTTTATGAAAGAAGTTGAAAGTTGATATGAATATGTGCTGGAAGTATATGATGATTTAGCATGAAATTAGAGCTTTAAATTGTTCATATGCTGATTTTATTGAAAGAATTGAATAGAAAGTGAATGTTTGGGACCTAATAGTAAAAGAGTTTGAAGATAGAGTTATATGTGAAAATTCTGAATTTCAATAGTTGTGTAACAACTTATAATGTCTAGTAAAGTACTAATTGAGAAAATTAGATTAATTGAGGGGTTAATTGAGAAAGGACCGAATTGTATAAACTGTGAAATTTGGGGTAAAATGGAAATCAACATTTTGCACTAAAGCAGTTTTGGACAGCAGCAGTAGTGTAACTTTGAAAAATCACCAAAAATTGTAGAGATTGAATTAGAGGATGAATAAAATATGAAACTAAAGCTTATTGAGTCTAGTTTCTTATAAAAGAAATGATGTGAGCAATGGAATTGTAAATCATGAGATATAATAGATTTTGTGAGACAAGGTCAGAATGAATTCGGGTTCCCCTGTTCTGACTTTGGAAAATCATTAAAAATTGTACAAAATGATTATGAGTTATAGTTTATATGGTTAGAATCCTTAATGAGTCTATTTTTAGAATAAACAAGCTAAAACATCATCCAAATTTTGTACAATGAGATAATTAATTTTTAGTGAAGAGTGGTCGGAACTGTCAGACAGCGAAACAGGGGAAACTTTAAAGAATGAACTGTACTATTTGGCTGAACCAAAAATTATGAAAATTTTATGGTATGAAGATATGTGAGTCTAGTTTCAGGTAAAATTAACGGATCTTAATTTGGAGCTCTGTAGCTCCGGATAAAAATAATTTAGTGACTCTGACTCGGATAAACAGCTTTGAATATACATGTTAGTAAATATTGAAATTATGGTTAATGTTGTTTAAGTGTGTTATACACATTAAGGATGTGGAATGGAGAGGAGGAGGAGGAAAATTGGGAAATATATGAATGATTCGTGTATAAATGGTCATATGTTTGATTATAACTCATAAACGATGAAATATGAATGATGCTTATTTTTGTGCATTATTGGTCATGGTTTAAGCTCATGTGTGAAAATAAAGTTTCATAGTATGTGTGTATGGTATATTCAGTATATGATTTGGCATGAAATAATACCATGAATGGTTTATGAATTAACACATGTTGGTAAGCCTGATATATGAATAAATGATCAAATTGAGCGGAACGCCGGATTTGAGTACTTCTGATCAAGTGACAAAGTGATAAGTGGTAGCTTTAGCTACACTTATCTGATCAAGTGACAAGTGGAAAGTGATAAGTAATAGCTTCGGCTATACTTATCTGATCAAGTGACAAAGTGATAAGTGATAACTTCGGCTACACTTATCTGATCAAGTGACAAGTGAAAAGTGATAAGTGATAGCTTCGGCTATACTTATCTGATCAAGAGACAAAGTGATAAGTGATAGCTTTAGCTACACTTATCTGATCAAGAGACAAAGTGATAAGTGGCTACACTTATCTGATCAAGAAACAAAGTGATAAGTGGCTACACTTATCTGATCAAGAAACAAAGTGATAGGTGGCTACACTTATCTGATCAGGGACAAGTGATAAGTGATCATACGTAAGACCATAGTTATACTATGGCAAAGTGAAAGTGAAGTACTCAATTTTTCGTGTTCCCTAATTTGATTAAGGATGGTAAGTAACAAATGGGCCCAAAAGAATTAAAGTAAATGGATAAGTGGTAGTGTATTTATATCAGGACGATGTTGTTATTCAAACTAAAGTGATATTTTCATTGCTAAATTGAGAATTTCATAAATGTGTTATTGAATGGTATAATCAATAAACATTGAGTTAAATGGTAAATACGTATTAGTTTTGAATTTGATGTCATTGAATTGTACGTGAATTAAATGGAAATTGCTAGTGATATGATTTAAATTATGAGCATGAGAAATTGCGAATTGAATGAAATGGAAATGAAGCATTAAATTGCATGAGTATGTATCGGGTCTCGCAGACCCTAATTATTATGATTATAATATTTTGAGGATATATTGTGAAAAGTTATAGAAACATGTTAATTATTTTGAAAGTTTTAATTTTGATGAAATTTTATAACTCGGTTAAATACGTTTACAAGTGTATGTGTTTTGGTAATGCCTCGTACCCTATTCCGGTGTTGGATACGGGTAAGGGGTATTACAAGTAACCCCTCCAGTTTTCTCACAGCCATGGCACATGGGCGTGTCATCAGCCGTGTGGTGCAAGTCAGTAAGTATGCCCTGTTTTGGCAGGTCTGTGACACGAGCGTGTCTGGTGGCCGTGTAAGGCACACGGCTTGTTCACACAGGCATGTGACCTGTGAATGATTGAAAATTTTATAAGTTCCCCAAAGTTTGCAAATGCAATCGGTTTAGTCTCGAACCACTTTTAAGCATGTTTTAAGGTCTCATAGGACCTTATAAGGGACATTGTGGATAAGTTGAATGGATATTGATTATGAATGTATAAATGTATATGAATGATGTGTATTATCTGGTAATGCCTCGTAACCCTATTCTGGTGACAGATACGGGTTAGGGGTGTTACAGGTAATGCCTCATACCCTGTTCCAGCGTTGAATACGGGTAAGGGGTGTTACATCATGAATCTTGTGGTATTGGTATAAGATTATTCTTGATATGTATAAATTTCAAATTTGAAATGGATTGATATGAGTAAAGTTTATACAAGCTTACTAAGCATTCATTACTTACGTAATTATTTTTCCCTTACTTTTTAGATTATCGAAAGCTTGATCGGGTTGGAAGCTCGTCGGAGATCCATCACTCTATCCAAAAATTATATCGGTAGATTTTGATGTCTTGGTTAAGGTTAGAATGGCATGTATAGGTGGACTTATGGTTGATGATTGATTGAATGTTAGTTGATAGGTTTGGCATGTATATGTCATTTGGGGTGATGTAGCCTTGGTACATTTGGGGCCTTGTTCATATGTGCTAATTTGATAATGCGTTAAAGCATGTTTGAATGGCCAAAGTGATATATGATGAATTGACCTCAACATGGTCAAGATATGGTATGCTTTGGAAAGGTTTTGAATAGATGTGCATGATTGAAATAAGGTTTGTATACATGTTTATTGTTGGAACCATCTAGATATGGTTAGATCTGTATCTTTAGATGGTCAAAATGGTATGTTTATTATGTATCAATTATGTTATGTTTTGGCATGAAACCAAGTTAATTGATAATTAGATAAACATGCACATATATAGGTGTTTTTGGTTGATGCTTTAGCCGCTATGTTTTGGCTTGTAAATTTGGTATTTTGATTGATTGAAATGGTTGATATGTGGATATATGTATGTGGCCTTTTGATGGAAGTTGAACATGGTCATTTTGGTATTAAAAATGTAGCTGGTATTTATGGCTTATGATGTTAAATGTTAAATGGTGAATTAGGTACATATGAGTGTGGATTTGATATGTGTACAAAATGGTAAGTTTTGTAACGCCCTAAATCTTCAGTATTTTAATGACATGTTATGTTGCATGAGGTTTACGTGTTATAGTGGTTAAAGGTCCTTAGTAGTGTGAGAGGACCTGGGTTCAAACCTAGGCTTTAAAGAAATTTTGGTTTCTTTTTGAATAAATCCTTGTTTACTACTAATAGACTTTTAAATTAATATGAATGTTGCATGGCGTGAAGGGCTTGCTAATCAGGTGGCATGTGGCGTGTGGTGTGTGTCTAGGGGTCTTGATTTCAAACTTCCCTAAGCGCAAGGGAGTAATATTTTGCTGCTCCCGCAAGGTAGGTGGTTGAGGTTGACCAAAACTATGAGGGTAGAGGGGTTGTGTGGGAGTGAATAGCCGAATTTAAGGAGAGAATAGTGGGATTGGATGAGGGAGTTATTGGTTTGAGTTTGGTGAAGAGGGAAATTAGGAGAGAATCCAGGAAGTGGGAAGTTGTGGTAGTAGTGGTACCGAATAAGGACTCTCCTAAGCCATTCGGTCATAGGATGGTTAGGCAACTTGGTGTCGAAATTTATTTTGGTTTTGGGCTCTCAATTCGATAGTTCCACCTCTTTTCTGTTTTTCTTCTCTTTTCTTTTTGTCATTTGTCAGTTTTGTTGTTTATTGGTAGCCAAATGCCACTTGTGACTTGTGTGCATTTTCGCATCAGACCTTTTGGGCGGCTCTTCAATTGCGTAGGTTGCTAGATCGATTTTTTCCCTTTTCTTCACCTCCTTTCTGTATTTTCTTACCCTTGTCAAACCCCCATTTTCTTTTCTTTCTATCGGCCTCCAGCATTTCCTTTCTCTGTTGTTTTAAACAGAATATTTGCCTATTCTTCTTCTCTTGTCTCTCTCAACTCTTTGTCCCTTCTTTGGTGGTTGGCTGAATATCGACTGGTAAGTCCTTGGTTGATTCTGCTCCTTCTGCTTTCCCTTCTTTTCTCTTAATGTCGAATCTCTTTCTCTAATGACTCTGGTATTCTATAGGGGTAATACTTATCGAGGGTAGAGAAGTGCGCAAGTGTTACAGAAGCGACCAGAATCTTTCACTTGTCTCTCGATTGAAGGTAATGTTTTCGTTGTTGTTTTTTTAGACTGAGGTATTTTGGCTTGGAATCCTAAGTATTGGCCGAATGCCCTTTTCTCTGTTACTAATCATGTATAAGTAAACATGATTAATGAAAACCGTTTATTATGCAGTGTTCATCAAGGAGTTCTTTATCAAACCTTCGTCAATAGTTTTAACAGGGCTAATCACTTCTTCGTTCAAGGCAAGTATTGGATGATAGATTAAGTTGGGAATAGGGAAGGGTGATTAACCCTAGTATTAATTGACTAATGCATTATCGTGATTGAATGTAGGTTTGGGAAACTCTTGGTTGTAGCACACGTTTCATAACAGGTGTGTAATCACACTACTTAAATCGTTAAATGGAAAAAGCCAGAAAACTATTACCATTGATGCCATGCGGGCGTGCGTTTGCCCATGTGGTCATCTAAACGCATAAGCGTGAGCATGTGACTGTAGAGACCACCACGAGCAATCTCGTGGGCGTAGGTCGTTTTGAGCCACGTTGGGCTGAAATGGGTCGTGTGGGCCTCACGGGCTCGTGGTTCCCACACGGGTAAATCACACAAATGTGTGAAGTATAATGGGCCAGGCTGTGTAGTTCACACGGCCAAGGCCATTACTAAGCTTAATGGGCCACGAGCTATTGGGCCCACATGGACTGTAGTAGGGGCTTGAGCCTATCTTTGCTGTTAAAACTGTTAAGGTTGCATGGGTCGCTCGTGACGACTGTTGACCTACTGGCAGTCGGTAAGTATATCCTGACCCTAATCTATGAAATGACTATTATACCCCTATGAGGTAAATGATGGATATACCTCTGTATGTTGTATGACTATTGAGCATGCCATCTTTATTGTATGAACATTTATATTGTGTTGCATTGCATGGGGGGTGGGATATATGATATTGAAGGAAGTGTACTGAAAGGCTATAAGCCTATACTAGTAGCTCTGCTGCAAATACTGTTAGTGCCGAGTCCGATACTATTTTCTGGAGTGTAGGGATGGGTAGGTCAATTTTATCCCCACATGGAGTGTAAGGCTGGACGGAGTGCAATGTACAGGATGCATGGGTAGGATCTTTGTATGCATTACTAATATTGTACTGAAATGGGCTAAGGTCCACACTGATACTGTTACTGTATTGGGCTAAGGCCCACACTGATATTGCGACTGATATGGGATTAGGCCCAGACTGTTCAACACAGTATGTTTGACTGTTTGATAAATTTTAATTACATACTAAGTTTCCAAAACTCACCTTTTCTGCCTATATGTGCAGGTAATCCTTAGGCTGGCCGATGCTGCGAGGGACTCGAGATGGCCACACCAATGATTATGTTTTGTTTGAATTTAGTGAAAGTAGTTTTATATGGGTAAATTTTATGTAATAAGGTTGTTTTAAAGTTTCATTTTATTTGGAGATTTATTTAAATTGATGTATATCTGTTAGATGTAGGACTCTGGTTTTAAAAAGGTAAATGGTTTTCACTGGTTTCAAAAGCTTCCGCAACGAACAATGTTTTAAAGCGTAATAACGATTTCGTATGAATCATTTTTTGCTTAATGAACCTATAATTTAACAAATAAATAAAATAAGATAGCTTTTCATAAGGATCATAAACGATGTTTTAAAACAAACGGACTTCACTAATAGAACTATGTTTTTCAAAACTCACTTCAATGTGACACTGCAGATGCGGCCATAACGTCTAGGTCGAGTTTGGGGTGTTACATTTAGTTGTATCAGAGCCAGGTTGCAAAACTAGGCTGTGGATTTGGGTTTTTCAAAAAGACATAAATTTTCAATGGAACTGTTTTCAAATAATAGTAAAGAATTTTTGAAGTAATACTTCTAAATGTGTGGTCTACCGAGTCTCCGGCGCTGATCCTATAAGTTCTCTAAAACTACTATATGTTTTAACTGAAATATTGAGAATATCATAGATAATAGATTATACTGAAACCTTTATTAGGGTAACCTGAAACTGTAGGAAGACTACGAGCTGTGAAACCAAACAACTCTGAATTATTGATGCTATTTTCCATAAAACATTCGTTAATAAACACTGGAACGGTAAAACTGATGCATAAAACTGTTAATACAGATAATACCTACATAATGAGCACTAGAGGTACTCGTGGAAGAGGTACAAGAGGCTGCGGCAAAGGCCGTGAGGTGCTCGAGCTAGGTCTTCGACATCAAGCCATGCTTCGAATTCACCTGTGACTAAGACTAGGTCACATGATCGGGCAGCTGGGGAAGACACACTGTCCTAGGCTATGCTGCGAATTTTGGAGAGGGTCACTAGGCCCAATACTGGTACTGTGGGCCGTGGGTCGGTAATGGAACCTCTCAGGTCTAATGGGGCTGAGATCTTTAGGGGTATCACTGGAGTTGCCCCTAATGTGGCTGAATATTGCATTGAGGCCACAGAGAGGATCATGGATGACCTCGACTGTACTCCCGAGTAAAAAGTAAAAGGAGCGGTCTCATTACTATGAGGTGAAGCCTATCAGTGGTGGCTTACATTGAAAGAGGGTACTCAGCCCGATCGATTGGCTTGGGAGTTTTTCAAGAATGCATTCCAAGGGAAATATATGGGATCTAGCTATGTAAATACCCGCAGAAGGGAGTTTCTGAGTCTAACCCAAGGGGATAAGTCCGTAGTTGAATATGAGGCAAATTTTTTGTGATTGAGCCACTATGCGTGAGGCATGGTGGCAACTGAGTATGAGCGTTGCATGCATTTTGAGGATGGCCTCAGAGATGATCTACGAGTTTTGATAGCTCCATAAAGGGAACGAGATTTTGCTGTGTTAGTGGAAAAGGCGAAGATCACCAAGAATATGAAGCGCGCTGAGTGCCATAATCGCGAAAAGGATAAGGGTAGAAATAAGAGGGTTTGGGAGCCCTCAGGTTTAGTTATGAGGCCTAAGAAAAAGGCCAAGTTTGATGGACCAGTTAGAGTTGGGCCCCTGTTGCTACTTTTGGGCCGCAACCTTGTACTATTTGTGGGAAACGCCATCAAGACGAGTGCTGGGTACGGATAGGGGCATGTTTGAGGTGTGGATCTTTAGAGCACCATATCAAGGATTGTCCATGGAGGCCTGATCAGATGCAAGCTACTGGTATTGGTACTGTTAAGACACAAGAGGTTATCAACAGCCACCGAGAGGCCGTGGTCTGGCTAGAGGTGGAAATGATACAGGCCGTGGTCGAGGAGCACCGGGCAAAAGTGCTAGACATATTGAGGCGAGGCAGCCATCACTGGTTTATGCTGCACGTCGCCGAGAGGACGAAGACGTCCCAAATGTTATTACAGGTACGTTCTTTATTCGTAGCATACCTTACATTGCATTTCTTGATGTGGGGTCTACGGACTCTTATATTGCATGCACTATGTCTAAGGCGTACGGTGTGATGTGTAAAAACACTACGAGTGAGGTTACCGTGTTGAGTCCATCAGGGTAGTCAGTGAGAGTGAACAAATTATTTAAGGATGTACCTTTGGAGGTTCAAGGAATGATCTTTTTAACTGACTTGGTGGAACTTCCTTTTAGGGAATTCGACATAATATTGGGCATGGACTGGCTAGTTAAGCATCAGGCAAATTTGGATTGTGTTGCAAAGCAGATGATACTGAGAACTGAAAAGGGTGGTAAGGTAATTATGATTGGAGAGCTTTGGAATTATCTGTCAAATGTGATTTCTGCATCTAGGGCTGAGAAATTGGTGCGTAAAGGTT
This sequence comes from Gossypium hirsutum, assembly GCF_007990345.1. Classification (NCBI taxonomy): domain Eukaryota; kingdom Viridiplantae; phylum Streptophyta; class Magnoliopsida; order Malvales; family Malvaceae; genus Gossypium; species Gossypium hirsutum. The sequence continues at coordinate 67,365,192 of NC_053428.1, forward strand.
GTGAGGCGTATTTAGCCTACGTCAGTGCTTCAGGTTCTGAGATTTCGTCTATGAAAGATATCAAAATAGTAAAGGATTTTTCGGATGTTATTCCCAATGAGTTACCGGGGTTACCTCCTAACCGTGAAGTTGAGTTTGGAATAGAGCTCTTGCCTGGTACAGCTCCGGTGTCTATTGCCTCTTATAGAATGGCACTGAAGGAGCTTGAGGAGGTTAAAACACAAATTCAAGAGTTACTGGATCTAGGGTTCATCTGCCCTAGTGTGTCTCCGTGGGGAGCACCGATTTTATTCGTGAAGAAGAAGGATAGAACCATGCGGATGTGCATCGACTATTGGCAATTGAACAAATTGGCTATCAAGAATAAGTACCCCCTACCGAGGATTGATGATTTATTTGACCAGTTTTGAGGAGTTTCAATCTTCTCTAAGATTGATCTCCGATCGGGGTATCATCAACTAAGGGTCAAGGAGATTGATATCTACAAGACATCATTTAAGACTCGTTATGGTCATTACGAGTTCCTAGTGATACCATTTGGACTAACGAATACACCAGTGGCTTTTATGGATTTGATGAACTGAGTGTTCTAACCTTATCTACATTGATTCGTAGTGGTGTTAATAGATGACATCCTGGAGTATTCAAAGACTGAGGAGGAACACGATGCACATCTTCGGGTTGTTCTGTAGATTTTGAGGGAGAAGCAGTTGTATGCTAAATTTAGCAAGTGTGAATTCTGGCTACGTGAGGTAACTTTTCTGGATCACGTGGTATCTGCTGAGGGGATTTGGGTTGATCTTCGAAAAATTGAAGCGGTTCTGGATTGGAAGTAACCTAAGTCAGTATCTGAGATTTGAAGTTTTGTAAGATTGGCAGGGTATTATAGATGGTTTGCTGTGGGATTTTCGTTGATTGCTGCACCTCTGACTAAGTTGTTGCGTAAAGAGGTACTGCTTAAATGGACTAATAAGCAGCAGGAAAGTTTTGAGAGACTTAAGAAAGTTCTGGCTGTGGCCCCTGTCTTAATACAGCAAGATTCTAGAAAGGACTTCACTGTCTACAGCGATGCATCACATGTTGGCTTAGGATGTGTGTTGATACAAGAGGGTATGGTAGTGGCATATGCATCTCGTCAGCTTACGATGCATGAAGCGAACTACCCGATACATGATTTGGAGTTGGCAACGGTGGTTTTCACACTGAAGATTTGGAGGCACTACCTGTATGGTGAGAAGTGTATCATTTACACGGATCACAAAAGCCTCAAGTATCTCCTAACTCAGAAGGAGCTAAACCTTAGGCAGCGTAGGTGGATCGAGCTGCTTAAGGTCTATGACTATTCGATTGAGTACCATCTTGGTAAGGCTAATGTGGTAGCTGATGCACTGAGCCATAAGGCTGTTACTGATTTGAAGGTGATGTTTGCTCGTTTCAGTTTATTCGAAGATGGTAGTTTACTGGCCAAATTTCAAGTTAAACCGACGTGGATTGAATAGATTAAAAGTAAGCAGTTGGAGGATGAGTCACAGGGTTCTCGTTTCCGATAGATTGAGAATGGGAAACTTTAGATTTTGGGATGAATAGCGAAGGGGTACTTTGTTTCCATGGGAGAGTCTGTGTACCAAAAGATACTGAGTTGAGGTAGTCTATACTGCAAGAAGTGCATAGTAGTCCTTATGCCATGCATCCTGGCAGGAATAAGATGTACTGAGACCTTCGGGAGTTGTATTGGTGGTCAGGGCTTAAGCATGAAGTTATTAATTTTGTGAGTAAGTGCCTAACTTGCCAACAAGTTAAGGCGGAGCATCAGTTGCCTTTAGGGTTGCTTCAGCTAGTTAAGATTTCGCTTTGGAAGTGGGAGTGAGTAACTATGGATTTTGTTAGTGGGCTATCTTTAACGCCTACTAAGAAGGATTCAGTATAGGCCATCGTCGATTGACTAACTAAATTTGCGCATTTTATACCCGTTCATACAGATTACTCCTTGCAGAAGTTGGCTAAGCTGTATATGTCTAAAATTGTGATACTGCATAGGGTACCGGTTTCCATCATATCCGATAGAGATCCTCGCTTCACCTCTCGATTTTGAAAGAAGTTACATGACGCATTGGGTGCAAGTTTGGACTTCAGTACTGCATTTCATTCCCAGACGAATGGGCAGTCAGAGAGGGTGATTTAGATACTGGAGGATATGTTAAAGAGTTGTGTAATTGACATCCGTGGCAGTTGGGAGGATTACTTACCATTGGCAGAGTTTGCATACAACAATAGCTACTAGTTTAGCATACAGATGGCACCTTACGAGGCATTATATGGTTGTAGGTGTCGTACTCCTTCTTCTTCAACTGAGTTGGGTGAGCGGCGTATTCTGGGCCCTGAGTTTATTTTTTGATACTGAGGACAAGGTGAAGTTGATTTAAGATCGGCTGAAGGCAGCTTCGAACAGACAAAAGTCTTATACGGACATGAAGCGTAAGGAGATTGAGTATTCAGTGGGAGACTTGGTGTTTTTTAAGGTCTCACCATGGAAGAAGGTATTGAGGTTTGGTCGGAAGGGCAAGTTAAGGCCTAGGTTCATTAGGCCATATCGTATATTGAAACGTGTGGGACCGGTTGCCTATCAACTTGAGTTACCTCCAGAGTTGGACTGGATTCATGATGTATTTCACGTCTCTATGTTGAGGCGATATCGCTCTGATGCTACACACATTGTTTCGACTGAGGAGATTGAGGTTAGACCGGATCTGACCTTTGAGGAAGAGCCAGTCTAGATTTTAGACTGTGATTTGAAAGTTCTGGGAAGGAAGTCAGTTCCACTGGTTAAGGTGCTATGGCGTAATCACAATCATGAAGAAGCTACGTGGGAACCCGAGGAGGCGATGCGACTACATTTCCCTCATCTGTTTTGATTAGGTAAATTTCAAGGCCGAAATTATCTTTTAGGGGGTAGAGTTGTAATGCCCCAAATCTTCAGTATTTTAATGACATGTTATGTTGCATGAGATTTATGTGTTATGGTGGTTAAGGGTCCTTAGTAGTTTGAGAGGACCTGGGTTCAAACCTAGGCTTTAGAGAAAATTTTGGTTTCTGTTTGAATAAACCCTTGTTTACTGCTAATAGACTTCTAAATTAATATGAATGCTGCATAGCGTGAAGGGCTTGCTAGTCATCTGGCATGTGGCGTATGGTATGTGTCTAGAGGTCTTGAGTTTGAACTACCCTAAGCGCAAGGGAGTAATATTTTGCTGCTCTCGCAAGGTAGGTGGTTGGGGTTGACCAAAACTCTTAGGGTGGAGTGGTTGTGTGGGAGTGAATAGCCGAATTTGACGAGAGAATAGTGGGATTGGATGAGGGAGTTATCGGTTTGAGTTTGGTGAAAAGGGAAATTAGGAGAGAATCGAGGAAGTTGGAAGTTGTGGTAGTAGTGGTGCCGAATGAGGACTCTCCTAAGCTATTTGGTCATAGGATGGCTAGGCAACTTGGTGCCGAAATTTCTTTTGGTTTTGTGCTCTCAATTCGATAGTCCCACCTCTTTTCTATTTTTCTTCTCTTTTCCTTTTGTCAATTCTCGATTTTGTTGTTTATTGGTAGCCGAATGCCACTTGTGACTTGTATGCATTTTTGTATCAGACCTTTTGGGCGGCTCTTCAATTGTGTAGGTTGCTAGATCAATTTTTTCCCTCTTCCTCACCTCCTTTCTGTATTTTCTTACCTTTGTCGAACCCCCATCTTCTTCTTTTCTTTTTGTCGGCCTCTAGCATTTGCTTTCTCTGTTGTTTTTAAACCAAATATTTGCCTTTTCTTCTTCTCTTGTCTTTCACAACTCTTTCTCCCTTATTTGGTGGTTGGCTAAATATCGACGGTAAGTCCCTGGTTGATTATACTCTTTCGGTTTTCCCTTCTTTTCTCTTAATGCCAAATCTCTTTCTCTAATGACTCTGGTATTCTTTAGGGGTAATACTTTTCAAGGGTAGAGAAGTGTGCAAGTGTTACAGAAGCGACCATAATCTTTCGCTTGTCTCTCGATTGAAGGTAGTGTTTTCGTTGTTGTTGTTTTAGACTGGGGTATTTTGGCTTGGAATCCTAAGTATTGGTCGAATGCCCTTTTCTCTGTTTCTGATCATGTATAAGTAAACATGATTAATGAAAACTATTTATTATGCAGTGTTCATCAAGGAGTTCTTTATTAAACATTCGTCAACAGTTTTAACAGGGCTAATCACTTCTCCGTTCAAGGCAAGAATTGGATGATAGATTAAGTTAGGAATAAAGAGGGATGATTAACCCTAGTATTAACCGACTAATAGATTATCGTAACTGAATGTAGGTTTGGGAAACTCTTGGTTGTAACACATGTTTCGTAACAGACACAACTTAAATTGTTAAACTGCAAAAGCCGAAAAATTACTACCATTGATGCCATGCGGGCGTCGTTCGCCTGTGTGGTCATCTAAATGCATAAGCGCAAGCATGTGACTATAGAGACCACCACGAGTGATCTCGTGGGCGTAGGTCGTGTTGAGCCACGTTGGGATGAAATGGGCCATGTGTGCCCCACGGGCAGTGGGTCCCATATGAGTAAATCACACGGATGTTTGAAGTATAATGGGCCAGGCTATGTAGTTCACATGGCCATGGCCATTATTGAGCTTAATGGGCCACACGTGTGAGTGCGTCCACATGGACTGTAGTAGGGGCTTGGACCCTAATCTATGAAATGACTGTTATACCTCTATGAGGTAAGTGATGAATATACCCCTGTATGTTGTATGACTATTGAGCATGCCATCTTTATTGTATGAACATTTATATTATGTTGCATTGCATGGGTTGGGATATATGACATTGGAGGAAGTGTACTGAAAGGCTATAAGCCTATACTGGCAGCTCTGCTGCAAATACTGTTAGTACCGAGACCGGTACAATTTTTTGGAATGTAAGGATGAGTGGGTTAATTTTATCCCTACATGGAGTGTAGGGCTAGACGGAGTGGAGTGTAGAGGATGGATGGGTAGGATCTTTGTATGCATTACTGATACTGTACTGAAATGGGCTAAGGCTCACACTGATACTGTTATTGTATTGGGTTAAGGCCCACACTGATATTGCAACTGATATGGGCTTAGGCCCAGACTGTTCAACACTGTATGTTTGACTATTTGATAAATTTGGATTACATACTGAATTTCCAAAACTCACCTTTTTCGCCTATCTATGCAGGTAATCCTTGGCGGGTCGGTGCTGCTAGGGACTCAGAGATGGCCACACCACTGATTATGTTTTGTTTGAATTTAGTAAAACTAGTTTTATATGGGTAAATTTTATGTAATAAGTTTGTTTTAAAGTTTCATTTTATTTGTGGATTTATTTAATCTGCTAGATTTAGGATTCGAGTTTTAAAAAGGTAATTGGCTTTCACTGGTTTCAAAAGCTTCCACAACGAACAATGTTTTAAAGCGTAATAACGATTTTATATGATTCATGTTTTGCTTAATGAACCTATAATTTAACAAATAAATAAAATAAGATCGCATTTCATAAGGATCATAAATAAGGTTTTAAAACAAACGGACTTCACTATTAGAACTACGTTTTTCAAAACTCACTTCAATGTGACATCACAAATGTGGCCATAACGTCTAGGCCGGGTTTGGGGTGTTACAAGTTTTGGCTAAACTAAGCATTTAGTTATACATGTTTATTTTTTGTGATTGAGGTGCCTTTTGTGCATATTGGTTGTATGAATATGTACCAATTTGGATAGCTTGTTGTTATATGGTTTTGGTGTACTTTGAGATGCTTGTTACATGTGGTAAATTGGTTATAGGTGTGTGCATGAATGGGTGAGAAATATGGCTTGGAAATGGCCTATTTTTCATCCACACAGTCAGAGAAACAGGCGTATGTCTCAGCCGTGTGTGACACATAGCCAGGTGACATAGTCGTGTCCCCTGTAGGTTTTTGAAGGTTGTATTTTGAGATTTACACGGCCTGGCACACGAGCATGTGGCTTGGCCATGTGGCCCAAGTCAGAGAGTTATACAAGCTGGAACATTGCAATGTGTCCCTCCTTCAAATGTCCACACGACCTAAGACACGGACGTGTCTCTCAACCATGTAACCCTTGCAATTTTGAAACTTTTAATCTTTTCCTGAAAAATTCTTTATGTTCCCTATTTAGTCTCGATTTGTTTCTAATGTTTTTTTAAGGCCTCGAGGGCTCGTATAAGGGACAATATGTATGTTATTCATTGGCTATGATTGATATTGTGTAATATATATAAATTAAATTTTTTATTGTTTTAAAATGTAATCTCCGGTAATGCTCCGTAACCCAATTCCGACGATGGATACGAGTTAGGGGTGCTACACAATTCGAAAGTTGTGCTTCCAAGAACTTCAGAACTTTCCTCCTCAGACAAGGTATCATTCACAACTCCTGGCAGCTAAGTGCCACTCCGGAGTGTTATGGTTTTACATTGTTCTTTTCCTTGAGCTCTAGAACTTTCTGTGTCACTAAGCAATGCTCCTTGTTGTCTGGAGCTTAATGCAGTGGCAATTTGTCCCACTTAATTCTCCAGAGCTCCTAAAGAAGCTTTCTGGCTCTAAATAATTGCATCATTCTTAGCCACATAGTCTTTTAATAAAGCTTCCATAGCTGATGTTGAAGAAGATGAACTTTGTTGCACATTTTTCTACGGCATTGGTTGACTTTGTCTAGGTGGTACACTAGCAGCTTTTTTTCTATTAACAGTGTTGGCATTTCCGATTCCCTGATTACTCTAGCTGAAATTTGGATGTTGCTTCCACCATGGATTGTAGATGTTGGAGTAGGGATTGTTGTTGCTACGATTAAAATTTCCTATGTAATACATAGAGGCTGGATTAAATGGGCATTCACCAAAAACATGATCTTCTCCACAGTATACACATGCTTGTTCTGCAGCCTTTATCTCCTACATTACAGAAGGTCTTTTCAAAGTTTTAATTATATTCATTAAATATAATACCTGAGTTGTTAACAATGTAATCGCATCAAGTTCCATTGCTCCAGCAACTCCTCTACCAGTACCAATTCTAGTAGTGGGGTACTGATAATCATTATCTGCTATTCTTTCCAGAATTTCATATACTTCATTGTAGGATTTTTCAAGCAATGTCCCATTAGTAAATGCATCTGCCATCATTCGTGTATGAGCATTTAATCCATTTTAGAACATTTCCATTTGTGTCAAATACAGAAAACCATGCATTAGGCATTTTCTAATTAATTCCTTGAAACACTTTCATGCTTCGTATAATGTCTCATCTTCAGATTGCCTGCACAATGTAATGTCATTCCTTAGCTTGGCATTCATGTTGGGAGAATTGTACCTAAGCAAAAATCTCTGACATAGTTCATTTCAAGATGCCACCATACCTAATGGTAATGCATTCAACTATGATCTGGCATGATCTCACAATGAATAAGGGAATAATTTTAATCTAAGGGCATCTTCATGAACACCCTGCTGCCTGAATGAGTCACAGACTTTAAGAAAATGTCTCAAGTGCAATCTGAGATCTTCAGTTGGTAAACCACTAAACTGCCCTACCGTCTGCAGCATCTGATACATTATTGGTTTTACTACAAAGTGTAGACCTTAAATATGTGTCCTAACAATTCCTAGACTTAGATCACCCAAAGTAGGCACTACATGTTCTCTGATAAGTCTATCTCTATCATCTAATATTTGAGGAATGTCATCATTCCTTTCATTCTGGAGTACCTAATCTTCTCTCATTGGATCATTTATAATCCTCTTCATTTCTTTTAATGCTTTCCTTCTTCGCCTTAACGTCCTTTCAATGTCAGGATCAAAAAGTATTATGTATCCTCTTGGATACTTCTTCTCATGCACTAGTACAAACCTAAAAAATAAAATAAAATACTAATTAACTATTCTAACAAAAATAACAAGAATAATAACAAATCAACTTTTTACCAATGCTGTCGATCCCCAAAAACAGTGCCAAAAACTTGTTACATGTAAATAACTAATGCAATTGTGTAAATGTACATGTCATTCAATTAATAAAGTGAAAAGTAAGTATTGTCTCCACAGGGATTAGAAATTGGTATGAGATTGATTATTATAATCCTATTAACTATATTAAATAGCAGGAAATACTCTTAAATTGAATAAGATGTTGGTATAATGAATTAATGTAATTTTATGCTAAAAACAGAGAATTGATATGGCAAATATAATGTGTGGCAAATTACAGAGAAAAGCAATAGTAATTTTGTTGTTGAAGAATAGGGCTGGAATTATTCAGGTGAAATGCTCATATCAAAATAATGTCATGGAAAAATATTGTCTAATCAACTGCTTAGAGAGTTACTACTGTAACCTACCTCTTTTGATAGCTAGATTTTAAGCTAAAAATCTAAGCTACTATATGTCTACAGAACTCTGGATTAATAACTTCAAAGAACGTTCTTCTCTGCACAACTCGCAACATCTATGCCTAGAGTGCTACGAATATTCTGTCGAATATTCATTTTCATCAAACGATTCTAGATCCATTATATTTAACCTTTTCAAAATTAAAAATACATCTATGAACACACCATACAATCAACTATATATAGGGCTTGCATGCAAGTATTTAAAATAGGCATAAAATGAAACAATAATATAGGTAATCTCAAATCATGAGCATTAAAGATGATAAACATTTACCCAAATAACTCCAACCCAAAAAAGGTTTAGTTCATGGGTGGAAAAGTAAACACCAAATTTAAATCATTCATCAATATTTAAAGAAGTTTGAATCACAGAAATCAGGAAAACTAAATGCAAAACTGCAGGATTTCTCACCACACTCTATCTTCTCTTTTATCTTCCAATCATACGTGAATCCAGGATAGATGTCTCCTCCCTTTCTTCACGTATGTATTCTACTCTCTGTAGTTGCAACCCTTTCTTTCTCTGAAATTCTCCAACAGAGTTTTTCTCTATGCAGAGAAAGGATTGCTATCACCAGTCTCTTTCTCACACAAATTCTTCTATCCTTTTTTTCTTCTTCTCTCTCCTTCCTTTGTTAGGTAGATCCATCCCACCTCAGCACACTTTTTTTTCATTCCTTTTTTTAGGCTGGATTTTTTGGTGCACGCACAGCTAGCTGAGAATGACACGAATAAAGTGTTGAGTCATCTCAGAATTACCATGGCAAATCTGTTGCCAATCAATTTCAAAATTTGCAACGGCAATATTTCACTTCCTTTATTTTCCCCCTTCATCTTCTTACTCTTTCTACACCTGTATTCACACAAAACCATACCTTTCCTCCCCAAGTGATAAAAGTAACAAATAATGATCATTATATCACAATCCGAGCTTTGTTATGCAATGTTCTAAAAATATCCTTAAAATGCAAATGTATTCACTTAATTACAACCAATTAATTCTATTTAGAGGCCTTAAATATAACTCTTTTCAAGAGTTATCAACTATTCCAGATATGAGTATGTATACTTAATGTACCACAAAAATGAACCTTTAATAAATTTAAAGAGTTTCGTGTAGAAGTAGATAAACAGCTAGGCTTACCAATAAAGGCACTTCGGTTTAATTAAGGCAGGGAATATTCATCTAATGAGTTCTTAAGGTACCTCATAGAGAATTAGACTTTATCTCAGTTAACCACTTTGAGGACTCCATAACAGAATAGTGGGGTAGGGAGAAAAAGTCAAATGTTATTAGACATGGTGCATTCGATGTTAAGTTATTCGAAGCTGTCAGTCTCTTTTTGGGGATATGTTGTACAAACGACTTGCTATATTCTGAATGATGTGCCAATTAAGATAGCATTGAAATCCCCATACGAATTGTGACATGGCAAGGATCTCCATATGATTTAGGGATGTCCAACCCAGGTATTGGACAAAGATGCAAAAAAGTTGGACTCACAAACAGAATTGTGCATATTTGTAGCATATCAAAAGGGAACAAATGGTGGTTTGTTTTATAACCCGAAAGACCAAAATGTTATAGTGTCAACTCATGCTACTTTCCTTAAACAAAGTTACATGAATAACTTTGAACCTTAGAGTAAAGGGGTACTCAAAGAAATTTTGGGAAATATACAAAACCCTACTGAAACGGTTCCAGAACCAACTCCTAATAGTGGACCTACAAACGATCAGCAACATAGGGTGCTTTGTTGCAGTAGGACGGTCTCTCGTAGGTCTGAGTTCTTCCAATCTAGTAGAAGAGTTCTTAACATTGAGTCTATTGAACAGGAAAATGATGGCCCACTCACATATGATGAAACAATGCAGAGTGTTGATTCCAAACTCTGGAAAATAGTTATGAAAGCTAAGATGGATTCTATGTATTCCAACTCAGTGTGGGAACTAATAAACTTACTAGTTGAGATAAAACCCATAGGCTGTAAGTAGATCTACAAGAGGAAAAGAAATGCAAATGGAAAGTGAAAACTTATAAGGCCAGACTTGTAGCAAAAAGTTATACTCAGAAAGAAGGTGTCGATTACGAAGAAACTTTCTCTCTAGTTTTCATGCTCAAGTCAATCTACATATTGTTATCCATTGCAACACTCCCAATTACGAGATATGGAAAATGGATGTCAAGACAAAATTTTGAATTGTTATCTTGAAAAAAGCATATACATGATACAACCCACCGAATATATAACTAAAAGAAATGAGTATAAAGTGATAGCAATGTGTAACAGCCCGATTTTGGCCTAGTCGGAACAGTAGTTTCGGAGCCACTATTCTAAAACTGGAGAAATTATTTTTAATATTATTTTGTGTTATAGCATGATTATATGAGTGCATGAAAATTTTGGTGAATTAATTTTAGCATTTATGAGCTTAATTGTAAAAAGGACTAAATCGCATAAGGGCAAAAGTCTTATTTTATTAGATAGATATACCAAATAGCTAAAGAACCAAAATTGGGGGTCTTTAAAGTGAAATTAAGCCTTTAAATGAGTGATGGCTGGCCATGGGACAAGGAATTAAAATAGTCAAAATGGTTAGGCAAATTTTGGTAACCAAATTGACTAGAAATAAAATAAAATAAACAAAGAATGATATCATCTCTTTCTCATCTTCTTCCTCACTAAAATTTTCAGCAAAAGTAAGGGTTTTGAAGCTTTAAAATTTCAGCCAAGCTATCTTCTTGCAAGTGATTTAGATGCCTATTTTTTATCATTTTTGTACTTTTGGAACCCTTGTAGCATGAACTAGCTAATGGGGGGACTATTTTGTGAAATGGATTGTAACACCCCAAACCCAGCCTAGACGTTATGGCTGAATCTGGCGTGTCACATCGAAGTGTCTTTCGGGAGTTGATCTTTTCAGTAAAAAATTTATTTCTAAATTTAAATCCTTCTATTATTTCTTAACAAAAGTTCTCATCAAAACGTTTACCTTATTAACTATCAATGTTATATTAAATTGATTTAAAACATGGAAGCTTCTTAAGTCGATGAAGCTTAAAAGGCGTGTTTTAGAAAACAGTAATTGTTTTAAAAACTCATCTTTACCTAGACTAGCAGTTTAAAAATATATAATTCAAAGCCCAATTAAAAATTAAAACCCACAAACGGTCTTATTACATAAGTAAAACCCAAATATAAAATCTTTAAATGAATAAACTCATAAATAAATCATTCGCAATTGTGTGGCCACCTCCGAGTCCCTCGCAACTCCAAATCGTCTAAGGTTGGGGAATACCTGTACAATTAAAAGAAAAAGTGAGTTTACAAAAACTCAGTGTGTAATCCCCTAAACAGTCAGACAGTAAACAATACATGCAGAACAGTTTGGGTCGTAGCCCAATTTAGTAACTGAACAGTCTTGGCTTTAGCCTTACACAGTAACGGTGTGGGCCTTAGCCCAATTCAGTATCAGTACAGTGCAGTCATGTAACCCACCCCAATCCAACCAACACACTTTCCGTACCAACCAACACACCATGTGGGGATTGAATCGACCTACCCAGCCAACACACCAATATCGCAGCGAAGCTGCTAACAGAAACGCAGCAAAGCTGCTAATAACAGTAAACGTGGCAAAGCCACTAGAGCAGTAATTACATGCTAAAACCACTAATACAGTACTTCCTCCAAATTAGAAACCCAACCCCATGTAGTATGTCGTGTCATAAACATTACGTGTATGCAGTATGTTATACACACATCAATTAACCTACCACTAGGAGTATAATGGTCATTTTGTCGGTAAGGGTAAATAGTAATTTTACCCCTCCTGGGTATTTTGGTTATTGAACTAATTTTAGGGTCTCGATACAGATAACAACCCTTCAAAAGGTCTACTGTCGTCTCTAACGACTCAAATAACCCATATGGCCAAAACAGTGTGAATAGGCCCAAAGCCAATTACTCGGCACAAGTGGGCCCACACCCTCGTGTGGCCCATTTAGCCCAAATTCAGTCGCGACTATGCGATCACCATAGCCCACTCCATTATTTGTCACTTATCATAAATTTTATCTGTGTGGGGCCCACGAGCCCATTGGGCCCATACAGCCCATCTCAATCCAATGAGGCCCACAAAAGCCCAAGCCCACAAGAACGCTCGTGGCAGCCTCTACAGTCTGTCGTCCATGATTTGTGGGCTCTATTTACCACACGAGCGTTCGAACGCTCGTGAGGCCTCAAATGTCGAAGTTTCAGCTTTTCGGCTTTTAGACTTTTGCCGATTCACAGTAACATAGTGGTGTGAATACACACCTTTATCCAATGTTTTGACAGTAGAAAAATTGGGTGTACAATTACACACCTTTTTTCAAAAACTAGCTAAGATCCACGCTGTCCAAACCTATAATCAACCAAGATACACATATCAGCTTTACAACCAATAGGGTTAATAATCAGTTTTACCCTCAAATCGATAACCCTTGCTCACCTTGGTTGAGAAAACACCGCTACTCCTCTACCATAGTTGGTTAGAACCGATCACCTTTCCTTGTTGATTAATTGCGATAAAAGAGTCATCTATCAGTTACAACTACCTAACCCAAGGGTTGATATGCACGAATCCAAAAGGCATAACCCCTAGATTAGGGAACAAGTATTCGACCACAATATAACATAACCACATCTATCTCCAGTTGAACCAAATAATTGAGAATAGGATTACCTTAGATCAAAATCAACAAAAAGGTTTCGAAAGCTTTAGTACTTCTAATAAACCCCTCGGGACACCTAGGACCCAACGAACCTCATATCACGCAGAGGGTCAAAGATTGCAATCCGAAACGAATGATTAGAACCACCACCACCGAAACTTGAACAAAGAGAGAGAGAAAGGAAGAAAAGTATAATTGACTTGAATATGAGAGAAGAGGGACAAAGGTTCGGCCAAATGAAGAATTAAGATTAAGAGGAGGAAAAGGCAAGGTTCGGCTTAAAGAAAGAAAGTAAAGAAAATGCCCAAAAGTAATTTGGTCACCAAGGTAGAGCACGAAATCACAAGAGAAGAGAAAACAGGAAAATTTGGCAATTAGGAAAAACCGAAACTAGGTGTCACAACACCAAAACTCAAAATTGGCACAAAGAAAAAATACCCCAAAACGCTCTCAAAATGCTGAAATACACACAAAAGAGACCCCTAGCCAAATTTGCACACACAAGCTTCCCAATCAGCTACAACTCTCCAAGTTTTGAATTCCTTGATTTCCTTCTCCTAATTCTCCTCCATATCACCCAACTAGTCCTTGACGAATTCAAACCTCATCCAGCAGAGTTTCAATAAAACTCCACCTCTCTCACCACAAAGAAATAAAATAAATATCCCTTTACCTTCCATGGGATTCTAACCTAAGCTCTCACAATAACCATGTCACGCCACCACCACTAGACCAAAAGCTCACTTGTGACATAAATCTACCATATTTATTTATAAAGCCCATGTGCCAGTATCCAGATTGTTTTAAAATCAAAGTAAAAAATTCTGCAAAAGCCAGAGCTTGGACCCAAGACTTCCCAGACACTCCCAAACACACCCAAATCACCTAGCCATTAAAGTAAACATGGAATTTATGTCAAATCATGCAAAATTACAGACCCTATATTTTTAAGGCATTACAACTCTACCCCCTAAAAGAAATTTCGGCCTCAAAATTTACCTGGTCAGAATAAGTGGTATTGTTGTCGCATCGCCTCTTCTGGTTCCCACGTAGCTTCTTCTGAACCGTGATTACGCCATAGCACTTTAACCAGTGGGATAGATTTCCTCTTTAATACCTTGACGTCATGATCCAGTATCTATACCGGTTCTTCCTTGATAGTTAGATCAGGTCTAATCTCAAATTCCTCAACTGGCACTATGAGTGAGGGATCAAAGCGGTATCGCCTCAACATGGAGACGTAGAACACATCGTGGATTCTTCCTAATTCAGGAGGCAACCCGAGTTGATAGGCGACTGGTCCCACACACTTTAATACCCAGTAAAGTCTGATGAATCTAGGGCTCAGTTTTTGTCCAAATATCAGAATTTTCTTCCATGGGAAGACCTTCAGAAAGACATAATCCCCTACAGAGTACTCGATCTCTTTATGCTTTAAGCCTGCATAAGACTTTTGCCTATCAGAATCTTCCTTTAACTGACCTTGAATCAACTTCACCTTTTTGATGGTATCAAAAACCAACTCTGGCCCCAAAACTCGCCACTCACACAGCTTAGTCCAACATGTAGGAATACGACACCTACGACCATACAATGCCTCGTACGGTGTCATCTGAATACTGGACTGATAGTTGTTGTTATATGTGAAACTTTGCTAACGGCAAGTAGTCCTCTCAGCTGTATCGAAAATCCAATGCACAACATCTTAACATGTCCTCCAGTACCTATATCACCCTCTCTAGCTGATTATCTCTCTAAGGATGGAACGCAGTACTAAAGTCCAACCTTGTACCTAGAGCCTCGTGTAACTTCTTCTAAAATCGTGATGTAAATCTAGAATCTCTGTCCGAAATGATAGAAATTGGTACCCCATACAGTCTCACAATCTCAGCCACGTACAATTTAGCCAACTTCTGCAGTGAATAATCAGTACGGAGCGGTATAAAGTGGGCAGATTTAGTCAATCAGTCTACAATAACCCATACCGAATCTTTCTTAGTCGGCATTGAGGGTAGCCCACTTACAAAATCCATGGTTACCCTCTCCCACTTCCAAAGTGGAATCTTTACTGGCTGCAATAATCTAAAAGGCAGTTGATGCTCAGCCTTAACTTGCTGGCATGTCAGGCACTTACCCACGAAATCAGTAACCTCGTGCTTAAGCCCTGGCCAGTAATACAACTCATGAAGATCTTGATATAACTTATTTTCTCCAATATGCATAGCATACGGACTACTATGCGCTTCTTGCAGTATAGATTGCCTCAAATCAGTATCCCTCGACACACAAACTTTCCCATGGAAACATAGTACTCCCTCACTATTTAGCCCAAAATCTACAGTCTCTCCATTCTCAACTAATCAAAAACGGCGCCTAAGAAACCACCTTACCCTCTTGCATCAAGACACAACCCAAACCAATGTACGAAGCATCATTGTAGACAGTGAATTCTTTCCCAGACTCTAGTTGTTTTCAAACAGGGGCCTTAGTCAGAACTTTCTTCAGTTTCTCAAAACTCTCTTGCTGCTTATCAGTCTTGTAATGCCCTAAATTTTGGGCCTAGAAGTATTGGGCCTTAAGCATGGAGGAGGTTAGAAGATTGCTCATAAATATTTTAGTTAAGCAAGAAAGTGACACAAATTACATGTTTGTTGTGATGGCTAAGTGATTTGGGTGTGTCTGGGAGTGTTGAAGAAGCCTGGGTTCAAGTTTGGGCTTTTGCAAAAATTTTAGTTTTTCCCTTAACTGAACATTGGCTTTAGCTGGTAGGCCTTATAAATATTTGTGGGTAAAATGTGTCACAAAAAGAACTTGTGCTGCAGTGGTAGGTGGTGTATGGAGTTCTTTTGAGGTCAAAGGTTCAAGTCGTGGCAAGGTAAGAAGAGTATTTATTTTTCTCTCTAGCCATGTGAGAATCAGAAGCCGACTGAAACTCTGCAAGGTAATATTTGAATTGGTCTAAGAGAGGAGGGTGGAGTAAATCAAGGAGGAGATAATGGAGAATTTTTAGGGAGAGATTTAAGGGAGGAAAAAGTGGGATTTGAATGGAGTGGAAGAGTTGTGCCGAAATTGAACTATAAGTACTCAAAAATTTGGATAAAGGCTAGTGATCCCTTTCTACTCACTTTTGGTTACTGATTCTGGCATTTTCATTCTTTTCTTTCATTCATTATTGCCGAAATACTGTTTCATTCATATTTTTGCTAGTTTTGGTCTATTCCCGAATTGGTTTTTTTCTCTAAAATTCTTTTGGTTGACTGATTGCTTTCTCCTCTCCTTCTCTCTTTTTTTTTCCTTTTTGAATAAAAGACCTATCTTTCTACCTCTCAGTTCTTTTGACAACTTCTTACTCTATTACCAATTGCTCTCCTCTTCTCTTCTCTTATTTCCCTCTCTTCTTTTCACTTGACCGATTATGCCATCTCCCCTTTCGATTCTTGAGTTCATCAAAATTCATTCCTGTTCATTTAGAAATTGAGACAGATTACGCTATCCCTTTTTGGTTACAGTTGGTGTTGTTTTATTAACAATACAGTAAGTACTCTGTCATTATTTAAAAGTCGAATATTTATTCTTATCTTGCCGATTCTTACCCTCCTTTCACCTAGGCATGGGGTTCTTTTGGGTTCTAGAGTCTCTTGAAGAGTGAAGGTGACGCTTGTGAGAATTGGGCAGTCAAACCTCTTCCACTTTACTCGGTCAAGGTAATCCTACTCACTGTTGTGGTGTTCAACAGGTGCATGACTAGTTTGAGGAGGGGTTGGCCGATTGTTTATTTCCTCTTATCCTTGGATTGAGTTTCAATAAGCCATATCTTAGTCTCGTGTCATGTATCTTTATTAATGGGTTTTATGGTCAGTGCGGCTATTTAGTTAGGAGAGTAAACCCACCTTTCGCCAGCAGTTCTAAGCAGGGTTATTCACTCTTGCGTTTAAGACAGGTATCGAATGTAATCTTTAACTAGGAATTTGAGAAGGGTGATTAACCCTAGTTCTTATCGACTAATGGGTTATCGCGATGGAATGTAGGTTTGGGAAACTCTTGGGCTAGGTGCACGTTTCGTAGCAGGTGTGTAATCACACCCCCGTTTTATTGAAAAATAAAAAAAGTCGAAACTTCGGCATTTGAGGCCTCTCGAGCATGCGATCGCTCGTGGGGTAAATCGAGCCCACAAATCATGAGTGATAGACTGTAAAGTCCACCACAATCGTTTTCATAGACTTGGGCCGTTATTGGCCACGTTGGGCCAAAATGGGCCGTTTGCGCCTAATGGGCTCGTAGGCCCCACACAGGTTAAATCCATAGGAAGTGATAAATGCTGGACTGGGCTATGTGGGTCACATAGCCGTAACTGAATTTGGGCTTGGTGGGCCAATGGATCGTGGGGGCCTATGGGCTTACTTAAATCGGCTTTGGGCCCAATTTTACTGTTTGATTACTAAAGGTTGCTCGGGTCACGCGAGACGACTGTAAACCTACTGACAGGTCAGTAGGTGTACTTAGACCCCGATTTACGAAATGACCATTATGCCCTGAAGGGAAAAATGATTAAATTGCCCCTACATATCATAAGATTGTTATTGTATGCCATTTATGATATGTTTGCATTCATGTGATATTATGCCACATGGGGGACGGGATCATTGATTTGGAGGAAGTATATGATTTGTTAGGGTCGCATGGTCGCTTGACAACTATAGATCCAGCGACAGCTCAAAGCCATTATGTGATTGGCAGCTCTGCTGTGAAATTGGTTAGTGCCATAACCGATGCTACATCAGGAGTGTAGGGATGGGTGGGTCGATTAAATCCCTACAAGAGTGTAGGGTTAGACAGGATACGGAGTGCAAGGTTGGTTGGGTATTTGTGCACTGCATAATCTGATTCTGATTGTGGTATGGGCTCAGGCCCAACTGAGACTACTATGGGCTATGGCCCAAGTGCCACCATTATTGTAATGGGCTTAGGCCCAAATTGATGTGACGCATGCTTTATGATCGATGAGAGTTGTACACACTAATTTCTTGTAAACTTACCCCCTCTTTTAATTTTTCAGGTAATCCTTAGTAGACGGTTCGACGTATGGGAGGACTCGGAGGTGGCCACATTATGAACGGCTTTAAATTTTCGTATTTTCTTTTACAATACATAAATTACTTTCTCTTTGGGTTTTTGATGTAATAAGGCCTTTTCTCTAATTTTCTAGCTTTTAATTTGGGGTTTTTAACTATTATGATTTATTTCTGTTAAAAGTAGAGCGCGATTTTCCAAAATGATATATGTTTTCATAACATCACGTTTTTGTAACATTGTTGAAATGCTTCCGCAACAAACATGTTTTTTAAAAGTACGGCTCGTTTAAAATGGTTAATAGATAATTAAGTTTATTTTAGAATTAAACAAAGGGGCTTTTCTCTTTCGAGCGAGATTTACTAATAAAGATAAAGTTTTTTGAAAAAGCATTTTAATGTGACACGCCAGATTCAGTCATAACGTCTAGGTCGGGTTTAGGGTGTTACAAGTCCAATTAAATGGTACCCCTCTATGTAGTAACTTAGTCAGAGGTGCGGCAATCAGTGAAAACCCCTTATCAAAACGTCTGTAATACCTAGCCAGACTTAGAAAGCTTCGAATCTCAGATACCGTCTTTGGTGGTTTCCAATCCAATACAGCTTCAATTTTTTGAGGATCATCCTTAATCCCTCGGCAGACACCACGTGACCCAGAAATGTCACTTCTCGCAGCGAGACCTCACACTTGCTGAACTTTGCATAAAGTTGCTTTTCCCTCAGAATTTGCAAAACAATTCGAAGATGTGCATCATGTTCCACCTCGGTTTTTGAATACACCAGAATGTCATCTATAAACAAAACTATGAACCGATCCAAATAGGGTTGGAATACTCAGTTCATCAAATCCATGAAAGCCGCTGGTGCATTCGTCAACCCAAACGGCATCACTAGAAACTCGTAGTGACCATAACGAGTCCTAAACACAGTCTTATACATATCAGCCTCTTTAACCTTTAGCTGATGGTACCCAAATCGAAGATCTATCTTGGAGAAAATCGAAGCTCCTCGTAGCTGGTCAAACGGATCATCTATACTCGGTAAAGGGTACTTGTTCTTGATAGCCAATTTGGTCAATTGACGATAATCGATGCACATGCGCATGGATCCATCCTTCTTCTTCACGAATAACACTGGTGCTTCCCATGGGGACACACTTGGTCAAATGAATCCACGATCCAATAGCTCTTGAATTTGAGCCTTTAACTCAACCAGCTCCTTCGGTGCCATCCTATAAGAGGCGATGGACACCAGAGCTGTTCCAGATAAGAGCTCAATACCGAATTCAACCTTACTGTTTGGAGGCGACCCAGGAAGCTCTTCAGGAAATACATCCAAAAACCCCTTAACAGTTCTGAGATCTCCAACAGAAGGACCTTTAGAATTAGAAATGCTGACATAAGCTAAAAATATCTCACAACCCTTGCGAACCAGTTTCTCGTCCCTTAACACTAAAATTATGTTAGACAGATAATCTCTTCGCTCCCCTATCACAGTCACCTCCTCATCCTCAGTAGACTTCAACACCATATGCTTAGCAACACAATCTAATTTTGTACGGTGTTTCACTAGCCAATCCATGCCCAATATAATATTGAATTCTCCAAATGGAAGTTCCATCAAATCCGCCAGAAGGAAAACCCCTTGGACCTCTAGGGGCACATCTCTAAACAACTTATTCACCCTAACAGACTATCCCAGTGGACTCAACACAGTCATCTCACTAATAGTATTTTCAAACTGAATACCCAGCGTCCCAGACACAATGCATGCAACATACGAGTGTGTAGACCTAATGTTAATTAAAGTAGTATATGGTACATTATAAATAAGGAACGTACTAGCTATGACGTCAGGGGTGTCACCATCCTCTCAGCTATGAGTAGCATAGACCAAGGTTGGCTGTCTCACCTTAGTGTTACCAGCACCTCTGCCCGATGCTCCACGACCTCGTCCCAAACCATTTCCACCCCTGGCCAGTCTACGGCCTCTCGGTGGCTGCTTACCACCTCTCCCTGGCTAAACATGGCCCTGACCTGCAGCTTGCATCTGAACAAGCCTCTGAGTACAGTTTTTAACCTGATGATCCATGGACCCACATCGGAAGCATGCCCCAGTTCGTTTCCAACACTCACCCTAGTGAGCTCTTCCACAATAAACGCAAGGCTGCTGTCTTGCAGCAATAATAGGAACTACTTGAACTGGCCCATCAAATCTGTCCCTCTTTATAGCTTTCCAAAAGAACCCGAGGATTCAAAGTCCCTCTTATTTTGTCCCCTATCTTTTTCGCGATTCTGACGCTCAGAGCGCTTCACATACTCAGTAATTTTTACTTTCTCAACAAGGGCAGCAAAGTCTCACTCCCTCTGCGGAGCTATCAGTACACGTAACTCATCCCGGAGGCCATCCTCGAATCGCACACAGCGTTTATACTCAGTTACGACTATCCTGCAAGCATACTAACTCAGCCGAAGAAACTCTGCCTCGTACTCTGCCACGGTCTTATTCCCCTAGGTCAAGTTCAAAAATTTCATCCTTCGGGCGTCCACATAACTTGCGCCCACATACTTCCCTAAAAAGGCCGCTTTGAAGAAATCCCATGTCAAACGGTCGACCTGCGTACCCTCTCTCACAGTGAGCCACCATTGATAGGCCTCATCTCGCAATAAAGACACTGCTCTTTTTAATTTTTGCTCTACAGTACAATCAAGGTCATCCATTATCCACTCGGTAGCCTCCAACCAATACTCTGCCACATTTGGGGCTACACCAGAAACATCCTTGAAGATTTCCGCTCCATTAGACTGGAGTCACTCAAAAATTGACCCTCGACCCACTAATCCAATACTAGCTCCAGCAACCCTTTCAAGAACACGTAGCATTGCTTGGGATAGAGCATCATCCCCAGCTGCTCGGTCATGAGACCTTGTCTCAGTTACTGGTGAGGCTGGTGCCTCGCTAGCAAGCATGTGACCCGATGCTGAAGACCCAACTTTAGCACTTCCTCAGCCTCTACCGCAGCCTCATGTACCCCTTTCACGAGTACCGCTTATGCTCATTTCGATAGAGAATTATCTGTTTAAAAGTCTTATGTTTTAGTTTATAATTTCAGTAATTATTAACAATGTGTTATGAACGTCAGTAATTAGGGTTTCTTTCCGCAGAACAGAATCCTACTACAGTTTTCAGTCTTCTATAGCCTCAGTTTACTCTAACCAAAGAGTTTCAGTGTAGTCCTACTACCTATAGTAGCCCCTCAGTAATACCTTTCAGTCTATAACAATAAACAGTGTCAGAAAACTTACAAATATGGTGCCGGAGACTCAGTGTGCCACATTTCCAATCACAACGTTAAAAATTCAAATTTTTAAAAACCCATTCCACAGCCGAATTTTGCAACATAGAACTGATACCATTAAATATAACACCCCAAACCGGCCTAGACGTTATGGTCGAATCTGGCATGTCACATCAAAGTATTTTTCTGGAATTGATCTTTTCGGTAAAAATCCGTTTCTAAATTTAAATCCTTTTATTATTATTTAACAGAAGTTCTCGCCAAAATGTTTACCTTATTAAATTGATTTAAAAACGCAGAAGCTTTTTAAGTGATGAAGCTTAAAAGGCATGTTTTAGAAAACAGTAATTGTTTTAAAACTCGTCTTTACCTATACTAACAATTTAAAAATATATAATCCAAAGCCCAATTAAAAATTAAAACCCACAAACGGCCTTATTGCATAAGTAAAACCCAAATATAAAATCTTTAAATGAATAAAGTCATAAGTAAATCATTCGCAATCGTGTGGCCACCTCCGAGTCCCTCGTAGCTCCAAATCGTCTAAGGCTGGGGAATACCTGCACAATTAAAAGAAAAAGTGAGTTTGCGAAAACTCAGTGTGTAATCCCCCAAATAGTTAGACAGTAAATAGTATATGCAGAACAGTTGGGGCCGTAGCCCAATTTAGTAACTGAACAGTCTAGGCTTTAGCCCTATACAGTAGAGGTGTGGGCCTTAGCCCAATTCAGTATCAATACAGTGCAGTCATGTAACCCACCCCAATCTAACCAACACACCACTGTACCAACCAACACACCATGTGGGGATTAAATCGACCCACCTAGCCAACACACCAATATCGCAGCGAAGTTGCTAACAGTAACACAACAAAGCTGCTAATAACAGTAAACGTGGCAAAGCCACCAGAGCAGTAATTACGTGGTAAAGCCACTAATCAGTACTTCCTCCAAATCAGAAACCCAACCCCATGCAGTATGTCATGTCATAAGCATTACGTGTATGCAGTATGACATTATATGGGGCCGCTCTTTCGCCCCCGCATATGGAAAAGGATCTGCTCTTGCCGGGAGAACTGGTACTGACCTAACTGGCCCTATTCCTACATGACAGGAAGACCTTCTATGCCAGTCCTACTACCAGAGTACGGACCAGACAAGGAATATCTCTTACTCCAGTACTCAAAAAAAGACAAGTCACTCTTTGAATTGAGATAAGGCTATTTGAACTAGTGGAAAACTCCTTCGGACCCTTCCTTTGTCGTGGGCGTAGGAAATAAAAATCCCATGGATAAGCAATAGGAGTCGCAGGGGAAGTAGAGGAAGCATCTAATTTTACATTATATGGGGCTTTGGCACGTCGAGGAAGAGAATAAGTGTAACACCCCGAACCCGAGACCGTCGTCGGAGTCGAACACGAGGTGTTAACAGACTTCAAACCACTTATTTGACATTTCCCAGACAAGCTGCCAATCTGCGTACTAGTCGCTTTAAAAATCATATCTTGAGTTCTGAAACTCGAAATCCATTTCCGTAAATTTTCCCTGGAACTAGACTCATATACCTATATGGTAGAATTTTTGTAGAATTTTTGGTCGGGCCAATTAGTACAGTTTATTAGTCAAATTCTCCCATGTTACAGGGATCGACTACACTGACCTTTGCGCATTACGACTTGGATATCTCCCTGCACAGAGCTTCAATACCGATGCCGTTTGTTTCTATAGAAACTAGACTCAGAGAGGAATCTGTAAATATATGGCATGACTTCTAATTATCTCTGGTTAATTTATAATTAATTTCCAAATTCGGAACAGGGAATCCAGAAACCGCTCTGGCCCTGTCTCACGAGAACCTGAATATCTCTTAACATACTGTCCATATGATCATTTCGTTACTTCTATATGAAAATATACTCATCAAGATTCGATTACATAATTTATTCATTAATTAATTCCACTCCTACTATTTTTAGTGATTTTTCAATCTCACGTCACTGCTGCTGCCAGCATCTGTTACGAAAGCAACTATGCCTATTTCGTGATTTCTCCTTGATCTAACTAGTAATTCATCATACATATCACCAATTATGATCATGACTAGCCATGCCAAAGGCTAATCATTGTCAAACATCTCCCTACTACACTATTTCCATATCATGAATTTTAACACAAAAAATAATCAACCATGACATATGGCATAAAAAAGGTCGAATTATCAAGATTTACGACCTAACGTTATGAAACCAAACCCAACCGAACATTTATGCCATTTTCGCATGGCTAAAAGTTTACATACCAAAGTTCAAACACAACATAATAGCCTATACATGCCGAAATGTTCTCCTAAGCTGACTAAGAAGAAAGTACCAAAACTTGCTAGCCGGTGTGATGACTCCAATGACGGCCCGATCACGCAAAAAGAGACGAGTCCAAGAAACCTAAAATAGGTGACAAGGAAACACCGAGTGAGTGTATAACTCAGTAAGTCATAAGCAATGCACTACCATCCATTAATAACATTATCACAAGAGGAAGCAAAATGGAACGAGGCTAGTTACTCCATCCATACCGAACCATACCATAGTTCCTCAAACCTATCGGTTCAATCTCATACCAAGTCATGCATTCACATTCCATATACTAATCAATAGGATATTCGAGGCATTTTCATACATCATTTTATTTTCGTTACAATCATACAACTAAACGACCTTTCACCTATTCCACGATAAATCTTATGTACGTGACTTCAATTATAATTGTCACATAGGTTCAAACTTACCAAGCTCAACTTCAAATATAAACATAACGCCTATTAGTCACGAACTCAAGGTACTTACCCGATCCGCTGTCCGTGATCGACTCAATAATGTCGCACACTTAGTGTTCATAATGATTCAAAAGTATATATTAAGTCCGCACACTCAGTGCTATATAATCAACTCGCACACTTAGTGCTATATAATCAAACTCGCACACTTAGTGCTACATAATCAAGCTCGCACACTTAGTGCTACATAATCAAGCTCGCACACTTAGTGCTACATAATCAAACTCGCACACTTAGTGCTACATAATCAAACTCGCACACTTAGTGCTACATAATCAAACTCGCACACTTAGTGCTGTACAATTTAAACCCGCACACTTAGCGCCAATCTCATGATCATAAATGTTTATACCCGCACTCTTAGTGCCGAGATCAACAACTCAATACATCTCACCTCTTTTCTCTTCATCCAACACTTTCATCACCACATACATACATGTATATATATATATATTTATCATTCCATTCAGCATCATTACATAGACGTTATGATCATTTAGATTAATACAAACTATATGCTTAATGACTTACTTTGTGTTGGGTAAGACGGTTCCAACTCGGCTACTCGATGATCTTTTCTTTGCCTTTGCTTGATTCTCCTCCTTTAACTCCTTGAGCTTAATAAATAAATCAACTAGTTTAGCCATCTTGCTAAACATTCATAATTCAATTACACATGCATATGTATGTTTGTATATTCGGCAACCATCCTCACTAATTACCCATTTAGTCGATTATACACATAATTAAAGGTAACATCACGAATGGGCATACTTATGTATATATATATGTATATATACTTCGGAATGGGCATCACAATTAGATTTAACACCACCTTCATACTCAATTAGATGGCCGAATGTATGTATATATGTACAATGTCAACTATAACATCATTTAAACACCTAATTTCATCTCATGAACACTTGATCGAATTTTCCTAATCTAGCATATTTTCACATCTATTTGTAACATCATGTAAATCCACATATAACTACATTTCTTAAGTTCCACATCTTAATGCCCATTATAGCCACTCCCATAGTCTAAATCTAGCAATCGGCAACACCCACCTTTCCACTATGTTAGCCGAATACTCATTCTCTTCTTAGTTCTAAATTCGGCACCTCCAACAAAATAGCTTAACAATTTCAACTTTCATGCTAACATAACAAGCAACTTAACACATCCATATAGCTAGCATGCTAATAGCATCAAGGTATCAACTAAAATATTTTAAGCTCCTTAGCCGAATCCTAACTCTCCAACAACCCCAAATCCAACCATGGGATAGATAGAATTTAGACTCATCACCCAAAGGTTGTGTAAACTTCCAAAAATATCATTGAACATACCTTGATCTAAAGGACCACCTTGGCCGAATCTTGCTTCTTCTTCTTCCTCTAGTTACGACAATTGCAAAAGAAAGAAAACATGAACACTCCTTCTTCCCTCCTTATTAAGCATTCAAACTCCCTCATTTTCATGCCACAACATCAAACACTCCTCCTAGATACAAGCAATGGCCGAACTTCTTCAAAATTTTTCTCCCTTTCTTTTTCTTGGTTTTTCGGCTAGGAGATGGCAAGTATGAACACCCATTTTTTTTTGTTCACTTTCCTATTATTATTCCCATCATTTGTTAACCAAAAAAAACATATTAAATTAGAATGAGTGGAGCATCATCACTCCTTGGCCGGCCACCATGTATTTTATGGGCAATTTGACATGCAAAGCCATGCTTCCTCTCCCTATTATTAATTACTCCTTATAATTCATCTATCATCTTTTCTAACTTCGTCAACTAGGTCCTTTTTGAATTAATTCACAATCCTAAAGCTAATATTAAGCATTTAATTTCTCATATATTCGCTGTCACACAAAAATTTATGTAATTAAAACACAAAAATAAATTTTTGGCTCGGTAATGTGGTCTCGAAACCACATTTCGACCAGGGTCTAATTTGGATTGTCACAATAAGCTTAAGCTCTTTGCGGTATAAGGGCGGTTAGCAAGAAGGTTTTTGAATCAATAAAGGAAGAATGCGCTCCTATGGAATCAGCTCTTGGGAATAGAAAGGGAATGAAGGCAATTTGCCTTTTATTATTTTATTAAATAGAAGAGGCTAATCGAGATCCTAACTCGAAAGGAATAGGGCATTACATTAAGTAAAAGGATTGGGCAAATAAAGAGGTTCTTAGAGAGCTGGTGGAAGGCTCAAGATAGAAGGAATTTACATATAATAAGAAGGATATCATGTCATGGTTCTTGTTCAAGAATCGGGATAGATCCCTTTTAAATCAGTGTCTTATATAAGAGGTGGTTCTACTCTCATATCTCCAGACATAGCGTATCCTATTTCATTTCAAGTTCCCTTAGATGGTGGGGCGATAGATCTTTTTCTTGTATTTAGGACTAACAACCTCCACTAGGGGTATAATGGTCATTTCGTCAATTAGGGGTAAAATAGTAATTTTACCCCTCAGGGGTATTTCGGTCATTTAATTAATTTTGGGGTCTCAGTACAGATAATGAGCCTTCAAAAGGTCTACAGTTATCTCTAAAGACTCAAATAACCCATATGGCCAAAATAGTGGAATGGGCCCAAGGCCCATTACTCGGCCCAAGTGGGCCCACATGCTCATGTGGCCCATTTAGCCCAAATTCAGTCACGACTATGTGATCACCATAGCCCACTCCATTATTTGTCACTTACCGTAAATTTTATTCGTGTGGGGCCCACAAACCCATTGGGCCCACACGGCCCATCTCAGCCCAATGAGGCCAATAATGGCCCAAGCCCACAAGATCGCATGTGGTGGCCTCTACAGTCTATCACCCATGATTTGTGGGTTCAGTTTACCACACGAGCATTCGCACGTTCGTGAGGCCTCAAATGCCGAAGTTTTAGCTTTTTGGCTATTCGGCTTTTGCCGATTCACAGTAACATAGTGGTGTGATTACATAGCTTTATCCAATGTTTTGACAGTAGCAAAATTGGGTGTACGGTTACACACCTTTTTGTGAAAAATAGCTAAGATCCACGCTCTCCGAACCTATAATCAACCAAGATACACATATCAGCTTTACAACCAATAGGGTTAATAATCAGTTTTACCCCTAAATCGACAACCCTTGCTCACCTTGGTTGAGAAAATACCGCTACTCCTCTACGATAGTTGGCTAGAACCGATCACCCTTCCTTGTTGATTAATTGCGATAAAAAAGTCATCTACCGATTATGACTGCTTAACCCAAGGGTTGATATGCACGTATCCAAAAGGCACAACCCCTAGATTAGGGAACAAGTACTCAGCCACAATACAACATAACCACATCTATCCCCAGTTGAACCAAATAATGGAGAATAGGATTACCTTAGATCGAAATCAACAAAGAGGTTTCGAAAACTTTAGTACTTCTAATAAACCCTTTGGGACATTTAGGACCCAACGAACCTCATATCACACAGAGTGTCAAAGATTGCAATACGAAATGAATGATTAGAACCACCACCACCGAAACTTGAACAAAGAGAGAGAGAAAGAAAGAAAATTATAGTCGACTTGAATATGAGAGAAGAGGGACAAAGGTTCGGCCAAATGAAGAATTAAGATTGAGAAGAGGAAAAGGCAAGGTTCGGCTTAAAAAAAGGAAGTAAAGAAAATGCCCAAAAGCAATTTGGTGACCAAGGTAAAACACGAAATCGCATGAGAAGAGAAAACAGGAAAGTTTGGCACTTAGGAAAAACCGAAACTAGGTGTCACAACATTAAAACTTGAAATTGGCACAAAGAAAAAATACCCCAAAACTCTCTCAAAATGTCGAAATACCACATCCCCTAATTCTCTCCTCCTTGACCAATTCAAACCTCATCCAGCAGAGTTTCAGTCAAACTCCACCTCTCTCACCACAAAGAAATAAAATAAATATGCCTTTGTCTTCCATGGGATTCGAACCCAAGCTCTCACAATAACCATGTCACGCCACCACCACTAGACCAGAAGCTCACTTATGACATAAATCTACCACATTTATTTATAAAGCCCAAGTGCCAGTATCTAGATTCTTTTAAGAGCAAAATCAGAAATTCTGCAAAAGTCGGAGCTTGAACCCAAGATTTCTCAGACACTCCCAAACACACCCAAATCACCTAGCCATTAAAGTAAACGTGGAATTTATGCCAAATCATGCAAAATTACAAACCCTATATTTTTTGGGCGTTACATGGTTGATAGTCTAGGGATTTGCCATGAAAGGATTTATGATGTTTACTAAATTTTTATGGAAGAAAATGAGTCATGGTTGTGTAATAAATAACTTTTGTGAAATAAGTTTGCATGAAAACACCTAAAAAGGGCTATTTTGTAAAGTTGTAAAATAAGTTGTAAATGTGTGAAATAATTGAAATTTTGAGTTGCTATAGTTATAAAAGGAATTCGGCTAGGCTTGGTAAAGGAGGAAATTTGATAAAAATTGATTTACGAGCCTAACGGCAAAATCGTAATTTTTGTAAAGTCTAAGGGCAAAATGTCATTTTGCCAAATTGTGAATTATAGAATGTTTTAGTTAATGTAATGATTAAATGAGTGAATTTCATAATGTTAGATCAAGAGAATTGAGATTTGAGCTTAAATAAGAAAGTACGAGGTTATGGACTAAAATGGAGTAATTAGCCAAAATTGCATTTGAGGTAAGTTCGTGTGACAAAATAAGCATGTTATCCATATTATTGTTAATATACTTGAAATCTATTTTGCTATAATTGTATTGAATTATATGTTGATGGAATTATGTATGAGAAAGTGATGCCAACAGTTAATAACACTCATGTGATGATAGAATACATTAGAAAATTGATGGAATATGATATTCCATTGAAACGAGTAAGTTGTACGTAAATAATGCAAATATAATGTTACTATGTATTGTACAATTAGTATGGTCTGAATTGTTTACTTGTGTTGTGAATGTAAATTATGAGAATTTACGTAGAAATAACTCCCGATTGAACCTTAGGAATATATTGGGATATTCATGCCATGACATTGGGTAATATGTGTGCTAGTGTAAGATATGTCTAGGACATGCATCGACCACATTATGAGAGCCAATGTAAGACATGTCTGGGACATGCATCAACCTCGAGATATACAAGCCCGTGTAAGACCTGTTTGGGACATGCATCAGCATTGAGACGAGAGCTAGTGTAAGACATGTCTGGGACATGCATCAGCCTTGAGATATACAAGCTAGTGTAAGACCTGTCTGGGACACGGCGTCAGCTTGTTGTGTGTCAGTGTAAGACCTGTCTGGGATATGACATCGACACCGACAGATGAGAGCCAGTGTAAGACATGTTAGGGACACGGCATCGGTCTCAATATATTAAAGTCAGTGTAAGACCTGTCTGGGACATGGTATCAACTTTGATGTGCTAGCCAATGTAAGACCATGTCTGGGACATGACGTCGACATCTTATCCCATGTTTGGGGCTATTGAATATCCTATAGTATTTCCAAATGGTTTAACGGGAGATGTATGATTTATATCGAAATGATAGAGCTTATGGCTATGTTGTGAGTGCTACAAGTACTTACATGAAATTGATGAGATGTGAACTCAATTCATGTGGTATGATCAATAAGGAATGAATATGAGTAAGTATATGAGCATGTTGAGTAACCCAAGTATGTATGCCAAACTCATGAGGAATGATTTCAGTTTATTATGCACATTTGGTAAGGATGTAAATAGGTAAGTCATGCCTATGAGAATGATTTTGTGATAACCTTGTGGTTATAGGTCTATACTTATGATGTATAAACATGTATTTTTACCAATATGGTGAAAATGAATTAATAAGGTGTGATAAACTTAGTATCATTAATTTACACTAGAGCAGTTTTGGACAGCAGCCATAGTCCAAATTTGAAAATCCACAAAAAATTGTGTAAATTGAGTTAGAGGCTGAATAAAATATGAAATTAAATCTTAATGAGTCTAGTTTCACATAGAAGAACGGTGTAAATAAAGGAGTTTCATATTATGAAACTATTTAAATTGTTGTGAGACAGAGTCAGAATGACTTCGAAATCCCCTGTCCTGAATTTGGAAAATCATTAAAAATTGTAAAAAAAAAATAATTATGGGTTACAATTTATATGATTAGAACCCTTGATTAGTCTATATTCAATATAAATAGACGGGAACATCATCCGAGTCCCTTATTATGAGATAATTAATTTTTAGTGAAAAGGGGTCAGAACTATCAGGCTGCAAAAAAGGGGTAACTTTAAAGAATAAACTGTACTAATTGGCTTAACCAAAAATTTTGAAAATTTTATGGTAATGAGATATGTGAGTCTAGTTTCAATGAAAATTATCATATCTTAATTTTGAGTTCCCTAGATCCAGATATAAATAATTTGGTAACTATGTCTCGAGAAAATAGCATGACCAGAATATAAGTAAAGGTGTAATTATGGTTGTATTACCTTGAGAAGCATGTTGGCATATTGCTTATTATTTTCATATGGACTTACTAAGCTATAAATCTTACCCTCTCCTTTTCATTTCTTTAGTGTTGTCAAGTTAGCTCGGGATTGGAGATCGTCGGAGGCAGCATCACACTATCAAGCTACTACTTTTAGAGTATTGATACATATGTTAGCGTTTTCAAGTGAGTGGCATGTATGGGGGCTTAGTGTTATGATATGTGTTATTATGATTAGCCAAATGTATTGGCCTATATTGAGTTATTTGTATATGGCCATGAAGTGTGGCTCATATTAATTATGGTATGTGAACTTATCTATCTATGTTATGTTCTAATGCTTGTGATGTAATGATGTGATTATGCTTGTTGGCCATAATATGGTTGGTGTTATGAATTATGTGCATGATGAATGCTTTATAACCAATCGAAATGGTCATGGCCATGAATTAAATGTGTAACATGGAAATAAGTTGATAACCATAATATAATGGTAAAAGTGATCATCGAAATAACAAGTCTTATGAATGTGAATTAAGGAATCTAGACTAGGTATTGCATGAGTAGATGCATTGCTTGTAAGAGGACATGTTAATGTTATGAATATATCTTAATAAAGAGTGTTTAATCACTAAAATGATGCCATGAATTGTGGTTTTAATATGTATAAGGTTGTAAGGGTTTATGGGTAACATGAAGGCTTGGAAAATAGCCTAAGTGTTGACCACACGGGCTGAGACACGGCTGCATGTCTCAACCGTGTGAGGGACACGGCCTGGAGACACGGGCGTGTGGCCCGATCGTGTATTTTGATTTCAATGCTGACGTCTTAAACAGAGAGTTACACTGCCTGAGGACACGGGCGTGTCCCTATGTCCACACGGGTGTGTGACCCTATTTCATGGGAAAATTTTCTCGGTTTTTTTGAAACTTCTCAAAGTTTTTGATTTAGTCCCAAATCAATCCCGATGTATGTTTTGGGCTTCGTGGACCCAAATAAGGGATGACATGCATGTGTTTGAAAAGTTTTGAATTCAAAGAAATTTTAAGGCCCGGTTTTTGCATGTATGTGTATGTTTAAGTCCGGTAATGCCTCATACCTTGTCCTGGCGTCGGACACTGGTAAGAGGTGTTACACAATGTCTCATGCTTCATACATAGAAACCACATTAGAGCATTATGCAATAATTGACTTGAAAAAGAAAACTCAACCCTCTGTATCGTGATTTTATCTCTCTTTAGATGATTGTCCTAAGACAATGAAAGAAAAAGAGAATATAAGAAATATTCTTTATGTTTCAGCAATAGAAAGTCTCATGTATATTATGTTATGCACATGTCTAAATATCTATTTTGTAGTGGGGTTGGTAAGTCGATATTAGGCGAATCCAAGACCAAGACACTAGCAAATAGTTAAGCATATACGTGTATTTCGAAGGAGATCTTACTCCTATCAAAGAGTTTTCATGGTGTTTATTGATTTGTGTGATTGAAGCCAACTCTTTAAGCAAACCAAAGTTTTAAGAATAGCAAAGAATATCGTGTTAGTAAAAAGCCTAGAAATGACTAATTTGCCTAACTCAAAACACAAGTACTGAATTTGGTAAAGGGTATCATTATAAATAACACAAAAGCTCAATTTTAGAAAAAAAAAGTTAACTTCTCGCTTTGCAGCAAAACCATTTTCTAAACAGTATATTTCCAACTTTGATAACCAACTTTTTCACAACTAAAGAAGCATGAAATATCTGAGATGATTGTAAGCATGACATGTAAGAGATTGTGAAGGGTTTGATCTCCATGCTTTTCTTCTTTTTCATTCCATGTGCTTTCGCTCATCTCAGTTTGCAAATCTATTAGTGTGGCACCTTTGTTGTCTTCATAGGCTATGGTTGACAAGCACCAGTGTCTCCAAGTTCTTTTTCTTAGAAAGCGAGTTGTCTATAGATATTTAAATAGTAGCTCTTTGTCAACTTTTAATCTTTTTCTGTTTTTAAATTATTTTAGAATACTAATTGATTTCACATGTAGATTTGGACCTAGGTTGCTTTATACCTTACTTGTTTTGTGTTGTTTTCCTTTATTTAATAAGTATTTCCTTATGAAAATTGTAAAAAAATCTTATCTTGTTATGTACAAGTATTAATCTTGCTTATGCGTGTCTTTTTAAGGACGTACTGATCATCCAATTTAGTTTGGGGAATCCTAAGTTTTCTTATTGTTTTACACCCCTTCAAAGTTGGTTCCCTTATCATGTTAAGTGATTACAGTCAACCCAAATATGTCATGCTTGAATTGTGACAAAATCGATTGTCAACATGTTGTTCCATTCTTATTGAGATTATAGCCTTTGTTTGTCTTAATGTATCTTGTCCTTCACCCCAAACACCTTTCTAGTCCCTTTTTAATTTCGATATTGAATAAATTGATCCTCTCAACAAAACCAGAGCAATTTAATCCTTGCCAACTTCAAAAATAAGAAACTAAAAGCAATTACTCACAACATTAATATAATTCATCAATTGTACATTTTTTTTAGTATAATAACAAATTTAGCTCTCAAAATTCATATTCTGCCACCTGCCATATTGTGTCAATTTGGTCCCAATTTAATAAATTACCCCATAATATTTACGGAAAAACATATAAACATCAAAGACTAAATTTGTTGTCATACTAATCAAATTTATTTACAATTGATGAAATTACACTTTTACTAATTATCCTTAGTTGTTCATGTTCAAAATTGATAGAAATTAAATTACACTGATTTTTGTTGAGAGTGATCAATTGATTAAATACCCAAATTTAGGAGAACCGTAGAGGGAATTTCAATCCAAAAAAACACCACAACAACAAGATCCTAACAATTGGAAATAGATAAAAATGTACATTTTCATACAACTTTGTTGAGAATAACTTACATGACTAGTCTTATTGCAGTTTTGGACATTATGATAGTCTTAGTCATGTTTTTTTCAAAGGGAACCTACTTGTAGAGATTGGCTATTTCCTCCTTGTATTGAGCCACAACTCGGTCTCTTCGGATTTTCATGGTTGGGGTCAATAAGCCACTCTCGATCTACAAATCAGAAAAAGGTATACATAAGTCCAACATAAAGTATGCGAGATCAATGATCAGATATGGCAGCATTGAGTCTTACCGTAAAAGGTTCATCCACAACAAGAATTGGTCCAATTTGAAATGAACACTCGGAGGTCCTGCATAAAAGACAATAGTCAGATAACAGCCTACCACTCGAACTCTAATCGACTCTTCAAACTGCTTTAGGTACTGCAACATGATGAAAGAAAAGAGAAAACCAGAAGAGACCCTTAAATTGCAAATGAATAATTACCACTTCCTCAATTCTTCATATAGCATGCTTGTAATTTTGTCCTTGCTAAGATCGACGGCATCTGCATCTACAATAGATGCCTCTTTTGCTGCCAGGAGTGCTTCATCTTTGTTTGGGACAATGATAGCGCCAAGGCGTCGTTGATCCTGGAGGAAGATGTCAATCAACAATGAAAAGTTAAAAATCAAATCAAAAGATGGAAACGATACATGCGTAAGTAAAGAACTTATGTGCAACAGCCACAAGCAATTCCGTGAAAAGAGGGTGTCCAACTTGCCTGGCCGATTACAACGATCTGTTGAATAAGAGGACTCCTTAAGGCAGCTTCTTCAATCTCTAAAGGTTCAATATTTTCACCTATTTTCTCCAAAGAAGGTTGTTTTGGTTAATAATGGAAAGCATGATAAGTGAATGCTTAATGGAGTTTAGAAAAAAAAAGACTTCAAAGTACGGTTGCAACATCAAAATTCAACTTAGTAAACTTCAACAATAGTTTTTCTTTTCCGACTACCGGGAGAAAGATAAAGCAGCATCACTTAAACCTGTAGTCTCCATTTATTTATTTTGGGTCCAACACATGACCATGGATGTGGGATATAGTTCTTCGAAGACCCTCAAAAAGGCGAAAACAAACAAAAGGTCAAACAACTCACACCCAAGTCCAAGTGACACAGACCTCAACCAAAAACATTGTAGTCCAACCAAATGATCCGAGACAAAGTGACTTTTATCACCAAATGATCTGAGCCTAGGTGACTTTTATGGACGAATATTGACAACGCCAAATTCGAATTAGAATTTTGTATTATTATAGTCATATCAAAGATAGAAAGTCGGAATCAGATTTGAGTCCCTAAGTAAACTATGAGACATAACTCTGTCCAAGTTGCAATTGGCAACTACAGTTTTTTTGGGTAAATCACACAATTGGTCATTCAACTATCATAAATTTTCATTTTGAACACCAAAAATAAAAAGTTTACAACATGAGCACTATCGATACATATTTTTATCATTTTAATTACTGCTGTTGCATACTTCTACAATTTTAGGCATCTTCCGTTAAGTTATCATTATATACATTCATTTTAGTTACCCAATTTTAATAATTTTCATTTTAGTTACTCATTTTCCCTTTTAGAATTTTTTTTCTTAAATAAAACTTGGAAGTTTTTACAAGAAATTGATTCATTCATATGCTTACATGAAGCTTAAAATCTTCACCAGTAACACAATTACATGTAAAAACTTAGGTTTTTCCCTAAAAACCCCAGATTTTTCTCTTTTATTTGAAAAACTAAAATTAATTCTTAAATAATGAAAAAAATAAAGAAAATTAAAAAGATGAAATGAGTGACCCAAATAAAAAACTTACTAAAGTTATGTGATTAAAATGAGTATGTAATTACAAATTAACGGCAGGTGAGTAGAACGATGAAAGTATGTAACGGCAGTGCCCATATTGCAAACTTTTTATTTCTGATGTCTAAAATGAAAAGTTAGATAAGTTAGGTGACCAACTATGTAGTTTCTTTTTTTTTAAGCAAGTGAAAACTATAGTTATACAGTAAAGAGATAAATGTGGACCCACAATTAAAAAAATAGTGAGAAGGCTGACAACTAAAACATTCAGTAGCGAATTTCTTGCCTGCCCTTCCAAAATGAAAAAGTTATTATGCAACTTATTGATGTAAATGAGATACTAGTGCTCGCAAACAACTCAAATTCGACTCAAAAAATATTCTAACTCGATTTGGTAATTATCAAGCTGAGCTCGAGCTCAAGCTATCAATTGAAACCGAATTCAAACTTAGTTATACTTGACTCGACTGGTTTGCGAGCCTTATCGAATTTTTCATATTTTTATATTATTAAATTATGTTATTACTCTTAATATATATTATTACCTTAAGCTTAATTATTGAGCCCAGCCCGAACTCAAGGTAAGCAAGTCTAATCGAGCTTGAGTAGCTCGATTATATCTTGAGCTTAAAAATAAATGTTTGATCGAGCTCGAACCGAGTACCGAGTTCCGAATTTTCAGTTGAGCTCGAACTTGACATTATTCGGGCTCGACTCAACTAGATTACACTCCTAAATTGTAAATTGTTTAAATTATAAATTAACATATGGTCATATTGTATTTTAGCCCCTCAAAAATTCTATTAAGTCTCCTAAGAAATAATGTAATCCCCTGATATTCGTAACTGAGATAATATAAAACCACACGCAATAAAGGACCTAATTGGCCAACTCAAAGCTAAAAGGGATGATTGTTTTCAGTTACTGGTATAAAGATTGCACCATGTAGGTTATAGGAGTTACGCAGGGTTTAAAATATACCAGAAGAAAGAACAATAGTGTCCTTGGCACGTCCTTCGAAAACTATCACACCTCCACATCGACGACTTCGCCCTACCGAATGATGAGGAGCAATCCAACCTATATCACCAGTATTTAACCAACCATCTTCGTCTAGGGCTTGCCTCGTAGCCAATGGATTCTAATTCAAACAACAACCAGAATATGTCATTTGAGATGCCACAATAACTGATCAATTGCATGTAGCATGACACTCGTCAACAATGAAAGTTTATTCCGGAATCCCAAGAAGTGAGGAATAGAAGTCTTATGCTCTCATAATTATTCCATCTTAAACTAACAAAAGTGGTCCAACGCAACAAATAAAGCAAATATTTTTTGTTTTATATTTTTTATGTCCATTTTACAATTCATATTTGTGGTTCATGGCTACTTTTCTCAACAAAGTCGTCTCTAAAGTTTGAACTTGCATCCTCCCCTTGGGAGTACAATGTATCTTACCATTGCACCCAACAACTTGTTGATGTAAATATTTTTTCTTTGAGACAATATTGGTGTTTCCTAAATGCAAAATAGAAATTATACGTGTTTTTCTTCACCAACATTGAACCCTTAAACACAACCTGGAAATAGTCCAAGCCTAAAACCTTGCAGATTCAGTTTCTTGGTTAAGTCACCGGCCACCCTAGCACTCGCAATAGTGAAAATTCTACTGCTGTACAAATTCCAAAAGCATAACTTATGACACAAGGCATTTGCTACAAACAGGACCAATTCTAAACATCTTATGGGTTAATACACATTTGGTGCCTAAAGAAGCCAAATTTGTAATCGAGGACTTCACTTTGTTTAGCAGATTGTAGAACTCGCTAACTCAGTCAAATGGGTGATGAGGCCAAAAAGAACAGTCAATAGAAGTTAGACAAGTATGTCGAACATTGCTATCCCCAGTTTTTTGCCACATCACCTGTTTGACTAATGAAGTTATCCTTAGGTGCAAGCTATTTAACAGAAGAAAAGTTTGCATATCTTATTGCGATTTTTTAAACTTTTGGCATCAAACATTCAAGTATACATCGGGTGCGCAAAATATAATTAATCCCATTTTTATTTCACTAATTTCTTATATGCCTAAAGTTTCTTTATGTAATGCTCCTTCTCTTTATAAAAATAAATAATTAAAGGTTAATAGCTCAGGCTACATGTTGTAAGAAATGCACAATATATGAACATTTGACAACATTTTCAATAAGCATATTTCAATATAGTACTACCTTATAATAACCTTTCATCACTGGCGGTCCCCTGACCTTTATAATGCCCTTGGAGCCAAGTGGGAGGATTTCACCAGTTTCGGAATCTACAACTTTGAATTCTGTGAGTGGAATTGGATGCCCAACAGAACCAAGAACCTTCAAAAGTCAAACATGAGAGATCGTCATATGATAGGACACTCTTTCTTAAGGTCAGCACAATTTAGACCAAAGAAAAGAACCGAATAAGATTGAAAAAAGATGAAAAAAGGGTAAAAAGAAAACGTCGTAAAAATAAGACAGTGAACCCAATAAAATACACTTAATATCTTAGATTTAAAACATTCATAATTTAATAATTTTAATTTTTATGTAATTATCTTTACCTCTATAAGTAGAAATTTCTATAAATAAATCAAGTGGAGTCATTTCATAAGTCTCTCATTTTTGTCTAAGGACATGGTTTTCGATCTTGCTCTATATGTCCTGTTTTTTTTTTTAACCCTTTCGCTCAAACAAGCATATTCTTAGATCTTTATATAAGTCCAACTATTTATGTTTCAGCTGAAATAGCGTCAACTCTTATTCACCAAAGCCAACCAATCAGTTTTCATTAATACTAGTCAATCATCGACTTCTATTTCTTAGTTCAAAGTGGTGAGATTCACGCCTAATTATCTTAGTAGTCAGTTGAGGGCCACATCTTGGATTCAGTTTTACACTGCCGTAACTCAAAAGAGTTTGTCATTACAACATCCTCAATTGGAAAATGCACCTTTTTTACACCAATTGTTCGTGTTTTTTAATGTCATTGTCAATCCAAGATTGTTGCTCTACCAATCATCAATCTTACAAGGCGTAATAATGCAATATTCAAATAAATTAGTAATTTAAATTTTTATGTAACTATCTTTACCTCTATAAATAGAGGTTTCTTCTATCAATAAATCAAGTGAAGTCATCTCATGAGCCTCTCATTACTTCAATTTTTAGCAAGCATGTCTTTAACACGGTTTTACCAACACCTAGACGGTTATTGCTAGGCCAACAAACTTCATAGTGGTTGCACCCGCAAAATCTAGATTTTAACCTATTTCAAGAATATCAATCTGATCAAATTCTTTGTTGGATAAAACGCCAAGTTACTCAGATGCGAGTTTGAGCATTAGACACCATATGTGCCCAATACTGGCATGTTGACTATTTTCGGAGTTATTCAGTGTATTTGGAGGGTTTTTAGAGGTCATACCTCCAATGTCGTATTTGACAAATGTGGGACACAGATATCCCGAGAAAAAGGAAAGGCAGTGCAACATAAATAATGTATATATAAAAGAATAGTCCCATGCATTTTCATCTAAGTGAGGTAAAGAATTATCAAAAATCTGAAGTACATGCATGTGTCATGGGGCTAGATCTTTCGCCACGCGATCCGTGCGTCCTTAGGTAATTTGCTCGTCCAAACTCGCCTAAGTTAGCCTTTACTAAAGTGAGGATTCCTTAAGAACTCCTCCAAGGCACCAATTTGTAGAGCGGAAACGATCTATGCCAAAAGAAGCTTACAAAGAACAATAGAAAGAGCGCATACAAGGTGTTTAAGTAAATGCTCTCGATATTCTCTTATTCACAAAGAAAAATGAAACAATGAATGGAGTGAGTACAAATAATGGGGAAGCTCTCTATTTATAGTTGAGCTCCCCCAAAACCGACGATCAAGATACATTTACATCGACGGACGAGATTAACTATATCTCTTGATTTTAAGGATTTACAAGATATGCCATATCAAATCTAATCTAATTTTTATAAGATATAATTCTATCAATCTTCTAGGATTAGTTACCAAAATAGTCTAAGTTGTCATATCTTCATTATCGGGCCAATCAGGCTTCAATCTGACAGGCTTCTCCAACAAATTACCTAATCTGGCCAGTTCTTGCGGGCCAGATGATCCCCATCTTTCATCGGAGCATTTGGTGCGATGGTCACTGGTTTTGAATTGCAGCCTGTGACATTCTTCCCCACCCATTCTCGCAACGCCCTCGTTGCGACTTTCGAATGGCACTGACTTGATTTGCCTCGGTCTCGTCTCGACACCTTAGCTTTTCCCTTCCCTCGGGACTTTTGCTTCGGCTTACATCGCTTCTTAACTCGAACCGTCCTACTCATTGCATTTACTCTAGTCAACTGCCCTACTTGCATCACTTCTTTACCCTTGAAGTCTAATGCATCACCCACCTCTCCTATAAATGGAAGCCTTGTCGATGACTCAGCCAACTCCGACGCTTCAGTTAACTTGAGCCTCATTGGTCCCAACTTCACTATTTTCATCACAACTTTTTCCTCTAAGTTCAATGACAAACTCACCTCTTCCTTGGGTGGAAGCCATTCCGATGACTCATCAAGCTCAGACGTTGTCTTTCCTTTGACTACAGCTTGCTTTGGATATTTCCGCAACTCGTGCGGACCATAGCACAATAAGCACTTTACTCGCTTCTTTTTTCTTCTCTTTGCCCTCTTGGCTTCGACTTTTCCATTGCTCGAACCAAGCTTATTGGGCTCCTTGTCTGCTCCATCATCCCCTTCGATGACGGACTTCTTAGGACACTTCCGCAGCCTATGCGGACCGTTACATAAGAAGCACTCCACTAACTTCCTCTCATTTTCGTCCTCCTTAGCTTCGACACCCCTTGCGCTCGAACCAAGTACCAATGCCTTAACCACCGGCTTCTTCTTAAGTGTGGATTTCTTCGAACATTTCTTCAACATGTGTGCACCGTCATAGCGAAAGCATTTCAAGTTGATCCTTTTCCTGTTGGGTTTCTTCTTCCCAACTCGTGGTTTCCCATTACCACCATTGTCGCCGTTGCCATTGCCATCAACATCTTCCTTATGATCCTTTTCACATACGCCCTTTTCCTCGAACTTAGAAGACCCAAGTTGTCTTTCCCTAGACTAAGCTTAACCACGGATTCCGCTACCGTCATGGCTTCCGACAGCTTTTGGACACCTCTTTGTTCTACCTCATATTTGACCCTCAGCTTCAATCCATTCTGAAAAGCAAGAAATGTTTCTTTCTCGGTCACATCTGAAACTTGGAGCATGAGTTCTTTGAACTCTCGAACATACTTTCCCACTGTGCCCGGTTGCGTTATCCCTGGTAACTTTGCTCGAGCTTCTTCCTCGGCAAACTTTAGGTAAAATTGCCTCTTCAACTCACATTGGAACTCTTGCCACGTCCCAATCTCACCTTGACTTTTATCTGTGGTCCTGCCTCGCCACCATAAAAGTGCAATATCAATAAGAAACATTGAAGTGGTATTTACCTTAACCACATCAACCGCAATGCCTTTGGCACGAAAGTAGTTTTCCATCCTCCAAAAGAAATTGTCCACATCGCATGCAGACCTTGTCCCCACAAACTTTCGGCTTCGGGACATCTTTGTAATTAAGCACTACACTTGACACTCCTTTCCCCACGACTGCTCGACACAAGGTCAGCTCTCCCTCGAGCTCCTCTATTCTTGTGCTCAAAGCCATCGTCGTGGCTATTGTTTCCTCCTTCAAAGCCTTCACCATGGCTTTGAGGGTATCGTTCCTCTCCGTCAGCTTCTTCCTTTGGAAATCTGGCAACTCTTGCACGCTATCCATCTGGGAAGTGAGACACACGGTCACAAGGCCCTTGGACTACTCCCTCAAGTCATCTATGCTTTCCTCAAGCACATTGTCTAACTCTTTCGCGTCCTCCATGGACACCTCAAGTTTTCTCACGCGTTCCTTAACAACCAACAACATCTCCCTCAAAGACTTTCTGGCCCACATTTGTTCGAACTCTTCTTTCGACATCCTAATGGCGCCTTCTAACCAATAGCTCGGATACCACTTGTCACAGGGCTAGATCTTTCACCTTGCGATCCGTGAGGTCTTAGGCGATCCGTTCGTCCAAACTCGCCTAAGTCAACCTTTACTCAAGTGAGGATTCTTTAAGAACTCCTCCAAGGCATCAATTTGTAGATCGGAAGCGATTTATGCCAAAAAAAGCTTACAAAGAACAACAAAAAGAGCGCAAATAAGGTGTTTGAGTAAATGCTCTTAATATTCTCTTATTCACAAAAAATCATGAAACAATGAATGGAGTGAGTACAAATGAGGGGGAGGCTCTCTATCTATAGTTGAACTCTCCAAAATCGATGGTCAAGATACATTTACATTGACAGACGAGATTAACTATATCCCTTGATTTTAAGGAATTACAAGATATGTCATATCAAATCTAATCTTTATAAGATATGATTCTATCAATCTTCTAAGATTAGTTACCAAAATAGCCTAAGTTGCTATATCTTTATTATCGGGCCAATCAAGCTTCAATCTGACAGGCTTCTCCAACAGGTTACTGAATCAGTCCAGTTCTTGCGGGCCAAATGATCCTCATCTACATAATAGACCTCCATCAGATGCATTTGGTGTGATGGTCACGGGCTTTGAACTGCGGCCCGTGACACATGCAGTCACCATTTTGATGATTTTATGAGCTGATTTTGCCACCATTCGTTTGAACATAATAAAGAATTCCAGCAATTCTGGGTTCCGGAAAAAAATTAAGGCTACCTCTTTAAAATCCACTTTACCAAAAAAAAGAAACAAAAAGGGTCCAGGCCACTCAACTAAGACTTTAATACCAAAGCACATACATAGATCCTTTCCGTTGATCCTATTAAGGAACTTAGCAAGAAAAGATAGTACCAGCATACATGTTTACTTTTCAAATGATCTCAAACACATTTTTCCCCAATATCCTGTATTTAAAAAAATAGATTTTTAGCTAGTTACTTGGAGTCAGGTGCAAGCCTTATATACGGATATGTATCCAATGTACATGTGTTCAATTTTTTTAAGCTTTTCCATGTATTTGGAATGTTATGTATCCAAGTCTGTCTAAGAGTTAGACATGTGTACTTCAAGAAAAAATAAGAGTAGGAACAACAAAGATTACCGATAAATAACTATTAGTTCTCTTTTTACGAATTTATTCACATTGTTTAGGAGATATCACATGTTCTATCAGAGGTAGCATGGAAGAAAGAGAATAGTTACAGTTAAATATTATAATAGAAATACCTAGAGCTGTCTTACATTATAATAGGGTCGTCGACCAGCAATGCAAGGGGATGTTTCTGTTAAGCCATATCCATTCTGCACTTCCAGACCAATTGC
Organism: Gossypium hirsutum; assembly: GCF_007990345.1. NCBI lineage: Eukaryota > Viridiplantae > Streptophyta > Magnoliopsida > Malvales > Malvaceae > Gossypium > Gossypium hirsutum. The sequence goes on from NC_053428.1 coordinate 67,408,211, forward strand.
CTGCACGTACGAGCCTCCATAAAATAAGAGATAAATTGACTAGTAACCTTTTTATTTGAAAACTAAAAACATATTAACATCTAACCTCATAAAACTTTTCAATATGCGTTGGCAAACTTCCACCTCCGCTTTTGGCAGTCTAGAGGATGATTGAAAATAATTAATAAAACCCAGAACAGAAATACTAGAAATGCTAAACAAAGAAAAATAAAAGGAACATACCAACAAGGATCTTTGCACATAAAAGGAAATATATAATATGGGTTCCTCTTCTTTTTCTCCTTTGAAACGTTTCTTTTTTTTTCAATTGCAAGACACTACGTTATATGACACGGGTGTGAGTGTCAAATAAGGGTACGTAAGCAACACTGATATGTTTAATTTTGCATATGTTTTTCCATATAGTTGAAGGGCTGGGTAATATCCCCAAACAATGTCCAGTGATATGTCAAACACAAGTGTCAAACCCAAGTACTTCAAGAAAAGAAAAATGAAAGAGTGGCAAAACATAGACAATACATACAGGTTTTATTGGTTGATAAATAGAGTTCACTCTAAAGCTGAAAGAAAAATTTTCAATAACAAATTTATGTAGCTAATAGATCAAACCTTTTGTATCCCGATAGCAGAGCTGATTTTTTTATAGACAAACTTTGTTGCTAAGACATGCAATGGCCACAATATTGTAGCAATAGTTTTAGACCATAAGTAGTCGAACATGGATACAATATGTGAAGGTTCCTCCGGATTTCTTGTTAGGCATAGTCCCTGTTGATCAAATAAAAATCAAAGGGCAAAACTGAGTTGAAACAACTGACTAACAAACATTAGAATTCATCCAGTTTGATAGTTTGTAGCGAAAAATACAGTCAAAGGACCATATGAGTGCACCAACACTCGGTACGTGTGACATCCAAAGCATGGGGCAAATAGATTATAGATATGTTACTTGGACTCAAGTGGGTGTGACTAGAGGCACGCATCTTATATGGGTATATTTGACTTTTTTTTTTGTTAAGTTTTTCACTATATTAACCCAACCTTTCATTTTGCCTAAATAACTACTGTGTCTGAATTCATCTCCAAACACATGCTCGGACATGGGCATCGAGATATGGTCCTCCAAGAGTCCTCCAAATACATGCAATCCTAGAAAAAACTAAAAATACTGAAGTCAGATGCCTATGTCCAACACTTACACCCAAGTCCAAGTAACATAACCTTTTCATGTATTTGGAGGGTCATATGTTATACCCACGTCCGGGAATGTGTTGAACACGGATGCTTCAAGAAAAAAGAAAATTAAAGCAACACAGGATGATAGTTTTTAATTTGCTTTATTCAGTTTGGTCGGTTCTACAGGCTGCGAGACTAGTCACCATATTCTGCAGAAAGCGTTATCAATATAACCCTATTGTCAATCGAATTCCCTAATAAGTAGAACCATGTTTAACCCTGAATGTACATTTAATAGAATTTTAACAATTTATATAAAGGCCCAATTGCTTAAACAATTTCACTAGAAATGAAGTTATGTGGTCTTGCCAGAAACGAGTCGTAAGTTAAGTTTAAGAAAGTCTAGTTGAACTTTAAGCATTATATCTATAAAAGAAATATGGGTATCAGGTTAAACTGGCATCTAATCCCCATTTATCTCAAGTTTTAGGGCATTAAAGAATGAAGTTAAGCCATGGGAGAGTGCATAAGAACATAAAGCATTATCAAGGAATCCGCAGAATTCAACTTTAGTTTCACAAAAATTGCCATCACCTCATAAATTCTCTTCAACTCCGTGTATGCCAAGCTGATCCTTATGAATGAAAATACTATTAATTTAATGGCATTGGGGCTTGAAGATATCTGCTTTTGAATTCCACTGCAAGGTAATCCAAAAATATTTTAAAAGCAGCATTTAGAATCAAATAGTTTCCCTACACAATAAGTTTAACCAGAGATCTATCATAGATTTGGATAATTCAAACATGAAGATCAATCCAACATACAGAATGAGAGAGAGAACATTTATCACAAAAGAAAATTATTTTGATTCATCAGAGTAAGTAAAGTCTTTAATCAACTAATCATACATGGCTCAACCATCTAGAATTAATCTAAAATTACAAACGTGTAACTCTCGTACATAAAAAGTGAACATCAATATTAGGGGTAAAAACCAGATACATGTGCCCATAAGTCACTTGGATTTGGCTACAAGTAAAACTCAAATCAATTCAGTCATAGTCAAGTTGAACTCAAGCTTGATAGCCTTACTCGAATTTGGCAAAAAGAAGAAAAAACAAAAAAAACTCAAATCAGTCGTAGTCAAGTTGAGCTCAAGCTTGAGCTATCAAGCAAGTTGAACTTCAATACCCAAATGTTCAACTTGAGTGATTTGTGAGCCTAATCGAACCTTTTATTTTTAGTTAATATTGAAAATTTTCAATTTGAACTCAAGCTCGAGCACAAATGAGTAAGTTTGAAGTTGAGCATGGGAATCAAGCTCATTTTGTACTAGGTAAACAAGCCAAATCAAGTGAGCTTGAGCAGTTCGATCTTTATCTTGAATTCAACTCAAGTTTTTGAAAAATGAAACTCAATCAAACTCAAGCAGTGCTTTAATCTTCAAAGTTGAAGTTGAGCTCAAGATCGAGCTTTTAAAAACTTCAGCTCGGCTCGACTCATTTGCACCCCTATTTAAGATCCCATTCTTCTGGAAAAATTATTTCATGAATCCTTCCCACAACATCATCAATGATCCCACCAATTAAAACCATCTACCTCACATTTTTCTCTCCATGTTAGCTTTTTTTTACGGGTGATTACTTGGAAGTTTTGATCTGACTATACAAATTCCACAAAACGATTATACCACAATATAGTTTATAATATTCATTAGGAATGCAACATGACCGAAAACTGATGGAACACATAAAATTACAGGACATATGGATGCAATGCAACATAAACAATTAACTTTTTTTTCTTTTTGTTTATTAAAGAGAACGCAATTTCCTGCACAGACAAATATAATAGTAATATATAGTTGTTGCAAAGATAAACATTCCAACGAAGCTAATTAATTAAGGTCATTAACTTTTTTTTTTTTCTATTTGTTTATTAAAGAGAACTCAATTTCCTGCACAGACAAATATAATAGTAATATATAGTTGTTGCAAAGATAAACATTCCAACAAAGCTAATTAATTAAGGTCATCGATGTCCCCAAGTAAAGGGCATACCTATAGAGTGTTTCATACACTAAAGGTACTGAAATCATGTAATCTGGCTTATAATTTCTCAAATCATCCTACAAAACAAAATAAAGATATACATAATCAACATATTTAAATCAGTATAAACTAACAATTAAGCAAAGAAGAGAATCGTTGAATGTACCAGTGAACATGGTTCTGGATAAGTCAAAGTGGTTTATATTTATCAATTTATTCTATATAAATTTAAAGAATGTAAACCTAAAATAAACAATACCTTCAAAGTTCTCACAGTTGTATATACTTGCTCAATTCCACGCGTAAATATGAAATACTCACAAGCCCGCTCATATGTGTGCCAAGTAGGAAGCATACTTAGAAATCTATCCCCCGCTTTAGCAGGTCCGAGAACCCCCAAATTTTCTATCTGGAAAATGAAACACACAACAAACAATATTACACAGTAGATTAAGTTAAGCAAGACATTACTTCACACTATTTTATGAAACTCTTGAAAACTAAAATACTTGAATCAGTATTAAGAAGTTACCTGGTGCAATAAGTTTTTATGTGAAAGCATAACGCCTTTCGGGTTACCAGTGGTTCCACTTGTATATACAAGGGTAGCAATATCATCTGAGCCAATCACTTCATATCTGTAACCTTTTCCTGAAATCAAATTTATCAAACTCCTATTATTCTATCAAGGAAATGGGAACTCGTAGTAACACCATATGATTTAGAGAAGTTGTACAAGGTGCATGGTTAAATAAAAAGCAACATGCAAACAACCACTCCGGTATCATCATGTATGAAGAGGCTATTTAGGACTCAATGAAATTTCAGAAAAAATAAAATGTAGAGTCAAAGCAATATGGCAGGTAATCACAAAAAGAGAATTTGGTTCTGCAAGAAAATGTAGTCAAACTTACTAGCATCAAGAGAATCGATAAGGGCAGCACGGTATTCTCTTCCTAACTTCACGATCTCCTTGTAACTGAATACAGGTACACCAAGTGTTTCATTTTTGGCCAAGCGTGATTTCTCCCCCCAAAGTAGAACAATAAATCTCATCCTTGCATTGGAACAAAATTTGCCAGCAAGACGATTGAAAAATTCTGGATTGTCAATAACAAGCCCAACACTGCCAGTACAATAACATAAAATCAGCAATTTCTGTACTACTAATCACAAGGAAGGCAGCATAGCCCTGATAATGAAACCTGAAGAAGCATTTATATCTCAGAAATTAAGAACTTGGGCTGACCCCAAGACATGAGGTTCATGTGAGTTTCCATGTTTTCTATACATTGTGAACAACAATTATCAATATTTTTGAACTATCAATTTAGCAGTAGATAATATTACTAATCATTAAAATTAATTATGCTTGATGAAGGGGTAAATCCCACAGGAGGAAAACCCAAGGAGCCTATGTTGTTTCACTCTTAATTGTTCTTAAAATATCCATGTACAACACTTGTGCCTGACAATTGGATATAGAGATAAGACTTCCAAGGACCCTCTAAAACCATGGAAAAACTAAGAAAAAAAATGACCATACTCGTGACAAGCAAATACTTGTAAATGACACACACACCTGAATCCAAGTAACATAGCTTGGAGACATGCATGCTGATGTAAACTAAAGTGCAAATCGATACTCAAATGCACCAATAAACAACAATAGCAAGTATACAAAGACATCGCATACATTATTTCAGGACATCTTTTGCTTAAAAAGGTACAAAACTAGAGTCAATTTCAAACATGAAAAATCTTTTATTTTTGAAACAAAAAAAAAAAAAAAACCAGAAAAGAAAAATCGAAGTATATTACAAAAGCACTTATTTTCCAAACCTTTCTGAATGATTGTATATATGTAAAAGCTCTTCCACAGCTGATCTTGACCCTCTGACAACATTAATAGCTCCAGTTGCCATTATACCTAGGCCAAAATAAAGCACCAAAATTATTTCAGATTTTCATAAATTCAACAACTAATAAGGCTGTAACGGAGTAAAGATAAAGTGCTCCTACATCAGATACTAATATTATATCAATTTAAAGATATAATAATGAATAACCTCACTACTTTCACAATAAAAACACAGTAAGTTTCTAGGCTTAAAAAGGAAGAGGCCTGCTGTCTACAGGGGCAACCTTTACTGCCAACAAGAAAAAGTGAAGTCATAAAACCAGACGAACGCCATCAATGGTTATAATCTAAAGCATGGAAGTTCAAAAAAAAAATGTTTCAACAACTCGTACGCGAACTCAGTATTTCAGTATGAAACAAGTATGCCAGAGAAAACTGAATAAAATGTGGCAATAAGGCTCAACCATAAGTCATCCGGTTCTAAAATAGATAAGAGTTTAAAATCAGGTGAACAAGTGAATTGGGTTTTCAATGAGTTGGAAGTGGCGCATCTAGAAATGAAATAGAAGATACATAACTAGTTCTTACTATAGAGAGAATGCATGTAAACATGGCTGCATGAGCTTTAAAAGTTGTGCATAGTTATTGACTAGAATCAAAGTGCTCATGTTTTAAGTAATCAATTCAAGAGGAAGTTATTCAACTTTTCTCCCAATCTTTGTGCCTTTCTGGTCTTTCTTGTTTATATTTGTTTATATAGAACATAATATATTCATCCGTTATTAGTTCTAGAGAAACAGAACTAAGTGCCTCTGGTTCAAAGAAAATAGAGGAGTCTATCCAAAAAGCCCAACTCCCAGATAAACCTATAAAATAGAAATCCATAACAAGAATATATATGTATTTTAAACTAGCAATGAAATGTTAACAGAAAGTTAATGGAAAATTAAAAACGATACACACCTTGATCTGCAACGAGCCACCTGCACGAATTATCAGCGAAAAGTGCATACTTCTCTTCTGGCTTTACTCCAATAACCCTTAAACCTTCGGTGAAGTCCAATATTTCCTGCTCCAACTGCAATAGGGAAGGAGTTGAAAATAGGCAAGTGAAAAGATATAATGACTTGTTCTATATAGATACAATTTGGGATAATTAAATACAAAGAAATTATGAAAGAAATAAGTATTCAGATATTAATTTAATAAATGGGCTTTACATTTTCTACTTCAATGTGTACTCTAATTAGTTATGTAAGAACTTATAGAAGAATAGAAGCAAAAATTTACCTGGTTATATGTCAAGGTAGAGGGTGGATCATGATATGGATCCACCAACGCTACTCGATCGCCATACTTCTCTGCTGAAGACCTCCAAATGTCTGGGACTGCTTTCCATTCATCTGAGAGCGGTGCACAATTACTTGGCAGTGATGCCTTTTCTAGTAAAGGCGAACACCTTCTAATCTGCAACTCTTGTGTCTAGGACAGGAAAAAAAAAACATGGCTAGATGTTGAGACTACACATCCTTTCTCTAACTCCACTAGAACAAGCTATGTTACACGAGTTTGAGAGTCAGATACAGGTATCTTTCAGTTTGAGTGTCAGATACAGGTATGTTTCATACATAAGTATAATGAATTTCTGAATGCTTTCCATGTATTTGGAGGGTCTTTGGAGACTCACATCCCTATACCTAGGTCCAGTTATACAACGGAAATAAGTGTCAAGACACAAGAACTTCAAGAAAATAAAGTCATAGCAACACATAAAACAAGTATAAAATGCTTCATAAGGAAAGGAAATTTTAAGAGCTTTGTGAAGAAGCACTTTAACAACCTTTTGAAAATGAGAATAACGCTACCAAGCTCAAGCTAGTAATATATGTTACAGGGAGCTACATGGAAATAAAAATATTGAAGCTTGAACGGTTAAAAGTTTAGGCCAGATAAAGCCAAGGAGGAGCAGGCCTATTGATAGCAATGATGCAAAAAATAAGCAAGCCACATTACAAGTGAATTTTCAGTGCAACTGCACGGTCCAAAAGCTGTTGCCATAAAATGAAATATAGGATTAAACCATTTACAATAGAATGCAGGTTATCGAGAGGTGTTGTTGTCCAGCATTACCAACTTTGCCATTAAAATCAAACCCCAACTAACCTCAATGGAACATATCTTAAATTATCCAATCCTCAATATTAGGCTATTTTACTTGCTAAAACACTTTAATGCAATTGAACTTTTTTCCCTATTACACAAATTTCAGATATTTTAATCATTTCTTTTATTAGCACCAAATGAACCCTCCATTTTTTTGTCAAATTAGACAGGTTTTGATCTAATGGAGACTAGTTGTGATTATTGGCACTTCAATTTTTAGGATTTAATTGATGCGACAAAGCAAATCTATGCTTTGATGGAAGGAGACATATACATACATATATTTTTCTTCCTCCGATTCCACTTTCTTCCAACTTAAAACAATCATTTTTCAATCAATAATTTATACACAACCTTGACAACCAATTTGGATTCAAGAGTTACAAGTAAAAGAGTAGTTCATAAAATTTATCTCTCTTAGTTATTAACCAAAATAATTATTATTCAAACATTATCTTTTTGGATAGTCATGCCTTTCGGAATATTTTCAAACTATTTATAATTTTTAAAGAATTGACTCAATGGGGAAAAGTAACAAATTAAGTATCCTAATTATTAAAATTATGTCTCTTGGTTAATAAGCAATAATTGTAGTTATCTCTATTAGTAGGAGTGACTATAGAAAAAGACATCTAAATAGATAGTTGTGTTTAGATGAACGAAAAAGAAAGTTCTTATAAATACAACTTGGAATTCAGTTGCAATAAAGTTTCACTTGTTCTCCTTATATCTTCTAATACACATAGAACATACCATTGGATTTCTCAGTTAAAGTAATGATAAAAATACTCTTACTATAAAAAATATCAATATTATTTAAAGGTGTTTTTGTCAATTCATATCTTTTATATAGAAAAATATAAATATTACAACACATAATAAGATTAAGTGTCTACAATTTTCGACAGTTATATTTTATCATTCAATTGAAACCCCATTTGCTAGTTATATCAATTTTTAGTAAATATATTTATTACATAATTATATTTGTTACGGACTGTATATAGGCTGATTTGTAGGGATTTGTAGGCTGATTTGTAAGGATTTGTAGGCTGATTTGTAAGTTAAATAATAGGAATTAGAGGGTTGATTTATTGTAATTAATATAGGATATTTTACTTCCTATTATAGGATTCCTATTCTGCTGTACATACACTTACGATTGATGAATAAAATACAAAAATTCATTCTTTTCTTCTGAAATATACATGGTACCAGAGCCAGTTCGGTTCTATGTTTGACTCGTCTCTGTTTCTAAACCCTATTTGCATACTTGTTTTTGGGTCAACATCGATATATGTGTGGGACTTGGCTACGATATGTTTAGTTCTCTTATGGGTAATCTTTTATTTTTTTTTAGCAATTATGTCTGACAAAAAGACTGAAATTGTTTCTGATATAGTTCTGGTGGTTTCAAAATTCACGGAATATAAATTAAATGGAACCAATTTTCTTGATTGGAACCATACTATTGAATTATATCTGCTCAGTATTTCTATTGATGGTATTCTGACTGATGATCCACCTACGGATGACTCTAGATTGTCTTGGGTAAGAGAAGACACTCGTTTGTATATACAAATTCGTAATTCTATTGATAGTGAGGAGGTTGGTCTGGTTACTCATTGTAAGACAGTGAAACAATTAATGAACTAGGACTTAATATATGAAGAGCTCAATATGCTGCTTCCTTTCAGTACCGATGTAGAGTGCAACAAAATCAGCGAGAGAAGATGGCTGTTAATGAGTTTTCTAGCCAGTCTTCCGTCTGAATTTGAGACTGCCAAATCTCAAATCCTTTCAGAAATTCCAGTCTTTAAGATGCTTTTCAAAGGGCCCTCCATACAGAGAATTTGTTCCCCATCTGACACGGGCGGACAACAATACAAGACTAGTAACAACAATAAGAGCATGGGCTTGGGATCCTACAACTCCGATAAGAATGCCGAAATTCGTAAACAGGAGCAAGGAGAAATTGTATGTCACTACTGTCATAAACCAAGTCATATCAAGCGGAATTGTAGGAAGTTGCAGTATCAGAAAGCTCAATCTGCTCATTTGCCATCTAGTTCTAAGACCTCTGAAAAGTCTGTTAAAATACCTGCAGATGAGTATGCCAGATTGACTCAGCTTCAAGAAACTGTAAAACAGTGATCCAGTTACATTACTGCTCTTTTTGAGTCAGGTAAACCCAATACATGTCCTGTTTCCTCCTCTTCAAAATGGGTCATTAATTCTGGTGCTACGGATCACATGACAGGTAATCCCAGTTTACTTTCTAACTTTCAGCCACATAAATCTATCACTCCTGTTACCTTAGCCGATGGTTTAATATCCAGTGTCATTGGGTCTGGAACCACTAATCCCACATCATCTCTTCATTTATCATCTGTTCTGAGTCGACCACAACTATCTTTTAATCTGATTTCTGGTAGCAAACTTAATCGTGCCCTTAATTGTTGTGTCTTATTTTTTCCTGATTATTGTTTATTTCAGGATCTCATGACAAAGAAGATTACTGGTAAGGGACATGAGTCTGATGGTCTCTACATTCTTGATACCCAGAAACCAGAGTCTATAGTCTGTGTTGGGAGAATCACTCCTTTTGAAGAACATTGTCGATTGGGTCCTCCTTCGCTTTCTATGTTAAAGAAACTTTGTCCTCAGTTTTCAAACATTACTTCTTTAGAGTGTTAGTCTTGTCAGTTTGCTAAACATCATCATCTTAGTTCTAGTTCTAGAGTCAATAAGCGAGTCACTGCTCTCTGTGAGTTAGTACATTCTGATGTTTGGGACCCTTATTCAGTTACCTCTAAAACTGGTTTCAGATATTTTGCTACATTTGTTGATGATTATTTTAGAATGACATTGCTTTATTTGATTAAAAATCGCTCAAAATTATTCTCATTTTTCTTCCTTTTGTGCTGAAATTCAAACCCAATTTGGTAAACCTGTACAAATTTTATGGAGCGATAATGCTAAAGAATATGTTTAAGGAAATTTTCAAAAATACATGCTTGAGCAGGGTATTCTCCATCAGACTTCTTGTGTTGACACCTTTCTTAAAATGGGGCTGCTGAGAGAAAGAATAAACATCTTCTTGAAACTTCTAGAGCTTTGTTATTTCAAAGAAGGTTCATAATGCTTCTGGGATGATGTTGTGTCAACTGCTTGTTGTCTAATTAATCATATGACTTCCTCTGTTTTGTTTGGTAATACTCCTTTCCATGCTCTATTTCCAAATAAACAATTGTTTCTTATAGCACCAAAGCTACTCTGTTATACTTGTTTTGTTCGGGGTGTTCGTCCTTAAGTTACAAAACTTGACCTTAGTCCTTATAATGTATGTTTTGGGGATATTCCCATGTACAAAAAGAGTATCGTAGTTATTGTCCAAGTCTTGGTAAGTATCTTGTGTCTGCAAATGTTATTTTTTTGGAACAAACACCATTATCTTCAAGTACTCTTCAAGTACTGTGAGTGAGGGAGAGGATGATTTGTTAATCTATAATATCATACCAAATTTGGGTCCGCCTCCCTCTACACCAATTAAGCCTCCCATCAAACACACCTACTCGTGTCGCCCACATCCACTTAGTTCTGACTTGATTCTCAAGTCTTTAGAATCATGTCCTGATGAACAAGTATCTTCGTCATCAGATCCGACTACCACAAATGATCTTGATCTTCCTATTGCTCTTCGAAAAAGGTAAATATACATGTACATTTCTAATATCTTCAGTTGTTTCCTACAATCATTTGTCTTCCTCTTCTTGTGCTGTTCTTACATAGATAATGTTTCTGTACCTAAAACTGTTCAAGAGACATTAGATCATCCTAGATGGCATAATGCTATGATTGAGGAAATGAATGCTCTAGATGTCAATGGTATCTGGACTTTGGTTAACGTACCTGTTGGTAAACAAGCTATAGGATGTAAATGGGCATTTACTGTCAAAATTAATCCTGATGACTCCATTTCTCAATGAAAAGCTAAACTTGTTGCTAAAGGATATGCTCAGGCTTATGGAGTGGACTATCATGATACATTTTCTCCTGTTGCTAAACTTGTTTCTGTCAGGTTATTTATCTCCTTTGCAACAACTTCTGACTGGCCTCTGCAACAATTAGACAATGCCTTTCTTCATGGTGATCTTCAGGAGGAGGTATATATACAAAGCAACCACCTGGTTTTGTTGCTTAGGGGGGGAGTATGGGAAAGTATGTTGTCTGCAAAAATCCCTATATGGCTTGAAATAATGTATTCAGGCTTGGTTTGAAAATTTTAACAAGGCTGTTGAGAAGTTTGGGATGCAGAAGAGCAAGTCAGATCATTCTGTTTTCTATGGACAGTCTGATGGAGGCATTATACTGTTAGTTGTATATGTGGATGATATTGTAATCACTAGTAGCGACTCTAGAGGAATTTCATCTCTGAAGCCCTTTCTTCATACTCAATTTCATACCAAAGACTTGGGATGTTAAAGTATTTCTTGGGAGTTGAAGTTAGCAGGAGTAAGAAAGGAATCTTCCCATCTCAAAGGAAGTATGTGCTCGATTTATTGTCAGAGTCGGGAAAATTGGATGCTAAACCATGTAGTACTTCAATGGTTCCTAATTTACAATTAACCAAAGAAGGTGAATTATTTGCAAATCTTGAGAGGTACAGAAGACTTATTGGAAAGTTGAATTATCTTACTGTGATGCATCCTGATATTGCTTATTCGGTGAGTGTGCTGAGTCAATATATGTCATCACCAACTGTTGATTATTGGAAGGCGGTAGAACAAGTTATTTAAAAGGTGCTCCTGAACGTGGAATCCTATATGAAAATCATGGTCATACTAGGATCTAATGTTTTTCAGATTCTGATTGGGCAGGATGTAAGGAAGATAGGAGATCTACTTTAGGATATTGTGTGTTTGTTGGGGGAAATTTGATTTCATAGAAGAGTAAGAAACAGAACGTAGTATCACGATCGGATGCAGAAGCTGAATACAGAGCTATAGCCAAGTCTGTGTGTGAAGTCATGTGGGTATATTAGCTCCTCAAAGAAGTAGGAATTAAGGTCTCAGTACCTGCAAAGCTATGGTGTGATAATCAAGCTGCAGTTTATATTGCTTCCAATCCAGTCTCATGAACGAACGAAACATATTAAGATTGATTGTCATTTCATTAGTGAAAAGATTCAACAGGGTTTGATTACTACAGGTTATGTGAAAATTGGAGAACACTTAGGTGATATAGTCACAAAAGCTTTTAACAGGGTCCAGATTGATTATATATGCAACAAGTTAGGCATGATTAATACAAGTAGGAAGGAGCCGAATTAGTTTGTCTATATTAGGAAACAACTCATAGAATGTAATCTAGTAAATTAGGATTTATTATTCAGTTTCCTAAGAAATATAGAATCAGTCATTAATTGATTCCTAATTAGTTGCTTTCCTAGTTTGTTAAGATTTCTAGTTTTGTGAGATTGTCCTATTATCTTTCCTAAAATAATGGATTGAAATGTCAGTCATCCTAATATAAGCATTAGGTTGTATTTCCTTGATAGAATAAGAATTTTTTACTTCACCAAAATTTCTCATGACATCAGAGCTAGACTCTAAACCCTAATTCGGCATGGATACACAAACCATCTCCTCCTCAGAAGTCAATTCCAAACCCAAGCAAAATTCCTCAGCCAAAACTATGAAAATTTCTCAACCAATATCATCAAATACATCAAGGTACATTTTCTTCTGCTCATATTGTAGCAACTAGAAAATTAAGACATTGGATAGTTGATTTTGAAGCTTCGGATCACATGACCGAAGATATCAATGTCTTCCACAAGTTCAGTCCATATTCAAACACCTTTACAGTACAAATAGCAGATGGATCAATCTCAAAAGTGGCAATCTTCTCTCGTCTGTCCTTTATGTTCCAAAATTAGTTTGCAATCTGATTTCTATTAGTAAACTCAATCGTGACTTAAACTGTGTAACTAAATTTTATCCAAATCTTTGTGAAATTCAGGCAACGAATTCGGGGAACGTGATTGGTAGTGTTGAAATGTGTGGTGGTCTCTACCTGCTCCAAAGGAACTCTCCACTATATGGACAAGTTTATTCAAGTTGTGTTTCTGAGTCTGTTTCCAACTCTTTCTCTAATTATGTTTCTGTTTCAAATGAGAATCAAGTCATGTTATGGCACTCCCGCTTTGGTCACCCAAATTTTGTATACCTTGAAAAATTGCTTCCTCATTTATTCATCAATAAAAATTCAAAGTTTTTTCATTGTGAAAATGTCAACTTGCAAAACCTCTCCTAGCATTCAATATAAGCCTTCACATCCATTCTCTATAATTCATAGTGACATTTGGGAACCCTCACGAGTGAAAAATATTAATGAGGAAATCTTTCATAGATGATCATACTAGAATCACTTACAAGTCTTTTTATTCCATGATTCACACCCAGTTCAAAAGCAAAATTTAGATTCTTAATACCGATAATGGCAGGGAGTATTTTACATCAGCCTTGGGTATTCATTTCATAACATAAGGAATTATTCATGTGAGTTCTTGTGTTGACACCCCTCAACAAAATGGAATAGGTGAGAGAAAAAATAAACACTTACTTTAGCTAGCTAGATCACTCATGTTTACTAATCATGTACTTCAACACTTCTGGGGTGAAACCATCCTTACTGTCACCTATCTCATCAATAGAATTCCTAGTCGAGTGCTACAATTTTAGAGACCACGTGAAGTCCTCCTACAAGTCTTCCCTCATGCTAAATCCTTTTCTTTTGATCTTCCACTTAGAGTCTTTGGTTGTTCAACATTTGTTCACGTACACCAACAACATCGAATCAAACTTGATCCCAAATCAATAAAATTCATTTTCCTAGGATATTCTTCTAATAAAAAAGGGTACAAGTGTTACTCACATCTTACTCGAAAGATGTACAATTCCATGGATGTCACTTTTTTTGAACACCAATCCTATTTTTCCAAATCTGAAATTTAGGGGGAGAACTTGAGTGAATTTCAGCTTTGGGACATTCTTCAAGCAATCCGTGTATATTTCACCCCAAAGTGTCAATCTAGCATCCTTACCCTCTTTCAAGCTCTCAAATATCTTATTTCTTCTGAGTCTTCAAAATTCGAATCCCAATTCCACATCAAGTCCAAACAACACACCATCCGAGTCTCAGTTCCATGAGTCCACTCAACCACAACTTGGTGTAAATCATAAGGAACTTCGTGTCTATTCTGAGAGGAGATGACCTGCTGAAAATCTAGAGAACGACACTCAAATCAGAGATGGTCAAGAACTTGAACCGGAGCCTCTTGCTTCAGAATTTCACACGGGTATGGATTCATATATTTCAGTTATTGACAGTATACAAATACCAAATTCAATTCAAGAAGCTTTGAAAAATCCAACATGGAAGAAGGCTATCGAGAAAGAAATCAGAGCTCTAAATAGAAACTAAACTCTTACAAAGTTACCTCAAGGGAAGAAGCCACTGGGTTACAAGTGGATATTTACAGTTAAGTATAAAGCATATGGAAGTATCAAGAGGTTTAAAGCCAGGCTGGTGACAAACGGCTTTACTCAGTCATATGATACCGATTATCAGCAAACCTTTGCATCTGTTGCCGAGGTAAACACGATTCGAGTACTGTTGTCACTAGCAGTAGATAAAGATTGGCCCTTGTACCAACTAGACATCAAAAATTCCTTTTTGAACAGAGATCTTGAAGACGACGTTTACATGGAAATACCTCTAGGTTTAGAAACCTCCTCAAACAGCCATCAAGTGTGCAAGCTAAAGAAGTCATTGTATGGGCTAAAACAATCACCTCGAGTCTGGTTTGACAGGTTTTCCAAAACAGTAGTCACAAATGGATACAATAAATGCCAGGCAGATCATTCCTTATTTGTGGAATCCTCATCAAAAGGTAGAATTGTTATTCTCATTGTCAACGTCAACGACATCATTCTAACTAGAGATGACTCAAAGGAAATTATCAAACTCAAAAGATTACTTGCTACAGAGTTTGAAATTAAAGATCTTAGCACTCTCAAATATTTCCTAGGCATGCTTGGGTGCAACCTACAGAGACGCCTATGGACCCTAACCTAAAGTTAAGGAAAAATGAGAGTATACCAGTGGATAAAGGGCAGTATCAAAGACTAGTGGGCAAGCTGATCTATCTCTCATACACAAGGCCAGACATTGCATTCTTAGTAAGTGTTGTTAGCCAGCACATGAATAATACGCGTGAGGAACATTTAGAAGTTGTGAATCAGATTCTCAGATACTTAAAGATGACACCAGGTCACGGTTTACTCTTCAAAAAGAGTGAAATTCGTGAGTAAAGGTTTACACCAACGCAAGTTGGGCTGGAGAATTGACTGAAATAAGATCCACAAGTGGTTACTACACCTTTGTTTGGGGCAATCTTGTTACATGGGGAAGCAAAAAGCTGCCTGTGGTGTCAAGAAGTAGTGCAAAGCCAGAATATAGTGCTCTTGCTTTGGGCATTTGCGAAGGAATGTGGATTTAGAGATTACTAAGGGAATTGAAAGTCGATTTTAAGGACCAAATAAAAATATACAGTGACAGTCAATTCGCCATGAGCATTGCTAAAAATCCAGTACACCACAACAAGACCAAACATGTGGAAATTGACAGATATTTCATTTCAGAAAAGATCAACAATGTAACACTCTAACTAAGTTATACCCCTATTCAACTGCAACTTTCTCACCAAGCTCTTCCAAGAGTCAGCTTCGATGAATTCAACTCCAAGATGGGATTGTAAAACATATACACCCTAGCTTGAGGAGGAGTGTAGAAAGGAGCCGAATTAGTAGAAATTACTCAATGGCTGTAATCTGGTAGATTAGGCTTTATTATTTAATTTTCTAAGAAATATAGAATAAGTCATTAATTTATTCCTAAATAGTTGCTTTCCTAATTTATTAAGATTCCTAACTTTATGGGATTGTCCTATTATCTTTCCTAGAATAACGGGTTGAAATGGAAATTCTTAATAAAGGGAGTCTTGAACATACAAGGAAACCAATAACGTTTTACATTTTGCAAGGATAAAAACAATTATCTAAACAATGCACAATAGGATTATAAATTTGTTTAAAGAAATTATTAGATTACAGCACACCCACAATGTGGGTGAAAAATATTGTAAATTTCAGAAGAAAAGAATGAATTTTTTGTATTTTATTTATCAATAGTAAGGGTATATGTAGCATTATAGAAATCTTATAATATGAAGTAAAATACCCTATATAAATTACAATAAACCAGCACTTTAATTCCTATTATTTAACCTACATATCAACTATCTAATCAGCCCATCTAATCCCAACAAATCAACTTATATACAATCTGTAACATTCCTCCTAAAGTTGGAGCATAGATATTGAGAAGTTTTGGTGAAGGAAAAAATTCTTATTTTATCAAGGAAATATAGCCTAATACTTATATTAGGATGACTGACATTTACTCACTAATCACATTTAAAATATTAAAAAAAATATAATCAATCTTCATAAAAATTATACAAAAGTTCTTTAGAGAAGAAAAATACTCGACAATAATAGTGGTGGGTTTAGGGAGAACAATAGTATATTAAGATATTTGCCACATTTGATTGTAGTTGTGACCATAAATATTAAAGATTAAATTCAAATATTTTAAAGCAATATATGCCCATCTTAACTTTTAGATATCCACTTCTCTTTTAAAAAAATTTTATTTGTGATTTAAGATATTGATTTAGATGTAAATAATTTGTCTAAAAATAATTGAAATAATTAAAAATATTATATAATTGAAATAACATTAATTCTATTATTTTAATAATTTGAAAATTTTAACGAGTCCAAATTTATCACCTAAAAATATCTATTAATTATAAATTTCGATTATTGAATTATAAGTCAATTATTGCATGTGGTATCATTCTAAGAGTCAGGAATCATGTTCAAGTTCTAGTAAATGTAATTTAAAAAATTATTAAAATATTAAAATATCTAATATTTTTAAAATTTTAGTAAATTTTTTTATATTTTAATTTTTATAATTTTAATAATTTTTAACATTTTTAAAGAATTTTTAGTTTCTTTTCTAATGATGACATCGCTGTGACGACATTATATGACACGAGACAACATATGATTGGTTGGATACCTCATTCGTTAGTTTTTAACATCTAAAAGAGTAAACTGAAAACATTTGATAGTAGGCAAAAAAAATTTAAGAACTAAAATGGAAAAACATTATACTTTAATGACAAAAGTGCATATTAAGCCTAAAAATAAAATTAGATAATGGCAAATCTTTTCGCTTAAAATTTAAGGCTTATTTTAAAGCTAAAAATAAAATTAGATAATTGCAAATCTTTTTAACTTAAAAGTTAAGGAAATAAGCCTTCAAATTTTTTCAAAAAAATCAATTAAATCTCTCTAACTTTGTGCACCAACTAAAGCTCAAGAACTCACAATTTTGACCAATAAGACCTTTTAACAAAAGTTGACAGTTAAAAACTAACGGTAACACTAACGTGACTATCCATAGATGCAACGTCAATGTTGATGGCTGACATGGCAGTGACACATCAATAAAAATAAAAAGTTTCAAAAATATTAGAAAATATTTTTAAATTATTTTAAAAATAAGTGCACAAGGAATCCACATGCATAGCTGCCTTGCCCAGATACATTTAGAATAATAAAAAAATTAAAAAAATAAGAAAAAGTCATGAAATTAATTATAAATATTATTAGAAATTAATTAAAATTTATAAAATTTATAAAAAAATAATTTATAAACAAACATCAACAACTTATATCATAAAATCAGTATCAACAACTTTTTTGTTATATTTTTCCTCTCATTCTTTTTTTAATTTGTGCAAGTTATATTAGTCGAATTATTTAATCAAATATGAGGAAGCATTTTTTATATAAAAAATTATTTTTTTATAAAATTTATGGTTTTAGATTAATGTCTAAGATTTTTATAATTTTTTATGATTTCTAATCAACTATTTTTATAAATTTTATGGTCATTAATTAATTTTTAATAATTTTTTTAAAATTTTTTATGTTAGTTATAATTCTAGAATGAATATATATAAATGATTGTTCAGATTTTGTGGGAGAATGCCTCTATTCGGCCCAAATAGTGAATCTCGTCCCGACGAGGAACAAAGACTCATCCCAACGACGCAATTGTCTTGATGTCCCGACGAGCAGAGAAGCAGCGTCACAACGACGCGACGTCCAGTCCAAGCTTTCGACTTTATTATTTTTAGTTAAATTTTGTTTCAGTTTCCCATTTAAACTCTGATTAATCTAGAGGCATTCTAGTCATATTATACTATGAATTCTAAGTTATAAATAGGTCACAATTACTCTAGGTTAGACATACAACAATATATTGATATTGAGAGAATTTTGTTTTTGAAAGGTTTGTTCTTGTGGGTTTCAGATTTTCCTTTGATTCTCTCTCTTGTAGTCATTATTTATTGTAGTGGAATATTTTTTTACCCGTAGTTTTTTATCCTTAATTGAGGAATTTTTCCAAATAAATTTCCATATTGATCTTTTTTATTATTATTTTCTTCACTTTGTTCAATTACTTAGTCGGGTTTATCACTCACAAATTCAAATAAAAGACAACTATTTATCCATATCCAAGTTCAGTGACTAACTTATTTTTAAAATAGAATTTTCTTTATTTTTGCTGGTGTGGAATTTTTTAACTATCATGTTGACGTTGCTGTTTGTTTCTAACGGTCAACCTTCATCAAAGATCTCATTGATTAAAATTGTGGGTGTAAAAAATTAGAAAAGTATAATTGATATTTTTTTTTAAAGTTTGATGGTCTATCTTCCTAATAAGCCAAAAATTAAAAACTTAACAGACCAAAATTAATAAATTTAGACCAAAACCGAGCCGAATGGTATAGTTGTAATGCTTTATCGGTCTTTTTCTGAGCCCTACCGTCCAACCAATTAACTCTACTACGAACTACTATTACTCATTACCAGACAAACAATATCGTCAATTCCAAAACTATTTGACTAAAATATATATAATACCAAAAATAAAATAAAGCCAACTTGCAGGAGAAGAACATTGAATGAACAGTTGAACACATCCAAAAACCCAACCCATCACAGATCCCCGATGATCCCATAAAAATAAAGTACAGAATTCCGAAGAAACTCACCTTGGAGTCACAGAAAACTCGAAATTTCGATCCTCGGGAGACCTTGAACTTGGCGCTGGAGAGCTGCTTGGTATCCAAAGTTTTGGAGCACCGCAATTTAGAACCCGAGAAAAGAAACTGAAAAGACCTCGATTTATCTAAACAAACCGGCGACAACATGATCGCCTTTCTATTTTCAGAAGAAGAACAGCAAGAAGGCGAAGAAGATATTTTGATCGGAGCCCCCAACATTTTTGAAAAAAGCGAAAGCAAAGGAAGTGAAGTGATGTGGCGGTGGTAGGTGAGAGGAGCAAGTGCAGGGGATCACGAAGTATCTTGAAGATGCTGAAGAAGAAACATTAACGTGATATATGGAAATGATAGGGAATTGAGACGATGCAAACAAATTAAAAATTATATACACGACAAAACGGCCCACTTACTTATACTACTGACACTGACATTTCAGTTATAATATCAAGTATTTCACATTATTTTTATCTTTCAAACCCAGCTTGCTTGCCTGACATTATTATTAGTATTTGATTATTTAAGCAGTGCTTTTTTTTATAGTGTTTTTAAGTTTAAAAATAATTTTAAAGTTATAAACAGATGGTGAATTACTTTAAAATTATCGATTCTTTATAAAGGGATACAAAAATTAAGGTTCAATAAAATTTAGCCAATCATCGAATTTTAAAAATATAAAATTATTATTATATATTTATTTATAGAGAAATTATTTTATACACATTATTCATAATTTTTTTAATTATTTAATAATATTTCAATAATTTTTTTCTATTTGAACTCCAAACTAAAATCCTTAAATCTAGAATCTCGAACTCTAACATGAAAACATAGAATCTCAAACTGTAACCCCAAACCCTTGAACCTAAACTATAAATTCATAACCCCAAACTTTTAAACATTAGACTTAAATCTTAAACTCTAAACTCGAACCTTGAATCTTAAATCTCGAACCTAAACTCTAAACCTCAATGTTTTTGTAGTTAAATAAGCTCTTAACCTATGATTTTTACTTATAAAAGCCCTTTATTTTAATATTAAAGTAAATATATTTTAAATTTCAAGCTCTTATCTTAATTTTTTTTGTTTATGCAATAAAAATTTTATACACTTTAACATCAATATAAAATCTAAAAAAGTAATCAAAAATTTCAAAAGAGTAGTTAAAAATATCATGTATATAAGTACTCTCAAGAAATTTTTAAATTTTATCTTTTTATTTAATAAACTATTCTCATCAAATTCACATCAAAATAAAATGCGAATTAGTTTATTTTTTAAAAATAGCTTTACTTTGATATATTTACTTTAACATTAAAATCATAAGTTAAGGATTTATTTAACTACAAAAATATGTAAAGGGCTTGTTTAAACACAATATAGTGAGTTAAAAGGGAATAAAAAGAAAATAATAAATAAGGAAGGCTTACAAGACAATTAACCACATTTAAGGTTTGGTGCCGCCACACTATAGGCACCGCCCTTTCACTTTTTTTTTAGTAGCCACTTAAAATGGTAAATTTCATATCAGGTCCTTGAATACTTTAGATCATTACATTTCAGTCCAGTGCCGCTAATTTGACAGGCGGCACTAGTAAAACCATACTATTTTAGTAAATAATCTAATGGGCATGACATTTCAGTTATTAATTTTATTTTTTTATTGTTTAAGTAAAAAAGCCAATAAACAACGGGTGAATTACTATGAAAATATTGATTTTTTATAAACGAAATAATTTAAATTAGAATAATTCTAAAAATTAAGGGTTTCAGGTATCAATAAAATTTAGTCAATCGTCAAATTTTAAAAATATGAAATTATTTTATACATACTTTCCATCACATTATTCATGATCTTTTTTCAATTATTTAACAACATTTTAACAATTTTTTCTATCTGAACCCCAAATCAAAAATCATGAATCTAGAATCTTAAACCCTAAATCCAAAATATAGAACTTAAACTCATAACCCTGAACCCTTGAACTTTAAACCCGAATCTTAAACTTCAAACTCGTAACCTGTAATATTAAATCCTTAAACCCTAAACCGTAAACTCGTAACCTCAAACCTTTAACATTAAACCTAAACCTTAAATCTCAAATCCAAACTTTGAACCTTGGGGTTTAGGGTTCAAGGTTCAAGGTTTAAGTTTCAAGGTTCGAGTCCAAGGTTCAAGGCTCAAGATTCATGGTAAAATAATTATCAAAATTATGTGTCAATGACATGAAAAAATTTCACAAAAATTACTAATTTTGTTGCACAAAAATAAAAAATATTAACTTATGAAAAAAACAAAATGATTAAAATTTGTAAAAGAAGAGAAGATGTTTGTTTATAATTTAAAAAATTAATTATTTTAAGTAATTTAAACTAAAGTTAAATTAAGTTGGAGAAAATATTAGATATAGATGAGTATATAATAATACTTTGTTATCTTTAAAATTTAATGACGTGATACTATTTTATTGATGCCTAAAAACTATGCATTTTAGGATGATACTAATATAATTTATTCCCTTTTATAAAAATTATTAGATTAGATCGATTTTTTTGAAAATTAGCGAATTAAGCCGATTTTGAAGAGAGAGAAGGAAAAAAGCATCCAGCAAGACACGCTTTCCTACTCAGTCAGCAAAGTGCGTTAAGCTGGACGCAACTACCTCGCAAATGCTACCCTCAGCGGCTAAATTCCAACTTTAACTTTTTTTTGCTATTTAAACCCCAAATTTCCCACTTTTTCAATTCACTCTCAACTATCTCTCAATTCATTCTCAATCCTCTCTTTATTCTCATTCAATTCTCACAGTTCACTCAATTTTTTATTAAAATTGTAGTAAGTATTTTTAATTAATTTTGTATTACAATTTTTATTCATATTTATTAAAATTATTAATGGGAAATTCTCTTATTCGTTTGGATAACAAGCATATTTCAATCGTTCAATTGCAAATGGTAAGAAATTTTTTATTTTAAATATAATTTAATTTAATTATTTTGTTGGTATATTGAAATTTAAGATTTTGTATTTTTTTTATAATTAGCCAGAAGATCAAATTTTGGAGACATATATTCACAATATATTTGTTCTTCCATCGTCTTTAATCGAACCATGCTTGAGAGATGCAAGATTTTTGCACATGGTCCATATGGGTAGAAGGTGTTAATTGGAACCCACACACACATTCCATCTTTCATACAGTGAGTGCGTTGGGAAATGTGTAATACCCCTACCCGTATTCATTGCCGGAATAGGGTACGAGGCATTACCGGAGTTTACGAATTAATTTTTTTTTTCAATTCAACATATTTTCATGATAGATTCATGCATTTATATAAGATAACGTCATCACATATCTATAACCAGGTTTGTTAACCATACTAATGGCTAACTTTACATTCATTTCACGTTAACATTTACTTTGTTAGCTTATACATGCCATTGATTTCCAAAATAAAGTTTCTTTATATACCGAAATCCTAAGGTTGACAGTGTGATGTGTCTCCGACCAAATCCGACCTCTGAGCTCTTAACACTACAAAACAAGGAAAAAGGAAACGGGGTAAGCACTTTGTGCTTAGTAAGCTCATGTAACAAGAATTATACTTACCTAATATTTTCAATACAATATAATAAACATTCATATATCCATTCAATGCATTATTACCCTAATATGCACAAACTCAACATTCAAGTTAGTACAATAATTTCCATGTATCAATAATATATATATACCATGATTGATGTACTCATCAATACCATGATTTTCATTCCCTTATTATTTTCATATTTATCCCGTTGAATTTATCGGAATTTCGATGGATTTTCGGAGGTACACTTTTAGTGTACAATTCCGGGTCTGTCAATTCATATTCATGTGCGCACATTTCCATTTCAGAGAGCACATTCCCGCGAACCTCAACCTTGCAGCGGGATTACCAGTCCAGGCTAAATCCCCTGCAATATAAACTCATAGAGTATTGTCGGGATTACCAGTCCAGGCTAAATCCCCTGCAACGACAATTACTCTAATGATCTTGGATCTGAATTACCAGTCCAGGCTAAATTCAGACCCTAATTCGGATTACCCGTCCGGGCTAAATCCATTTTACACATATTCTTTAGGAGGGCTATATCAGGATAGGATCACCCGTCCGGGCTAGATCCTTTTTACCGTCAATTCCTTTTCAGAGATCCATCAAATTTTCCTTTCATTCAAACGGGATTTCTTCCCATTTTATCAAATATATCAATGTTTCATTAATTTTCATACAATGAACATTCAAATCATATTCATATAAAAAACATGCATTTCAAGCATTTAAGAATATAATTCAAGTTACATGAACTTACCTTGATACTTGTTTGTAAACAGTAAAAATCTATTAATCCCGAACTTTTTCCTTTCCTCGATCTAGCTTTGTATTTGAATCTTCTGGATCTAAATAAATAAATTTAATTATCAATTTAATACATTTCATGTTCATATGCAACATTCTCTATAATTCAACTATTATTTATAGTTCATTCAAAGCTGTCTACTTGAGTCATAGTCACTAAATTATTTATAACTTGATCTACGGAACTCCAAATTAAGATCCGTTAATTTTTCCTGAAACTAGACTCGTATATATTTTTACCATAAAATTTTCAGAATTTTTGGTTTAGCCAATCAGTACAGTTTATTCTTCAAAGTCACCCCTGTTCTGTTGTCTAACAGTTCTGATCCTTCTTCACTAAAAATAAATTATCTCTTTATACAGAATTCAAATGATGTTCTTGTTTGTTTCTATTAAAAATAGACTCATTCATAATTCTAGACATATAAATTTAAGTCCCTAATTATTTTTATTCAATTTTTTATAATTTTTCAAAGTCAGAACAGGGGAACTCGAATTCATTCTGACCTTGTCTCACAAAATTCATTATATCTAAAAATTTACAAATCCATTGCTTACAATATTTCTTCTATGAGAAACTAGACTCAATAAGCTTTAATTCCATATTTTTTTCATCTTCTAATTCGATTCCTACAATTTTTGGTGATTTTTCAAAGTTAGTCTACTGCTGCTGTCCAAACTGTTTTAGTGCAAGCTGTTTATTACCATTTTCCCCTAAGCTTTTAATAAATGATAATTTCGTCCCTACTCAATTAGCCTCTCAATTGAGCTGATTTTTCTCAATTAACATTTTATTTTATCACTTTAAACTAGTTTACAACCTTTAGGAATCAGAATTTCAGCAATAGACTTTAATTCCAAACATTTTCACAATTAGGTCCCAAAAATCAATTTCCATTGAAATTGCCTAATAAAATCATCTCATAAACAAATTAAAGCTTTAATTTCATTCTATTTTATCATAAACTTACAACACTCAACCATGGTGACTTTAAATTTCATCCATGAATTTAATAGTAGGATCTAGTTGTAAAAGTCTTAGAAACACAAAAATTACAAGAAAAAGGCAAGGATTAACTCACTTGGTGCAAAAATTATGAAATACCAGCTTAGAGAACCCTCCTATGGCGTTTTTAGCTGCTGGAATTGAAGAGAAATGAAGAGAAATCTAGATATTTCCTATTTAGTCCTAGTTTTATTTAGTTAATTTTGCAATATTCCAATTTTACCCTTAATTTATCAATTTTTCTGCTTATTTCATACCCTTGCCGTGGAGCCCAAATAACTTTTGGGTCTAATTCCCTTTTATATCCTTTCTCATTAGACTAATAAGCTATTTAATCACTCTAGCAACTTTTACACCTATTACAATTCAGTCCTTTTTATTTAATTGACTACCCAAACATTAAAATTTCCTAACGAAATTTTAATACTACATTAATAACATTTCATAAATATTTATAAAATTATTTTTGACTCGGTTTTACGAGATAGAGGTCCCGATACCTTATTTTACCCAATTTCTTCAATAATTTCTTTTTCTAACTAATCACTAAATTGATAAAATTTTCCTATCAATATTTTCATACGATTTTCCCATCATATAAATTTTCAAGCAAAAATATTGAAATAAATTTCTCTTTAAATCGGATCTATGGTTACGAAACCATTGTTCCGATAACCTTGAATTTAGGCCATTACAAAATGTGCTCATATTGTAGTAAACATGAATCTATTTTCTAAACATCAATGGAAACTTTAAAAAAATTTTAAAATTTTACAAAATAGTCCTTGATTTAGCTAAATCAAACTCCTAGGATTCCAAAAACATAAAAATTACAATAAACAAATAAAAAACGGGTTACCAATTTGCAAGATAAAGCTAGCCGTGAGCTAGGTTTTCTTCTCCCTTTAGTATGGGTTTAAAGTTGATGAAAATGATTAACTTAATAAATTATAAAATGTTTCTTTAACTTTTGTTTCTTTTATTTTATTAACTAGTGTACGTATAATCATATTTTAGTTTTAATTAACATATTTTATATCATAATTATCATCAAAATCGTCCACTAACATTAAATTTTGGTGAAATCTCCACTTTGATCCTTGAATTTATAATAATTGACCCTTTTAACACCTAAAATTCAACAGTGATAGACTTTTACAACTTTTACGATTTAGTCTTTTTTTTCTTAATTAACTATTCAAATGACAAAATTATTAGACCAAACCTTAATATGACACTTATATAACTTCATAAATATTAAATAAATAATATTTACTAATTCACGAGTCGAAATTGTGGTCCCGAAACCATTGTTTCTCACACTATTGAAAAACAGTCTGTTACAGTTAGAAAGGAGATCAAACCCATGAAGTTCTAATTTATAGTGTCATAAACAATATGGTATATTAGAAACTCACTAAGTTCATTTGAACGAACTTAGTTTTTGTTATGTTTTTCCAGGTATAATAGCTTATTTGAGGAGCCGAAGAGGGATCAAGCCAAAATTCGATCAAGCTTGGGCGAACTTATGTTTTTAACTGTAAAATGCATATAGTGAGGCGAAATCAAGGTTGAGCCTCGGGGTCAAGATTTTCTTTTGTAACTAAGTATGAATTGTAGATTTATATTTATAGTGAAGAGAAAACGTTTCAAATATTAAAATTGTTATTGTTAATTTTCCTTAAGCCCGCTTATTAAGTCTTTTGATTTTGAAGTTGATAATTGCATTTTCAATTGGCAATTCAACTAACTAAGCGTGACAATATGCGAACTAAGTTAAGTTCGATTAATAAAAGTATATTTAGTAGTTTTAGTCATGTTAGTTTTGCAACTTAGTAGTAAATTGTCAAGTTAGTCATGTAAGTATGATGTGACATCTTGTAACCAAACCTATCAATCGAGTCGGGTTTAGGGTGTTACAATTTGAGTTTAGACAAACGATTTCACCAGCATCTCAAGACATCAAAGATCTACACAATATCAACTTGCGGGGGAGAACCGATGAAAATTAGTTTACATTCTATGCGCAATATATCAACATTTGGAACCATATGTACGACTTTATACCTCATCGTAAACTCATTATCACTTGGGAGTTAACCTGTGATTCTGAATATGTAACAACCCATTTTTTGGTGAAATCGGAACAGTGGGTTCGATACCATAAATTCGATCTGAAAATAAGGCTTATTTTTATTTCATTATATGGTCCGTATTATAATAGGCATGTCGTGTGAAAATTTTGACACGAAAATTTTATCGATTAAGTGTTTAATTATGAGAAGGACTAAATTGCATAAATTACGAAAGTTGAATTCTAGCAGCTATAAGGATCAAATAGCTATGTAATTCAAAACTTAAGGTCCTTATATGGTAATTAGACCATTAAGAAAAGTATTTAGATTTTTCTTGGTGATTCATCCATGGAATTATAGAAAAAATAGAAAAATACTTAATTAATTAAAAAAATGATAAAAGAAATCATCTTATTTATGTCATCTTCAACCTAAAACACATGGAAACCCCATGAGAGAGAAAAGAAACTTTCAAGGCCTAATTGAGTAAGTTCTCTTGTCCCATTTTTAGTAATTTTGGTATTTTTGAAATCGGGATAGCTTAATCTCTCTATTTGAGGGATTAATTTAAAAATTTATCAAGGTATGAAAATGGTTCATGGATGTATATGCTGAAAATTAGAACTTTATGGTGTAAAATGGAAGATTATTGATAGATAAACAACTTTTACAAAGTGATTTTTGATGAAAACATGATTTAGGGACTAAAATGAAAAGTTGTAAAATTTGATGAAAAATTCTGAAATTTTATGAATACATGTGCTGGAAAATTTGTAATGGGGCTTTGGTTAGGCTTGAAATAGGGAGTAATTTGCATGAGTTTCATTTTCCGGGCCTAGGGACAAAATCAAAATTTATGGAAAAGTTAAGGGTAAAATGGTAATTTTACCTAAGACGTAAATTGAGTCCATTTAAATACGAAATGTGTGAAATTGATGGCTAAATTAATTGATATAGATCCAAAAAACACAAACCCGAGGCTAGATCGAGGGAAAGAAAAGATTTTTGATTAGTAGATTATTATGCGGACAAGTGTCGAGATAAGTTCGTGTAACTTAATCGGGCATGTAACTATGTTAATTGAATGTTGTGTTTGCATGTAATGTGATTTATGTTGATGTGCTTTACTTGTATGCTATGATGGAAAATTGATATATGCTTGAATGGTGATAAAGGGTTAAGTCCCAATTAAATGTGAATTTTGATGATTATATGCGCTTTCCCAAAACTAATAAGGTTCTTCATTTGTTGCGGATGGGATTTAGCTCGGACAAGTAATCCTATTGACCTATTTATAGAAAGGATTTAGCCCGAGCAGGTAATCCTGATATAATATCTTTCAAGTATACGTTACGATTAGGGTTTAGCCTGGACTGGTAATCTTAATGGAGCTCTTTTGAGCACACGCCATATAAAAGTTTAGCCTGTGTAACACCCCTAACCCGTATCCGTCGCCAGAGTTGGGTTACGAGGTATTACCAATCAATTCACAACATATAGCATACATTTATCAAACATTAGCATTCATTTTCATAAATCATTCAACATAATCACATTGTCCCTTAGAAGGGCCTACGAGGCCTTAAACATGCTTTAGAAGTGGTTCGGGACTAAACTGATAACATATGAAAATTTTGGAAATTTAGAAAAATTTCAACCATATAGGGGTCATAAGCCCATTTGAATAGGTCGTGTGCCTCACATGGCTCCAGACACACCTGTGTCTCAGGCCATGCGGAAACAGGGCATATATACTGACTTCGGTCATACGGCCAACCACACACTCGTGTGTCTAGGCCGTGCCAAATCTGTAGGGTATATTGACTTATGCAACACGGCCAAGTCATACGCCCGTGTGCTAGGTCATGTACCAATTAGGGGGTATACTAACTTGTACCACACGGCCCGTGTGTGAGACCGTGTGGAGCATAGAGACTTCAATTCAATTTCAACACCAGGGGACATATGACCGTATAACATGACCGTGTGTCACACACGGCTGAGACACACGCTCGTGTCTCTGTCTGTGTGGACAAAAATAGGCCATTCGTAAGGCCAATTTGCCACCCCAACTTCAAAGTACCTACACAAGGCAGAATAGTACTATTTCATTATACAATTAGACAGCCAAAATCATCAATTAAATGCAGAATTCATACCATTATAATTTCATCTATTCCAATTCTCAAATCACTACCATTTACTTAGCCAAATACATGCCAAAACAATATCAAACAATATGGCTTATTTACCATAATTTACACATACATAACTTACCCTATAAATAACCAACACAACATCTAAAATCATATTTCATCAAGGTATTTCTCAAGAATTTATACTCCACAAATCAATTAACCATTTGAGCAACTATAAAACCATCACCACATTCATACCAAAACATACTAAAATAAGCCATCACTCATGGCTATATATACAAACCAAAACATATACATTTACAAGCCATTTCTAATAGCCAAACACACATCAATATTAACATCATTTACAAGTTAAATCTCATGGCTATAATCACAACCAAAATACCACATCTAGCCTATACATGCCATATAATTGTATAATTCAAAAGTACCAACTTAGATATTTGATAGTGCGATGATGTTCCCGACGACTCCCAGATCTGAGCTAGCCTTGATTCACTATAAAACATAGAAAAATAACACGAAGTAAGCTTTTAAGCTTAATAGGGTTGTATGAGATAAACTTAATACAATCACATAAACATAAATCAATATGTAACATTCATTAACTATCAAACCTTTCAAGTACTCATTCACAAAACTATATACTCTCATAATCATTTCTTCGATTCAAATCTAAAATGGTTTATTCACATACCTGTACCATGTCGTACCAATCTCATATACGTTCTCGTCTTTCATTTACCCGTTGAATCATTCGGAATAGAAGTCAAATAATCAAGGGTCTTACACGATAAGTACCTATACCATGGCCCGAAGCCAAATCAAGGTATCTTATCCGAAAAACTGATATCATGGCCCGAAGCCAAATCAACCGATATGCATGACTCGAAGCCAAATCAGTGTATTTCGCACCCGAAGTGCTGAATCATGGCCCGAAGCCAACTTAAGGTATCCCTAATGACATGTCACTAGCATCCTAAACTATTCCTAAGGTTCAACCGGGATTCTAACTGTCGAATCTTCGTTGAATCATTTCTGAACTTGTCCATAATCACATAATCACAATTTATGCTATATCAAAGCACATAAAATACATTTGAAATAAATATATAACATACGAACTTACCTCAGATGTTAAATCAGCGAATCGAGTCGATTAGTTGATAACTTTATCTTTTCCCCGATCCAAATCTATATTTCTCCTTTCTTGATCTAATTGCTTAAATTATTCTTAGCCAAATGAAGAATCCTATTTTTCTTCTTGTTGTTCTTTAATTTCGGTGCATGAAAATGATAATGAAGCTTTAATTAACTTTGTTTTATTAATATTAACATTATTTATCAAATACCAATATTAACCTTAAATTATAACATTTAAAATCACTTAAATGATGTCCATAAAAGTCCACTAACATTTAAAATGGTCTAATTACCATTTAAGGGCACCGTAATTAAAAGCCAAAGCTATTTGACACCTTTAACTAATAGAACAACACTTTTGTATTTTACGCGATTTAGTCATTTTTATCGAATTAAGCATTCAAACAATAAAAATTCTTTACGAAACTTTCACACATACATGCTATCATACTGTAAACACATAAAACAATATTAAAATAATTTTTCGACATCAGATTTGTGGTTCTAAAACCACTGTTTCGATTTAGCCAAAATCGGGTTGTTACAACTCTCCCCCCTTAAGGATTTTCGTCCCTGAAAATCTTACCAGTGAATAGGTTCGGGTATTTTTTTCTCATAGCATCCTTGGGTTCCCATGTAGCTTCTTCAACCTCGTGTCGATGCCATAATACTTTCACTAATACAATTCTCTTATTTCTTAGCTCTTTGATCTCACGAGCTAAAATTCGAATTGGTTCTTCACTGTATGATAAATCTGACTGTATCTCAGCTTCAGTTAGAGAAATAACGTGCGAAGGGTTGGATCGGTATCATCGAAGCATCGACACATGAAATACATTATGTATTTTCTCTAACCCAGATGGTAAAGAGAGTCGATATGCCGCTGGCCCAACTCGCTCAGTAATCTCATACGACCTGATGAATCGAAGACTTAATTTCCCTTTTCGACCAAACCGCAATACCTTTTTCCACCACGACACTTTCAAAAACACTTTATCCCTGATTTGGAACTCCATATCTTTCCGTTTCAAGTCTGCGTACAATTTTTGTCTATCCAAAGCTGCTTTCAAACTATCACGAATTACTTTCACTTTTTCTTCAGTCTCTCTGATTAGATCAACCCCGTGAATCTTATTTTCGCTGAGCTCACTCCAGTATAACAGTGTTCAACATTTACAACTGTATAGAGCTTTGTACAGTGCCATCTTTATACTTGATTGGAAGCTATTATTGTAAGAAAATTCAATCAGCGGTAGATATTTCTCCCAGCTACCTTCAAACTCTAGAATGCAACAACGTAACATATCCTCAAGTATCTGAATAACTAGTTCAGATTGATCATCCGTTTATGGGTGAAATGCAATGCTAAAATGCAGCTTTGAACCCAAAACTTCTTGCAATTTCTTCCAAAATCGTGAAGTCAATCTTGGATCTCTATCCAAAACAATAGATAGGGGAACACCATGTAATCTCACAATTTTAGAAATATACAACTCAGTTAATTTATCAAGCGAGTAATCTGTACATACTGAAATGAAATGAGCTGATTTCATCAATCTGTCAACAACAACCTAGATCACATCTTTTTTTTTCGGAGATAAGGGCAAACCCGATACGAAATCCATTGTTACTCTATCCCACTTCCACTTAGGAATCATAATAGGTTGTAATAAACCTGACACTTGATGCTCAGCTTTGACTTGCTAACAGATAAAATATTTCAAAACAAATTCTGAGATATCTCATTTCATGATGTGCTACCAATAAAGCTGTTTCAAATCGTTATACTTTTTTGTGCTTCCCGAATGTATTGATAAACAACTACTGTCTGCTTCATTTATAATCTTCCGAATGAGCTTAGAATTTCTTGGTACACATATTCTATCACAAAACATCAAACATTCATCAGGCCCTATTCGAAAATCTGAATCAGAAGTCGACTCACACTGAGCTCGTTTTGCTTGCAATTCATTATCAAATTTTTGAGCCTCACAAATCTGCTATAGAAATAATGGTCTCGCTTTCAACTCATCTACTATCGAACTGTCATCAGACAAAGCTAATTGTGTGTTCAAAGCACATAAAGCAAATAAGGACTTTCGGCACAAAGCGTCAGCAACTACGTTCGCTTTCCCCAAATGATAGTCAATCACTAATTCATAGTCTTTTAACATCTATAACCATCTCCGTTGTCACAAACTCAAATCTTTTTGAGTCATCAGATATTTCAAGCTTTTGTGGTCGGTATAAATATGGAATTTCTCATCAAACAAGTAATGACGCCAAATCTTCAATGCGAACCTATCACGGCTAACTCTAAATTGTGCGTTGGATAATTCTGATTGTGCGTTGGATAATTTTTTTTGTGCGGCTTCAACTGTCTCGAGGCATAAGCTACAACTTTGCCTTCCTGCATCAAAACACAACCCAGGCCATTTAACGATGCATCACTAAAAACTACGAATTCTTTACCTGACTCAGGCTGAACTAACACTAGTGCCCCTGTCAATAATGCTTTCAATTGTTCGAAGTTCTGCTGACACTTTTCTGACCACTCAAATTTAACATCTTTTTGAAGCAATCTTGTCATCGGAGTCGCAACCATCGAGAAGCCTTTCATAATTCATTTATAATAACCAGCTAGTCCTAAAAAACTATGGCCTTCGGATACGTTTCTCAGAGACTTCCAATCTATAATCGTAGAAATTTTTCTTGGTTCAACTCGAATACCTGCAGCTGAAACTATATGTCCCAAAGAACCAACCTCTTGTAGCCAAAACTCACATTTACTGAACTTTGCAAACAACTGTTTATCTCTCAAAGTTTGTAACATGATTCTTAAATGCTCGGCATACTCAGATTAATCATGAGAGTAAATCAAAATATCATAAATAAGCACAACTACGAATCGGTCTAAGTACGGCCTGAAAATTCGGTTCATCAAATCCATAAAATTGGTAGGTGCATTTGTTAGTCCAAAAGGCATAACAAGAAATTCATAATGTTCGTACCTTGTTCTAAATGCAGTCCTCGACACATCTGAGTTTTTAACTCACAACTGGTAATAACCCGATCTCAAATCAATTTTTGAAAACACTGTTGCCCCTTTTAATTGATCAAACAAATCATCTATTCGTGGCAATGGGTATTTATTCTTGATCGTCACTTTGTTGAGTTGTCGATAGTCTATACACATTCTCATTGTGCCATCTTTCTTTTTCACAAATAACACCGGTGCACCCCAGGGAGAGAAACTCAGTCTAGCAAAACCTCTTTCTATTAACTCTTGCAACTGAGCTTTCAATTCTTTTAACTTTGTCGAAGCCATTCTGTACAGAGCTATCGATATCGGTGTTGTTCCCAGTACTAATTCAATACCAAACTCAACCTCTCTGATAGGTGGTAAACCCGGTAACTTTTTGGGAAATACATCTGGATACTCGCACACAACTGGTACTAATTCAATCTTTGTTTCTGTCACTTTCGTATCAAGTACATAAGTAAGATAAGCTTCACACCCCTTTATCACAAATCTCTGAGCTAACATAGACAAGATCACAACTGGCAAACTATTTAGATTATCAGATTCAATTCTAATAGTCTCATTATTTTGACATTTCAGTTCAATTGTCTTTCATCTACAATTCACTATAGCATCATGCATCGTTAGTCAATCCATACCCAAAATTACATCAAATTCATCGAATGGAAACAACATCAGATTAGCCAAAAAACAGAAATCACGATTCAGTAATAGACAATTCTTATAGACTTTGTCAACTAAAACACATTTGCCTAAGTGGTTCGATACTCTAATCACAAATTCAGTAGACCCTATAGGTAAAGTCTTACTAGATACTAAATTCATACATATATAATAATGAGTTGATCCTGGATCTATCAATGCAATCACATTAGTATCATAAAGAGTGAAAATACCTGTGATAACATCTGGAGATGACGATTCTTTGTGATCGTGAATAGTGTAGGCTCTAGCAGATGCTCTGGCCTCAAATCTCATAGCGGAGTCCTTTGTTGCCCCTCGACTACCACTCACATTTCCAACATTTCTTGTTGGTCTTCCTCTAGTCGACATATTACTTGATCTCACATTTTGAGGTCTATCTTTCTTAATCATCTCAGGATAGTCTTTAGTAAAATGATCCGGTGAACCACATTTGAAACAAGCTTTAGCACTCTTATTCCAACATTCACCAAAATGTCTTCTCTTGCACTGTTGAGACTCAGGTTTATTTTTTGTCATACTACCAACACTTGAAACAGAAGTAGCTTGAGCTTTATAATTTGCAAGTTGATTTCCATGATCTCTATTCTGGTACCCCACAGATGCATTCGATCGACTATATGTATCTCAAAATTTCTTTAATGAAGAATGATAAGGTTTATTCATCGGTCTTTTTATCGAATCTCTAGCCTCTGAATTAGCTTTCTTCTTTTCTCGGCTAAAGTCTTCAGCTTTACAAGCTCGATCAACTAACACAACGAATTCCTTTAAATCTAATATCTCGACCAGAAGAATAATATCTTCGTTCAACCCGCCGAAAAATCCTTACACATAATTTCTTCGATAGGAACATACTCCCGAGCATACTTGCTCAACCGTACTAATTCTCTTTCATATTCTGTTATAGTCATTCAACCTTGTTTTAATTCTTGAAACACTTTGTGCTTTTGATCGAGAAATCTTTGACTGATGTATTTCTTTCAGAATTCGGTCTGAAAGAACTCCCTGGTGACTCTCTCTCTCGGCACCACTGATACTAACGTATTTCACCACTGGTATGTGGTGTCCCTCAACAATGATATAGCACATTTTAAACATTCAGCTAGAGTACACGACAATTCATCAAATACCCAAATCGTATTCTAAAGCCAAAATTCTACTCTTTTAAGATCATCATCAACATTAGCTCTGAATTCTTTAGCCCCGTGTTTATGAATCTTGTCAACTGGAGGCTTATTCAACCGTATCAGATCTATAACTTGATGAATAACAGGAATTTGTTGAGGAATAGGTGGGGGTGAAGGTTACTGAGCAGCCGGGTTTATACAAATGTATTGAGTGAACCATTCGTTCATCATTTGAAAAAAGGCTTCTTTAGCCTCTCCTCCCTGACTGCCTGTCATAGGTCTAGAGTTAGATGGCGCGGTCCTTTGAGTTGGAGCAGGGGCATTACTTTCAACCTCATCGGCTATAGCTCGATTAGGATTCATTACTATACAAAAACACAATTTAAGTTGTCAGGAATCATCACACTATCGCAGAGTATATATGGCATGTACAGCTAGGCTCACACACACACACTATGTTAGTCCTATAATTGACTAAATCGTAGCTCTGATACCAATAAAATGTAACACCCCTAACCTGTATCTGTTGTCGGAGTAGGGTTACGAGGTATTACCGATCAATTCACAACATATAGTATACATGTATCAAACATAAGCATTCATTTTCATAAATCATTCAACACAATCACATTGTCCTTTATAAGGGCCTACGAGGCCTTAAACATGCTTTAGAAGTGGTTTAGGACTAAACTGATAACATATGAAAGTTTTGGAAACTAAGAAAATTTTCAACCATACAGGGGTCACATGCCCTTGTGAACAGGCCGTGTGCCTCACATGGCTTCAGATACGTCCGTGTATCAGGCCGTGTGGAAACAGGGCATACATACTAACTTGGGTCACAAGGCCGACTGCACGCCCATGTGTCTAGGCCATGCCAAATCTGTAAGGTATACTGACTTATGCAATACGGCCAAGTCACACTCCCGTGTGCTAGGCCGTGTGCCAATTAAGGGGTATACTGACTTGTACCACACGGCCAATCACATGTCCGTGTGTGAGACTGTGTGGAGCATACTGACTTCAATTCAATTTCAACACCAAGGGAAACACGATCATATAACATAATCGTGACAAAAATAGGCCATTCGCAAGGCCAATTTGCCACCCCAACTTCAAAGTACCTACATAAGGCAAAATGGTACTATTTCATTATACAATTAGACAGCTAAAATTATCAACCAAATGCAGAATTCATACCATTATAATTTCATCTATTCCAATTCTTAAATCACTACCATTTACTTAGCCAAATACATGCCAAAACAATATCAAACAATATGGCTCTTTACCATAATTTACACATACACTGACCTTATAAATAACCAACACAACATCTAAAATCATAGCTCATCAAGGCATTTCTCAAGCATTTATACTTCAGAAATCAATTAACCATTTGAGCAACTACAAAACCATTACCACATTCATACCAAAACATACCAAAATAAGTCATCACTCATGGCTATATATACAAATCAAAACATATACATTTACAAGCCATTTCGAATAGCCAAACACACATCAATATTAACATCATTTACAAGTCAAATCTCATGGCTATAATCACAACCAAAATACCATATCTAGCCTATACATGCCATGTACCATAATTGTATAATTCAAAAGTACCAACTTAGACATTTGATAGTACGATGATGTTCCCGATGACTCCCGGATCCGAGCTAGCCTTGATTCACTATAAACATAAAAAAATAACACGAAGTAAGCTTTTAAGCTTAATAGGGTTGTATGAGATAAACTTAATGCAATCACATAAACATAAATCAATATGTAACATTCATTAACTATCAAACCTTTCAAGTACTCATTCACAAAACTATATACTCTCATAATCATTTCTTCGATTCAAATCTAAAATGGTTTATTCACATACCTGTACCATGTCGTACCAATCTCATATACGTTCTCGTCTTTCATTTACCTGTTGAACCAGTCGGAATAAAAGTCGGATACTCAAGGGTCTTACACGATAAGTACCTATACCATGACCCAAAGCCAAATCAAGTTATCTTATCTAAAATATTGATATCATGACCCGAAGCCAAATTAGTTGATATGCATGGCCCGAAGCTAAATCGGTTTATCTCACAGGGTTGAACACAGCCTCTAACACGGGCGTGTCCTTATGTCACAGGGCATGTCCCTTGGACCATATGGGCGTGTGAGCCCTGCACCTTGGAAAAATTTTGAAAACTCGTGAAAATTTTTTAGAGGTCTCGATTAAGTCCTGTCTCGATTTTAATCCCGATCAAGGGACATTATGAATGATCTTGGTAAATGAATAGTAATT
Source organism: Gossypium hirsutum (assembly GCF_007990345.1). Lineage (NCBI taxonomy): Eukaryota > Viridiplantae > Streptophyta > Magnoliopsida > Malvales > Malvaceae > Gossypium > Gossypium hirsutum. Next base: position 67,445,706 of record NC_053428.1, read on the forward strand.
TACATGAATTATTTGTAAATGTTTTTGATTGTTTTGGTAATGCTCCGTAACCTTGTTCTGGTGATGGATACGGGTTAGGAGTGTTACATTTAGTGGTATCAGAGCTACGATTTAGTCGATTATTAGATTTGACGTAGCAAGCACGAGTTTAGCTATACATGCTATTATATAAATTGTGAGAGTGTGATGAGTCATGATCATCTTAAATGTGCTTTTCATATAATAATGTCATTCAACTGAGCTAGAGCTGAATTCGAGGAAGCTAAGAGTAGTGCTTCAGCTTCAATTCAAAGAGTTGCATCTGCGTTTGGTAGTGAAAGACCCGTGTCTGAGGGCTGAAATGATGAGGCAAAACAAGTCTTCTTTCAAATGATGAATGGATGGTTTACTCAGTATCTGAGAATAAACCCTACTGTACAACGACCTCCCCCACCTGCACCCCAATCAACTCTTGAGGTAGCACAGGATGTCGAACCTATTAGAATTGGTAAGCCTCCGATAGATAAAATCCACAAGCATGGGGCGAAAAAATTTAGAGCTACCGCAGATGATGATCCGGAAAGAGCTGAGTTTTGGTTAGAAAATACTATACGAGTTTTTGATAAACTATCCCGCACACCTACTGAATGTCTGAAATGTGCAGTATCCTTATTGAAAGATACAACTTATCATTGGTGGAATACCATAACTTCAATAGTATCGAGGGAGAATGTCACATGGGAATTCTTCCAAGTTAAATTCAGGAAGAATTATGTGAGTCAGAGATTTATGGGTCAGAAAAGAATGAATTTGTAGAGCTCAAATAAGGAAACATGACTGTATCCGAATATGAATTGGAATTTGTTCGACTAAGTAAGTATGCCATATAATGGGTTTTAGCCGAGGCTCAAATGTGTAAACGCTTTGAAAAGGGCCTAAATGAAGATATCAAGTTATTGATTGGGATTCTCGAAATAAGAGAATTTACGGTGCTAGCCGGTCGAGCACACAAAGCTGAGGAATTGAGTAAAGAAAAGAAACAAGTCTTAAGAGAGACTCATGTTTCTGGGAAAAGGACTATGAGTAAGTCACAATTATTCACTTTTAAGAAATTAAAGAAGTGTTATGATCGTGTGACCACTTCTACGGGATATTCTAGAAGAGAGTGGGGCTTTTAGCATTCTAACCTGAGGTCTTCATCTCCATCCGTGACTAGTATGGGTAGTGTCGATGATCCCAAACAAAAATGTAAACATTATAATAATTTTTATCATGGAGAATGTCGGTCTAGAAGTGGAGCTTGTTTCGGATGTAGTTCACTTGACCATTTTCTCAAGGATAGTCCCGAAAGAGTTAAAAAGGAAATAGAACCAGCTCCAAAGCCGAGTAATCCTGCCTTGAGGGGTAGACCACCCCGCCATCCCAGCAATGTTGGTGGTAGTCAACGTATTACCAATGATATAATAGTTAGATCAGAGGCACGAGCACTTGCAAGAATATATGCTATTTGTGCCAAAGAGGATGCCTCTGCCCCAGACATTATTACTGGTACATTTTCTCTACTAGATACTGATATTACTGCATTGATTGATCCTGGTTCCATACATTAACACAAATTCACGAACCTAGTGTTTGTTAAAAATTTACCTGTTGAATTCACTGAATTTATGGTTAAAGTTTCAAACCTCCTGGGCTAGTGTGTTATGGTGGATAAAGTCTGTAAGAACAGTCCATTGATGGTAAAAGGTTATTTCTTTCTGAATAACTTGATGTTATTGCCATATGATAAATTTGATGTGATCTTGGGAATGGATTGGTTAGCCCGATATAATGTAGTGGTTAAGTGTAAACAGAAATATATTGTATTGAAATGTCAGGATGGTGAATCGCATCGTGTTGAATCTGATAAACTAGATGGACTACCTAATGAAAGGGATATAATGCTTGTCTTGCGTATGTGTTGGATACTAAGGTATCTGAGTCAAAGATTTAGTCAGTGCCAGTTGTATGTAAGTTTTCTGATGTATTCCCAGAAGAATTACTTTGTTTATCACTGTTTTGGTTACTATCAACTACGGGTAAAAGAATCGGATGTGCCAAAGACAGCTTTTAGAACCAGGTATGGATACTGAGTTTCTTGTGATGCCATTCGACTTAGCAAATGCACCTGCAGTGTTAATGGATTTGATGAATAGAATTTTTAGCCCGTATTTAGACCAGTTTGTGGTGTTATTTATAGATGATATTTTGGTTTACTTTCGGAATGAAAATGAACATGCTGAACATTTAAGTATAGTGTTGCAAACCCTACGAGAGAAACAATTGTATGCCAGATTCAGTAATTTTTGGCTACGAGAAGTTAGTTTCATTAAGCATATTGTGTCTGCTGAAGGTGTCAGAGTAGACTCGAATAAAATTTCATCTATTATTAATTGAAAGCCACCAAAGAATGTGTCTGAAGTCTGAAGTTTTCTAGGACTAGCTGGTTATTATCAGAGATTTGTAAAAAGTTTTTCAATGATAGCTTCTTCGATGACTCGTTTACTACAGAAAGATGTAAAGTTTGAGTGGACAGGTAAATGCCAATAGAGTTTTGATAAATTAAAAGCCTTATTGCTAGAAGCACCAGTGTTAGTTTAGCCAGAATCGGGTAAGGAATTTACAGTTTATAGTGATGTGTCATTGAATGGTTTAGGTTGTGTTTTAATGTAAGATGGTAAAGTAGTAGCTTGTTCTTCAAGACAGCTAAAGGCACATAAAAAGAACTACCTGACACATGACCTTGAATTGGCAGCCATAGTGTTTGCATTAAAAATATAGTGACATTACTTGGTTGGCGAAAAATGTCACATGTTCACTGATCATAAAAGTCTGAAATACTTGATGTCACAAAAAGATTTGAATTTGTGAAGCGCAGATGGCTTGAGTTTTTGAAAGATTATGATCTTGTTATTGACTACTATACGAGGAAAGCCAATGTAGTGGCAGATGCTTTGAGCAAAAAATCCTTGTATACTATGCGAACAATGAATACTCGATTATCATTATCTGATGATGGTTTAATCATAGCTGAGTTAAAAGCTAGACCAATGTTTTTGTGATAGATCTCTGAAGCTTAGAAAAATGATAGTAAGTTGTAAGTCAAATAGGTACAAAGTGAACCGTCTCCTGATTCAGAATTTTAGATCGGAACCGATGATTGTTTGTTATTCAGAGGCAGCGAATGTGTACCGAAAGGTTCAGAACTAGTATAGAAGATTTTGAATGAAGCTCACAGTGGTTACATGTCTATATATCCTGGTAGTAATAAAATGTATAATGATTTTAAAAAGATGTACTGGTGGCCAGGAATGAAACGAGATATTTCTGAGTTCGTATCTAGGTGTTTGATATGTCAGCAAGTAAAAGCTGAACAGTCGGTTACGATACCAGAATGAAAATGGGAAAGAATTACCATGGACTTTATAAACGGGATTACCCTTATCTCCATGGAAGAAAGATGCCATTTGGGTAATTGTTGATCGATTGACAAAGTCTACACACTTTATTCCAGTACGTATGGATTATTCCTTGGATAGATTGGCTGAACTGTATGTTTCTGATATTGTCGGATTGCATGCAGTACCTATCTCCATTATTTCAGATAGGGATCCTTTGTTTACATCTCGATTCTGGAGCAAATTGCAAGAAGCTTTGGGTACCCATTTACATTTTAGCGCAACATTTCATCCCCAGATAGATAGTCAATCTGAATAGCTAATACAGATCTTGGAAGATATGCTTCGATGTTGTACACTTGAGTTTGAAGGTAACTGGGAAAGGTATTTGCCTTCGGTTGAATTTGCTTATAATAACAGTGATCAGTCCAGTATCAAAATGATACAGTATGAAGCCTTGTATGGTCGTAAATGTAGAATGTAATAGCCCAATTTTGGGCCTAGTCGGTGGTTTCAGAACCACTAAATCGAGGTCAGAGAAATTATTTTTAATATTATTTTATGTGGTATAGCATATTTATATGAGTGCATAAAAATTTTGGTGAAGTAATTTTAGCGATTTCAAGCTTAATTGCGAAAAAGGACTAAATTGCATAAAGCAAAAAAGTTTTATTTTGGTAGCTAAATGTGTTAAATATCTAGAGAACCATAATTAGGGGTATTTATTGAGTAAATAAACCATAAATATGTTAGTGGCTGATCAAGGAGACAAAAATATTGTAGGGTCAAAGTTAGGTAAAATGTTGATGATTAATTTGACTAGAAATAAAATAAAATAAAGAGAAAGTGATATCATCTTTTCACCTTCCTCCTCTCCACCGAAAATACCAGAAAAATAGAGGTTTTGAAAGCTTGAAATTTGCAGCCATTCTTCACCCTTGCGAGTAAGTGATTTAGATGATTATTTTTTATAGTTTTTGTACTTTTGAGACCCTTGTAGCATAATCTAGCTAATGAGGGGGCTAATTTGCAAAATGGTTGAAAGTATAGGGTTTTTCATGAGAGTGTTCATGTTTTTTTCTGAATTTTTTTGGAAGAAACTGAATCTTGGTTGTTAAATAAACAACTTTTGTGAAAGGATTTTCATGAAAACACTTAATAGGGACCATTTTGTGAAGTTTGTTAAATGGATGAGAATTGTGTGAAATAATTGGAATTTTGAGTTTCTAGAAGAGTAATAAAGGTCGGGCTAGGCTTGGTTAGTGAGGAAATTTGATAAAAATTGTTTTACAAGCCTAAAGGAAAAATCGTAATTTTTGTGAAAGTCTAGGGGCAAAATGGTCATTTTTCCAAAGTATGAATTGTCAAACGCTTAATTTAATGTGATGATTAAATGAGTAAATTTTATTATTTTAGATTAAAAAAATCAAGATTCGAGCTTAAATCGATAAAGTACGTGGTTTAGGACAGGAAGGGAATAATTAGCCGTTTTTGCATTCGAGGTAAGTCTGTGTGACTAAATAAGCATGTTATCCATGTTATTGTTAATATTCTTGAAATCTATCTTGCTATGATTATATTGATTTATATGTTGATGATATTAAGTATGAGAAAGTGATGCCAAATGTTAATAACATTTATGTAATGATTGAATACATTGGAAATTTGATGGAATATGATATTCCATTGAAACGAGTAATTTGTGAGTAAATATTACAACTTTACTGTTATTATGCATTGAATGATTGATATCGTAGAAAATGTTTGAATGTGACTATGAACAATGTATAATGAAAATTGATACGAGGAAATCCCCGGTTGAACCGTAGGAATAGGTCGGGTATTCATGCCATGGTATTAGGGTGTTATGTGCACTAGTGTAAGACCATGTCTAGGATATGGCATCGACTACATTTCGTGTGCCAGTGTAAGACTATGTTTGGAACATGGCATTGACAATTATAAGAGCCAGTGTAAGACCATGTTGGACATGACATCGGCGTTGATTGAGAGCCAGTGTAAGACTATGTTGGACATGACATCGGCGTTGATTGAGAGCCAGTGTAAGAACATGTTGGACATGGCATCGGCATTGATTGAGAGCTAGTGTAAGACCATGTTGGACGTGGCATCAGCGTTGATTGAGAGCCAATGTAAGACCATGTTGGACATGGCATTGACATGGAGATGAGAGCTAGTGTAAGACCATGTCTAGGGCATGGCATCGTCCTCGACATGTGAGCTAGTGTAAAACCATGTCCGAGACATGGCGTCAGTATCTTACCCTATGCTTAAGGCTTACTGAATATCCTGTAGTATTCCAAATGGTTCAACGGGAAATTTACGGTTTATGTCAGAATAAGAGAGGTTATGACCATGATGTGAGTGATTCAGGTATTTACATGAAATTCATGAATTGCGTGCTCAATGTATGTTGTATGATTAATAAGGAATGAAAATGAGTAAGCTATGTTTATGATCATGTTGAAAGGGTACAGGTATGTACTAAATATTCATGAGTGATGAGCTCGATGTATATTGGACTTTTGGTAAGAATGTAAATGAGTAAGTCATACCTATGAGAATGACTTTGTGACGACCTTGTAAATATTAGGTCGATACCTATGGTGTATAATTATGTGGTAAATTTGATGGATAATTATGTGTGATGCTTTTAGGTTAAATTAAATTAAGACATGATATGTTTATCCCTTCACCTCGTGGCTTAATAAATATGAAAAGAGAAATTGATTGGTATGAAAGCCTATTTAAATATAATTATGAAAGGGTAAAATTAGCATTGAAATAGTTTTGGATAGCAGCAGTCCAACTTTGAAAATCCACCAAAAATTATGGAAATTGAATTAGAGGCTGAATAAAATATGAAATTAAATCTTATTGAGTCTAGTTTCATATAGAAGAAACGATTTAAGCAAAAGAACTTCATATTATGAGATATTTGAATTGTTGTGAGACAGAGTCAGAATGATTTCGAAATCCCCTGTTCTGATTTGGGAAAATTATTAAAAATTGTAAAAAAATAATTATGGGTTATAATTTATATTATTATAATCTTTAATGAGTATATTTTCAAAGAGACAAATGGGAACATCATCTGAATCCCGTATGGGGAGATAATTAATTTTTAGGGAAGAGGGGTAGGAACTGTTGGATAGAGAAATAGGGGTTACTTTAAAGAATAAACTGTACTTATTGGCTAGACCAAAAATTATAAAAATTTTATTGCAAGAAGATATGTGAGTCTAGTTTCAGGAAAAATTAGCAGATCTTGATTTGGAATCCCGTAGCTCAAGATATAAATAATTTAATGATTGCAACTCGAGAAAATAGCTTGACCTGAACATATGTAAAAGTGGAAATATGGTTGTATTACCTTGAGAGGCAAGTTGATAAATTGCTTATTATTTTCATACGGTCTTACTAAGCTACAAAGCTTACTTCCTTCTTTTTCTTTTCTTTAGTATTGACAGGTTAGCTCGGGGTTGGAGATCGTGGGAGGCAGTACCACACTATCAAACCATCACCTTTGGAATATTGATATATACCTATTAAGCGTTTTCAATTGAGTAGCATGTATAGGGGCTTAGTTTCTGTAATATGTGTAATTATGATTACCCGAATGTATTGGTCTATATTGAGTTATTTGTATATGGCCAAGAGGTGTGGCTCATATGGATTATTGTTGTGAACATATCTATCTATGCTATGTTCTAATGCTTGTGAATGTGTCTTATTATGGGATGCTAAATCATTAAAATGATGTCATGATATATGTCCTTAGTGTGTATATAGATGTGAAAGATTAAGGGTAACATAAGGCTTGGAAAATAGTCTAAGTGTTGGCCATACGGGCTGAGACATGGCTGTGTGTCTCAATCGTATGGGGAAAATGGCCTTAGAACACGGGCGTGTGGCTTGACCGCGTGGTTCAAATTATTCGCTGATGTCATAGTCAGAGAGTTACACAGCCTGAGGACACGGGCGTGTCGAAGGCACACGGGCATGTCCCTGTGACCACACGGGCGTGTGACCTTATGTCATGGAAAAATTTTCGAAGTTTTCCCAAAACTCTCTAAGGTTCTCAATTTAGTCTCTAACTACTTTCAATGCATGTTTAGGGCTTTGTAGGCCAGTGTATGGGACATTATGCATGTGTATGAAAAGTTTTGATACGAATGAAATTTTATAGCCCGCTTTTTACATGTTTGTGAATGATTAAGTCCAGTAATGACTGGTACCCTGTTTCAGCGTCGGACAGGGTAAGGGGTGTTACATAAAATTCCATTGTATTGCACAGAACTCAGTGAGAAAAAGTTATACGAAATCGACTTGGTCTGGGAGATCGAGGAAAAAGGGAAAGTAATTTGAGACAGCTTGAAAGCAGCCTCCAATTGTCAAAAGTCTTATTCTGATTTGAAGTGAAAAGAAATAGAATTTCAGGTCAGTGACAAAGTATTCTTGAAAGTGTCACCTTGGAAGAAAGTTCTCCGATATGGTCGTAAAGGAAAATTGAGTCCACAGTTCATTGGACCTTATGAGATTAATGAAAGAATTGGACCGATTGCATATCGGTTAACTTTACCACCAGAGCTTGGTCGAATTCGTAATGTTTTTTATGTGTCTATCTTGCGATGGTACTGATCCAATCCTTCACACGTTATTTCTCTTACAGAGGTAGAGATTTAGCAAGATATGACTTATAGTGAAGAACCAATCAAAATCTTAGCTCGGGAAATAAAAGAGTTAAGAAATTAAAAGGTAGCATTAGTAAAAGTTATTTGGCAACGATACGGTATTGAAGAGGCTACCTGGAAGCCTGAGGATGCTATGAGGAAGCAATACCCGAATCTTTTTACTGGTAAGATTTTTGAGACGAAAATCCCTAAAGTGGGGAGTGTTGTAATAGCCCATTTTTAGTGAAATCGGAACAGTGGTTTCGGGGCCACGAATTCGATCCGAAAATAAGGTTTATTTTCATTTCATTATATGGTCCATATTATAATAGGCATGTTGTGTGAAAATTTTGACACGAAAATTTTATAGATTAAGTGCTTAATTACAAGAAGGACTAAATCACATAAAATGCAAAAGTTGAAGTCCAGTAGCTATAAGGATCAAATAACTATGGAATTCAAAACTTAAGCTCCTTATATGGTAATTAGACCATTAAGAAAAGTATGTAGATTTTTCTCGGTGACTCATCCATGGAATTATAGAAAAAGGGTAAGGACTAAATTGGAAATACCAAAATACTTAATTAATTAAAATGATGATAAAAGAAATCATCTTATTTTATGTCATCTTCAACCTAAAACACATGGAAACCCTAGGAGAGAGAAAAGAAACTTTCAAGGCCTAATTAGGTAAGTTCTCTTGTCCCGTTTTTAGTAATTTTGGTATGAAACTGAGATAGCTTAATCTCTCTATTTGAGGTATTAATTTGAAAAGTTATCAAGATATGAAAAGGAGTCATGGATGTATATGCTGGAAATTAGAAATTTATGGTAGGAAATGGAAGATTGTTGAGAGATAAACAACTTTTACAAAGTGATTTTTGATGAAAACATGATTTAGGGACTAAAATGAAAAGTTGTAAAATTTGATGAAAAATTCTAAAATTTTATGAATACATGTGCTGGAAAATTTGTAATGGGGCTTTGGTTAGGCTTGGAATAGGGAGTAATTTGCACAAGTTTCATTTTCCGGGCCTACGGACAAAATTAGAATTTATGGAAAAGTTAGGGGCAAAATGGTAATTTTGCCTAGGACATAAATTGAGTCAATTTAAATACAAAATGTGTGAAATTGATGGCTAAATTCATTTATATAGATAAAAAAACACAAACTCGAGGCTAGATCGAGGAAAGAAAAGATTTCAGATTAGTAGATTATAACGCGGACAAGTGTCGAGGTAAGTTTGTATAACTTAACCAGGCATGTAGTTATGTTAATTGAATGTTGTGTTTGGATGTAATGTGATTTATGCTAATGTGCCTTATTTGTATGTTATGATGGAAAATTGATATATGCTTGAAATGGTGATAAAGGGTTAAGTCTCGATTGAATGTGAATTCCGATGATTTTATGCACTTTCCTGAAACTAATAAGGTTCTGCATTTGTTGCGGACGGGATTTAGCTTGGATGAGTAACCCTATTGACCTTGTTATAGGAAGGATTTAGCCCAGACAGGTAATCTTGATATAATACCTCTAGAGTATACGTTACGATTAGGGTTTAGCCTGGACTTGTAATACTAATCGAGCTCTTTTAAGCATACCCTATATAAAGGATTTAGCTTGGACTGGTAATCCTATTATACGACTTATGGCTCGAGAGTGTGTTCCCTGGTTAAGGACCCTAAGGGGTAACCTCGATAAGAATTGACGGATTAATGAATCTGTAACATCCCGAATTAGGATCTAGTCAGAACAGTGGTTTCGAGACCATAAATTCGAAGTAGAAATAATTATTTTATGATCATTTGATGGTCCATGATGTGATTGCAAGTTTGTGTGAAATTTTCATGAAGAAATTTTATGCCTAAAATGTCCAATTTAAAGTTAGGAACAAAATTGAATAAGGTGCAAAATATGAGTTCTAGAAGTTTTAGAATGAAATTGCTATGGATTATAAATTAGAAGGTCTTAAATAGAAATTTGACCAATTTCTATTATTTTGGACAAAAATAGACATGCATGGGCAAAAATTTAAAGTTTAGTAAAAATGGCATTTTGGTCATTTGGTTAATAAAAGAATAAAAAGGGAAAAACAAGTAAAAATTTGCTTATCTTCTCCAAGTGCTAGCCAAATTTTGCAGGGGTTCCATAGCTAGGGCTTTCCAACTTTTCAAACTCAATAGTAAGTGCATCCTAGCCCCGTTTTTAATGTTCTTTGTATTTTTGAAGTTGTTATCAACCGATCTAGCCATTTCTACCATTTATTTGAGCTAGGGTTCATGTTTGGAATTTGACCCATGTGTGACATGCTTGTATTTTGATGCTTAATGAAAGAATGTGCAAGTTTGATGTGAGTGTAACATCTTTTACTATGTGATTTTTAGTGAAAACACCTAAAAAGGACTTACTTGTAAAAGATGTAGAAATGGGTAGTAGAAATGTGATTTAATGAGAAATGCGGGCTGATACGAGTTAGAATATGAATCAGCTAGGCTTGGGTAACCAAGAAAATGCATGCATTTCATTTTACGAGCCTAGGGACTAAAGTGCAATTAAATGAAAAGTTAAGGGTAAAAAGGTAATTTTACCAAAGTATGAATTATGGGTCAATTCAAACAATTTGTGTATTGAACAAGCTAAATTTGGCATTATAGATCAAGAAAACGTGATTCGGGTCTTGATCGGGGGAAATACAAGGTTTATGAGGATTAGGCTCATTTCTATCATTTTGTGCCGATGTAAGTTCATATGCAAATTATGCAATATGTACCATATTTTTAATGTTTTAATATTGCATGTATGTTAAGTACATATATAATTAATGTGATGTTGTATCATGTGTTTAATGCTTAAATTTATTATGAATTATGCTTTGATTATTCCATGAGTATGCAATTGGTGTTATGGATTTGAAATCGACATTACGAGTAAGTTTGACGGAAATGTGGTATCGAAGAATCCCGTTTGAACCTTAGGAATAGTTTAGGATACAAGTGACATGTCACTAGGGACTATGCGATCTGAGCTCATGAGTTTTGTGGTCTGAGCTCATGATATATGTGACACATGTTATGGGGTTCCGGGTGCTGGTCTTGTATGTTCTACCCGTGGCTGGGTAGTCCGGCATGTGTTGCGGATACCTGACAGCTTGTATGAGCAGCCTGTGTAGCTACATCCTGACCAATAGCTCGAGTGAGCAAACTCGTGAGTAGCTCGAAAGCAAGCAACATGTGATATGTGATATGAGGTAGCGATGGCTACATATGGGGCACTTAGGTGCGAGATTCCGATGCATCCGATGGAATTCTAAGTGTTCAACGGGTAGTCCAAAGAGAAGTTCAATGGGTAATCTTAATGAATACGTGAAAGACAAAAAAGTAAGTTACTATGTGCAAGTGGGCACAGGTATGTACATTGAACTCATGAGAATACCATGGGATATGATGAACTTGTGGTAAGAATATATATATATATGAAGAATAAATTTAAGTGATTTGATAATAAAATGCAAGATTATGTTCATTATGTTAAATGTATGATTACTGCTTGTTTAAATTGCATTTTATTTGCATGTGAGCTTACTAAGCTTTAAAGCTTACCCCCTTTCCTTTCCCTTTTCTCATAGTGTCGCCAAGCTAGCTCGGGGATCAGAGGACGTCAGAGTTTTTGATCACACTATCAATTGGAAAATTGGGTATAGTTAGTCTCAATATTTTGAGTATGGCATGTATAGGGACTTGGTCTTTTTTGTTATATGTCATATTGGTATAGCCAAATGTGTTGGATTATGGTAATATTTGATTCATTTTGTATATGGCCATGTGATATGGCTTATATTGATTATTTGGGTTGTAACCCTAATTAATTATGCATGCATGCAATGTGTTATGCTTGTGGATGATATGTGAGATGAATGACACATATGCTTAATGAATGAATTGTGGCTAATAAGTATGACCAAAGTTATGGTATTATTGAGTAAAAGTAGGTTTATCATGGTGAATAAATATGAAATTGGTGTGGAATGCCATATAAAAGAATGATGGTTTGATTAGGTGATATGTTGACATTACAAAGGCATGGATTAATCATGTTTATGAGTATTTGAGTGACTAAATATACTATGTTGCATGCCATCAAAAATGTATGACTGAGTGAGCATTTAAGGTTGACAAATAACTTGGAAAATAGCCTGAAAGTTGTCCACACGGGTAAACACACAGGCATGTGTCTAGGCCGTGTGTGACACACGGTCTGCCCCATGGGCATGTGATTCGACCGTGTTTCCCCTACACCCTAATTAGGTGAAACAGAATGCCCAGTGGTAAATACATGGGCAAAGACATGGCTGTGTGAAGAACATGGCCTCAGGACATAGGCGTGTGCCCAGGCCCTGTGAAGTCTGCACTTAATTTTTGGAATTTAATTCGCCACATGGCCTAAGCACATGGGCGTGTGACTTGGCCATGTGACCCTAATTGAGTTGATGATGTCATAATCAGAGAGTTACATGGGCAGAGGACACAGGCATGTTCCAAGCTACACGGGTGTGTGTGACCACACGGCCTACCCATACGGGTGTATGACCTTGTTTCAGAAAAAAATTTCTAAGTTTTTGTAAAGTACTCAGTTTAGTCCCGAACTACTTCTGATGTATGTTTTGGGCCTCGTAGGCCCATATAAGGGATAATTTGCTTATGTATGAATGGAATGGATTTGAACAAAATTTTACGGCCTGATTTTTTATGTTTGCTTGTGATGAAGTCTGGTAATACCTCGTATCCCGTCCCGGCGTTAGACATGTTGAAGGGGTGTTACATTGAATGGTATTAGAGCTACGATTTAGTCAGTTCTTAGACTAACATAGCACGTGTACGAGTCTAACTATACATGCCATACATATATTATGATAGTGTGATGACTCCTGACGATTTATAAATGTGTTTTCATATAGTAAATGAATCCCGATAGAGTAGTGGCGGATGATGTTAAAAGTAACGCCCCTGCTCCTGCTGAAGGAACTGTGCCATCTGATAGTAGACCCATAACTGTTAGTAGAGGAGAAGGAGGCAGGGAAGCCTTTCTCCATATGATGGATGCCTGGTACATGGAGTTCGTTCAAACGAATCAGAACGCTCAACCTCCTCCACCCCCTTAAAATCCTCAACCCGTACCCCAAGTACCATAAGGTATGGATTTTATGAGATTTCATAGAACCCCAGTTGATAAAATTCGAAAGCAAGGAGCCGAGAAATTTAGGGCTACTACCGATGATGACCCCGAGAAATCAAAATTTTGACTTGAGAATTCTATTCGAGTATTCAATGAACTATCATGCACACTTGAAGAATGTTTGAAGTGTGCTATTTCCTTGTTGAGAGACACGGCATATCATTGGTGGAAGACACTAGTTTCAGTGGTTCCAAAGGAAAGGGTCACATGAGAATTCTTTCAAGAGGAGTTCCGAAAAAAATACATTAGTGAGCGATTCATCGATCAAAAGTGTAAGGAATTTCTTGACTTGAAAAAAGGCCGCAAGTCAGTTACTGAGCACGAAAGAGAGTTTGTACGCCTCAGCAAATATGCTCGGGAGTGTGTATCTTCCAAAGATAGAATATGTTGAAGGTTTGAAGACGGACTTAATGACGATATTAGAGTGTTAGTGGGTATTCTTGAGTTGAAGGAATTTGTTGTGCTAATTAATTGGGCTTGTAAAAATGAGGAATTGACTAAGGAAAAGAGAAAAGCTGAGACTGAGGCTAGAGATATAAAAAAGAGGCCGATGAGCAAGTCATTTCCATCTCAGTGTAAGTAATCCAGAGATATGTATTCTCGTTCTCATGTGTCGAATGGGCATTCGTATAGAAATCGTAAGAAGTAAAATTTGGGTTTTAAATCTAAGGTTACCTCTGTGGCTAGTGTGGGTAATGCTAGACCTTCCAAAACTGAGTGCCAACAATGTGGTAGAAGTCATTTTGGTATGTGTAGGATGAATGATGGATCTTGTTTCCGATGTGGTTCTCAAGACCTCTATATCAAAGATTGTCCTAAGATGATTGAGAAAGAAAAATTTCAGAGTGCAAGACCGAGTAGTACAGCTACAAAAGGGAGACCCCTGATAAATGCCAGAAATGGGGCTAGTAGCAAAAATGTAACGAGGGATATAGCTGTAAGATCTGAAGCAAGAGCTCTGGCTCGAGCCTATGCCATACGTGCGTGTGAGGACGTATCTTCTCCTGATGTGATCACTGGTACTTTTTGTCTTTATGATACTGCTGTTATTGCCTTAATTGACCCTGGTTCTACTCATTCGTATGCGTGTATGAAATTGGTATCTAGCATGAATATGCTTGTTAAGTCTACGGAATTTATGATTAAGGTGTCAAACTCGTTAGGCAAGCATGTATTAGTTGATAGGGTATGCAAGAAATGTCCCTTGATGATTAGAGGTCATTGTTTTATGGCTGACTTGATGTTGTTGCTATTTGATGAATTTGATGTTATATTGGGTATGGATTGGTTGACACTTCATGATGTTGTAGAAAATTGTAGACAACAAGTTATTGAATTGAAATGTGAAAATGGTGAAATTCTCCGGGTTGAATCAGATGAGTCAGATAGGTTGCCAATCGTGATTTCTTCGATGTCTTTTTAGAAACATATGAGAAAAAGGCGTGAGGCTTATTTGGCTTATGTGTTGAATACAAAAGCGTCTGAATTGAGAATTGAATCAGTGCCTATTGTATGTGAATATTTGGATGTATTTCCGGAAGAATTGCCAAGTTTACCTACAATTAAAGAAGTGGAGTTTGGTATTGATGTAATGCCAGGGATGGCACTTATTTTGATTACTTCGTGTAGGATGACCCTGACTGAGTTGAAAGAACTAAAGTCACAGTTTCAAGAATTGACCGACAAGGGTTTTGTGAGACCGAGCTTTTCATCGTGGGGTGCTCCTATATTATTCGTGAAAAAGAAAGACGGTTCCATGAGATTGTGTATAGACTACTGACAGCTCAATAAGATAACAATCAAGAACAAGTATCTTTTGCCAAGGATTGATGACTTATTTGATCAATTGAAAGGAGTGTCATGGATTTCTAAAATAGATCTGAGGTCCAGCTACTATCAGTTGTAAGTTAAAGAGTTAGATGTGCCGAAAACTACTTTTAGAACGAGGTATGGCCAATATGAATTTCTTATTATACCATTTGGGTTAACGAATGCTCCTACTATGTCTATGGATTTAATGAACCGAATATTTCGGCCATATTTGAACAAGTTTTTTGTTGTGTTTATTGATGATATTCTAATTTATTCGAGAGATGAGGCAGAAATGGCGAGCACTTGAGAACAGTTTTGTAGATTTTAAGAGACAAACAATTGTATGCTAAGTTTAGTAAAAACGAATATTGGCTTCGAGAAGTTGGATTCTTCAGCCGCATTGTTTCAGTTGATGGTATCCAAGTAGATCTTAGCAAGATTTTTGCTATCGTCAAGTGGAAACCTCCAAGGAATGTACCCGAGGTTAGAAGCTTTTTGGGCTTAGTTGGTTACTAACGACGGTTTGTGAAAGGATTTTATGTGATTGCCACTCCCATGACAAGATTGCATCAAAAGGATGTTAAGTTTGAGTGTTGGAAAAGTTTCAACAAAGCTTCGAGAAATTGAAGATGTTATTGAATGAAGCACCGATTTTGGTACAACTCGAGTCGGGTAAAGAATTTGAGATTTATAGTGATGCTTTCTTAAATGGTTTGGGATGTGCACTTATGCAGGAGGGTAAAGTTGTAGCTTACATGCCTCTAACACGTATTCATTGCCGGACTAGGGATAAAGGCATTACCGGACAAATCGGAACATTTTGCAAACAATTCAATAACATCATCCACAAACATAATCAAACATTATTATAGAGTCCCTTATATAGGTCAACGAGACCTAAAATATGCATTAAAAAGGAATCGGGACTAAACCGAGCTCATACAAAAATTTTCAAAACTTAAAACATTTTTTTCAAAGTTGTATAGGTCATACGCCCGTGTGAACTGGTCGTGTGCCTCACGCGACATTAGACACGCCTATGTGTCTAGGCTGTGTCAAAACATGACATACATACTGACTTGTTCACACGACCCCATGTGCCTTGGTCGTGGTCGAAACTGACTTGGGTCACATGGCTAGCCACACGCCCGTGTGCCTTGGCCGTGCTCAAGCCTGACTTAAAATCGTAAGGTACCCCAGGGGACAAACAACTGTGTAAGATAACTGTGTGTCACACACGACTGAGACACACTCCCATGTCTCTGCCCGTATGGACAAAAATAGGCTATTTGCAAAGCTAATTTGCCACCCAATTTGGGTCAAACCTACAAGCATGAAATAGGCATAAATTACACATCCAATTTCAACTATTTCACAACTAAAACATACACCAATCATGTCATATAATTACCAACCAAACTCATGCTTATTCACCATTACAAATCATACTAAATCATCTGCCAAAATCATTCTAAAAACATAGGTTTCATAAACTCTAACCATACAATCAAATCTCAAGCCAAAACCTTACTAAATTCCATAATAGGCACAATTCAAAAACTTACCAATTTGACCAATTTCTTTGGCCATTCATGAACACATCAAACATACCACTATTGCATCACATATCATATACCAAATTCAAACCATAAGTTCAACCATAATTAAGCCATATCACATGGCTAAATATACACTTCACAAAACATATTCAACTACATCTAGCCTATACATGCCATACTCTAATATTTATACTTTCAAAATGTACCAAAATAAGATTTGTTAGTGTAGTGACGATCCTTAACGATCCCCGAGCTTTTGGTAGCTACGATATCTATAAACAATGCAAACACACACAAAATAAGCTTTCAAAAACTTAGTAAGCCATATACAAATATACTTAACAATTAACATCAATTCATTCATATAATTTAAGATTATCCTTCAATTTACACATGTGTGTTCAAAGTTTATTTCCAATCTAATGGATAGATTCAAATACATTTAACCCAATTAACTTTTCAACCAAATAATTTCTGATCAGATTAAACTACTGAATTGGTCTTTTCGAAGAAATCTTTTCTTCCGGTTAAAAGGATAACCCAGACATATCATATATAGAAGCCATAACCATCAAATAGTAATCATAATGCCATAACAAGACCGATGTCTTACCCGTAACAATAGATAATATCCCAACTATTAATAAATCATTTGAACCCAGAAGAAAATCAAATATGATTTGAACAACAACCAACGAAAAGCACAACTTTTATAACTTTGATAACGATACTGGAGCATTCCCAAATTTCAAAATAGAAATTATGATTATAATAGATATAGTCATTTCCGTCAAATAGATATCTCTTATAGATAATTAAATAGAATCATAAGAAGACCATAATAACGAAATTTTCAACATTTGTAGCTACACAAAATATCAGAAAATTACATCCATATAGAATGATATCAACTCCGATGATATCCAAGAAAATGTCCATAAAGAACAAAATCACTCATAAGTACAGGAATCCACAGTAACAGAAGCAATATAATCTTCACATATTTGTAACAGAACAATAGCCAGCAGAAACAGAGTATTAGCATCATACAGATTTTACCGTCGACTTTCATATCCACACAATGGAATAAATACCAGAGAAAGGCATAGCAATGTCGAACATAACTCAAACAGACCAACGATACTTTCGTCTATTAGCATGTTTAGTTAATATTCTCATACGATAAGAATTCCTTCTGAAATTAAATAGTTGCATATACTTCTAAGGTTAAATGTACACATAGAATGCCCAGAAAAAATCATAGTAATTGCCAGACTATAACCACTGCACCCAGCCATCAATACAATTCAAGCATTATCCCTTCACTGACAGAAATCAATTCAGAAAAGCTTCCATTTAATACTTTCTTTAGATAACATATTGAATAGGTCATTTGATTAGAATTAACTTCTTATGTGACTTTGCATAATCTGTATTGTCTTTAGATCTATCCAATATCTCTTTTAATATTATCTTCATTTGCTGATTCAGTCTCTTTTCTAATCACATTATTAATCTTCTGAACATAGACTTCTGTAACTCCACATCGTGAGCTTATTCAACCCAAATCTTACAAATTTTATTATAAAATTTCACTGATAAGGGGGTGAAGGTAGTAAAGCCTCAAATTTAACTTACACATAAATGTACACAACACATACTATCACAAATAACCAGTTCATTACTAATTTCACATTCTCAAAACATTTAATAATCATTTGCTTTTAATCACTTTTATTCTTAACACATAGTTCATATGCCAACTCAAATCACTAATTCACAATCAAAGCATTCATATAGCAGTCATAAGTCACATATCACAATTCATATACTCATTTCATTTCATTCATATGAATCATGCCACAATACAAAAGAAATTTCATGTTTCTCATATGGCTCAAATATTCATAGTCACTTGCTTATAAACTCATCACATTTGCAAATAGCTCACATAACAATTAATCATATACATACATACCTTTCATTGCCAAATTTCATATAATTTCATACCTTTATGAGTCTCAACTCACCATCAACACAATTTCACTCAAACATTTGAGTATTTAATTCTGTACTATCAGAATTAGCTCGGTTGGAGAACATATCTGTCTCATCAAAATAATTTTCGTCAGAGTCGGGAGATATCACACTATCGTAGGTTAAATGTGGCATGTATAGTTAGATTCACATATGTTATGGTAGTCTAGAACCTACTAAACCATAGCTCTAATACTAACCAAATGTAACACCCCTAGCCGTATCCGTCGCCGAAATAGGGTTAAAGGTGTTACTGGACAAATCAAAACATTCACAAATACTTAAGTATAACATAATCAAACATACAATAATCGTTCACAATGGTCTCTTATATAGGTCTACGAGACCAAAAACATGCTTTAGAAAGGGGTCAGGACTAAACCGAGCTCATACAAAAATTTTTTGAAACTTAACAATTTTTTTCTAAATTACAAAGGTTACACGCCCGTGTGAACAAGCCGTGTGCTTCACACGGCATTAGACACGCCCGTGTGTCTAGGCCATGGCAAAACAGGGCATACATACTGACTTATCCACACGGCCACAAGACACGTCCGTGTGTTTAGCTCATGGTCGAAACTGACTTGGCCACACAGCCTGGCACACGTTCGTGTGTGCACGATCGTGTGGTCTGCCCAGGCTTATTTAGAAATGGCCCTCGAGCAACATGACAGAGACACACTCCCGTGTCCTTGCCCGTGTGGGAAAAAATAGACCATTTACAAGGCCAATATGCCATCCATTTGAGTTCTCCCTACAACTTCAAAATCAAGCATTATAAATACAACATTTTCAGCCAAGTTCATTCCAAACATGTATCAATCAATCCCTAATATCATCAACCAATTTCATGCTCATTCTTTCAATCAATCCATAATATCCTCAACCAATTTCATGTTCATTCTCTATATCAAAGCATATTAAAATCATATGCTAAACATTATCAAATTCCCAACTTTCAACATACCAAAATGATCATTTCACTTGGTCATATACGTATATATATCTCTAGACATATTATATTATTTACCTTTTTAAAACATATTCAAATAAATAATGCATCATCAATGTTATACTCATCATTTTAACTATAGAAATATGAACCATAAATCGAAAATACATCCAATATTTCAACTCAATGCTCAAGCCAAATCATATAACCAATTACACCATACATATGACCCATGGATCATACTTCTCAAAATGAGCTCAATACATAATTAATATACACCATATTAACATCATAATTAAGCCACTTTTTTATGGCCATATAAATACACAAATCAAAATGAACCATCTCCAAAATAGCCTATACATGCCACATTACCAAAACTCAAAGCTTTTATTTACCGAAGTGATAAGCGAATAGTGTGATGAGATCTCCAACGACTTCCAACCAGAGCAAGTCTCTAAAACTCTATAACATAGGAAAAACACACACAGAGTAAGCTTAGAAAGCTTAATAATCCATAACCAAATAAATCATATCAATAATATTTATAGTTCAATTTAATCAGGTCAAATTCAGCAAATCTCAACCATATATATATCCATCATACTTGTAAATTCTTATGTCCATATTAAATAACTCCACTTATCTTATTTACTATTGCACATATAACCATTCTTTCAAATTCGAATAACAACCGTTAGCTCAATCATATAAATCAAGCTCGCACATATTCATTACATCACCAACCATACCTTGGTCATTTATTACAAATCATACATAAGATTATATCAACTTCTTTATAAACATTTCCAAACTCGTACATCATAATTCCCTTATCACATGAACCAAATTCACATACATGAATTGTAACGCCCCAAAGGTATGGGGTCTGTAATTTTGGCTTGTCGTTACATAAATTGCATGTTTGTTTAAATGATTAGATGATTTAAGTGTGTTTGGGGGTGTCTGAGTAGTCCTAGATTCAAGCTTCGGCTTTACAGCATTTTTGTTTTGCCCTTGAAAGAACTTGAGCACTGGTGCTTAGGCTTGATAAATTATGGTGCCAGAAAGTTAGCACAAAAAACCTTGTGGCTTGGTGGCATGTGGCGTGGTTTGAAAGTAGGAGGGCAGGGGTTCGAATCCCATGGAAGGCAATAACTGTTAAATTTTGTTGCTTAGGACGGTAGGAGTTTATAGTGAATTCGAACTCTGCTGGTGGAAGTTTGAACTGGTCTTGGTTGTTGGGAGAGGATTAGGGAGAGATAAGGGGAGTGATTTGTGGAGATTTTCTAGGAGTTGAAGGGGGAGGAGTGTTGTAGCCGATGAGGGCATCTTGCTTGGGCAAATTCGGCTAGGGGTTAAGCACTTTGGCATTTGCGGCATTTTGGGGTTTGTGGGGAGAAGCCGAAATCTCATTTTGTTCCATCTTCGGGATTTTGTGCATTCTTTTGGTTCTTTTAGTCCATTTCGGGGTACCTTTTTCTCTAGTGCCGAATTCTTTTTCTTCTTTTCTTGTTTCATTACATTTCACTTTGGCCAATAACCCCACTCTTTTCCTCAAGTCGAAAATCTTCTTGAACTGTTTTCTATTTCTATTCGTTCTTAAGTGCATCTCCTGTTTTGGGGTATTAGTCGAACTCCCTTGGTTCTCTTCCCTCTCGACTTAGTTGGGTGGTTTTTGGGCTAGCCGAATATTCCTCTGTCTAACCGAAGCTCTCCCTGGTGATCTAAGGTAAGTCTCCTCTTCGGTCGCCGAATCCCTCTCAAGAGCTGAACTTTGTTATTGTTCAGCTATAACTATGCCACTTCTCTTTCTCTCAACATATTTTGTAAGATTCATTCTTTAATCCCTTCTCTTTTATCAGTTTTGCTAGGGGTGTGTTCGTGGCTTTGTGCGCTAGACGGTGGTGGTTGTTGGGGTTAGGCCGAATACTGCTGCTCTCCTCTTCTAGTCTTCGTTTCGATAAGTGGCTTATGTGGTTAAGTGGTTTATGTTAAGGTTGTGTAACAAGTGAACTTTAATGCAGCGTGTGGCCATCAGGAAGGGGTGATTGGAGGTTGAAGGGATTTGAAACCTACTTGGGATATCAAGGCAAGTGTTATGCAATGTTGAGATTTATGAGTTTATAGTAGGGTGGCGAACTCAAATGTTGAGAACTAACAAGGGATCACTATCATGGTTTTAGGTTGGGTGTGCAAATTTCGACGTGTTTCTCTCTAGAAATGTGTGTACTATACGCCATTCTTGTTACTGAACAAAAGCCGAAAGGTGTGCTTTCACACTCCTGCTTTACTGTAGTTCGGCAAAATCCGAAAAGCCGATAAGTTGGCATTTGTGATCTCATGAGTGTGCGAAGGCTCGCAAGGTGAATCGAACCACTAGCTTTAGGTGACAAATGTAGAGGCCACCACGAGCGCTCTCGTGGGCTAGGGCCGTTATGGGTCATTTGGGCCGAGTAGTGGGCCTTAGGCCCATACGTACTGTTTTAGCCACATGGGCTGGCTGAGCAGTTCGTGACGATTGTAGACCCTCTAAAGGGTCGTTGACGGTACTGAGGTACCAAAAATCAGTTAAATGACCGAGATACCCCTGAGGGGTATAAATTACTATTTTACCCTAATTCACAAAATGACCTGTATAATGTTAATGGTAGGTTATTTAGTGAAAGAATGACATTTACATGACTGGTTATGAGTATGATATACTGCTGCACATATTATCTATGACACGACATCTGCATGGGGTTGGTTTATGAAATGGAGGAAGTACTGTACTGGTGACTACGTCACATATGCTATTACTGGTGGCTTGCCACACTTACTAGTACAGGCAGCTACGCTGCGTTACTGATATTACTGGCAGCTTTGCTGCGATTTTGGTGTGCTGGGTGGGTGGGTCGATTGATATCCCACAGGTGTGCTGGTTGGTACGGGTGGTGTGCTGGATGGTATTGGGGTGGGTTGCATCTTGCACCATACTGCTACTGTATAAGGTCTTGGCCCAAATTGTGCGGATACCGAATAGGGCATGGCCCAGACTGTACTGATACTGTGTTGTTTACTGTTTGATTGTTTAGGGATTACACACTGAGTTTTCGTAAACTTACCCTGTTTTCTAACTGTACAGGTAATCCCTAAGCTTGACGGTTTGGAGCTGCGAGGGACTCGGTGGCGGCCACACTACTATTTATGTTCATGTTTTATTTAATTGCAAATGGATTTCATTTTGGGTTTTTAATTTTTGGTAATAAGGCTGCTGGTGGGTTTAAGTTTTACTTTGGTTTATTACTTCTTACACTAAACTGCCAGTCTAGGAAAAATACAAACTCTTCAAACTGAACGTTTTTCCTAAGGAACACGAGCTTCCAATAACATGTTTTTAAATGCTTTCGTGGTTTTTAAATGATAAAATATACCATGGCATTTAACCAGTAAATGTTTTGGTGAGAACTATATGTAAACGGTAAATAAGGGGCTTATATTCGGTAACAGATTTCTACTCAAAAGATTGGGTTTTGAAAAGCGATATGATGTGACACGCCAGATACAGTCGTAACGTCTAGGCCGGGTTTGGGGTGTTACATTTAGTGGTATTAGAGCCAAGTTTCCAAAACTCGACTGTGGTGTGGGTATCTAAGACTAGGGTTTAAAAAAAAGTTTTTCTTTTTCTGAAATTTAGTTTGGAAAATTTTCAACGATACTTGATTTTCTTTCGAAATAATGTTACTAAAAGTGTGGCACACTGAGTATCCGACGCCAAATCTGTAAGTTCTCTACTAGCATTTACCATTTTAAGTTGTAGTGTGATGTTAGGAGACTGTTATAGATGATAGCATTAAATCTCTGGTTAGAGTAAACTGAGACTGTAGAAGACCAATATTGGTAATGGCACCTCGATCTGCGAAAAAAAACTCTAAATATTGTTTATCATAAAATATCTTTTAATAAACTGAAATTATAAACTGTTAGCATAAAATTTTAAATACAGATAAAGTGAATATCGATATGAGCGCTAGAGGTACTCGTGGAAGGGGTACGCGAGGCCATGGTAGAGGCCGGGGTGGTGCTGGGGCTGGGTCTTCAGCATCAGGTGACATGCCTGCTGGAGAGACACCAGCTTCACAGTAACTAAGACTGGGTCTCATGATCGAGCAATTGGGGATCATGCTTTGTCTCAGGCAATGCTGCGAGTTCTTGAAAGGGTCACTGGAGTGAGTACGAGATCAGTGGCCCAGGGGTCAGTTTCTAAGCGACTCCGATCCAATGGGGCAGAGATTTTTAGGGGAGTTTCTGGAGTAGCCCCGAACGTGGCAGAATATTGGTTAGAGGCTACAAAGCGGATAATGGATGATCTAGACTGTACCGTGGAGCAGAAATTGAAGGGGGCAGTGTCGTTGCTGCGAGATGAGGCCTACTAATGGTGGCTAATAGTGAGGGAAGGTACAAAAGATGACCGTCTGACATGGGATTTCTTTAAAGTGTCGTTTCAAGGGAAGTATGTGGGCGCAAGTTATGTAGACGCCCGAAGGAAGGGATTCTTAAACTTGACTCAAGGGAATAGGACTGTGGCAGCATATGAGGCAGAGTTTTTGCGGTTGAGTTGTTATGCTCGTGGGATAGTAGCGACGGAGTACGAACACTATGTGCGTTTTAAGGATGGCCTTCGAGATGAGTTGATAGTTTTGATAGATCTGCAGAGGGAGCGAGATTTTGTTGCCCTTGTTGATAAAGCAAAGATCGCTGAGGACGTGAAGCGCTCTGAGTGCCAAAATCGGGAAAAAGATAGGGTAGAGGTAAAAGGGATTTTAGGTCCTCAGGTTCAGGAAGTAGATCTAATAAGAGGGTCAAATTTGAGGGGCCAGTCCGAGCTGGAGATCATGGAGTTGCTACAAGACCGCAGCCCTGTGCTGATTGTGGAAGGTCTCATTTGGGTGAGTGCTGGAAAAGGATTGGGGCGTGTTTCAAATGTGGGTCCACAGAGCATCAGGTTAGGAATTGTCCTCAGAGGCCTACTCAGGTGCAAGCTACAGGACAGGGTCATGTCCAGTCAGGTAGAGGTGGTCAGCCACTGAGAGGTCATGGACAGGCCAGAGGTGGAAATGGGTACAGACGGGGTCATGGAGCACCAGGCAGGGGCACAAGTAATACTGAGGTGAGGCAACCAACTTTGGTTTATGCTGCTCGTCATCGAGAGGAGGGTAACGCCTCAGATGTCATAACCGGAACTTTTTTTATATATAATTTTCCATATGTTGCTTTAATTGACATTGGATCTACATATTCGTATGTTGCGTGCACTGTGTCCGAGATGTAGGGTATTCAGTTTGAGAACACTGTAAGTGAAATAACGGTGTTGAGTATGCTAGGGCATTCAGTTAGGGTGGATAAGTTATTCAAGGACGTGCCTTTGGAAGTTCAAGGGGTCATTTTTCCTGCAAATTTAATGGAACTGCCATTCGGGGAATTTGATATTATTTTAGGCATAGGTTGGCTGGTGAAGCATCGTGCTAAGTTGGACTGTGCTGCTAGGCGGCTGGTGTTGAGGACTCTGGAGGATGGGGAGGTGACGGTAATAGGGGAGCGAAGAGATTTCTTGTCTAATGTGATATCGGTGTTAAAAGCTGAGAAGCTGGTTCTCAAGGGTTGTGAGGCTTTCCTGGTATATGTTAGCAATTTTGAAAATAAAAGTCTCTCCATTGAAAATGTTAGAACTGTTAAGGAGTTTTCAGATGTTTTTTTAGAAGAGCTTTCGGGATTGCCTCCAAACCATGAGGTCGAATTCAGAATTGAGCTTCTACCGGGAATAGCTCCAGTGTCCATCGCCCCTTATAGGATGGCACCAAAGGAGTTAGTGGAGTTAAAGGCTCAAATTCAAGAGTTATTAGATCGGGGATTCATTCGACCGAGCGTGTCTCTGTGGAGGGCACCGGTATTGTTTGTGAAAAATAAGGATAGGTCCATGCGCATATGCATTGACTACCGTCAACTGAATAAGCTGACAATCAAGAACAAGTACCCTTTGCCTAGGATTGACAATCTATTTGCTCAGTTGTGAGGAGCTGCTGTGTTCTCCAAAATAGATCTTCGATCTAGGTACCATCAGTTGAAGGTTAAGGAAGCTGATGTGTATAAAACAACGTTTAGGACTCGTTATGGTCATTACGAGTTTCTAGTAATGTTGTTTGGGTTAACGAATGCACCAGCTGCTTCCATGGACATGATGAACCGAGTATTTCAACCTTATCTGGATCGGTTCGTAGTAGTGTTCATAGATGATATTTTAGTGTATTCGAAAACCGAGGAAGAGCATGACGAACATTTGTGGGTTGTTATTCAAAGTCTAAGACAAAAGCAGTTGTATGCAAAATTCAGTAAGTGTGAGTTTTGGTTGAGTGAGGTGACATTTCTGGGTCACGTTGTGTCTGCTGAGGGGATTAGGGTCGAGCCTCGAAAAATTGAAGCTGTTTTGGGTTGGAGACCACCGAAGACTGTATCTAAGATTCGAAGTTTTCTGGGTTTAGCTGGGTATTACAGACACTTTGTGGAGGGGTTTTCGGTGATAGCTGCACTTTTGACTAAATTGCTGCGTAAAGGGGTGCTGTTTGTTTGGACGGATAAGCAGGAAGAGAGTTTTGAGAAGTTGAATAAAGTTTTAACTGAGGCTCCTGTTTTGATTCAGCCGGAATCTGGGAAAGAATTTATTGTTTACAGTGATGCATCACACATTGGTTTAGGTTGTGTGTTGATGCAGGAAGGAAAGGTGGTTGCTTATGCATTGTGACAGCTTAAACCTCACGAGGCAAATTATCCCATTTATGATTTAGAGTTGCCTGCAGTGGTTTTTGCACTAAAAATTTGGAGGCATTATCTATATGGGGAAAGAACGATTATTTTTACAGACCATAAAAGCCTCAAGTATCTCCTTACTCAGAAGGAGTTGAATCTTAGGCAACGAAGATGGGTTGAGTTGCTTAAAGATTACGACTGTTCAATTGACTACCACCCAGGCAAAGCAAATGTGGTAGCTGACGCACTGAGCCGTAGAGTTGTCTCTGATTTAAGAGCAATGTTTGGTCGCCTTAGTTTGTTTGATGATGGTAGCTTGTTAGCTGAACTGCAAGTGAGACCATTTTGGACTGATCAAATTAAGGAGAAACAGTTGTTGGATGGATCGTTAGTTCCTCGTTTTCAGCAAGTAGAAAAAGGTGAGACTTCAGATTTTGGACTGAATGAGGAAGGGGTGTTATGTTTTCGTGGCAGAATGTGTATACTGAGGGATTTTGGTCTGAGGCAGTCTATTCTACGTGAGGCGTATGGGAGTCCTTATGCCATGCATCCTGATGGGAACAAACTATATCG
The DNA here is from genome assembly GCF_007990345.1 of Gossypium hirsutum. Taxonomy (NCBI): domain Eukaryota; kingdom Viridiplantae; phylum Streptophyta; class Magnoliopsida; order Malvales; family Malvaceae; genus Gossypium; species Gossypium hirsutum. The sequence goes on from NC_053428.1 coordinate 67,472,771, forward strand.
AGATCTTCGTGAGTTGTATTGGTGGCCTGGGTTAAAACGCGAAGTTACCGATTATATAAGTAAGTGCTTGACGTGCCAGTAGGTTAAGGTCAAGCATCAGTTGCCTTCTGGGTTATTATAGCAAGTTCAAATCCCACTCTGGAAGTGGGAGAGGGTAACCATGGATTTTGTGAGTGGGTTACCCTTGACACCTTTTAAGAAGGATTCGGTTTAGGTAATTGTAGACCGACTGACTAAAACTGCTTATTTTATACCATCCGCACTGATTATTCGTTGCAAAAGTTGGCCAAGTTCTATGCGGCCGAGATTGTAAGACTGCATGGTGTGCTAGTTTCTATCATATCTGACAGGGATCCTAGGTTCACATCTCGGTTCTAGAAGAAATTACATGAGGCTTTGGGTACACGACTAGATTTCAGTATCGTTTTTCACCCTCAGATGGATGGACAATCTTAGAGAGTAATTCAGATATTGGAAGACATGTTAAGAAGTTGTGTATTGGATTTCAGTGGCAGTTGGAAGGATTATTTACCGTTGGCAGAGTTTGCGTATAACAACAGCTACCAGTCCACTATTCGAATGGCACCATACGAAGCGTTATATGGTCGTAGGTGTTGTACTCCTACTTGTTGGACTGAACTGGGTGAGCGACGAATTCTGGGGCTAGAGCTAATTGCTGATACAGAGGATAAGGTAAAGTTGATTCGGGGTCGGTTGAAAGAAGCGTTTGATAGGTAGAAGTCCTATGCAGACTTGAAGCGTAAAGAGATCAAATACTCTGTGGGGGATTATGCCTTTCTTAAGGTATCACCGTGGAAGAAAATTTTGAGGTTTGGACGAAAGGGCAAACTGAGCCCTAGATTTATTAAGCCTTATCAGATACTTAAGTGTGTAGGACCGGTCGCTTATCAGCTTGAGTTGCCTCCGGAGTTGGGAAGAATTCATGACGTGTTTCACATTTCCATGCTTAGGCGGTACCGATCTGATCCCTCACATGTGTCGGTTGAAGAAATTGAAGTTAGGCCTGATCTAACCTTCGAGGAAGAACCTGTGTGAATATTGGAGTGTGGCGTTAAAGTGTTAAGAAAGAAGTCTGTTTCACTGGTCAAAGTGCTGTGGCGCAATCACGGCACGGAAGAGGCCACTTGGGAACGAGAAGAGACGATACGGCATCAGTACCCTCATTTATTTTAACCAGGTAAATTTTGAGGCCGAAATTTCTTTAAGGGGGTAGAATTGTAACGCCCCAAAGGTATGGGGTCTGTAATTTTGGCGTGTCATTACATAAATTGCATGTTTGTTTAAATGATTAGATGATTTAAGTGTGTTTGGGGGTGTCTGAGTAGTCCTAGATTCAAGCTTCGGCTTTACAGCATTTTTGTTTTGCCCTTGAAAGAACTTGAGCACTGGTACTTAGGCTTGATAAATTATGGTGCCAGAAAGTGAGCACAAAAAGCCTTGTGGCTTGGTGGCATGTGGCATGGTTTGGCAGTAGGAGGGCAGGGGTTCGAATCCCATAGAAGGCAATGAATGTTAAATTTTGCTGCTTGGGATGGCAGGAGTTTGTAGTGAATTCGAACTCTGATGGTGGAAGTTTGAACTGGTCTTGGTTGTTGGGAGAGGATTAGGGAGAGATAAGGGGAGTAATTTGTGGAGATTTTCTAGGAGTTGAAGGGGGAGGAGTGTTGTAGCCGATGAGGGCATCTTGCTTGGGCAAATTCGGCTAGGGGTTAAGCACTTTGGCATTTGCGACATTTTGGGGTTTGTGGGGAGAAGTCAAAATCTCATTTTGTTCCATCTTCGGGATTTTGTGCATTCTTTTGGTTCTTTTGGTCCATTTCGGGGTACCTTTTTCCTTGGTGCCGAATTCTTTTTCTTCTTTTCTTGTTTCATTACATTTCACTTTGGCCAATAACCCCACTCTTTTCCTCAAGTCGAAAATCTTCTTGAACTGTTTTCTTTCTCTATTCGTTCTTAAGTTTGTCTCCTATTTTGGGGTATTAGCCGAACTCCCTTGGTTCTCCTCCCTCTCGATTTACTTGGGTAGTTTTTGGGCTAGCTGAATATTCCTCTATCTAACTGAAGCTCTCCCTGGTAGTCTAAGGTAAGTCTCCTATTGGGTCGTCGAATCCCTTTCAAGAGCCGAACTTTGTTATCGTTCAGCTATGACTATGCCACTTCTCTTTCTCTCGACATATTTTGTAAGATTCATTCTTTAACCCCTTCTCTTTTATCAATTTTGCTAGGGGTGTGTTTGGGGCTTTGTGCGCTAGACGGTGGTGGTTGTTGGGGTTAGGCCTAATACTGCTGCTCCCCTCTTCTAGTCTTCGTTTCGGTAAGTGGCTTATGTGGTTAAGTGGTTTATGTTAAGGTTGTGTAACAAGTGAACTTTAATGTAGCGTATGGCCATCAGGAGGGGGTGATTGGAGGTGGAAGAGATTTGAAACCTACTTGGGATATCAAGGTAAGTGTTATGCAATGTTGAGATTTATGAGTTTATAGTAGGGTGGCGAACTCAAACGTTGAGAACTAACAAGGGATCACTATCATGGTTTTAGGTTGGGTGTGCAAAGTTCGACGTGTTTCTCTTCAGAAAGGTGTGTACTGTACGCCATTCCTGTTACTGAACAAAAGTCGAAAGGTGTGCTTTCACACTCCTGCTTTACTGCAGTTCGACAAAAGGCTAAAAGCCGATAAGTAGACATTTGCAATCTCGCGAGTGTTCGAATGCTCGCAAGGTGAATCAAACCACAAGCTTCGGGCGACAGATGTAGAGGCCACCGCGAACGCTCTCGTGGGCTCGGGCCATTATGGGTCATTTGGGCTGAGTAGTGAGCCTTAGGCCCATACGTACTGTTTTAGTCACATGGGCTGGTTGAGCCGTTCGTGACGACTGTAGACCCTCTAAAGGGTCGTTGTCGGTACTGAAATACCAAAAATCAGTTAAATGATCGAGATACCCCTGAGGGGTATAAATTACTATTTTTCCCGTAATTCACGAAATGACCCGTCTAATGCTAGCGGTAGGTTATTTAGTGGATGAATGACATTTGCATGACTGGTTATGAGTATGATATAAATGACATTTGCATGACTGGTTATGAGTACGATATACTGCTGCACATATTATCTATGACACATCTGCATGGGGTTGGGTTATGATATGAAGTACTGTACTGGTGACTACTCACATATGCTATTACTGGTGGCTTGCCACAGTTACTGTTACTGGCAGCTACGCTGCGTTATTGATATTACTGGCAACTTTGCTGTGATTTTGGTGTGCTGGCTGGGTGGGTCGATTGATATCCCACAGGTGTGCTGGTTGGTACGGGTGGTGTGCTGGATGGTATTGGGGTGGGTTGCATCTTGCACCGTACTGCTACTGTATAAGGGCTTGGCCCAAATTGTGCGGATACCGAATAGGGCATGGCCCAAACTGTACTGATACTGTGTTTTTCACTGTTTGATTGTTTAGGGATTACACACTGATTTTTCGTAAACTCACCCCCGTTTCTAACTGTGCAGGTAATCCCTAAGCTTGACGGTTTGGAGCTGCGAGGGACTCGGTGGCGGCCACACTACTGTTTATGTTCCTGTTTTATTTAATTGCAAATGGATTTCATTTTGGGTTTTTAATTTTTGGTAATAAGGCTGCTGGTGGGTTTAAGTTTTACTTTGGTTTATTACTTCTTACACTAAACTGCTAGTCTAGGAAAAATACGAACTTTTCAAACTGCACGTTTTTCCTAAGGAACCTGAGCTTCCAATAACATGTTTTTAAATGCTTTTGTGGTTTTTAAATGATAAAATATACCATGGCATTTAACTAGTAAATGTTTTGGCGAGAACTATATGTAAACGGTAAATAAGGGGCTTATATTCGGTAATAGATTTCTACTCAAAAGATCGGGTTTTGAAAAGTGATACGATGTGACACGCCAGATACGACCGTAACGTCTAGGCCGAGTTTGGGGTGTTACATGAATCATATAGTCAACCGAGATCAACTTTATTTTACTAATCATATATTACATATAAAGCATACCCCAACTCAACTATTTTGATTCCATTATCCATTCAAGTTTTCAAACCAAGCATTCATAAATTAAAGCCTTGTTTCATGTTTCATAATTCTCATGTCCGAAACATAGGACCACAATTTCATATAACGAGCGTATATAACATATCATTCATTTATATACATCCATATCATTCGTTGTCATATATTTCACATATATTCATATGGTACATACTCACCTTTTGTTTCTGAATTGCATACCAAATCACACGTGCCTGAATCAGATATAATCTCACATGCTTATTCATTTCTCGAAATGCCCGTTGAACCGTTCGGAATCAATAAGGATGCTTGGATAACTCATAAGCTTGTACAATGCCAACGTTCTAGACGTGGTCTTACATGTAATCAAATATTGATGCCACTGTTGCAGACAGTTTCTTACACGAAATCAAATTCGATGCCAATATCCCAAATATGGTCTTACACGTAAATCATAAATCGATGCCAAAGTCTCAGTCTTACATGATAACACATATCAGAATCTTATGTCATGAAATATGTATCCTAACTATTCCTATGGTTCGTATGGGGCTTTTCAGACGTTGTCATATTACCGGAACTTTATCAATTTCACCTATTCGAACAATCCATGATCGGAACAAATTCTTCAAAGCTCGATTCAATTTGATATCACATATATATTTCTTTACAACTTAATTCAACACATATAATGCACATGCATTTCAATTTAAAAACATTTATTTACTTATGAACTTACCTCGTACTAACACGAACGAACCGAAACGACAATTCGATAATTTTCGACTTTCCCCGATCCAAATCCGATTTCCTCATTTCTTGATCTAATTCAATACAAATTCAACTTATTCAATCATATACTCAATCAAATTCATCCGAAAACACATAAATGGGCTAATTACACTTTTGCCCCTGGCATTTCACATTTTTTGCAATTTAGTCCCTATTTCACAAAACACAAAATATTCAAAATTTGACCACACCCATGCTTGGCCGAATTTTACTAAGGTCCCTAGCAGCCCATTTCTTTCATTTATTTCACATTTTGACCCCTCAATTTAGTCCTTAATACACATTTTTATCAAAAATTACTTAATTAAACATGAAAATCAAGCATCAAAGATTTATTCTTCATCATCAAACAACAATTTCATCACATTATCAACAATGGAAAACCTCAAATTCATCATCAATTCTGAAAATTAAAGCATGGGCTAAGTAATATTCGAAGCAACAATCTCAAAAACGTAAAAATTATCGAAAACTGAGCAAAACACATACTCGAATTTAGTATCCTAAGTGTCGAACTCCAAAGCTTTAAGATGGTTTCTTTCTTCTCAATATTTGGCCATCAAATAAAAAATGACCATGCAAAAATTTTCTTTATGTTTTATTTTATTAACTTTACTACATAATTTACTATTTTAACCTTAATGAATTAATAATAAATCCATATAATGGTTGTCCATTACCGTCCAAGCTATGAATTAATGGCCTAATTTCATTTTAAGGCCTCCACATTCAAAAAACATAGCATTATAACACTTTAACAAAAAACTAACCACTTTTACAATTTACGGGATTAAGTCCTTTTTTTCAAATTGAGCACACAAACGATAAAATTTTCATATGAAAATTTCACACATATCAATTCACATACTTTAAGTACGGAATATAATATTAAAATATTTTTCCAACTCGGATTTGTGGTCCTAAAACCATTGTTCCGACCAGGGTTTAAACCGAGCGGCTACAATTCTGATAAGAAAAATTTACAAATTATGTGCTTAATTATAGAAATGACCAAATTACAGAGAATGCAAAAGTTGAGTTCTAGTAGCTATAAGTATCAAATAGCTATGAAATTCAAAACTTGAGGTCCTTATATGGTACCTAGACAATTAAAGAAAAGTTAGTAGATATTTATGATGATTCATCCATGGAAAATTAGAAAAAGAAAAGGACTAAATTGGAAATGTAAATAATTAAAGGATGATAAATAATTGAAAAAGGAAATATCATCATCTTATTATCATCTTCATCCCTAAAATTCTATGGAAACCCTAGGAGAGAGAAAGGAAACTAATCAAGCTTAATTAGGTATGAATTCTTGTCCCATTTTTAGTAATTTTTATATATATTTTTAGATCGGAATATCTTAATCTATTTATTTTGGGGATTAATTTGAAGAAATATCAAAGTATATAAATTTTTCCATGAATGAATATATTGAAATATTGAAATTTATGGTAGGAAATAAAAGGTTGTTGGTAGATAAACAACTTTTGTAAAGTGAATTTTCATGAAACTGTGATTTAGGGACTAAATTGTAAAGATGTAAAATTCATGGAAAAATTTTAATTTTTATGAAATATATGTACTGTAAATATTATATGTAAAAATAGGTTAGGCTTGGAATAAGGATAAAATTGCATGAATTTCATTTTTTGAGCCTAGGGATGAAATTGTCATTTATGAAAAGTATAAGGGCAAAATGGTAATTTTTCTTATGGTGTGAATTGAATGTAAATGAGAATGAAATGAATTAAATTGATGTTAAATTCATTTATATAGATCCAGAAAGACCTAATATGGACTTATGAATTTACGAGTATAATGGATATATATGTGGTTGAGATTTGATGAATTTGACCTGACTTAATTGAACTATAAATATTATTGATATGACTTATTTGGTTATGGCTTACTAAGCTTTCTAAGCTTACTGTGTGTGTGTTTTTTCTATGTTTATAGAGTTTCAGAGACTTGCTCGGGTTGGAAGTCGTTGGAGATCTCATCATACTATTCGGTTATCGCTTCGGTAAACCAAAGCTTTGAGTTTTGGTAATGTGGCATGTATAGGCTAGCTTGGAGATGGTTCATTTTGATTTGTGTATTTATATAGCCATGCAAAAGTGGCTTAATTATGATGTTAATATGGTGTATATTGATTATGTATTGAGCTCATTTTAGGAAGTATGATTCATGGGTCATATGTATGGTGTAATTGGTTATATGATTTGGCTTGAGCATTGAGTTGAAATATTGGATGTATTTTCGATTTATGGTTCATATTTCTATAGTTAAAATGATGAGTATAACATTGATGATACATTAGTTATTTGAATATGTTTTAAAAAAGGCAAATAATGTGATATGTCTAGATATATATATATGCATATGACCAACTGAAATGGTAATTTTGGTATGTTGATAGTTTGGAATTTGATAATGTTTAGCATATGATTTTAATATGCTTTGATATAGAGAATGAGCATGAAATTGGTTGATGATATTATGGATTGATTGATAAATGTTTGGAGATGAAATTGGATGAAAATATTGCATTTATAATGCTTGATTTTGGAATTGTAGGGAGAACTCAAATGGATGGCATATTGGCAATGTAAATGGCCTATTTTTGCCCACAAGGGCAGGGACATAGGCATGTGTCTCTACCGTGTTGCTTGAGGGCCATTTCAAAATAAGTTTGGGCAGACCACACGGTCGCGCACACACGGGCGTGTGCCAGGCCGTGTGGCCAAGTTAGTTTCTACCATGAGCTAGACACACGGGTGTGTCTTGTGGCCGTGTGGATATGTCAGTATGTATGCCTTGTTTTGCCATGGCCTAGACACACGAGCATGCCTAATGCCGTGTGAGGCACATGGCCGGTTCACACGGGTATGTGACCTTTGTAATTTAGAAAAAAATTGTTAAGTTTTAGAAAATTTTTGTATGAGCTCGGCTTATCACGACCCCTTTCTAAAGCATGTTTTTGATCTCGTAGACCTATATAAGGGACCATTGTGAACGATTATTGTATGTTTGATTATGTTATGCTTAAGTATTTTTGAATTTTTTGATTTGTCTAGTAACGCCTTTATGTAACACCCCTTACCCGTGTCTGACGCCAGAACAGAGTACGAGGCATTACCGGACTTAATCATTCACAAACATGCAAAAAATGGGCTACAAAATTTCAATCATATCAAAAATTTTCATACAAATGTATAATGTCCCATACACAGGCGTACGAAGCCCTAAACATGCATTGAAAGTAGTTAGGGACTAAACTGAGAACCTTAGAAAGTTTTGGGAAAAACTTAGAAAATATTTCCATGACACAAGGTCACACGCCCGTGTGGACACAGGGACACGCCCGTGTGCCTTCGACACGCCCGTATCCTCAGGCTGTGTAACTATCTAACTATGACGTCAGCAAATAAATTGAACCATACGGCCAAGCCACACGCCCATGTGCTAAGGCCGTGTCCCCTACACGGTTGTGACACACGACCGTGTCTCAGCCTGTATGGCCAACACTTAGGCTATTTTCTAAGCCTTTAAGTTACCCTTAATCCTTCACATCTTTATTTCCATATTACACATTTAATTCATGGCCATGACTATTTAGATTGGTCATGAAACATTCATCATGTATATATTTCATAACACAAACCATATATGGCTAACAAGCATAATCACATCATCTCATCACAAGCATTAGAACATAAAATAGAGAGATAGGTTCACAAACCATAATCAATATGAGACACACCTCTTGGCCATATACTAATTACTCAATATAGACCAATACATTGGGCTAATCATAATAACACATATCATAAAAACCTAGTCCCTATACATGCCACTCACTTGCACACGCTTAACATGTATCAATATTCCAGAGGTGATGAATTAATAGTGTGATGCTGCCTCTGACGATCTTCAATTCTAAGCTAACCTGACAACACTAAAGAGAAGGAAAGGAAGGGAGTAAGCTTTATAGCTTAGTAAGACCGTATGAAAAATAATAAGCAATTATCAACTTACTCCTCAAGGTAGTACAACCATATTTGCACTTTTACTTATATTCAGATCAAGCTGTTTTCTGGAGTCATAGTCACTAAATTATTTATATCTAGAGCTACGAAACTCCAAATTAAGATCTACTAATTTTTTCAAAAACTAGATTCACATATATTCTTACCATAAAATTTTCAGAATTTTTGGTTTAGCCAATTAGTACAGTTTATTCCATAAAGCTACCCCTTTTTTGTTGTCCAATAGTTCTAACCCCTCTTCACTAAAAATAAATTATCTCATGATATGGGACTCATATAATTCTTCTGTCTATTTATATTGAAAATAGACTTATTAAGAATTCTAAGAATATAAATTATAACCCATAACTATTTTTTTACAATTTTAAATGATTTTCTCAAGTCAGAATAGGAGATTTCAAAGTCGTTCTGACTCTGTTTCACACAAATACAAATATCTCATAATATGAAATTCCTTTGCTTACACCGTTTTCTTTATAAGCAACTAGACTCATTAGCTTTAATTTGATATTTCATTCAATCTTTAAACCTCTTTCAACTATTTTTGGTGTATTTTCCAATTTGAACTGCTGCAGTTGTCCCAAAAACTGTTTAGTTTAAAATAATGGTAACTAAACTTATAACACCTTTACAAACCATTTTAAACATCATGGTAAAAATACATATTGGTACATCTTAACCATAGAACCATAATCATACGGTCATCAATATTTTATTCTCATTGGCATAGCTTACTTATTTGTATTCTTACTAAAGATACATCATTTCATGATCGTAATAGTATTTGAGTTTCGAGTACATACGTGTACCTTTTCAATATGCTCATATACTTACCTTCTCGCTTTCATCACAAGCTTTGAACTACCCGTTAAACCACTTGAAATACTATAGGATATTCAATAGGCCTCAAATATAGGGCAAGATGCCAACGTCATGTCCCGGACATGGTCTTACACTAGCTCACACATCAAAGTTGATGCCATATCCCGGACATGGTCTTACACTGACTCTCATATATCGAGGCCGATGCCATGTCCTAGACATGGTCTTACACTGGCTCTCATCATCGGTGCCGATGCCATGCCCTAGGCATGGTCTTACACTGACAAATATCAAGCCGATGCCATGTCCCAGACATGGTTTTAGACTAACTTTCATATCTCGAGGCTGATGCCATGTCCCAGACATGGTCTTACACTAGTTCTCGTCTCAATGCCGATGCCATGTCCCATACATGATCTTATACTGGATCTCATAATCTGGCCAATGCATGTCCCAGACATGTCTTACACTAGCACACATGTTACCCAAATGTCCTGGCATGAATATCCAATCTATTCTCAAAGTTCAGCCGGGAGTTTATCACGTTAAGTCTCATCATACATTTCTCATTGCCACTTGTAAACATTTCATGCAAAATTAGCCATTCAGTGCATAGTAACGATAAAGCTGTAATATTTATGCACAACTTACTCGTTTCAATGGAATATCATATTCCATCAAATTTCCAATGCATTCAATCATCACATAAATGTTATTAACATTTGGCATCACTTTCTCATATACAATATCATCAACATAAAATTCAACACAATCATAGCAAGATAGATTTCAAGTATATTAACAATAACATGGATATCATGCTTATTTAATCACACGGACTTACCTCGAATGCAATTTCGGCTAATTACGCCATTTTAGTCCATAACCTTGTACTTTCCGATTTAAGCCCAAATCTCGGTTCCTTGATCTAAAATGAAAAACTTCACTACTTTAATCATCACATTAACCAATACATTCCATAATTTATAATTTGACAAAATGCCCATTTTGCCCCTAGACTTTCACAAAAATTACGATTTTACCCCTAGCTCGTAAATCGATATTTATCAAATTTCTTCATTAATCAAGCCTAGCCAAATTTATTTTAGGCTTATAGCAGCCAACAATTTCATTCATTTCACACACTTGTCACCTTTTTATCAACCTTTAGAAAAAGGTCCATTTAGGTGTTTTTCATGAAAATCCTTTCACAAAAGTTGTTTATTACACAAAAATGATTATTTTATTCCATAAAAATTCAGCAAACAACATAAATAGTCACATGGAAAATCCTATACTTTCAACCATTTTTCAAAATAATCCCCCATTAGCTATATTAAGCTACAAGGGTTCCAAAAATACAAAAATCATAAAAAAATGACCATCAAAATCACTTACTTGCTAGGGAACTAAGTGGATGAAAATTTAAGCTCTCAAAACCCTCATGTTTGCTACCATTTTCGGTGGAAGAAGAAGAGGAAATGAAAAAGATGACAACTTTTTCTTTATTTTATTTTATTACCAAAACAAGTCACTTAATGCCACCAAATGTTGACTTTTCAAATTTTCTTGTCCCTATGGCGGACCATCACTCCCCAAATGGCCTATTTACACTTTAAAGACTCCAATTTTGGTTCTCTAGCTATTTAACTTATTTGGATAGTAAAACAAAACTTTTTCCTTTTATGCGGTTTAGTCCTTTTTTGCAATTAAGCTCACAAACGCTAAAATTAATTCACCAAAATTTTCATGCACTCATATAATCATGCTATAACATAGAAAATAATATTAAAATAATTTCTTGACCTCAGATTTGTGGTTTTGAAACCACTATTCCGACTAAGCCCTATTTCGAGATGTTACATTTTAATCCTATTCCGGCAACGGATACGGGTTAGGGGTGTTACAAGAATTTTTATATAGCATTTCTATCATAATACAGAAAATGCAATAATATTTAACAAAAATTTCATTTTGGCTCGAATTTGTGGTCCCGAAGCCATTGTTCCAATTTCACTAAAAATGGGTTGTTACAACTCTCCCCCCTTTAAGAATTTTCATCCTCAAAAATCTTACCAATAAAGAGATTTGGATATTACTTTCTCATGGTATCCTCCGGTTCTCAGGTAGCTTCTTCTATTCCATGTCGTTACCAAAGAATCTTTACCAAAGCTATCTTTTTATTTCTTAACTCTTTTGTCTCACTTGCCAAGATTTTGATTGGTTCCTCACTATATGTCATGTCAGGTTGAATCTCAACTTCTGTTGGAGAAATAATATGTGAAGGATCTGACCAATACTGTCGTAACATAGATATAAGAAAAACATTATGAATTCTGTCAAGCTGTAGCAGTAATGCCAACCGATATGCAATAGGTCCAATTCTTTCAGTAATCTCATATGGCCCAATGAATCGTGGACTCAATTTTCCTTTTCGACCAAACCAGAGAACTTTCTTCCAAGGTGATACTTTTGACGATCAGAGGCTGCTTTCAAACTATCTTGAATTAGTTTCGCATTTTTCTTCAGTTTTACGGACTAAGTCTACTGCATGTATCTTTTTCTCACTAAGCTCTGTCCAATACAATGGAGTTCTAAATTTACGACCATACAGAGCTTCATATGGTGCCATTTTAATGCTGGATTGATAATTATTATTATAGGAAAATTTGACTCAAGGAAAGTGCTTTTCCCAGTTACCTTCAAATTCTAACACATAACATCGAAGCATATCTTCCAAAATTTATATAACACGTTTGGATTGTCCATCAGTCTGAGGATAGAATGCGGTCTAAAATTGGGATATAAATCGAGGATCTCTATCTGGAATAGTAAAGACTGGTACACTATACAGTCTAACAATCTCAAAGACATATAATTCAGCTCATCTATCCAAGGAAAAAGATACACAAAGTTGACTTGATCCATGAAACAGAAGAAAAGGTAAAGGTGATTTGAGATAGTTTGAAAGTTAATTGTCAAAAGTATTATCTCGATCTTAAACGAAAAGAAATAGAATTTTAGGTCGGTGACAAGGTATTTTTAAAAGTATCACCTTGGAAGAAAGTTCTTCGATTTGGCCGTAAAGGAAAACTGAGTCCACGGTTCATCGGACTATATGAGATTATTGAAAGAGTTGGACCTGTTGCTTATCGGTTGGCATTACCACTAGAACTTGACAGAATTCATAATGTTTTCCATGTGTCCATGTTACAAAAGTATAGATCAAATCCTTCACATCTAATTTTTCCGATAGAAGTTGAGATTCAACCTGATATGACTTATAGTGAGGAACCGATTAAAATCCTGGCACGTGAAACAAAAGAGTTAAGAAATAAAAAGGTAGCATTAGTGAAAGTTCTTTGGCAACGTCATGGGATTGAAGAAGTTACTTGGGACCAGAAGTTACCATGAGAAAGCAATACCCGAATCTTTTTATTGGTAAGATTTTCGAGGACGAAAATTCTTAAGGAGGAGAGTTGTAACAACCCATTTTCAATGAAATCGGAACAATGGTTTTGGGACCATAAATCCGAGATGGAAAGAAAATTTATTTTAATATTATTGCATGGTCTGCATTATGATAGGATTGTTATATAAAAATTCTGAGAAGAAAATTTTATCGTATGTGTTTAATTATGGAAATGACCAAATTGCATAAAATGAAAAAGTTGAGTTCTAGTAGCTATAAGTATCAAATAGCTATGGAATTCAAAAATTGAGGTTCTTATATAGTAATTAGACCATTAAAGAAAAGTTAGTAGATATTTTTGATGAATCATCCTTAGAAAATTAGAAAAAAAAGGAAAGAACTAAATTGGAAAGTGGAAAAAAATAATGGATGATAAATAATTAAATAGAATATTATCATTATATATCATCTTCATACCCAAAATATACATGGAAACCCTAGGAAAGAGAAAACAAGCTTTCTTGGCTTAATTGGGTAAGTATTCTTGTCCCATTTTTAGTAATTTTTATAATTTTGAGATTGGAATAGCTTAATCTATCTATTTTGGGGATTAATTTGAAAAGTTATCAAAGTGTCAAAGTTTTTCCATGGATGCATATGCTGAAATTTTGAAATTTATGGTAGAAAATGAAATGTTGTTATAGATAAACAACTTTTAAAAAGTGAATTTTGATGAAATTATGATTTAGGGATTAAATTGTAAAGATGTAAAAGTTATGGCAATTTTTTGAATTTTTGTGAAATACATGTTCTGTAAATATTATATTAAAATTTTGGTTAGACTTGAAATAAGGATTAAATTGTATGAATTTCATCATCCGAGCCTAGAGATAAAATTGTCATTTATGAAGAGTATAGGGGCAAAATGGTAATTTTTCCTAGGATGTAAATTGAATCCAATTGAATATGAAATGTGATAAATTGATTATTAAATTCATTTATATAAATCTGAACAACTCAAATTTGAAGCAAGATTGAGGAAAAAGTTTTGTATTTGTAGATTTTCATATACAAACAAGTGTTGAGGTAAGTTCGTGTAACTTAATTATGCATGTTAATAAGTTTGAAAATGAATGATGTATTTGGGTAAAATATACGTATGTAAAAAATAAATGAAATAATCATATGTTCAATCATATTCGGAAAATATTAAATTTTGTTTGAATAATGAAATTCGATGGATATATGTGATTTCCCATATTACATGTGGTCCTGCATATGTTGCAGACAGAAGATAGCTCGGATGAGCAATCCTATTATAGCCCTCTTGAGCATCCTGTTAAATAGTTCTTGCAAGCATCCTGATCGGTAGTGACTTTGCATGTGCTGCGCACTACCGCAACTCTGTGTGAGCATCCTGTTACATGATTTGATCGGTTGTGATCCAGCATATAATACGGATACAAACGTAGCTCTACGTGAGCGTCCTGATATAAGCTCTTATGGGCTTCCTTACATGTCTCGCTTGAACTCCCTGTTACCTTATCCGGTGCTCCCTGATATTAACTCTTCAAAGTTATCTGTTAAGCTCTATGAGTTCACTGATTAAAGCTCTTATGAGTTTTCCTGTTTAGCCCGGATAAGTGTCCTGTTTCATGGCTCACATGGGTATTCTAATATGTGGCTCAAGAGTGTGCTCCCTGATTATATGCCCTAATGGGTACCCCTGATTATGAATTGACAGTTTACGTGTGTGTACTACCTAAGTATCCATTAATATTTTAATAATTCAACAGACAAAACTTCTGACATGAGAAATTATGAGATTTTTTTTTGTCCTGAATACTTTTAAAATACCTGAAAGGAGTGTAACATGATGAGCTCATCCATGTTTATTTGATGCATAAATGAAATATGTGACTAACTTGCTTACTTGAGTGTATGTGATTAGGCAAATTTCCAATTTTTTGGGAAGCATGCTATTAAATACTTATTTTATTAAATGCAATTGGTAAGTTTAATTCCTGTTATATGAACTTACTAAGCATTAAATGCTTACTAAGTTTTATTTTCTATATTTTATAGTGTTCAGAAGCTCGTTAAGGTTGGAGAACAGTTGGAGAATTATCACACTATCCTTCAGCTTGTTTTGGTATAAAAAGTAATCTTTTTTTGATATAATGACATGTATAGGCTAACTCAGACAATGTTGGCAAGTATACGATTGTTTGTAATTTAGCCATTGGAATGACTAATAATGGTTTGTTTTGGTATATTGTTATGAGATTTTATATATCATGTTTAACATATATGTATGTGGTTGGTTAGATTGAATTAGGGTAAAATATAAGTCTTTACTAAAAGGTAAGTTTAATTATATGAATGTATGTGATATTATTTACGTCATTGATGTTTGCTTGATTTATATGACCTGAATTGGTTAGCAAATATATGCAAATGTTGTTGTAGATTGAAGGTTAAATTTGGGTGAGAAATAAGGCTAGAAAATGGCATTATTTTGTCTACACGGGCATGTGTTTTGACAGTGTGTGACATACAGCCTGGCATATGGGCATGTGGTTCGGCCGGGTGTCCCCTACATCTTAAAATTGAGAAATAGAATGCTCAGAATTGGGCACACGGGCGTGTGTCTCAGCCATGTGTGCTACACGGTCCAGAACACCGGTGTGTGTCTTGGTCGTGTGAAAACTACACCTAATTTTTAAAAGTTAAATTGACCACATGGCCTAGCACATGGGCATGTGGTAGGCCATGTTGCACAAGTTAGAGAGTTACACGGGTAAAGACAAGGGCTAGGACACGATCGTGTGCCTCACATTGGATGCCTACACAGCCTGAAACATGGGCATGTCACTTAGCCGTGTGAGCCACACGGTCTACTCACACGAGCGTGTGATCCCTGTATTAAAGAAAAAATTTTAAATTTCGTGAAAAATTCTCTGAGATCCCGTTTTAGTCCCGACTTGATTCTAATGTTTAAATTGGACCTCGAGGGTCCAGTCAAGGGACAATATGAATAGTTGCGAATATAAAAAGTAAATGACAAGAATTATATGAAATTACTCTGTAAACTCAAGTAATACTCCGTAACCTTGTTCCGAAAACAGATACGGGTTAGGGGTGTTACAATATGTTTGATTTCGGTTATAAATAGTAAATGACATGTATAAACTTTTTTAAATCTGTAAACTCCAGTAATGCTCCGTAATCCTGTTTCGGTGACGGAGATGGGTTAAGAGTGTTACATTCATTGGTATCAGAGCTACAGTTTAGTCGATTCTCGGACTAATGTAGCAAGTACGAGTTTAGCTATACTTGCCATTATATAATTTGTAATAGTGTGATTGTGACACCCTTCACCCGTACCCGACACTAGGATAGGGTTCGAGGCATAACTGGGACTTTACACTTTGAAACGTACCAAATTGGGTCACTGGTTTTACTTTGAATTTAAAAACTTTTCACCTACAATCAACTCGTCCCTTATATAGGTCTACAAGGCCCTAGACACACTCTAAGGTAGTTCATGACAAAATCAGGAGTGTTCGACAGACCTTGGATATATTAGGAATACTTTCTTAATTTGAAGTATCACACGCCCATGTGAGTGGGCCGTGTGGACTCACACGCCTATGTGTTTTGGGACACACCCATGCCCTTCAGCCGTGGGCAACACTAACTTATCAACACGGCCATAGCACACGCCCGTGCTGCCTGTCCGTGGACAACACTATCTTTTAGACACGACAAGTACACACGCCCGTGTGGCCTACTCGTGTGCACTATTGATTTAAAATTTTAAGTGCAGGGGACACAAGGCCATAGCCTACACCCCTGGGAAAGAACCGTGTGTCACGGACGGCCTAGACACACGCTCTTGTGTCTAACCATGTGGACCTTAATAGGCTATTTTACAAGCCTTTGGTCACCCTTTCTACCATCTATACTTAATGGTCATCAATTTTTGAAATAAAACATGACTACACATTTGTAAATCTTTGATGAATCTTATTGTATGGAAACCTCATATCATTGGTTTCATACATGAAAGGTTATTTCCTATTTAGTGTTTATAGGTTTCCATGCAACTTTAATTCGTCTGAAATTGGCTCGTTCATGCGACTCATTGCCAATTGGTAACAACCCATCACATGTAAATAAAATCATGCATAGATTCGTAGGTCATAGCCTACTTCAATTAAGCCAATTTTCATGGCCATATACAAAGAAATAAATATATTTTTATATGCCTTCATTTTGCAAAGAAAATGACACATATAGCAAAATACTCAAAAATCCTATACATGCCATTGAACAAAATAGAAATGTCTTTATACCAAAGCTTGTCTAGTTGATAGTGTGTTGACTCTCCAATCGTCTTCCAGTCCTTATGAGTCATTGAGCTTTGTGAGACAGGGAAAAAGAGAGGGTAAGCATTTACATGCTTAGTAAGCTCGAATAACAGGAAAGGAAACTTACCAAGTGTTTAACATGGATCCATGATAGATAAGGAAACCAACAATTATTAAATGGTTCCCTATTACATGCACTCAATCAATAAGTTAGTAGCATAATCAAGCATCATATAATTTAATTAGATGAGCTCATCATTCAACATCTCATTTCTACAAACATCTCATGTTAGTCTCGTTGAGTTTCTAGGAAATCTCGATGGAATACCTATTAACCATCAATTCATACGAATGATCATTTCATATATGCACTCCCACGAACCTCACATCTTATGGCGGGATTACCAGTCCAGGCTAAATCCCCCATTTTATGAACTCATAAAGTGATGTTGGGATTACCAGTCCAGGCTAAATCCTTTATTACGACAAACACTCTTAATGAGCTCGGATCTGAATTACCAGTCCAGGCTAAATTCAGACCCTAATCGGATTACCCGTCTGGGCTAAATCCATAATGCATACATATTCTTCGGGAGGCTTGATCATTCAAAGGAACACTCGTCTAGGCTAGATCCTTTCTATACTTGAGATCATGGATTACCCGTCTGGGCTAAATCCTTACTGCAACACATGCAGGACCTCATTACACATGTCAATCAAGGTTTATCCATCAAATTCCCTTTTTAACCTCAACCGAGACATTTATCACAATTTACCATCAATTATGCATTTCTATGATATTTCATGCCAATAATAAATGAAATCATCAAGCATTAATAAATCATACAAATATGCATATCAGGGGTTTACTTTAAGTTATCCAAACTTACCTGGTATTTGTTTCAGAATTGTGTTTCGGTTATTCCGAAACCTTACGTTTATCTCGATTGACCTTCGAAATTTGTTCCTCGGGGTCTATAACAATAAAAATAGATCATTAACACTCCACATTATACATTACAAGTCTAATTCTCACTGTCGGTCCAAATGACCGTTTTGCCCCTAACCTTTAACATTTTTACGATTTAGTCCCAAGGCTCGCATAATGAAACACATGCATTTTCTATCTTACCCAAGCCTAGCCGAAAACTTTTCTCTCTTATGGTAACCCACATTTCCCATTATTTTCTCATTTCTACCACGCATTTTATAATTTTTGCAAAATGGTCCCTACAAGAGTTTTTCATGAAAATCACCTAGGAAAAGATGTTTAACACATATTCATCCTTCATATTCCTCTATAATCCATCAAAATACAAATAACTCATGCATGGGTAAATTTTTAAACATGAACCCTAGCATGAAATATGGGTAGAAATGAAGAGAATAAGCTACCGGGATTCCAAAAATACAAAGAGCATTAAAAATGGGGCTTGGAAGCACTTACTATTGAGCTTGAAATGTTTGAAAACCCTAGCTATGGTGAAAAGAGAATTTCGGCAACATGGAGAAGAAGAATGGTTGATTTTGGCTTGATTTTTCCCATTTTATTTCATTAAAAAGCCAAATGACCAAAATGCCCTCATGCCTTTTCTTTAAAATTTCATCCATGCAAGCCTATTTTTGTCCAAAAATTTAGAAATTGGGCAAATTGCTCCCCAAGGCATTTTATTTTATAATCTTAATCAATTTCATGTAAATTGCTTCTAGAATCCAAGTTTTACAATTTATTCAATTTAGTCCCTAATTTTCCAATTGAGCACTCACTCAAAGAATTCCTTCATGAAACTTCATCACATGCATATTCTAGGCCTTATAATAATCATAAAATAAATATTTTGATGTTGGATTTGTGGTCCCGAAACCACTATTCCAACTAGGCCCTATTTCGGGAGTGTATATTTCTTCCCTCTTAAGGACTTTCGTCCTCGAAAGTCTTACCAGTAAACAGGTTCAGATATTGGCTTCTCATGGTTTCTTCCGGCTCCCAAGTAGTCTCTTCCACACCATGTCGATGCCATAAAACTTTTACTAAGGCACGTTTTTGTTCCTCAACTGTTTAACTTCACGAGCCAAAATCTTGACCGGTTTCTCTCCATAAGTCATGTCCGGTCGAATTTCGATCTTAGTTGGTGAAATCACATGAGAGGCTTCTGATCGGTATCGCTTTAACATAGATACATGGAACACATCGTGAATCTTTTTCAGTTTAGGTGGCAACGCCAAACGATAAGCTAACGGTCCAATTCTTTCAGTGATCTAGTATGGTCTGATAAATCCTAGACTCAGTTTACCTTTCCGACCAAACCTTAATACCTTTTTCCATGGAGATACCTTCAAAGATATTCTATCTCCAACTTGGAACTCAATTTCCTTTCTTTTCAGATCTGCATAAGACTTTTGCCGATCTGATGCCACTTTTAGACAATGTCGTATCACTTTAACTTTTTCTTCAGTTTCTTTAATCAGATCAACTCCATGAATCTGACTTTCCTTAAGTTTTGTCCAGTATAATGGAGTTTGGCACTTCCTACCATACAAGGCCACATAAGGCGTCATCTTCAAACTTGTTTGGAAACTATTGTTGTAGGCAAACTCTACCAAAGGCAGGTATTTTTCCCAACTACCCTGAAATTCGAGGATGCAACATCGCAACATATCCTCGAGAATCTGAATCATCCGCTCAGATTCATAATCAGTCTGAGGGTGAAAAGATATACTAAAGCTTAACTTCTTTAGCCAAGGCTTCTTGTAACTTCTTCCAGAATCTTGAAGTGAACCTCAGGTCTTTGTCTGAAATAATCGACAGTGGTACTCTATGTAATCTTACTATTTCAGAAATGTACAAGTCGACCAACCTATCGAGAGAATAATTTGTCCTTACCGGAATAAAATGAGCCGACTTCGTCAACTTATCCACTACAACCCATACAACATCTTTCTTCTTCGGAGTTAATGGCAATCGTGTCACAAAATCTATAGTAACTCTATGTGACAGCCCTAAAGTGACCCTAGTCGGAAAGCGGTCTCGGCACCGCTAGACCGAGTCACCAAATTATTTGAATGTGATAATTATTGCCTAAAATATGTGAATATAAATGTGTGAAAGTTTTAAGCTTCGATTTAGTTAATTGCTATAAATGTGTGAAAGTTTTAAGCTTCGATTTAGTTAATTGCATGTGAATTTAGTTGATAGGACTTATGTGAGAAAATTTAGAAATGTGCTAGGCAAATGCAAGTGGCCTAATAGTGCATGTAATCAAAGGGGTGGACTTGCATGTCAATTTCCCCCCATTTAAGTACTAGTGGCCGGCCATGACAAGGGATGATGGGCAAAACATGTCATGAAACATGTTGTGTTAATGGAAAAATAAAATAAGAAGCATGGGCAAAACATGTCATGAAACATGTTGTGTTAATGGAAGAATAAAATAAGAAGCATGGGCAATAAACTAATAAGAAATTGAAGGAAGAAAACAAAGAGAAAAAAATGTGTTCATCATTCTCATGCATGACCAAAAAAAGAAAAAGAAGAGAAAAGCTCTCATGTTGTTCTTGGCCGAATAGGAGAAAGAAAAAGAAGGAAAAAGAGCTTTGAGGAAATCGGCTATGGTGGTTTGATAGACTAAGGTATGTTTGATGATGTTCCATGAGATGCATGCATGTTTTAGTAGTTAGCTTGAGTTCCAAATAGCCCATGGTTCAAATATTTACTATGTCATGGAGATGATATTCGGCCAAGGTGGATTGGTGTTGATATCATTTGCATGCTAAAAGTGAAGCTTTTTAATGGTGCATGTGATGGTGGATTGATGATTCTTGAATCTTCTTTTTAGCATTTTTGAGTGAGACATTAAGTTCTTTGTTTAACCATGACCAAAAATTGAAATGGTATGGTGTTGTGATGCAATCGGCCCCAACATAGACATGTATGTTCGGCCACATGAATAAGTACATAAGTTATGTGTATGTTCGGCCATAGGTAGCCTATTGATGGCTTTAGCTTGACTTAGAAAATTTGGCTAAGGGGAAATATTAGCTAGTATGTTGAATTCGATTCGTGATTTCGTACATATGTGACTCTAGTGTCTAATGTATATATGGGCTAAGTACCTTGAGCTTCTCTTTTGATGTTCGAATGAATTGTATTAAATTGCTTGATGTGATTAAAAATGCGTATGACCATTGTGTATTTGAGCTAAAAGGTGGCCATATGACCTATCAAACTCCTTGTCATATTCGGTCATAAGCTAGCAAAATGAGACTTTAATGAGTTAAATTTGTTTGAATTAAGCTCAAGAGCAAAGGGGAACTAAATCCGATAAAGGGAAGGAAAAAGTGGTCGAATAGCCGTCGAAACCGTTCGACAACATCCGAGGTAAGTTCTTGAGTAATAGAGCTTAAATTATGATTTGATTAGATCATGTTTTAAGCAAATCAAAATCATGCTCCTTGTGTGTGGCTATTGAGCCGAAATTGCAAGAGTGATAAGTGCCTTGTGTTTGAGTTTTGCTAATGAAAATGAAATACGAATGTGTCATGATTTATTGTTAAATGTGCATGGTTATTCGAATGATGTCCGGGCTAAGTCCCGAAGGCTTTGTGCTAAGTGACCATATCCGGACTAAGATCCGAAGGCATTTGTGCGAGATACTAAATCCGGACTAAGATCCGAAGGCATTGGTGCGAGTTACTAAATCCGGGTTAAGTCCCGAAGGCATTTGTGTGAGTTACTAAATCTGGGTTAAGTCCCGAAGGCATTTGTGCGAGTTACTATAACCGGGCTATGTCCCGAAGGCATTTGAACGAGTAGCTATATCCGGTTAAATTCCGAAGGTACGTGATTTGGGAATGAACGATCTTGCTGTAAAAATTTCAGTTGATACGCTTGTAACATCCCAACATTGAGGTATGTTTCGTATGTGCTTTGAATTAGTTGAGCCCTTACAAATAAGTATTCACTCAGTTGATAAATGAGCTACCGGCCTTTGGCTAAGTTGATCTTTTGTGTATGAACATAAGGGTTGGTAATGTGAAGTAAGTATGATATTGAAAATTTGTGCATATGAAATTATCCGTTTAGCTACATGAATGCTATACTTTGGTTGTGTCTAAACTCTTTGCTCAAACTTACTAAGCATAAATTGCTTACTCCGTTTCTTTGTTTCTTTGTTTTATAGATTTTGGCTCGTCAGCTATCGGACTCGGGATTTTTGGAAGTCGAAGTCTCCCACACTATCAAAGCCCCTTTTGGTACAATTTTGGTTGAACTTTGAAATGGCATGTATAGGACTACCCTTTTTGTTGTGGGTCATGGACCCTTTGGATTTGTATAATTTTGGATAGCCATGCGAAAATGGCTTATATATGTTTGAGCATAATGTTATAATCATTTGGTATGGATATGGTTATTGAGAGGTGTCGATATGCTTAACAAGGATTGGCCATGGGAATGGTTAATCACTATCATAATTTGTGCTATTTATGCTAAAAGGGCTAGTTGAATCATGGAAACTATGAAATAGGTAAAGTGTACCTTAAAGGCAGATGCTGACAGCAGCAGTGATGTAGATTTGGAAAATCACTAAAAATATTAGGAATGCAATTAAATAGTGAATAAATTATGTAAACAAACCTTGATGAATCTATTTTCATAGGAAAGTAACGAAACGATCATATGGACAGTATGTTAAGAGATATTCAGGTTCTCGTGAGACAGGGCCAGAACGGTTTCTGGATTCCCTGTTCTGACTTTGGAAATTCATTATAAATTAACCAGAGATAATTCTGAGTCATGCCATATATGTATAGATTCCACTCTAAGTCTAGTTTCTATAGAAACAAACGACATCAGTATTGAAGCTCTGTGCAGGGAGATATCCAAATTGTAATGCATGAAGGTTAGTGTAGTCGCACCCTGTAACAGGGGAGAATTTAACTAATAAACTGTACTAATTGGCCTGACCAAAAATTATAGGAAAACATATGTAGATGGGCATATGAGTCTAGTTTCAGGGAAAAATTACGAAACTGATTTTTGAGTTGTGAAAAACGAGATATGATTTTTAAGGTGACAGTGACGCAGTTAGCCAACTGCCTGGAAATTTTTAAAATGGACTGCGATAGTAAGCGAATTTAGTTTGTGAACCCCTCGTGTCCGACTCCGGCAACGGTCTCGGGTACGGGGTGTTAAAATTTTATTGGTATCAGAGCTACGGTTTAGTCGATTCTAGGACTACCGTAATACGTTTGGGTCTAGCTATACATGCCATATTGTGATTATTTGATAGTGTGGTGATTTTTGACAATTGAAAATGTGTTTATTTATAGTAATGGATCCCGATCCCGACCGAGTGGTAGCTGATGATCTTGAGAGTGTAGCGCCTGTTCCCGCACAAGGGACATCGCCGGCGGACTCTCAACCTAATGCTAGTAACCCGAATGATGAAGCTAGACAAGCTTTCTATAGCGTAATGAATGATTGGTTCAACCAATACATTCGAACTAATACGGCTGTTCCACAACCTCCATTCCCGACTAATGCCACCCCGCACCTACAATACCTCCGAAAACTGACCAAATAAGGTCAAATAAGCCCCCAGTTGACAGAATCCGAAAACATGGGGCTACTGAATTTAAAGCTACGGACAGCGATGATGCCGAGCAAGCTGAATTTGGTTGGACAACACTATCCGGGTACTCGACGAGCTATCTTGCACACCCGATGAGTGCCTAAAGTGTACTATCTCCTTGCTACGTAATTCTGCCTACTATTGGTGGAGTACTCTGACTTCTGTTGTGCCCCGAGAGCAAGTAACTTGGGAGTTTTTCCAAACTGAGTTTCGAAAAAGTATATCAGTCAGAGATTTGTTGATCAAAACGGAAGGAATTTCTTGAGCTTAAGCAAGGTTCTATGTCAGTTACTGATTACGAGTGAAAATTTGTTAGACTTAGTAGATACGCTCGAGAATGTGTTTCGTCCGAGGCTATCATGTGTAAACACTTCGAGGATGGGTTGAATGAAGATATAAAAATGTTCGTTGGCATTCTTGAAATATGAGAGTTCGTAGTACTTGTCGAGCGAGCTTGTAAAGCCGAAGAGCTTAGAAAAGAAAAACAAAAAGTTGATGTGGGAACTGGAGAGTTTCGTAAAAGATCCTCGGGAAAGTCTCTTCAACAGGCATCGAAGAAATTTCGAGATGATGTAGGCCGGTGTAGAGGCACTTCGGGCCTTTTTAGACGAGATCGTGATCGACCCCCTGTGGGTACACGAGGCACTTCGGTCGCCAGTGTTGGGAATGAACGTCGAGACAGAACGGAATGTTGATATTGCGGTAAATGGCATTCGGGGAGTTGTAGATTCCATGACCGCTCCTGTTACAAGTGCGGATCAGTTGACCACTTCATTAAAGATTGCCCGAGGTTGTCTGAACAGAATGTAAATCAGAGTGGGAAACCGGGTGCTACCACTACTCGAGGTAGACCATCTAGAAATATGGGCAATGCTAGTGGTGGTCAGAGAGGATCTAGAGATGCTACGACCAGATCCGAGGCTCGTGCGCCTGCTAGAGCTATGCTATACGTGCCCGCGAGGATGCTTCTTCGCCTGATGTTATTACCGGTACTTTTACTCTCTTTGATACTAATGTAATTGCTTTGATTGACCCCGGTTCTACTCATTCTTACATATGTGAAACCTTAGCATCCAGTAAGACTTTACCTATTGAGTCTACTGAGTTCGTAATTCGGGTGTCAAATCCCTTGGGTCGTTACGTGCTTGTCGACAAAGTGTGTAAGAAATGTCCCCTAGTAATTCGAGGTTCCTGTTTTTCGGCGGACTTGATGCTTTTGCCGTTTGATGAATTTGATGTTATTCTCGGGTTGGATTGGTTGACCGTGCATGACGCGGTTGTGAATTGCAAAAGCAAGACTATTGATTTGAGGTGCGCAAATAACGAAGTAATCCGAGTTGAGTCTACGGACTTGGATGGGTTGCCAACTGTAATATCCTCAATGTTGGCCCAGAAATATGTAAGAAAAGGGTGCGAAGCATACCTTGCGTATGTACTTGATGACAAAGAATTAGAAAAGAAACCCGAATCTGTGCCGGTGGTTTGTGAATACCCAGATGTTTTTCCTGAAGAGTTACCGGGTTTACCACCTGTTCGGGAGATAGAGTTTGGTATTGAGCTTGTACCTAGAACTACGCCAATTTCGATAGCTCCGTATCGTATGGCACCAACCGAGTTAAAAGAATTGAAAGCTCAGTTGCAAGAGTTGACGGATAGAGGTTTCGCTCGACCAAGTTTCTCACCTTGGGGTGCACCAGTATTGTTCGTGAAAAAGAAGGACGGAACCATGAGGTTGTGCATTGACTATCGTCAGCTGAATAAAGTGACAATAAAGAACAAATATCCGTTACCGCGTATCGATGATTTGTTCGACCAACTGAAGGGAGCCTCAGTGTTCTCAAAAATAGATTTGAGATCGGGCTATTATCAGTTGCGAATTCGAGATTCGGACATACCCAAAACTGCCTTCAGAACGAGATATGGTCACTACGAGTTCTTAGTGATGCCGTTTGGGCTCACTAATGCCCCTGCGGTATTTATGGATTTGATGAATCGGATCTTCAGACCATATTTGGATCGGTTCGTAGTTGTGTTCATTTATGACATCTTGGTCTATTCAAGAGATGAGACCAAACATGCTGAGCACCTGAGACTAGTGTTGCAAATTTTGCGGGATAAGCAGTTATATGCTAAGTTCAGTAAGTGTGAGTTCTGGTTAAGAGAGGTTAGCTTCTTGGGTCATGTGGTATCCGCATCGGGTATTCGAGTTGACTCGAACAAAATTTCAGCCATACTTAACTGGAAGCCTCCGAGAAATATTACTGAGGTTCGGAGCTTTTTGGGACTTGCCGGTTACTACCGACGGTTTGTAAAAGGTTTCTTGATGATAGCCACACCGACGACGAAGCTACTTCAATAAGATGTTAAGTTCGAATGGACGGAAAAATGTCAGAAAAGTTTTGATCAACTGAAAACTTATTTGACCGAAGCTCCAATTCTAGTGCAGCCTGAATCAGGCAAAGAGTTTGTCATTTATAGTGATGCGTCCCTACTTGGGTTAGGTTGCATATTGATGCAAGAAGGTTGAGTTGTGGCCTATGCGTCGAGACAATTAAAGCCACATGAGAAAAATTATCCGACCCATGATCTCGAACTAGCTGCCATCGTATTCGCTTTAAATATATGGCGACATTACTTATTTGGTGAAAAGTGCCATGTATTTTCGGATCACAAAAGTCTCAAATATTTGATGACTCAAAGAGACTTAAATCTGCGACAAAGACGTTGGCTCGAGTTGTTAAAGGATTATGAGCTTGTCATTGACTATCACCCGGGAAAGGCTAATGTGGTTGCGGACGCCTTAAGCCGGAAATCACTGTTTGCTTTACGAACGATGAATGTACTCTTGTCTGTTCTACCCGACAATGTGTTAGTAGCTAAATTAAAAGCCAAACCATTATTGATTCATCAAATTCGTGAAGCTTAGAAAGTCGATGATGAATTGGTTGCAAAATGGGCTGAGTGTGTTCCGAACAAGGAATCGGAGTTTCAAATTGATGATGATGATTGTATGAGGTTCAGAAGTCGTTTGTGTGTTCCAAGGAATTCGGAACTCATTTCGATGATTCTGAACGAAGCCCATTGTAGCCGAATGTCAATTCACCTGGGGAGTACGAAAATGTACAACGATTTGAAACGTCAGTTTTGGTGGCATGGTATGAAACGAGACATCTCCGAATTTGTTTCGAGATGTTTAATATGTCAACAAGTGAAAGCAAAACATCAAGTGCCTTCAGGATTACTTCAGCCGATCATGATACCCGAATGGAAATGGGATCGAGTCACAATGGACTTTGTGTCCGGACTACCATTGTCAGCAAGTAAGAAGGATGCGATTTGGGTTGTTGTTGATAGACTGACTAAGTCGGCTCACTTTATCCCCGTGCGTACGGATTTTTCTTTGGATAAACTAGCTGAATTGTACGTTTCTCAGATTGTGAGATTACATGGGGTACCTATTTCTATCGTGTCGGATAGAGATCCGAGATTCACCTCACGATTTTGGAAGAAATTGCAAGAAGCTTTGGGTACCAAGCTGCATTTTAGCACCGCTTTTCACCCCCAAACCGATGATCAATCCGAGCGGATAATTCAGATACTTGAGGATATGTTGAGATGTTGCATCCTCGAGTTCAGTAGTTCATGGGAACGGTATTTACCTTTGATTGAATTCGCTTACAACAATAGTTTTCAATCAAGTATTAAGATGGCACCTTACGAGGCTTTGTACGGTCGTAAATGCCGTACACCATTGTTTTGGACCGAGCTCGGTGAAAGTAAAATTTTCGGAGTTGATTTGATTAAAGATGCCGAACAGAAAGTAAAGGTAATCCGTGAAAGTCTGAAGGCAGCCACAAATCGTCAGAAATCGTATGCGGATTTGAAACGAAAAGACATTGAATATCAGGTGGGAGATAAAGTGTTTCTTAAAGTTTCGCCTTGGAAAAAGGTACTCAGATTTGGCCGTAAGGGCAAGTTGAGTCCGAGATTCATTGGGCCATACGAAATATCCGAACGAGTCGGTCCAGTTGCGTATCGATTGATTTTACCCCCTGAACTTGAAAAGATTCACGACGTCTTTCATGTTTCGATGCTTCGACGCTATAGATCTGATCCATCACACATAATTAGCCCATCAGAGGTTGAAATTCAAGCCGATATGAGTTATGAAGAAGAACCGATGCGTATCCTAGCTCGTGAAGTGAAGGAGTTGCGAAACAAAAGGGTTCCGTTAGTAAAGGTGTTATGGCTCAAACACGGGATCGAGGAAGCTACTTAGAAAACCGAGAGCTCGATGAAAGAACGATACCCAAACCTATTTACCGGTAAGATTTTCGGGGACGAAAATTTCTTAAGTGGGGGAGAGTTGTGACAGCCCTAAAGTGACCCTAGTCGGAAAGCGGTCTCGGGACCGCTAGACCGAGTCACCAAATTATTTGAATGTGATAATTATTGCCTAAAATATGTGAATATAAATGTGTGAAAGTTTTAAGCTTCGATTTAGTTAATTGCATGTGAATTTAGTTGATAGGACTTATGTGAGAAAATTTAGAAATGTGCTAGGCAAATGCAAGTGGCCTAATAGTGCATGTAATCAAAGGGGTGGACTTGCATGTCAATTTCCCCCCATTTAAGTACTAGTGGTCGGCCATGACAAGGGATGATGGGCAAAACATGTCATGAAACATGTTGTGTTAATGGAAAAATAAAATAAGAAGCATGGGTAAAACATGTCATGAAACATGTTGTGTTAATGGAAGAATAAAATAAGAAGCATGGGCAATAAACTAATAAGAAATTGAAGGAAGAAAACAAAGAGAAAAAATGTGTTCATCATTCTCATGCATGACCAAAAAAAGAAAAAGAAGAGAAAAGCTCTCATGTTGTTCTTGGCCGAATAGGAGAAAGAAAAAGAAGGAAAAAGAGCTTTGAGGAAATCGGCTATGGTGGTTTGATAGACTAAGGTATGTTTGATGATGTTCCATGAGATGCATGCATGTTTTAGTAGTTAGCTTGAGTTCTAAATAGCCCATGGTTCAAATCTTTACTATGTCATGGAGATGATATTCGGCCAAGGTGGATTGGTGTTGATATCATTTGCATGCTAAAAGTGAAGCTTTGTAATGGTGCATGTGATGGTGGATTGATGATTCTTGAATCTTCTTTTTAGCATTTTTGAGTGAGACATTAAGTTCTTTGTTTAACCATGACCAAAAATTGAAATGGTATGGTGTTGTGATGCAATCGGCCCCAACATAGACATGTATGTTCGGCCACATGAATAAGTACATAAGTTATGTGTATGTTCGGCCATAGGTAGCCTATTGATGGCTTTAGCTTGACTTAGAAAATTTGGCTAAGGGGAAATATTAGCTAGTATGTTGAATTCGATTCGTGATTTCGTACATATGTGACTCTAGTGTCTAATGTATATATGGGCTAAGTACCTTGAGCTTCTCTTTTGATGTTCGAATGAATTGTATTAAATTGCTTGATGTGATTAAAAATGCGTATGACCATTGTGTATTTGAGCTAAAAGGTGGCCATATGACCTATCAAACTCCTTGTCATATTCGGCCATAAGCTAGCAAAATGAGACTTTAATGAGTTAAATTTGTTTAAAATTAAGCTCAAGAGCAAAGGGGAACTAAATCCGATAAAGGGAAGGAAAAAGTGGTCGAATAGCCGTCGAAACCGTTCGACAACATCCGAGGTAAGTTCTTGAGTAATAGAGCTTAAATTATGATTTGATTAGATCATGTTTTAAGCAAATCAAAATCATGCTCCTTGTGTGTGGCTATTGAGCCGAAATTGCAAGAGTGATAAGTGCCTTGTGTTTGAGTTTTGCTAATGAAAATGAAATACGAATGTGTCATGATTTATTGTTAAATGTGCATGGTTATTCGAATGATGTCCGGGCTAAGTCCCGAAGGCTTTGTGCTAAGTGACCATATCCGGACTAAGATCCGAAGGCATTTGTGCGAGATACTAAATCCGGACTAAGATCCGAAGGCATTGGTGCGAGTTACTAAATCCGGGTTAAGTCCCGAAGGCATTTGTGCGAGTTACTAAATCCGGGTTAAGTCCCGAAGGCATTTGTGCGAGTTACTATAACCGGGCTATGTCCCGAAGGCATTTGAACGAGTAGCTATATCCGGTTAAATTCCGAAGGTACGTGATTTGGGAATGAACGATCTTGCTGTAAAAATTTCAGTTGATACGCTTGTAACATCCCAACATTGAGGTATGTTTCGTATGTGCTTTGAATTAGTTGAGCCCTTACAAATAAGTATTCACTCAGTTGATGAATGAGCTACCGGCCTTTGGCTAAGTTGATCTTTTGTGTATGAACATAAGGGTTGGTAATGTGAAGTAAGTATGATATTGAAAATTTGTGCATATGAAATTATCCGTTTAGCTACATGAATGCTATACTTTGGTTGTGTCTAAACTCTTTGCTCAAAACTTACTAAGCATAAATTGCTTACTCCGTTTCTTTGTTTCTCTGTTTTATAGATTTTGGCTCGTCAGCTATCGGACTCGGGATTTTTGGAAGTCGAAGTCTCCCACACTATCAAAGCCCCCTTTTGGTACAATTTTGGTTGAACTTTGAAATGGCATGTATAGGACTACCCTTTTTGTTGTGGGTCATGGACCCTTTGGATTTGTATAATTTTGGATAGCCATGCGAAAATGGCTTATATATGTTTGAGCATAATGTTATAATCATTTGGTATGGATATGGTTATTGAGAGGTGTGGATATGCTTAACAAGGATTGGCCATGGGAATGGTTAATCACTATCATAATTTGTGCTATTTATGCTAAAAGGGCTAGTTGAATCATGGAAACTATGAAATAGGTAAAGTGTACCTTAAAGGCAGATGCTGACAGCAGCAGTGATGTAGATTTGGAAAATCACTAAAAATAGTAGGAATGGAATTAAATAGTGAATAAATTATGTAAACGAACCTTGATGAATCTATTTTCATAGGAAAGTAACAAAACGATCATATGGACAGTATGTTAAGAGATATTCAGGTTCTCGTGAGACAGGGCCAGAACGGTTTCTGGATTCCCTGTTCCGACTTTGGAAATTCATTATAAATTAACCAGAGATAATTAGAAGTCATGCCATATATTTATAGATTCCTCTCTGAGTCTAGTTTCTATAGAAACAAACGACATCAGTATTGAAGCTCTGTGCAGGGAAATATCCAAATTGTAATGCATGAAGGTCAGTGTAGTCGTACCCTGTAACAGGGGAGAATTTAACTAATAAACTGTACTAATTGGCCCGACCAAAAATTCTAGAAAAAAATATGTAGATGGGAATATGAGTCTAGTTTCAGGGAAAAATTACGAAACTGATTTTCAAGTTGTGAAACTCGAGATATGATTTTTAAGGTGACAGTAAGCGAATTTAGTCTGTGAACCCCTCGTGTCCGACTCCGGCAACGGTCTCGGGTACGGGGTGTTACACTCTATCCCACTTCCATTTGGGCACCATCACAAGCTGTAGCAAACCTGAAGGCACTTGATGTTTAGCTTTAACTTGCTGACATACAAGGCATTTCAATACAAATTCAGAAACATCTCTTTTCATACCATTCCATCAGTACATTTTCTTCAAGTTGTTGTACATCTTGGTACTTCTCGGGTGAATAGACAAATGACTGTTGTGAGCTTCTTGCAAAGTTTTCCGAATAAGTTCATTATCTTTGGGTACACAAACCCTATTTCTGAACATCAAACATCCATCAAGACCAATTCGGAAGTCTGATTTAACACCTGACTCATATTGAGCCCTTTTTGCTTGCAAGTCATCATCATTAAGCTAAGCATCTTGAATTTCCTGCAGAAATGTCGGCCTAGCCTCCAGCTGGTCCAAGACTGAACCATCATCAAGCAATGTCAAACGAGTATCCATGACTCTCAAAGTAAATAGGGATTTTCTGCTCAACTCATTGGTGACCAAATTCACCTTTCTAGGCTGATAGTCGATAGTCAGATCATAATCCTTAATTAACTCTAATCATCTCCTTTGCCTCAAATTTAATTCTTTCTGAGTCATCAAGTATTTCAAACTTTTGTGGTCTGTGAATATATGGCAAGTCTCACCATACAAATAATGTCTCCACATCTTTAAGGAAAAAATAATAATGGCGAGCTCTAGGTCGTGTGTCAAATAGTTCTTCTCATGCGGTTTCAACTGTTGTGAAGCGTAGGCTATCACTTTACCATCTTGCATAAGTACACAACCCAATCCGTTCAAAGATGCATCACTGTAGACTACAAACTCCCTTCCCAGTTCCTGTAATACTAAAACAGGAGCTTCAGTCAGCAATGTCTTTAACTTCTTAAAACTTTGCTGACACTTCTCTGTCCATTCAAACTTAACGTCTTTCTGTAGCAATCTCATCATCTCGAAGCTGCTATCATGGAGAATCCTTTCACAAACCTTCGATAGTAACCGGTTAAGTCCAAAAAGCTTCTAACCTTAGTTACATTCTTAGGTGGTTTCCATCTGACAATTGCAGAAATCTTACTTGGATCAACTCGGATGCCTTCACCCGAAACAATATGACCCAAAAATCTGACTTCCTAGAGCCAAAACTCATTCTTGCTAAACTTGGCATATAGTTGCTTTTCCCTCAAGATCTGTAGCACGATTCTCAGGCGCTTCGTATGCTCTGTTTCATCCTTAGAGTAGATCAAAATGTCGTCAATGAACACAACGACAAACTTATCCAGATATGGCTGAAAGATCCTATTCATTAAGTCCCTAAAAATGACCGGTGCATTCGTCAGCCCAAACGGCATCACAAGAAATTCATAATGACCGTACCTCGTCCTTAAAGCTGTCTTAGGTAAATCCGAGTCTTTAACTCGCAGTTGATAATAGTCAGTCCTCAAATCTATCTTAAAGAATACAGTGGCTCCTCTCAACTAGTCAAAAAAGTCATCTATTCTTGGTAAAGTATACTTATTCTTGATGGTTACCTTATTTAGTTGCCGATAATCAATACATAATCTCATTGAACCATCTTTCTTCTTTACAAACAATACGGGGGCACCCCAAGGTGAAAAACTTGGCCTTGCAAATCCTTTATCCGTCAGCTCTTGCAACTGTGCTTTCAACTGTTTCAGCTCAGTTGGTTCCATTCTGTATGGAGCAATAGAAATAAGAGCTGTCTCTGGCACCAGCTCAATACCAAATTCTATTTCTCTTTCAGGAGGTAATCCGGGTAATTCCTCCGGAAACACATCCGGATACTCACATACTATCGGCACATACTCAATCTTCAATTTAGTTTCCTTAGTGTTTAATACAAATGAAAGGTAAGCTTCGTATCCTTTCCTCATATATCTCTGGCCAACCATTGCCGTGATTACAACCGACGGTGAACCCAATTCTCTTGATTTGACCCGTAGAATTTCACCATCCAGGCATTTCAATTTAATATATTTACTACCACAATTTACAATTACATCATGAAGGGTTAACCAATCCATACCAAGTATTACATCAAATTCATCAAATGGTAACAACATAAGGTTAGCCGGGAAACAATGTCCTCGAATCGTCAAAGGACAATTCTTATAGATTTTGTCAACTAGGACTGATTTGCCTAGTGGTTCGATACTCTAATGATAAATTCCATAGGTTCAATAGGATGCTCATACTAGACACCAATCTCATGCAAATATAGGAATACATCGACCCCGGGTCAATTAAAGCAATAACACTTGTATTAAAAAGAGAGAAAATACCTGTAATAACATTAGAAGCGAAGGCTTCCTCTCGAGCACGTATTGCATACGTTCTTGCTGGGGCTCGAACCTCAGATTTTGCAGCATCTTTAGTCATAAATCGACTGCCACTAGCACTCTCAGGGTATTTCAGAGGTTTACCTCAGGGAATAGGAGTACTCAATTTCGGGGTTACATCCATTTCTCATTTCGCTCGCTCTGGACAGTCTCTGAGAAAGTGATCAAAAGAACCACACCTAAAACATGTGCCACTCTTCATTTAGCACGCTTTGAAATGAAATTTATTGCAGCTCTCACACTTCGATTTTTGGCCATCTACACTCCCCACACTAGTCACCATTGGAGAGGAAGACTTTTGACCTTGTCGTTTAGAGCTTCTCGCTCTACCTGAATATCCCACTGACGAAGTGGAGCGTTCATGTTGGCTCCTGCCTTTCTTCATAGAGAACAAGAGTGTTTTACAGCTAGACCTCTTGCTCGCAACTCGAGCTTCTCTTTTAGCTTGTTTTTTTTCATTATTAAGTTCCTCGACCTTCTTGGCTCGATCGGCCAATGCGGTAAATTCTTGTATTTCTAAGATCCCAATCAACAACTTGATGTCCTCATTCAGACCTTCCTCGAAGCGTTTACACATTTTCAATTCAGTTTGGACCCATTCAGTTGTGTACTGACTTAGTCGTACGAACTCTCTCTCGTATTCAGCTAAAGTCTTCTTCCCCTGTTTGAGTCTCAAGAACTCCTTCCGCTTTGAGTCCAAAAACCATTGACTAATGTATTTCTTCCTAAATTCTGCTTGTAAGAAATCCCAAGTAATATTTTCCTTTGGCACTATCGAGGATACGGTCTTCCACTAATGGTATGCAGTGTCCTTCAAAAGGGACACAACACACTTCAAACATTTCTTGGGTGTGCACGACAAATCATCTAGCACTGCATAATATTTTTGAGCCAGAACTCAGCTCTTTCAGCGTCATTATCAACTTTCGCACTAAATTCCTCAGCCCCATACTTTCTAAGCTTGTCTACCGGGGCTTTACCAATTCTCACTGGTGCCATACCTCGTGGCACATTCTCATCAAGTTGGTTAGGCGGCGGGGGAGGTCTTGGTATATTGGGGCGATTTCTTAGATATCCCCAAACCATTCGTCCATCATATTAAAGAAGGCAGCTCAGGCCTCTTCTCGAGCTTCTGACATTAGCCTTTTACTACTAGTAGATACAGCTCGTTGTACAGAAGTTGGAGCATGGCTCTTGGCTCCCTCAAAACTTATCTTGTGCTTGATTGGAAGATATTTACTATATTCAAAACAATTTAAACAATTAGGAGACGTCACACTATCAACATTCAAATAATGGCATGTATAGCGAACTTTATCATCCTCTAAGGTAGTCCTAGAACCGACTAAACCGTAGTTCTGATACCATTAAATGTGACACCCTTCACCCGTACCCGACACTAGGATAAGGTTTGAGGCATCACCGAGACTTTACACTTTGAAATGTACCAATTTGGGTCACCGATTTTACTTTGAGGTTAAAAACTTTTCACCTACGATCAACTCGTCCCTTATATAGGTCTACGAGGCCCTAGACACACCCTAAGGCAATTCGTGACAAAACCAAGAGTGTTCGACAGACCCTGGATATCTTAGGAATACTTTCCCAATTTGAAGTATCACACGCCCATGTGAGTGGGCCGTGTGGACTCACACGCCCGTGTGCTTTGGGACACAGCCATGCCTTTCAGTCGTGGGGAACATTAACTTATCAACACGGCCATAGCACATGCCCGTGCTGCCTGTCCGTGGACAACACTGTCTTTTAGACACAACAAGCACACACACCTGTGTGGCCTACTCGTGTGCACTATTGATTTAAAATTTTAAGTGCAGGGGACACACGACCATAGCCCACACCCATGGTAAGGAACCGTGTGTCACGCACAGCCTAGACACACGCTCGTGTGTCTAACCATGTGGATCCTAATAGGCTATTTTACAAGCCTTTGGTCACCTTTTCTACCATCTATACTTAATGGTCATCTTTTTGAAATAAAACATGACTACACATTTGTAAATCTTTGATGAATCTTATTGTATGGAAACCTCATATCATTGGTTTCATACATGAAAGGTTATTTCCTATTTAGTGTTTATAGGTTTCCATGTAACTTTAATTCGTCCGAAATTGGCTTGTTCATGCGACTCATTGCCAATTGGTAACAACCCATCGCATGTAAATAAAATCATGCATAGATTCGTAGGTCATAGCCTACTTCAATTAAGCCAATTTTCATGGCCACATACAAAGAAATAAATATATTTTTACATGTCTTCATTTGGCAAAGCAAATGACACATATAACAAAATACTCAAAAATCCTATACATGGCATTGAACAAAATAGAAATGTCTTTATACCAAAGCTTGCCTAGTTGATAGTGTGTTGACTCTCCACTCGTCTTCCAGTCCTTATGAGTCCTTGAGCTTTGTGAGACAGGGAAAAAGAGAGGGTAAGCATTTACATGCTTAGTAAGCTCTAATAACAGGAAAGTAAACTTACCAAGTGTTTAACATGCATCCATGATAGATAAGGAAACCAACAATTATTAAATGGTTCCCTATTACATGCACTCAATCAATAAGTTAGTAGCATAATCAAGCATCATATAATTTAATTAGATGAGCTCATCATTCAACATCTCATTTACACAAACATCTCATGTTAGTCTCGTTGAGTTTCTAGGAAATCTCGATGGAATACCCATTAACCGTCAATTCATACGAATGATTATTTCATATATGCACTCCCGCGAACCTCACATCTTATGGCGGGATTACCAGTCCAGGCTAAATCCCCCATTTTATGAACTCATAAGGTGATGTCGGGATTACTAGTCCAGGCTAAATCCCTTATTATGGCAAACACTCTTAATAAGCTCGGATTTGAATTACCAATCCAGGCTAAATTTAGACCCTAATCGGATTATCCGTCCGGGCTAAATCCATAATGCACACATATTCTTCGGGAGGCTTGATCATTCAAAGGAACACCTGTCCAGGCTAGATCCTTTCTATACTTGAGATTACGGATTACCCGTCTGGGCTAAATCCTTACTGCAACACATGCAGGACCTCATTACACATGTCAATCAGGGTTTATCTATCAAATTCCCTTTTTAACCTCAACCGAGACATTTATCACAATTTACCATTAATTATGCATTTCTATGATATTTCATGCAAATAATAAATGAAATCATCATGCACTAATAAATCATACAAATATGCATATTAGGGGTTTACTTTAAGTTATCCGAACTTACCTGGTATTTATTTTGGAGTTGTGTTTCGGTTATTTTAAAACCTTGCGTTTACCTTGATCGACCTCCGAAATTTGTTCCTCGGGGTCTATAACAATAAAAATAGATCATTAACACTCCACTTTATACATTACAAGTCTAATTCTCACCCTCAGTCCAAATGACTGTTTTGCCCCTAACCTTTAACATTTTTACGGTTTAGTCCTAAGGCTCACATAATGAAACACATGCATTTTATATCTTACCCAAGCCTAGCCAAACACTTTTCTCTCTTATGGCAACCCACATTTCCCATTATTTTCTCATTTCTACCACAATTTTATAATTTTTGCAAAATGGTCCCTACAAGGGTTTTTCATGAAAATCACCTAAGAAAAGATGTTTAACACATATTCATCCTTCATATTCCTCTATAATCCATCAAAATAAAAATAACTCATGCATGGGTAAACTTTTAAACATGAACCCTAGCATGAAATATGGGTAGAAATGAAGAGAATAAGCTACCGGGATTCTAAAAATACAAAGAGCATTAAAAACGGGGCTTGGGAGCACTTACTATTGAGCTTGAAATGTTTGAAAACCCTAGCTATGGTGACAAGAGAATTTCGGCAGCATGGAGAAGAAGAATGGCTGATTTTGGCTTGATTTTTTTCCATTTTATTTCATTAAAAAGCAAAATGACCAAAATGCCCTCATGCCCTTTCTTTAATATTTCATCCATGCAAGCCCGTTTTTGTCCAAAAATTTAGAAATTGGGAAAATTTCTCCCCAAGACCTTTTATTTTATAATCTAAATCAATTTCATGCAATTTGCTTTTAGAATCCAAGTTTTGCAATTTATTCAATTTAGTCCCTAATTTTCTAATTGAGCACTCACTCAAAGAATTCCTTCATGAAACTTTATGACATGCATATTCTCATATTCTAGGCCTCATAATAATCATAAAATAAATATTTTGATGTCGGATTTGTGGTCCTGAAACCACTATTCCAACTAGGCCCTATTTCAGAATGTTACAGTGATATATTCTAACCATTTTAAATATGTTTTTTCATATAGTAATGTCGTCCAATCGAGCTGAATCTGAGGAACATAAGAGCAATGCTCAAGCTTCAGTATAAAAAGCTGCATTAAGTAGTAGAAGGCTCGTATCTAGGGGCCAAAGTGGGGAAGCAAAAGAAGCCTTCTTTCAAATGATGAATGAATGGCTCACTGAATACTTGAGAACAAATCCCGCTGTACAACGACCTCCCTTCCTGCTCTTCAACCAGTTCCTGATATACCACAAGGTACTGAAGTTTTTAGAATAGGTAAGCCTCTAGTAGATAAATTTCATAAATATGGGGCAAAAGAATTTAGGCCCATTGCTGAAGATGATCCGAAAAGGGCTGAATTTTGCTTAGAAAATACTATCAGAGCTTTGGATGAATTATCTTGCACCTCGAAAAAATGTTTGAAATGTGCATATCTCTATTTAAAGACTTTGCCTATCAGTGGTGGAATACCTTGATATCTGTTGTATCGAGGGAAAATGTTACATGGGAATTTTTTCAAACAGAATTCAAAAAGAAGTATATTAGCTAGAGATTCCTTGATCAGAAAAAGAAGGAATTTTTAAAGCTTAAACAGGGGAATATGATAGTATCCGAGTATGAACGAGAATTTGTCAGATTAAACAAATATGCCAAAGAGCATATCCCAACTGAGGTTTCCATGTGTAAATGGTTTGAAGAGGTATTAAATGAAGATATCAAGTTGTTAGTTGGGATTCTAGAATTAAAAGAATTCATTGTACTGGCTGATCGGGCACATAAAGCCGAAGAATTAAGCAAAGAAAAGAGGTAGGCAGAGATGGAAGCCCGAGCTTCGAGTAAAAGATTTATGGGAAAGTCACAATCATCAGCTTCAAAGAAATCAAAGAAATATCATGATCATTCTGTGATGACGTCACGAACTAACTAAAATACGACAAAGGCAAGCGCACCTATCAAATGGTAGTATAGCTATGGTGAGTCAGGAATATCGTATCCACAAGGACTAAAAGTACTAGTAGTTACTATCTTTTTATTTAGCCGAATAAATTGAAGGGGTTTATTTTAACCTAATCTTAACTAACCTAATTACTAAGACAAAACAGAGAATAAAGTAGGAAAATATTGAAGAAAACCGATGAGAGAGACAATACCCAGGAAAGAATCTACCTAGACTTCACTTATTATTCTAAATCTGAAGTAAACGATTTATTCACTTGTCTTAATCCGTAGAAATCCCTAACTTGTGGTAATATCTCTTTCGAGCATAAAAACAACTAACTCTAGGTTGATTAATTGAAATCTTTTTCTAATTAAAACCCTTATTGCCACATTAACTCGATCTATGGATTCCCCTATAAGATTTGACTCTAATTCGGTAGATTTATGTCGTCCTATTTCTAGGATTGTATGCAACTCCACTCAATTATGCCAGATCTACTCTTAAACAGTGACTTTTGCTCCACTGAATAAACATATCAATCATGAATTAATATCCTCAAAACATTAAAACATGAAATAAGTATACATAATTGAGATCAAGAACAAATATTTATCATGTAATTCAGAAAAATCAAATAATAAGATCCGTCTTAGGTTTCATCCTCCCTAGGAATCTAGGGAGTTTAGTTCATACTTTGGGAGGAAAACATCTCAAAATTAGGAAAACAACAAAACATAAAGAAACCCAAAAACTTCGAGAGAAAATTAATGGAGATCTTCAGTCTTGAAGGAGATCTTACTTCTAAGTTGAATCGTTGGCATTCTTCGAGCCTTTTCTTCGTTCTTCTCTGCGTCTACCTTTTGGTCCTCTTCAAGTGTGCATTTATAGACTTTAGACTGCTTAGAAACCTTAAAAATTGTCTTTTTTCGCGTGTTTGGGAAACAGAGAGTGATATCGCCACCAGCTGCCACATGGGTGTGTGGCCAGCCCGTGTGATCCACATGGGCGTGTGCTCAGCACGTGTGGGAATAGTCTTGGCCGTGTGGATCCTTAAATCAACCCGTTTTGTCTGTTTTTGGCCTATTTTTGGCTCATTTTGTTCCCCTATGCTCACCTAAGTATAAAAAACATGAAATTAGAGGATTAGGAGCATCAAGTTCACTAAATTAAATAATAAATCATCCAAATACGAATTAAGAATGGGATTAGAATATGTTACTTTTTTAGTTTATCAAATATCCCCACACTTAAGCGTTTGCTTGTCCTCAAGCAAAATCATCAACTCACAATTAAAATTAAACTTTCTCAATTCATAATTCTCATCAATAATGTTTTATCATAATTCATAATTAATCACACATTGATAATTAAACTAAAAGAGCACTAACAATTCAAACAATCCAAGTCACACATTTTTCAAGCATGAAAACATAGGTATTTCCCCTTATCTAAATTTGACATCTTCACAAAAGATTCACTCAAATCACTCAAACTCAAATCACTTAAAGTGTTTAAGGTTCAAAATTTTAAGCACTCAAAAGTTAAACATGAAAAGTTATTACCATAGGCTTGCATGAAAATCAATTCTCCACCACTGCAAGATGAGATGATACACAAATCAAAAGGTCTTTAAAGGGTTGTAATACAGCTTGGGCTAAAGGTGTTGATAAAGGCTGAAAAAGAAGGTTAGAATTGAGATCGAATTGATAAATTACCTAACTAGAAAAATAATCTAATACTGAATAATTACATCAATCGAAATTATTAAAGAAAAACATGAGCTTCTTCTCAAAATATGAAATTAAATGTTTAAGCTCAAAAACTTGAACCTTGGACCCCTTGCTTCCTCTATGGCGTCACTTCCTTGTCCCCTAAGTGGCGCCACCTTGCCACTACACTACACTCTTTTTTGTGACATCTTTTACCCCTTTACTCTTAAAAGCCCAAACGCCAATTACATCACCTGTTCATAAAATTAAAATTCTAAAGACTACCACGGATTTAACTTAAGTTTTGGCCTTCCAAAGGCCCACTAACCTACTAAAATATATATATTAACCAACCAAAACACACAAATTTTAAAAATTACAGAAACACAGAAAACTCGAAAATTGGGGCGTTACACTCGTAGCCCTATTCTGATAACGGCTTGGGGTTAGGGGGTGTTACATTTAGTGGTATCAGAGCTAACTAGGTTTAACCGATTCTAGGATTAAGTCAAGCATGAAATAGAGTCTAGAGGTACATGCCATTATTATGTTAACTTTGAGTCAGGATTGGATGCTGATTTATATACTGATAAATTAATTCTGTTTTATAGTGAATAAAAGATGTCTGACGAAAGTGTCAAGGGTACCGATCAAGAAATGTACAATAGAGATGAACCATATGATGTAAATGAATCTGAATCTGCAACCACAAGTGTAAATCCGGTAGGTAACCAACCATCAAATACTGTAAAGGATAATACAGAAATATTTAGAATGATTGCCGAAGCTCTTCAAAGAGCAGTAGGAAGTATGCCTGCTACTACTTCTACCCTTGCTACCCAAAGAGCCCCTATTAAGGAACTGTGAAAGTATGGAGCTATAGAATTTTTGGGATCAAAGGGAACTGATTCAACAACAGCTGAAAATTGGTTAGAGACTACTAAGAGAATTTTGAAGCAATTAGAATGCACACCCCAGGAAAGTTTGGTATGTGTTGTTTCTTTGTTACAAGAGGAGGCTTATATATGGTGGGAATCAGTGATTCAGAATATACCAGAAGAACAAGTAAACTGGGAATTCTTTCAGCGAGAATTTCAGAAGAAGTATCTGGGAGAGACATATATGGAAGACCAGAAACAGGAGTTTTTGATGCTGAAATAAAGAGATATGTCCGTAGTGGATTATGAATGGGAATTTCTGAGACTGAGCAGATATGCCATTGAATTTGTATCGACTGAAGCTGACAGATGCAAGCGATTTCTAAGAGGACTACGAGATGAATTCCAACTGCAATTGATGCCTCTACGAATTATAGAGTTTGCAGATCTAGTAGAAAGAGCTAAAATGATTGAGCAAGTACTGGGGAAGAGTAAAAAGTCTAAAGCTGTCCATTCAGCTGAAAAATGTCCTGGAACTGCTAGTTCAAATCAGCAATTCAAACGATCGAGGGAATCTCGCGGTGGTGGAAGATTTAGTTCAAGATTAGAAAGTAGAGACAGAAGTCGAAAGAGACAAACTACTGTATCTACTGGTAGTATCAGAAGCCCAGCTTAGAATACTGAAATTCCAGAATGTGAGTATTGTGGAAACAGATATAGAGAAGAATGTAGAAGGTTAACTGGGGGTTGTTTCCGATGTGGATCCACTGATCATTTTGTTAAGGATTGCCCGAAGATTGGTAAGGCAGCACCAATGGTATCACAAAGATCTGAATCTGCTTCTAGAGGTTGAGGATCTGGCCGAAGTGGTCCAGTTGCTAGAAGAGGTACTAGAAGAACTAGTGAAAATGCTACCCAACAATCTG
This sequence comes from Gossypium hirsutum, assembly GCF_007990345.1. NCBI lineage: Eukaryota > Viridiplantae > Streptophyta > Magnoliopsida > Malvales > Malvaceae > Gossypium > Gossypium hirsutum. The sequence continues at coordinate 67,515,506 of NC_053428.1, forward strand.
AAGTAAGAGCTCCGGCCTGAGCATATGTTGTAAGAACTCGAGATGAGGGGGATGCTCATGATGTTGTGACAGGTATATTCTTATTACATTCAGAACCCGTATATGCTTTAATAGATCTAGGATCGTCACATTCCTATGTTAATACAAAACTAGTTGAGATGAGAAATTTAAAATCTGAATTGTCTAGAATAACGATAGAAGTGTCTAGTCCATTGGGGAAAATTGTGTTCGTAAATCAAATATGTCGAAGATGTCCGTTAATGATTCAGGATAGAATCTTTTCTGTTGATCTGTTGATTATGCCATTCAGCGATTTTGGTATTATACTGGGTATGGACTGGTTGTCAGAACATGGAGTAATTTTGGACTATTATAAAAAGAAATTTACTGTTCAAAATGAAGATGGAAAACAGATTGAAGTAAATGGTATAAGGACTAGTGATTCAGCTTGAATCATTTCTGTAGTTAAAGCTAGTAAGCTTCTTTACCAAGGATGTGTTGCTTTCTTAGCATATGTTATTAACTCCGATTCAGTAGAGAGTCAGTGCAGTAAAATTCAGACTGTATATGAATTTCCTGATGTGTTTCCTGAAGAATTTCCTGGATTACCTCCTAATCGTGAAGTTGAATTTGCAATTGAAGTATACCCGGGTACAGATCCAGTGTCAATACCTCCATATCGAATGTCACCTACTGAGTTGAAGAAGTTGAAGGTACAACTACAAGACTTATTAGACCAAGGGTTTATAAAACCTAGTACGTCACCGACAGTTGAACAAAGTGACTGTTAAGAATAAATTCTCGTTACCTCGCATTGATGATTTGTTTGATCAATTAAAAGGAGCTTCTGTATTTTCAAAAATTGATTTGAGATCGAGATATTATCAGCTAAAGGTAAAGGAGAGTGATGTACCGAAGACAGCATTTCGTACATGTTATGGACATTATGAATTTTTGGTGATGCCATTTGGGTTAACAAATGCTCCAGCTGCTTTTATGGATCTTATGAATCAAAATTTTCAACCATATTTGGATCAGTTTGTAGTGGTTTTTATTGATGACATCTTGGTATACTCGAAGTCTGAATCTGAACATGAGCAGCATCTCCGAATTATTTTGCAAATATTGCGAGAGAAACAATTATATGGGAAATTGAGTAAGTGTGAATTTTGGTTAACGGAGGTTGTATTCCTTAGTCATGTAGTATCAACAGATGGGATAAGAGTAGATCCAAAGAAAATTGAAGCCATACTTTAGTGGAAAGTTTCTAGAAATGTGTCAGAGGTACGTAGTTTCCTTGGTTTGGCCGGATATTATCGAAGGTTTGTGAATGGATTTTCAAAAATAGCTTTACCGATGACAAAATTACTGCAAAAGAATGTTCCGTTTGTTTGCAGTGAGTAGTGTCAGAAAAGTTTTGAAATGTTGAAGCAAATGTTGACAGAGGCACCAGTATTGACTTTGTTAGAGTCGTACAGTGATGCTTTTTTAAATGGTCTCGGGTGTGTACTGATGCAAAACGGAAAGGTAATTGCTTATGCTTCGCGACAATTGAAACCCCATTAACGTAATTATCCGACTCATGATCTGGAATTAGCAGCGGTAATTTTTGCTCTAAAGATTTGGAGACATTATCTATATGGTGAGAAATGCTATATCTACACTGATCATAAAAGTCTCAAGTATCTTCTATCACAGAAAGAATTGAATTTGAGACAGCGTCGGTGGATAGAAGTTTTAAAAGATTATGATTGTGTTATTGACTATCATCCGGGTAAAGCTAATGTGGTAGCTGACGCATTAAGTAGGAAGGCTGCAACTGAGTTGAAAGCAATGTTTGCACAGCTCAGTATTGTTGATGATGGAAGTATTTTGGCTGAATTGAGAGTAAAACCAGTAATGTTTGATCAAATCAGAACAGCACAATTAGAAGATGAAAAGTTAATGAAGAAGAGGGAGACAGTACAGAATGGTACAACAGAGAATTTTAGCATTGATGAACATGATTGTTTAAGATATCAAAATCAACTTTGTATTCCAACTACTTCAGAGTTGAAAGAGTTAATACTTCGAAAAGCACATGACAGTTCTTTTGCATTACATCCCGGAGGAACGAAGATGTATCGTGATTTACGGGAACTGTATTGGTGGCTAGGTATGAAGAAAGATATAGTGGAATACGTGGCTAAATGTTTGACTTGTCAAAGGGTAAAGGCAGAACATTAAGTTCCAACAGGGTTGCTTCAGCCTATTAATATTCCTGAATGGAAATGGGATTGCATCACGATGGACTTTGTAACCCGGTTACCACTGTCAACAAGTAAGAAAAATGTTATTTGGGTGATTTTTGATCGACTTACAAAGTCAGCTTATTTTATAGCAGTCAGAACAGATTGGTCACCTCAAAGGTTGGTAGAAACTTATATCTGGGAAATTGTAAGGTTATATGGTATTTTTGTATCGGTAATTTCTGACCGAGATCCATGATTTACATTGATGTTCCGAAAACAGTTGCATGAGTCTCTCGGTACTCGACTTCATTTTAGTACAGCCTTTCATCCACAAACTGATGGACAGTCAGAACGAGTTATTCAGATTTTAGAAGACATGCTCCGAGCTTGTATCATAGATTTTGAATTAGGTTGGGAATGTTATTTACCATTAGCTAATTTTGTGTATAACAATAGTTTCCAATCAAGTATTCAAATGGCACCGTATGAAGCTTTGTATGGTCGGAGATGTCGATCACCAGTGTGTTGGACAGAATTGAATGAAAGAAAAGTGATTGGTCCAGAGTTGATCCAAGAAATAGAAAATATTGTTAAAAAGATTCGAGAAAGATTGAAGGCAGGTTTTGATAGGCAGAAATCATAAGCAGATATGAAACGAAGGGACATTGAGTACTCAGTTGGAGACAAAGTGTTTCTTAAAGTTTCTCCTTGGAAGAAAATTTTGAGATTTGGTCGAAAAGGTAAATTGAGCCCGCGATACATTGGACCATATGAGGATAAAGAAAGAATTGGACCGGTGGCATATCGTTTAGCTCTACCTCCTGAATTACAGAAGATTCATGATGTTTTCCATGTTTCTATGTTAAGAAGATACGGGTCAAACCCATCTCATGTGATTTCAAATTAAGATATAGAGATTCGACCAGATTTGTCATATGAAGAAGAACCGGTTAAAATACTACCACATGAGGTAAAAGAATTACGTAATAAACGAGTTCCCTTAGTAAAAGTGTTATGGAGAAGTCACAATATTGAAGAAGCAACATGGGAACCGGAAGATACAATGAGATCACAATACCCCCATCTAGTAAAAGGGGGGAGAAATGTAACGACCCAAATTTTAAGGTCATCGGAAAATTGAAATTTAAGGTTATAATTTCCGCAAAATAAATTCGTAAATATTTATTAGAAATATTTACAAAGCTAGTAGTGTAGTTAATTAGACTTTGGTTAAGTGAATTAGCTTGAATTAAGGTTAATTTAGTGAAAGGACTAGATTGAATATAGTGTAAAAGTTTAATTGTAGAATAGAGAAAATTCAAGGGATTAAATTAGCAATTAGGCCATAAGGTGACAAATGTATGGTAAAAATAAATAAAATGTGTAAAAATATAAATGGTACACATGTAATAAACATGTGTATTTACTTATATTATAAGAAAATAATAATAATGATTAAAGTATATTATAATAATATAATATAATAAAGTAATTAAATAAAATAAAAGAATGAATTAAAAACGAAACAGAGCAGGGAAACAAAGAAAGAAAAAGGGAAAGAAAAAGAAAAGAAAAATTTAGGGTTTTGGAGTTCCAAGCTTGATTGGTAAGTCAATTTGATCCATTTTCTTGTAATTTTGATGTCTATGGAATCCTAGAAAAGAATACTACTTGAGTTATGTTGGAATTTAGAAAGTCATTGAATTTTTAGATGTTGATTAAGTTGAATAAATAGAGGAATTAAGTGTTAATTTGATGGAAATTCAAGTTAGAAGTGGGAGAAGGATTAAATTGTGAAAGAAAATATAGGTCTTGCAATAATAGGGATTGAATTGAGAAGATGTTATAATTAGTGTTTTATGCTAAAATTTAAGAGTTGGGATAACTTAAAATGATAATTGAATGAAATTATAGGGTTTATTTTGAAGAAAAAGAATGGTTATGGTGGAAGGACTAAATTGGAATTTTAGTAAAAGTTACATGGAAATTAAAGAATGTGTTGTAAATAATATATATTGATAATTTTAAATGTTAAATGTTATGTAGCCAACGTAGCACTGGAAACATCATCGAAAAAGGGAAAGGAGAAAGTGAATGAGGATATCGAGTAAATTCGAGAAATTCAGTTTGTATTTCTATAAACTATGCTTAATGTTTTAATACAATGTAATTGTTATTTTTTAGTTAGAATGTAGAAGAATAATATGATGGAAACTATTACTACTATTGTATTGGAATTGAATTACATGTGAATTATTATGGAAAAATATTGAAATGAATTAAAATTACCATTTGAAAATTGGAAGTTGACTGAAACCCTATTAACAATGTCAGGCTATTCGGATATAGTTGGCATGCCATAGGATCAATGGAGTTAGGGATATTCCGACTCTGTGTCGATGAGACACTTTATGTGTCGCAAGACTGTGACTGTTCTAGATTCGTTTCAAAGAGGTACTTTGTACCTAACTATGACTGTGACTATTTCGGATTTGTTCTGAAAAGGTACTATGTGTACCATAACTGATACTATTACCCTTATGGTGTATTCTAGCTTCAGCCGATGAAACACTGTATTATATCCCTGGTGTGTGGGTTGGATTTGGATCCACGGATCCGTTCAGGTCCGAGTTATGTTAATAGGGGTAATTGAAAGTACTAAAGACAAAGACTGACCGCTATTGATTATGTGACTATGACGATTATACAAGTATTGAAAGATATTGAATGATATGAAAAGTATAAAAAGAATTACTTAAATACATTTAAGAGTTATAGTTAAAGGTAAGTGATGAAGCTAATAAGATAATGAAGTAAAATGTTATGTTACAATGTATTTACATAGCTTATTATTGTTTTAAGTATTAGTTTATAGAAATACCACTGAGTGCATACTCGGCGTACGGTTTGTTTACGTGCGCAGGCTAGGTACGAAAGAAAGCTAAGGACTCAGCATCCAAGCCGATCCCAGACTCAAAGTGGTGAATACTTTTCTTTTGGTAAAATGGCATGTACCTAGGTTATTAAGGTGTTATTTTGTATATGATAGTGTATAAACATGAAAGTTATTGAAGCATGGTATGAAATATGCATATTTTGGAAGTTAAACTTACACGAGTTTGACTAGTATGTTAATGTGGTACATAATTCTTAAGAGGTATTTAAGGGAATGAAGGAATATTTGCTAAGTTTGAATGGAAAAATGAATGATATTTGATTTAAGAACTATTAGTATATGTTTGGGCAAGAAATAGTTGTGTTTAGCATGTGAAAATAGCTTAGAAATGGTCAAAAATCATGTTTTCACATGGCCAAGTCACACGGGCGTGTGCCCAAACCGTGTGAATAAGTCAGAATCTAAATGAATCTGCCCATGGCCTAGCCCTACGGCCATGTTGAGCCCCACGGGCATGTTCCAGGCCACATGGGCGTGTGCCCCTATCTTCAAGGAAAAATTTCCAAAGTTGCCAGTTTAGCCCCAAATCACTTCTAAAACATATTTTGGGCCCCGTAGGCCTATATTAGGGACTTTATGATTAAATTTGTTGAATATTGATTTGGAATGTAAAGTTTATGACTCGGTTTTGTATAAACGTTAGTGTATAAGTTTGGTAATACCTCATAGCCCTATTCCGGTAACGGCTTGGGGTTAGAGGGTGTTACACCACCACTACTAGGCCACAAGCTTACTTGTGTCATCAACCGGTCGTAATAAAATATAAACCCTACATACCAACGTCCAGATTCACTTATGAGTAAAAATTAAAATAAATTGCAAGAGCCAAGACTTGAACCCAGGCTCCCTTGCAACCTTAATGACGCCACAACCACTAGACCACATGCTTCATTGTGTCATTTATTTAACACAATAATTTAAAAGGCCTTCATCCAAGCATCCAGGGTTTTATTCACTTAAAATCAAAATTTGCTAAAGCCCAGATTTGAACCCAAGATTTCTCCAACACTCCTAATCACTTAACCATTGCAGCAGACAATCAATTGTGTCATTTCCTTGCACAATTAAATACTTATATACAACCTCCTTACGGACCCATACTCAAGGCCCAATACTTCCAGCCCCAAATTCAGGGCGTTACAGAAGGGGTTTATTTTAATCTAATCTTAACTAACCTAATTACTAAGACGAAACAGAGAATAAAGTAGGAAAATATTGAAGGAAACCGATGAGAGAGACAATACCCAGGAAAGAATCCACCTAGACTTCACTTATTATTCTAAATCTGAATTAAACGATTTATTCACTTGTCTTGATCCGTAGAAAACCCTAACTTATAGTAATATCTCTTTCGAGAATAAAAACAACTGACTCTAAGTTGATTAATTGAAATCTCTTTCTAATTAAAACCCCTATTGCCGCATTAACTCAATATATGGATTCCCCTATTAGATTTGACTCTAATTCAATAGATTTATGTCGTCCTATTTCTAGGATTGCATGCAACTCCACTCAATTATGCCAGACCTACTCTTAAACAGGGAATTTTGCTCCACTGAATAAACACATCAGTCATGAATTAATATTCTGAAAACATTAAAAAATGAAATAATAATACATAATTGAGATCAAGAACAAATATTTATCATGTAATTCAGAAAAATCAAATGATAAGACCCGTCTTAGGTTTCATCCTCCTTAGGTATCTAGGGAGTTTAGTTCATACTTTGGGAGGAAAACATCTCAAAATTAGGAAAACAACAAAACATAAAGAAACCCAAAAACTTCGAGAGAAATTGAATGCAGATCTTCGGTCTTGAAGGAGGTCTTACTTCTGAGTTGAATTCGTTGGCATTCTTCGAGCCTTTTCTTTGTTCTTCTCTGCTTCTACCTTTCGGTCCTCTTCTAGTGTGCATTTATAGACTTTAGACTGCTTATAAACCCTAAAATTTGGCTTTTTCCGCGTATTTAAGAAACAAGGAGCGATATTGACAGGGCTGCCACATAGGCGTATGGCCAACCTGTGTGATCCACACGAGCATGTGCTCAGCTCGTGTAGGAATGGTCTTGGCTATGTAAATCCAAAAATTAGCCTGTTTTATCCATTTTTGGTCTGTTTGTCACTCCTTTTGTTCCCTATGCTCACTTAAGTATAGAAACATGAAATTAAAGGATTAGGAGCATCAAATTCACTAAATTAGATAATAAATCATCCAAAAATGAATTAAGAATGGGATTAGAATATGTTACTTTTGTAGTTTATCATTCTGTCACATCTACAGGGTATTCTGGTGAGGACCGAAGTATTCAACGCTCTAATCTGAGATCTCCATCCCTATGTGTAACAAGTGTAGGAAGTGTTGGAAGCCCGAAACCAAGATGCAAACATTGTAATAAATTACATTTTAGTGAATGTCGCATGAGAAACAGAGCCTGCTTTAGGTGTGGTTCTTTTGACCATTATCTCAGAGATTGCCCAGAAAAGCCTGAAAAAGATACTGTTCAAACTTCAAGGCCAAGCAACCCCGCCTCAAGAAGTAGACTACCCCGTCACCCCAGCAATGTTAGTGGTAAGCGAGGTGCAATGAAAGATTCAACCGTCAAATCTAAAGCACGAGCACCGGCAAGGATATTTGCTATTCGTGCACGTGAGGATGCTTCTGCACCTGATGTTATTACTGTAAATTTTCTCTGCTTAATACTGATATTACTGCTTTGATTGATCCTGTTTCAACACATTCATACATATGCACAAATTTAGTGTTTTTTTAACAATTTACTGAATTTATGGTTAAAGTTTCAAACCCCCTGGGCCAGTATGTGATGGTAGATAAAATTTGTAAAAATTGTCTGTTGATGGTACAGGGTTATTTTTTTTTGGTTGATTTGATATTACTGCCATTTGATGAATTTGATGTAATTCTGGGTATGGACTACTTAACTCAACATGATACAGTGGTAAATTGTAAACAAAAGTAGATTATGTTAAAATGTCAAAATGGTGAATTGCTCCGTGTTGAATCTGATAAATTGGACGGGTTGTCTAATGTCATCTCAGCTATATCAGCACAGAAATGTACAAAAAAAGGGTATGATTCCTATCTTGCTTATATATTGGACATTAAAGTGTCTGAATCGAAGATTAAGTCAGTGTTGGTTGTTTGTGAGTTTCCTGATGTGTTTTTGAAAGAATTACCCGGATTACCAACGGTTAAAGAGGTACAATTCCCTATAGACTTTATTCTAGGGACAGCACTGATATTTATAACACCTTACTAAATGGCCCCTATAGAATATAAAGAGTTGAAAGCACAGTTGCAAGAACTGACTGACAGAGGTTTTTCTCGACCTAGCTCATCATCCTGGGGTGTACCAGTTTTATTTGTTAAAAAGAAAGATGGATCATTAAGGTTATGTATAAATTACAGGCAGCTCAACAAAGTCACAATATAGAATAAGTATCCACTACCTCGTATTGATGACTTATATGATCAGTTAAAAGGTGCCATTGTATTCTCGAAGATAGATCTCCGTTCTGGTTATTATCAACTATGGGTGAAAGAATTAGATATACAAGAATTAGATATACCAAAAATAGCCTTTAGAACCAAGCATGGGCAATATGCATTTCTTGTGATGCCGTTCAGTTTGACTAATGCACCTGCAGTATTTATGGATCTGATGAACAGATTTTTTAGACCGTATCTAGACAGATTTGTAGTGGTATTTATTGATGATATCCTTGTAAATTCTCAAGATGAAAATGAACATGCTGATCATTTGAGAATTATTTTGCAAACACTACATGAAAAACATTTGTATGCCAAATTTAGTAAATTTCAATTTTGGCTTTGGGAAGTTGGTTTTCTTGGACATATAGTATCTGTTGAAGGCATTAGAGTTGACCCGAATAAAATTTCAACAATTGTTAACTGGAACCATTGAAAATTGTGTCTGAAGTTAGAAGTTCTCTGGGACTAGCTGGATATTATCGAAGATTTGTAAAAGAATTTTCTATGATAGCTTCTCCGATGACTTGATTGTTGCAGAAATATGTGAAGTTTGAATGGACTAATAAATGTCAGCTTAGTTTTGACAGATTGAAAACCTTGTTGACTGAAGCACGGTGTTAGTTCAGCCTGAATCAGGTAAGGAATTTGTGGTTTATAGTGATGCATCATTGAATGGTTTAGGCTGTGTCTTGATGCAAGAAGGTAAAGTAATAGCCTATGCTTCTAGATAGTTAAAATCATATGAAAAGAATTACTCGATACATTATTTAAAATTGGTAGCCATTGTCTTTGCATTGAAAATTTGGTGAGTTTCCTAAATTTTTATCAAGTGTTCGGTATGTTAGCAAGTTAAAATTGAACACCAAGTGCCTTCGGGATTATTACAGTCAGTTACGATACCATAATGGAAATGGGAAAGAGTTACCATGGATTTTGTATCAGGATTACCCCTATCTCCAAAAAAGAAAGATATCATTTGGGTAATCGTCGATAGATTGACGAAGTCTGCACACTTTATTTCAGTAAGTATGGATTTCTCCTTAGACAGATTGCCTGAGTTATATGTTTTTGAGATCGTTAGACTACATGGGGTACCAGTCTCCATTATTTTTTATAAGGATCCTCGGTTTACATCTTGATTCTAGAACAAGTTGCAAGAAACTTTGGGTACACAGTTACATTTCAGTACTGCATTCTATCCTTGGACTAATGGACAATCTGAACGTGTTATACAAATTTTGGAAGATGTGCTTCGGTGTTGTATTTTGTAATTCGAAGGTAACTAGGAAAAATATCTATCTTTAGTTAAATTTGGATACAATAATAGCTATCAGTCAAGTATTAAAATGGCATTATACGAGGCTTTGTATGGTCGTAAATGTAGAACTCTATTGTACTGGACTGAGCCCAGTGAGAAAAAGATATATGGAGTTGATCTAATTCGTGAGACTGAAGAAAAAGTTAAAGTGATCAGAGACAATTTGAAAGCAGCTTCTGATCGTCAGAAATCCTATGCAGATTTAAAACGTAAAGAAATAGAGTTCTAAGTTGGTGACAAAGTATTTCTGAAAGTTTCACCTTTGAAGAAAGTTCTTCAGTTTGGTCGTAAAGGGAAACTAGGCCCACAGTTCATCGGACTATATGAGATCACTAAAAGAATCGGACTTGTAGCATACCAATTAGCATTACCACCAGAACTTGAAAGAATTCATAATGTTTTTTAGTGTCTATGTTCTGATGGTATCGGTCAGATCCTTCACATGCTATATCCCTGACAGAAGTTGAGATTCAGCCTGACATGACTTACAGTGAGGAACCAATTAGAATTTTGGCACGTGAGACGAAAGAGTGAAGAAATAAAGAGGTAGCTTTAGTGAAAGTTCTTTGGCAATGACATGGAATTGAAGAAGCTACTTGGGAACCGGAGGAAATAATGAGAAAGCAATATCCGAACCTCTTCACTAGTAAGATTTTCGAGGATGAAAACTCTTTAAGGGAGAGAGTTGTAACAGCTCGTTTTCAATGAAATCAGAATAGTGGTTTCGGGACCACAAATCTGAGTCAGAAAGAAAAATTATTTTAACATTATTGCATGGTTTGCATTATGATAGGAACAACGTCTGAAAATTTTGTTAAGAAAATTTTACCGATTTCATGTTTAATTAGGAGGAAAGGACCAAATTGCATAAAGTGCAAAAGTTGAATTCTAATAGCTAAAAGGATCAAATAGCTATGGAATTCAAAATTTGAGGTCCTTATATGGTAAATAGACCATTAATAAGGGTTAGTAGATATTTATGATGATTTATCCATGGAAATTTAATAAAAGAAAATGACTAAATTGGGAAGAGGAAATAATAAATGATGATATTTTAATTAAATAGAAAATATCACCATTTTATATCATCTTCCCCAAAGTTTCTATGGAAACCCTAGATAAGAGAGAGAAATTCAAGCAAGCTTAATTGGGTAAGTAATCATATTCCGTTTTTAGTAATTTTTACATTTCTGATATCGTAATAACCTAATCTATCTATTTTAGGGATCAATTTGTAAATTTATCAAAGTATTAAAAATTTTCCATGGATGAGTATGCTAAAATTTTAAAATTTATGGCAGAAAATGAAAGGTTGTTGATAGATAAACAACTTTTGTAAAGTGAGTTTTGATGAAATTTTGATTTAGGGACTAAATTGTAAAGATGTAAAATTCATGGAAATTTTCTTTTTTTTTGTGAAATACATGAGCTGTAAATGTTATATGTAAAATCAGCTAAGCTTGGAATAAGGACTAAACTGCATGAATTTCATTTTCAGAGCCTAGGGACGAAATTAAAATTAATCAAAAGTATAAGGGCAAAATGGTGCGTTTGCCTAAGATGTGAATTGGGTTGATTTGAATGTGAAATATAATAAATTGATGATTAAATTCATTTATATAGATCCAGAAACACCAAATAAGGAGTTAGATAGAGGAAAAGAAAAAGTGTCGGATTAGTAATTTTTCATACACTACCAAGTATTGAGGAAAGTTCATGTAACTAAATTGTGTACATTTATATGCATGAAATAAATGTTATGTATGTGAATTATGAATTTGTTATGTATATGAAAATAATTTTATATCCAATATTCTTGAGAAATGTTAAGTCCCGTTTGAATATTGAAATTTGATGGATATAATTTTCTCGATTTGTTGTGATCTAGCATATGTTGCAGACACACCACAGCTCGAAAGAGCATCCCGTTATGAGCTCTCATGAGTATCCTGTTATTAGCCCTCTCGAGCTTCCTGTTAAATGGTTCTTGCGAGTTTTCCGTTAAAGCTCTTTGGAGCATCCCGATAGGTTGTGATCCTACATGTGTTGTGGACACACCTTAGCTCTTATGAGCATCTCGTATATGGCTATTTGTGAGCTTTCTGATATGGCTTGCTTGAACTTCTTGATATATGGCTATCCGAAGCTCCTCGATAAATGTTTCTTCAGAGCTACTCGTTATCGGCTCTCATGAGCTTCCCAATTATAGCTCTTATGAGCTTCCTGTTATATAGCCCGGATAAGCTTCCCGTTATATGGCTCACATGAGCATATATGCTCGAGAGAGTGCTTCCCATTTAAGTATTCTCATGAACACTCATGAATATGAATTGAAAGATTATAGATTTATACACTTCATGTGTACTCCTCGATTTCCATTGATATTTCATAACGTTTTCTTTCCTTTGTTTTATTGTACTCGAACGCTTGTAAAGTTTGAATGTGGGTTGGAGCAACATCGCACTATCCTTTATCTCACTTTGGTATAATTAGTAATACTACTTTTGGTATAATGGCATGTATAGGCTATGTTAAACCAAATGATGAAATGTTTTGGTTATAAATAGCCATTTAAATGGTAGTGATGACGTGTTCGGTATTTATATGCATGCGGCTATATTATGATTAGTATATGTATATTTAGTATGGTTTAATTGAATTTTAGTAAATTTACATGATTACACAATTAGGTAAGTTTGAATACATGAACATATGTGATGATGTTTGTAACGCTCGAGTTTGTGCAAGTGTACACAGTCGTTATCAAGTAATAAGTAAGTATCGAGTTATCGTTTCCACAAAGATTGTATTTGTGCTAAGTTACTTAATTTGTAAAAGTATATTAACAATTTGATAAATAAAAACAATATAATTGAGAAGTGATTAAAAATTAAGTATATGAAACTAAATGCAATGATCCCTAATGCAATTTATCCTAAGTATGAAAACTATATGAATGAGATATATTTTAGCAGAATTAACACAATAAGCAACAATTATAACATAAATAAGCTAAGACAATTACTTTAATTAAACTCAAATTATAATCAACATGCTTATCAATATTCAGAAAAACATTCCAAGGCAACTCGATCTTTCATGAGTTTGGAAACCACATTAGGTCCTTTCGGAATCCTTTACTTAGTAAATACGCATTTTACTGATCCTTATTTACTAAGGGTTTCCTAGTATTCGTGTGAGGTAACAAGGACGTGTTAGGTTTGAAACAATTTAATCACACAAATCTAAAAACTATGCAGATAACAGAGCTTGGTTAGGGATGTTATGCAACCTGCAATTTACTAGGGTTAGGATCTAAATTGAGCATGCATATTTCAATGCGTCTATTAGCTATCGTCTGGTTAGGATAGCTCAGGCAATTCAGGTGTATTTCAATCACATATGAACGAAATACATGCTTGATTTTAATTGAAAACATGATCGAGGCACAAATCAAAGCAATCATCCTAGCTTAAATAAAATTAAGCTATCATTGTTGTAAACAAGAACAAAGAACACATAGCAAACATTCTTGAATTAAATTAAAGTAAGAAAGATTAAACCCAATTCAGAGTGGCTGTCACCCAAGACTCTGACTGATGAGGGCTCCTTTGTTCCTTCGCTTTGCTCCTTTGCTGATGGTTCTCTGAGGTGGCCGACCAAAGGTTCTTTAAGAGGCTAATTTGCTCAAAATATTTATGCAAAGATGATGACAGGCATGAGGGTTAAGAAAACTAAGAGAATTGAGAGAGGAGAGAATGATGAATAAGTGAGGGATGAGGGATGATTGAAAAAGTGAGAAAGGGGCTCTTATTTATAGGTAAGGCCTGGGAGCTAGTTTGCTAAAAATAGGAGTGTCCATCTTTCAAAACTCCTTCCAAGGGTGGCCGGCCATGAATTGAGGGAATGTGGTTGATTTTGCTTGATTGTTGGTCAATTTGAGTGCCACAACAACTCAGGACTAAGACTCGGTCACCAGCAAATCTTTGGGCAAATCTCTGATTTCTTCAACTCTTCAAGGACCTTGTGTAATTAAACCAAAAAGATGGTTTATGAACCTCTATATTCAGCCAAATTTTGGGTTGACTTGGCCCTCCATTTGGACGGTTTTGTAATCAAACTAAAGCTCTCAGACCTGTCCAAAAATAAATCAATAAGTTAGAAGACCAAAGAATTAAATTTTCCAACTTAATTAAATTAATTAAAACCCAAATTATTAATGAAATATTTTAAAATGAATTATTAAATATAATTTTATATTTCATTATTTAATTTAATCATGCATGGCCCACTTTATGTCATAAAAATATAATATGCTCAATTTAATATAAAATAAGCCATTTTATGCATGAAAACTATATAACAAAGCGTAAAATCACATTTTAATAATTTCTATGTCCTGTTTTCATATTTTCAAATATTTCATTAATTTATAAACAATTACTTAGTTTTAACAACAAAATTAAGTAAAAAGATGATAATTTATATAGGAAAAATCCTATATATTTTTCTGTTTACACACCCCTAAACTTAAATCATTGCTCGTCCCGAGTAATGTTCATGCACAGCACAAGGTCTCGCTAAAGCAAAATTGCTAAAAGTGTAAGCAGCATCAACCATTGCCCCATAATCATGTATTAATAAATTCATGCTCGTCGATCTTCTTCATTAACAAGTAATTCATATGCAACCATTTTGAAAATTTTATACTAAGTTTCAAGGTATGCCAACATGAATCATAGTATGTATATACGTCACAGCCATAGATAATATTCTTTCATTCAACATAATTTCTCATCAATCAAGCAAAACAATCATAATGCTTATTTATAATCTTCATATGCTGAACTTAGGACTTCCTCTCTATTAACGTAGGTGACATAATCATCAAATTAATAGGTCTTTTATAAGGTTGTAATGGGGCTCAATCAAAGGTAGGGATTTTAAGAGATGGGATATTCGGTTCCAATATCTTAACCTTTAACTTCGTCTTGGTTTTCTAATAATACAACCTTTATCTTTAGGTGAACCTTTGGAACACCCCAAAACTTAATTTGAACTTAAGTTCATACATTTTTCCCTTTTTGAGCAAACTTTTTTTCACCCTTTTTTTTTAAACATGAGCACATACATCTTTATGAAAATTTCCTCAAATGTTGATTACCAAGACAACTTCAGTTAAGATAGGTGCACAAAATTAGGATAACTCACATAGATGGTAATGTGGCTTGTAATGTAGGTTCATTGCAATAAACAAGCCTTTAAGCTCAAAATTATAGTTTCAAGGGTCTAATATCATAAGGTCGGCTTGAAAAGGCTCAAATGATTTAAAGAAAATGGTGCTTATATCATTTTAGATTTTTATGTCTCCTAGGATTTCGCCTCAAGAAAGATACTAAGTCAATTCTAAAGATATAAACCTTCATGCATGTCTAATCTCAAAAGAAACTAAGTTTTCATGGCAAACATTACCGAAGACTAAGATCATACAATCATTTTGTTATTCATGATAACATACAGTCATTTAGATAAAATCATCATTCATGCTTGCATACAAGCTATCTTATTAATAAAGAATTTCTCTGAACATTTATTTATTAAAACATACTCATGAAAGAAATAATTGAAACATACTTGAAAATTTGAGCAGCAATTATTTGCCGTACCTCCTTTAGAAAGAAGCAATGTCCTCATTGCAATAACAAAGTAATGAATGAAAATTGAACACCAGGTAGGTTTAAAAAGAAAGAGAGGTGAGTTATTAAGACTGGTTAAATACCAAGTCTTTCCTCATAATCAAATCCTAGATATGTTCATTCCCATTACCACATCACTTAGTCTTTTTCTTTCTAAAGGAAGTATTTATTCATGCTTGCTATGTTTTATTTTGCAAAAATTAAATCCTAGTTACTAAAGAAACAAATTCCTAAAGACCTAAAATAAATAAATAAAAAGACAAGAATCCCCCCTTTTATTCTTTTGACTCATTACCCTTGTCTTTTTTAGCTCCTTCTCCGTTTGTATAATCAGTATCGTCCATCCATGTCTCAAAGATAGCATTTGGGAACTCAAGAACAAAAGTGTTGGAGATATTCTTAAAAGTATTTCGAACCGAATCATCTCTAATTTTTGCATATTTCCAGTAAGTTTGTTGTTGATTGTGCATGAACTTGCACATATCCATCAACATTGACAACTCTGATTTCCTTGAAGTACTTGCAGAAGTCGACAAGGGAGTTGTATATTCAGGTTCAACACTTAGCTTGACTGGTTCTTCTTCTAGCTCAACACTTGGTTCAGGGTCTTCAACTGGTTCCTTATCAGATTCTTCTTCTTCAGTGTTTGAAATTGATTCAGTTTCAATTTTGTTCGTTGACTCCTTAGTACCTGGCTCAGTTGGTTCTTTTTCCTCACCTTGATTCAGCTCATTCACCTTCTCTATTAACCTTTCTAGATCATGACTTGTAATGCACCCTTAGACATATTACCCCTTCAAATTCGCTTATGTTTTAGCATGAGCCCTTAAGCAAAGTGAAGTGATTAATGATGGGAAATAAGCACTTCCTGTCTTCTTTTTAGCATAGTCATAAATCTCCTTGAGAATAATTTTCACAACATTAATGGACTTTTCTATCAAGATTGCATATAACAAGAGTATTCGTTCCATCGAAATGGTGGAACTGTGTGAGATTGGCATAAAAATGTAGCGAACAAAATAAAACCATACCTTTGCTGCTGGTTTTAGGTATTCCCTTCGGCAAGAATGGCTCTCATACTTTCTTATAATCCATTGGGATCCCAAATTTGTTACAACATCAAGCACTTGTTGAAGAAAATCCCAATTGATGTTGTTCATCAAAGGATAGTACTCATCTTCTTCAACATCAGGTAGTTAAACAAATAATTGATGGACTTAGAGGTAAGAGGTACCTTTTTCTTCTGAACGATGACCTCAGTGGCATCTTGTGCGGTCAAACTTGCATAGAACTCTAGAACTAGTTCATCATCGGGAAGTGAACGAGCATCACAAAATCATTCCCACTTGAGAGCATTGATTGTCTTTCTAATTAGCACAGGGACAACCATCAAATCATTACTCTTCAAGTTAAAACCTTTTTCCGGCATCATAGGTTGATGCTTGAAAATTGAATCAAATCTCTCTTTCATTTCTTCATCGATCACAATCAGTTTCAAGAGTAGTCTTTGACGATCTAGTTCTTTTGCGAGACATGGTATTTTCTTGAAAATTTGGCAAAGTTCTACTTACAGGGGAAGAAGAAAAATCGACAAGTGGGTAGGACTTGCTCGACAAACCTTGCGGCGGCGAAGAGGTTGTGGCAACAAAGGCAACTTGCGACAACAATGGTGGTGTGCGGTGGCGATAACGGCTACATGTGACAGTGACGTAGATGCCCCGATGATTTCTTTGCGACGACAATAGGAGATTTTGGAAAAGAGGAAAAAACTAGGGTTTCTTTCGAGATTTGAGGTTGACGGCACAAGAGAAAAGTTTAGGAATTTTTTGGGGGTTTAAGGAAATTGCTTTGAGGGATATGAAAAATAGTAGAATGAAGAGGGGTTTATATAGGGAAAATTTAGGGCAACATGTAGCAAAAACTTAGCTACATTAGGGTTACTTGGGTGGCAAGCAATGGAAGTGGCGGCAATATGTGTGGAATTTTTCCTCTTTTAGCTGTCTTGGGCCTCAAACTCAGATTGGATCTTACTAAAGAAACTGATTAGCACTTGGGCCAAATTTGACCCCCTTTATTAACATAAAAATTTAAAATTTAAACAAAACAAATGAAACTAAAAGAAATTTTAAATCTTAATTAGAAAATTTCTTCTCAATAAATTACATTAAATTAATTTCCGGAAAAGGTTAGGAAGGTCACAACGGTCCCGCTTAAGTTTCAATCTCCTTAGATAGAATTAATTAAATGTACTAAATTAAGAAAATAAATAATTATTTATTTATTTACAAAACAAGTTTGTGAAAAATCAAGGGTCTGTTAATTTGAACAAGGATTCAACTCGCTCAACTTCACCATCCCAATAATGTTTGAGACGTTGACCATTAACTTTAAACGTACCTCCGTGATTGTCATATAATTCAACAACTCTATAAGGATAAACTCGATAGATAGTATAAGGTCCTTTCCATCGGGATTTCAGCTTCCCAGGAGATAACTTCAGCCTTGAATTGAGCAGTAAAACCTTCTGACCTTCTTTAAACTCGCGAGGTCGTATATGACTATCATGCCATCTTTTTTATCTTTCTTTACACATTTTGGCATTCTCATAGGAAAACAACCTCAACTCTTCCAACTCATCTAGTTGTAACATCCTTCTCTTACCAGCTTGCTTAATATCAAAGTTCAATTTCTTCAAAACCCAGTGAGCTCTATTCTCCAACTCCAATGGCAAATAGCATGCCTTCCCAAAAACCAACCGATAAAGAGTCATTCCTAACGGTGTCTTAAATGTTGTTCACTAGGCCCATAATGCATCACCGAGCCTTCGAGACCAATCTTTTTTGCTAGGGCATACTATCTTTTCAAGGATACCTTTGATCTCACGGTTCACTCTTTCAACTTGCCCATTAGACTGAGGATGATAAGCAGTATGTAACACCCCAAACCCAGCCTAGAAGTTAGGCCTGAATCTGGCGTGTCACATTGAAGTGTTTTTCGAAAACCATGTTCTCATTGAAAACCCTTCTTACGATTTAAAACCTCTAGCCATTTTAAAACTTATGAAACGTTAATTCCCTTAAAACCTTACTTGCTGCGGAAGCTTAATTTTAAACAGTTACGGAAACGTGATATTTTGAAAACCAATTGTTGTTTTGGAAAACCGCGTCCTACTTCTAGCAGATATTAAGCATACTAAATAAATTTCCGAAATAAAACGTTACGTAAATAAAGAGGCCTTAATACAACCCAAATCAAAAACTAAAGTGCTTAACTAAATAAACGAAATAGAAAAACATGTGCAGTTGTATGGTTGTCTCCAAGTCCCTCTGCGACACCGATTCACCTAACGCTGGGGATTACCTGCACAGTTAATAAACGGTGTGAGTTTATGAAAACTCAGCATGTAATCCGCTTACTAGAGTAACAGTCAGAAAACAGACTAAATTCAAAATCAGTCTGGGCCGGAGCCTATTACAGTAACAATGCATACAGTAACGATCTGGGCCTATGCAGTGACAGTGTAGGCCTATGCCCAAAATAGAATAATCACAATACAGGTATGCAACCTAACCCAATCCAACCGGTTCACCACCCGTACCAACCGGTTCACCATGTGGGAATTAAATCGACCCACCCAGCCAACTCACCAATATCGCAGCGTAGCTACTAATAGTAACACAGCAAAGCTGCTAGTATATATACGGCTTTAAGCCTTCAGTAGCGGTATTATAATTGGCACAAAGCCATCGATAGCTGTAATAAATTCAGCATATAGCCATGAGCGACGGTAATATAATCGGCACATAGCCTTCGGTAAATATGATCGACACAAAATCATCAATAAGTATGTTAGGCACATAGCCACAAGTAAAAACGTTTGGCACAAAACCATGGTCAAGATGGCACAGTGTAACACCCCATACCCGAGACAGTTGTCGGAGTCGAACACGAGGTGCTAACCGACTTAATTAATTTACTTACACAGTCCACTTTAAAAAAAAAATCCAGGCAGTTGGCTAACTGCGTTACTATTACCTTAAAAATCATATCTTGAGTTCCAAAACTAGAAAATCAGTTTCATAATTTTTCCCTGAAACTAGACTCATATATCCATCTACAGATTTTTTTCTAGAATTTTTGGTTGGGCCAATTAGTACAGTTTATTAGTTAAAGTCTCCCCTATTACAGGGTTTCAACTACACTGACCTTCATGCATTATGACTTGGATATCTCCCTGTACAGGGCTTCAATACTGATTCCGTTTGTTTCTAATGAAACTAGACTCAAAAAGGAATCTATACATATAAGGCATGACTTCTAATTATCTCTAGTTAATTTATGAAGAGTTTCCAAAGTCGGAACAGGGAATCCAGAAACCGTTCTGGCCCTGTCTCACGAAAACTAAAATATCTCATAATATACTGTTCATATGATCGTTTCGTTACTTTTCTATGAAAATAGATTCATCAAGGTTCGATTAAATAATTTATTCACTATTTAATTCCATTCCTACTATTTTTAGTGATTTTTCACATCTACATCACTGCTGCTGCCAGCATCTATTTTTAAGGTAAACTTTACCTATTTCATGATCCTCCATGGATCAACTAGAGTTTGTCATACATATACCAAAAGTGATCATGAATAACCATTCCCATGGCTAACCGTTACCAACAATTCCATACCTCTCGACGGACAACATACAAAACGATTATAATGCTATGATCAAAGTATATTTAAGCCATTTTCGCATGGCTATCCAAATTTACACAAAACCAAAGGGTACATGACCAACAACAAAAGGGTAGTCCTATACATGCCATTTCAAAGTTCAACCAAAAGTATACCAAAAGGAGCTTTGATAGTGTGGGCGACTTCGACTTCAAAAATCCCGAGTCCGATAGCTGAAGAACCAAAATCTATAAAACAGAGAATTAAATAAACGGAGTAAGCATTAAATGCTTAGTAAGTTTTGAGCAAAGAATTTAAGCACAACTGAAGTATAGCATTCATATAACTAAACGGATAATTCCAGATATACATATTCTCAAATCATTCCTACTTCACATTCCAACCCCTATATTCATACATAAGGGATCATCTTAGCCAAATACCGGAAGCTCATTACTCGACTGAGCGAATATTATTCGAAGGGAATCAACTATTCCAATGCACATACGAAACATACCTCATTGTTGGGATTTTACAAGCGTATTAACTGAAATTTTTACAGCAAGATCGCTCATTCCCGAATCACGTACCTTCGGAATTTAACCGGGTATAGCTACTCGTTCAAATGCCTTCGGGACATAGCCCGGTTATAGTAACTCGCACAAATGCCTTCGGGACTTAACCCGGATTTAGTAACTCGCACAACTGCCTTCGGATCTTAGTCCGGATTTAGTAACTCGCACAAATGCCTTCGGATCTTAGTCCGGATTTAGTAACTCGCACAAATGCCTTCGGATCTTAGTTCGGATTTAGTCACTTAGCACAAAGCCTTCGGGACTTAGCCCGGACATCATTCGAATAACCATGCACATTTATCAATAAATCATGACACATCCGTATTTCATTTTCATTACCAAAGCTCAAACACAAGACACTTATCACACTTGCAATTTCGGCTTAATAGCCACATACAAAGAGCATGATTTTGATTTGCTTAAAACATGATCTAATCAAATCATAATCTAAGTTCCATTACTCAAAAACTTACCTCGGATGTTGTAGAACGGCTTCAACGGCTATTCAATCACTTTTTCCTTCCCTTGATCCAACTTTGTTCCTCTAGGCTCTTGAGCTAGTACACACAAGTTTAACTTATTAAAGTCTCATTATGCTAGCTTATGGTCGAATATGACAAGAAATTTAATAGGTCATATAGCCACCTTCTAGCTCAAATACACAATGGTCATACGCATTTTTAATCACCTTAAGCAATTTAATACAATTCATTCGAACATCAAAAGAGAAGCTCAAGGTATTAGCCCATATATACATTAGACATTAAAGTCCCATATGTACGAAATCACAAATCGAATTCAACATACTAGCTAATATTCCCCTTAGCCGAATTTTCTAAGTCAAGATAAAGCCATCAATATGCTTACCTATGGCCGAAACATACACATCAACTTATGTACTCATTCATGTGGCCGAACCTACACATCTATGCTAAGGCCGATTGCAACACTTAATACATGCTACAAGTATGGTCACTCGTATTGACTAAACACCATTTTGTTTCAAGTTCAAAACTTGGCTAATACATATATATACACTATTAAAGCATCCTCTCCCTTTCCATCAATTCAACACATGCATTACTCATTAATATACAAAATTATATTCGGCCTTAGCACACAACTTGCTAGCCGATTCTTCTCCATCTAGCAACTAATGCACATATGTGCTCATTTGTTAGACTCTACTTCATCTAACAACAACCATATTTCCCTTCTACTTCCTACCATGGCCGAATACATCACAACACCATACCATTTCAATTTTGGTCATGGTTAAACAAAGAACTTAATGTCTCACTCAAAAATGCTAAAAAGAAGATTCAAGAGTCATCAATCCACCATCACATGCATCATTACAAAGCTTCACTTTTAGCATGCAAATGACATCAACACAAATCCACCTTAGTCGAATATCATCTCCATGACATAGTAAAGATTTGAACCATGGGCTAGCTAGAACTCAAGCTAACAACTAAAACATGCATGCAGCTCATGGAACATCATCAAACATACCTTAGTCTATCAAACCACCATAGCCGATTTCCTCAAAGCTCTTTTTCCTTCTTTTTCTTTCTCCTATTCGGCCAAGAACAACATGAGAGCTTTTCTCTTCTTTTTTTTTTCTTTTTCTTTCTTCTATTCACGGCAATGGAGGGGGGGCAACCACACACATTTTTTTTGTCATCATTTATCTTCCCATTATTATTTTATCCTTTCTCACATAAACCATTAGCACAACATGTTTTATGACATGTTTTGCCCATCACCCTTTGTCATGGCCGGCCACTAGTAATTAAATGAGCGAAATTGACATGCAAGTCCACCCCTTTGATTACATGCACTAATAGATCCTTATAGATTAACCTATCACATTTCAAAAGTGTCACACATAAGACCTATTGACTAAATTCACATGCAATTTACTAAATCGAAGCTTAAAACCTTCACACATTCATAATCACATATTTTAGACAATAAATATCATATTCAAATAATTTGGTGACTCAGTTTAGCGGTCCCGAAACCGCTTTCCGACTAGGGTCACTTTAGGGCTGTCACACACACAGCCATTTTTAGGCTGGCATAGAGCCATAATCAGATTAAGCGGCACTAAGCAGTCCATCGGTCCACAGTCATCTCGTGCGACCCGTGCGACCTTAACAGATCCATACTAGATCCACAGTCGTCTCATACGACCCATGCGATCCTATCAGAACAGTACATCCTCCATATCAATGTCTCAACCTCATGCAATATGTCGTGTATGTCATGCTCAATCATCACACGTGTATGCAGAATGGCCATGCTCAATAACAGTTATTTAAACATATATTAAACGTGTGACAACCCAAATTAGACCCTGGTCGGAATGTGGTTTCGAGACCACATTACCGAGCCAAAAATTTATTTTTGTGTTTTAATTACATAAATTTTTGTGTGACAGCGAATATATGGGAAATTAAATGCTTAATATTAGCTTTAGGATTGTGAATTAATTCAAAAAGGACCTAGTTGACGAAGTTAGAAAAGATGATAGATGAATTATAAGGAGTAATTAATAATAGGGAGAGGAAGCATGGCTTTGCATGTCAAATTGCCCATAAAATACATGGTGGCCGGCCAAGGAGTGATGATGCTCCACTCATTCTAATTTAATATGTTTTTTTTGGTTAACAAATGATGGGAATAATAATACGAAAGTGAACAAAAAAAAATGGGTGTTCATACTTGCCATCTCCTAGCCGAAAAACCAAGAAAAAGAAAGGGAGAAAAATTTTGAAGAAGTTCGGCCATTGCTTGTATCTAGGAGGAGTGTTTGATGTTGTGGCATGAAAATGAGGGAGTTTGAATGCTTAATAAGGAGGGAAGAAGGAGTGTTCATGTTTTCTTTCTTTTGCAATTGTCGTAACTAGAGGAAGAAGAAGAAGCAAGATTCGGCTAAGGTGGTCCTTTAGATCAAGGTATGTTCAATGATATTTTTGGAAGTTTACACAACCTTTGGGTGATGAGTCTAAATTCTATATATCCCATGGTTGGATTTGGGGTTGTTGGAGAGTTAGGATTCGGCTAAGGAGCTTAAAATATTTTAGTTGATACCTTGATGCTATTAGCATGCTAGTTATATGGATGTGTTAAGTTGCTTGTTATGTTAGCATGAAAGTTGAAATTGTTAAGCTATTTTGTTGGAGGTGCCGAATTTAGGACTAAGAAGAGAATGAGTATTCGGCTAACATAGTGGAAAGGTGGGTGTTGCCGATTGCTAGATTTAGACTATGGGAGTGGCTATAATGGGCATTAAGATGTGGAACTTAAGAAATGTAGTTATATGTGGATTTACATGATGTTACAAATAGATGTGAAAATATGCTAGATTAGGAAAATTCGATCAAGTGTTCATGAGATGAAATTAGGTGTTTAAATGAAGTTATAGTTGACATTGTACATATATACATACATTCGGCCATCTAATTGAGTATGAAGGTGGTGTTAAATCTAATTGTGATGCCCATTCTGAAGTATATATACATATATATATACATAAGTATGCCCATTCGTGATGTTACCTTTAATTATGTGTATAATCGACTAAATGGGTAATTAGTGAGGATGGTTGCCGAATATACAAACATACATATGCATGTGTAATTGAATTATGAATGTTTAGCAAGATGGCTAAACTAGTTGATTTATTTATTAAGCTCAAGGAGTTAAAGGAGGAGAATCAAGCAAAGGCAAAGAAAAGATCATCGAGTAGCCGAGTTGGAACCGTCTTACCCAACACAAAGTAAGTCATTAAGCATATAGTTTGTATTAATCTAAATGATCATAACGTCTATGTAATGATGCTGAATGGAATGATAAATATATATATACATGTATGTATGTGGTGATGAAAGTGTTGGATGAAGAGAAAAGAGGTGAGATGTATTGAGTTGTTGATCTCGGCACTAAGAGTGCGGGTATAAACATTTATGATCATGAGATTGGCGCTAAGTGTGCGGGTTTAAATTGTACAGCACTAAGTGTGCGAGCTTGATTATGTAGCACTAAGTGTGCGAGCTTGATTATGTAGCACTAAGTGTGCGAGTTTGATTATATAGCACTAAGTGTGCGAGTTGATTATATAGCACTGAGTGTGCGGACTTAATATATACTTTTGAATCATTATGAACACTAAGTGTGCGACATTATTGAGTCGATCACGGACAGCGGATCGGGTAAGTACCTTGAGTTCGTGACTAATAGGCGTTATGTTTATATTTGAAGTTGAGCTTGGTAAGTTTGAACCTATGTGACAATTATAATTGAAGTCACGTACATAAGATTTATCGTGGAATAGGTGAAAGGTCGTTTAGTTGTATGATTGTAACGAAAATAAAATGATGTATGAAAATGCCTCGAATATCCTATTGATTAGTATATGGAATGTGAATGCATGACTTGGTATGAGATTGAACCGATAGGTTTGAGGAACTATGGTATGGTTCGGTATGGATGGAGTAACTAGCCTCGTTCCATTTTGCTTCCTCTTGTGATAATGTTATTAATGGATGGTAGTGCATTGCTTATGACTTACTGAGTTATACACTCACTCGGTGTTTCCTTGTCACCTATTTTAGGTTTCTTGGACTCGTCTCTTTTTGCGTGATCGGGCCGTCATTGGAGTCATCACACCGGCTAGCAAGTTTTGGTACTTTCTTCTTAGTCGGCTTAGGAGAACATTTCGGCATGTATAGGCTATTATGTTGTGTTTGAACTTTGGTATGTAAACTTTTAGCCATGCGAAAATGGCATAAATGTTCGGTTGGGTTTGGTTTCATAACGTTAGGTCGTAAATCTTGATAATTCGACCTTTTTTATGCCATATGTCATGGTTGATTATTTTTGGTGTTAAAATTCATGATATGGCAATAGTGTAGTAGGGAGATGTTTGACAATGATTAGCCTTTGGCATGGCTAGTCATGATCATAATTGGTGATATGTATGATGAATTACTAGTTAGATCAAGGAGAAATCACGAAATAGGCATAGTTGCTTTCGTAACAGATGCTGGCAGCAGCAGTGACGTGAGATTGAAAAATCACTAAAAATAGTAGGAGTGGAATTAATTAATGAATAAATTATGTAATCGAATCTTGATGAGTCTATTTTCATATAGAAGTAACGAAATGATCATATGGACAGTATGTTAAGAGATATTCAGGTTCTTGTGAGACAGGGCCAGAACAGTTTCTGGATTCCCTGTTCCGACTTTGGAAATTAATTATAAATTAACCAGAGATAATTAGAAGTCATTCCATATATTTACAGATTCCTCTCTGAGTCTAGTTTCTATAGAAACAAACAGCATCGGTATTGAAGCTCTGTGCAGGGAGATATCCAAGTCGTAATGCGCAAAGGTCAGTGTAGTCGATCCCTGTAACATGGGAGACTTTGACTAATAAACTGTACTAATTGGCCAAACCAAAAATTCTACAAAAATTCTACCATATAGGTATATGAGTCTAGTTCCAGTTAAAATTTACGGAACTGGATTTCGAGTTTCAGAACTCAAGATATGATTTTTAAAGCGACTAGTACGCAGATTGGCAGCTTGTCTAGGAAATGTCAAATAAGTGGTTTGAAGTCTGTTAACACCTCGTGTTCGACTCCGGAGACGGTCTCGGGTTCGGGGTGTTACAATTAAATTGGTATCAGAGCTATGGTTTAGTCGGTCTAGGACTACCATAGCACGTATGAGTCTAGCTATACATGCCGAATGTTAATGTTTAAATGTGTGATGACTTCTGACGGTTAAAATTTATGTTTTGATTAGTAAATGGATCCCGGTGTAGAGACAACCTTGGCGGATGACATTGAAAGTGTAGCGGCTGCTCCTGCACAAGGGACACCGCCTGTTGAACCTCAGTCATCTGCGAATAATCAAGGTGAGGGGGCTAAACAAGCCTTCTTTACCATGATGAATGAGTGGGTCGCGCAATATGCCCGAACCAATCCGGTCGTCCAACAATTCCCGAATTTGAATAATCCACCCCAAGAGTCCGTAATGCCATCAGTCGCTGATCCTGTGAGGCTGAGTAAGCCACCTGTAGAATTGATTAGGAAGCGCGGGGCCGAGGAGTTCAGGGCCATAGTTACTGATGATGCTGAAAAGGCCGAGTTCTGGCTTGATAACACCATTCGGGTGTTTGATGAACTGTCATGCACGCCTGATGAATGTCTAAAGTGTGCTATATCCTTGTTGCGGGACTCAGCCTACCATTGGTGGAGGACCCTGATTTCCATAGTCCCAAACGAACGAGTAACTTGGGACTTCTTTCAGACGGAATTTCGAAAGAAATATATTAGTCAACGGTTCATTGATCAAAAGCGTAAGGAATTCTTGGAACTCAAGCAAGGCCGTATGACAGTATCTGAATACGAGCATGAATTTGTAAGACTCAGTAGGTATGCCCGGGAGTGTGTAGCTGATGAGGTTGCTATGTGCAAAAGATTCGAAGAAGGATTGAATGAAAATTTAAAGCTACTAGTGGGTATTTTGGAGATAAAAGAATTCGTAACACTAGTCGAACGAGCCTGCAAGGCGGAAGAACTTGGAAAGGAGAAGAAGAAGGTGAATTTGAAGCTAGAGACTATCGTAAAAGATCGACGGGTAAAGCTCCGTTCTCAGCTGTAAAGAAGTTCAGGGAGGACACTAATAAGTCGAGGACGACTGCGGGAATTTCCATCAGAGCACGACCATCAACGGACTCCCGAGCTACTTCGGTAGCTAGTGTGGGCAATAATCGTCAAGAGAAACCTGAATGTCCCCAATGCGGGAGACGACACCTAGGTGAATGTTGGGGTAAGTCTACTAACAGGGCCTGTTACGGATGCGGTTCGAAGGACCACTTCATTAGAGATTGCACGGAGCTTGATGAGAAGATTAAGATTCAAGGTGCAAGACCTAGTGGAGTGACAACTAGAGGTAGACCACCGAGAATTTTAGGAGGTAGGGGTGGTAGTCAGAGAGGGGCCTCTGATACGGCTGTTCGAGCCGAGAACCGTACTCCTGCTAGAGCATATGCCATTCGCGCACTAGAGGAGGCATCCTCCCCCGACGTCATCACTGGTACCTTCACTCTCTTTGATACTAATGTGATTGCATTGATTGACCCTGGCTCTACTCATTCATATGTATGCGAAACCTTAGCATCCAGTAAGACTCTACCTGTTGAGTCTACTGAGTTCGTAATTCGAGTGTCAAACCCTTTGGGTCAATGCGTACTTGTTGATAAAGTGTGTAAGAGATGCCCTCTAATAATCCGAGAATCCTGTTTTCCGGCCGATTTGATGCTTTTGCCGTTTGACGAATTTGATGTTATTCTTGGTTTGGATTGGTTGACCGCGCATGATGCGGTTGTGAATTGCAAAAGCAAGACTATTGATTTGAGGTGCGCAAATAACGAGATAATCCGAGTTGAGTCTACGGACTTAAGGGGGTTGCCAGCTGTAATATCAGCAATATTGGCCCAGAAATATGTAAGAAAAGGGTGCGAAGCATACCTTGCGTATGTACTTGATGACAAAGAATTAGAAAAGAAACCCGAATCTGTACCGGTGATTTGTGAATACCCGGATGTTTTTCCTGAAAAATTACCGGGTTTACCACCTGTTCGGGAGGTAGAGTTTGGTATTGAGCTTGTACCTGGAACTACGCCAATTTCAATAGCTCCGTATCGTATGGCACCAACCGAGTTAAAGGAATTGAAAGCTCAATTGCAAGAGTTGACGGATAGAGGTTTCGCTCGACCAAGTTTCTCACCTTGGGGTGCACCAGTATTGTTCGTGAAAAAGAAAGACGAAACCATGAGGTTGTGCATTAACTATCGTCAACTGAATAAAGTGACGATAAAGAATAAATATCCATTACCGCGTGTTGATGATTTGTTTGATCAACTAAAGGGAGCCTCAGTGTTTTCAAAGATAGATTTGAGATCGGGTTATTATCAGTTGCGGATTCGAGATTCGGACGTACCCAAAACTGCTTTCAGAACGAGGTACGATCACTACGAGTTCTTAGTGATGCCGTTCGGGCTCACTAATGTCCCTGCGGTATTTATGGATTTGATGAATCGGATCTTCAGACAGTATTTGGACCGGTTCGTAGTTGTGTTCATTGATGACATCTTAGTCTATTCAGGAGATGAGACCGAACATGCTGAGCACCTGAGATTAGTGTTGCAAATTTTGCGGGATAAGAAGTTATATGCTAAGTTCAGTAAGTGTGAGTTCTGGTTAAGAGAGGTTAGCTTCTTGGGTCATGTGGTATCCGCATCGGGTATTCGAGTTGACCCGAGCAAAATTTCAGCCATACTTAACTGGAAGCCTCCAAGAAATATTACCGAAGTTCGGAGCTTCCTGGGGCTCGCCGGTTATTACCGACGATTTGTAAAAGGTTTCTCGATGATAGCCACACCAATGGCGAAGCTACTTCAAAGGGATGTTAAGTTCGAATGGACGGAGAAATGTCAGAAAAGCTTCGATCAACTGAAAACTCATTTGACTGAAGCTCCAATTTTAGTGCAACCCGAATCAGGCAAAGAGTTTGTCATTTATAGTGACGCATCCCTACTCGGGTTGGGTTGCGTATTGATGCAAGAAGGTCGAGTTGTGGCCTATGCGTCGAGACAATTGAAGCCACACGAGAGAAATTATCCAACCCATGATCTCGAGCTAGCCGCCATCGTATTTGCTTTGAAAATATGGTGACATTATTTGTTTGGCGAAAAGTGCCATGTATTTTCGGATCACAAAAGTCTCAAATACTTGATGACTCAAAGAGACTTAAATCTGCGACAAAGACGTTGGCTTGAGTTGTTGAAAGATTACGAGCTTGTCATTGATTACCACCCGGGAAAGGCTAATGTGGTTGCGGACGCCTTAAGCCAGAAATCGCTGTTTGCTTTACGAGTGATGAAAGTGCACTTGTCTGTTCTACCCGACAATGTGTTAGTAGCTGAATTAAAGGCCAAACCATCATTGATTCATCAAATTCGTGAAGCTCAGAAAGTCGACGATGAATTGGTTGCAAAACGGGCTGAATGTATTCTGAATAGGGAATCCGAATTTCAAATTGATGATGACGATTGTTTGAGGTTCAGAAGTCGGATGTGTGTTCCAAGAAATTCAGAACTCATTTCGATGATTCTGAACGAAGCCCATTGTAGCCGAATGTCAATTCACCTGGGGAGTACGAAAATGTACAACGATTTGAAACGTCGGTTTTGGTGGCATGGTATGAAACGGGACATCTCTGACTTTGTTTCGAGATGTTTAATATGTCAACAAGTGAAAGCGGAACATCAAGTGCCTTCAGGATTACTTCAGCCGATCATGATACCCGAGTGGAAATGGGATCGAGTCACAATGGACTTTGTGTCCGGACTGCCATTGTCAGCAAGTAAGAAGGATGCGATTTGGGTTGTTGTTGATAGATTGACTAAGTCGGCTCACTTTATCCCCGTGCGTACGGATTTTTCATTGGATAAACTAGCCGAATTGTATGTTTCTCAGATTGTGAGATTACATGGAGTACCTATTTCTATCATGTCGGATAGAGATCCGAGATTCACCTCGCGATTTTGGAAGAAATTGCAAGAAGCTTTGGGTACCAAGCTGTATTTTAGCACCGCTTTTCATCCACAAATCGATGGTCAATCCGAGCGGATAATTCAGATACTTGAGGATATGTTGAGATGTTGCATCCTCGAGTTTAGTGGTTCATGGGAACGGTATTTACCTTTGATTGAATTCGCTTACACCAATAGTTTTCAATCAAGTATTAAGATGGCACCTTACGAGGCTTTGTACGGTCGTAAATGCCGTACACCATTGTTTTGGACCGAGCTCGGTGAAAGTAAAATTTTCGGAGTTGATTTGATTAAGGATGCCGAGCAGAAAGTCCGAGTAATTCGCGAAAGTTTGAGAACCGCTTCGGATCGTCAAAAGTCGTATGCAGATTTGAAAAGAAAAGACATTGAATATCAAGTTGGAGACAAAGTATTTCTCAAAGTTTCACCCTGGAAGAAGGTGCTTAGATTTGGTCGTAAGGGCAAATTGAGTCCGAGGTTCATTGGTCCGTACGAAGTATCCGAACGAGTTGGACCCGTTGCATACCGATTAATTTTGCCCCCTGAGCTCGAAAGGATTCACAACGTTTTTCATGTCTCGATGCTTCGACGATATAGGTCCGATCCATCGCACGTAATTCCTCTATCGGAGATCGAGATTCAATCTAATTTGAGTTACGAAGAAGAACCAGTTCGTATTTTAGCACGTGAAGTAAAAGAACTACGAAATAGGAAAATCTCATTAGCGAAGGTACTGTGGCATAAACACGGAATTGAAGAAGCCACTTGGGAACTTGAGGACTCTATGAAGGATCGATATCCAAAATTATTAACTGGTAAGATTTTCGGGGACGAAATTTCTTATGTGGGGGAGAGTTGTGACAACCCAAATTAGACCCTGGTCGGAATGTGGTTTCGAGACCACATTACCGAGCCAAAAATTTATTTTTGTGTTTTAATTACATAAATTTTTGTGTGACAGCGAATATATGAGAAATTAAATGCTTAATATTAGCTTTAGGATTGTGAATTAATTCAAAAAGGACCTAGTTGACGAAGTTAGAAAAGATGATAGATGAATTATAAGGAGTAATTAATAATAGGGAGAGGAAGCATGGCTTTGCATGTCAAATTGCCCATAAAATACATGGTGGCCGGCCAAGGAGTGATGATGCTCCACTCATTCTAATTTAATATGTTTTTTTTTGGTTAACAAATGATGGGAATAATAATAGGAAAGTGAACAAAAAAAAAATGGGTGTTCATACTTGCCATCTCCTAGCCGAAAAACCAAGAAAAAGAAAGGGAGAAAATTTTTGAAGAAGTTCGGCAATTGCTTGTATCTAGGAGGAGTGTTTGATGTTGTGGCATGAAAATGAGGGAGTTTGAATGCTTAATAAGGAGGGAAGAAGGAGTGTTCATGTTTTCTTTCTTTTGCAATTGTCGTAACTAGAGGAAGAAGAAGAAGCAAGATTCGGCCAAGGTGGTCCTTTAGATCAAGGTATGTTCAATGATATTTTTGGAAGTTTACACAACCTTTGGGTGATGAGTCTAAATTCTATCTATCCCATGGTTGGATTTGGGGTTGTTGGAGAGTTAGGATTCGGCTAAGGAGCTTAAAATATTTTAGTTGATACCTTGATGCTATTAGCATGCTAGTTATATGGATGTGTTAAGTTGCTTGTTATGTTAGCATGAAAGTTGAAATTGTTAAGCTATTTTGTTGGAGGTGCCGAATTTAGGACTAAGAAGAGAATGAGTATTCGGCTAACATAGTGGAAAGGTGGGTGTTGTCGATTGCTAGATTTAGACTATGGGAGTGGCTATAATGGGCATTAAGATGTGGAACTTAAGAAATGTAGTTATATGTGGATTTACATGATGTTACAAATAGATGTGAAAATATGCTAGATTAGGAAAATTCGATCAAGTGTTCATGAGATGAAATTAGGTGTTTAAATGATGTTATAGTTGACATTGTACATATATACATACATTCGGCCATCTAATTGAGTATGAAGGTGGTGTTAAATCTAATTGTGATGCCCATTCTGAAGTATATATACATATATATATACATAAGTATGCCCATTCGTGATGTTACCTTTAATTATGTGTATAATCGACTAAATGGGTAATTAGTGAGGATGGTTGCCGAATATACAAACATACATATGCATGTGTAATTGAATTATGAATGTTTAGCAAGATGGCTAAACTAGTTGATTTATTTATTAAGCTCAAGGAGTTAAAGGAGGAGAATCAAGCAAAGGCAAAGAAAAGATCATCGAGTAGCCGAGTTGGAACCGTCTTACCCAACACAAAGTAAGTCATTAAGCATATAGTTTGTATTAATCTAAATGATCATAACGTCTATGTAATGATGCTGAATGGAATGATAAATATATATATATACATGTATGTATGTGGTGATGAAAGTGTTGGATGAAGAGAAAAGAGGTGAGATGTATTGAGTTGTTGATCTCGGCACTAAGAGTGCGGGTATAAACATTTATGATCATGAGATTGGCGCTAAGTGTGCGGGTTTAAATTGTACAGCACTAAGTGTGCGAGCTTGATTATGTAGCACTAAGTGTGCGAGCTTGATTATGTAGCACTAAGTGTGCGAGTTTGATTATATAGCACTAAGTGTGCGAGTTGATTATATAGCACTGAGTGTGCGGACTTAATATATACTTTTGAATCATTATGAACACTAAGTGTGCGACATTATTGAGTCGATCACGGACAGCGGATCGGGTAAGTACCTTGAGTTCGTGACTAATAGGCGTTATGTTTATATTTGAAGTTGAGCTTGGTAAGTTTGAACCTATGTGACAATTATAATTGAAGTCACGTACATAAGATTTATCGTGGAATAGGTGAAAGGTCGTTTAGTTGTATGATTGTAACGAAAATAAAATGATGTATGAAAATGCCTCGAATATCCTATTGATTAGTATATGGAATGTGAATGCATGACTTGGTATGAGATTGAACCGATAGGTTTGAGGAACTATGGTATGGTTCGGTATGGATGGAGTAACTAGCCTCGTTCCATTTTGCTTCCTCTTGTGATAATGTTATTAATGGATGGTAGTGCATTGCTTATGACTTACTGAGTTATACACTCACTCGGTGTTTCCTTGTCACCTATTTTAGGTTTCTTGGACTCGTCTCTTTTTGCGTGATCGGGCCGTCATTGGAGTCATCACACCGGCTAGCAAGTTTTGGTACTTTCTTCTTAGTCGGCTTAGGAGAACATTTCGGCATGTATAGGCTATTATGTTGTGTTTGATCTTTGGTATGTAAACTTTTAGCCATGCGAAAATGGCATAAATGTTCGGTTGGGTTTGGTTTCATAACGTTAGGTCGTAAATCTTGATAATTCGACCTTTTTTATGCCATATGTCATGGTTGATTATTTTTGGTGTTAAAATTCATGATATGGCAATAGTGTAGTAGGGAGATGTTTGACAATGATTAGCCTTTGGCATGGCTAGTCATGATCATAATTGGTGATATGTATGATGAATTACTAGTTAGATCAAGGAGAAATCACGAAATAGGCATAGTTGCTTTCGTAACAGATGCTGGCAGCAGCAGTGACGTGAGATTGAAAAATCACTAAAAATAGTAGGAGTGGAATTAATTAATGAATAAATTATGTAATCGAATCTTGATGAGTCTATTTTCATATAGAAGTAACGAAATGATCATATGGACAGTATGTTAAGAGATATTCAGGTTCTTGTGAGACAGGGCCAGAACAGTTTCTGGATTCCCTGTTCCGACTTTGGAAATTAATTATAAATTAACCAGAGATAATTAGAAGTCATTCCATATATTTACAGATTCCTCTCTGAGTCTAGTTTCTATAGAAACAAACAGCATCGGTATTGAAGCTCTGTGCAGGGAGATATCCAAGTCGTAATGCGCAAAGGTCAGTGTAGTCGATCCCTGTAACATGGGAGACTTTGACTAATAAACTGTACTAATTTGCCAAACCAAAAATTCTACAAAAATTCTACCATATAGGTATATGAGTCTAGTTCCAGTTAAAATTTACGGAACTGGATTTCGAGTTTCAGAACTCAAGATATGATTTTTAAAGCGACTAGTACGCAGATTGGCAGCTTGTCTGGGAAATGTCAAATAAGTGGTTTGAAGTCTGTTAACACCTCGTGTTCGACTCCGGCGACGGTCTCGGGTTCGGGGTGTTACAAAACGCATATCAGTTTTACAACCACAGTCAAGTCAGTTAAGTCGCAACCATACAATCACAGTCAAATCAGTCAAATTCATAGTCCAAGTCAGTCATTTACCCACAAGGGCAAAACAATCATTTTACTTTACAGGGGTAATTGGGTAATTTTACAAACCGGGGGTATTTTGGTAGTTTTACAAACTGGGGTCTTAATTACCCAACAGAAGGTCCACCGTCACCTCGAGCGACTTAAGTAACCTAAACAGATATAACGGTACAGATGGGCCTAAGGCCCATCACTCGACCCAAGTAGGCCCACACGCTCGTATGGCCCATTTAGCCCAATTTCAGATATGGCTATGTGACCTACATAACTCAGTCCAATAATTATCAAAAGTTACAAATTCAATCCGTGTGGGGCGCACGAGCCCATTGGGCCCACACCCATCTAGGGCTAACATGCCCAGAACTACTTAAGCCGTGTGCGCGACATGACAAGTCTATCTACATCTACTTAAGTGAAGTCTACACAAGCAGGCCCACGGGCCCATCAGGCCCATCGAAGCCCTTAACGGCCCATGCCATGCACATGACATGATAGGCCTAACTACTTCCCACCTAACAGTTAGATTTACACAAACGAGCCCCAGGGTCTATTGGGCCCATTTGGCCCTTCGAGGCCTAGAACAGCCCCAGCACACGAGAACGCTCGTGGCGGCCTCTATAGTCTATCGCCCATGATTTGTGGGCTTGGTTTACCACACGAGTGATCACACGCTCGTGAGGCCTCAAATGCCGAAGTTTTAGCTTTTCGGCTTTTGCCAACTTCTAACAAAGAAGGACGTGAATACACACTTGTTTATAAGAATGCACCTGCGTTCAGTCTTAATCCCTTTTTCCCCCTCCAACTCATCTGGTTCGCTCTATTTAAAGCTAACTTCTTGCCAATTCTCATGTTAGCTTCCTGATGTGGAATTACTTTCAACCATTAGGAAAATTCCTTATTTTTTTATGACCACTTTAACCACAGAGTTCTAGTCCAACTCCACCTTCTACACAGCAAAAATAGAAAAGTAAAAACCCCATTGCACATCCCAAGACTTGAACCTTAGACCTCACAGTTACACAACACGCCACCTTGCCACTCCACCATAGGCTCTTTTTGTGTCATATTTTATCCTCAATTAATTATAAGGCATGTGTGCTAACATCCAGCTTGTGTCAAGTTTGAACCCAAGATTTCTCCAACACTTCTCAAGGCTATAAACCACCAAAGCAGACATTTAATTGTGTTATTTCCTTGCACAATTAAATGCTTATATACAACCTCCTTACGGACCCATACTCAAGGTGCAATACTTCTAGGCCCAAATTCAAGGCGTTACAATTCTACCCCCTTAAAGAAATTTCGTCCTCAAAATTTCCAACTATCAGAACAAGCGCTTAGCTCAATCTACACCACTACGCTCCCGCTGTGCACTCTAGTTCGAAACTACACTAATACACTTTTAACTTAATCTCAAAACCTCTCACACCTAACCAAACATCTAACCACAGAAGCAAACAGATATTTACCACAGATGCATACAATTTCTATATTCAAACATCACATCCAACAAAACACACCTGACTTAAAAGAAACTGTGCAATCCCGAACCCAATGCTCTTTAGACCCGCATCTGAGACACGCTCCTGACTTCCTCCAGCATTCACCCGGATGGCGCCTTTTGCAATACTCGCAAGCCAGAAAGTTCGGGTGCGTCTTAACGCGTTTCACAAAACAAGGCTCCTACTTCAGAGGACTGTGTAACACCCCTATCCCGTATCCGTCGCCGGAATAGGTAAAGGGGCATTACCAGACTTGAAACTCATATCAGAACAGTAAAAATTTTGAATTTTTTTTTGAACATTCCTTTAGATAAATACTAAAGACAGTCAGGGATACAATTTAAACTTCTATAAGTACACATTCAAAAGATGCCATTTTCGCATGGCTTATATACATTAACCAAAATATTCTTCGGCCACTGGTCTATTCTTTACATGCCATAAAATAATTCAAAACATAACAGTAACAAGCAGTGGATAGTGATAGTGTGACTAGTTGCTGACGATCCCCGAGCCTGTAGCTTCCAAATGAGATCTATAAAACAGAGGAAACAAAGTAAACGGAGTAAGCATTACAATGCTTTGTAAGTTTTAAGCAGTGTCAACAGATAACAATCAAATTATAACATAGTTGTTCGTATTTTTTTTTCACTCTTCCTTCGGGCATACCATCCCTTTACCGAATATGCACATCTCATCATATATAATAGGCAGATAAACTTTCACATAAAAGTGAGCTCATGTGACATAGATATATTGTATAATTTCACATAACCCCTCACACTGATCCAATGTCACATAATCATAGGAATAGTCTCATAGATTGCTCACGTATGCATCACATAACTACCTTATGATTTAGTTCAAATCAAGCTCACATATAAACTTGGAGTACATACTTGTTTAACCTTTCGCATTGAATATATTTATAAGCAATTCTTATTGCGAAGTCTTATAGCTTTAAACTCTATTCGGATTATCGGCGAGACCTTTAGCTCAGATGAAATCTCCACACGAAGTCAGCGAGTCTTAACCCAGACATAGTCACCACGTATGGTCATCTGGTCTTTAATCCCAGGTTTACATCATAGAGTTTCATGCATATTTATTCACATGTTACAACATTCACATCGACTATCATATTTGTAATTCATTTACCTCATCAAATATCTAATAAAACACACCTTCCGCCGTCTGTCATTTGGCCACAATATATATATACACATCTCATACATATCTCACATTAGCCATTTGGCTTTACCACGTATCCATATCATACACGTTTTGCATTAGCCACTCGGCTTTACCTCATATCCATCTCATACACATTTCGCATTAGCAATTCGGCTTCGCCACATATATACACTTCCACGTTCATCACATTGGCCATTCTACCTTATCACATATATGCATGTTCACATTCATCACATTGGCCATTCGGCCTTATCACACATATGCATGCTCACATTCATCACATTGGCCATTCGGCCTTATCACACATATTCGGCCTTATCACATTCATCACATTGGCCATTCGGCCTTATCACACATATTCGGCCTTATCACATATATGCATGCTCACATTCATCACATTAAAATCCTAAATCAAAATATAAATTTTCATGTATTCACATCACAATTATCCAAATATACTTCGCATACCACATATACTTTCATGTATACACTTTGTCTTGGCTGAATCTACATCTATCATTTTCCAATGAATAATTCAATTTCATGCCATACTATCATTTCATATTCGAATACTTATAACTTACAATTTCACAAATTTTAATATCAAAGATCCATCTAACACTCATATATCATTTTACAATATCACAATTTAGAATTCACGTATGGGTTTAATAAATAGCTTATGAGCAACTAAAACAAGTTTTATCCATGTTTACAACATAACCACAAATTCTCTACAAGATGTTTTCCTGAGCAACAGCCGTTAAATTATTTGTAACTGGGGCTACGAAATTCAAAATTACGTGCCGTTAATTTTCCATGAAAATAGACTCGTATATCCTCTATCCACAAAATTTTCAGAATTTTTGGTTTGGCCAATCAATACCAGATTTTTATTAAAGTTTCCCATATTTTACTGCTTGACTACTCTGACTACTCTTCACTAAGAATTTAATTTCTCATTGTACCAAATTCAAAATATTTTTTTGTTTATTTTGTTTGAAACTAGACTCATTAAGGAGTCTAAGCATATAATTTTATCTTATAATCATTTTTGTACGATTTATGATGATTTTCCAAATACTGAACGGGGGATTTCGGAGCCATTCTGACTCTGTCTCACACAACTTTGAAAATCTCATTATCGGCAACCCCTTTACTTACGCGATTTATTTTATACGAAACTAGACGCATCAAGCTTTAATTACATAATTTATTCAGCCTTTAACTCAACTCCCACAATTTATGGTAATTTTTCCAAAATACGCTACTGCTGCTGTCTCTAGCAGATTTATACAATTTACTCTGTAAAGTTCTCATTTACATATTTAAAACATAAAATCATGTATGCCATCATTTAGAGAAGTCATTGACCTTAACGTATATACATAATTCATATTCATCCCGTTTTAAAACTTAAAACTTACAAAGGAATCAAACTCAATTACTTAAGAACTTACCATTGAGTTTAAAAACATATCATCATATATAAGTACTTCTTATTATCACATACAAATCATAATTTAAATATCACTTTTATAATAACCAATCGGCTAAGGCTCATAGAAGTGACTTATTCCTTATCATTATACTATAGGTAATTACACCAATTCATAGTCCCATCTTTACCCGTATTCCATATCATTCTTCGTTATAACTAAACTTATATGCTAGAAACTTACCTCGGATGTTGTCGAACGATTTCAACGGCTATTCGATTACTTTTTCCTTTCCCCTATCCAACTTTGATCCTCTAAGCTCTTGGGCTAAATCAAACAAATTTACTTCCCAATCAAACATAGTCATACGGCATCCATATACATTTTAAAACCAATTCATTTGAATCAATTGACCATTTAAGTCTATTATCATTCGTTTTCAAATTTGTGTACTTGATAAGTCACATTAAACAATTATATAACTTCGAAACATAATATGTTTTATAGAATAGGCTAGGATTGTTGTTATTATTTTATGCCTATTACACCGACATCCATTTCGCATACACAAACAAAAATTTACATAACTTACCCTGCTTTATATACATAAGTTTAACTATATGTATCCAAACGCCTCTACGACTCAAGGTACATACACAAGGCATTCGTATATCTATGCCTATGTGTGACTATCACAATTGAATGATTACTAGTCTTATGCACAACCTCGGATTCACATAAATAAATATTTAACATGTCATTAACTTATAAACCCCATTCGGCCCTAATCAAACAAATTTAACTTCTATATAAAGATTTTCATTCCATGATCAATGTAACCATTTCATATTGGTTTTATCTATGCCACACAATGACCGATTCACTCCATTACTTCAATAACCGGTTCTATCTTGCTCCTATAGGATTACAACTTACTTACTATAATTTCTAATCTTATACCTATTATTATAGGAAATACCGAATGCTTCAACATAGCTAACTAAAATTTCCTAACAACATCTTATTAGCCATTTACTAGCCTTCAAAAAGCATCTAATACAAGACAATTAATAACTATACAATATACTAAATTTGCTAGCACCCATATTACTTAACCGAATGTTATAACCTCAATTACACATTTTTTTTTTAAAAAAAATTCGGCACCTCCCTCTAAACATACACTAATCTCAACCTTCAAGTTAACAACAATTTATCACTCTTCATATCCTAATATACCATCCCTTTTAATGGCATAAAGAAAGAAAGAAAAGAAATATTTACCAAGAGTTTCAAACTACTTGGCCGAATATCAAACCTCCAAACAACCAAAAATTTAACTCATGGAATGAATAGAATTTGAACAAATCACCTAAATTATACATAAATTTTGAAGAATTTCAAAGTACTTACCTCTTTCTAAATGTTCTCCAAGCCGAAATCAAACAAAGAAATTTTTCCTCTTCCTCACCTCAAGTTACGGCAATGGTGGAGTGAGGATGAACCAACTTTGGTTTCTCCTCCCACTCACCCAATATTTTATTAATCTTTATTCATTATTTCATTTTTGTAATATTAATTATTAGCAAAAATAATTATTTTATACATAAATCCATAACATGGCCGGCCACTAACAAAAATTTTGACTAATTGACATGCAAGTACATTCTTTTAACCTCATGCACAATTAGATCCTTTTATAATTACCTATCCTATTTCACAAAAGTCTCACCTAAGTCCCTTCTTCAAAATTTCACATACTAATGACAAAATTAATGCATGAAACTTTCACACATTCATATTCACATAAAATAAACATAGAATATGACGGTTAATTATTTTTATGACTCGGTTTTGTGCTCCCGAAACCACTTTCCAACTAGGATCAAATTAGGGATGTCACAGACTGTGATTCCTCTTCTGATGCACTCCAAGCGCCTAGCCTGAAGTGTTTCACCATACGCCTTAACTCTTGCCTTGAACTCTTCTTCCAACACTTCCCTTACCAACCGAGTCAGTGCCTCTGTACCAAGCACCGGGTTATTATTACCCGAAGTTGACGGACTTACCTTGACTACAGTTTCCTGAACCATCTCATGTTCCGGGGAGAAGGGAAACTCCTTATGACCTTGCTTGCCTTTGAAATCCATCACAGTACTATTGCTAACTTAAAAAAAATCTGATTTCCAGAACATACACTAAATAAATACAAAATCTAACTTTAAGTACAGTCTAACAGAAAATTCACGGATTCGGCGCCGAAGACTCGTTAACCACACTTTCAGAAAAATATTCAGAAAATCATTTCCAATACTTCAAACATTTTCAAACCTTTTTGAAACAATTCTTCCAGAGATCCAATTTTAAAACCCATTCCACAGCCGATTTTTGCAACCTGACTCTGATACCACTAAATGTAACACCCCAAATCCAGCCTAGAAGTTAGGCCTAAATCTGGCGTGTCACATTGATGTGTTTTTCAAAAACCATGTTCTCATTGAAAACCCTTTTTACTATTTAAAACCTCTGGCCATTTTAAAACTTGTAAAACGTTAATTCCCTTAAAACCTTACTTGCTGCGGAAGCTTAATTTTAAACAGTTGCGGAAACGTGATATTTTGAAAACCAATTGTTGTTTTTGAAAACCACGTCCTGCTTCTAACAGATATTAAGCATACTAAATAAATTTCCCAAATAAAAAGTTAAGTAAATAAAAGGCCTTACTACAACCCAAATCAAAAACTAAAGTGCTTAACTAAATAAACAAAATAGAAAAATATGTGCAGTTGTATGGTAGTCTCCGAGTCCCTCTGCGACACCGATCCACCTAACGCTGGGGATTACCTGCATAGTTAATAAACAGGGTAAGTTTATGAAAACTCAGTGTGTAATCCCCTTACTAGAGTAACAGTTAGTAAATAGACTGAATTTAGAATCAGTCTGGGCCGGAGCCTATTACAGTAACAGTGCATACAGTAACGGTCTGGGCCTAAGCCCTATTCAATAATACTACAGTCTGGGCCTAAGCCCTATGCAGTGACAATGTGGGCCTATGCCCAAAACAGAATAATTACAATACAGGTATGCAATTCAACCCAATCCAACCGGTTCACCACCTGTACCAACCAACTCACCATGTAGGGATTAAATCGACCCACCCACCCAGCTCACCAATATCGCAGTGTAGCTGCTAATAGTAACGCAGTAAAGCTGCTAGTATATATACGGCTTTAAGCCTTTAGTAGCGGTATTATAATTGGCACAAAGCCATCGATAACTGTAATAATTTTGGCTCATAGCCATCAGCGACGTTAATATAATCGGCACACAGCCTTTGGTAAATATGATCAACACAGAGTCATCAATAAGTATGTTAGGCACATAGCCACAGGAAAATACGTTTGGCACAAAGCTATGGTCAAGATGGCACAGAGCCATTTTTAGGCTGGCACAGAGCCATAATCAGATTAAGTAGTACTAAGCCGTCTATTGGTCCACAGTCGTCCCGTGCGAGCCGTGCGACCCTAACAGATCCATACTGGATCCACAGTCGTCTCATGCGACCCGTACGATCCTATCAGAATAGTACTTCCTCCATATCAATGTCCCAATCTCATGCAATATGTCGTGTATGTCATGCTCAATCATCACATATGTATGCAGAATGGGTAACAGTCATTTAAACATATATTAAACACATATCAGTTTTACAACCACAGTCAAGTCAGTTAAAACACAGCCATACAATCACAGTCAAATCAGTCAAATTCATAGTCCAAGTCAGTCATTTACCCACAAGGGCAAAACAGTCATTTTACCTTACATGGGTAATTGGGTAATTTTACAAACTAGGGGTATTTTGGTAATTTTACAAACCGGGGTCTTAATGACCCAACAGAAGGTCCATCGTTACCTCGAGCGACTTAAGTAACCTAAACAGATATAACAGTACAGATGGGCCTAAGGCCCATTACTCGACCCAAGTGGGCTCACACGCTCGTGTGGCCCATTTAGCCCAATTTTAGATACGGCTATGTGACCTACATAGCCCAGTCCAATAACTATCAAAAGTTACAGATTCAATTCGTGTGGGGCGCACGAGTCCATTGGACCCACACGGTCCAACATGGCCCAAAACTACCTAAGTTGTATGCGCGACATGACAAGTCTATTTACATCCCACTTAACAGTGAAGTTTACACAAGCGGGCCCGTGGGCCCATCGAAGCCCTTAACAGGCCATGCCATGCACACGACATGACAGGCCCAACTACTTCCCACCTAACAGTTAGATTTACACAAGCGGACCCCAAGGGCCCATTTGGCCCTTCGAGGCCTAGAACAACCCCAGCACACGAGAACGCTCGTGGTGGTCTCTATAGTCTATCGCCTATGATTTGTGGGCTCAATTTACTACACGAGTGATCACACGCTCGTGAGGCCTCAAATGCCGAAGTTTCGGCTTTTGCCGACTTTTAACAAAGAAGGCGTGAATACACACCTGTTTATGAGAACGCGCAGAAGTCCACGATCACCAACCTTGGCACATTCTGCATTCAGTCTTAATCTCTTTTCCCCCTCCAACTCATCTGGTTCACTCTATTTAAAGTCAGTTTCTCGCCAATTCTCATGTTAGCTTCCCGATGTGGGATTACTTTCAACCATTAGGAAAATTCTTTATTTTTTTATGACCACTTCAACCACAGAGTTCCAGTCGAACTCCACCTCCTACACAACTCAAATAGAAAAATAAATACCCCATTGCGTATCCCAAGACTTGAACCTTGGACCTCACAGTTACACAACATGCCACCTTACCACTCCACCATTGGCTCTTTCTGTGTCATATTTTATCCTCAATTAATTATAAGGCATGTGTGCTAACGTCCAGATTCGTTTAAAAGAAAAACCAAAATAAATTGCAAGAGCTAAGACTTGAACCTAGGCTCCCTTGCAACCTTAATGACGCCACGACCACTAGACCACATGCTTTCTTGTGTCATTTATTTACCACTATAATTTAAAAGGCCTTCATCCAAGCACCCAGGGTTTTATTCACTCAAAAACCAAAATTTTTGCTAAAGCCCAGGTTTGAACCCAAGATTTCTCCAACACTTCTCAGGGCCATAAACCACCAAAGCAGACATTTAATTGTGTCATTTCCTTGCACAATTAAATGCTTATATACAACCTCCTTACGGACCTATACTCAAGGCCCAATACTTCTAGGCCCAAATTTAAGGCGTTACACAGTAGCAATCTTGTGTTTCACATCATATTTTTCAAGCAACCATTTAAGCGATTTGTTCACAAAGTGAGAACCTTCATCACTAATAATAGCTCTTGGTGTCCCAAATCGTGTAAACACATGCTTATGTAAGAATCGCATGACTACCTTAACATCATTTGTAAGGTATGCTTCAGCTTCAACCTATTTGGACACATAATCCACAGCAACTAAGATGTATTTGTTCCCATATGAAGAAGGAAACAGTCCTAAGAAGTCAATGGCCTATACGTCGAATAATTCAATCTCCAAAATTTTTGTTAAGGGCATCTCATTCCTCCATGATATGTTTCCGCTCCTTTGGCATCTATCACAGTTCTTCACATAAGCATAAGCATCT
The DNA here is from genome assembly GCF_007990345.1 of Gossypium hirsutum. Taxonomy (NCBI): domain Eukaryota; kingdom Viridiplantae; phylum Streptophyta; class Magnoliopsida; order Malvales; family Malvaceae; genus Gossypium; species Gossypium hirsutum. The sequence goes on from NC_053428.1 coordinate 67,560,154, forward strand.
TTAAATAGTGTAGGCCAAAAAAAAACCTACTTGCAAAATCTTTGCTGTGGTATGTGCACCACCAAAGTGTCCCCCACTTGGAAATGAATGGCAATGATGTAAGATCTCAGCAATCTCACTTTCAGCTACATACTTTCGGATTATATTATCTGCACACTATTTAAACAAGAACGGGTCCTCTTAGAAATAATACCAACTATCATGAATGATTTTTTTCCTTTGTTGGTATGTCAATTCTCAAGGAATTATTCCACATGCAAGATAATTAACAAAATCAGCAAACCAAGGTATTTCATGAATTCGACTCACATCAAATAAGTGCTCATCTGGGAAGTTCTCGTTGATAGGCACATGTGATCGAGTTACCTCATCTTGGTCCAACCTCGACAAATGATCAGCTACTTGATTTTCAACACCTTTTCTATCTTGGATCTCAAGGTCAAATTCTTGGAGTAAAAGTATCCAACGAATTAGCCTCGATTTTGCATCTTTCTTCGTGGGCAAGTATTTAATGGCCGCATGGTCAGTAAATACTATAACTTTGGTACCTATAAGATATGAGCGGAATTTGTCAAAAGTAAAAACTATAGAAAATAGCTCCTTTTCAGTTACCATATAATTGAGTTGGGCTCCCGTCAAGGTTCTATTTGCATAGTAAATGGGGTGGAACACTTTATTCCTTCTTTGACCCATCACAGCTCCAACAGCATAATCACTTGCATTGCACATCAACTCAAAAGGTGTACTCCAATCAGGTGTAATGATTATTGGGGCTAAGATTAACCGTTTTTTCATCTCTTCAAAAGCTTCTAAACATGGTTTGTTGAAATCGAACATTGTATCTTTCTCTAACAACGAACACAGTGGTTTAGAAATTTTTGAAAAACCTTTGATAAACCTTCGGTAAAAACTGACATGGCCTCAGAAACTTCTGACTCCTTTCATATTCCTTGGGGCCGGTAATCTTTCAATTACATCCACCTTTTCTTTGTCGACTTCAATTATTTTCTTTGAAATTCTATGCCCTAAGACAATCCCTTCCTTAACCATAAAATGACATTTCTCCCAGTTATGGACTAGATTCGTCTCTTCGCATCTCTTTAGTACCTTAGCTAAATTACTCAAACAAATATCATAAGTGTTACCAAAAACAGAAAAATCATCCATGAAAACCTCAACAAAATTTTTAACCATATCAGTGAATATTGCCATCATGCATTGTTGGAATGTTGCAGGTGCATTGCATAAACCAAAAGACATTCGCCTAAAAGCAAACGTACCGTACGGACAAGTAAAGGTTGTTTTATGTTGGTCTTCTGAAGCGACAACTATTTGGTTACATCCTGAATAGCCATCTAAAAAATAATAGAATTCATTACCTGCCGTTGATCTAACATCTGATCCATGAAAGGCAACAGAAAATGGTCTTTCGAGTGGCTTTATTCAACTTTCTGTAGTCAACACAAATTCTCCAACCAGTAACAGTTTTTATTGGGATCAATTCGTTACACTCATTCTCAACAATCATAATTCCACCTTTCTTCGACACACACTATACCGGACTTACCCACGAACTATCTGAAATAGGATAGATGATTCCTGCATCTAGCCATTTGATCACTTCCTTTCTCACAACTTCCTTTATAATAGGATTAAGCTTCCTTTGCCCATCAATTCAAGCTTTTTCACCTTCCTCTAGAATAATTTTATGCATACAAAATGAAGGGTTTATACCTCGAATATCAGCTATAGTCTAACCAATTGCTTTCTTAAATTTTTTTAGAACAGAAATTAATTGCTCCTCTTGATCTTTTGTCAGTTCGGCTAAAATAATCACAGACAAAGTAGAATAATTACCTAAATAAATGTATTTCAAATGGGAAGGAAGTACCTTTAGTTCGAGTGTAGGTGGTTCTTCAATTGACAAGGGTTGCACAAATCCTTTAACTTCCAACTCCAATGGTTCAAACCATTTGAATTGAATAAAATTCCTCGGGTTGGGTTCCATCACAACCATGTTTTCTTCACCTTCTTCATCCTCCAAAGGGTCAAACCCTAAGGCTTTCTCTAATGGATCTTCTTCAAGATGGCTTTCCATAGAAATCAAGTTTTCTATGTCTTCCATAACTGAGCACTCTTCTATTGGATCGGGAAATGTCATCACTTTAAGAATGTTAAAAGTTACCTGATTGTCTTGAACTTGCATGGTGAGTTTGCCTTTCTGCAAATCAATTAACATTCTTCCTGTGGCTAGGAAAGGTCTCCCAAGGATAATTGGCACTTCCTTATCTGCTTCAAAATCTAGAATAATAAAATTAGCAAGAAAAATAAATTTATCGCCTCTTACCAAAACATCCTCAATCTTTCCTTCGGGGTATGCTAAAGATTGATCCACTAGTTGAAGCATCATAGTTGTAGGTCTTCCTTCTCCTATCCCTAGCATCTTGAAAATAGAATTAAGCAAGTGACAGCCCAAAATTGACCCTAGTCGGGAAGTGGTTTCGGGACCGCTAAACCGAGTCATAAAAATAATTAGCTGTCATATTTGATGCTTATTGTATGTATATATGCATGTGTGAAAATTTCATATTTGAATTTTGTTTAATTGTAGGTGAATTTTAGTAAATGGGACTTATGTGAAAGAATTGAGAAATGTGCTAGGCAAATGTAAAGTGGCTTATTAATGCATGTTATAGAAATGGTGGGTTTGCATGTCAAATTGCCCAATATTTGAGCTAGTGGCCGGCCATGCTATGAGTGGAAACATGTCACAAACATGTTATGTTAGTGATGTATGTTAGGAACAATAAAATAAGGAGTATGGGTAATAAAGAAATGGAAAAAAAGGAAAGAATGTGTATGATTGTTCTTCCCCTCTCCATTGCCGTGAATGCAAGAAAGAAAACAAAAAAAAAGTGTCCATCTTTCTTCATTTCTCTTGGCCGAATGTTCTAAGGAAGAAAGAAAAAAAAACAAGTTGTGTTCTTTGGTTCTTCTTGGCCGAATTGAAAGGAAGAAGAAGGGAGTGAAGCAATCGGTCATCTTAGGTCACTATTAAGGTAAGGAAGTTTGCACTAGCTTTTGAAATTTTAGTTGATATTGAGTGAGTTATCAAGTGATTTTTGTAAACCATGTTAAAATTTTGATTTTTGGGGGGTGAGTATGGTTTTCGGCTATAAAAGATTATTAAGGGTGATGATTGTGTTTCATGCAAAACTTAGATTAATAATGGTAGTTGCTTACATCTTGATATCTATGAGTTCCTTTCTTGGCTCTACCATAGACCCACGAAGTATATGTTTAGTTGGTGTTGTTGGAGGTTTATGATAGAAGCTAATGAGTGAGAGTTTGATAGGTACTATGAGGTTAAACTTCATGAGATTGTAAGCTTGTAAGTTGGATGATGAAATTCATGCTTTGTGAAGGTAAATGGTGTAGAAGGAGCATTCGGCCATGAAAACAAAAAAAAAGGGGAAATTTATGATGAATTAAGTTGGAAGCTATTATAATGTACTTGTGCATTCGGGTATGGGATGAAAAAAATATATATGAGATGGCTATAATCAGCCTTGTGATTCGGCTTTTGCATATATATATATATTTGCACATGGTGTATTGGTATGATACATATATATGTCATCCCAAGGTATGTGTTTATATATGGTGATGGTTTAGTTATGGAGTGAATGATGGATGCATATTGAGTTGTAATATGTAATGCATTAGTTAGTAAAATGTATGTCATTTATATGTGGTACTAAGTATATAATTGGCCTCAACGTAAACATGCATATTCGGCCACATGAGATGGATTGGCGTTGCATGTATTCGGTTAGAGGCAAGCATATTAATGCTTATATCTTGGCTTAGACAATCGGCTAAAAGGAGTGTGGGATAATATGTTGAGTTGATGCATGATTTCACATGTATGTGACTTTAATGTCCAGTGTATAAATATGGGCTAAGTGCCTTGTGTTCCTCTTTTCGATGATCAAATGATTAAATCAATTTATTTGTCTAATTAAGCTCAAGAGCAAAGGGGATCTAAATCCGATAAAGGGAAGGAAAAAGTGGTCGAATAGCTATCGGAATCATTCGACAACATCCGAGGTAAGTTCTTGAGTAAAAGAGCTTAAATTATGATTTGATTAGATCATGTTTTAAGCAAATTAAAATCATGCTCTTTGTGTGGCTATTGAGCCGAAATTGCAAGAATGATAAATGTCTTGTGTTTGAGTTTTGCTAACGAGAACGAAATACGAATGTGCCATGATTTATTGTTAAATGTGCATGGTTATTTGAATGATGTCCGGGCTAAGTCCCGAAGGCTTTGTGCTAAGTGACCATATCCGGACTAAGATCCGAAGGCATTTGTGCGAGATACTAATTCCGGGCTAAGCCCGAAGGCATTTGTGCGAGTTACTAAATCCGGGTTAAGTCCCGAAGGCAATTGTGCGAGTTACTATAACCGGGCTATGTCCCGAAGGCATTTGAATGAGTAGCTATATCCGGTTAAATTCCGAAGGTACGTGATTTGGGAATGAATGATCTTGCTGTAAAAATTTCAGTAAATACTCTAGAAACATCCCAACATTGAGGTATGTTTCGTGTGTGCTTGAATTTAGTTGAGCCCTTACAAATAAGTATTCGCTCAGTTGATAAACGAGCTACCGGCCTTTGGCTAAGTTGATCTTTTGTGTATGTACATAAGGGTTGGTAATGTGAAGCAAGTATGATATTGAAAAATTGTGCATATGACATTATCCGTTTAGCTACATGAATGCTATACTTTTGTTGTGCTGGAATTCCTTACTCAAAACTTACTAAGCATAAATTGCTTACTCCGTTTCTTTGATCCTCTGTTTTATAGATTTTGGTTCTCCAGCTATCGGACTCGGGATTTTGAAGTCGAAGTCGCCCACACTATCAAAGCCCCCTTTTGGTACAATTTTGGTTGAACTTCGAAATGGCATGTATAGGACTACCCGTTTGTTGTGGGTCATGGACCCTTTGGACTTGTATAATTTTGGATAGCCATGCGAAAATGGTTTATATGTGTTTGAGTATAATGTTATAATCATTTGGTGTGGATATGCTTGACAAGGATTGGCCATGGGAATGGTTAATCACTATCATAAATTGTGCTATTTATGCAAAAAGGGCTAGTTGAATCATGGAAACCATGAAATAAGTAAAGTCTACCTTAAAGGCAGATGCTGATAGCAGCAGTGATGTAGATTCAGAAAATCACTAAAAATAGTAGGAATGGAATTAAATAGTGAATAAATTATGTAAACGAACCTTGATGAATCTATTTTCATAGGAAAGTAACGAAACAATCATACGGACAGTATGATAAGAGATATTCAGGTTCTTGTGAGACAGGGCCAGAACGGTTTCTGGATTTCCTATTCCAACTTTGGAAATTCATTAAAAATTAACCAGAGACAATTAGGAGTTAAGCCATATATGTATAGATTCCTCTCTAAGTCTGGTTTCTATAGAAACAAACGGCATCAGTATTGAAGCCCTGTACAGGGAGATATCCAAGTTGTAATGCGCAAAGGTCAGTGTAGTCGATCCCTGTAACATGGGAAACTTTGACTAATAAACTGTACTAATTGGCCCAACCAAAAATTCTAGAAAAAAATATGTAGATGGGCATATTATTCTAGTTTTAGGGAAAATTTACGGAACTGGATTCTGAGTTTCTGAACTCAAGATATGATTTTTAAAGCGACTAGTACGCAGATTGGCAGTGTCTGGGAAATTATTTTTTTAAAGTCTGTGAACACCTCGTGTTCGACTCCGGTGTCGGTCTCGGGTTCGGGGTGTTACATTTGATTGGTATCAGAGCTACGATTTAGTCGATTCTAGGACTACCGTAATGCGTTGGGTCTAGCTATACATGCCATTTTATGTGATTATTTGATAGTGTGGTGATTTCTGACATTTGCAAATGTGTTTATTTATAGTAATGGATCCCGATCCCGACCGAGCGGTAGCTGATGATCTTGAGAGTGTAGCGCCTGCTCCCGCACAAGGGACAGCGCCGGCGGACTCTCAACCTAATGCTAGTAACCCGAATGATGAAGCTAGACAAGCTTTCTATAGCGTGATGAATGATTGGTTCAACCAATACATTCGAACTAATACGGCTGTTCCACAACCTCCATTCCCAACAAATACAACCCCCACACCTACAATACCTCCGGTAACTGACCAAATAAGGTCAAATAAGCCCCCAGTTGACAGAATCCGAAAACATGGGGCTACTGAATTTAAAGCTACGGATAGCGACGATGCCGAGCAAGCTGAATTTTGGTTGGACAACACTATCCGGGTACTCGATGAGCTATCTTGTACACCCGATGAATGCCTAAAGTGTACTATCTCCTTGCTACGTGATTCTGCCTACTATTGGTGGAGTACTCTGACTTCTGTTGTGCCCCGAGAGCAAGTAACTTGGGAGTTTTTCCAAACTGAGTTTCGGAAAAAGTATATCAGTCAGAGATTTGTTGATCAAAAACGGAAGGAATTTCTTGAGCTTAAGCAAGGTTCCATGTCGGTTACTGATTACGAGCGAAAATTTGTTAGACTTAGCAAATACGCTCGGGAATGTGTTTCGTCCGAGGCTATCATGTGTAAACACTTCGAGGATGGGCTGAATGAAGATATAAAAATGTTCGTTGGCGTTCTTGAAATACGAGAGTTCGTAGTACTTGTTGAGCGAGCTTGTAAAGCCGAAGAGCTTAGAAAAGAAAAACAAAAACTTGATGTGGGAACTGGAGAGTTTCGTAAAAGATCCTCGGGAAAGTCTCTTCAACAGGCATCGAAGAAATTTCGAGATGATGTGGGCCGGTCTAGAGGCACTTCGGGCCTTTTTAGACGAGATCGTGATCGACCCCCTGTGGGTACACGAGGCACTTCGGTCGCCAGTGTTGGGAATGAACGTCGAGACAGAACGAAATGTCGATATTGCGGTAAATGGCATTCGGGGAGTTGTAGATTCCCTGACCGCTCCTGTTACAAGTGCGGATCAGTTGACCACTTCATTAAAGATTGCCCGAGGTTGTCTGAATAGAATGTAAATCAAAGTGGGAAACCGGGTGCTACCACTGCTCGAGGTAGACCATCTGGAAATACGGGCGATGCTAGTGGTGGCCAGAGAGGATCTAGAGATGCTACGACCAGATCCGAGGCTCGTGCGCCTGCTAGAGCTTATGCTATACGTGCCCGCGAGGATGCCTCTTCGCCTGATGTTATTACCGGTACTTTTATTCTCTTTGATACTAATGTAATTGCTTTGATTGACCCCGGTTCTACTCATTCATACATATGTGAAACCTTAGCATCCAGTAAGACTTTACCTATTGAGTCTACTGAGTTCGTAATTCGGGTGTCAAATCCCTTGGGTCGTTACGTGCTTGTCGACAAAGTGTGTAAGGAATGTCCCCTAGTAATTCGAGGTTCCTGTTTTCCAGCGGACTTGATGCTTTTGCCATTTGATGAATTTGATGTTATTCTTGGTTTGGATTGGCTGGCCGCGCATGATGCAGTTGTGAACTGCAAAAGCAAGACTATTGATTAGAGGTTCGCAAATAACGAGATAATCCGAGTTGAGTCTACGGACTTAAAGGGGTTGCCAGCTGTAATATCCTCAATGTTGGCCCAGAAATATGTAAGAAAAGGGTGCGAAGCATACCTTGCGTATGTACTTGATGACAAAGAATTAGAAAAGAAACCCGAATCTGTGCCGGTGGTTTGTGAATACCCAGATGTTTTTCCTGAAGAATTACCAGGTTTACCACCTGTTCGGGAGATAGAGTTTGGTATTGAGCTTGTACCTGGGACTACGCCGATTTCGGTAGCTCCGTATCGTATGGCACCAACCGAGTTAAAAGAGTTGAAAGCTCAGTTGCAAGAATTGACAGATAGAGGTTTTGCTCGACCAAGTTTCTCACCTTGGGGTGCACCAGTATTGTTCGTGAAAAAGAAGGACAGAACCATGAGGTTGTGCATTGACTATCGTCAACTGAATAAAGTGACGATAAAGAACAAATATCCGTTACCACGTATCGATGATTTGTTCGACCAACTGAAGGGAGCCTCAGTGTTCTCAAAATAGATTTGAGATCGGGCTATTATCAGTTGCGAATTCGAGATTCGGACATACCCAAAACTGCCTTCAAAACGAGATATGGTCACTACGAATTCTTAGTGATACCGTTTGGGCTCACTAATGCCCCTGCGGTATTTATGGATTTGATGAATCGTATCTTCAGACCATATTTGGATCGGTTCGTAGTTGTGTTCATTGATGACATCTTGGTCTATTCAAGAGATGAGACCGAACATGCTGAGCACCTGAGACTAGTGTTGCAAATTTTGCGGGATAAGCAGTTATATGCTAAGTTCAGTAAGTGTGAGTTCTGGTTAAGAGAGGTTAGCTTCTTGGGTCATGTGGTATCCGCATCGGGTATTCGAGTTGACCCGAGCAAAATTTCAGCCATACTTAACTGGAAGCCTCCAAGAAATATTACCGAAGTTCGGAGCTTCCTGGGGCTCGCCGATTATTACCGACGATTTGTAAAAGGTTTCTCGATGATAGCCACACCAATGACGAAGCTACTTCAAAAGGATGTTAAGTTCGAATGGACGGAGAAATGTCAGAAAAGTTTCGATCAACTGAAAACTTATTTGACTGAAGCTCCAATTTTAGTGCAACCCGAATCAGGCAAAGAGTTTGTCATTTATAGTGACGCATCCCTACTTGGGTTGGGTTGCGTATTGATGCAAGAAGGTCGAGTGGTGGCCTATGCGTCGAGACAATTAAAGCCACATGAGAAAAATTATCCGACCCATGATCTTGAACTAGCTGCCATCGTATTTGTTTTAAAAATATGGCGACATTACTTATTTGGTGAAAAGTGTCATGTATTTTCGGATCACAAAAGTCTCAAATATTTGATGACTCAAAGAGACTTAAATCTGCGACAAAGACGTTGGCTTGAGTTGTTGAAAGATTACGAGCTTGTCATTGATTACCACCCGGGAAAGGCTAATGTGGTTGCGGACGCCTTAAGCCGGAAATCATTGTTTGCTTTACGAGCGATGAATGTGCATTTGTCTGTTCTACCTGACAATGTGTTAGTAGCTGAATTAAAAGCCAAACCATTATTGATTCATCAAATTCGTGAAGCCCAGAAAGTTGATGATGAGTTGGTTGCAAAACGGGCTGAGTGTGTTCCGAACAAGGAATCGGAGTTTCAAATTGATGATGATGATTGTTTGAGGTTCAGAAGTCGTTTGTGTGTTCCAAGGAATTCGAAACTCATTTCGATGATTCTGAATGATGCCCATTGTAGCCGAATGTCAATTCACCCGGGGAGTACGAAAATGTACAACGATTTGAAACGTTGGTTTTGGTGGCATGGTATGAAACGAGACATCTCCGACTTTGTTTCGAGATGTTTAATATGTCAACAAGTGAAAGCGGAACATCAAGTGCCTTCAGGATTACTTCAGCCGGTCATGATACCTGAGTGGAAATGGGATCGAGTCACAATGGACTTTGTGTCCGGACTGCCATTGTCAGCAAGTAAGAAGGATGCGATTTGGGTTGTTGTTGATAGACTGGCTAAGTCGGCTCACTTTATCCCCGTGCGTACAGATTTTTCATTGGATAAACTAGCCGAATTGTATGTTTCTCAGATTGTGAGATTACACGGGGTACCTATTTCTATCGTGTCGGATAGAGATCCGAGATTCACCTCGCGATTTTGGAGGAAATTGCAAGAAGCTTTGGGTACCAAGCTGCATTTTAGCACTGCTTTTCACCCCCAAACCGATGGTCAATCCGAGCGGATAATTCAGATACTTGAGGATATGTTGAGATGTTGCATCCTCGAGTTTAGTGGTTCATGGGAACGGTATTTACCTTTGATTGAATTCGCTTACAATAATAGTTTTCAATCAAGTATTAAGATGGCACCTTACGAGGCTTTGTACGGTCGTAAATGCCGTACACCATTGTTTTGGACCGAGCTCGGTGAAAGTAAAATTTTCGGAGTCGATTTGATTAAGGATGTCGAACAGAAAGTAAAGGTAATCCGTGAAAGTCTGAAAGCAGCCTCAGATCGTTAAAAATCGTATGCGGATTTGAAACGAAAAGACATTGAATATCAGGTGGGAGATAAAGTGTTTCTTAAAGTTTCGCCTTGGAAAAAGGTACTCAGATTTGGCCGTAAGGGCAAGTTGAGCCCGAGATTCATTGGGCCGTACGAAATCTCCGAACGAGTTGGTCCGGTTGCGTATAGATTGATTTTGGCCCCTGAACTTGAAAAGATTCACGATGTCTTTCATGTTTCGATGCTTCGACGCTATAGATCTGATCCGTCACATGTGATTAATCCATCAGAGGTTGAAATTCAAGCCGATATGAGTTATGAAGAAGAACCGATGCGTATCCTAGCTCGTGAAGTGAAGGAGTTGCGAAACAAAAGGGTTCCGCTAGTAAAGGTGTTATGGCTCAAACACGGGATCGAGGAAGCTACTTGGGAAACCGAGAGCTCGATGAAAGAGCGATACCCAAACTTATTTACTGGTAAGATTTTCGGGGACGAAAATTTCTTAAGTGGGGGAGAGTTGTGACAGCCCAAAATTGACCCTAGTCGGGAAGTGGTTTCGGGACCGCTAAACCGAGTCATAAAAATAATTAGCTGTCATATTTGATGCTTATTGTATGTATATATGCATGTGTGAAAATTTCATATTTGAATTTTGTTTAATTGTAGGTGAATTTTAGTAAATGGGACTTATGTGAAAGAATTGAGAAATGTGCTAGGCAAATGTAAAGTGGCTTATTAATGCATGTTATAGAAATGGTGGGTTTGCATGTCAAATTGCCCAATATTTGAGCTAGTGGCCGGCCATGCTATGAGTGGAAACATGTCACAAACATGTTATGTTAGTGATGTATGTTAGGAACAATAAAATAAGGAGTATGGGTAATAAAGAAATGGAAAAAAAGGAAAGAATGTGTATGATTGTTCTTCCCCTCTCCATTGCCGTGAATGCAAGAAAGAAAACAAAAAAAAAAGTGTCCATCTTTCTTCATTTCTCTTGGCCGAATGTTCTAAGGAAGAAAGAAAAAAAAACAAGTTGTGTTCTTTGGTTCTTCTTGGCCGAATTGAAAGGAAGAAGAAGGGAGTGAAGCAATCGGTCATCTTAGGTCACTATTAAGGTAAGGAAGTTTGTACTAGCTTTTGAAATTTTAGTTGATATTGAGTGAGTTATCAAGTGATTTTTGTAAACCATGTTAAAATTTTGATTTTTGGGGGGTGAGTATGGTTTTTGGCTATAAAAGATTAATAAGGGTGATGATTGTGTTTCATGCAAAACTTAGATTAATAATGGTAGTTGCTTACATCTTGATATCTATGAGTTCCTTTCTTGGCTCTACCATAGACCCACGAAGTATATGTTTAGTTGGTGTTGTTGGAGGTTTATGATAGAAGCTAATGAGTGAGAGTTTGATAGGTACTATGAGGTTAAACTTCATGAGATTGTAAGCTTGTCAGTTGGATGATGAAATTCATGCTTTGTGAAGGTAAATGGTGTAGAAGGAGCATTCGGCCATGAAAACAAAAAAAAAAGGGAAAATTATGATGAATTAAGTTGGAAGCTATTATAATGTACTTGTGCATTCGGGTATGGGATGAAAAAAAAATATATGAGATGGCTATAATCAGCCTTGTGATTCGGCTTTTGCATATATATATATATATTTGCACATGGTGTATTGGTATGATACATATATATGTCATCCCAAGGTATATGTTTATATATGGTGATGGTTTAGTTATGGAGTGAATGATGGATGCATATTGAGTTGTAATATGTAATGCATTAGTTAGTAAAATGTATGTCATTTATATGTGGTACTAAGTATATAATTGGCCTCAACGTAGACATGCATATTCGGCCACATGAGATGGATTGGCGTTGCATGTATTCGGTTAGAGGCAAGCATATTAATGTTTATATCTTGGCTTAGACAATCGGCTAAAAGGAGTGTGGGATAATATGTTGAGTTGATGCATGATTTCACATGTATGTGACTTTAATGTCCAGTGTATAAATATGGGCTAAGTGCCTTGTGTTCCTCTTTTCGATGCTCAAATGATTAAATCAATTTATTTGTCTAATTAAGCTCAAGAGCAAAGGGGATCTAAATCCGATAAAGGGAAGGAAAAAGTGGTCGAATAGCTATCGGAATCATTTGACAACATCCGAGGTAAGTTCTTGAGTAAAAGAGCTTAAATTATGATTTGATTAGATCATGTTTTAAGCAAATTAAAATCATGCTCTTTGTGTGGCTATTGAGCCGAAATTGCAAGAATGATAAATGTCTTGTGTTTGAGTTTTGCTAACGAGAACGAAATACGAATGTGCCATGATTTTTTGTTAAATGTGCATGGTTATTTGAATGATGTCCGGGCTAAGTCCCGAAGGCTTTGTGCTAAGTGACCATATCCGGACTAAGATCCGAAGGCATTTGTGCGAGATACTAATTCCGGGCTAAGCCCGAAGGCATTTGTGCGAGTTACTAAATCCGGGTTAAGTCTCGAAGGCAATTGTGCGAGTTACTATAACCGGGCTATGTCCCGAAGGCATTTGAACGAGTAGCTATATCCGGTTAAATTCCGAAGGTACGTGATTTGGGAATGAATGATCTTGCTGTAAAAATTTCAGTAAATACTCTAGAAACATCCCAACATTGAGGTATGTTTCGTGTGTGCTTGAATTTAGTTGAGCCCTTACAAATAAGTATTCGCTCAGTTGATAAACGAGCTACCGGCCTTTGGCTAAGTTGATCTTTTGTGTATGTGCATAAGGGTTGGTAATGTGAAGCAAGTATGATATTGAAAAATTGTGCATATGAAATTATCCGTTTAGCTGCATGAATGCTATACTTTTGTTGTGCTGGAATTCCTTGCTCAAAACTTACTAAGCATAAATTGCTTACTCCGTTTCTTTGATCCTCTGTTTTATAGATTTTGGTTCTCCAGCTATCGGACTCGGGATTTTGAAGTCGAAGTCGCCCACACTATCAAAGCCCCCCTTTTGGTACAATTTTGGTTGAACTTCGAAATGGCATGTATAGGACTACCCATTTGTTGTGGGTCATGGACCCTTTGGACTTGTATAATTTTGGATAGCCATGCGAAAATGGCTTATATGTGTTTGAGTATAATGTTATAATCATTTGGTGTGGATATGCTTGACAAGGATTGGCCATGGGAATGGTTAATCACTATCATAAATTGTGCTATTTATGCAAAAAGGGCTAGTTGAATCATGGAAACCATGAAATAGGTAAAGTCTACCTTAAAGGCAGATGCTGATAGTAGCAGTGATGTAGATTCAGAAAATCACTCAAAATAGTAGGAATGGAATTAAATAGTGAATAAATTATGTAAACGAACCTTGATGAATCTATTTTCATAGGAAAGTAACGAAACAATCATACGGACAGTATGTTAAGAGATATTCAGGTTCTTGTGAGACAGGGCCAGAACGGTTTCTGGATTTCCTGTTCCGACTTTGGAAATTCATTAAAAATTAACCAGAGACAATTATGAGTCAAGACATATATGTATAGATTCCTCTCTGAGTCTAGTTTCTATAGAAACAAACGGCATCAGTATTGAATCCCTGTACAGGGAGATATCCAAGTCGTAATGTGCAAAGGTCAGTGTAGTCGATCCCTGTAACATGGGAAACTTTGACTAATAAACTGTACTAATTGGCCCAACCAAAAATTCTAGAAAAAAATATGTAGATGGGCATGTGAGTCTAGTTTCAAGGAAAATTTACATAACTGGATTCCAAGTTTCTGAACTCAAGATATGATTTTTAAAGCGACTAGTACGCAGATTGGCAGTGTCTGGGAAATTATTTTTTTAAAGTCTGTGAACACCTCGTGTTCGACTCCGGTGTCGGTCTCGGGTTCGGGGTGTTACAAAGAATCAAGTTGATACTTTCACCTATGTCACACAAAGCTTTATTCAATAAGATTCACCAATGTTACAGGGTATCGTAAACCTTCCTGGATCCTTCAATTTCGGTGGCAACTTATTCTGCAGGAATGCACTGCACTCCTTTATCAGAGCGACAGTCTCATACTCACTCAGTCGTTTCTTCTTAGATAGTACATCCTTCATAAACTTCACATAATTCAGCATTTGTTCTAAAGCCTCCACCAATGGAATATTGATGTGTAATTGCTTTAGAACATCCAAAAACTTCTTGAATTACACCTCCTGTTTTTGCTTTTGTTATTGCAATCTTTGTGGATATGGAGGTGATGGAACTTTCATTTGAACTAGACAACTCTTCTGAGTAGGTAAATCTGCATCCAAAGAAGATGTTAAAGTATTTAAATTCACTAAGTTAGGATTTACCTTGTAAGTCTTTGTAGATTTTAACTCTTTTGGTGTAGGGACTTCAACAGCTGGTTGACTTTCCCCATTTTCAACAGGCTCGTCCTCAACATCAATCAATCGGGGTTCCAGGATTTTACTACTTCCCAATGCCACTCCTTGATATGTTCTTTACCCAAATTTATTAGATTTTCAGTATCGCTTAGCAAGGTTCCTTGTGGTCTATTACAAAGATCTGTAACTAACTGACCCATTTGGTTTTCCAAATTTTTCAGTGTTGTTGCTTGACTCTAGATCAAAGCGTCATTCTTCGCCACGTATGCTTTCAACAAGTTCTCCAAACTATGTGATGATTTAGCTTGAGGTGGTTTGGAGCTTGCTGATTAAACCCTTGAGATTGCTTGGTCTATGCTACATAAAGTTGTTATTTGGTCCATTTCCTTCGTTGCTCCAAGAAAAGTTAGGCTGATTACGCCATGAAGGATTATAGAAGTTGGACTGGGGTCCTTTTCCACTCCTATTTTGAAGTTGGTTCCCCACATAGTATACTGACTCGGGATTCAATAGGCAATTCTTGAAAGAATGACCTTTCCCACAGTACAAACAGGAAACTACTTTAAACGAACTTGGTGGCTGAGCTATAAAATTATTAGCACCATTAGCCGTAAAATACTTTAACATAGAGGAAATAGATGATACCTGAGCTGATAACGAAGTGAGAGCATCAACTTCATGAACTCCAGCTACACGCCTTCCTGAAGCTGTTCGATTTGTTGGCCATTGATAGTTATTGCTCAAGATCCTCTCGATGATCTCATAAGCCTCATTATAATACTTAGACAAAATTGCACCATTCGCAGAAGCATCTTCCATAAATCTTGTATGTGCATTGAAACCATTATAGAATGTCTCCAACTGGATACAATGAGGAATCCCATGATGAGGACACTTACGAAGTAACTCCTTGAATCGTTCCCAACCCTCATACAAAGACTCGTCATCCAATTATTGGAAAGTTGTGATCTCATTCCTCAACTTAGCATTTTTACTAGGCGAGAAATACTTAACAAAAAATCTCTCTACTAATTCTTGCCATGTAGATATAGAACTTGATGGCAATGAATTGAGCCATGCTCGTGCTCGATCTCGCAATGAGTACGAAAACAAATTCAACCCCAGTGCATCTTCAGTCACACCGATTATCTTGAGTAAGGCACTCACCTCTATAAACAATTGAAGGTGGAGATGTGGATCTTCCGTAGGCATACCACTAAATTGGCCTACCGTTTGTAGGATTTGAAACATCACTGGTTTCAATTCGAATTGGGTTGCCTCAATATTTGGCCTTCTAATTCCTGGATTTAACTCATTGAAAAGCAGCACAGCATATTGTCTGATGCATTGATCCCTATCATCGACAATGAGGATAAGATTTCATACATGTTCGGCTTCATTACCTTGGTCTTGATTTTGATTTCCAAAGTCCATCTCATTCAGTCTTTGAGCTATTCGTTCACGTCTTCTGTGTTTAAAAGTTCGCTTAATTTCAAGGTCTACTGGGAGTAAATCAATAATCCGATTTATGCTCATAAACACCTGGAAAGAAAATTACAAAATTAAAAAGAATAAGTTAGTACTGTTAGAAATAACCAAATTGAAAATAAATAATTTCAAAAAAAATGACTATGGCAACAGTTGACAATCCTCGGTAACGGCGCCAAAAACTTGTAACGCTCGGGTTTGTGCAAGTGTACACAGTCGTTATCAAGTAATAAGTAAGTATCGAGTTATCGTATCCATAGAGATTGTATTTGTGCTAAGTCACTTAATTTGTAAAAGTGTATTAACAATTTCATAAATAAAAACAATATAATTAAGAAGTGATGAAAAATTAAGTATATGAAACTAAATGCAATGATCTCTAATGCAATTTATCCTAAGTATGCAAACTATATGAATGAGATAGATTTTAGCAGAATTGACACAATAAGAAACAATTATAACATAAATAAGCTAGGACAATTCCTTTAATTAAACTCAAATTATAATCAACATACTTATCAATATTCGGAAAAACATTCCATGGAAACTTGATCTTTCATGAGTTTGGAAACCACGTTAGGTCCTTTCGGAATCCTTTACTTAGTAAATATGGATTTTACTGATCCTTATTTACTAAGGACGTGTTAGGTTTGAAATAGTTTAATCAAACAAATCTAAAAATTATGCAGATAACAGAGCCTGGTTAGGGATGTTATGCAACCTACAATTTAATCAGGTTAGGATCTAAATTGAGCATGCACATATATGCGTCCATTAGCCGTCGTCTGGTTAAGATCGCTCAACTAATTCAGGTGCATTTAAATCACGCATGAACGAAATACAAACTTGATTTTAATTGAAAACATGATCGATTGAGGCATAAATATTATAAGCACGAATCAAATAATTATTATTAAATCAAAGCAATCATCCTAGCTAAAATAAAATTATGCTATCATTGTTGTAAACAAGAACAAAGAACACATAGCAAACATTCTTGAATTAAATTAAAGTAAGAAAGATTAAACCCAATTCAGAGTGGTTGTCACCCAAGACTCTGACTGATGAGGGCTCCTTCGTTCCTTCGCTTTGCTCCTTTGCTAATGGCTCTCCGAGGTGGCCGACCAAGGGTTCTTTAAGAGGCTAATTTGCTCAAAATCTTTCTGCAAAGATGATGATAGGCGTGAGGGTCAAGAAAGCTAAGAGAATTGAGAGAGGAGAGAATAATGAATGAGTGAGGGATGAATGAGGGGTGAGGGATGATTGATAAAGTGAGAAAGGGGCTCTTATTTATAGGTGAGGCATGGGAGCTAGTTTCCTAAAAATAGGAGTGTCTATCTTTCAAAACTCCTTCCAAGGGTGGTCTGCCATGAATTGTGGGAATGTGGCTGATTTTTCTTGATTCTTGGTCAATTTGAGTGCCACAACAACTCAGGACTAAGACTCGGTCACCAGCAAATCTTCGAGCAAATCTCTGATTTCTTCAACTTTTCAAGGACCTTGTGTAATTAAACCAAAAAGATGGTTTATGAACCTCCATAATCAACCGAATTTCGGGTTGACTTGGCCTTCCATTTGGACGGTTTTGTAATCAAATTAAAGCTCTCAAACCTGTCCAAAAAGAAATCAATAAGTTAGAGGACCAAAGAATTAAATTTTACCAACTTAATTAAATTAATTAAAACCCAAATTATTAATGAAATATTTTTAAATGAATTATTAAATATAATTTTATATTTTATTATTTAATTTAATCATGCATGGCCCACTTTATGTCATAAAAATATAATATGCTCAATTTAATATAAAATAAGTCATTTTATGCATGAAAACTATATAATAAAGCATAAAATCACATTTTAGTAATTTCTATGTCCTGTTTTCATTTTTTCACATATTTCATTAATTGATTAAACAATTACTTGGTTTTAACAACAAATTTAAGTAAAAAGATGATAATTTATATAGGAAAAATCCTATATATTTTTCAGTTTACAATGTGTCATGCATAATATTATGATTGGCATACGTATATTTAGTATGTGTTTAAATGTTGTTATAAGTGGAAGGCAAAATGGGTGAGAAATATGGCCTTGAAAATGGCCTACTTTCGTCCACACGGGTAGAGACACGGGCGTGTGTCTCAACCATGTGTGACACACAGCCATGCGCACGGGTTTGTGGTTTGGCCGTGTGTTTCCTGCACCTAATTTTTGAAAATTAAATTGTCCACACGGCCTAACACACAGGCGAGTGGCTGGCCGTGTGACAGAAGTCAGAGAGTTACACGGGTATGGACACGGGATGGGACATGGTCGTTTGCCTCACATCAAATGCCCACACAGCCTAAGACAAGAGCGTGTCACTTGGTCGTGTAACCACACGGCCTACCCACACGGGCGTGTGTCCCCTGTACTTAAGAAAAATTTTGAGATTTTGTGAAAAATTTCTGAGTTCCCTATTTAGTCCCTACTTGTTTCTAAAGCATAAATTGGGTCTCGAAGGCCCATTCAAGGGACATTATGATTGAATATGTTTGATTTCAGTTATGAATAGTAAATGATATGTATAAACTATTTTTAAATATGTAAACTCTGGTAATGCTTCGTAACCCTATTCTAGTGACGAATATGGGTTAGGGGTGTTACATGGACCATCTTCGCAACTAGCTTCATAACCATCTTCACAACCACCTGTTCGAAGAACGGAGGAGACATGATGGCAGTTGAAGAGCACACTGTAATCAAACATGAATGAAAACGGAGAAGATGAGGGGCCAGAACCACAACATGTCCTGAGGGTGGAGGTGATGATGATGACGAAAAACAAGAGTCAGGTTTACAGCTTGAACAAATAAGAAATCCGGCTTGCAACCAACAACTACCCTGTTGTGGCACACATTTTGCTCGATGACACGAATGATTTTTTTGTACTTGTCATGTAAATCTTAATTTTTTAGCTAAGTTTTAGTCAATAAGATTGTATGGATATTGGATATGAAATGTTTTGAAATAAATTTTTTTTTGAATCAAAATTGGTTGTCATTGTCATTTTATATTATTAAGCCAAGTTTTATTTGGTCATTTTATACGAATATAATGCCATGTAAACTTTCATGTTGTGATCTACCAGTCTAGTCTCCAATTCACTAGAGGCATCACCATGAATGTTTTACTTATCATATAATGTCATGAATCTCTACCACATGGTCTTGCATATATCTTCATATTGTGATCTACTAGTTTGGTTAGCATTATAACTGCCCTACCAGAGGCATCACAAGGAAGTACTTGTAGATGGACCCGATAGGGCAAGACCCAAAAGCCCCTTAAGTTAATGAGGGGGACAACAAACCCTAGTATTATTAAATAGGGTTGTCTGTTCTTATACTTCTAGTTAGACTAGAAGTTCATTTTTCTAGTTGAAATAAACTTCTACAATTCAAAAAGAGTTGTACTTCTTCTCCCTATAAATAGATGGCGCCAGTAAGGCTAAATATACAACTTTCAGATATTGTTATTCTACCTGAAAATAGAGAGAGTTTGATACGACCTCACCTCGGTGACTTGATTCGAGTTGTTTATTTTCCTGATCGTAAAAATGGAGAAGTTTCGTTTAATTTGGAGTTTAAGGGAATTTAGCTAAATGTAGGCTTAAATGGAAGGTTTTCAAATAGTTTTAAGATGGATTAATGATAGGTTCGGCTAGGTGTTGAAATAAAGTAAACCAAGGATCATAATTGTAATGGCTAAGTGAAAGGATGATGAAGACACGGCTAACAAGGAAACAAAGTGATTAAGTTGATAGTTATGGATGGAATGGAAATAGGGTTTAGGGGTCAAGAATGAACCAATACTATGATTGAGTACTGACCCGAGACTTATAAGACACTTAAGGTGGACTAATGATGTAGATAAGAACTTGACCTGCTATCTAGGAAGATAGGAACCAAAGGTATCAATAGGGTGAACACCACACTCAGAATTGATCGATAAGTTTAAAAAGAAACAAGGTAGACACCACTAGTGATGCTAGATAAGCCAGCTTGAGTCTTAAATGAAATAGGAGAGTTGAATAACTCACAAATGTTATAAACATTCATCAAATAAGTAAAAAGTCTTCTCACAATCTATTTATAAGCACTATTATGACTATTCAAATGCCTATTTGTGACCTTTCACTTCCAGCAATTAACTAAGGTTTTTAACAAGCTTTAATTTCATTTTTAAGTCATGTAGAGAAGCCAATAGTCATGTCTCTTCACTTGATTCTGGTGTAGATGAAATGGCATGTCTCTTCACTTTATTGTTGACTTAATGAACCCTTAATGTGTTGTTTGGTGTCCCTTCATCTCCCTTAAACTGAATGTCAAAAGACTCGTGCATTCATCTCTTTAATTGGCATAACTAGCTTTGAGTGCATGAAACTGATCAGACTTGAAGAGTCACTCTTGGTCCATTTGAACAGCCACCATAATGAGCTTTGAGTGCTTCAATATCCACCAAAAACATTCCCTTTAAGCACCAGCAATTTAAGTGACCAAATGCACACCCTTTTATGCCAAAACTGAATAGCCAATTGAATGTGACAGCATTTGATTCTTCTTGGCAAACGAACAACCTTATTTTAGCTTTAAAATATGTGTCCAGCCTTTTGAACTTTCCTACAACAAACTAATAAACACACAATTAATTTATTTAAGAAAAAAATCAAACACACTATAACTTATGCATTAAAAAGTAACAGCCAAATTAAATAACACACTAATTCAAACAACTAAGATGTTTACATGCATAATTTAATTAAGATGTAAACTAAATGAATAGATGAGTTACTTAATGCATGACTTAATTTAATGATGCAAACTTAACTAACATGAAAGTTACATAATGCATGACTTTATTAAATGCAGAACACATATTAATGATGTTCAAACTATGACATAATTAAAAACTCATATCAATAATGTTCAAGATATGACATAATTAAAGACACAAACTAAAATAACTAAAAATAAATGAATCAAAGTCCTTATTTTCGAGCAGCCAAATTAACAAACTGAAATTAAAAGCTTCATTTTGCACTTGGGCCCCTGGTGGTTGAGCCAATTCTAATGTTGTCAAATTGTATCATGACATGATGCGGCCTGGATTGTATCATACCCTCCCTCTTGAAGATGATTTGTCCTCAAACCAGGCCATTTGCTCGCGAAGAATCTTTCAAAGTCAGGAACTCCTTTGCTCATGAACCAGACAGAATCATTTCCAAAAACTTGAGAACAACAAAGGGTTCGACAAGAAAGTGGGTTACTTGCATGCCCTCCTTCTTTAGAAGGGAACCATTTCAGAGTGTCACATACATAAGAATGAAATAAATTAGTGGCACTATGAATTATAAATACAAAATAACTTTTCAAAATCTTATTCAAAGTTGGGATGCATAAACCAATGCTAGGATCAAAAATAGAAGTTGGTTTTACCTTACCATAATGAATCAAGAAATTCATAATGGCAACAAACCAGAACCATAAAGCATTTGAAAATTATAATCATGGAAAACAAAATTCCATGGCTCAAATCCCTTGAACAATAATATAGAACAATAATCTTCGAGATCAAAAACAAGGTTTTCTCTTACCATTTCAATCTGACTCGAAAATTTCATGGTCGGCAGCATAGAAGGCTCATGAAGTGATTGAAAGTCATAATCATACCATACATGAAGTGATTGTAAGTTACAAATATGTAAATCATGCTCGGTTCCTTTAAACCATAATGTAAAACAATTTCCAGAATCAAAAATCTGATTTTGACTTTGCAAGCCAACAAAATTCACTTACTTTGTGTTCAAAAATAATGATAAAATTCGGAGCAGTTGAAAGGGATCAACACATTTATTCACAATAAAATTACGATGCTCACATTTTCTTAACAGCAACTTAGGAACATAGGCTCCGTGTTTAAACACATGGTTTTGGTCACTCATTCAAAAATACAGCAAGAATTTCGTTTTCATCAATAAATCACACATGCCAAATGAAAAGATTTAAGCATACAAATATGCAAACAATCAAGCCTCTCAAATCTCTTTCGAACGGCATTTAAATGCATGAGTATTTCGCACAAGGATTTAGAGATTTCATGTTATCAGCGCAATCAAACAGATTAAATGTCTTATGCAAAAACTCTTTATCACATATGACCAAATTTTATATATGGCAATTTAATTTAACTTTATCAATAGAATTACCAACACAAAACTTATCATAAGAAAATTTCTTCATGGCACTAGTTGGAGCGAAATCATCAACATTAATCACAGAATGACAATTAATCAAATCAAAATGAGGAGATCTTTCGAAGACTGAGTCACCAATAATTTTCTCAATAGCATTCAAATTTGATTGTTGTGATTCAATGGCCAAAAACTCCTTACCCTGCTTATCTTTAAGCACTTATGAATTAAGTTCATCTTCATCCTTACCTTTCTCGATCAATAGAAATCGTCTCTCATCAGGAAGGTAATAAAGTTGAAACTTATCAATTGAATCTCTAGAAACCTGAAAAAAAGAAACAATACGAGGACAACTTGCATGTAGGTTAGTTAAAAACATTACTCACTTTTTGTAACGCCCCGAATTTGGGCCTAGAAGTATTGGGCCTTTAGTATGGGTCTGTAAGGAGGTTGTATATAAGCATTTAATTGTACAAGGAAATGACACAATTAAATGTCTACTTTAGTGGTTAATGGCCCTAAGAAGTGTTGGAGAAATCTTGGGTTCAAACCTAGGCTTTGCAAAAATTTTGGTAAAAAGTGAATAAAACTCTGGGTGCTTGGATGAAGGCCTTTTAAATTATTGTGGTAAATAAATGACACAAGAAAGCTTGTGGTCTAGTGGTTGTAGTGTCATTAAGGTTGCAAGGGAGCCTAAGTTCAAGTCTTAGCTCTTGCAATTTATTTTGGATTTTCTTTTAAAGGAACCTGGACTCTGGCCTATAGACCTTGTATTTAATTGAGGATAAAATATGACACAGAAAGAGCCTGTGGTGGAGTGGCAAGGTGGCGTGTTGTGTAACTGTGAGGTCTAAGGTTCAAGTCTTGGGATGCGCAATGGAGTATTTATTTTGCTGTTTGAGCTATGTAGGAGATGGAGTTGGACTGGAACTCTGTAATTGAGGTGGTCATAAGAAAATAAGAAATTTTCCTAATGGTTGAAAGTAATCCCACATCTGGAAGCTAACATGGGAATTATTCACGCCATTCTTTGTTAGAAATCGGCAAAAGCTGAAAGCCGCCACGAGCGTTCTCATGTGTTGGGGCTGTTCTGGGCCCGTGGGCCCGCTTGTGTAAATCTAACTGTTAGGTGGGAAGTAGTTGGGCGTGTAACGCCCCCACGCTCGAAACCGTCGTCGGAGTCAAGCTTGAGGAGTTACCGAACATAATTTATCAAATTAAGAACTTCAAATCTTTTGTTTCTACATTCACAGCTTTCTAGCTACTCGCATCACAGTTACAAGAAAAATCATATCTCGAGTTCCGAAACTCAAAATCCATTTCCGTAAATTTTTCCTGAAACTAGACTCATATATCTATCTATTAATTTTTTTCTAAAATTTTTGGTCAGGCCAATTAGTACAGTTTATTAGTTAAAGTCTCCCCTGTTTCAGGGTTTGACTACTCTGACCTCTGTGTATTACGAATCAGATATCTCCCTGTACAGAGCCTCAATGACTAAGCCGTTTGTTTCTAATAAAACTAGACTCAATAAGGAATCTGTACATATAAAGCATGACTTCTAATTACCTTTGTACAATTTATGGTGAATTTCAAAAGTCAGAACAGGGGATCCAGAAATCGCTCTGGCCTATTTCACAAAAATTTAAACATCTCATAAAATATAACTCATATACCTGTTTTGTTCCATCCATTTGAAAATAGACTCATAATCCTTCAATTCCATATATTATTCATCATCTAATTGTATCTCTAATATTTTTAGTGATTTTTCAAACTCACATCACTAGTGCTATCTGAATCTATTTTATGGTAAAT
Organism: Gossypium hirsutum; assembly: GCF_007990345.1. Lineage (NCBI taxonomy): Eukaryota > Viridiplantae > Streptophyta > Magnoliopsida > Malvales > Malvaceae > Gossypium > Gossypium hirsutum. The sequence continues at coordinate 67,584,195 of NC_053428.1, forward strand.
TTTACCTATTTCATGGTTTCCATGGATTAGCTAGCAATTTAGCATACATAACACCAATTATGATCATGATTAGCCATTCCAATGGCTAATCATTACCAAGCATTTCCATACCACTCAATAACCATATCATAAGACCATATATACAAAACGATTATAATGCTATACATGCCATACTCAAAATATACAAGCCATTATGCCAAGATGGTATACGGATAGTGTGAGCGAGCCTCCGACCGTTCCCGATTTCCGAGCTGGCTTGTCAAAACTACAAGGAATGAAAAGGAGGGAGTAAGCATAAATGCTTAATAAGTTCACATGCAAATAGCAAGTAACATAACCATATAAGCAAACATAAAACATCATTTGCATAATCATCACCAAGACATTCATATCACATTTTCATTTATCATCTTACCATATTGTTGTTATATCGATTTTTCAACCCGAGGGTTAAGTACATACTTGTTCAAAGTATCCATTTCACAAAACTTACCAATATGTCCCTTTCATCTTGAGTATTCCTCCATTTCAGTAGAACTTTACCTGTTGAACATATCGGAATATAATTCGGATACATGGAAAGTTTGCACATAAGTGCCACATATGTAGCCAAGCTACTATGTAACCCGCCCATAAGCGAACTCGGACTCAACTCAACGAGCTCGGGCGTTCGCATCCATGAGTGAACTCAGACTCAACTCAACGAGTTCGGATGCCTAGTTACATCTCACGAACTCGGACTCAACTCAACGAGTTCGGACATTTGCATCCATAAGTGAACTCGGACTCAACTCAACGAGTTCGGATGCTCAACCATCCTAGTGACATGTCACTTGTATCCTAATCTATTCCTAAGGTTCAAACGGGATTTTCCTCGAACACATCTCCTTGCCATCTTCCGTAAAATACCGAAACCAATACTCGGTAGTACTTTATATTTAACAATTAATACACATAATTTGCATTTTATTCGAAAATAACCACAAAGCATAATATTTCATGATAATAATCAGCATCATATCATATAAACAACATTAAATTGCTTAAAATGACAATTATGTTACTACATTTACACATGAACTTACCTCGTATGCGAAAATGGCTACTTTTACCATTTCGTCCACAACTTGGTATTTTCCCCATTTTAGCCCGAATTTTAGTTTTCCTTGCTCTATCATTTAAAATATAGTCTAATTAGGACTCACATTATTCAAATTGACCCAAAATCATATTTTGGAAAAATTACAATTTTGCCCCTAAACTTTTGCATATTTACACTTTTTCCCCAAAGCTCGTAAATTAAAATTTAGCCTATTTTCTTATGTTTTATGACATGCTGATCATTTTTCCCTTCTATGGCAACATCAAATTCTCACTCTAACATGTACTTATGACTATTAGGTATTTTTACCGATTAAGCCCTTTTGCTCGTTTTCACTTAAAACCGAGTAGCACAAGTTGTCTGACATAATTTAAAACCTCATATTCTATCATAAAACACCAAAATACACAAATTTCACCTATGGGTATTTTTCCAAATATGAACCCTAGGTTGAATTATTGCTAGCATAAGCTTAATTGAGCTACCGGGACTCCAAAAACGTAAAAATCATTAAAAACGGGGCTTGGAATCACTTACTATGGAGCTTGGAAGCTTGAAACAAACCCTAGCTATGGAGAACCCTTGAAATTTCGGCCTAATGAAGAAGATGGACAAAAATTGGCTTTTAATTTTGTTTTTAATTCATTTTAATAACTAAATGACCAAAATACCCTTACTACTAAACTTTCCAAAAATTCCTTCCATGTCCTAATTTTGTCCATGAACTTAAAATTGGTCAAATTGCTATTTAAGACCTCCTCATTAATATTCCAAAACAATTTCATACTAAAAACTTCTAGAATGCAAGTTTTGCAACTTATTCGATTTAGTCCCTACTTTCAATTTAAGCACTTTAGGCATAGAATTTCATCACGAAATTTTCACACAATCATGCAATCATATCATAGACCTTAAAATAATCATAAAATAATTATTTCTATCTCGGATTTTGTGGTCACGAAATCACTATTTCAACTAGGCCCAAAATTAGGATATTATAGGGCGTGATGGGCCATATGAATATGATGGGGCTTGATTGGCCATATGAATATGATGGGGCCTGATGGGCCATGTGAATGAGATTGGGCCTAAAAGGGCAAAATGAATAAGTGTGGATCTGTTAGTGTTTAGTAAAGGGGTTGTGGACCTAGTTTTTGGTAACCACTCAAGCAGACATAAAACTTAAATAATTCAGTAATCGCGACCGTGGAAGAGTCATAAGGTTAAGGTATGGCAATGGGTATATGCATGTTTAGGATTGGATCTAGGGAGAGCTTGGTACTTAAACGGTCTTAATGACTCACCTCCGCTTTTCTAGAATCCTGCCTGGTGCATAGTATCTGTTCACTTTAGCCAACGAGGACTTGTTAACGGGCCAAGGTAAGTAATAAACCCATAATAAAGAGAAATTACCGAAATACCCCCGATTTGTAAAATTACCGAAACACCCCCAGTTAGTAAAATTATCGAAATACCCCTGATTTGTAAAATTACCAAAATACCCTCAACTGTGAAATTACTGAAATACCCTTGATTTGTAAAATTACCAAAATCCCCCGATTTGTGAAAATACTGAAACACCATCAATTTGTAAAATTACTAAAACACCCTCGATTTATAAAATTATCGAAATACCTTCGATTTGTAAAATTACCGAAATACCTCCGATTTGTGAAATTACTGAAACACCCTCGATTTGTAAAATTATCGAAACACACTAAATTTGTAAAATTACTGAAACACCCTCGATTTGTAAAATTACCAAAACACCCTCGATTTGTAAAATTATTGAAACACCCTCAATTTGTAAAATTATCGAAATGCCCTCGATTTGTAAAATTACCGAAATACTGTGATAGCCCTAATGTGACCCTAGTCGGAAAGTGGTTTCGGGACCACAAAACCGAGTCATAAAAATAATTAATTGTTATATTCTATGCTTATTATGTGTGTACATGCATATGTGGAAGTTTCATTCCCTAATTTTGCAAATTGCATGAGGAATTATTAAATAGGGATCAACATGAGACATGGTGAAATATGATAGGCTAATTTTAAAGGGCTTATTAGTGCATGTCAACACAAGGGTGGACTTGCATGTCAAATTTCCCAATTCCCTTATAGTGGCCGGCCAAGATAGATTGATGATGGGCAATATATTTGTTTGAATTAGATATTATAATAAGAAATTGGGTTATTGGAGATAAAATAAATTAAAGAAAGGAATTAAAAAGGAAAAAGATGAATAAAATAAGGGAGGAAGAAGGAGTGTTCATCCTTTTCCTTGTTACAATTGCCGTGAGTGAAGGAAAGAAAGGTGAAGAAGTTCGGCCATGCTTGTACCTAGGTTGAGGTATGTTTGATGTTATTTTTTTTTGAAATTCATGCATGTTTTTAGTTGTTAGTTTAAGTTCTACCTAGCCCATGGTTTAAATTTTTGCTATTGATGGAGATGATATTCGGCCATGGGTGTTGTCTTTCTTGGTTGGTGTTTTGATGTTGTGGTGATGAGGCCTGAAGATGATTGAGCTTGAGTGTTTAATAAAAAGGATTGGATGTGAGAGTGTGTGAGGAGTAGAAATGATGGGTCTTAGCAACTTCATGAAGGTTCAGCCATGGTGCTTAAATATTGTACTTGTGTTTAACCCTAGGATTAATTAGTTATATGGTTAGTATAGGTATGGGTGACCGAATATGAGAGCATGAATAGATGAAGAGTTTGGTGAATCGATATGTGGTAAATTTTAAGTGTTAAATGAAATGGAAATGATAGATTAATGTTGCACATTCGGCTATAGTTAGGCATGTTGATGATTTTATCTTGACTTAGATAATTAGGCATAAAAGGATGGTAATGAGGTTGAAGTTGTTGAATGGTTAGTTGGGTAACAAATGAAGCATTCGGCCATATGGGGTAAAAAAAATGGGTCAAGTGTTCATGAGATGAAATTTTGTGATTAGATGAATTATAGGTGATAGTATAGATATACATATTCGGCCATCACTTGGGAGCTTATGTGATGTTGAGTTTAAAATTAGCAAATGTGATTACCGAATGTCCAAGTATGCATATGCATGTGTGATTAGATTATTGATAGTATGGTAATTGCATAAGGTTATTAGCCGAATAGCTAAGAACATAAGGTAGCAAGATGAAAATTTTACCATGTCGTTTCGTATGTCATAAAATCATTAAAATGTGGATACCAATATATGTAGCAAAGCGGTTAAATGAGTTAATTTATTTGTTTAAGCTCAAGATCCTAAAGGAGAGGCGTCCAACAAGGGAAAATCGAAGGTCATCGAGTAGTCGGCTTGGAACTATTTTACCTAACACAAGGTAAGTCATTAAGCATATCTTTGGTATTGATTTAAATGATCGTAATACCTATGCAATTGTGTTTAATGAGATGAAATGTATACAAATGTATATGTATGTAGAGATGAAATTGTCGAATGTAAAAAGGAAGTGAAGCATATAGAGTGGCTGGTTTTCGGCACTAAGTGTGCGGGCAATAAGTGTTCACGGTTGTGAGATTGGCACTAGGTGTGCGAACTTGAAATGCATGGCACTAAGTGTGCGAGTTTAAAGTACATGGCACTAAGTGTGCGCGGTTGATTATTAAGCACTATGTGTGCGAACCCACTATATATTTTCTATAAATTATTTACATTAAGTGTGCAAATTTACCGAGTAGATTTTGGACAGCGGAAAAGGTAAGTACCTTGAGTTCATGGCTAATAGGCGCTATGTTTATATTTGGAGATGAGCTTGGTAAGTTTTGAACCTATGTGATGATTATAGTTGAAGTCATGTACATAAGGTTCATCGTGGAATAGGTGAAAGGTCGTTTAATCGTATGATTGTAACGAAAATAAAATGATGTATGAAAGGTCAATGTAGGACTTGGTATGAGATTGAACCGTAAGGTTTAAGGAACTATGGTATAGTTCGGTATGGATGGAGTACTTAGCCTCATTTCATTGTTTCCTGTTGTGATAATTTTATTAATGGATGGTTGTGGAATGCTTATGGCTTACTGAGTTATATACTCATTCGGTGTTTGCTTATCACCTATTTTAGGTTTCTTGGACTCGTCGTTTTGCCGTGCTCGGGACCGTCATCGAAGTCATCACACCGGCTAGCAACTTTTGGTACTTTCTTCTTAGTTGGTCTAGAACATTTCGGCATGTATAGGCTATTATGTTTTGTTTGAAATTTGGTATGTAAACTTTTAGCCATGCGAAAATGGCATAAATGTTCGTTTGGATTTGGTTCTATGATGCTTGGTCACAAGTCTTGGTAATTCGGTTGTGGTTGAGTATTGGTTGAGGTCTACTCGATTATTACGCCATATGTCATGGCTAATTTATTTTCGGTGTTAAATTCATGATTTGGTAATAGTGTAGTGGGGAGATGCTCGGTGATGATTAGTCTTTGGCATGGCTAGTCATGGTCATAAATTGTGACATGTATGATGAATTATTAGTTAGATCAAGGAAAAATAACGAAAGAGGCATAGTCTGCTTTAGTAATAGATGCTGACAGCAGCAGTGTTGTGAGATTGAAAAATCACTAAAAATAGTAGAAATGGAATTAAATAATTAATAAATTAGGTAATCGAAGCTTGATGAGTCTATTTTCATATGGAAGAAACGAAACGACCATATGAACTTTATGTTAGGAGATAATTAAATTCTTGTGAAACAGTGCCAGAGCAATTTCTAGATCCCCTGTTATGACTTAGAAAATTCACCGTAAATTTTATCGAGATAATTAGAGGTCGTACCTTATATTTAAAGATTCGTTATCGAGTATAGTTTCATTAGAGACAAACGGCATAGGCATTGAAGCCCTTTACAGGGAGATATTTAAATCGTAAGGTACAGAGGTCAGTGTAGTCGAACCTTGAAACAGGGGAAACTTTAACTAATAAACTGTACTAATTGACCCAACCAAAAAATTCTACAAAAATTCCACCATATAGATATATGAGTCTAGTTTCGGGGAAAATTTACGGAATTGGATTTCGACTTTCATAACTCAAAATATGATTTTTAAAGCGACCACGATACAGTAGCCAGCTTGCCTGGAACAAAAAAAAATATATAGGGGGAAATAAATGAAGTAAGCCGGTAACACCTCGTGTTCGATTTCCGGTAACGGCCATGAGTTCAGGGTGTTACAAATACCCTTGATTTTTAAAATTACCGAAACACCCTCGATTTGTAAAATTATCAAAATACCCTTGTAGTGTAAAATTATCAAAATACCCTTGTAGTGTAAAATTATCAAAATACCCTTGTAGTGTAAAATGACCGACATACCCCTATAGGGTAAAATGATTTTTTTGCCCTTGAGGGTAAATGACCGACTTAGACTTCGAATTTGACTGATTTGATTATGAATGTATGACTGCGTTTTAATTAACTTGACTGTGGTTGTATGACTGATATGCTCTTAATATATGTTTAAAAGACTGTTACTGAGTATGGCCATTCTGCATACGTGTGTGATGATTGAGCATGGCATACACGACATATTGCATGGGTTGGAAATTATAGAACGGAGGAAGTATATGAGGATCGCATGGTTGCTTGACGACCATGGATCCACCGATGGCTATTAAGCCTAATATTTGATTAGCAGCTTGCTGCGATGAAGGTAGTACTGCAACCGGGCTACCATTGATGTGTATCGAATGGGTAGGTCAATATTTATATCCCCAGATGATGTGTATCGGGGGACGGAGTTGGTGTGTAGCGATTGGATTATTGGGGTGGGTTGCACAGCATTGCATGTATGATATTATTGTGATATTATTGCGATGTGGGCTTTGGCCCAACTAAAGCTAAGATGGGCTAGGCCCAATTGATTCTGTTATGGGTTGTGACCCAAATGATATTGTAACAGGCTTTGGCCCATGTATGCTCTAAACTAGACTGTACTGTTACTGTAATGGGCTTCGGCCCAGACTGATTCTGAATTCTGTCTGTTTACTAACTGTTACTCTAGTAAGGGGATTACACACTGAGTTTTCATAAACTCACCCCGTTTATTAACTGTGCAGGTAATCCCCAACGTTAGGTGGATCGGTGTCATAGAGGGACTCGGAGACGACCACACAACTGCACATGTTTTTCTATTTCGTTTATTTAGTTAAGCACTTTGGTTTTTGATTTAGTTTGTATTAAGGCCACTTTATTTTCTTAACATTTTATTTCGGAAATTTATTTAGTATGCTTAATATCTGACAGAAGTAGGGCACGGTTTTCCAAAATAACAATTGGTTTTCAAAATATCACGTTTCCGCAACTGTTTAAATCAAGCTTCTGCAGCAAGTAAGGTTTTAAGGGAATTAAAGTTTCAAAAGTTTTAAAATGGCCAGAGGTTTTGAGTAGTAAGAAGGGTTTTCAATGATAACATGGTTTTTGAAAAACACTTCAATGTGACACGCCAGATTCGAGCCTAACTTCTAAGCCGGGTTTGGGGTGTTACATTTAGTGGTATTAGAGCCAGGTTACAAAACTCGACTGTGGAATGGGTTTTAAAATTGGATATTTGAAAGAATTGTTTTAAAAAGGTTTGAAAAGATTTGAAGTATTTGAAATGTTTTTTTGAATATTTTCGTGAAAGTGTGGTTACCGAGTCTCCGGCGCCGAATCCATAAGTTTTCTGTTAGCCTGTACTTAAAGTTAGATTTTGTATTTATTCAATGTATGTTCTAGAAATCAGATTTGTTTTTTAGTTAGCAACAATACTGTGATGGATTTCGAAGGCAAGCAAGGTCGCGAGGAGTTGCCCGTCTCCCTAGAACATTAGATGGTTCAGGAAACTGTAGTCAAGGTAAGTTCGCTAACTTCGGGTAATAATAACCCGGAGCTTGGTACGGAAGCACTGATTCGGTTGGTAAGGGAAGTGCTGGAAGAAGTGTTCGAGGCAAGATTAAGGCGTATGGTGAAACACTTCAGGCTAGGCACTTGGAGTGCAGCAGAAAGAGAGATCACAGTTCCTTTTGAGTCAAGTATGTTTTGTTTGGATGTGGCGTTTGAATATAGAAATTGTAGGCATGTGTGGTAAATATTTGTTTGCTCTTGTAGTTAGATGTATTGGTTGGGTGTGAGAGGTTTTGAGATTAAGTTAAAGTGTATTTGTGTAGTTTGGAGCTAGAGTGTGCAGCGAGAGCATAGTGGTGTAGATTGAGCTAAGCGCTTGTTCAGATAGTTGGAAATTTTGAGGATGAAATTTCTTCAAGGGGGTAGAATTGTAACGCCCTGAATTTGGGCCTAGAAGTATTGGGCCTTTAGTATGGGTCCGTAAGAAGGTTGTATATAAGCATTTAATTGTACAAGGAAATGACACAATTAAATGTCTGCTTTAGTGGTTAATGGCCCTGAGAAGTGTTGGAGAAATCTTGGGTTCAAACTTGGGCTTTAGCAAAAAATTTGGTAAAAAGTAAATAAAACCCTGGGTGTTTGGATGAAGGCCTTTTAAATTATTGTGGTAAATAAATGACACAAGAAAGCTTGTGGTCTAGTGGTTGTGGCGTCATTAAGGTTGCAAGGGAGCCTGGGTTCAAGTATTGGCTCTTGCAATTTATTTTGGTTTTTCTATTAAAGGAACCTGGACTCCGGCCTATAGACCTTATATTTAATTGAAGATAAAATATGACACAAAAAGAGCCTGTGGCGGAGTGGCAAGGTGGCGTGTTATGTAATTATGAAGCCTAAGGTTCAAGTCATGGGATGCGCAATGGAGTACTTATTTTTCTGTTTAAGCTGTGTAGGAGGTGGAGTTGGACAGGAACAAAATAAGGAATTTTCCTAATGGTTGAAAGTAATCCCACATCTGGAAGCTAACATGGGAATTAGTGAGAAGCTGGCTTTAAATAAAGCGAACCAGATGAGTTGGTGAAAAAGAAAAAGGTGATTAAGACCCAATGCAAGATGTGCCAAGGTTGGTGATCGTGGACTTCAGCTCATTCTCATAAGGTTAAAGTGTGGCAATGGGTATATGCATGTCTAGGATTGGATCTAGAGAGAGCTTGGTACTTAAGCGGTCTTAATGACTCACCTCCTCTTCTCTAGAATCCTACCTGGTGCATAGTATCTGTTCACTTTAGCCAACGATGACTTGTTAACGGGCCAGGGTAAGCAATAAACCCATAATAAAGAGAAATTACGGAAATACCCCCAGTTTGTAAAATTACCGAAATATCTCGATTTGTAAAATTACTGAAATACCTTTAATTTGTAAAATTATCGAAATACCCTCGACTGTGAAATTATTTAAATACCCTTGATTTGAAAAATTATCAAAATACCCCCGATTTATGAAATTAACGACACACCCTCGATTTGTAAAATTACCGAAACACCCTCGATTTGTAAAATTATCGAAATACCCTTGATTTGTAAAATTACTGAAATACCCCCGATTTGTGAAATTACTGAAACATCCTCAATTTATAAAATTACTGAAACACCCTCGATTTGTAAAATTACTGAAACACCCTTAATTTTTAAAATTATCGAAAACTCTCGATTTGTAAAATTATCGAAATACCCTCAATTTGTAAAATTACGGAAACACCCTCAATTTGTAAAATTATCGAAATACCCTTGTAGTGTAAAATTATCAAAATTCCCTTATAGTGTAAAATGACCGACATACCCCTATAAGGTAAAATGACTGTTTTCAACTTGAGGGTAAATGACCGACTTAGACTTCGAATTTGACTGATTTGATTATGAATGTATGACTGTGTTTTAATTGACATGATGTGTACCGGTGGACGGAGTTGGTGTATAGCTGTTGGATTATTGGCGTGGGTTGCACAGTATTGTATGTATGATATTATTTTGATATTATTGCGATGTGGGCTTCGGCCCAACTGAGGCTCAGATGGGCTAGGCCCAATTGATTCTGTTATGGGCTGTGACCCAAATGATATTGTAACGGGCTTTGGCCCATGTATGCTCTGAACTGGACTGTACTGTTACTGTAATGAGCTCCGGCCCAGACTGATTCTGAATTCTGTCTATTTACGGACTGTTACTCTAGTAAGGGGATTACACACTGAGTTTTCGTAAACTTACCCCGTTTATTAACTATGCAGGTAATCCCCAGCGTTAGGTGGATCGGTGTCACAGAGGGACTCGGAGACGACCACACAACTGCACATGTTTTTCTATTTTGTTTATTTAGTTAAGCACTTTGGTTTTTTATTTGGGTTGTATTAAGGCCTCTTTATTTTCTTAACTTTTTATTTGGGAAATTTATTTAGTATGCTAAATATTTGTTAGAAGTAGGGCATGGTTTTCCAAAACAACAACTCATGCTGCAACTGTTTAAAAGTAAGCTTCCGCAACAAGTAATGTTTTAAAGGAATTAACGTTTCACAAGTTTTAAAATGGCTAGAGGTTTTGAGTAGTAAGAAGGGCTTTCAATGAGAACATGGTTTTCGAAAAACACTTCAATGTGACACGCCAGATTCGGGACTAACTTTTAGACCGGGTTTGGGGTGTTACATTTAGTGGTATCAAAGCCAGGTTAAAAAACTCGACTGTGGAATGGGTTTTAAAATTGGATTTTCGAAATAATTGTTTCAAAAAGGTTTGAAAAGATTTGAAGTATTTGAAATGTTTTTCTGAATATTTTCCTAAAAGTGTGGTTACCGAGTCTCCAGCGCCGAATTCGTAAGTTTTCTGTTAGCCTGTACTTAAAGTTAGATTTTATATTTATTCAGTGTATGTTCTGGTAAACAGAATTTTTTTTTATTTTAGTTAACAACAATATTTGATGGATTTCAAAGGCAAGCAAGGTCGCGAGGAGTTGCCTGTCTCCCCGGAACATGAGATGGTTCAAGAAACTATAATCAAGGTAAGTCCGCTAACTTCGGGTAACAATAACCCGGAGCTTAGTACAGAGGCACTAATCCGATTGGTAAGGGAAGTGCTGGAAGAAGTGTTCGAGGCGAGAGTTAAGGCGTATGGTGAAACACTTCATACTAGGCACTTGGAGTACAAGAGGAAAAGGGATTACAGTTCCTTTTAAGTGAGGTGTCTTTTGTTTGGATGTGGTGTTTGAATATAGAAATTGTAGGCATGTGTGGAAATATTTGTTTACTTTTGTGGTTAGATGTTTTGGTTGGGTGTGAGAGGTTTTGAGATTAAATTAAAAGTGTATTCGTGTAGTTTGGAACTAGATTGCGCATCGAGAGCATAGTGGTTTAGATTGAGGTAAGCACTTGTTCAGCTAGTTGGAAATTTCAAGGACGAAATTTTTTTAAGGGGGTAGAATTGTATCGCCCCGAATTTGGGCGTAGAAGTATTGGGCCTTTAGTATGGGTCCATAAGGAGGTTGTATATAAGCATTTAATTGTACAAGGAAATGACACAATTAAATGTCTACTTTAGTGGTTAATGGCCCTGAGAAGTGTTAGAGAAATCTTGGGTTCAAACTTGGACTTTAGCAAAAATTTTGGTAAAAAGTGAATAAAACCCTGGGTGCTTGGATAAAGGCCTTTTAAATTATTGTGGTAAATGACACAATGAAGCTTATGGTCTAGTGGTTGTGGCGTCATTAAGGTTGCAAGGGAGCCTGGGTTCAAGTCTTGGCTCTTGTAATTTATTTTGGTTTTTCTTTTAAAGGAACCTAGACTCTGGCCTATAGACCTTATATTTAATTGAGGATAAAATATGACACAGAAAGTGCCTGTGGTGGAGTGGCAAGGTGGCGTGTTGTGTAACTGTGAAGTCTAAGGTTCAAGTCTTGGGATGCGCAATAGAGTATTTATTTTTTTGTTTGAGCTATGTAGGAGGTGGAGTTGGACAGGAACTCTGTGGTTGAGGTGGTCATAAGAAAATAAGGAATTTTCCTAATGGTTGAAAGTAATCCCACATCTGAAAGCTAACATAGGAATTTGTGAGAAGCTGGCTTTAAATAGAGCGAACCAGATGAGTTGGTGAAAAAGAAAAAGGTGATTAAGACCCAATGCAGGATGTGCCAAGGTTGGTGATCGTGGATTTCAGCTCGTTCTCATAAACAGGTGTGTATTCACGCCCTTCTTTGTTAGAAATCGGCAAAAGCTGAAAGCCGCCACGAGCGTTCTCGAGTGCTGGGGATTTTTTGGGCCTCGATGGGCCCATGGGCCCACTTGTGTAAATCTAACTGTTAGGTGGGAAGTAGTTGGGCTTGATGGGCAATGTCAATGAGATTGGGCCTAAAGAGGCCAAATGAATAAGAGTGGATCTGTTAGTGTTTAGTAAAGGGGTTGTAGACCTAGTTTTTGGTAACTACTCAAGCAGACATAAAACTTAAATAATTCATTAATCGCGACCGTGGACGAGTCATAAGGTTAAGGTGGGGCAATGGGTATATGCATGTCTAGGATTAGATCTAGGGAGAGCTTGGTACTTAAGCGGTCTTAATGACTCACCTACTCTTCTCTAGAATCCTACCTGGTGCATAGTATCTATTCACTTTAGCCAACGATGACTTGTTAACGGGCCAAGGTAAGTAATAAACCCATAATAAAGAAAAATTATCGAAATGCCCCTTGTTTGTAAAATTATCGAAATACCCTCGATTTGTAAAATTATCGAAATACCCCTAATTTGTAAAATTACTGAAATACCCTCGATTGTGAAATTACTGAAATATCCTCGATTTGTAAAATTATCGAAATACCCTTGACTTGTGAAATTACCGAAACACCCTCGATTTGTAAAATTATCAAAACACCCTCGATTTGTAAAATTACCGAAATAGCCTCGATTTGTAAAATTATCGAAATACCCCTAATTTGTGAAATTATCGGAACACTCTCGATTTGTAAAATTACTGAAACACCCTCGATTTGTAAAATTACTGAAACATCCTCGATTTGTAAAATTATCGAAACACCCTCGATTTGTAAAATTATCGAAATACCCTCGATTTGTAAAATTATTAAAATACCCTCGATTTGTAAAATTACCGAAACACCCTCAATTTGTAAAATTATTAAAATACCCTTATAGTGTAAAATTATCGAAATACCCTTGTAGTGTAAAATGACCGACATACCCTTGTAAGGTAAAATGATTGTTTTGCACTTGAGGGTAAATGACCGACTTAGACTTCGAATTTGACTGATTTGATTATGAATGTATGACTGCATTTTAATTAACTTGACTGTGGTTGTATGACTGATATGCTCTTAATATATGTTTAAAAGACTGTTACTAAGTATGGTCGTTCTGCATACACATGTGATGATTGAGCATGGCATACACGACATATTGCATGGGTTGGAAATTATAGAACGGATGAAGTATATGAGGATCGCATGGTTGCTTGACGACCATGGATCCACCGATGGCTGTTAAGCCTAATATTTGATTAGCAGCTTGCTGCGATGAAGGTAGTACTGCAACCGGGCTACCATTGATGTGTATCGGATGGGTAGGTCGATATTTATACCCCCACATGATGTGTATCGGGGGACGGAGTTGGTGTGTAGCGATTGGATTATTGGGGTGGGTTGCACAGCATTGCATGTATGATATTATTGTGATATTATTGCGATGTGGGCTTTGGCCCAACTAAAGCTAAGATGGGCTAGGCCCAATTGATTCTGTTATAGGTTGTGACCCAAATGATATTGTAACAGGCTTTGCGCCATGTATGCTCTAAACTGGACTGTACTGTTACTGTAATAGGCTTCGGCCCAGACTGATTCTGAATTCTGTCTGTTTACTGACTGTTACTCTAGTCAGGGGATTACACACTAAGTTTTCATAAACTCACCCCGTTTATTAACTGTGCAGGTAATCCTCAGCGTTAGGTGGATCGGTGTCACAGAGGGACTCGGAAACAACCACACAACTGTACATGTTTTTCTATTTCGTTTATTTAGTTAAGCACTTTGGTTTTTGATTTGGTTTGTATTAAGGCCTCTTTATTTTCTTAACATTTTATTTGGGAAATTTATTTAGTATCCTTAATATCTGTTAGAAGTAGGGCACGGTTTACCAAAACAACACGTTTTCGCAACTGTTTAAAAGTAAGCTTCTGCAGCAAGTAAGGTTTTAAGGGAATTAATGTTTCACAAGTTTTAAAATGGCCAGAGGTTTTGAGAAGTAAGAAGGGTTTTCAATGAGAACATGGTTTTCGAAAAACACTTCAATGTGACACGCCAGATTTGGGCCTAACTTCTAGGCTGGGTTTGGGGTGTTACACTTTTTCTTGTTCACTTGTATCTTTTTCACTCGTTTCTTTTTCTAACTCATTTTCAAATCCTCTTTCTTTTACCTCAGTATTTTTTATTGTTGAAGGCTCACTTTCACTCTTATTTCATTTTCTTTTTCAACATCACTCGTTTTTTGCTCACTATCTTTTCTTTCTTCAATTTCTCTCTCTTTTTCAATTTTCTTTTCTTGGTCACATGCTTTTTCAATCTCAATCTCTTTTTAATTTCTTTTATTCTCTTTTTCTTTTTTGATTTCTTCTAGTATTCGCTCATTCTCTCATCAACATCTCTTGTCTCTCTTTTCTTGTTATCTCTTTTTCTCTTTTCCTTTCATTACAAGATGAAGATAAAAAGATAGATTCAGAATGAAAATCCTTTCGTTGGGAAAAAGATGAGGGATCTATATGCGAAATATAATCATCTCTTCGAGATTGAATCTTCAAGGATGAATACCTTGGTGCATACGAAGAATTACTTGGACTTTCTTGTTTGTCACAGTAATATACTTCAAACTCAAAGCTTGAGTTATTTCGACTCGAAGTCCTCGTTGAGTAGGAATCTTGATAAGAAGCTCTTCTCACCTAGTCATTGGATGTTAGACTCCTTGACAATCTTGTTTCTGTCCTTTGACTTGGAAAAATTTGCTCTTGATAGTGGTAAGATGGGATGAAACGCTTGAGCATCACTGCTTTCATTTCAGACCAAGTTGATATCGGACACTCTCCATTTTTTCTCCGACTCATGGTGAATTGATCCCACCAAATTATGGCATAATCGGAGAACTCATTCGACGTAAGTTTCATCTTTTTGCTCTCCGAGTAGTTGTGGCACTCAAAGACCAATTTGATTTTCCTTTCCCATTCAAAGTATGCCTCCGGTTCGGATCTACCTTGAAACGGTGGAATGACTAACTTGATATTCTTCAAATTGTCATCAACATGTTCACACTCTCTAAAGCCTCAGCTTCTATGAACGCATCGCCTTTTGCTTTGATTGGATGCTTGGTATAATGGATTGAACAAACCACAATTGACAGCAACATTCTTTTCGAAACTTAGAGACATATTGTTTGAACCTCACCACAAATTCCTCACGTTACGCTCAAAAAGAAAAAAAATAGTTGGCACTCCCACTTGTGTTTGCACTCTTTAATGGCTTTTTTCTTCTCTCTAATGCTCTCACAACACTCGTGTCTTTTTCTACTCATTTCCCCTCTCGTAATTTTGTAAAAGACTCATTTAGACTTAGAAGCAAGCTTAGGAGTTTGCTTCAAAAGGTTGCAAAGGATAAGAATGGATGTAGGTGTTAGGTAAGCTAAAAAAAAAGAAGAAAAAGTATGGATTCTCAAGTATGGCGAAATGGATTGTTTTGGACAGGAATGAAATTTGATGATTGGGAAAAAAAAAGAACAACTTTTTGTTTCGAAATTTTTTTTGAATTTTTTTCTAATTTTTTTCAATTTTTTTGAAATTTTTTCAAGAACTTAATCCGGGACTACTATGAACTTTCGTACTCATTGATTTTGTTAGTTCTGATACCAAATAATACGATCTCGTCTCGATGACTTGATTCGAGTCGTTTATTTGCCTGATCGTAAAAATGGAAAAGTTTCGTTCAATTCGGAGTTTAAGGGAATTTAGCTAAATGTAGGCTTAAATGGAAGGTTTTCAAAGAGTTTTTAAGATGGATTAAGGATAGGTTTGGCTAGGTGTTGAAACAAAGTAAACCAAGGATGATAATTGTAATGGCTAAGTGAAAGGATGATGAAGATTCGGCTAACAAGGAAACAAAGTGATTAAGTTGATAGTTGTGGATGGAATGGAAACAGGGTTTAAGGGTCAAGAACGAACCAATACTATGAGTGTGTATTGACCCGAGACTTATAAGAAACTTAAGGTGGACTAATGATGTAGATAGGACCTTGACCCGCTATCTAGGAAGATAGGAACCAAAGGTATCAATGGGGTGAACGCCAGACTCGGAATTGAGTGATAAGTTCAAAAAGAAACAAGGTAGACGCCACTAGCGATGCTAGGTAAGTCAGCTTGAGTCTTAAACGAAATAGGAGAGTTGCATAACTCAAAAATGTTATAAACATTCATCAAATGACCAAAAAGTCTTCTCACAATCTATTTATAGGCACTATTATAACTACTCAAATGCCTATTTGTGACCTTTCACTTCCAGCAATTAACTAAGGTTTTTAACAAGATTTAATTTCATTTTTAAGTCATATAGGGAAGCCAATAGTCATGTCTCTTCACTTGATTCTAGTGTAGATGAAAAGGCATGCCTCTTCACTTTATTGTTGACTTAATGAACCCTTAATGTGTTGTTTGGTGTCCCTTCAACTCCCTTAAACTGAATGTCAAAAGACTTGTGCATTCATCTCTTTAATTGGCACCATAACTAGCTTTGAGTGCATAAAACTGATCAGACTTGAAGAGTCACTCTTGGTCCATTTGAACAGCCACCATAATGAGCTTTGAGTGCTTCAATATCCACCAAAAGCGTTCCCTTTAAGCACCAGCAATTTAAATGACCAAATGCACACCCTTTTATGCCAAAACTAAACAGCCAATTGAATGTGATAGCATTTGATTCTTCTTGGCAAACGAATAGCCCTATTGTAGCTTTAAAATATGTGCCCAGCCTTTTGAACTTTCCTACAACAAACTAATAAATACACAATTAATTTATTTAAGAAAAAAATTAAACACACTATAACTTATGCATTAAAAAGTAACATCCAAATTAAATAACACTCTAATTCAAACAATTAAGATGTTTAAATGCTTAATTTAATTAAGATGTAAACTAAATGAACAGATGAGTTACTTAATACATGACTTAATTTAATGATGCAAACTTAACTAACATGAAAATTACATAATGCATGACTTTATTAAATGCAAAACACATATTAATGATGTGCAAACTATGACATAATTAAATACTCATATTTATGATGTTTAGACTATGACATAATTAAAGGCACGAACTAAAATAACTAAAAATAAATGAATCAAAGTCCTTATTTTCGAACAGCCAAATTAACAAACTGAAATTAAAAGCTTCATTTTGCACTTGGGCCCCTCATGCTTGGGCTAATTCCGATGCCGTCGAATTGTATCATGACATGATGCGGCCTGGGCCGTATCAGAGTTTTGTTCTCTAAGTATTAAATATATTTTTTGGAATAACAATTCTGTCGATTTCTATTGAAAAGAGATTTTATTTTCACACTTAAAGTAAAGAAAACTATTTATGGTTCTGTGTTTGATTCAAATCATTTGAGCCCACACTCGAAACAGTTTGTGGTACAAGAATAGCAGAGAAGGCGATTCGGTTGAATGTTAGGAATGATAAGGATTCATCTAGCCAAAACGCAAGTGAAAATTTGTTTTAGGGTTTATTGCTATAAATATCACAAATCGGCTCGATTTTCAAATTTTTTATTTTTCGCTATGAAAGAAAATCGTTTTTGAACCAGATTTTTCCCAATAATCGATATGTCCAAATTATAATATGTGTTCCGAGCCTCATCGGTATAAACTGAAACAAAATCTTGTAAACTAATCATATGACATGCTAACTATTCTTGACTCAATTAGACACAATTAATAGGGTATTCACTGTTTCAAAACATAAATATATTTCTCATATCACAAATCATGTAAAGTAATTTCATGACATATTTTAAATCATTTATATATCCATACTCAACATTTCATAAATTCATCATATGCACATCTTCATATATATATATACATAAATTTATCCTTTCATCATATTCAATAATTTAATCATAGTATAAGTTTACATACCTGTCATGAGACAAACATATAAACATTACCTTAATCAATTTAATACTTATCAAGTTATGTATTGAAAACAAATCATGAAAGCACAAACTAAAACACGCTATTCGTCTACGACCTTTACATTTCCTTTTATCTTGAGACTACTCGACATCATATTTTAACTTCATCAATTTCGTGACTGAATGGAAATGGAAGACTTTTCTTTTTTCTTAAATTTGCTACAGTTTGGAGAGAGAGTTGAAAAATGATGTTCACTTTTTCTCTTTCCCACTACTCATCCCTTGTATATATAAGTAATTACTAAACTCAAGATTATGATTTTAATTTAGAAAGCTTACCGGAAATGGATGGAGTGATTTGTTCTCATCCACTAAGTTATAATGATAATGGTTAATTAACTATTAGTCCCTTTATATAATTGCGAATTAAGCCCTCAATCATTTCTTAAATCAAAATTTAATTGTGACTGCATTTTTACAATTTAAACATTGTACTATAACTAACAACTTTCTTAATTTAATTACTCACTCGTCCATTAATATATTTTCAAATTAAACATGTAAATTTTTCTATTCATAATCTCATTGACTCAATTTATGAAATTCGGTTCAAACCACATTCTCCAACACCAATTAAAATCAGGTCATTACAGTAATGGTTTATGATAAGAGAGAATTCAATCATGATACTATAGTAGAATGACTCCATGATCCATAGGTAAAGAGTTAGAACTTGATTACAAATTATTTGAGCGCTACTTATATATGTCAAATCGGTCTCTTCACTAGCTCGAGATAACCCGCAACGAATTGCATGTAGAATCAATAATATGAAATGAATGAAAACAATGAGCAAGAGAAATAAATTGCATATATCCCTATCCACAATGAATGCGTTTTCTCGTTAAGTACAAAAGATAACTTACAAATTAATTTAATTTCTTTGAATTATTATTTAATTTATTATAATTAAATAATCGAAGTTTAAAGAGAGAATTAAATTAATTAATTGTCATGATTTTGTTAAATGAGGCGATTAAATATATTTCCTCATATATTCTAATTATTTTTTTTTATCTTGTGCAATGCATGTGTTTGATTGTATGTATTAAAATATATTTTTTATTTGTTAAACTTTAAAAAGTATATATTATAATTAAAAACTAAAACTAAAAGTAATATAATATAAATTTTTATTTTTCGAATTTTAGTATTTGTTTTAAAATAAAGGGTTTAGAAAGTGTTTTCTTTTAATTTTATATATACCTAATTATAACTTAATTGAAAATCAAATATAAAAGTGTTTTTTATTATTTTATAATTCTTATATGATATATTAAAATATTATAAACACTTACAATTGAATATTAAATGCTTAATTCATTATTGATTGTCAAATTTAAAGAATATATTATTTAATTTTAGAATTTTGCATGTGTTAATATTTCATTGGTAACGTATACCATGTTTTATGTTGTGAGGTACAAAAGTTTGGGTATAATCCCAAGTAGCTCTACTTCACCTTTAATTCAAAAAAAAAATCATCCGAAATTGGAAAGTTTTAAAATTACTCCAATACACCTTGTTGTTTCATTTAGAGTAAATTGCACATATAGTTATTTAACTATAAATAAAATTCGTATTCAAAAAAAGTTTGCAATTTAAGTACCCATATTACATAGTTCGATCATTTTTGTCACTCATGTTAAAATTACAAATGACAAGCTGGCATGGTAGTTAAAAAATTGGTATAACAATAAATTTAGCCATCAACTTTTACATATTATATCAAGTTAGTCATAATTTTAAAAAATTAACTCTCAAAATTTACAAATATTCTCAATTTGATCCTAATTCTATAAAATTCAAAAAAAAAACATAAATATTTTATAATATTAAATAAAAAATTCATATTAATATTAAATAAAATTAAAAAATTTAACCTCCAAAATTACAAATATTCTAAATTTGATCATTTTTTCAGTTAAGTTTGCAATGTGTCACGCCATGATTGCGACATATGGCAAAAATTATAAAATTTTAATAAAAATATAGAAAATTATTTTAAATTTATTTTAAAAAAGATTATAAATAAAAAATATAAAAAATTATTATCTTTATCATATGTCACATCGTGATTGTAAACATGACAAAAAATGATAAAAAAATTTAAAATCAATAAAAAAAACTATAAAATTTTATTTCACCCTCATGTTGTAGTAATATTGCAGTATCACACTAAATGAAATTTCTTAATAATAATTAACCCTATAGTAAATTTGAAACATCATTAAATAATTAAAGGTGTTTAACCTGTTTATTAAAAAAATAAAAGAAAATTCACTTTAGGATCCAATCTTTCTTGATCACTTTGTATGGTGATTACAATTTCTATGGCATTGTCCTCTCCGACTCCATGCCTGAGAAGACCTTATCTTCCATAAAAATAGTCCGATGAAGAGGTTACATCAAAAAGCCTTTTTATCAAACATCACTATTGGATCACAGAAGCATAGGCAATGTTACAAAATAATTTTATAATTTTATCGTTTCTATTGAATTTAATTATTATTTTTTATCATTTTTGTCATGTGTCACAACCACAACGTGATACGTGATAGAGATAATAACTAAAGTTATTTTTTTATAATTTTTCTATATTTTTAAAATAATTTTTCTATATCTTTTATATTTTGTAACGATTTTTATATAGTTTTTAATAAATTTCTATATATTTTTAAATTTTTAATATTTTTTAAATTTTTAATAAAATTTAAATATTTTTATATTTTTTATAAATATCTAATAATTTTATAAAATTTTCAATATATTTTTATAATATTTTAATTAATTTTATTGATTAAAATAATTTTTTAATCATTTTTTATCATGTCTTGATTCGGGCGATACTCGGGTCGGGTCATAACAGAAGTTTAAGCCTGATTATTAGGCTTGACCCATATTATTTTAAAAAAATTATTTTATTATATAAAATAAATTTTAAAAATATAATATATCAAATATACTAAAAACATTCAAACAAATATTTGCTAACAATTAAAAATACACTAAAAATATTTATACTTAAATAATTGTAACTAAAATAATAATAAAATTGACAAAAATAAAAAGAATGGTAATAGATTTATTAGCTAAAAATAAGTAACTAGTACAAGAGTAAGGGTAATAAAAGCACAAAACTCTAGTCATCAGAAATTGGGGGTTTTACAATAAAAACCTAAAAATGAAACAATCCCATAAAAAATAACTTCTTATGCCATGTATCATCAGACCATGCACTTAAATTGACATCTTCACATTTAAAAATTAAAGAACTAGCAGATGAAAACATTGGAAGAAGAAAGCATCCAGAACTAAACTATTTCGAGCTGAAATAGTTGAGCCAGAAACAAATTATGGTACTTTCAAGTTAACCATGTGTTTTTTTTTTAATAGCAGTTTTAGTTCTTTTATAATAAAATAAGGTTTCATTTGTTTCATTGAAAATTATTTATTTTTTAAAAAAATTAATTTTTTTTGTGTTTAAATAAATTTGTGTAAGTGATCCTTGAAATCAAATACGAATACATCAATTATCAACAAATCCGCTCTTATTATTATTGTTGTTATTTCAGCTGAAAATGTAAAGAACAATTAAGAATTAAACAACATTTGACTAACATAGATAATGTAATATACTGTAATGCTTTTTACATTGCCTAGAATCCGAAAATCCCATATGATCCGGAGTTTAATTAAACAAGAAAGAATCCAAGGTGACATTTTGAATATCTAGTAAGAGGGCATCGATGCAAGAGCATGTGGCAAAACAAAAAAGCAAGAAACCATGTGAAACATTTTTACTTCTCTTTTTTCAGCCTTCAACAAGATTCTTCCTCATTCGCATTTATTTTTTCTGATATAAGCAATGAGGTTCAACAATCTTAGGACTTAAACACAGAGAAGAACGTGTTTGCAATGTATTAAGTACAACCTAGCCAAAAGCTGAAGATGCAGCAGGCTGTAAGCAGAAAAACATAATGAAAAATAGGGCAATTAATAGAAAAACAGAAGCAATATGACTTTTTTTTTCCTTTTCAAAATCAATAAAAAAAATTCACATGGGAAGAACACTTCAGTATATTTTTTTCTAATTAAAAAAAATGTAATGTACATAATATAATTACAAGTTCTACAATCGCCAACGACCCTTACAACATATATAAACGCTCACAGCATTTCAGCTAACATCACCAAAAATATATATAAGCATTAAAAACTAAGTATTACAATGGAAAACAAAATAGAAACAAAAACAGAAATCTTTTTTTTTTCTAAGGTAAAGCTTTAAAAACAGAAACGAAAAAATAGAGAGTTGAAAGAAAAAAATTCAAAAATGGTGGAAATGTTTGCGGCTGAGAACGGACACTTCAAACTATATCGAACGTCATTAGGGTTGTTCCCTTTAGGTTCTCAGTCAAGAAGTAACAGTGGTGATTGATGAACGATAATGGACTGGTGGGTGTGTGGTGGACCGGTGGTGACTAGAGTGGCTAACGATGATGGTGGTGGCTGGTTGGTGTTGGAGTGGAGAAGGAATTTAGAGGTATTAATGTTAGGGATTAGAATTAGGAATTTGGGGGAGGGTGGCCGAGGAAATCAAGAAAAGAAAGGGTGACCTATTAAGGCATGTGATTCAAGTCGGGTTGGGCTCGAGGCAAAAAAATCATATCCGAGATCATTTTTGTCTAAATTCATTTTTAAGATATATATTTTTGCTTAAATCCTCTCACTTATAAAACGGGCTCAACCGAACTTATAAACAGATCTAATCACAATCACAGCATGACATGTGACAAAGCTAACTAAAAAAAGTAAAACAAAAATGGGAGGCCATCAGCTTTAATGGTCAATGTTAAAGTTAATGGTTTTTTTTTTTTAGCAAAAAGACCACAAGGGTCAAACACATATTATTACGAAACATCATTGAGGATTACATTATGGATCTCTTGTGGATAATCCATGTCAAAAAACCAAGTTATAACAAGTCATGGTCAGTTTCAAACAGTACGTCCCCTGTAACATTGAGGTGACCGACCAACTCAATGCTTCTTTCAAAAGCAATACATTCAGCCTCCTGAACCGACATTTTTCTATCAATAAAACCCCCTCCACCGCTAAGCACAAAGCCATCATTATCACGAATGATAGCTCCAAAACCCATTCTGTTCCCTTTTGTAGTAGCATCAAAATTTATTGTAACAAAACCTCTGGGAGGCTTCTCCCATTGCTTTATAGCTTCGATCTGGGATAACACAGGAACATTCAGCAAATTGTGGATTCTGAATTCTTTACCTAGGCTACTGGCCCTATCCCA
The DNA here is from genome assembly GCF_007990345.1 of Gossypium hirsutum. Lineage (NCBI taxonomy): Eukaryota > Viridiplantae > Streptophyta > Magnoliopsida > Malvales > Malvaceae > Gossypium > Gossypium hirsutum. The sequence goes on from NC_053428.1 coordinate 67,607,732, forward strand.
TATAAGTTGAGCTCTGTCTTCTTTTCCCTTGAAAATAAAGTTGTTTCTACTGTTCCAACAGATCCATAAATAGTTATTAAGTCAGCCATTGCTCGATTGTCCAGAATTCTCAACATGCTCTCAAGCCAATCCACACAGCTATCAAAATGCTTCGTCATTACTCTCATATCCCAACCACCTATTGAGAGGACATCATATGAAATATGACAGTCTCTGAGGGCGTGCAGTAGAGTTTCATCCGTAGCTCCACATCTCGGACACCCTCTGTTCAAGTCGTTTCTGATAGACGCAATTTTAACCTTTGTAGGAAGAATCTCATGACCAACTCTCCAAGCAAACACCCTAATTTTTGGAAGAGTATCCAGCTTCCAAATGGCCTTCCAATAAAATCTGTGCGGGCCGAAACCTACCTCTTGTAGAAGGAGCCAGGAATAAGCTGATTTTGATGTGAAACAACCATGAGGGTTATGGAACCACACAATTCTATCGCACTGGTCCTCATTCCCAATGGGCAAATTACAAATTCTATCACCCCAGTCTTTTCCATACAACAGGCTGACTTTATCAATATCCCATTTTCTATCATTCCTCAACCAAAGGTCTCTAACACTGTTGATATCATGGTTATTGATATTCAGATTGAGGGTATTTCCGTCTAAACCTTTAACCCCAATTATCAACCCTAATATTAATGTGATCTCCATTACCAACTTGCCAACCGAAACCTTTCTTCAACTTGTCCACTGCAGCAGCTATACTTGACCACGTGAAAGGAACTTGTACCATGCGTTTAGCATTAAAAATATTACCATCTGGGAAATACTTGGAGGACAAGACTTTAAAACATAGGGAGTCTTTATTGTTGATAAGCCTCCAAACTTGACGACCCAAAAGTGCATAGTTAAACAGCCTCATATCTCGAAAGTCAATTCCCCCCATTCCCTTGGGGTGACACAGCTTCTTCCACGAGAGCATATCGACCAGTATTTCCCTCTATCTTTTTCGGCCCACCAAACCCTGCTAATCTTCGTCTGTAACTCCTCGATCACTCCCTTAGGGGCCAAAAAAATAGACATTGCATATGTAGGGATAGATTGCAAAACCGTCTTTATAAACACCTCTTTACCTCAATAAGATAGTAACCTTTTAGTCCAACTATTGATCCTGCAAGAAAATCTATTAGTAACCTCAACAAAAGCTTCTTTTTTCTTTTTCCCAATAGGGATAGGTAAACCTAAATATTTATCAAGCTTCTCCACAATCTTCATGCCAAGAAGATCACCAAAATATCTTCTTTGGTCCCTCTGAGTATTAGGGCTGAACAAAACCATTGATTTGTCGTAATTTATTTTTTGACCTGAGGCAGACGCAAAATTTCTAAGAATATTAATAACACAATCAACATCATTCTTCTTATTACGCACAAAAAGAAGTGTATCATCAGCATAAAACAAATGATTAATTCTAGGACCATTTCTGCTTGCACGGACACCTCTAAGGATATTGTTATTTTGAGCTTGTAAAAGCATCCTAGAGAGTGCTTCCATGCAAAACAAGAACAGATACGAAGAAAGAGGGTCCCCTTGACGGAGGCCCCTCTCAGGAATAATAGTCTCTGAAAGCAGGTTATTACTTTTAATCACATACTTAACAGACCGAACACACTCCATAATCTTTTCAATCTACTGTTTTTCGAAGCCCATTTTCCACATAATTGCCTCGATAAAATTGCATTCCACACGGTCGTATGCTTTACTCATGTCAAGCTTGATGACACAACCTTTATTAGGCCCGTTTCTAGAGCTTTGAAGATAGTGGAGGAGCTCATGCGCAATTAAAATATTGTCGTGTATCATTCTCCCAGGGACGAAAAGCGCTCTGGTTATGACTTATACAATCGGGAAGGATGACTTTCAGTCGGTTAGCCAACACTTTAGCAACGATCTTGTAGACAAACCTACACAAGCTTATAGGACGAAAATTTGTCATATCGCAAGGATCTTTAACCTTAGGAATTAAAATAATCATAGTATCGTTAACTAAAGAGATGTTCTCCTGCCCATTAAGAGCATCCAAGAAAAACCTTAAAGTATCTATACCAACTATATCCCAGTGCTGTTGGTAAAAACTTCCAGAGAGACCGTCAACACCAGGGGCTTTACTAGGATCCATTTGTTTGATGGCTTGAAGAACTTTAGTTTCTGTATACTCTCTATCACGCCAGTCCTGATGTTCCTTAGTAATGCATTCCCTAATGTAACCAACCACATACTGGTTACTATCATTGCCATTAGACCGGAAAAGATTCCAGAAATAGTTTTTAGTAATATTACAGATCTCCTTGCTATCCGTAACCCAATTTTCATGAGTATCTTTAAGCTTATCAATACTATTCTTTTTCATCCTGCTAGTGGCTCTTGCATGAAAATATTTGGTATTGCTGTCACCTACCTTAAGCCAACAGGACCTAGATCTTTGCTCCCAATATTTCTCCTCCCGAGCATAAAGATAATCCAACTTGCGGCGCGTTTTCTTCAACCTCTTGACACTATCACTCCTATTTGTCGTATCAATGATTTTGTTAATAGTCTCCTCAAGTCTGCTGATCTCTCTCTTCATTCTACTGTGTTTATTACACTGCCAAAGACCAAGGAGCTCACGAACCCTATTCAACTTATACCCGAAGTCCCCCACATTGGTATTCCAGGCATTTTTGATGATGTCTTTACTTCCATTATCAATAGCCTAACAATCCTCATAACGGAACCGAATCCTATTATCAATAGGACTATCTTTAGGTCTTCGACCATTCAAATCTAAAAAAATAGCATCATGATCTGATTGTGTTTGTCTCACCACACTAGACGCTATATACGGATATTTTTCTACCATAGGGACCATCGTGAGAAATCTATCAAGTCTCTCTTTAATCAAATTATCACCATCTCTATTATTAACCCAAGTGAACCAACCACGGTCTGGCTTGATATCATGAGGGCAAGATCGTCCAGCACATCACTAAAATCATTAATATACGCCCTCGCAATCCGATGCCCTCCCTCCTTTTCAGCATCATTCAACATTGCATTAAAGTCCCCGCCAACCACCCACTCCTCTCTAACAGTAGCTCCCACCCTACGAAGCATATCCCAAGAGCTGCTCCTTTCGTTAGGATTGAGGTGCCCATAAAAACCCGTAACCCGAATGTTGCTATTACCATCCATTTTAACCAGGGATTCAATATGATGTTTGGAGTAATTTTGTATGGTGACAGCAATCTCATCCTTCCACATCATCGCAAGACCCCCCCGGCGACCTTCAGCGTTAACAACAAGTCTATTCTGTAACCTGCATCTGTTTTTAACCCTTTGAAATTCGGCAGCATTCATTTTAGTCTCACATAGGAAAATAATATCGGGGTTGTTGGCAACAATAAGTTGCTTTAGTTCCCAAATTGTCGCAGAAGACCCCAACCCACGACAATTCCACTTAAAACCTTCATTGATCCTGGCGGAGCTGTTCAACAGCCGCCGCCTTTGTTGGTGTCAAGCTATCCTGTAATTTCCTCCGAACCATTCTACCTGGACTTTTTTCGGTTAAATCTCCATTACTTTCTCTAACTCTTTTTCTTCTTATTTTTATTTTCCCCGACCCCTCTCAACGTATTTTCATGATCCATTTTTCACAATATGTGCTTGATTTTGACTCATCTTCCGAATTTTTGACACGTTCCATTTCCATTTGACCATTCGGCACATTTGTCCCTCTCCCACTTGATGACCTCCCAGATAACTCTTTTTCAAACTCTGTATAATCTTTAACTAATTCTATTCCATTCCTCAATAGCCCCCTATTTTGCTTTGTAACTCCTAGGGAAACTCTGAGCCAGTTCCCGTACTAAAATTTAGATCTGCGGATCTCGCTGTTTGCCTCCACCTCCACACATTTTTGAGTCGTATGGCCGGTCAGTCCACATATGTAACAGAGTTTAGGCAATCGCTCATATCGAATAGTACAGACTATTTCCATCCCTTCTTTATCAACATAATGAACAGCCCTTCTCAATGGCTTATGAATATTAATAATAATTCTAATACGCATATATTTTGTCCAACCGCCATTCCTATCTCTCCAATCTATAGCCAACACTTCCCCTATCGCGTTGCCTACTTCCATAGCCACTTTCCTATCCATTAACTCTAAAGGTATATTCGAAATACGGACCCTGAAAGGTGACAGGTAAAAATCATATTCCTCCATCTTTTTGTTTTTGACAAAGGGGACCATACTAAATAAACATTGGTCAAACAACCGAGGTAAAAGATTTAGTATTCTCTTCCTGTCTTCTTCATTATTGAATTTCACCAGAATAGCTCCTTCTTTAAGGGATACAAAGTTAACTTCCTCTTTTGTGAACTATAGAGACTTAAAGACACGATACATAGCCTCTCTATTAACCTTTTCTTCTGTCATCAGCTTTTCAATAGCCCAGTTTACACAACCGTTGGAGTTGCCCAAATCCTCCTTTGTACTAACAACCCTCATTTTCTTTTCTTCCGAGAATTTTAGTTTTGCCAACATCGAGCTTATATCTTCTTCCATGTTTACTACCAGAGACCACCTAAGAACCACCTGAATCTCCCGATTCCACCAGAAGAGACAAGATTGAAACCCAAACACCACTAGAAGAAACCCACCACCACCAAGAACTCCAAACCTACAAAAAAGCCACCAAAAAGCAAAAACCAGGACACAGAAAAAGGAAACCGCTAATCTAGAAAAAAAGACAAAGAAAGAAAGAAAGCCTAAAATTCTAGCTAAAAGAGCGCAAAAGAAACCTAAAAACCAAGCCCAGTAATAAGCCAAAAACAACGAAAATGAACGAAAAGCAAAATAAAGATAATGACAAAGAAAAGATAAAAAACGAAAAGTTCCATAAAAGTTTTAGTAAAGAAAAAACAACATACTTCGAGAAACATACATGAAGAAACTTTCAAAGACATGCAACAAAGCAAAGACTATCACGTAAAGTCATAAAGAAACAGCACACCCCAAGAAAAATATTAGCAACAAAAAGAAACACCAAAACCCACCACCTAGTGTCACGGACTTAGGATTCTTGCCTCACAATCCATGCGGCCTTAGGCAGTTTCTTACTCCAAAAGCGTCTAAGTCAACCTAACTTCCACAAAAGAAGGATTCAACAGAATTCTTCCCAAAACACAACTCAAGCGAAAACAACTCAAAGCCAACAAGATGAAAGAAGAATGAGACAAGAACAAGCCAAGGAAAATAAGAACACAAGAGAGATAAAAGTTTGAGTGAATGCTCTCAAGAATTCTTCTTGCTCCAAAACTCCAGTGCTTTACAATGAGGGAAGAGGCCTCTATTTATAATTGAGCCTCTCCAAATCCAACGGTGCAAAATCAATTACATCAACGGCTATGATTAAAGGGTATCTACAATCAAATCTCTAAGAATATAAAATCATATCTTCTAAGATTACATATCTTATCTAAGATATGTAATCTTATAAAATAATATCTTATAAGATTACATATCATATCTAAGATCTCTAAGATTATAAAATCATATCTTTTAAGATAATGTTTCCATATTTGTCTAACTTGTAGATGAGCCTTCAATCTCTTCAAGCAACGGGCCAGTCCGATTGGGCCAAATGACCTCCTTCCTTCTTGATGGATCGCACAGATGTGTCATGGTTGCGGGCTCCCATGCGCAACCCATGACATTCTCCCCCACCGAATCTAGCGACGCCCTCGTCGCGTGCTCCACATGGTATCGATCTATCTTGTCTTGGAATTGCCACAAGGCTTCAGCAGGTTCCCAACTCATCTCACTATCCGGGAATCCCTTCCATCGGACCAAGTATTCACGCCGCTGTCGGTAGTACTTACGTCTGACCACACGATCCGCTTCAATGTTCTCGACCTCTCAATCATAGGCGACTTTCACCCCCATTGGTGCTCGTTCAGACTTGCTTCGATTTGGGTCTTCTCCATCTTTATGGAATGGCTTAAGCATACTCACATAAAATACTGGATGAACTTTGAGCTTTTCAAGCAACTCAAGCTTGTAGGCCACCTTGCCTACCTTCTTCACAATTCGAAATGGCCCCTCATACCGCCGAACGAGTCCTTTATGTAACCCATCATGTCGCAAAATCAGGTGTAGTTTGGCAAGAACTGGGTCACCAACCTGAAATTGCACGTCCCTTCGATTTCGATCCACCCACTTCTTGTTGCGCTTACTTGCCTTATGTAGACAAGCTCTAGCTAGATCGTTTTGCTCTTGCCAATCCCTCGCAAATTGATAAGCTGCTGGATTCGGTCCCGCATAACGAGTTGCAACCACATTGGGTGTAAGTGGTTGTTGCCCCGTCACTATCTCAAACGGACTCTGGTTCGTTGCCCCACTTCGTTGTAAGTTGTACGAAAACTGGGCCACGTCCAACAACTTTGGCCAATCCTTTTGTGTCGCACTTACATAGTGCTGAAGATACGTCTCCAACAATGCATTCACTCATTCGGTTTGCCCATCAGTTTGAGGATGCATGCTAGTGGAAAAGTTTAAGTCTGAGCCCATTAACTTGAACAACTCTGTCCAAAACCGACCCGTGAATCGCCCATCTCGATCACTGATGATAGACTGTGGTACTCCCCAATACTTCACCACATGCTTAAGGAATAAGCGAGCTGCCTCCTCAGCAGGACACTCCTTGGTTGCGGGGATGAAAGTTGCATACTTCGAAAACCTGTCCACCACAACAAAAATACTCGCAAATCCATTAGATTTAGGCAAGCCTGTTATAAAGTCCATGGACAAGCTCTCCCATGGGCGCTCCGGAATGGGCAACGGTTGTAACAAACCAGCGGGGGCTTTCAACTCCACCTTATCTTGTTGGCATATTAAACAAGTTTTCACATAGGTCTCCACATCATCACCCATGTGAGGCCAATAAAATCATCCTCCAATAGAGCCAATGTGCGGTACATTCCTGGATGGCCAGCCCATTTTGAATCATGACATTCCTTCATGACTTCCCTTCGTAAATTCCCTTGTTAAGGCACATATAGACGTTGCCCATGAGTGTATAGCAATTCTCCCTCGAGCCAAAATCGCCTCGTCTTTCCATCTCTAGCAAGCTCCATCAGATTTTTGGCCGTGGGATCATGGGACAATCCTTCTTGAATGCGCTCTAATAAGGGACTCTCAGGTTGGCTTATCGTTGCAAATTCCATTTTTCGGCTAAGTGCATCGGCCACAATGTTGGCACTCCCCGGCTTGTATTCCATGCTAAAATCAAACTCTGCTAGGAAAACCTGCCAACGAGCCTGCTTGGGGGACAACTTTTTCTGGGTTAAGAAATAGCTATTTGTAACATTATCAGTGAATACCACAAACCTGAAACCCAACAAATAGTGTCTCCATGTGCGCAAACAATGCACCACTGCCGTCATCTCTTTTTCTTGGACCGTGTATCTCCGTTCCGTCTCATTAAGCTTTCGACTCTCGAAAGCAATCGGATGCCCATCTTGCATCAACACCCCTCCAATCGCATACTCTGAAGCATCTGTGCGTACCTCATACGCCATTGAAAAATTTGGCAATGCGAGTACAGGCTCGCTCGTCATCGCTTGCTTCACTTGGTTGAAGGCTTTCTCACACTGAAGGTCCCAATCCCACACTTTACCCTTTTTCAACAGGTCCGTCAAGGGTGCAGTGATCTTGGAATAGCCTTCAATGAAGCGACGGTAGTAATTTGCTAATCCAAGGAAAGACCGCAACTCCGTCACCTTGGTTGGTGATTCCCAATCGGTAATTGCTCGAACTTTACTTTCATCCATTCGAATCGTGCCACCTCCCACAATATGGCCTAGAAATGGCACTTCTCGTTGGGCAAAGGAGCATTTCTCCTTTTTGACATATAGCTCATTTTCTCGTAGAGTTTGGAACACCTCCCCCAAGTGTCCCACATGCTCTTCGAGCGTCTTACTATACACCACAATATCGTCAAGATAAACAACCACAAAACGATCCAAGAAAGGTTGTAATACCTTATTCATTAAGGTACAAAATATGGCCGGAGCATTTATCAACCCGAATGGCATCACCAAGAACTCAAAGGACCCATACCTAGTTACACAGGTTGTCTTGGGCTCATCCCCTTCGGCTATTCTCACTTGGTGGTACCCCGATCGCAAATCCAACTTAGTAAACCATCTCGCGTTACCAAGCTGATCGAACAAATCTGCAATAAGAGGAATGGGATACCTGTTTTTTATAGTGATTTTGTTTAAGGCCCTGTAGTCAATGCACATTCTCAAAGATTCATCATGCTTCTTTTGAAATAACACAGGTGCACCGAACGGGGCTTTAGATAGTCTAATGAACCCGGCATCTAAAAGCTCTATCAACTGCTTCCGCAATTCCTCTAGTTCCGGTGAAGCCATCCGATATGGTGCCCTTGCTGGTGGTTCAGCATTGGGCAACAGCTCAATCTTGTGGTCCACCTCCCTCTTAGGTGGCAATCTTTTGGGCAACTCCATGGGCATTACATCTTGAAATGACTTTAGCAACCGTTTCACTTCCTCTGGAATTTCCCCCTCGAATTTATCATCCATATTGTCTCTCAAGGTAGCTAGGTAGGAAACTTCATTTCGACGGACTCCTTTGGCAAATTGAATTGCCGACAAGGTTTTTCCCTTTATGCTTCCCTTCCTTTTCATTCTCACCATATATCGTTGATTTGCATCAGAGATTGTCATGTAATTCTCGGAAGGGTGAATATCCGCATTAAGCCTGTCAAGTAAACTTAATCCAACTACAAAATCGTAATCATCAAGTGGGATTACCTTAATGGTCGCTTTGCCCGTCCACTCGCCAAGTTTGAGTTCCACCCCTTTTGCCACACCCGTTGTGGGAATGCTTTCTGAATTCACCGTTTTGATTCGTCCCGAATCTTCCTCGATTTTAAGGCCAAGTTCCTTTGCCATTTCTTTAGACATGAATAAATCAGATGCACCAGTATCAACAAGTGCATTCGATCTTCTGCTAGCTACGATGATGTCCACAAACATCAACCCATTGCTTGACTTCTCTTCGACACCTCCTAATATCGAATTGAGGCTTTTGGTGTCATCTTCAGCTTCCTCGCGTGCCTCCATGGCATGAAAAGCGGCTTTCTTTGGACAGACACTCATTCTATGTGGGCCTTGGCAAAGAAAGCACTTCATTGGTCCTTTTCTATCCCAAGGCTTACCTTGACTAGACTTTGGGCCTTCGTCATTCTTTTCCCTTTGATCCTTGTTTCCCCCACCATTGTCTTTGGGTTTCGACTTGGGTTTGGAAGAATCATTATTATCAAACTTTCTTCCCCCAACATCATAGAAATTTTCTGCCTTGGCCATAGCTTCGGTCAATTCGGTGATATCTAGGCGACGCAACTCTTGCTTGGCCCACATTTTTAAACCATCCTCGAACCAATAGAATGCTTCTTTCTCGTTCAAGTCTGAGATCTGAAGCATCAACCCGCTGAATTCCCGAACATAATCTCGAACAGTGCCTTGTTGCGTAAGCCGACGCAACTTAGTACGAGCCTCCTTTTCAGCATGTTGCGGATAAAACTGCTTCTTCAACTCTCTTTGGAACTCCTCCCAAGTTCCAATGGTCGTTCCTCTACGTTTCTCATCCGTGGACCTACGTCTCCACCACAAGAGAGCAACATCAGAAAAGTAAATTGAAGCGGTGTTTACCTTGGTGGCATCATCCTCAATGCCAATTGCTCGAAAATATTGCTCCAATTCCCACAGGAAGTTGTCCACTTCTCTTGCGGACCTAATCCCCTTGAACTCCTCGGGTTTTGGAACATCCACATGACGTTGCTTCGGTCCCGAGGCCAACATCCCACTTCCTAGGGCAGCCTTACAGATTCTGAGCTCCCCCTTAAGCTCATCAATCTCTTCCTTCATGGCAGTCAGCAGGGCCTCAAGAGCTTCGTCCCTCCCTGTCAGTTTGTCTGAAGTGGATCTGAGGGAGTCCAACACAAACTCCTTGCTATCTTCCCTCAGTTCCTCCATACAGGTCAGGACCACTTCGAGTGTCTCCTTCATGTCACCAACGGACTTCTCGAGATTAACCACTCGAATTTCCAAGCTCGACGGCATATCCCTCGATCGACTAGCCTTTCTAGCCCTCCCACGGGTCTCCATTAGCTCATTCTGATCAACAACTTCTTTCGACATATCTCAAAAGTGCTTTCGAACCCGCTCTGGTACCAACTGTCACGGACTTAGGATTCTTGCCTCACAATCCGTGCGGCCTTAGGCAGTTTCTTACTCCAAAAACGCCTAAGTCAGCCTAACTTCCACAAAAGAAGGATTCAACAGAATTCTTCCCAAAACACAACTCAATCGAAAACAACTCAAAGCCAACAAGATGAAAGAAGAATGAGACAAGAACAAGCCAAGGAAAATAATAACACAAGAGAGAGAAAAGTTTGAGTGAATGCTCTCAAGAATTCTTCTTGCTCCAAAACTCCAGTGCTTTACAATAAGGGAAGAGGCCTCTATTTATAGTTGAGCCTCTCCAAATCCAACGGTGCAAAATCAAGTACATCAACGACTATGATTAAAGGGTATCTACAATCAAATCTCTAAGAATATAAAATCATATCTTCTAAGATTACATATCTTATCTAAGATATGTAATCTTATAAAATAATATCTTATAAGATTACATTTCATATCTAAGATCTCTAAGATTATAAAATCATATCTTTTAAGATAATGTTTCCATATTTGTCTAACTTGTAGATGGGCCTTCAATCTCTTCAAGCAACGGGCCAGTCCGATTGGGCCAAATAACCTCCTTCCTTCTTGATGGATCGCACAGATGTGTCATGGTTGCGGGCTCCCATGCGCAACCCATGACACTAGAAAGACCCCCAAAACTCAAGAACAAAGCTAAAAATGATAGAAAACAGAAAAAAAAACCCGCAGCAAATAGTTTTAAGAGGAAGTAAAAATATAAGCAAAAATCTACAGGTAACCCTATGAGAAAACCTATGTAAAAGAAGAAAATAGTGATATGATTTAACGAAAATAAGGAAAAGTGTGACGTAATAAATGCCCAAGAAGAGTGGAGGCTCGGGAAAATTATACTTGCAAAAATCATGTAGAAAAGTCAAAGAAAAACTGACCCGGCATCTCAAAACCCACAAAAATGAAAACCATGCTCAAAGGTTTAAAAATCATGCAAGAAACTTAAAGTCAAAAGAACCATGCAAGAAAACATAAAGTAATCAGAAAAAAAAATTATGGTGAAAATGACAAAATCACCGATTGAGAAGACCCGTAATCCCATCAAAATCTCCCAGAAACAAACTTAGGCGCAGTGTCTCCCAGCGCATAAACCGCCACTATACAAATCTTGGAATCCATGCACAAACACAAACGAAAACCCCACCACAAAGTAGGGACTCGCAACACAAAACACCACCAACTCAATAGAACGCAGAGGTGTTAATCGCCGGAAATCAAAATTGACAATTCACACAACTTCTATTCTACTATCTTACTGACAACTTTCACACATCACTTCAATAATTTCATCCTAAATTTCAATAGAATATGTTTTGATTTGAATTTTTTCAATATAAAAATACTGAAAGTTGATTTGATTTTTTTCAATATAAAAATGCTGAAAGTTAAAGTTAATGGTTAAATGGTTATTTTGATGCACATTAGCATTTCAAGTAGCTAATTGAATAAAAAAAGAACTTAATTGATTTTTTTAGAAAAGTTAAATGATTTTTTAAACCCTTAAACCATCCTTTTTAATCTTTACTATAATTAATATTTTCCTTTTTACTCTTTATTGTAATTAATGTTTTGTTGTACTTTTTATTCCAATGACGGTAGCTTATAAAATATGCCACATAGGAATTATTTCCTTAACTGTAATTGAATTACTATAATATATATTAAATTATAAAAAATTTAAAAAAGTGGTTTAATGTATATGTTTATCAAATTTTAATTCAGAATGTGTTTTTAAGGCTTTTTTACCTACATAATACAAAAATAAAAAATAAATACTAAAATGATATGCCAATATCATTATTTACCAAAATGGTATGTTTGCAACAGTGTCACCACTTTTTTTTTCATTTAATCATTGAATCATTATTACCAAAAGATATGGGTTTAAAAAAATTTATATTTTATGGATGGAGGGAGTAAGAGAGGCGAGACTAGTATTTTCTCCTTCTACACGGGTAATACCGGGTAAAAATACAGGTTTAATTGGTGGAGGGTGAGAGAGATGCAGTACCAATGGAGGGTGAAAGAGAAGCTGCACCCAGTGCTAAACCTATTTAAGCAATGTTTTCTTAGTGTTTTTGAAATATAAGAATAGAAGAGGAAAAAAATTGGTTGTAGAAGAAGAGAAAACATAAAAGAAATCATAAGGTTAGTATATATAAAATTTATTTTTTTCCAATATATTTTTTTGAAATAAAATATTTAGAAATTTAATTATTTTTACGGATTTATTATTGAAGATGAGTAATTAATTTTTTGTATGTGTTTATTTCGATGGAGTAATTTTGATAATAATAGTTGGATGTATCTTTGAATATCGCCAACAAATAGCAATGAGATTTAATAGAAATGTCACGATTGATGATATGAAAGAAAGGATCTCAAGACTATTCTACAAATTTTCAGTTTCGACAGATCCCATCAAATTCACTGAGATGGAACTTGTAGACGATGAAGACATGGAGATAGTGGTCGCACTTTATTACCGGGATCAAAGTCACCAAATTAATCCGATTCAGTTGTTTGTTGAGTTAACTGATGTGGAGCCAATGCAGATTCCACTCTATTAGGTGAAGAATGTGGAGTTCAAGATCTATGTACGATGGTTCCGAGAGCGTACGTTGATAGGCTATCGACTGTACGTGGTATCGACATCAATCTTAATGTTCCACCTGCGTTTGAGAACCTTAACTCGAGTCTTCATTTACAAATACATCCTGTAACACCCCTAACTTGTATTTGTCACTGGAACAGGGTTACGGAGCATTACTAGGGTTTTTAGAACATATATAGATAATTCGTATCATTTACTATTCATTTTCTGATATTAACAGTAATGTCCTTAGGATAGACCCTCGAGGCCCAAAATAAGTATCAGGATCGGGTCAAGACTAAACCAAGAACATAGGAAAATTTTTCGTGAAATTTATATTTTTTTCTCATGTACAGGGGTCACATGTCTGTCCCTAACCCGTGTAACTCTCTGACTTGCAAACATGAAGATACAGTTTTCATACGGCCAATAGGCACGCCCGTGTTCTAGCCGTGTAGCACACAAACATCCCTGTCCTTGCCCCGTGTGCTCAATTCTGAACATTCTGTTTCTCAAATTTAAGTTGAAAGGGACACACGACCGGACCACATGCCCATGTGCCAAGCTATGGTCACATACGATTAAGACACACACTCGTGTGGATGAAAATAGACCATTTTAAGGCCACTTTTCTCACCCTTTACACAACCAACCTGCACAAAATACTTTCATTTACCAATATACTCCAATCCAATAACCAATACAAGTTAAAAATAATATATTTCCATATAATGTACTATTGTAAAACTCATTTTGCCAAACTTATCAAAATAAACTTATTCAATATTCTACCATAGTTATTAACTAAATATATACATACTAACATACATTTATATACTTGTACATCATTCACATAGTTAACTTAAGTTTAACATTTTACCATTCAACCCTATACATGCCATATAAACCATAATTGTAATTCAAAAACTCTACAGATGAAATTTGGATAGTCTGCTCTGATGTGTTGATCCGATTCACTAAACTTACGTCAATCTACACAGAACATTAAGCACACAGGAGTAAGCTTATGAAAGCTTAGTAAGTTCATGGGCATAAAACATAAATCTTACCGAACACACACAATGATAAATCAATAAACAAGTGTTTCACTAATATTCTCTGTCATCAACAATTTCAAATGATGAGTTCACCTAATTGAGCTTAATATTCCATTACTTTAATTCAAATAAAACTTACCATTGCCACCTAATTGAGCTTAATATTCCATTACTTTAATTCAAATAAAACTTACCATTGCCCCTTACGAAATTGAGTATATCGTTTTCTTGATGTCATAGTCTAACTATGGTCTTACACATATATTTCCATGGCCCTACCATGGTCTTACATTTTATCGCGATGACATAGCCCAGCTATGGTCTTACACTTTTACACACATATTGCCATGGTCTAATCATGATCTTATGTTCATGATGCCACAACCCAGTTATGGTCTTACATTCACACTATTCCATGGTCCAACCATGGTCTTATCCGTCAATTCATCACTAGTCACGGAACAATCATACTCAATCCAGCGTTCTACTCAATTTGAACATTTGTTTCGATTTTTATTTTATAACAATAATCATAATTCCATAAAAATATATGAAATAATAAATTATATAATCTCTAATTTAACAATCAATCACAAATTTTAACCATATGAACTTACTTGGGCCAATTTGTAGAATTTGTAGAACTTTTAGGACTAATTTGAAATTTTTTCTTTCCCACGTTTGTCTTCAAGTTCTTGATCTATAATATAAATTTTTCCATTCATTAGCATCAAGTTCAATTCTAATTCACTTCATACTTTATGCCCCTCAATTTTTAAAATTACACTTTTACGCTAAATTTTACAATTTTTACAATTTAGTCCCTAATCAATTAACCCATCAAGTGAGCTTATTTTTCTCAATCAACATTTTATCTAATCATTTTAGGCTATTATGCAGCCTTTGGTATTCATAATTTCAGCACCAAACCCTATTTCATAACTTTTTCACAATTAGGTCCTAAAAATCAATTTCAATTAAAATCACTTAATAAAATCATCACATAACAAAATTAAAGCTTCAAATCGATGTAAATTCATCATAAACATACAACACTCATCAATGGTAACTTTAAAAATTACCCATAGTATCAAAAACTAAAGAATTAGAAGTTGGACCTAATTGTAAAAGTCACAAAAACATGAAATTTACAAAGAAAAAGCAAGAATTAAACTCACATGGTGCAAATTAAGAAAAACCAGCTTTTTTCAGACCTCCTATAGCGTTTGTGGTTGATAATTAGGAAGAAATGTCTAGATTTTTCAATTTGGTCACTTGTTTTTAAATTTAATTTTAACCAAATTACCATTTTTCCCTTAGTTCACATTGTTTTCTTGTCTATTTCTATACCCATCCTGTCCAGCCCATACAATTTGGGTCTAATTTCCTTTTAACTCCTTCCTTACTAGACACTTAAAGCTATTTAATCACTTTAGCAAATTTTGCACCTTTTATAATTTAGTCCTTTTTAATTAATTAACTATCAAAACGTTAAAATTTTCTAACAAAACTTTAATACTAACTCAATTACACTCCATAAATATTTCAAAAAATGTTTATGGCTCGATTTTTGAATTCGAGGTCTCGATACCTCCTTTTCGACCCTATTTACCTAATAAATTCTTCTAATTCTCAAAATTTACTCATTCAAAAATACTTCTAATGTCACATTTGACTTATTTATTTTAATTTTATTAAATTTTCAAACTCATTCATCGGATTTAGTGTTCTCGAATCTCTATTTCCGACACCTTTGAAAATTAGGCTATTACAACTCTCCCCCCTTTAGGAAATTTCATCCTCGAAATTTGTTACCTGAAAATAAGTTTGGATACTGTGATCTTATTGATTCTTCTATTTCCCAGGTTGCCTCCTCCGAGCCATGACGATGCCACAACACTTTAACTAACGGTACTCGTTTATTCCATAATTCTTTAATTTCTCGAGCTAAAATCTTCATTGGCTTTTCATAGTAAGTCATATCTAGTTGAAGCTCTACTTCACTATGAGAGCTCACATGTGAAGGATCTGATCTGTCAGCATGGATACATGAAACACATTATGAATTTTCTCAAGTTCTGGAGGTAAAGCTAATCGATAAGCCATAGGGCCCTATTCTTTCAACAATCTCATAAGGTCCAATAAATCTTGGACTTAACTTTCCTTTTTTACCAAAACGTACTACTTTTTTCCACGACGAAACCATTAAAAACACTTGATCACCAACTGCAAATTCTATATCTCTTCTTTTCAAGTCTGTATATGATTTCTAATAGTCTGCAACAGCTTTTAAACTACCCCGAATAATTCAAACTTTTTCTTCAGTCTCTCGAATCAAGTCAACTCCAACTAACTTTGATTCACTCAATTCAGACCAATACAATGGAGTCTTACATTTCCTTCCACAAAGAGCTTCAAATGGTGCCATTTTAATACTAGACTGATAGCTATTATTATAAGCAAATTCAGCTAAAGGTAAATATATTTCCCAGCTATCACCAAACTCCAGTATACAACATCTCAACATGTCTTCTAAAATCTGGATCACTTGTTTTGATTGGCCGTTAGTCTAAGGATGAAAAGTTGTGCTGAAATTCAACTTAGAAACCCGGGCTTCTTGCAATTTACTTTAAAATCTCAATGTGAACCTTGAATCTCGATTCGAAATAATGGATGTTGGAACTCCATGTAGTCTCACAATCTCAAACATATACAACTCCGCTAACTTCTCAAGGAAAAAGTCTGTTCTAATAGGAATAAAGTGTGTTGACTTTGTCAATCTGTCCACAATCACCCAGATCAAATTTTTCTTTCTTGGAGTCATAGATAGTCTTGATATAAAATCCATTGTAACATGTTCCTATTTCCATTTATGAATAATAAAAGGTTGTAGCAAACCCGTTGGCAGTTGATGTTTTGCTTTCACTTACTGACAAATCAAAAAATTTGTAACAAATTCACAGATTTCACGTTTCATTTCAGGCCACCAATACATTCTTTTCAAATCAAAATACATTTTCGTACTACCCGGAGGAATAGAATACATGCTACTGTGAGCTTCAGAAAGAATATCATTTTTCAGATTCGAATTATTAGGAACACAAACTCTATTGCGATAATACAACATACCTTTATCATTAATGCTATACTCTGAACTCAACTTTTCCCGAACCATCTGTTTCTTCAATACTAATTTCGGATCATCATATTGTAATTCTCGAATCTGTTGAAGAAACACTGGTTTTGCTTTCAATTCTGCTAATACAGAACCATTCCTACTAAAAGCCAAATGAGTATTCATTACCCAAAGTGCAAATAAAGAAGACTTTCAACTAAGTGCGTCAGCTACCACGTTAGCCTTTCCCGGGTGATAATCAATGACTAAATCATAATCTTTCAACAATTCTAACCACCGTCTTTATCTCAAGTTCAACTCCTTCTGAGTCATCAAATACTTTAGACTTTTATGATCTGTATACACATAGCATTTCTCTTCGTATAAGTGGTGTCTCCAAATTTTTAAAGAAAATACAATGGCAGCCAATTCGAGATCATGCGTAGGATAATTCTTCTTGTGTGGTTTTAACTGCTGAGAAGCATAAGCCACTACTTTTCTCGACTGCATCAATACACAACCCAAACCATTCACAGACGCATCGCTATATATAACATATGGTATACCTGATTCTAGTTAAGTCAAAACTGGAGCTTCTGTTAACATTTTCTTTAACTGATCAAAGCTCTGCTGACATTCATCAAACCACACAAACTCAACATTGTTCTATAGTAGCCGAGTCATCGATGAAACAATCATCTAAAAATTCTTAACTAAACGGTGGTAATATCTTGCTAAACCCAAAAAACTTTGCACATCGGTTATATTTTCAGAATTTTCCAATTCACCACTGCAGATACTTTGTTTGGATCCACACAAATCCCTTCAGCTGATACTATATGACCCAGAAATCCAACCTCATGGAGCCAAAATTCACATTTACTAAACTTTGCATACAACTGTTTTTCTCTCAAAATCTATAATACAATTCTCAAATGTTGTGAATGCTCGGATTCTATCTTGGAATAGATCAGTATCATCAATAAACACAGCCACGAATCTATCCAAATAAGGTTGAAAAAATCTGATTCATCAAATCCATAAATGCAGCAGGTGCATTGGTTAAACCAAAAGGCATTACTAAAAACTCATAATGACCAGAATCTTCGACATGTCACACTCTTTAACTTTCAACTGGTAATACCGGGACCTGAGGCCTATCTTTGAAAATACGGTCGCGCCTTTCAGCTGATCAAACAAATCATCAATACGTGGCAATGGATATTTATTCTTAATTGTGACCTTATTCAATTGTCGGTAGTCAATACACAGTCTTAAAGAGCCATCTTTCTTTTCACAAGCAAGATAGTTGCACCCCAATGAGACATGCTCGATCTAATAAACCCCTTGTCTAATAGTTCTTGCAATTGTGTCTTTAACTCTTTTAATTCAGTCGGTGTCATTCTATACAGTGTTATTGATATCAAAGTTGTTCCCAGAATCACATCAATCACAAATTCAACTTCACGATCTAGTGGTAAACCCAACAATTCTTCAGGAAACACATCAACAAACTCATTGACAACTGATAATTGTTCCAACTTTGATTCAGAACTCTAAGTATCAAGAAGTAGGCTAAAGATGCTTTATTACCTTTTCGTATTAATTTTTGGGCTGAAAAGGCTAAAATAATTCTAACAACATCTTTTGTATTCCCAAACTCAGCCGAAATTACTTCCCCTATCTGACTTTTCAAATCAATTCGTTTTTCTCGACAATTCACTATAGCATCATGTTTTCTATTAGAAAACCCCACCGAAGCATTCGATCAAGTAGTAAACTCTCTTGATCTTTTAAACGAGGACTAATGTGATTTCTCCATCTGTCTCTTCTTTGAATCCCGCGACTCAATAGCCGCTTTCCTCCTTTCTTTTACTAGCTCCTCTGCTTTGTATGCTCTCTCTATGAGCACTACAAACTCTCTTATCTCTAAAATACCAACAAACACTCGGATATCTTCATTTAAACCATCCTCAAACCTTTTACACATAGCAAATTTTGAGGACTCGCACTCCCGCACGTATTTGCTGAGTTTAACAAACGTTCGTACTCTTTCACTGTCCTACTGCCTTGCTTCAACTCTAGGAATTCCTTCCTTTTCTGGTCTATGAACCTCTAGCTAATATACTTCTTCCAGAATTCTTCCTGGAAGAATTCCCAAGTGATTCTCTCTCTCAGTACTATGGACACGAAAATATTCCACCACTGATACGCCGAATCCCGTAGGAGTGACACTGCACACTTCACACACTCTTCAGGTGTGACGATAGTTCATACCTTAATGGTATTTTCCAACAAAAACTCTGCTCTTTCTGGGTCATCATCTATACTAGCCCTAAATTCCTCAGCCTCTTGTTTTCGAATATTATCTACTAGAGGTTTCTCTCTCCTAAACATGTCCATGCCTTGCAGAGCTACCGGGGCATATTGAGGGATCGAAGGAGGTAGGGGAGGTGGAGTGTTCAGGTTTGCACGGACAAACTCCGTGTACCAAGCATCCATCATTTGGAGATAGGTTTCCGTAGCCCTTCCACCTTGGCCCATAGTCACGGGCTCACTCTCAACTGGCGAGGTCCCTTCGGTGGGAGCCGGCACGTTACTCTACACGTCATCCGCCGTAGCTCTATCAGGATCCATTTACTATATGAAAATACAATTTATAATCGTCAGAAGTCGTCACACTATCAATATATAATTATGGCATGTATAGCTTGACTCGTACTCTCACCAGGTTAGTCCTAGAACCGACTAAACCATAGCTCTGATACTACTAAATGTAACACCCTATACTCGTATCCTACATCGTGATGGAATACGAGGCGTTACCTCACTTAAACTAGTGCCAACAACCATTTCTGAGTCTCCAAGACTTAGACAAATGTAAAACTCTTTCAAACTTATCAACATATCCATAATATGGGCCTTCTAAGCCCAAAAAAACACATCGTAAATCACTCAAAACCAACTCGGGTACTTTTGCAACTATAGAAAAATGTCACTTGACATAGGGGCACACGCCCGTGTGAAAGGGGCACACCCCCGTGTGTCCAATTCAACATGGTCATGTTGATGGCCCGTGTGGCTCAAACGGCCTAAGCAATATTGGGACATGCCCGTGTCCTCCACTTGTGTGGAATTTATTTTAAATGCACACCTATAAGGGTTTTCACACAGCTTAGCACACGCCCGCGTGCTTGGCCCGTGTCCTTCACACGGCCACGACACGCCCGCGTACAAAAACATGGGCATTTCTGTTTCTGACGTCAGCAACTCTAAAATGTCACACGGCCAAGGCTCACGCCCGTGTGCTAGGCCGTGCCCTTCACACGGCTAAGACACATGGTCGTGTCTCTGCCCATGTGTTTATTATCATGCATACTGACTTAAAATTTTTATGTGCAGGGGACATACGGCTGGACCACACGCCCATGGGGTAGACTGTGTGTCACACATGGCCTAGACACACACCATGTGCCTACTCGTGTAGACAATATAAGGCTATTTACCAAGCCCCATTGCCACCCTTACGTATGTAGTTCTACACATATACCAACCAATACCAAAACAAGCATAATTCCTATAACCAAATCAGCCACAATAGACATTCATTCAGCCATGATAATACATCTTTTATAAATTCAAAATGAATGTTAGCCATTATTCAAGGCTTAATACAAATTGAAAGGTTTTCAAGCTAAGCCAATACATATGGCCAAACCTCAATAACACAAAATAATAAAGTCTAAATCCTATACATGCCACATTCAAAAATATAACTTCAATTATATCGAATGCTTCGGTTGATAGTGTGATCGATATCTTTGACTTCCGGTGATCCTTGAGCTAGTTAGGCGGTACTGTAAGGAAATAAAAAAGGAAGGGAGTAAGCATAAGAGCTTAGTAAGTTGCATATAAGTAAGTTTACAACAACAATTTATCAATAATCAACATGCTCATAACACCAAGGTAGTCATAAGCATAGCTTACTCATTACCATCAATACAAGTCACATATTATATATTGAGCTCATATCTCATACGTACCAATTAGGTACCTGTACCACTCACAATCCGGTTATACTTTCCTCGTTAGCTTAAGAACATAACTTTTACCGTTGAACCATTCAGAATACTACCGGATATTACATAAGCCTTAAGCATAGGGTAAGGTGCTGATGCCATGTCCTAGACATGGTCTTATACTGGCTCATATCTCAAGTCGATGCCATGTCTCAGACATGGTCTTACACTGACTATCATCTAGTAGCCGATGCATGTCCCAGACATATCTTACACTGTTTTACGTCTTGAGGCCGTTGCATGTCCCAAACAGTCTTACACTAGCCCTTGTCTCAATGTCGATGCCATGTCCTAGACATGGTCTTACACTGGCTCTCATAGTGTGGCCGATGCATGTCCCAGACATGTCTTACACTAGCTCACACACGAATGATCCAAATGTCATGGCATGAATATCCGATTTACTTCCTAAGGTTCTAATAGAAATTATACTATCTCATTTATCATTATACATTCTCAATTTCACAATTAAGCAATTTATGTTGTAATAATTAAAGCACATATAATTAACAATGTAGTTGTATTATTTACATACAACTTACCTCGGATTACAAAATGTGGCGACTAGTCGATTTAGTCGGTTTGCTTGGCTTTCCCCCAGTCTAGGTTCGGACTCGATATTTCTTGATCTATAATAACAAAATGCACATATTGAGTCACTTTATCAACCTAAGCACTCAACAATTCACAATTGGGCTAAATGATTATTTTGCCCTTAGACTTTTACAAAATGACCATTTTACCCCTAGGCTCAAAAATCGATTTTTATCGAATTTCTTTATTTCTCAAGACTAGCTGAACCTCTTTGGCTCTTATAGCAACTCAAAATCTCACTATTTCACACATTTTCCATCTATTTTACAACTTATGCAAAATGGTCCCTTTAGGTGTTTTCATGCTAACACCTTTCACAAAAGTTGTTTAAGTCACACCTAATACTCATATTCTTCTATAAAATTTTAGAAAACACCCTAGATGCTCTCATGGAAAACCCCTAAACTTTCAACCATTTTGCAAAATAGACCCCTCATTTGAAAGCTCATCCTTCAAGGGTCTCAAAAGTACAAAAATCATCAACAAAAGACATGGAAATCACTTACTTGTGAGTGCTTCAAGTTACTAAAAATTTTAAGCTTTCAAACCCCCTTTAATGACTGATTTTTGGTAGAGAAAGAAGATGAAAAAGGGATCATATCATCCTTCCTTTATTTATTTCTATTTTAGTAAAAAATAAGCCACCTAACTCACCAAATTTGAAAATTTTGTCTCCTCTTAGACACTATGGCCTGCTATGCTTTCTTTTAAGGGTCTAATTGCCCTTTAAAATCCCCCAAATTTGATTCTCTAATAAAATAACACCTTTAGCTGTAACACCCCTCGCCCATATCCCTCGCCGAAACAGGGTCTGAGGTGTTACCCGACTTAAACTGAATCAATCACACAAAAACCGTGCCGTAAAATTTCAATCAATTTAAAAGTTTACTTTTCACATGCAATTTGTCCCATATATGGGCTTACAAGACCTAAAACATATATCTGGGGTGGTTCGGGACTAAACGGGGAATTTAAGAAAACTCAGAAAATTCATACTTTAATTATTATAAACTCATCACGTAATACCATAGAACATACATGCATAATTAAAATGGGTTTACAACCCTATAATCAAAATAGGCCAACACATATGGTTAAAGCCATATCACAAACTCTAATATTTACACACCTATACATGCCATAGACTCAAAGTACTCAAAATCACTACACCAATAGCGTTAGCTCGATAGTGTGATAATATCTCCAGCGAACTCCAACCCAAGCAAACCTGGCAACCCTAGAGAACATGAGAAAGAAGGGGGGTAAGCTTTATGCTTAGTAAGTTCTTAAAAAAACAATTAGCAGCTCATTTACATGTTTTATCAATGTTTACAACATATACTCAAGTTCATGACAAGCTGACTTCCTGAGCAACAGTCACTAAATTATTTATAACTGGAGCTACGAAACTCAAAATCAAGTACCGTTAATTTTTCTTGAAAATAGACTCATATATCTTCCATCCATAAAAGTTTCAGAATTTTTGGTTTGGTCAATCAATACCATATTTTGCTTAAAGTTTTTCTTGTTTCACTATTTTACTATTCTGACCATTCTTCACTTTGAATCAGATTTCTCGTTGTACAGAATTCAAAACATGTTCTCGTTTATTTCATTTGAAACTAGACTCATTAATGAGTCTAAGCATATAGATTTTATTTTATAACCATCATTGTACAATTTACAATGATTTTCTAAAAACAAAACAGGGGACCTCGAAGTCATTTTGACTCTATCCCACGCCACTTCAAACATCTCATTATCGGCAATTCTTTTGCTTACACAGTTTCTTTTATAAGAAACTAGACTCATTAAGCTTTCATTACATAATTTATTCAGCCTCTAACTCAACTCCTACTATTTATGGTGATTTTCCAAAAATCATGTTACTGCTACTGTCCCAAACAGATTTATTACAATCTACTCTGTCACACATTCTTTACTTTCATATTATTTAAACATGTATATCATGTCATTCAAGATTGAACTTATATAACGTAGGCATTTAAAATGCTTCACCATCAACTTTAATTCAATCAAAATGAACAAAATATAATATCATATCCACATTTAATTTTCCATGATCATAATCACATATAACAATCATATACTTCCACATAACTTCACAAATTTACCGAATGTATCACGATCATATTTATTATTGTAACACTTATTCAAATATGCATCACTTTATACACTTATAATTCAATCCAAATCAAAATCGCATACGAGTACATAATACGTACCTGGCCCTCATAATGTAACATACATAATCAGGAGTAGTTTACTTCGAACATTCAAATTCATAATCTTATTCGAATAATCGGTGTTAAGCCTGCTAAGTTTAAACCCCGAATTCAATCACCAACACAAAGCCTACGGGACTTTAAGCCCGGATATAGTACCAGTACGAAGCCTGCAGGCCTTAAGTCCGGATATAGTACCAGCACGAAGCCTGCAGATCTTAAGTCCGGATACAATTCCAGCACGAAGCCTGCGGACCTTAAGTCCGGATACAATTCCAGCACGAAGCCTGCGGGATCTTTAAGCCCTGATATAATTCCAGCATATAGCCAGCGGGTCTTTAAGCCCGGATACACATCAAATATCATGAATATTTAATCATATATTAACACATCTCATTCAACATATCACATTAGTAGTCATTTGCTACATTCAGATATAAGCTCCATATGAACACCATTATTTACATTTCGGTTCAAAAGTCATACATAAATATCACATATCCATTTCACCATTCAAGCTTAACCCATAGTGACCATTCGACTATAAGTCATATACATAAATTATTTATCACACAACTTAATTCAAGTAGAACCAAAAGGTCACAATTCATCTAATATACACATATCAAGGCATCATCAATTATACACTAAAGGTGACTACTCAAAACTTACCTCAGATATATTTGAACGGTTGTGGAAAGGCTACTCTATTACTTTCTCTTTTCCCTTATCTGATTTTGATCCTCTTTGCTCTTAAGCTTAATTAAAACAAATAGATTTGTTTAATTACTCACTCAATTTTATTTCTTAATAGTCACATTTGACAATCATATATAACTTCAATATGTATCATATTTTATAAAATATGCCATGACTCGATTTCATGTTTATTTAATCTATATCTTATTCGCATACACAAGCAAAGATTCACATAACTTATCATGCTTCCTTATACATGAATTTAACCATATTCCCGAATGTCTCTATAAGCACAAGGTACATACATAAGCCATGTATATATATATACCTATTTATGACTATCACAATTTAATCATTTACTCATATTTATGCACAACCGCGTATACACATGCATATATATAATGCATGCTTTAATATCATATACTTTTATTTATTTTTCAAATTACACTATAGCTCCAAGACATATAGCTAACTCTGAATGTCAACTTATTAAACATTTACCACATTACCAATTGCCATTTATCATCAATGCCGCACACATAAATACATACATACTCATATGCATAAAATCTGTTTATGTTTAATCTATAACCCATTTGGCCTTAACTACTCAAACTTAGCTGTAATGGCCAATTTTTGGCCCAAACAAACCCAATTTTACAAAACCCACACCAGCCTAAAAATTAAACCAAACCCAATTTAGCCCAACAGACTAAAACCCTAAGCCCAGACCAAACCTAAACAATTTTCAGCAAAAAAGGGAGGAGAAGAACCCTAGCCGCCGCCCCACCTTGGCCCGCCACTACCAGTTGTCTGCCACCAGCACACCCACTTGCCTCCACCACTCTATACCTGCAAAAGAAGACAAAAAAGGACAGCAAAGAAAAACACCAAAAAATGAAATTCTTTGTATTTTTTTCTTTGGATTTTGGGCTATATAAAAGCCCTATGTTCATTGTAAGAAATGGGGGGATTTTGCTTTTTTTTTTTTGTGATTCAAGAGGGGATTTTTCTTTTTTTGAGATTCAAGAACAAAAAATCAGTATATCAATAGCAATAAAAAAGGTTCAAAGGTTTTCATTATATTCACTCAAATCGTAGTAAGAAATAAGGGATAGAATCAAAGGTTTATATTCTTTCCTTTTCATTTTTTTTATTTTTTTTATTTTCCGAATTTATTTATATATTCCAACTCTTTCTTGCTGAAAACAATATTTATATATATATATTAGATCTAAAAAAATATATATATAAAAAAGAATAAAAGAAAGTTACCTCTAGGCGATTTCCGATCACCGTGTATGGTGGCCGGCACGGCGGAGCCACGGTGGGGGTGGCCGGATCCTTAGGCCGGCTCTGAGTTCTCTATAGAGAGAAAACTCCTCTTTTTTTTTTCCTTTTTTTCTTTCCAAACTCAGAAAAATGAAATTTCAAAAAAAAATTTGACTTTTATAAGCCCTCGGTACGACGTCGTTTTGGGGCCAACACTCAACACCCAAAACGGCGTCGTTTCGCTTGACCCGCGCGAGACCCGACCTGTCAACCTCAGGATCTACGTGTTTTCATACGGAAGGGCTAATTGCACTTTTAGCCCTTCCGCCTTTTTTGCTTTTGAACTTTGTTTGTCTCTGCTTTTAATTTATGCCCAGGAATTTGATTTCTTTTCTAATTTGGTCCCCTTGAAGCTGCGCGTTTTGGGTCAAAGGGCTATTGTCCGTTTTAGTCCTTCCCGGTTATTTGCGTGTGTGAATTAATCCCCTCTTCTTTTATTTATTACGGATTTGCCCCAAAATATTGTTCTCAGATTCGATTATGTCCTTCCTATTATTTTTATTGTTTCTGTTTACCTTATTTATATTATTATGTTTGCATTTATCTCTTATTTTATTCTAATACTAGTATTATTAGCACTTCTATTGTTTTTACTATTAATTAATGTATGTTTATTATATATGTACGTATGTACATTTCTATATATAAGTATTATTTTTATTACTTCATTTTAATATTACTATTATATCATATTTACTTTCTGCATATTATTATTATTATTATTATTATTATTATATATTAGTGTATATTTTTATGTACATATATGTATATATATACTTTTATATATAGTATTGTTTTTTTAAATTTAATATTTTTATTTGCTCTTTGTATTTCTATATTATTATTATTATTATTATTATTATTATTATTATATAGTAGTGTGTATTTGCATTATATGTATATATATATTGATATATAGTATTATTTTTGTTTACTTTACTTTAATATTATTATTACCATTATCATCCTTATTGTAATTACTATTACCATTGTATTATGTTTTTTTAATACTATTTTAAATACCATGCATGTTGTGTACATTCTTAATACTATATTATGTACATATTTTTCAATACCACATATATTTTTATTATTATTTCTATTATTACGTATATATTTCAATACATGCATGTATGTATTTATGTATTGTTATTATTAGTTACTATTGTATATATATCACTGTTTTCAATAAATATTATTTTTTTAATCTAGTACTATGCATTTTACATATATATGTTCCCCATTATTTCATATTTACATTATACTATTATTATTCCTGTTATTATTATTATCGTTAGTTATCATTGTCAGCTCCATTTTACCATGTTCTATTTATTTCTATTTATTAACTTATGCATTCGACCATTGCATTTTCTTCATGTATTTGTTTATATTACTAAACCTTGTTTTTATCTTCTTATAATTGCCCATATCATTGTTATTAACACTGCCGCACTTATTATTGCGTATTAGCACCATAATTTGCTTTCGTGTTTTACTATAAATCACGTTATATTTTTAATCAATACATTAAAAAATTTCTTTCATAAAAGTAATATTCCGTATTTGGTAATTCGAAACAATCGTGCCCTAACTTACTGGGTTTCGACTTCTTCTCATTTTACCTAAATAATGGAGTATTCTTTTTAATCAATATGAGTTAAAAAAATGCTTATTCTCGGAGATACGAAGTGTTGTGCCCTAACTTACTAGGTATGATATTTTGTCACCTCGAAATAAGAATTTGTTTTAAAATAAAGGCAATATTCGATTTTGAGAATTCGAGAAAACGTGCCCTAACTTACTAGGTTTCGATTTTTCTCGTTTATTCTAAATAATCGAATACCCTTTTTATAAATTAAAATACACAAATTTCATAAAAGGCAAGCTCGTTCTCGAAAATTCAAGATGTCGTGTCCTAACTTATTGGGTGTGACATTTCATATTTTGAGACGAGAAGGTCTTTAACACTCGAGCATTTTCATAAAGAGGGATCGTATTTCAAAATTTATTTTAAATCTTTTCAATTTTCGATATTAAGGCATTAATTAATCAATTAGGTACCAATTTTGGGCGTTACGAGGGTGCTAATCCTTCCTCGTACGTAACCGACTCCCGAACCTATTTTATTGATTTACGTGGACCAAAATCGTTGTTTAAATAAATCAAACCATTTATTAAAAAAATCACTTTTACAAGGTGATCCAATCACACCTAAAAAGATTGGTAGCGACTCCCAATTTTCGTTTCCATTTTCAAAACCAAAGTCGATCCCCGTTTTTTTCAAAAAAATGGTTACGACATTAGCCTTCATATTTAATTCCATTTTATGACCGAATGTAACAAATTCATATAGGTTTTACCTATGCCAAACAATGACCGAACCATTTAATCATGCTTATGGCCGATTATCATATTAACACGAGACACACAAACATCAATATCCAAGTATGCTAATATATCACACCATCAACTAAATCATACAAATAGAAACATAAAATTCATTTGACCTATTATACTTTCATGTGCACATTTTTAACCATATAGCCAACACCTTAATAAACAATTTAAATACATATCACCTACCAATTCACATCTCTAAAATCCCCGATACAATCATTTTTTTATCATAGCCGAATGCCACAAAAGGCATCCAAAATCTCAAATCACTTTATATAATCCATTCGGCCATTTCAAATTAGATACACAAAATTTTATTTTTATTTTTCAAAAACTATCAAACCCGAATCAATATAACATTAAACTCCATATTAATCCACCCTTAGTACATTCGGCCATAACATAGGCACATATACATTTAACTTGATTTCTTCATGAAAAATAAAGGCTATAACCGAATAGTCTTTAACCATTTAAAACTACAAAGCACAAATTATAACTTCAATTTACAAGCTTATATCATAAGAATTTCTCCATTATAATTTTCAAAGTATATTCGGCTATAACACAAGCACACTTAATTTTTACATTTACAAATTCAAACTTTTTTTTTAAAACTTAACATACTTTTATAATTTCAACCGAATAGAGTACTTTTATTAATTCAAAACAAAACATCAAAGTATCATTTCTAAATGAAAAATCCTCTCATGACCGATTGCTCCCATAGCTACCAAAATGAAAATTTGCACATGGGTTATGGAGGAACTAAGAAACTATCCTAAAATACACAAGTAATTTCTTTCAAAACACTTTAAACATACCTCCAATTAAAATCACCAAGGCCAAATATCAAAGAGCCCTTTTGTTCTACCTTCGATTTTGAGCTTGCTCCATTGCCGAAATCCTCAAAGTATATTTCTTCATTCTTTCTCCAACATTCGGCAAGAACAAGGCAAGGATGTATGGCCTTCTTCTTCTTCTTCTTTTTTTATTAATCACACCCATTAACTATTATAATATTAATATGTAAGGCATATATAGCTATTCTACCATCACCATGGTCGACCACTTACTTAAAAATGGGGAATTTAAGATGCAAATCCCCTTATTTTAAGCCATGCAATATTTGACCACTACACTTCAACCTATCACAATTTCAATGTTTTCACATAAGTCCTTTTTAATTAATTTCACATTTAAAAGAAAAAATCAAAGTATGAAATTTTCACACATACACTTTCACTTATAATAGGCATAGAATATAACGTTTAATTATTCTTGTGACTCGATTTTGTGGTCCCGAAACCACTTCCCGACTAGAGTCAAATTAGGGCTGTCACATTTGCTATCAAATTAGGACTTTTACACTTTATGCGATTTAGTCCTTTTTTTGCAATTGGGCTCACAAACGTCAAAATTAACTCACCAAATTTTTCGTACACTAATATAAACATGCAATGATTCCAAAATAATGATAAAATATTTTAATCTAATCCAGATTTGTGGTCCCGAGACCACTATTCTAACTAGCCCTCAAAATCGGGTTGTTACAGATAGATTCGAC
This sequence comes from Gossypium hirsutum, assembly GCF_007990345.1. Lineage (NCBI taxonomy): Eukaryota > Viridiplantae > Streptophyta > Magnoliopsida > Malvales > Malvaceae > Gossypium > Gossypium hirsutum. The sequence continues at coordinate 67,637,758 of NC_053428.1, forward strand.
CTCTCCTTTATGCTTTGAGTAACATGGACGTCTGTCTGTCAGGATACAACAATAAAGAACCATAGTAGTAGCACAACAACAGTGATCAATCGAACACAATCTTGCCTTTCACTATCACCAGGAGAAATGAATTTAGAAGAAATTTTTGATATTGATGGGTTTTGATGATGTGTTTTTAAAATCTCCTAACTTGGCTTTATATAGAGGAGAGAAAATGAATGAAGAGATTTAGATCGATTCATAAAAAGTTCTGTTAAAAAATTAATAGATATAAGTGAATAAAGACAATAAATGAAAAAAATACAATATTAAACCAAGAGATACAATTGTTCAAAAGATATAACTATTCAAAAGATACAACTGTATATCAATACAAGAATAAAGAACCAACATAGACTAGTGCATTGCCAACATCAAATTAAAAACTCTTAAAGGGATAAAAATGCAAAGCACCTTTTCCTCCTATGCAAGCTGCAGAAACTAATTTAAACATTTTTTTCAAACGGTCAAATGAAACAATTTTTTTCAAATTCGTATGCAAATTTTCAACTACTTGACAATTTTTTTTCCTTTGGATCCCCATCACGACATTTGTTTTCACATTTGCTTGAGTTAGAAACATTTCAAATTCATAATCATCTTCCTCATTGTGTTAAAATGTAAAATCGAAGAAGGATGAATTTAATCAAATTATTAAATACTTAGGTAAAATCTCAAATCACATTTTGCCTTTACACCTTAATTATACAAGGCCAAAAGAATAATTTAGAAAGAAAAAAAAGTTCAATCTTTTTCTCAAATCAAATTTGTAGAGCATGATTCAAAACGCCTAGGTGGCCATGTAAATGCATAACTTCAAGAATTTAAAGCTTTATTTGTTTCACTAAAAACAACTTTTAAAAAATTATTTTGGGAAAATGACTTACTTTTCTACAAAAGTTAATACTTTCTGGTGTTTGGATGAATCTATATAAAATATTTTTTATTATTTGGTAGATTTCTTGAAAGTATTTTATAAAAATTGTTTTCAATAAAACAAATATAGATTTGAGATTTTCTTATCTTTTCATTGTTTAATTGAGTTTATTTTATGTCTATAAATTTATATTTAACATTATTTTTTACAAAACAAACGGGGCATAAATATATTTGATATAAAATATTATAGTGCAATTTTCTTTTAATAATCGAAATTTATTTTATAATAAGTAAATATTTTGTAATAATCAATGTCATATATAAAATTTAATAATAAATTATGCTTAAGTACTAAAACTTAATTTAAATTACATATAATACATATATGAGAGTATATATTGACACATTAGAGTTGTAAGAGATAAATGAAGCTAAGCATTATTTAAAAAAATACTCATATTTATATAATTAAAATATTTATATTTTTATAATAGGTTAAAATATGTCATAAGTCCTTGTACTCTCCATAAATTTGAAATTTAGTCAATATATTTTTATTTTTGCGTTAGTCCAACTTTTTTTATATCAAAGTTTAGGTTCAGTGTTAAATTCAGGTTCATTATAATTAAATAAATAATTATTTAAATTAAATGGAAAAAATTAAATTTTTAAAAATTTTATTTATTTAGTTAACTATTTATTTTAAATATAAATTTTAAAATATTAACTTAAAAATATGTTTATTAATTGAAGTTTAGTATATGCTAATAATTAAAATAAATACTAAAATAAATAATATAAATAGTATATAAATTAATAAATAAAAATATTTAATCTAAATAAAATGGAAATATAACTTTTTTTAATTTCTATTTATCTAATTAAACATTTACCTAATTTTTAAAACTTATATTTATGTAATTAATATTTATTTTAAACATAAAATTAACTTAAAAAATTATTTATAGATAATATGTAATTAAATAAATTTTTTATTTAATTTAAACTAACTGAATATTTATTTTTCAGATTCTTGTATATACAATTAAGTTTTTATTTTAAACATAAACATTTATAATTTAATTGATGATAAAAAAACCTAAATATATATATAAATTATAATATTAGAATTGAATTGATACCATACAAATTTCCTTAATATAATTATCCAATTTTATAATTTAAATTTAAATTTATAAAAATAATTATTCTATTACATAATAATTAACGTCATGGAAATCTATTTGTTTATTTAAATTAAATTAGTCTTCGAAATCACTTGCGTTCCAAATGAATATACACATTTATATTTTTATTATTTTTGTACAATATTAAAGAAATATGTATGTAAAATATTTAAAAGATGAACATAGTGTAGATCTTTACTTTTGATAATTTTTTACCACCATTCTCATCATCTTTGATCAACAGTAAATTTTTAATGCAATTAATTATTTTAAAATTACAAATTACTTAATCAGTAATACTAAATTAAACATTTGTATAAAATTATAATTATAATACTAATAAAAAATAGTATAAAGAAAAATTAAAATTAATAAGAACAAACAATTATAAAGTGGAGGTTTCATATTAAACAATGATAGGAAAAAGTGAATACTAGTGAGTTTAAAACAAATTTAATATAATATGCATAATAAATTAATTGTCATCAGTTAATAATACTTCATTTAGTATATTAATCGTAGCTTTATAATCGAAGTAGGGGAGGTTCGAATTATAGTTTTAGTTGCAAAAATTTTCAACTCAATTACGTCGGAGATTTGAACTTGTTGCATTGTTTGTACTGAGGAAGTAACCAATTTTGAGAAATGAGAAGTTTTAATCAAAACTATAGAAAGTTATGTGTCTTTATTTAATCAGTTAATATGTCATGTCAATAATTCGATATTGAAACATATAAAATTTTAATGCAATTATTTTATGGGAATAAATTATATTAAAATGATTTTAAAAATTTAATTTTCATGTACCAATAATAAAATGCTACATCATATTTTTAAAGATGTAAAAGTTTTATTATACATTTATTTATATTTAATATCTTCTCTAATTTATATTTAATTACTTAATAAATTTAAAATTTAATAAATAATATAATTTTTAAATCATTTTAGTTTTTTTTAAAAATTTAATCGTCATTTATTTCCTTGCTTTCAAATCATTTTTTAATTCTTTTAATTTCTAGGGAGGTAATTTTTCTTTGTTTTTATTTTTCTATTTCTATTTTTTAAAATTTTTAATCAATTTTCAAAATTTGATAAAACCATCTATGGTTGTTATAATTTTTCAAAATTTAATTTGTTACTAGTGTTTTTTAGATTTTTAATGGTTGATTTTAGGTTTTATTTTCTGCTTATGATTTTTATCAATTTTTTAATTTTTAATTATTGATTTAAACACTTAAAATTTTACTTAGTTTTGGTTATTTTTTTTCCAACATATAGTTTAATATTTTCCTCAAAATTTTAATTATTTTAATTAAAATTAAATTAAATTAAAGACAATATCATGAGTGATTGAGTGTAAAATAATATTTAAATATCTTTAAATATTGATTATGTATATATATTAAGATTATCTTAAAATAAATTATTCGTGATTAAATTAAAAAAAGTTGAAAGCGACGAAAATGGACAAAATCTATTTTAAATAACCTCACGAGAAGGAAAAAGAATTAATGCAACATTTCCCCGCCAAACACCTCCTTATTTCACAACGTCCACAATCCCACCCTCCGCAGAATAATTGAACACATTGATGATCCGGTTCTCACAGGGGGAAAAGGAAAAGCAAAAAAGAATACTGAAAAATAATCTAAAAAAGGAGAGAAAATGGTTGTGACGATGACAGCGACGGCGAGTGACGTTGCGTATGGAGATGGGAGCGAGACGAGGACGTGCGTGGTGCTCGGAGGTCGAGGATTCTTAGGGAGATCGCTCGTCACTAGGTTGCTGCGACTCGGAGGCTGGATCGTCCGTGTCGCCGATTCATCTTCTCACTCGCTGCAAGTCGATCCTTCCTCCGCTTCCGATTCTATCCTCTTCGCTGCTCTTTCTTCCGGTCAAGCCTCTTTTTGCCATGTTGACGTTCGCGATACATCTCAAATCATCAAAGGTAAAAAGAAATTCTTCTTATATTAATATTAGGATAGATAAAAGCATAAATTTACGATCAATATACCTATATATACCTCTTTGTATACCAGCATTTCGGATATATGCATTTTGGTTACCGGAGAAATGCCAGAGAATAAAAGCTGATGAATTTAAGTTAGTTTAGCTGATAATCAACTTTGGCCAAGCATTTTTATTTGAATTTACTTGAATTTTGATAAGGTTTTGTTGATTGTTGCCTTTTGGTTTCTATAGTGGAACATCAAATTCATAGTTATTAAAAATGAACAAATGACTAAAAACTAATGACAATGATTCTTATAACATAATTAATCCAAGCTAATATGTTTTATCATCGAAACAAAATCATATTCATTATAATATTCAAAAATGCGTTTTGATTTGGAATTTCATTACTTTTTGGATTTTCCTTTTGAAATGAAAAGAATCTTGCAAAAGCAATAACTAATGATCTGTTTAGTTGGTTCTTTTGCTTCTTGTTATTTGTCCTCTTGTTTTCAGTTAAATTTTTATTTTTACTTTTTATTGAGAAAATAAAATAGTTTCAAATTTCCCTTTGTTAATTGAAATGGAGACTTTTTTTGGTCACTTTCTTTCTATATATAAAAAAAAAAGATAGAAAATTTTAAAATGATTTCTTTTTCTCAAAGGTTAATATTCCAGATGGTTTTAGTTTTAGATGGAAAGAAAGTAATATTAAGGTCTCTGACACGGATATTTGGTTTCTGAGAAACCATGGTAAAATTTGAGAATTGAAATGTGAAAATCTAGAGTTATTCAATCTTTCTGTTTATTTTTTCTTACTTCACAATGTAACCAAAACAACTGATGATTTGTAGAATGCACCGGTTTCAGTTTGGTTGCTAGAAAATCAGATAACTGAAAATGATATCCGAATTCTCTCTGTTAAGAAGCTGAACTGTTTATTGAGACAGGGAGGAAATAAATTGAATTATATGTTACATTTTTATTCTCATTCCAAGTTTTAAAATTTCCCGCAACATTAAAAATATGTTCGAGAAATTGACTCTGTTTTCAATTTACCCTCTTGCAGTAACTAAAGGTGCAGATGTTGTATTTTACATTGAAAGGACTGATATAGACACACATGATTTCTATAATTGCTACATGATTATTGTTCAGGGTAATGGATTCCCCCCCCCCCTCTCCCCCGCCCCTCCTACCAGTTGGTGTTTTGTTGATGTATGATTGTATACTATATTTTTAAAAGGGTACCCTTGGGTTGATAATATTTTCAGGTGCAAAAAATGTCATTAATTCTTGCCAAGAATGTAAAGTTAGACGACTCATATACAACAGTTCTGCAGACGTTGTTTTTGACGGTTCACAGGATAAACTTATTTGGGATGAATCCTTCTCTTGCCCGGGGAAAGTATGTTTCTTGTTGCTGCATTCTGATGAAACATTTTGGATTTGAGTTACCTTTTTTTGTTTGCTAATTATCCTCTCTTTTGTTGATGCACCAACACAGTTTCCGGATGTTCTGATTGACCTTAAGTTTCAAGCGGAAGGACTAATCAGGTTAGCTAACAATATTGATGGTCTTGTAACATGTGTACTTCGCCCTAGCAATGCATTTGGACCTGGTGACACATGGTTTGTGCCTTTGCTAGTGAATCTAGCCAAGTCTGGTTTGGGAAAGGTTTGTGAACTGTCTCAATATCACTTTACTGATAACTTAGTTCTCCAGAAATTTCCTGATGTTATCTATCATATCATAACAGAAGTATATTTCTACACTGATAATCAAAATAAATGCTGAAAGTGAAATACGGCAACGTACCTTTAAGAACCTTTTCATTTTTAGCCCTAATTTCCCATCTTTTGATTGATCTCATGTGAGATCGTTGGTTGTTAAGCATACTGGATTTTTTATGCTTTTTGGTAATGTGCAGTCGACTTTCTGTTTAAATGTTCTGTTATGTCCTTTATTATTTTGGAAAATTATTGCCTATTTTATCTTATCGTGGAACATGGAATACTTCTGTTTAATCCTTTTTAGAGTAACAGGGTTTCTCATTTCAGTTTATTACAGGAAGTGGTGAAAATATGTCTGACTTTACCTATGCGGAGAACATTGCTCATGCTCATATCTGTGCAGCAGAAACTCTAGATTCTCGGATAGTCTCTGTGGCTGGAAAGGTACTCCTTAAGAGTGTTCTTAGTATGTAAAACTCTCTTGTACTTAATTTATTTTGAATTATGTATAAGGGAGGTGTTCTCAATGTGTAGGCCTTTTTTATCACGAATCTCAAGCCTATGATGTTCTGGGAATTTGTGTCTCTCATACTTGAAGGCTTAGGGTATCAAAGGTAAAGTGTGCTGATTTTTGTATGTGTGGAAGTCATCTATATAATACTGATTCGCAGTAGGCTGCTATGCTGTAGCTATATCAATCTAATATGGCATGTAATAAGATTTACTTGCCTTAATAAGACTGTTTAAATGGTGTAAATTTCAAGCAGTGACACAGCATAGCCACTGAACTCCTCTCTACATTTACCAAACTAAAAGAGGTAATGATGGGCCAGAGAAGAGAATAAAGAAACTGCAAATGCTGCAAACCCTTATTCTTTGTTTTGTTCTTTGAATTTCAAAATTAGCTGTTTATATTCATCTGCAGATAATGCTGCTAACAAGGATCTTAACATAGGAACGGTTTTTCTTGCTTGTTTGGCAGTTGATTCCCAATGTTATAGTACATATTTGTTATATTTTTTATCATCATGTTAACTGCCTTCTCTTAACTCTCATTTTCTTTTAGTTGACAATTTACGTGAATTTGCCTTTGTACCAGATTGGTTGTTAATTGCATTGCAGACCATTCATAAAAATTCCCACTTGGATTGTTGCCTATGTTCTCTCACTTCTTCAACGTATACATGAGGAATCACACTTCAGAATTGATAAATATTCACCTCACTCCATTGTTCAATTAGCTTCACGTACCACAACTTTTGACTGCTCAGAGGCTCAAAAGCATCTGGGATATTCACCCATTATCTACCTAGAAGTAAGTTTTTGCCGTCTTCCTTGCATGTAAATGCATTCCTTTCTACTATATGAAATTCCCATTATCCATTCTTCTTTACTTGTTGTCTACATAGAAGTAAATTTCTGCAGTCCTTCTTTGTATGTAAATGCATTCCTTTCTGCTATGTAAGTTTCCCATAAGCTGTCCTACTAGAAGTAAGTTTCCATTGTCTTTCTCTGTATTAAATGCATTTGTTTCTTCTCCATAATGTTCCCATTATATGTTCTTTATCGGTCATTTGCCTAGAAATAAAGGTTTCATTGCCTTTATAATCTTTATAGAGTAGGAGTTCTCCTTGTGTCTACTTCTAAAGCATTGACCCGATTATAACTCATCAGTCGATGCGTACAGTCAATTAAACATTCTTCGAGTTCAGTTTGCTTGTTTCCTGGCAAGTTGTAATGTAGACAGGTAACAATGACAGACGGACTGATGAACATCTAGATGGAAAGTTAAATACAGTGAGGTTAATTCTGCTTATTTATTTGAATGGAAATGATTGGATAACTGGGATTTGGTATCCTTGATGCTTTTCCATATTTAAAAGTTCGAGGAAATTGAAGAATAGAAAATGGTTGTTGGTCCCAAGATTTTCTTGTGGAATCTAATAATTGCTTTTTCCTTCGTGTCTTTACCCTTTTCCTTCCGTAAGTATATAAGTTGAAAGACAATTACATTCTCTATTATGCTTTTTTTCCCATTCATTTGGCCCACACTTGTTGGCGTGGACTTTGCATGATGTTTAAAAACGACATATATTGAAATGGAAATCTTTCTTAAAGTAGCCCTCGATACTCGTGAGATCATTGCCTAATAATAATTACAATGAAAATGATTTCAAAGGGAAGTATTTTGAGGATCAAATTTCACGAGATGATTGTCAAAAGTTATATGCAATAGACACAACTAATTACCAAGGTTAAACACAATATCATCTCTATCCAAACACTCTAACAACAATGACATAAATGATTAGAACAAATTAAGAAATCTAACTAATGTTTCCTTGCAATCAACTTCTAGGTGAAGCTTTGAGGTAGTGATTGGACCTCCACCCATGAACTTAACTATGTAATTGTAGCTTCTCTAGACTACTCAATGCATTGATAACCTCAGATCATAGGCACCTAATTGCAACTCTCACTTGTAATTAGGCTCTCAACTAAGCTATTAGATTAGTCTCACATTGTAGACTTGATCTCCCTAGAGTAGTTAGGCTAAATCTTCTCAAATTCCTTACCTAATCGTAGCTCTCACTTTCAGACTACACAATTGTTACCTTTCTCGACACTAGCAAGGCAATTAACTAGTTTAGTCTCTTAAGGGCATATCTCTTTTATGCCTTAATGAATTATGCTAAATCTATTGTCAATCAACTCAATAATAGTAAGATCAACTAGTTAATTAACATCAAGATCTAACAAAATCATTTGAAAAACATGATCAAACCATAGATCTCGGCATTGCCCGATCAAAATTAATCACAACCAACTCATCATTAGATCAAAATTTGAAAATTAAATCATTCATGCATAAAACAAGTGGGAAATCAAAATAAAAGTTTAGAAAATTCTCATTGATCAAGTGAGGAAATCCAAATTCAGCTTTGTCTCTTCATTTAATTCAATAATCTACGTCCATCTTCAATTGATTACAAAAGAAAAAAAAATCTAATCTAAGAAATCACAAAGAAAATAACCCAAGGACAATGAATCTAAGAAAAGCTAAAGAAATTGAGAGAGGAGATTTAGTTACTTCTCTTTCCAAATCTTAGATTTGAAAAACTAACTAAAAGTTAAAAAATTCTAATCTTTTTAGTTTGATCAACAAATTTAGTATTTATAGGTGAAAAATCGAAAACATGTGAAAGGACTAAAATGCCTTTACATTGAAACAAAAAATTAGCAACATTCCTGCTTTAAGAAGTGAGGCCTCGTCGATGTTGTAATGTCAAACATGGTTTTGTGTAAAGATTAAATAAGCATTCCAACATTGTCTGTGGCATCCAAATGTCAAGCAAGGCTTCCTCTTCAGTGTTTGAATGGCGGTCCCTAACATTTGAACCTCACCCTTGTTTCACGGGGTTTAGAACTTTAGTCTTGTGTTCCGTGCGGCCTTAGGCGAGCCTTTCTTGCAAACACGCCTAAGTCAACCTAACCACTAACAAAGTAAAGATTCACAAAGAATTCCTTCAATACACCAATTTGTATGGCAGAAGCAACTTAGCTAAAAGAAAGCACAAAAGAATAAAAAGCCACAGAAAATAATGCAGGAGAGGTGTTTGAGTAAATACTCTCAAAGAATTTTGTTACTTTTAAGAATTCAAAATACAACGGATAATTTACAAGTGAGGGGAGACTCTTTATTTATAGTTGAGCTCCCCAAAACCGATGATCTAGATCAAGTTATATTGATGGACGAGAGTAGCATATCCCTTGAATATAGGGATTTACAAGATTACATAATCAAATCAAATCTTATAAGATATGATTCCTTTTAATCTTCTAAGATTAGTTCTCATATTTACCAAGGTAGCCTATCTTTCCAAATCTGCATCATTAGGCCACCTAGGTTTCAATCTGATAGGCTTCTCCAATAGCTCTTTAAGTTGGGCCAGTTCTCATGGGCTAAATGATCTTCATCTAATTGATAGACCTCCATGGGATGCATCTGGTGTGATGGTTACGGACTTTTCACTTTGGCCCGTGACACTTGCATATTTATTATAGCCTTCAAGTGTGTGAGGATGGCTTCTTAATTCCAGGTATGGTATCCTTGTAACACCCTTATACCCGATCGATCTCTGAGTCAAGTTCTAGGGATGTCACATTTGGTGCTAGAGTAACCCTTGCCAAAAACTATTAAATTGAATCCTTTTTTCATATCGTATTTTAATCTTTTTAATGTGTTATTATCATATTACAATTATAATGAACAAGACCAAATAAATTTTTCTAACAATTTTGCATTTAAAATAATATTTTAAAGTGAAATAAGAGTCATTATGAACAATAGGGTAAACTGTCATGTCCCAGGGCCGTGTGGATCTTGGGAACTATATGGTTCCAAAAATATTTGCTTCTAGTATTTACACGGCCCTGTCATCAGCCCGTATCTGTCACACAGGCGTATGGTTGTCCCGTGTGGATTTCGAGAACCATGTCCATTTTTGAAAATTAAGGGTTAATTTGCCAAATTAGTCCACCAATTTTACCTAGTTTAACCCTTGTTCAATTCTCAAATTTTAAGCCAATTCAATTCACATATAAATCATAATTATACGTTTTCAATCCCAAAAACTTATAATTTAGCATGTTAGTTATAAACTAGTAAACTTACCATAAGATTTAAACAAGTATCAAGCATTACCCTTAAGTCCCTCAAGCTTTTTAACCTTTAAACATACTTAGGTACATGCCATTCACCAAAATAAAATAGAGGAGAAATTTTAATCTTTTCTTCCGTATCGCTGATGTGATTAGATGTTTTTGCTTTCTAACTTCTTTGCCTTAATTCTTCACCTACGCGTATAAGACACGTGTTAAGCTATTGCTAGCTTAGTAAGTATAACTAGAGATTTAGTTAACATTTCTATTTATCATAAAACTTAATTACTTATTATTATTTTACACAAAATCATTTAACGACCTGTTTTTATCAATAACTTGTAATTCTCCACTTCATTGTCACTTCTTTTCATCTATTGCTATTATTTATCGAATTTATAGTTAGATCCCCTTCAACACATTTAAATATTTTACCTTATAACAAAAGAAGTCTTTTACCTTTTAGCAAAGGCCTAATAGACTAAATCGAATGCATAGGATATATGGAACATAACGGGGCACCGCCAAAGTGGGTAAACAGAGAGCGCGCTAATATTCCATTAATGGCATGCTGTCTATATCCCACTAGTTCTTATCTCGTCAATTTAAGCAAATATACTAGAATCCATTACATGTTCACATTTCATAATATAACTCAATACTTTTCATGTACTTCAATTTAGTCCTTGTACAATTCATATAAATTACTTTTACTTTCAATTATACATGTAACATACTTCATCCTTTAATAATATTTCCATAATTCACTACAATTCTCTTATCATACTTTTTACATGTCACTTTCACACATATTGCAATTTAGTCTTTTACTTTCTCATAATTCATCAAATACATTCTCAACATTACCATATCATTCTACATATCAATCCTATACATATATCATTTTATATACTCATTTATTTATAATAATTATAATTCTATCAACTTTTGCATTTTTTATACGCTTTAGTACTTTTACTTCTAATCTTTTTCTTACTTTTCTTTTATTTCCTTTATTACACATTACTTAGTAAATAGAACCAATTCATTATTTCCTTATACTTAATCATATACATATCTTTATTCTTTATTTATAACATGCAATCTTATAATTAATCATCAAATTAAAGCTTATATTCATCTAACTTAATTTAGTAATTTTACCACATATCTAAAAGAAATAAAACTCTAGTTATACTTACAATTCAAAGCTTGATATCAAACTTTCTTCTCCTCTTTCCTTTAGCCCTTCCTTTGCTTTAGTCATTCACTTGTTTATCACTTCTATTCACTTTTTCTTCATTTTCCATACCAAAACATACAATATTTATACATTAGAATCATACACACATGTCATAATCTATGTTATTCAATTAAAACTAACATTTATTTCATGAAAAGTTTATCATACTTACCTCAATCACATTTATTCAATACTAATCCCTACTTTTCTCTCGTCCAAGGCAATTAAGGTTGAGCTTCTCATATAATTTTGAATGTTCACTACAGTTCTCTATTGGTTTCACTAACTAATCTTGAAAGAAATTAAGAACTTAACTTAATTGACTTAGAAATGGAGAAAATGGCTTAATTGAAAGAAAATCAAAAGTTGGGGTTGGAGGCTTGGAGGGTAACATGAGTGGCCTTTAAAGATGGGAGAGATTTTCCTTTCAATCTTTCTCCATTTCTCTAGTTATTTCTATAAAAATATCTATCAAATATTATGAAATCAATTATTTACATTTTGACCCTCTAATCATTATTTAACATAATTTAGTTCATAATCATTACTCTCCATATTTATCTAATTTACTTAATTACCATTTTGCCCTTTAACTTTTCCTATAAGACCATTCATGAGTCATGTTTCCTTTTTGTAACACCCCGAACCCGAAACCGACACCGGAGTCGAACACGAGGTGTTAACTGACTTTAACCCCTTATAAAATTTATTTTCCAGACACTGCCCAATCTGTGTACTAGTCGTTTTAAAAATCATATCTTGAGTTTCGTAACTCGAAAATCAGTTTCGTAATTTTTCCCAGAAACTAGACTCATGTTCCCATCTATGTATTTTTTTCTAGAATTTTTGGTCGGGCCAATTAGTACAGTTTATTAGTCAAAGTCTCCCAAGTTGCAGGGGTCGACTACACTGACCTTTGCCCATTACGACTTGGATATCTCCCTGCACGGGGCTTCAATACTGATGCCGTTTGTTTCTATGAAAACTAGACTCAGAGAGGAATCTGTACATATATGGTACGACCCCTAATTATCTCTGGTTAATTTATAATGAATTTCCAAAGTCGGAGCAGGGAATCCAGAAACCGTTCTGGCCCTGTCCCACAAAAATCTGATTATCTCTTAATATACTGCCCATATGATCTTTTCGTTACTTCCTCATGAAAACAGACTCATCGAGCTTCGATTACATAATTTATTCATCAATTAATTCCACTCCTACTATTTTTAGTGATTTTTCAATCTCATGACACTGCTGCTGCCAGCATCTGTTACGAAGGTAACTAGGTCCATTTCATGCCTACCCTTGATCCAACTCAATCGAACATTCGTGCCATTTTCGCATGGCTTAAAGTTTACATGCCAAAGTTCAAACACAACGTAATAGCTTATACATGCCAAAATGTTCTTCTAAGCCAACTAAGAAGAAAGTACCAAAACTTGCTATCCGGTGTGATGACTTCGATGACGGCCTGACCCCGCAAAAATAGATGAGTCCAAGCAACCTATAATGGGTGACAAGGAAACACCGAGTGAGTTTATAACTCAGTAAGTCATAAGCAATGCACTACCATCCATCAATAACATTATCACAAGAGGAAACAAAATGGAACGAGACAATTTACTCCATCCATACCGAACCATACCATAGTTCCTCCAACCTATCGATTCAATTTCATATCAATTCATGCATTCACATTCCATATACTTATCAATAGGACATTGAAGCATTTTCATAAATCAATTTATCTCCGTTACAATCAAACGACTAAACGGCCTTTCACCCATCCTACGATAAATTTTATGTACGTGACTTCAAGTATATTTGTCACATAGGTTCAAACTTACCGAGCTCAACACCAAGTATAAGCATAGCACCTATTAGCCATGTACTCAAGACACTTACCCGATCCGCTGTCCGCGATCGACTCAATAGTGTCGCACACATAGTGTCCATAATGATTCACGAATGTATATTGAGTCCGCACACTCAGTGCTATATAATCAACTCGCACACTTAGTGCTACGTAATCAAATCGCACACTTAGTGCTACATAGTCAAACTCGCACACTTAGTGCCGCATGGTCAATTTGCACACTTAGTGCATCATATTCATTTCGCACACTTAGTGCAACATAGTCAAATCGCACACTTAGTGCTGTACAATTTAATCCCGCGCACTTAGCGCCAAATCTCATGGTCATAAATGGTTATACCCGCACGTTTAGTGCCGAGATCAACAACTCAGTACATCTTACCTCTTTTCTTTTCATTCAACAATTTCATCATCACATACGTACATGCATATATATATATGTATATTTATTCATTCCATTCAGCATCAATACATAAACATTATGACCATTTGAAATAATACCAACTACATGCTTAATGACTTACCTTGTGTTGGGTAAGACGGTTCCAACTCGACTACTCAGTGATCTTTTCTTTGCCTTTGCTCGATTCACCTCCTTTAACTCCTTGAGCTAAATCAAACAAATTTAACTCATTAAAGTCTCATTTTGCTAGCTTATGGCCGAATATGACAAGGAGTTTGATGGGTCATATGGCCACCTTTTAGCTCAAATACACAATGGTCATATGCATTTTTAATCACATCAAATGATTCAATACAATTCACTCGAACATCAAAAGAGAACCTCAAGGTACTTAGTCCATATACACATTAGACATTAGAGTCACATATGTACGAATTCACGAATCGAATTCGACATATTAGCTAATTTTCCCTTTAGCCGAACCTTCTAAGTCAAGATAAAGCCATCAACATGCTTACCTTTGGCCGAACATACACATCAACTTAGGTGCTCATTTATGTGGCCGAACACACACATGTCTATGTTAAGGCCGATTACAACACTCAATACATTCTACAAGTATGGACACTTGCATTGACTAAACACCATTTCTATTATTTTTACTCCAAAGCCGAATGCCTCTCAAGCCCTAAGCTCATGATCCTTTCATCATTAAGCAAGTGTTATAGCACAACTAACATCCATTTTCAATTTGAACACCAACATAAAAATATTAAACATGAAAATCCATAGCCGAAACCTATACATGACATTACTCATTCCACCCATCGAAACAATATTTGTTCAAGACATCAAGCATTTTTATTTGGGTATTACATATATGAGCATTTAGAATTTATATTTTTAGCAAGATCAATTTCTTTCCTCAACACATTCTTCATCAAAACTTAAAGGAAGTAATCAAATTTCCTTCTTTAATAGCCATAGCCGAATGCTCCATCCATCCATCAAAGTTAAAAATTTTGCATGGTCTAAGTAAGAACCATGATAATTAACCTAAAACAAGCTAAAATTTTCACAACTTTAACACAATATACTAACCTTATTAAGCATTCAAATGGCCGAAAGTTCTTTGCCCCTATTCCTTCCTTCAATTCGGCCAAGAAGACAAGGATGAAGCCTTTTTTTTTTTCATTTGCTTTCTTTTTATTCTTTTCTTTTATTCATTAAATCCCACAACCCAATATCAATTTCACAAATATATTGCCCATCATCAACCCACCTTGGCCGGCCACTATAAGGAAATTGGGCAATTTGACATGCAAGTCCACCTTTGTGTTGACATGCACTAATAAGCCCTTTAAAATTAGCCTATCATATTTTACCATGTCTCATGTTGATCCCTATTTAATAATTCCTCATGCAATTGGCAAAATTAGGGAATGAAACTTCCACATATGCATGTACACACATAATAAACGTAGAATATAACAATTAATTATTCTCATAACTCGGTTTTGTGGTCCCGAAACCACTTCCTGACTAGGGTCAATTTTGGGCTGTCACACTTTTGGTATATTTTCACATGTAATTCCCCTTCCTTCTCCCTCAATTCACTTTAATCATTTTAACTTTCAATTTTCTTACTTTGGCCTCATTACTTTCACTCTCTTACAATTTAGTCAATACCCCAGATTTATTTCTCTCAATATAGAAGCTTTCCCAAGCACTTTCGGCATTTATTTTCACCCTCTATCAACATTGATAATTTCCAAATGATGACTTTATTAAATTTTCACTGATTTACCATTTATTTACTACCATACCTGGCTTATGATATTTTGGGGATGTTACAATCCCAATGCTACCGTTTAGCTTGGGCCATGTCTTCCTTTGTATGGTGAATGCCTTGATTCTTTTCACCTAACATATCAAGTTTGGATCAAATCATTTATTTATGTACAATTCGTAAAATGATTTGTACATAGTTTGATGCTAGATAATGATTTAGATGACTGATAATGCCACAAAATACTTTGATAATTATTTGGAGAATTATGAGATAATTCATCAAGCTAGTTGTTTAGTCGAAGAGAACAAACATGTTTTGGAAGTTGTTAAATCACTAATGTTCACTATAAATCTTCTAAAGCCTTATTAAGGGGTGCAATCCTAGTAGTTGCCCATCTCATCAACATAACGTCTCTAAAAAATTTCAATTCAGAAGTCCTTGAGAAGTTTTACAAGGAAAGAATGATTATACATTTCCTCCAAAGGTCTTTGGTATGTTTGCTTTTTTTGTAATCAAAATGCTAGGAAGTTAGATTATCGATTCCTTAGATATGTGTTTATTGGGTATTTTCTCACTTAAGAGGGTTATGAATGTTATCAACATTCGTCTCTAAGGTATTTTGATAGTATCAATGCTAGCTTTTGAGAAAATGAATCATAGTGAAACTCAATCATCTCTTTAGAGGGAGAATAATGGAAATGAAGAGTTGTCGCCCAACTTTGTAAACCTAGAAAATCTTATCCCAAAAGAAACTATTGATCAAGTTCATAAAGATACGATGGAGATTGTTGGACTATCTGATAGATCGAATTTAAGGAGACACTCGAGGAGAAATAGGACAAAAATAACCATCATGCAACGTATTCTTTGCCAAAAATCCTTCTCTTCTGGTGAGTTATCTTTAATCCTTAAATCCACTAATGATTTAAATTTACCTATTGCTAGAAAAGAAAGAGTCAGGTCTTGTATCAAATAGCCCATTTTTTAACTTTATTTATTAATGATTTCTTTTCCCCTTCTTATAGTGTCTTTTCCTAATCCTTTTCCTTATACTTTGTGTCTATTTTACAGGACTGAATGCTTTCAATGATCCAAAGTCTAAAGAAGTCATGGCGGAAAAAATCGAGGCTCTAACAAAGAATGAGACAAGAGCTAGTTATTCTTTCGCTAGAAAAGAAAATGATTGGTTTTAAGTGGGTATTCACTTTAAAACATAAAGTTGAGGGTCCAATTGAGAGGATCAAAACAAAATTGGTAGTTAAGAAATTCTCTTAAACTTATGTAGTTGACTAGTAAAGTGACATTTGTCCTTATTGTTATGGACACTACTAGAATCTTGTTAACTTGTGCAACCAGCCTTGACTGGGGTTTGTAATAGTTTGATGAGAAAAATGCTTTTTGACATAGAGACCTAGAATAAGAGGTATATATAGAGATTCCTCTTGGATTCAACAATGAGAAAACACAAGGAAAAGTGTGCAAGTTAAAGAGCCTTTATATGGGTTCAAACAATCTCCCAAATTTTGATTTGCAGATTCAATAGAGCCATAATCTCTCTCAGGTACCAATAGTAATGCTATACCTTTTTTATAAAATATCACAAGGTTAAGGTCACACTTATAGTAGATGTTGATTACATAATCACAACTGGAGATTGTAAAGAAGAAATGGCTCAATTGAAAAAGCTATTGGTATAAGAATTTGGAATCAAGAATCTCAGGGACTTGCAATATTTACTAGAAATTGAAGTTGCCCGATTAGGGATGTAGACAGGCATAGTCACCTATTATGAGCATCATTAAGCTACAAGCAAGGATTGAAGTGTCTACGAATAAATAGAGATATCAAAGACTAGTTGGCAGATTGATCATTCATATACTGGGCTAGGCATACCACGTTTATGCTTGATCCTTGGGAATTTCACATACAAGTTGTGCTTTTGGCATTTTACAATATCTAAAGTCCACTCCTAGAAAGGTCTTTTTTCCAACAAAGATCACCTTCGGATAAAAAATTTTGCATATGTGAATTGCATTGGATCTTTGGATAATAAAAGATTTATTTTTGTATATTGAATGCTTGTGGGAGGAAACCCAACCACTTGGAGAAGAAAAAGAACAAAGGTGTTTGTGAGTTTTTGTGGTAGTAGAAAATAATGAGGAAAAATTATCCTTACATTGTGATAACAAGGCTTTCATCAGTATTGCCATAAACCCCATACAATATGATCAAACAAAGTACATAGAGATTAATCAACACTTCATCAAAGAAAGTTGATGATTGATGTATGGAACTTAAGTCAAGTGGCTTCTAACAAACATTTGGTTAACATTTTCACTAAAGGACTTAGCAACAAAATCTATCATAATTTGGTATGCAAATTATACATGTGTGATATCTATGCATCAACTTGAGGGGAAGAGTTGGCTAAATTAATATTTGATAGCCAATTTTCATATTTGATAGATAGTACAAATTTGAAAGCATATGTGGGCAAAATCTTAGCATAATACTTAGCTTCATTTTAGGGATATATTCTTTCCTAATATAGGTATATATAGTGTGTATAAATTGAGTGTAATTGTTCCTCATAAAATATATGAGAATCTATTTTTCTCTCAATTTCTTTTTAATTTCAAAATTCTCTTAGAAATACTATGATTTCTACATTTTCACATCGATGTAACTAAATTTATAGATCCTCTTCCCGAAATCAAGCTTTATGTACCGCAGCAAAGCACCAAACCCCATTGAAAGTTCCAATTGATTCCTCAGTCTATAATGGTTATTACTACTCGTACACCCATTAACCTCTCTTTTATGATTTTGGGTTGAAACCAGCAGGATCTGACAATTGTAGCATCAGTCATTGCAACTTATTTTCCAATTTGAACTCAATTTTTATGATGCTTGCTACCATTCGTGACTTGGCTTTTACCACTATTGCTTCATTAATTTTGTGTTGTAACAAAGCCCTCTATTCTTATTTTGTGTTTGAATCTCTTATAGTCTCTGGCTTTAATGTAAGTTGTTAAGGATCAAGTAACTGGTTAACTTATGAGTAAGTCATCTTCGATTGAGGGAGCCTTTCCATACTGTTGTGGGCGAGAAAATTAAATAAAATGGGGCGTAGCATATTAGTTAAACGTGGAGTTTTGTATAACAGAAAATGACCACGTCAGCTTCTTGTTATTTTTCTTTTAAAGCACGAACGACGGATGAAAACGGTTATGCATATTTTACTAAAAGAAAATTTAGAATTATTCTTCTTCTCTATGTTTTCTCTTCTTCTCAACCTTTCTATTTTTCCCTTCTCTCTTCCAATTCTTCTCAGAGCGCAACAAAGGTATCAGAGCTATTACGATCTCTATCATGGCCAGCGATGGTGTTTCGACATGACTGTAGAAGGAAGTGAGTGGCATACAGCAGGATATATCTAAAATGCAGGAGTTGGCTCAGTTAGAGGCCAAGATGGACGCGAAATTTCTAGAGTTTAAAGAGGAGTTTCGTAGAGATTTACAGACTCTATTTGGTCAGTATTTTAGACCTCCAATCAATTGTCCAACAAC
The DNA here is from genome assembly GCF_007990345.1 of Gossypium hirsutum. Lineage (NCBI taxonomy): Eukaryota > Viridiplantae > Streptophyta > Magnoliopsida > Malvales > Malvaceae > Gossypium > Gossypium hirsutum. The sequence continues at coordinate 67,657,098 of NC_053428.1, forward strand.
AAACGTAGCTGCGGACAAGGGGAAAGGAATATTAGGCGCGCCTCTTGGGTTTTCTCCCGATGATACGGGGGTTGGTCCGAATCCGGTAGAGGTGAGTAATATTCATCTAGGAAATCAGTCATATGAGGTTAGAACGACTGAAAAAGGGAGTCGACTTGAGTGTCTCAAATTTGATGGCACTGATTTTCGAGGGTGGTGAACCAAACTTGAGTAATTTTTTGAAGTTGAAGGCATGCCAAAGTCCAACAAGGTTCACATGGTAATGCTGAATTTAGAGCGTCGAGTACTCGAATGGCACCATTTTTACTCCCAACAGAATGGTGGTCTTCAAATGATATCATAGCCAGCTTATTTGAAGAACTTGCAGGAACGTTTTGGTTTTGGATAGTTTGAGAATCCAATAAAAGCATAAGTAAATCCGAAGCAACTAGGTACGGTAGAACAATATCAAGATTCTTTTGTTGGATTGTTGAATCAATTGCAGTTTTCGAAACCATATGCTCTTAGTATTTTTATTAGTAATCTGAAGATTGAAATTGGCCATTATATGGATCTAGTTAAGCCCTCTACCTTGATGAATGCTTTCTATCTAGCTAGGAAGATTGAAGTGCTCCTAGCTGGTTCGGCTAAGAAACCTTCAACACCCTTGCATAGTTCACCTAGATTGGCATTCAACCTTTCGGTTGTATCGAGTTATTCTTTAACACCCAAGCGAGCCAATTCAATTTCCCAATTGGGGAGCAGTACTCTAGGCAGCAAGTCAAGTTCTCGTTCAATTTCACTAGCACTGATAGCAGAACAAAAACATAAAGGATTATGTTTTTGGTGTGGCACCAAGTATCAGGCGGGGCATAAATGTGTAAAATCACAGTTATATCAGTTGCTGCTAGAACCTTTTTCTAATGGTGAAGCTGAAGAATTTCAAGAATATTCAGATCGATTAGAAAAGAGTAGTCTAGAGGAGGAGTCACCTAAGTCACCTATAATTTCACTACATGCCCTCACTGGTATGCAGGGCTATAACACTATGCGTGTGGCTGCTCGAGTCGATTCTAGTTGGGCTATTATTCTAGTGGATTCCGATAGCACACACAATTTCAATGATGCATGTTTGGTTAGTAGATTGTCATTGCCAGTAATCTAGCAAGAACAATTGAAGGTTTCGGTGGTAAACGAGAGCTATTTATTCACTAGAGGATTATGTATGAGAGTGCCATGGGAAGTCCAGAATTACAGATTTGAAACCGATTTCTTAGTTTTGCCTTTATAAGGGTGCGATATGGTGGTAGGGGTCCAGTGGTTACTTACTTTGGGAGATATCATTTGGAATTTCAGTTCTTTAACTATGTAGTTTAAAATCAAATGTGAAACATGTACTATGCATGGTATTGTTCTTGGTTCAATTGCAGCAGGGAGTTCCACTTCAGATTCAAAATGTTTTTTAATAGTGGGGTAGGCTTTGGGACCCTATACAATGGTGTTGAGCTCACCTAGACAAGTGACACTATCAGCTATGTGGGCAAATAAATCGGAGGATAAACTTCAGGGTCTCTTGGAGGACTTTGCTAATGTTTTTCAAGTACCAAAAGGGTTACCTCCTCCTCGCCTACAAGATCACCGAATTCTATTAAAGGATGAAGGGGTGGTGATTAAGATTTGGCCCTACAGGTATCTGACTATTCAGAAAGGAGAAATAGAGAAACTAATTCAAGAAATGCTCTAAGCTGGAATCATTAGAGACAACAATAGTTCTTTTGCTTCTCCTATTGTGATGGTCAAGAAAAAAGACAGAAGTTGGAGACTCTGTGTTGATTATAGACAATTAAATTAGTATACTATAAATGATGAGTTTTCCATTCCCATAATTGAGGAACTGCTTGATGAATTGGGAGAAGCTCGGGTGTTCTCCAAACTTGACTTGAGGTCTGGATATCATAAAATCCAGATGTGGGAACCAGACATACATAAGATAGCATTTAGAACACACGAGGGGCATTATGAGTTCCTCGTGATGCCCTTTGGCCTCACTAATGCCCCTTCTAGCTTTTAAGCCCTTATGATACGGTGTTTAAACAATGGTTGAGAAAGTTTGTGCTCGTATTCTTTTACAACATTCTTGTGTATTCAAGCTCATGGTCCAAACATTTGCAGCATTAGAAGACTGTTCTTTTGGCTCTAAGGGAGTAATAGTTTTTTGCTAAAAAGAGTAAGTGTTGTTTTGTCACACTTTAGATCAAGTATTTAAGACATGTGTTACATGCAGGGATGGTTTTTATGGATATGTCAAAGATCGATTGTATCTCATCATGGCCAACTCCTCAGTCGGTGAAGGAATTGCGGAGCTTCCTTGGGCTCTCCGGGTATTATAGGAGGTTCATTAAAAATTATGGGGTGCTAGCTCGACCTCTTACAGATCTGTTGAAGAAAAATGGATGGGGTTGGTCTGACCAAGCGACCTCAGCTTTTCAAGCATTGAAAGTAGTGTTATGTGCAGCACCTGTTCTGGTACTACCAAATTTTCAGCTTGAGTTTGTAGTAGATACTGACGCCAGTGGAATTGGGGTGGGTGCCATGTTGCAACAACAGAAGAGACCGATGGCATTTTTTAGCAAGGCTCTAGGAGTACGACATCAGGCTCTATCCATATATGAAAAAGATATGTTAGCAGTATTATTGGCAGTTCGAAAATGGCATTCTTACCTTGTGGGGAGGCACTTCAAAATCAGGACTAACCATCAAAACCTGCGATTCCTATCTGATCAGGTAGCTATCACACCATTTTAACAATACTGCGTCACTAAAATGCTAGGCTATGACTTTGAAGTTTCTTATAGAAAAGAAGTCAACAACAAGGTCGTCAATGCTCTCTCTCGACAACCTCAATTGTAGCAAGGTCAAATTTCCCAATTGTCGACCAGCTCAGTTATATCTGAACTCTTACAGCAGGTACAGCAATCCTATGAGCTAGATGATAGGCTAAAGAAGGTTATACAAGATGTCTAACACTCCAAGCTTTCCAATCACAAATATTCTTGGGATGGCCGCTTTCTACGAATGAAGGGGAAGATCGTGGTAGGGTAGAATTTGCAGTTGTGGCAATAATTATTTTACCATTTCCATGCCAGTGCTATTGGGGGTTATTCAGGGGTACATGTGACCAAGAAACGAGTGGCAAGTTTGCTGTATTGGAAGGGCTTAACAACTGATGTTAAACGTTGGGTACGCGAATGTTCAGTTTGGCAGAAATGCAAGGGTGAATAGGTAGCCTCTCCAGGACTCTTTCAGCCTTTGCCTATTCCGGATCGAGCTTGGGCAGTGGTTAGTTTAGACTTCATCGAAGGCTTACTGAACTCAAACAGAAAAAACTCTATCCTAGTTGTGGTGGACCATTTGACCAAGTATGGTCACTTCTTAGGCTTATCTCATCCATACACAGCTCAAGAAGTGGCTCAAGAATATATGACTCATGTTTACAAACTCTATGGTACCTCTGATTCGATTATTTTAGATAGGGACAAAATCTTTGTTAGTCGGTTTTGGCAGGAGTTATTTCATAGAGCAGGCACCAAAATTTTGTTATCTACAGCATACCACCCTCAAACAGATGGGCAGACGGAGGTTTTGAACTAGTGTCTTGAGAATTATTTACGGTGCATGAATGGGGAGACTCCTGCCAATTGGTTCTATTGGTTACCACTAGCAGAATGGTGGTATAATTCTTCTTTTCATTCCTCTATTCAGCTCACTCCTTATGAAGCCTTCTATGGACAGTCTCCACCGCCGCATATGCCATATTTAGTTGGGGCTTTTTCGGTAGCAGTGGTCGACAGAAGTTTGCAAGCTAGGGAACTGCACAGAAATTATTGCACTTCCACCTTAAAAGGGCTCAGACTCGTATGAAGCAGTTTGCAGACAAACATAGAATTGAGAGAAGTTTTCAAGTAGGAGATCTGGTTTACTTAAAGCTGCAACCATACCGGCAGCAATCTCCCAGGAAAATCATCAATCAAAAACTATCTTCTAAATATTATGGCCCTTTTCAGGTGATCAAAAAGGTTGGGGAAGTGGCTTACACTTTGCAGTTACCTCCAGGTTCTCAGATTCATCCAACTTGTCATGTGGCTCAGTTAAAGAGACATATTGGTTCAATTCCATCTCAAGATCATTTACTTTTGATGGATGCTCATGGTATGTTATAGAAAGAGCTGGTCCGAATTGTGGATAGGAGAATAGTTAAAAGAGGAAATCAAGCTGTTACCGAAGTTCTTGTTGAATGGGTTGATTCTTTTCCTGAGGATGCGACTTGGGAAGTTCTGTCCCTGCTGCAGACCAAATATCCTCATTTCCATCCTTGAGGACAAGGAAAATTTTTTGGGACGGTAGTATTGTTGTGGGCAAGAAAATTAAATAAAACGAGGCGTAGCATATTAGTTAAACGGGGAGTTTTGTATAACAGAAAATGACCACGTGAGCTTCTTGTTATTTTCCTTCTAAAGCACGAACGATGGATGAAAATGGTTATGCATATTTTTACTAAAAGAAAATTTAGAATTCTTCTTCTTCTCTGTGTTTTCTCTTCTTCTCAACCTCTCTATTTTTCCCTTCTCTCTTCCAATTCTTCTACTTAAAATTCTGGAGCGCAACACATTGTTGCAATTTCTACCATTAGAAGAACCTATGATTAATGTAACCTGTCGAAGGGAGCTCCTAACCTAGACTCGTTACACAGGATTTATTCTTTCGAATAGGAAGCTAAAATTAAGGACTTTTAATGCAATAAGATGCTTGTTAAAATAAATTATTCTAATTAGGAATATTACTAAGTAAACTTATTTGTCTTCTTTCCTTTTTTAATGCCTTTGACTTCTTGTCTTGCCCATAGAGGCAATTGTAACACACCGTACTCCCACTTGCACACCATTTATCACTCTCGCTACCAGCTAACCAAGGCCACTGCCTCAAGTTTCCTGTATAAACCCCTAACATTCGGCACCCAAGGATCTCTATTCCACTCCCATTCCTGACCCCATCAATCTCAACACCCCTGCCTAAACAGAAGCCAAGAGAAAATTAATGTTGGATTTAAGCACCAGCTGATTGAATTTTGCACATAGAAACGTTTGACTTAAAGACAGTTTTTGTTCTCATTTCTCATTTACTTAAATCGTGTGAAAATGGTTTTTCAAAATCAAGTAGCGAGAATGCAAGTTTTTTATCTGAAAGTTTGACATCATTTTGTTTCTTGTTGCTGATGATACAGGATGGTATCAAGTCAACCATTGAATCATTCTCTCGTTTAGCTAAAGACTCATCTTTTATGAGAGACAACAATTTTAAAGAACAATCAAAAGCAGTGAAGTTGCTAGGCAGCGGGATAGGTATTCCATTATATGATTCTTTTTATTCACAATTTCATGATGGTATTGCATAGGCAATTTTTTTAAGGTTTATGTTTGGCCAAAGGATTCGCATTGTAATGAGCTTGAATTACTTGGATTCAGTTGCAGATGTCTTGCTGTGGCGGGAAATAAAGAGAACACTTTTATGCTTTCTTATCCTGGCTTCATTATTTTACTGGTTCTTTCTGTGCGGAAGAACTTTTACTTCATCAGTAGCCAAGCTTCTGCTGTTAGTTACTGTCACTCTTTATGGATATGGAAATTTATCATCAAAGATGTGAGTATTAGTAGTTATCACATGCTGCTTTATGGTAATTTCATTCAGTCTTTCCGCAGTTCATTATTACACATTGATTCTGTTTCCAGTGTAAAGCAACAGCTCAATCCTCATTTCCCCTTTGCTTTTTCTTCTCTTTTCCAGTTTTCATGGTTTTTTTTTTTCAATTGATGCTAGTACCTATCTTCCATCCTGTTCCTTTCTTTTTTATCTTTTGCTTTTACTCCATTTCGACCAGGGATGACATTGGAGAGAAGGGAGTGGAGATTGCCTCCATCACCCTATTCTTGTATGAATGTTGAAAACATACATGGAAATAGAAATGGATGTCAATTACATACATAATCTCTCCACCGCCCCTCAATGCACTTTTTCTATTAATGATTTTTAGTCCATTTCACAGATTTTAGGAGTAACATAGTAATTTTAAAAGGTGAAGGTGGAGTGGAGCAATAATTTACCAAAACCACTCCGCTTCACCACCTATCTCCACTTTCTCAGGAAAAAAAAAAACCCCTCCCATTCACAGCAGAATGATGTAAAATCCATGAGGCAAAACTGGTTTTGCATTGGATGGGTCATTAGTGAAGCGGGGATGTGTTTGAAAACGATGGTTTGTTGTTTTTCCTTGAGCTATTATAGTTAAAAGAGATTCTGTGAAGTACTTATCGTGTTTCCCCTGGTTCACTTTTACCATTTCTCTCGACATGACTGAATCATGCTTTCTTTCCATACGGCGAAACTAGCTTATTAGTTCCCACAACTTTTCCCCCAATAACAATGGAGATTGTGGTTTAATTGTTTACAAGGTAGAGAGCACCTGACATAGATGAAATCTTTTTTCTCTCTAAAGTATTAACATTTCCATTATTAACTTGTAAACTCTGCAAATTTCATTTTTCCTTCAGTAACCTGCTGACTTTTGTAATTTTTTATGAAATTTCTTTCTTCAAGCGAACATGCATATATCTTGGCTCAATTATGATTTTTGTCTTTGCAACAGACGTGCTTTTGCGATTAAAAGGATATCGTCGTCTTGTTTTGAAATCACTGAATCAACTGTGAAAAATTCACTCAGATCTGTATCATATATTTGGAATAGAGGAATTCGTCACATCAAATTGTTGGGAAAGGGGGAAGACTGGAGCAAGTTTTTCAAGGTTTGTATTTTATGGATGACTTGACATTATTATTGTTCTTTCTTTCTTTCTAGTTTCATCCATGTCCAAGCTTCCGTGTCAAAACTACTAAAAGAAAACATGATTTTTTTTTCCTCTCTGGAATCCCACCTTGAAACCTGGATTTATCTCTCCATTAACTCATGCCGACCAGATGTTCAATATATTTTTGGACATAAGTAATGGAATATGACTTTCTAAATAAATAGCATAACTTAGAAAAAAATGATCGTACCCATGTGGGACATTCTTGTATCCGACACTCTCATACATGAGTCTAAGCAACATAGTTCTTTCTATGCTTGAGTGTGAGTAATATAGTTTAATTCAATGCTTTATAACCTAAACTCTAGCCTTAAGATCCTAATTTTGCCGAACATAAATCCGCAAGAAGAAAGGTCTTGCAAATGAGTGCCCTGAGGAACTGTTATGGTTTCCAATAAAAAAATAGGAGAACCTTTTACTTAATGCATTGGAAATCATACTGCTTGAGTGTTGGGGTCGGTGAAAATAACATGCAGCTTGGATGTATACATACACATTAAAGATATGCGGTAGGTTCCTAGCAGAAATTAGAAGTGTCTCACCATGTTACTTAAGCTTATGTGTGAGTGTTGGACTCAGGTATGTGTTAGAGACGGGTATATTAAATTGTTTTAAAAATTCTCCTACATATTTGGAAGGTCCTAGAGTCATATCCCTATACCATGTCCGAGTACGCGTTGAACGGAGATACTTTAAGAAAAATAAGGAGTCAAAACAACAGGTGTCTTATGAGATACAAGATTGATTTCCCTATCAAAAACACCAAGAAGGAAATAATTCTAGACTTAACAAAGCCAACTGAGCCTTCTTGAACCATACTTTTTCCTCTAGTTTGCTTTAAAAGTTTGGTTTTGGTTGGACCTTTAACAGAGGGGTTAGATTCTTTTATCATCCTAGCATACATAAACTTCGCCCAAAACTCAATGTGGATTTGTTTCGAAAATGCAAATTATGCACGTCCAAAACTTTTCTGATTGATTATAACCATGCCAGTCAATGTCCATATATGCACAACTATGAGCATAATATTAAGTTCTGTGGCTTTACATATGCAAGCTTTTCTTCCATATTCATTGAACTTTGAGATATGCATTTAACTTGTTCAGGTTACGGTTTTTCTTTATTTCACCAAGTGGGCTCTATCTTATTCCTTGGCTGTGTTTGTTGGCATTGGTGAGTAACAATTTACTTTTTCCAGAAAATGAGTAGTTCTTTCGGTTTTTCCTGGTATTCATTTTGGAAATAATTGTTGAAATATGTATATATTTTAAATTTATTTAGGTAGATAAATCTTATTTGGATAGATAAGTTTTATTCATATTCTAGAAATATTTTTATTTTATCTTTTAGTAGTTTACTAGAATAAGGGAACTATTTTCCCAATTAGGATTAGGACTTTTTTTTCTCTATTTAAGTTCAATTCTTTAGTTAATAAGAGAAGTACAATTTTATTCAAAGCTCTCTTGAAATCTTTCATGGCATCTGAGCTAGGTTAAAATCTCTAGTAACATCATGGTTAAAACAACCTTCACTGGAGATAAGAAATCCAGCAATCAAACAGAGGAAAAAAGTTTTACAGTTGAAACAACTACCGAGAGTACAATGACTCAAGGGACAGAGGCGTCTCACCTTTCTTTTCAACTGACATCTCACAAGTTGAATGGCAAGAATTATCTGGAATGGTCGCAGTCCGTAAAATTAGCAATTGATGGGCGCGGCAAGCTAGGTCATTTAAATGGAGAAGTTGAGCAACCAAAGGTGGGTGATCCAAAGATGAGCAAGTGGAGGTCAGAAAATTCTATGGTAATTGCGTGGCTTATTAATTCCATGGAAGCTTCCATAGGTAAACCTTTTCTTTTTCTCCTAACTACTAAAGATGTTTGGGACGCTGTGAAAGACACCTATTCAGATTTAGAAAACGCTTCACAGATTTTTGAGTTAAAAATAAAACTGTGGAAAGCTAGGCAAGGGGAAAAAGAAGTTACTCTTTATTATAATGAGATTATGTCTCTTTGGCAAGAACTGGATCAGTGTTATAATGATGAATGGGAGTGTCCCGGAGATGGTGTAAAAGCTATGAAAAAAGAAGAGAATGAAAGAGCTTATTTGTTTCTGGCTGGTTTAAATAAAGAATTTGATGAAGTGAGATCTTGGATCCTAGGGAAAAAACCGCTTCCAAAACTTCGTGAGATTTTTTCTGAGGTTAGAAGAGAGGAGACAAGGAGAAAAGTAATGTTAAAGCCAGGGTTTGAAGCTAATGATGATAATTCTGCTCTTGTAACTATTAAAAATAATGATGATAGTGAAAAAAAGAAAAAACCTTGGTGCGATCACTGCAAAAAATATTGGCACACTCGTGAAACGTGTTGGAAGCTCCATGGGAAATCGACAAATGGAAGGAAAAAGAATGGCAATGGTCGTGGTTCACAATCAAGGGATAGCAGAGTTTTCCAAACAACTAATGGAAATTATGAGGGCCAAAGTTCTCTGGAAGGGTCTCCATTCACTAAGGAACAATTAGAGCATCTACACAAGTTTTTTCAATCACCACAATTTCGGATGAATTCTTCTATTCCTAACTCATCCAATAATCCTTCTTCCTCTTTTGCCCAATCAGGTACTGATTTTTCTATTTTTTTCAGTGTCAAGCCTTGTAAAACAAACACATGGATCGTTGATTCTGGAGCTAGTGATCACATGACTAGTAGTCATTTTTTTTTCAACTTACACACCTTGCGTAGGAAACAAAAAGATCAAAGTAGCAGATGGGTCCTTTTCGGCAATAGCCGGGAAATGCACTGTTAAAATTTCATCTTCCTTGGTTTTACATGATGTTTTACATGTGCCAAATCTAGCTTGTAATCTCATATCGGTTAGTAAATTATCTCAGTCCTCAAATTGTCATGTTATATTTGACTCCTCTATGTGTAAGTTTTAGGACATGGTCTCGGGGAGGATGATTGGCAATGCTAAAGAATTTGGTGGAATTTACTTTCTTGAAGACGACCATCTAAGTCAACCAACAACTACTTTATGTTTAAATTCTGTTTCTGATTTTGATAAGGTTATGATTTGGCATTATAGGCTTGGACATCCTAATTTTTATTATTTAAGATATTTGTTACTTAATCTATTTAAAAATAAAAGTCCTTCATATCATTGTGAATTTTGTGAATTGGCTAAACATCATCGGTCATTCTTTCCACCTCAAAAATATAAAGCCTCCAAACCTTTTTCGTTAATTCATAGTGATGTTTGGGGACTTTCAAGAGTCTCGACTTTTTCAGGAAAACGTTGGTTTGTCACATTTATTGATGATCATACTTGACTTTGTTGGGTGTTTTTATTAAAAGATAAGTCCGAAGTTAAAAATGTGTTTCAGTCTTTTTATGCTATGGTGAAAACACAATTTGGTGTGAAAATAGAAGTATTTCGAACTGACAATGGTGGGGAATTTTTTAGCGACCAATTAGGTATTTTCTTAACCAAACATGGAATAGTCTACCAAAGTTCTTGTACAAATACACCACAACAAAATGAGATTGCAGAAAGAAAAAATCGACATCTTTTGGAAGTAACTAGAGCCTTGATGTTCACTAGTCAAGTACCACGTTATCTTTGAGGCGAAGCCTTGTTAACAGCTACATATCTTATTAATAGAATGCCCAGTAAAATTCTAAATTATAGAACTCCTTTTAGTCTCTTTAAAGATAACTTTCCTAACTCTAAATTGATTACAGATTTATCCCTCCGAGTTTTTGGGTGTAGTGTTTTTGTTCATCTTCACAACCAAGGTAAACTAGATCCTAGAGCAAAAAAATGTGTCTTTGTTAGTTATGCTTCTAATAAAAAGGGTTACAAATGTTATGATCCAATTGATAGGAAGATTATAGTTACCATGGATGTCACATTTGTTGAAACAAAATCTTATTTTCATTCTAATCTTCAGGGAGGGAATTATACTAAAGAAGATTCTATAATTGATCAAGAAAAGACTAGGAATATACAACATAGGGATTCTAATAACGGGGAAGGCGAATTTATAATTAACACAAAAATTAATGATGTTAATGTTAATGAAAAGGAGGATGAAGATGTAGAGTTTGATCATGAAAATAAAGAACAAACAAAGGAGTTAATTGTTTACTCAAGAAGAAATCGAAATCAAGAAAGTGGAATCCACCAGATTCATCACCAAGAATCCGACCCGCAAGATCCTGTCAAAAGCCCAGGTAAAGCTCATAATCCAGCCAATGAATTTTCTGATTTAGATATTCCAATTGCCAAAAGAAAAGGTGTTAGAAATATTGTCAAATATCCCATGTCTAACTTTGTATCCTATAAAGCCTTATCTTCGACATTCTCAACCTTTGTTTCGTGTCTCGATACTGTCCAAATACCAAAAAATGTGAAAGATGCTTTACAGGTTCCTGAGTGGAAAGAGGCTATTTTAGAGGAGATGCGTGTTCTTGAAAAAACAGGTACATGGGAAACAATGGAATTACCTGTAGGGAAAAAAACAGTGGGCTGTAAATGGGTGTTCACAACCAAATTCAAACCAGATGGATCTTTAGATAGATACAAAGCCCGGTTGGTAGCAAAAGGGTACACTCAAACATACGGGATAGATTATCTTGAAACATTTGCTCCAGTGGCCAAATTAAATTCCGTCAGAGTTTTTTTATCAATTGCTGGTAATCTTTATTGGTATTTACAACAACTAGATGTGAAGAATGCTTTCCTAAATGGAAAACTTGAAGAAGAAGTTTACATGGATCCTCTTCCAGGTTTTGAAGAAAAATTTGGAACTCGAGTATGTAAACTCAAGAAATCTTTATACGGTCTGAAGCAGTCTCCTCGAGCTTGGTTTGAACGATTCACTCAAGTTGTTAAAAAACAAGGTTACTCACAAGGGCAAGCTGATCACACAAATGTTCTATCGACATTCACAAAAAGGTAAAATAGCTGTTATTATAGTTTATGTTGATGATATCATTCTTACAGGAGATGATGTGGATGAAATAAGACGTCTCAAGGAGCATCTAGCATTGGAGTTTGAGACCAAAGACTTGGGTCCTTTGAAATACTTTCTTGGAATGGAAGTTGCTCGATCAAAGAAGGGTCTTGTGGTCTCTCAGAAAAAATATGTGATTGATCTTTTAAAAGAGGCTGGGATGAGTGGTTGTCGCCCAGCGGACACACCAATTGATCCAAATATAAAATTTGAAAATAAAGAAGGTCGATTAGTTGATAAAGGGCAGTACCAAAGATTAGTTGGTAAGTTAATTTACTTATCACATACAAGGCCAGACATAGCTTTTGCAGTAAGCTTAGTGAGTCAATTTATGCACTCCCCAATGGAGGAACATGAAGAAGCAGTGTTTCAAATTCTAAGATACTTGAAGAGTTTACCGGGAAAGGGCTTATTCTTCAAGAAATCCGAACAAAGAGGAATTGAAGCTTATATAGATGCAGATTGGGCAGGCTCAATAACAGACAGAAGATCTACATCAGGATACTGTACATTTGTTTGGGGAAACCTTGTGACTTGGCAAAGTAAAAAACAAACTGTTGTAGCAAGAAGTAGTGCAGAGGCTGAGTTTAGATCAATGGCTCAAGGAATTTGTGAAATGGTTTGGTTAAAAAGAATTATGGAAGAGCTGAGGAAACTAATAACTTCACCAATGAAGTTGTACTGTGATAGCAAAGCTGCCATTAGCATTGCTCACAACCCAGTCCAACATGACAGAACTATACATGTTGAGATTGATAGACACTTTATCAAGGAAAAGATTGAAGAAGGCCAAGTGTGCATGCCGTTTGTTCCTTCAAAACAACAGATTGCTGACATACTCACCAAAGGACTCTAAGACAAGCTTTGATTTTCTTGTAAGCAAGTTGGGCATGATTGATATATATGCACCAACTTGAGGGAGGGTGTTGAAATATGTATATATTTTAAATTTATTTAGGTAGATAAATCTTATTTGGATAGATAAGTTTTATTCATATTCTAGAAATATTTTTATTTTATCTTTTAGTAGTTTACTAGAATAAGGGAACTATTTTCCCAATTAGGATTAGGACTTTTTTTTTCTCTATTTAAGTTCAATTCTTTAGTTAATAAGAAGTACAATTTTATTCAAAGCTCTCTTGAAATCTTTCAATAATCCATATTGCAGCTATGGTTTTCGCCTTCACTGCATTCTTTGTCTATGAACAATATGAACCAGTGATTGATGGATTAGGGGAGGTCCTGTTCTATGGTATCATGGAATCAAAAGAATTGCTAAGGAGGAACCTACGGACTCTGATTGCTTCATTTCTTCAAAACTGAAATAGTTTGCATCAACAAGATGCTGTGGATCAAGTTCTTGATGCATTTTAGTTTCCTTTACTGATGGGACTATCGTGGTTAGACTTGCTTCAAACTTTACAAAAATGTTTTCCTGTCAAAGCTTCGGATGCTTTTCTATTGAGCATTTTGGCACTGATGGTGGTGTTGGCGTGGATCCGACCAGAGTCATTGGCACTCTGAACCCTTTTTTTAAGCAAAAGAAGGCTGCCAAAGCATTTGAAAGCTTGCCATGCCCTGCAACGGTGAAGGTAAACTATTTGTATAGGAAGGAAATTTAAATTGGTAGCTGGAAAGAAAAAAAAAATCATATGGGTCAAAGTCAATATTTATCAAAACAAATTCCCATCACTTCTATATATATAATATGATCTACCAATTGTTGCATAGAATTATAATGCTTAATCCAGTTTAAGTCTAATTGGTACTGTAAATTGAGCTCCCTTTGTTCTTTTCTTTTTTGTTTTTGTAATTAATTTGATTTCAAACAAGATATATTGTTACAAATATAATTTAAATTATGATAAAACTTGTTTTTAAGTCCTAAATGCATTAAAGATGGGCAATAAAGATTGAATTTAATATTTCAAGTCAAAGGATATTTATTCAACAGATATACAAGAAGCCTAATTATACAATAAAAATATTCTATATTACTTTTTTGACGAATTTTTAAAATTATAATCATTAATATATATATTTTTTATTTAGGTGTGCCACTTAGAAAATTGTCATTCTATTAAAATTTTAAAATTTATTAAAACAACAAATTTTTTTTATGAAAACAAAATCTGTATTAAGATTCTGATTACACGTGGAAGGAATTAACAACTCCACAATGCTGATTATTAAAATGGTATCAAATAATCTAGTGTTATCTGAAATTTTGATTAAAATGAGTTTAATTTTAATGTTTGAGAAATAATTTCCTAAAAGAAAAATCATTTTATTTTAAATGAAATAGATGTTTGTTACACTAAAAAAAATCCCTTTTTAACAAAATTTAGAATGTAAATTTTATTAATAATTTCATTTCCTTTCGGAACAAAGATATTCTTTATTTTAGAAATAAAATATTCGATGCATTTATTGATTGAAATGATTGAATACATAACTTAACCTTACGCATTGTCCAGCTGACATTCTACCATTGTTAATTTTGAGCAATACCTTGAGTTTCCTAAAAGTAGAAAGCATTTTCCTAAACATAAATAAAAAAATATTATTTAACAATAAGTATCGAGACTTTAAATATCCTAATAGAGGCTCGATAATTTATTATCATTTGGAAACATTGCTGTTATTAATTTTTAAAGAAAATAATATGAAAATTTTACTAAATATTTCAAGTATTATTTTTTGAAATTTAATAAATTTTTTCTCAAAATTTTAATAAAATCATTACCACGAGTTTTGTTGCGTCTATAAAGCAATTTATTTTAAAAACAAATCCTACGCATTTTAGATCAAAATAACATTTGTATGGATTAAATAACAAGATTAAATAAGGATAGAAATTGTACCAGAAAGTTAGAATTCTGAAAAATGTACGGTAAGCGATTCACATGCCACCAAATTGACATATCCTCTTGGATTTCTTCCGGCTTTTTTATAAAAATAACTTAAAATTTTTAACTAATTACATAAATAATTTATTTTTTTAATTAAACACATAAATAAGCTAAAATTTACAATAAAAATTAGTGGAGCTAAAGAGTTTGGCGCCACCAACATGCCACGTCAGCAACCAGAATAAAAAAATTAATTTTTTTGTGGTACCATGTAGAATGACGTCACCTATATAAATACCAAGAAAGTACTACAATTTTTGAAAAATAAGGGGACTTTAAAAATAATTTTTCTTTTTCTGGTGGAGCCACCAGATTTCGATGCCTGACACCCTATACTCTGTTCTTTCTTTTTTTTTTTTTACTTTTTAAGTTTTGTCCTATATTACTTTGTTCTATTTTTTTTACTTTTTCTTAATTTTTTTATTTGTCCTTATTTATTTTTTTATTGATTTTAAAAAACTTGAAATGTATATTTGAAATATTTTATAATATATGTTTTTTTAAAATTTTAAATATTATTTTTTTAAATATTAAATATAATTTTCAAAAATCCGGAACAAGAAAGTCCAAAATTGACTTTCTAACATTTGCACATTTTTGCATGTAATTCCTTATACAAGTTACATTTGTAACCCGGAGGACGTATGAGTATATCTGTTAATACATACTTCATCCGGCTAAATTATGCATTTAATTTAGATGTTTTAAATTATTAAAAATATATTTAATATTTAAAATTAAAAAATATATATTATAAAATATTTCAAATATATTTTAAAATCAATAATAAATAAAATAAATAAGGACAAATAAAAAACTTAAAAAAAGTAAAAAAAAAAGAAGAAATAATAGAACAAAGTAATATAGGACAAAACTTAAAAAAAAGTAAATAAAAAAAAAGAACTGAGTATAGGGTGTTAGGCATCGAAATCTGGTGGCGCCAATTTATTTGGCTCTACCAGAAAATGGAAAATTATTTTTAAAGTCCCCCTATTTTTGCAGAAATTCCAGTATTTCCCTAATATTTATACAGGTGGCGCCATTCTACATGGCTCTACCAAAAAAATAATTTTTTTATCCTAGTTGCTGACGTGGCATGTTGGTGGCACTAAACTCTTTGGTTCCACCAACTTTTACTGTAGATTTTAGGTCATTTACATGTTTAATTAAAAAATTGGATCATTTATGTAATTAATTAAATTTTTTGAGTTATTTTTATAAAAAAGCCATTTCTTCCATTTTTAAGTTTGGTAGACACCCCCCGAAAATCCAAAACATATCACAATAAAAATTCAACTTCGGATAAATTGATCAATTTCTTTTCTTATTCATAATTAAAAATAAAATTTTTAAACACATTTATTTTGGAATAAATATCAAATTTATGCATGAACTTTGGTCCAATTTATAATTTATTACATAAACTTTGATTTGGTGCAATTATACGCATGAAATTTGAATTATGGTTCATAATTATACATGAAATTTTGATTCAATTGTACACTAACTGCCACGTTATGTGCACCAAAAAACGACAATCAAATATTAAGCAAATAAAGCTATTATTGCAACTATACAAGTCAAGTTGTAATATTTATATACAACAGAACATGGAGTTTCCATAAATTGAACCGTAAGGAAAGATTATCTAAATTTGAAGCTAACGGTTAATATGCTATTGGAAAGACTATCAATCTACTTACAATTAGAACCATTACGATAAATCATAAAAAACAAGTAATTGCAATGCTATCAAGCTAAGAGTTCTAAGCTAATGGAAGTTAATAACTAAATACTTATGGGCAACAAAATAGTGATTGGTTTCTTTGTTTACTAATGGTGCAACTATACATAGGTCAATTCAATGCACTATTCTTCACCTAGCCACTCTTTCCTGTTGGTCTCAAATGACTAATTGAAGTGCCCAATGAAATCTCCTCTCAGTCTCACTCACTAAACCTTTCTAAATTGATCTAAACACGATAGAATATCCTCTCGACCTAGTTTTTATGGATTTTCACTTAAGGTTGTGAAGCTTAAGTTACTAACAACATTAATTTAAGCAAAAACAATGGATTAACATAAATATTAAGCACAAAATCACATCAAGAATAGTTGAGTTAACCAATCACCAAGCAAATTAGTTCATATCCATACCAATCACAACATCTTAACACTTTTCCATTCAATTCAATACAATTAAATCTAATGAGAAATATAATAGATTGAGAAATGCTCATCAATTGGTGAGAAATCCCTGCTTAGCGCTCAAGTTGTAGTTGATGCAGACTTCAAATCCAATGCCTACAAGTAATAGCAGCAAACTAATGAAATGAATAAAATTGTATCAACCCAATTTTAAATGGTGTTGAAAAATGCAATTTTAGGACCTCATTTTCGTAAACTGAGTTCGTAAGGATGAAATATAAAGATTAATGAAGTTGTTATGAAAATATATTGAAATTTGGTTAAGTAATTTAACCAAGAAAATAGCTATTTAAAGCTCATGGACTAAATTGTAAAAGTCCAATCGCTATTAAATTTTAATTTGAAAAATGCTTGAGGACTTAGAAAGCAATTATCCAAAGGACTAAAATGGTTAATTAACCATTTTTTGTCATGAGATAGTAGAAGATGATGGTTTCCCACTTAGTTTTAATATGATAATTAAAATGTATAGTTAAACCTTAACTAAAAATTACTAATGATGTATATATATAAGAAATCAAGTGGAAAGAAAAGAGAACATCATCTTCAATGAAGTTGTTATGAAAATATATTGAAATTTGGTTAGTAATTTAACCAAGAAAAAGCTAATTAAAGCTCATAGACTAAATTGTAAAAGTCCAATCGCTATTAAATTTTAATTTAAAAAAAATACCTGAAGACATAGAAAGCAATTATCTAAAGGACTAAAATAGTTAATTAACCATTATTTGTCATGAGATAGTGGAAGATGATGGTTTCCCACTTAGTTTTAATATGATAATTAAAATGTATAATTAAACCTTAATTAAAAATCACTAATTATGTATATATATAAGAAATCAAGTGGAAAAAGAAAAGAAAATAGAACATCATCTTCCTTACTATTTCATGTCGTCCCACCATTAGAACGAAAGAATCAATTTATTCAATTTGTAAGTATTTGTCAAGTTACTATTATAGAGAAATTGATGAATTAGACTTGAATTTGATAGTTAATAAACTTAGATCATGATAGGAAAAAATTGAAAATCTAATTTATCTTGTTAGATAACTTTGTAACATTAGGGACTAAATTGAAGAAATTAAAAATTATCATAAGATTATGCTATAGATGAAAAGTATAGGGTCCCTAATGAAAGAATGTGAAATTAGTTTTTGACCCAATGTTAGATATTTAATGTGTATCCTGAGTATAAGGACTAAATTGAATAAAATTCAAAATATGTTTGGATATGCATTTGAATGTTAATTGGATATAAGTTGATGTTATTTCTATTATTGAATTATTGAACGTAGCTAAAGACGAAGCTGGGTTGTTACGAGAAAAGGGAAAGATGAGAGTCGTAGACGAGTGACGAAAGCTTCAATTTGTGTTTTTATGATTCGAGACAATTCTATTTATATACATACATATACATGTTTGTTGCATATTAACTATTAAGCTAAGACTATTACTTATCTTGAATTGAATAATGTGATGGTATTGAATTCTGAGATTGTGAATTGGTTTGAGCATAGTAGAAATGAGTATGATATGAATTGTTGATGTTGGAAAAAAATCTGGTTTGAAAATGATTTTCTTACATAGCGGAAAATAAAAATTTTGAAAATCGGCTCGGTTTGAGATATTTATAGTAATAAACCCTAAACCAAATTCATACTTGTGTTTATTGTTCCCGGCTTTCAACAGAATGACTTTCTCCGTTATTCTCGTACCGTGAACTATTTCAAGTGTGGGCTCAAACGATTTGAATCAAACATAGAACCAAAATTAATTTTCTTTTAAGTGTGAAAACAAAAAATCTCTTTTCAATAGAAATCGTCAAAATTTTTATTCTAAAAAATATATTTTATTCTTAGAGAATAATAGCTTTTCTATGTAACACCCTCACCTAACTCATTCGTTGAATCTGGGTGCAGGAGTTACAACTAGATTGGGGTATCATTTATACTAAAATTCCGCTAAGTTTAAACCATACGATATTAATGATGTAATAATAAAAACTTACAAGGTTTAAATTTAGTACAAAGTTTCATGGCCCCAACTTCGAACTCTACACAATCTAAGTATATATAATGTATTCACCCCATTGGCTAAGTCCCTAGAAGTGACCCCTGACCTATGTGCATGTCTCGTTCCTTAATTTTCTCCTTTTCTCGACATGATATGGCTCGATCCTCACTCGAATTCCTTATTCTACGAACCCTGCATTCACAATTCAATCGTTTGTAAGTGACCCCTGACCTATGTGCATGTCACTTTCCTTAATTTTCACCTTTTCTTGACACGATCTGGCTCAGTCCAAACTCGAGTTCCTTGTTCTACGAACCTTGCATTCACAAGTCAATCATTTTTAAATTTGAATGAACTTAGTAAGTTCCTACAATACTCGAAAACATACCCTGCTTCACTAGGGTTCAAATAAATATTTATTAAAAATACAATAATCTCCCTACTTGTTTGGGACAACTTCTCTTAGATAGTCGTAGTGGACTTTAACTTGATCCCGATCCTATCCACTAGTAGATATATCATTGAGTGATTTCCTCCGACCATTCAATTAGCCTTCGAGTCATCATAACTCTTTTGAATACCTTGTCGCTCTCGCGGCTTCATCATTTCATAACCTATTTTCTTCTTTCTACTTACCCCCATCATGGATTTCTTCTACCCACCATTTTAACTTATTTGGATGGCCTTCCGGCTTACCCTCCTAAAGGCCCTTGGTGAGTATTTACAATATTTTTAGTTCGTGGAAAAATCTTTTCTTATCTTAACCTATATGATTGCTTGCCTTCCATCCGTTGGTATGACTATCATGGTACCACGCCATCTTGGCAAACTAAATCTTGTTTAGTTTATATGGTGGTCAAATTACTTCTTTGTAATCCGTTCAAGTCTCACTACCTTACGCTTAGGCGCCACACACCATTCTACTTTAGGCCATTATGGCCTTCAGTACCTAGCCTAATTTCACTAAGTGTCTAACTGAGTTCACGATTTCTCTCTCATACTACATCCCCACATAACTAGCCATTTGGCTGATACATCCTTGATGATTTCCTCCTTCAAGAGAAATGGTCTTAGTAGACACTTTTGTCATCTTGTGTATCTTTCATCATTAATGGGTTCTAACCACCCTTCCATTCCTTAAGGACTGACCGGTGTACATATGATACACCACTAGTCTATATGGTATTTTTGGATTCCCATTAATGATGAATCCTTGTTCACAATCCTTGTTTACACTATCTTTCGCTAGGTTACCTCCCGTATGCCCTACTGGCTTTTGCAACTACCATTCTAATAGTCTCTTCCTATTTTTAGTGCATTCCTCCATTATTGGCTAATTCTTTTGACCCATTAGTTATTGAATGCATCCCATACTTTCATTTTCCTTTCAACCCTTTTTCCTTGATTACGAGTTTTCCTATGATTACTATTTTGATTGTCCACCAGTCTTTATTATCCCAGTGAACTATTTTATGCCTTCACAGCTGATCCATGGTCTTACACCATATAATCACATGTTTGTAATCCTGATGGACTCCATTGATTACCTTAGCCAGACTACGGCTCTTTACTTCTGTAATCCCGTGTTTAGAATCCCATCAGACTATTTACGGTGCCATAGTGTCTTTCAACTATGGTCTTACTTTATCATCAATTCATCTTTTGATGCCATAGTGTAACGCATAGGCTTGTGCAAGTATACATAGTCATTATCAAGTAATAAGTAAGTATAAGAGTTATCGTCTCTACAAGAACTGTATCTGTTAATCAAATAATTGTAAAATTACAAATTTAAAAGTTGGTAAATAAAACAAAATAATTTTGATTCATAGTTGTTAAATTAATTTAATTAACTAAATGTAAGTTAACCTAAATGCAAATGAAATGGAATGGAAAGTGATGATTTAGCAGTGATTTTCACAAGTTCAACAACAATAACATGAATAAGCTAGATAATTACAACTTTTGACTTAGGACATTTTTCATCATGCTTAAAAATGTTTGGAAAATATTCCACGGAAACTCGATCTTTTATCAATTGGGAATCTCATATAAGTTCAACCGAACCTTATACTTAGAAAATATGCATAAGCCAATGTCATAATTAACTAAGGATTCCTTAAAATTTATGTGAAGTAACAGGGACGGATTAGGTTTGAAACAATTTAATCACATAAACCTAAAGTTATGCAAGGTAATAAGTTCTCTTAGTCTATTACAAACCTTTAATTTATTCTAATTAGGATATAAATTAAGCATGCACCTTCCAATTATCGTGTCCATTAGTTATCATCTTATTAGGATTGACTAATTAATTCTAATGCATTCAAACATATTTTAATGTATGAAATACATAATGATTTTAATTGGAAGCATGAACGACTAAGGCACAAAACATCATAAGCATGAATCAAAATGAACTTTATCAAATTAATGTAATAATTCTAGCTAAAACAAAATTAAGTCATCATTGTCAATGAAAAAACTTCAAAACAATTTGCAAACATTTTGAATAAAAATAAAATTAAGGAGGAAGAAACTCTTGATAATTTCAATAGTTTTCCGAAGACCGATCATGGTGAGTTCCTCCGTTTATTGTGATTGCAAAATGCTCCACAAGTTGGCCAACCAAGAGTGGTTTTTCTCAAGGGAAAATGCTAGCTAAAGGAGATGGGGAAATGGGAAGGCTTATGTGTGAAAGAGAGGGAAGAAAAGATGAACGAGTCATTAGGTATTAGTGTTGATAAGTTAATGAGTGATAGAATGTGAAGTGAGGGTTGGTATTTATAGTATAGGGTAGGTATAGGAGTTTGCTAAAAATATCTTGAAAATCCTTTTGTTCTCTTATTTTCTTAGCCAGCCTTGATGTGTGGAAAGGGAGGTTGACGGTTGCTTGATTGATGATTGATTTCATGCATGAATCATGCAAGGGGTTGGATGGTTTCTTGGGTATTATTTGGGAGCAAATTTTTGATTCTTTCACAAGTGTAAAGACTTCCAAATTAATTTTCCCAAAGCTGATTTGGGTTGCTCTTGATAGCTGTGCTGAATTTAGGCATTCTACCCCTTGTTGGACTGTTTTGACAATCCAATTGAGAGCAATCTCAACCCTTTTAAACAACCATCTTCCAAGTTGGGTTGCATGGAATTCTTAGGTCCAATTTAATGAGCTTGCTGTCCACATGATGTGCAATTTAACTTATGCTCATGTGTGATTTAATTCAGCTCCCATGCTTTATTAATTCAACTGTCAATCAACAATATTTTGAATAAAAATTAATATCTAACATAAAATAATAAAATTATGCAAAATGAATACTTATTTGTATAAAATTGCAAACTTCACTTAATTTATGTCTATTGTTTTAATATGAATGAAAATCACCCAATTAGATATGAAATACTTTGAGATTAACAACAATTATAAGTAACAAGGTTATATAAATAGCTATAAAAACTATATAATTTAGAGTTTACAGACCCCCAAACTTAACCTATTGTTTGTCTCGAGTAATGTTTCATGTAAAGCAAAAGTTTAGGGCAATCTTGTAAAATATTTACCTAGTATCAACTTTTCACATAATCATGCTGTAACAACTTTATGCTTACAATCTCTTTTTGCTAATAAATTACTTACATACAGATATTACTTCAGAATTTTATGTTAAGTACAAGAAGATGCTATCATAAGTCGTAATTTGCATACATTCCAAAGTCCTATATAAAATTCACCATTCAATTTTTTTTTCTTATCTAATTAGACAAAACAATCCTAAGGTTTAATTATTGGTCTTCATATGTTGCACTTAATAATTTCTCTCCACTAATGTAATCCGCATAACTATCGAAATCAATAGGTCTTTTATAAGGTTGTAACGTGGCTAGGCTCAAGGTAAGGATAAAAAGAAGTGCTTTTTAGGCTAATTCACCTTAACCTTAACTTTGTCTTGGATATTTTTGGGGTACAACCTTCCTACTAATTGGTTTAACCCCCCCAGACTTAATTTGAAACTTATACTCAACAGTACATCTCAATACTTGAATATATATATATGTTTTTTTTTCTTTTTGCTCTACAATATATCTCAACATTTGAGTAGAGATTCTTTTCTCTTTTCTCAATATATCCCCCCGAATTTTGTATAACCAAGACAAGTATAGTTAAGATTGGTGCAAGATAGAGTAGAATTTAAAAACATGACAATATGGCTTATGGTGTAGGTGAATAGCATTAAAATAGGCTTAATGGCTCAAAATAAGGTTTCAAGGGTTAAATTTATATGGTAGGCTTAAAAGGCTCAAATGATCTACAAAAAATGTGCCTAAGTCATATTTAGATTCTTATGCCTCCTAGGATTTTGCCTCAAGAAAGTAACTAAGACAATTCTAAATACTTAAACCTTCATGCATGTCTATTTCTAAGGAAAGTAAGTTTTCATGGAAAAGACTATATAAAACTAATTAAAATACAAGCATATTATAACCAAGCTAACATATAACAAGAACTTAAATAAAATAAAAAATATATACTTGCATATGGGCCAACTTATTAACAAAAATTGTTTCTAAGCATCACTTTTATTTCAACATGCTTATGTGATACTTGAAAATTTTTAAAAATCATACAAGATTGACCTCACCCCCCCTTTAAAAAGAAGTAATGTCTTTATTGCAAAATAACGAAGTAGTAAATGAAAACTGTACACCAAGTAGGATTCAAAAAACAGAGGTGAGTCATGAAGACTGCTTAAGTACCAAGTCTTTCTTGAAAATCCCAATCCTTAGACATGTACATTCATATTTCCACACTACTATGCTTTTCACTAGAGAAAAAATTTTTAATATAAGTGCACTGGCTTATTTTATTCCAAATTTGTAAATTATTCAACTTTATTATGCATAGAATAAAATATTCCTCAATAAAAGTTGATAACCCCTAAAAAGAGTTATATTTTATGACTTTAAACTTGGTTAATTGCTTGTACTTAGGTAAGTTTAGTTGCATTTTAGGATTTTCCATTAGTATTTTTAGGAAATTGCATTAAAAGGTTTGGACTATGCTTAAATGTTATTACATGTTACTTTTTATTGATTACGGGAAGGATTTGTTTGTTAAATGGCAGGTGCAGAATGAGGAAAAGAAGTAAAGAAGTGAAGGTTTATAGTGGCAAAAGGTTGGGCAGTTTGCTAACACGAATGCCATGGCAATGCTAGGAAGCGACCTAGTCAACACATAACTGTTATCAGCCATGCTGTACGTGTACCAGAAAAATTAGCCTAAAAAGGAGGAAAAAGATCATAGGATCATGGGATGATGGGTCTACCCTAAAGGAGGAGATATAAAACCTCAAAATAATAAAAAAAAAGTAAAAAGGGGTAAGCCGGTTAAGGAGACAATTGAAAAAGAGCTCCGTGGATGGGATTAGAGGATAACGGTTGAGAACAAGGCAAAATCGTAAGGGAGAAGAAGAAGGCAGTTCATCTTGGCCACCATTAGATTGCAACGCTGAAGCTATGAGGCTGGATATGCAAAAGCCATCTTCCTAAAGTTCTTCTTTTACTTCGTTATTTACTATTTTTTGAATTGAGTTGAGAAGAATGACGTTGAATTCTATTATGAATTTGAATGTTATTTGCCAGCCCATGAGTTAATCTCTAAGGGTTGGGATTACTTGATGAAACCTTTATTTCCTTTGATGACTAAAGGCTAGATTAGTTTTAATTTACCATTTCATTCGATGGTACTTATGAATTGCATACGTATAATCTCTAGACATAGATGAATGTGCAACATGTTTATGAAATTAATCTAATACTGACAAGGTTAGGTTAGTTAGATCGAAATTGAATGATATGAGCAAGTATTCAATCGAATACTTGTAGCATTCTCTAGACATAGAGTAGCTTTCCATACAAAAAGAAACTAAAACAGTGTTAGATACCGTTCTAAAGGCCTATATGTAACACCCCTCACCCGAATTCAACACCAAAATAGGGTTACAGAGCATTACTGAACTTATTTCATAAATAATCATACATTTCACATACATTTTCCATTTCCAAACAAACATCATTCATAATCAATCACATTGCCCCTAATACGAGCCTACGAGGCCCAAAACATGCATTAGAAGTGGTTCAGAACTAAACCGGTAACTTAGGAAACTTTTAGAAAACTTAGAAAATTTTTCAAAATACAGCGGACACACACCTGTATAGCCCGGCCGTGTGTTTCACACAGCCAAAGGCACGCCCGTGTCACAGGCCGTGTGGACATTCAAAATGGGATCACATGGCCGCATCTAACCCAGTGTAACTCTCTAACTTGGGTCACACGGCCAACCACACGCCCTATGTCAAGCCCGTGTGCCCTTCGAAATGGCCACACACACCCGTGTGCCAAGCCGTGTGCTAAGCTGTGCCAAGCCTATAGGGTATACTATCTTATGCTACACGGCCAAGTCACACGCCTGTGTGTTGGGCTGTGTGCACAGCCATGTCACTTGACCATGTGTCACACACGGCTGAGACACACGTCCGTGTCTTTGCCTGTGTGGACAAAAATAGGCTATTTTCCAAGCCACCTTTCTCACCAAAATTTCATTCACCTACACCAACCAAATTTACATATGACCACAACTTCAAATGGCATTGAAACTCATCTAAACCAAGTTCAATTCATGCTATACCAATACCAACAATTACAAGGCACATAAATACCACAATATGCCATTCAATTTCATGCCAAATTCACATTCTCAAATCACCTAAATGGTCACTTTCAATTATGCACCATTTTACCTAAAACCACAAGTATACCAATCTCAAAATATCAAACATTTGATAATCAAAATTGTAACACCCTTTACCCATGTCTGATGCCGGGATAGGTTATGAGGCATTACCAGACTTAAACATACACATACATGTAAAATCGGCCTTAAAATTTTAACCAATTCAAAAACATTCAAACACATGCATATCGTTCCTTATACAGGACTACGAGGCCCAAAACATACATCGGGGGTGGTTCGGGACTAAACCGAGAACTTACAAACTTTTTACAACACTTAGAAAATTTTCCATGTTTAGAGAGTCACACGCCTGTACGGGTTAGGCCGCATGGTCACACACGCCAGTGTGGCTTGGGACACGCCCGTGTCCTCAGCCCTGTAACTCTCTGTTTATGACTTCAGCAACGAAATAGAGTCACACGGCCAAGTCACACGCTCGTGTCCTAAGGTCATGTGCCTTACACGGCTGAGACACACGGCCGTGTCTCTGCCCGTGTGGTCAAACCTTAGGGTATTTTCCAAACCTTGGTCAACATTAATCCCTCACACACTTATACAACATTAAAGGCATATAACATGGCATCCATCGATAACAAGCCATCACAACATGCACATCATCAAAACATTAGAGCAGTTAAGCAAAATCAATGAATTTTACAACCCAATGATCAAATATAAGCCATATCTCATGGCTCTATACAAATGAATCATTATAAGCCAACTAAATTGGCCCAATCATTGAACACATATCATCGAGTACTAAGTCTCTATACATGCCACTCACTTGAAAACACTTAAGGTTTATTAATACACCGGCTTGATAATTTGATACTGTGATGCTGCCTCTGACGATCTCCAACCTCGAGCTAACCTGACAACACTGAAAGAAATGGAAAGGAGAGGGGGTAAGCTTTATAGCTTAGTAAGTCCATATGAAAATAATAAGCAATATGTCAACATGCTTCTCAAGGTAATACAATCATAATTACACATTTACCTATGTTCTGGTCAAGCTATTTTCTCGAGTCATAGTTAGTAAATCATTTATATTTGGAGCTACAAAACTCCAAATTAAGATCTGCTAAATTTTCCTAAAACTAGACTCATATATATTCTTACCATAAAATTTCCAGAATTTATAGATTAGCCAATAAGTACAGTTTATTCTTAAAAGTTACCGCTATTCTGCTATTCGATAGCTTCGACCTTTCTTTACTAAAACTTAATCACTCATAGTACGAAATTCAGATAACGTTCCTGTCTATTTATCTTGAAAATAGAATCATTAAGAATTTATTCATATGAATTATAATCCATAATTATTTTTTTTAAAATTTTTAGTGATTTTCCAAAGTTAAGATAGGGGAGTCCAGAATCACACTCACCCTGTCTCACAAAAATTCAAATATCTCATAATATGAAATTCTTTTGCTCACACTGTTTGCTCTATGTAAAACTAGACTCAATAAGATTTAATTTCATATCTTATTCGGTCTCTAATTTGATTTCCACAATTTTTGGTGGATTTTAAAAGTCAGACTACTGCTGTTGTCCAAAACTATTTTAGTGCAATATGATGATAACTATCATAAGTTCATTTTTAACTAATCATGAACTCACCATTTCATGGATTCCATGTTCAATTACACAAAGCATAATAACATAACCATAAAGATTATTCATCATTCAAGCCATTTTGCATACTTATAATATGTTCATATATATACATATACATATACATATACATAAACTTTCTCACCATAAGTCATTCTTTATCAAGGCATTGCTCATGAGTTTAGCATACATACCTGTACTCACTCGTAGTATATCACATAACCATACCTTCTTTAACATGCCCTCCTTGGGTCTTTCATCACATTATCCATTGCATTACTCGTTGAACACTCGAAATACTATTGATACGCGGAAACTTGCACATAAGTGCCACATATACATACGTAGCCAAAGCTACCTCATAACATGTAATGCTTGCAATGGAGCTACTCACGAGCTTGCTCATAAAAGCTATCGGTCAAGGTGTAGCTACAAAGGTTGCTCACACAGGCTGTCAGGTATCCGACCAACTCAAGGATTACCTAGCCACCAGTAAGACACACAAGACCATTGCCCGAGACTCAATCACATGTATCGGATCCATTATAAACTCGGACCAACTCAACGAGCTCGGATGCCACATGTATCGCATCCATTATGAACTCGGAGCAATTCAACGAGTTCAGATGCTCGTATCCATAATGAGCCCAGAGCAACTCAATGAGTTCGAATGCCTCGTATATCACGAAGCCGAACCAACTCAATGAGTTCGGATTTCATAATTCCTAGTGATATGTCACTTGTATCCTAAACTATTCCTAAGGCTCAAACGAGGTTTTTTGATACCACATCTCTGTCAAACTTACTCGAAGTGTCGATCTCACTATCCATAGTACCAGCTGCCCATTCATAGCATAATAAGGCATAACTCAAATAGAAAATAAACTTTTAAGAATTTACATAACATATATCACATATTTCATATATCACTTGTCATGTATCATCATTTTCTTGCATTTCATGTAATATTCTTCCATGTCATATTTCCACATCATATACACCATCCCATCAAATTTTCCAATATATTA
This sequence comes from Gossypium hirsutum, assembly GCF_007990345.1. Lineage (NCBI taxonomy): Eukaryota > Viridiplantae > Streptophyta > Magnoliopsida > Malvales > Malvaceae > Gossypium > Gossypium hirsutum. The sequence goes on from NC_053428.1 coordinate 67,685,581, forward strand.
AATCATACAATATATGCAATAATAGTAAGCAATATAATTCAAACATAACATTGCGTTATTATTAATATATGAACTTACCTCGAATCCGAGTACAGCTAATTATTCCATTTTAGTCCATAATCTCATACTTTCCAGATTTAAGCCTGAATCTTGATTTTCTACATTTCAAATATAACTTATTTATTACTCACATTAATCAAGTTGACCCAAAAATCATACTTTTACAAATTTGCATTTTTACCCCTAAACTTTAACATATTTGTAATTTAGCCCCTAGGCTCGTAAAATGAAATTTATTCAATTTCTTTGTACTTTAAGCCTAGCTGAATCATTTTCATAAATATAGCAGCCCACAATTTCCACTAAATCATACTTTTATGACAAATTTTATAACTTTTACAATTTAGTCCTTTTTAGCGTTTTCACCGAAAATTACTTAGTAAAAGTGGTTTAATACACAACAAACATTCATATTCCTCCCTTAAACATCAAAATAAACACATGTAGCACATGGCTAAATTTTCAAACATCAAACCTAGCTTAAATTAATGGTAGAAATAGCTAGATCTTGTTACGAGGATTTCAAAAACGTAAAAATCATTAAAAACGGAGCAAGAACGGACTTATTATTGAGCTTGGAAAGCTTGAACAAAACCCTAGCCATGGCTTTCATGCAAATTTCAGCCAAAGGTTGAAGATAAGCATAAATTTGGCTTTTATTTTCCCTTTTAATTATTTTAATTACTAAATGACCAAAATGCCCCTAACTTAAAAATATTCTATTTCACCTATTTCATGTCCATTTTTGTCCAAAAAATTAACCAATGGTATAATTATCATATAAGGACATCCAATTTGAAATTTTATAGCAATTAGACACCTCTAGCTTCTAGAACTCAAGTTTTACACTTTTTACAATTTAGTCCTTTTGACCAAATTGAGTGCCCAAACGTCAAAATTTTCGAATGAATTTTCACGAAATTATCCCTTGAAATTGTAGACCATAAAAATGTAAAAAAAAAATTTACTATGTCAGATTTGTGGTTCCGAAACCACTGTTCTGACTTACAAAAATACCAATTCACAAACAACCAATCACAACAAGCATTTACATTGAAATTACCAAACTCGTAACAAAGGCCATTTGCACATAATCACCAAATATACCAAAATAAGCCAACTCTCGTGGCTATACACAAAACCAAACACTTAACATTTACAAGCCAACTCAAATGGCTAAATCCATTACTAACATATACCAAAATGACCATAACTCCTATACATGCCATATAACCAAATACATAAGTTCAAAAGTATGAAATTGATAGCTTGATAGTGTGATGAGATCTCTAACGATTCCCAAATTTGAGCAAGCTTCGATAATCACTATAAAACACGGAAAAGTAAATAGAGTACGCTAAAAAGCTTAGTAACTCATATGCTAAGTAAATAAAACCTACCAACCAATAATTCAATAACATAAACATTATATAATGCAATTTAAATTTGATCCAAAACTTAACACATATATTCAATGCAAAGATTGAACACAATTTCCACCAATTTCTTCAATTTGATGATTGTATAATTCATGTATATACCTGTACAAGCTCGTATCAATCTCATACTTATCCATATCCTTGATATACCTGTTGAACCATTTGGAATAATATCGGGTACTCAAGAATCTCACACCGTAAGTGCCAATACATAGATGAAGCTATCTCAATCTCGATTGCGAAAATGATGAAATAGATCGATTAGTCCAAAACTTTGTTTTCCCCCGATCTAGATCCAAACTTTGCTTTTCTTGATCTATATGTAACCAAATTTAGCTTATTTAATTTTCATTCTATTCAATTTAGCCCAAAATGCATATTTTGACTACTTTACACTTTTTCCCTTAATATTTCAACATTTTTACAATTTAGTCCTTAGTTGATAAAAACACAAATTCATGCAATTAGGTCCCTACCCATACTAGCCGAATTTCTCTTATTACCATAGCAGCCCATATTTTTCATTTATTTCAAATTTCTACCACAAAGTTTTTACATTTCTTAATTTAATCCCTAATTGACAATGTTACCAAAAATCACTTTACAAATGTTGTTTATCTAACAACAAGCATACATTTTCTATAATCAAACATAAAAATACATGTACATTCATCAATGAAAAAACCCTAAACCTTTAAAAATTTTGCAAATTAGTCCTTGGGCTAGCTAGATTAAGCTGCAACGATCTCAAAAACATAGAAATCATTAAAAATGTGACAAACATGAACTTACATGCACCAAGGATAGTTGGTCAAACCTTGAACCCTAGAAAAATGGCTTTCTTCTTCTAATTTTAGTTGGGAAATGAACTTACAACTCATCGTCACTTTTTTGAGTTTCATTGATCTGTTGTAGAATCATCGGTTTAGCTCTATACTCAGCTAAAATTAATCTTTCATCAGACAATAGCAATTGGTACCCATGGCTTGCAAAGCAAACATAAATTTTCTACTCAGAATATCTACAACCACATTCACTCTTTCCGAATGATATTCAATTATCAAATCAAAATCTTTCAACAATTCAAGTCATATACGTTATCTTAGATTCAAATCTTTTTGCAACATCAGATACCATAAACTTTTATAATCGGTGAATATATGACATTTTTCACCAAACAAGTAATGGTGTCAGATTTCAATACAGAAACAATGACTATCAATTCTAGGTCATGTATCGAGTAATTCTTTTCATGTGGTTTTTTAACTGTCTGAAAACACAAGCTATTACTTTGTCTTACTGTAACAGCTCGATTTTAGCTAAATTGGAACAGTGGTTTTGGAACCACAAATTAAGGTTAGAAAATTATTTTAATATTATTTTTGGTGTTTATAGCATGTGAATATGTATGTGTAAAAATTTCGTGAAATAATTTTAGTGTTTGAGTGCTTAATTTGACGAAAGGATTAAATCACGTAAAATGCAAAAGTAGCATGCTATAAGTTAAGAGTGTCTATTTGCTATGGTTTATTAAACCAAAGGTCCTTATAATGTTATTAGACCATTGATAGTGGGAATGGACATAAATGGGCATATATTAGGTGATTTCATAATGGTTTCATTAAGGTTAAATATGTAATTTAATTAATTAATGTAATTAACATAAAACAAAGTTAAAATATCATCTTCATTCATCCTTGTTAACCAAAATTGAGAAAAGAAAACAAGGGTTTGAAGCTTTCATGCATTTGACACTTGGGTAGCTAGATTAAGGTATGTTCTTTGTTTGGTTTTTGATGATTTTTACGTTTTTGAGATCGTTGCTTTGTAATCTAGCTAGCCTGTGACCTAATTTCTGAATTGGTTGATGAATTTTTGAGTTGGCATTGATGATAGCTTGATGTTTTTGAATGTTGATGATGGAAAATGAATAATTATTAATAGATTAATATGTTTTTTTAATTGATTTTTTGAGAAAATATGGATGCTAAGGGTACTATAGTAATTCGGCACACATGGGTTTGAATTGAATTAGTGTAATTTTGTGTTTATTGAAATAAGGACTAAATTGAAGAAAGTGAAACTTAAGGGCTAAAGTGTAAAAATGCCCAAATATGTGTTTGTGGACAAAATTGAATGGTTTGGTGAATAAATAAGTTAATTTTGAATGTGTATAGATCAAGAAAGAAAGAAATCGGATTTAGATCGGGGGAAATCAAAGGTTATTAAATAGTCAACCTGATACGTCAATCCCTAATACGAGGTAAGTTGATATGCAAATAAATACCTTTAATAAGTTCATATGCAAATAAATACCTTTAAATTGATTTATAAATGTTTAATTGTCATTGAATTGCTATGAATGTTGAACGAGAAGATACGAGCAAGAATCGACGAAGTTTCGATATACGAAAGTCCTGTACGAACCCTAGGAATAGTATACGATAAAAATGTCATGACATTAGGATTACCAATATGTGATTACATGGAGGACCATTTCTGGGACATTGACATTGTATTGTGATTACGTGTAAGACCATCTCTAGGACATTGGCATTGTTATATGAATTCGTATAAGACCCTGTCTGGGATAGTGGCATCGATATGTGATAACATGTAAGACCATATCTGGGATATGGCATTGTACGAGCTTTATATGATTTTCGAGTATCCTTAACTATTCTAAATAGTTCAACGAGCAAAGTCCAGTTGAGAAAGAATGTGTAAATAAGTTAAATGACTCAGGTACGTACGGGATTCATACGAGTATTGAAAAAGGAAGCATTTGATGAATTCAATTATGATTTTGAATATGTGTACAATAAGAAAGGTTTATGAACTTATATGTGTTTACTTATAGTTTCCTATTGATGGAAATGATATTGATTCATGTGGTAATTCTATTTGTATATGGCTTACTAAGCTTTTAAAGCTTATTTTGTGTGTTCTTTCTTTGTTTTATAGATAATCGAAGCTAGCTCAGACATCGGGGATCATCATCACACTATCAATCACTTAGTTGGTACTTTTCAAGCTCTGTAAATATGGTATATGACATGTATAGGCTAGCGTCATCTTGGTATGTTTTGAGCTTTGAATTTAGCCATGTGAATTGTCTTGTAAATGGTGTTGTTGATGAAGTTGAATTTGACTTATGTTATGAGTTAATATGTGATATGTGATGTATTTATGATGCCTTATGTTTTAGTAGGCTTGATAAGGACATTTTGATGGGTTGATGGATAAGTATTTAGTAAATTGCTAATGATGTGTTACGGTTTGAGAAATGATAAGCTTTGGTAAAATTTAAGATGATGTTTGGATGCCATTTTGGTTTAGTATATGCTTGATGATTTGGGATGTGTCTAAATGTGGATTTTAGTTAAAGTAACAATTGGTTTTGGAATGTTTTTAGTAGTGTATTTGAGTAGTGAAATGAATAGAATTGATATTATAAGTTTGGTGCATGAAATAGCATGTTTTGGTTGCCTATTAATGTATTGAAATGGTGCAAATGTTGTGGTTTAGGTATGCTAGAGAAAGGGTGAGAAATGTAGCTTTAACCGAGCCTAATTTCATTCCATATGCCCAAGCACACGGGCGTGTGGCTTGACCGTGTGTGACACATGGCCTTGGTACATGGCCGTGTGTCTCTTGGAGTAGCCTTTTGAATTAAGTCAGTATATGTGTGGCACACGGGCTGGCACATGGGCGTGTGGCTGGCCGTGTGACTCAAGTCAGTAACCCCTCCAGTTTTCCCACGGCCATGGCACACGGATGTGTCTTCGGCCATGTGGTGCTAGTCAGTATGTATGCCCTATTTTCACACGGCCTGAGACACGGGCATGTAAGGTGGATGTGTGAGGTACACAGCTTGTTCACATGGGCGTGTGACCCCTGTATGTTGGAAAATTTTCTAAGTTTTTGAAAGTTTTTAAATGTTATCGGTTTAGTCCCAAACCTCTTTTAAGCATGTTTTAAGGTCTCATAGAGCCTTAGGACAATGTGAATGAGTACAATGGATTTTGATTATGAATGCATAAATGTATGTATTACGTATATAAATGATGCGTATTGTTCAGTAATTCCTCGTAACTCTATTTCGGCGATGGATACAGGTTAGGGGTGTTACACTTACTGCATCAAAACACAATCTAATCCCATTTAATCATACATCACTATAATAACAAATTCCTTACCCAATTCAAGCTGAACCAGAATCATACTTTGATAAACATAGCTTCCAACTGGTCAAAACTTTACTGATAATTATTGGTCCATTCAACTCTTACATATTTCCCATAATAACTATGTCATCAATGTAGCTATTTCAATTATTAACATTGAAGCTTTGGGTTTTTCCAAAGCCACAACCATCAAATAGATTTAAAACCATAGTGCATCAATATGATCGACATTTCAACCCTATAGATAAAGCAACACTTCAATATCAATAGTGTACATCAAATTAGAAGAGGGAAAATCGAAAGTGGCCCCAATAATGACTAATGCAGTATTACAGTTTCTATAATCTGTGATCTCTATCACCATACCTCATGATCGAGTCAATATTTATAATGGTAATAAATGTAATTACCTTCGGCCAATGAATATCTTTCACAGATAAACAATGTTTGAATAATAAAGAGATTGATGATATCTCAAAGAAAATTCAAAAGAGTAATATCATTCATACTCAGTAGAAACAACTGTGATAAAGACAATATAACTTGCACATTCACAACTCAAGGCTTCAATCAGTAGAAGTAGAAAATAACATCGTATGAATATTATCCTCAAATCTTATACCGATCATGATGAATTAGAAAACCCAAGTAAGGTAGAGCAATACCGCTCATGAATCGACCAGACTTACAGTAATTCCATCTATCATAATTTACTAGCCTTTCAATACAAAAAAATTGCATCTGAACATGAACAATTTCATATGCCTCTGAGAATAACAGAATTTATAGAGTAATCAGGAGATGTTGCTCTAATATACTCAATTATAACAGCTATATTCAAATATCTTTTCAATTTCATCACTATTCCATTTACTAATAAAGTTATCTTTAATCTTACATTATTCAGTTCACTGAAAGAGTCATCTCGAAAAAATTTTCGGCTAATCCGTTTTGTAATTATCATATCATGGATAAGTCGGTTACTCATGCATAATCTTCTTCCTTAACAATGACATCACATATTCACAATAATCTTCAGAAAATTCTTATATCTATTTTGATACCGTCTTTACTTTTTAACACATTCTCAAGTTTGACTACATTATTAATCATTTAGCCTTTGAGCTCTTCTTTCACACTTATGAACTTAATCAATATAATTCTTGTGAATTTCATTGTATAAAACTGTACTGGTAAAGGGGTGGAGATCGTAAGCCTCAAAATTTAACTTCTATAAATACACACATATCAGTTAACATTTATAATTAACATGTCCATTATAAAACATTTATTTCATACATTTACAAGTCCCCTTTTTATCATATGCAACATTTTTACTCGAACATTGCAAGTATCACCTTCAGCATTATTGGAATTAGCTCAGTTGGAAAGCATATCTGTCTATTTGTAAAACAATTTTCATCAGAGTCGGGAGATATCACACTATCACAGGTTATATAATGGCATGTATTTCTAGACTCGACATACGCTATGCTCACCCTGAGAACTGACTAAAATGTAGCTCTGATACCACTAAATGTAACACTTCAACTCGTATCCGTCGTCAGAATAGGGTTACGAAGCGTTACCAGGAACTTTCAGAACATTTTCAGATAATTCGTGTGAATTACTATTCACTAACCGAGATTTATTCATAATGTCCCTTAAATGGACCCTCGAGGTCCAATACGAGCATTAGGATTGAATCGGGACTTAATTAGATACTCTAATAATTTTTCGTGAAATTTCAAATTTTTTCTAAAGTGAAGGGCTCACACGGCCGTGTGGTCCAAGGGACACACTCGTGTGACCCTAGGACATGTTCGTGCCTCATGCTGTGTTTAACCCCGTATAACTCTCTAAATTGTACACACGACCATGCCACACGCCTGTGTGTTAGGCCGTGTGGTTAATTAATTCATTTCAAATTTTAGGTGCAGGTTTCACACGGCCACAACACACGCCCGTGTTCTAAGCCATGTAGCACACACGGCTAAGACACACGCCCGTGTCTCTATCTGTGTGCTCAATTTTGAGCATTCTGTTTCTCGAATTTTAGGTGCAGGGGACACACAGCCTAGCTACATGCCCATGTACTTGGCCGTGTGTCACACATGGTCTAGACACATGCCTGTATGTCTGCTCGTGTGGACAAAATAAAGTTATTTCTAGCTTCATTTCTCACCCAAAATCACACCCAAGACCTACACTTGAATCACACATCATAATACCAACCATTTCAAGCATTCAAATCAAGCAAATTCCATCATTCAACATGGCATACCATTTCATGCATACATGTCCATAATCTTACCTTAGTTAAGTCCTCAAGTTAGACATAATTTGATCAACTACTTAACATATATGTAGCTACCATAGTTTAACATTACAAGTATGTCAAAACAAACCATTACAAGCCATTCCAATGGCTAGATTATAAGCATCATTTACATTTACATACCAATGCGGCCAATATAACCTATACATGCCATTACAACCATAGTTGATTTACCATCTCCGCCAAACTTCTAATCCAACAAGCTTCCGATTCACTCTAAAATAGGGAAATAAAATTGAGTAAGCATAAAATGCTTAGTAAGTTCGTATAACATGGTACTTAACTTACCATTCATTCTATTTTGAGGTAACTAAGTAAGACATATTCAATCAATTTTCCCTCAAGCCCTATTCATATCCTCATTGCCCTTGTTAGTCATATATTCCATAATAACATCGCAAACATATAGAGGCTCATCAACAATCAAGTTTCCATGCACATATGCTTTCCACAAGATGCATTCAGTCAACATGCATAATTCATCTCATTAGTACAAGTATAATTTCATAATAGTTCATTTCGAGTTCAGATCATTTCGTATCATAACTTTACTCATATTACTTGGAATATCAAGATTAGGATTAGTACACTGAAGTTGTACAAGTCCATAATAAGAAATGAACATATATTCATCAAATAGAGTCCATGTACAGATATCATCATCTCATGTTTTCATATATCATTTATCATGTATCATCATTTCTTCTATTTCAGATGGATATGTGTAATAACTCATTTTATATCTTCTCATGTCTAGATTGTCACCAGTTGAATTTTATTCGGAATATCAATGGATACGCATGTAATACACTTGAGGTGTTCGAATCAGGATCGTTCAATTCATGTCCAATGGTACCCATAAGGTACTATTTCAGAGAGTACACTCTCGAGGCACACATATATACAAACAACAGGATTACCAGTCCAGGCTAAATCCTTTTTATGACATATGCTCTAAAGAACTTGATCTGGATTACCCGTCCGGGCCAAATCCAATACATAGCACGTGCTTGAGAGGACTTATATCAGGATTACCCGTCCGGGCTAAATCCTTTCATAAATGAGGTCAATAGGATTTACTCGTCCGAGTTAAATCTCGTCAGCAACAAATGCAGGACCTCGTTCATTTAGGGAAACCACATATCCATCGATTTTCCATTTTATTCAATCGGGATTTAAACATTTTTCTTAAGCATTATCGGGCATGTGATTATTTCATACATCCACAACATTCATATAATTCAAATAAACACATTTCACATTCATTTCAAGCATATAAGTAACATTCTCATCGTTTATCCTTTACTATCTATCGAGCATTATCATTTAAATTAAACATTTTTATTTATTGAGGTTGTTGGATATGTAATCATTTCATATATTTATGACATTTATACAATTTGCATAAGCACAATCAATGCAAGCATGTAAATAAACACAATTTAGTTATACCAACTTACCTCGACAAAGGTTCGTATACAAACATCTACTAATCCTAAATTTTCCTTGTTCTAACTGCGATTTGGTCTATCCGGATCTATCATATACATTTGGACTCAATTTACATCCCAGGCAAAATTACTATTTTGCCCCTAACTTTTCCATAAATTCTCATTTCGTCCCTAGGCTTGGAAAATAAAATTTGTGCAATTTACTCCTTATTCCAAGCCTAACTAAAATTCCATTACAAAATTTGCAACACATGTATTCATAAAAATTCAACATTTTTCTTCAATTTCACAACTTTACATTTTAGTCCGTAAATCATATTTTCATCAAAAATCAGTTTATAAAAGTTGTTTATCTATCAACAATCTTTCATTTTCTACCATAAATTTCTAATTTTCATCATATACATCCATGAAACATTTTCCATACTTTGATAACTTCTCAAATTGATCCCTCAAATAGATAGATTAGACTATCCCAGTTTCAAAAATATAAAAATTACTAAAAACAAGGCTTGATTACTTACCCAAATAAGCTTGATAAGTCTTCTTCCTCTCTTCTAGGGTTTCCATGGAAATATTTGGGGATGATGATATGAAATTTTTTTCTTTTTCATTTAATTAAATTGTCATTTAATAACTTTTCATCTTTCTAATTTAGTCCTTAGCCTTTTTTCATTTTTTCATGGATGAGTCATACCAAAATATCAACATATTTTCTTTAGTGGTCTAATTATCATATAAGGACCTCATGTTTTGAATTTCATAGCTATTTAATTCTTATAGCTACTAGAATTCAACTTTCACATTTTATACGATTTAGTCCTTCTCGTAATAAACACATAATCGGTAAATTTTTTTTATCAAAACTTCCACATGACATTTCTATCATATTACAGACCATGTAATAAAATAAAAATAAATTTTATTTTCAGCTCGAATTTGTGGTCCCAAGACCACTATTCTAATTTCACCGAAATTGGGTTGTTACAAAAATCACTTAAAAGATGTCCATCTTTGTCCACTAACATTAAAAATGGTCTAATCACCACATAAGGACCTCCACTTTAAAGTTCCATAGCTATTAGACACCTTTAGCTAATAGAACTCAAGTTTTACACTTTACGTAATTTAGTCCTTTTTATCAAATTAAGCACTCAAACAATAAAATTTCTTAACTAAATTTTCACACAATCACACAATAATGCTGTAAACATTAAAATAATAATAAAATAATTATTTTGACTTCATATTTTTGGTTTTAAAATCATTGTTCTGATTTGACTAAAAAAAGAAAGGTTGTTACACTATAGACATATATCACTTTAGACAAGGTAACCTAAGGTCTAGTTCTCGAAGGAAGCAAACCACGGTAGAACTATTTTGAGCAGTAGAGTAAGATTGATTTTTTCGAGGCATTATTGGTTAATAAGGGTAGATTCTTAGTAATCCCATCCTTACAAATAAACATCGTAGATATTTTATCTTTTAACGTAGCATCTTTGTTTTCATATCCTTCATTGTTTACTTGTTTGTTTTGCACATTTTATACAATATTGTTCTCCTAATTTTCACTGCATTATTGTTACTGTTTTTGCCTTAACATTAATCTCGCTTTACTATAATAACCTAACCATTTTATACTTATTCAATCACTTTATTACTTGATTTGGCATATATACTTGCACCATTTAACCATTTTATACTTATTTAATCACTTTATTACTTGATTTGGCATATATACTTGCACAATTTGCATATCATATTCACACGCGACAAGTTCTTGGCGATGTTACCGAGAACAAAAAATTTGGTAAAATTTGGTATTGTTATTTTCTATTCTAATTCCATTATTTTTATTTAACTTAGTTGTTTTTTTATATAGGTTTGTTATCAGTGCATGAGTAGAGGCATTCCTATTAATGAAGAATATCTTTTTGACCCATAGATTTAGAGAACTTTGCGAAAAAGGAGAAGAGAAATGCGTAACATAGTTAGGAGCAAGAATGATCTTGGTCTGAATGATCCATTAAATCCAAATGGTCAAGATGTTGATCTTCCTATTCATCGCATAATAGATGACTGAGACAGGCCAATTCGTGAACATGTGCCAATTTTGGATGATCTGAAACCTGGGATAGTTAGACCACATATTCAAGCTCAGTATTTTGAATTGAAACCAACGATGTTTCAAATGTTGTAAACAAAGAGACAGTTCATCGAGTTGCATATAGAAGATCCACGATTGCATTTAAGAATATTTCTAGAAGTCTGTGACTTGGTTTAGACAATAGGGTGTTCCTGAAGATGCCCTGAGACTTAAAGCGTTTCCATATTCCTTGAGGGACTAAGCAAGAGCATGGTTAAATGTTTTACTATCAGGGATAGTGGCATCATGAAATGATCTTTGCCAGAGGTTTTTGTTATGGTATAATATCCTACCAATAATGACTGTCAATATCCTACCACGCAAGTTGGGACTGGCAAGAAAGCTACTGGCACCATGGAAGTTGATGCAATCACTTCATTGACTGCCCAGGTATCATCTTTAACTAATATGATCAAAATAATGAAGAGACCAACTATAGTGCAAGAGATGAAAGCAATCGAGCCAGCGTGTGTTTATTGTGGTGAAGACCATGAGTTTGACGAATACCCATAAAATCCAGCAACCGTGTGCTACACGGGTAATTTCAACCAGAACAATAACCTGTATTATAACACGTATAATCCAAAGTGGAAGAAACATCTGAACTTTAGTTAGAATAATCAAGGTACGGGGAATTTTAACAATGTGACAAGTTTTTTTCATTTGGAGATGTTGTTCTGATACCGCTTTTCTATTGCAGTGTTAAAGAAAGAGCGGGGTGGCAAGACAGAACGCCATCAGTGCACTGCCTAGTTATACTCAACCTATGCTGAGGCAAAATTTCCAACAAGGTCAAGATTGCCTTCATCATCATTATCATCTATTGAAGCCTTGTTGAAAGAATATATGACCAAGAACGATACCGTAATTTAAACTGTATCCCTTCAAGATCTTAAAATCAAGTGGGGGAAAATAGCAAATGCTTTGAGTTCGAGACCACAAGAAGCTCTACCAAGTGATATTGAGAATTCAAGATCACAAGGGAAGGAGCATTGTAAGGCAATTACTCTTAGAAGTAGGACTTAGCTGAATGAAATCGTTAAAGATGCCATGGAAGAAGAAGGCAAATTAAATTGCAACAATGGAAAGAATTAAAAAAACGTATAAAAAGAACATTGCAAAAAGCTAAACAAAAGACTGTTACAGAAAAATCAGATCATCTTACAGATGGAAATCCTACGGCAAAACAACGTCAACAACCTGAAAGACGACCACCTTCACCATTTTTGCAACGATTTCACAATTGTAAATAAGATGCCCAGTTCAGAATGTTTCTAGATTTCTTGAAATAACTCATAGCAACATACCGTGAGTAGAAGCTTTGGAGCAGATACCCAGTTATGTGAAGTTTATGAAACACATGCTGTCAAAGAAGCACAGTGTAACACCCTAAATTTTTAGTAACTTAATTGCGTATTATGTTGCGTGTTGGCTTATTTGCTGTGATGGTTAAGGGTCCCGAGTAGTGTGAGAGGACCTGGGTTCAAACCTAGGCTTTAGCAAAATTTTTGTCTTCATGTTGAATAAACCCTTGCAGGTTGATAACAGAATTTTAAATTAAAATGAGTGAAACATGGCAATGTAACGCCTGTTAGCTTATTGGTAAGTGGCATGTGGGTGTGCCTAGGGGTCTTGAGTTTGAGCTACCTTGTGCACAAGGGAGTAATATTTTGTTGCTCTCTTAAGGTTGGTAGTTGGGGTTGATCGAAACTCTATGGTTTGAGGCGGTTGAGGAGTTTGAAGAGTGTAGGGGAGTGCATAACCGAAAGTTAGGACATGAATGGGGGAATTTGAATGATAATTGGTTTGGGGATGTGGGGAGAGTTTGTAGGAGGAAATCAATAAGTGATGGGTGAGAGAAACTGTTAGTGTCGTTGGTGGACTCTTGGGACTGAAGAGAATTCGACTTTGAGTTTGGGGAACCCCTTCTGTTTTTCATTTTCGATTTTTGGAAATTTCCCTAGTGCACCGATTTCTATCCATTATTCATTTTCCCTCTTTTGGTAACTTACCCTTTTGGCCAAATATCTTTGGGCCCTTTTCTCTCAATTTCGCTTCGGTTTTTAGCTTGGCTTGGGGAACTGATTCTTCTCTTCTTCGCTCTCTTGCTCTTTGTGAACTGGTCTTGATCGATTGCTCTTTGCTTCTACTTTGGTCGAACCCTGTCAAAGGCCTAGATACCGTTCTTCTCTTCTTCTCATCTTCTCTTCTTCTCTTTTCTATGCTTGACTGTTTCTTGCTGTAGGACTGTCGAAATCTCCTTGTGTACTGGTAAGTGTTCCCTAACCGAACCTTATTTAGTTTTTCTCTTAAAGGTTTGGCTTATGTACCTTTTAGGCTGAACAATTGCTTTTCCTATTTTTATCATGGGGAGATATCCTTCTTAACCCTTCTCTTTTTGTATGAATGTTGCTAGGGATTCAATCTCTTAAAACAAGGTGTGGAGTCGATTACTTTTCCTTTACAAGTGATAACTCCTTTATTGGTAAGTGTTAAGTTCTGAATGTGTTTGTGTGATATTACAGATTCTCATGTATCAGTTAACTGTTCTTGTGAAGGGTTAAATGTTGGGAAGAATACGTGGTTTGGAACAAGGAGGGGCTAAGATTGTTGATTGGTAAGTGGTGATAATTTGGTTAAAATATTTTTGTTCAATGGCAGTATGGTTTTGTATTAACAAGGGTGTTAGACTAATGAGAGGTTATGGTTGATCATAGGTTCTTGATCTCAAAGGTACTTCGGCTACAACTCTATAACAGGTGTGTAACCACACTACTTCAATCGCTAAATGGCAAAAGCCGAAAAACCGTTACCATCGATGCCACGCGGGTGTGCATGAGCTCGTATGGTCATCTAAACATATAATCATGAGCTCGTGATAATAGAGGCCATATCAAGTGTTCTCGTGGGCATAGATGGTTTTGGGCCACGTTGGGCCAACATAAGCCATGTGGGCCCCGCAGGCTTGTGGGCCTACACGAGTAAACCACACAGATGGGTAGAGTTTCATGGGCCAGTTGTATAGTTTACATGGCCAAGGCCATTATTTGGGCTTATTGGGCCACACGAGCGTGTGGACCCACATTGACCAGATTGTGGGCATGGGCCCAATTTTGTTGTTAAACTGTTAAGGTTGCACGTGTCGCACGAGACAACTGTGGACCTACTGTTGGGTCGGTAAGTACATTTAGACTCTAATTTATGTTATGACTGCTATACCTCTATGAAATAAATGACGAAAATACCTTTATGAGATATGTAAATGTTTGAGCATGCCATATTTATTGTATGTACATTTATATTATGTTGCATTGCATGGGGTGGGACATATGGTATTGGAGGAAGTGTACTGAAAAGCTATAAGCCTATTACTGGTAGCTCTGCTGCAATTACTGTTAGTGCCGCAACCGATACTAAATTCTGGAGTGTAGGGATGGGTGGGTTGATTTTATCCCTACATGGAGTGTTGGGCTTGACGGAATGGAGTGTAGATGATGGATGGGTAGGATCTCTGTATGCACTTGATACTGTTACTGTATTGGGCTGAGGTCACACTGGTACTGCAACTGATATGGGCTTAGGCCCAGACCATTCGACATTGTATGTTTGACTATTTGATAAGTATGGATTACACACTAAGTTTTCATAAACTCACCTTTCTGCAGGTAACCCTTAGGCAGGACGGCACTGCGAGGGACTCGGAGATGGCCACACCACTGATTAGGTTTTCATTATGAATTTAGTAAAAGTAGTTTTTATGGGTAAATTTTATGTAATAAGGCCGTTTTAAAGTTTCATTTATTTGGGGATTTATTTAAATTGACGTATAACTGCTAGCAGTAGGACTCGGGTTTTCAAAAGGTAAATGGTTGTCAACTGCTATGCCACGTAACTGGTTTCAAAAGCTTCCACAACGAGCAATGTTTTTAAAGCATAATAACGTTTTTTTACGAGGCATGTTTTGCTTAATGAACCTGTAAATTAATAAATAAATTAAATAAAATAGTTTTTCATAAAGATCACAAACAAGGTTTTAACACAAGCGGACTTTTTCATTAGAACTACGGTTTTTTTCAAAACTCACTTGTAATGCCCCGTACCCGAGACCGTTACCGGAGTCGAACACGAGGTGTTAACGGACTTAATTCATTACTTAAACAGCTCATACAACTCATTTTAAAATTTCCAGACAAGCTGGCTAACTGCATCACAGTCGCTTTAAAAATCATATCTTGAGTTCCAAAACTCAAAATCCAATTCCGTAAATTTTTCCTGAAACTAGACTCATACATATATCTACTAATTTTTTTCTAGAATTTTTAGTTGGGCCAATTAGTACAGTTTATTAGTTAAAGTATCCCCAGTTTCAGGGTTCGACTACTCTAACCTCTGTGTATTACGAATCAGATATCTCCCTGTACAGAGCTTCAATGACTATGCCGTTTGTCTCTAATAAAACTAGACTCAGTAATGAATCTGTGCATTTAAATCATGACTTATAATTATCTTTGTAAAATTTATGGTGAATTTCCAAAGTCATAATAGGGGATCCAGAAATCGCTCTGGCCCTGTATCACAAAAATTTAAACATCTCATAAAATATAGCTCATATACCTGTTTTGCTTCTTCCATATGAAAATAGACTCATCAAGCTTCGATTGCGTAACTTATTCATTATTTAATTCCATTTATACTATTTTTAGTGATTTTTGAAATTCACGTCACTACTGCTATTTGAATCTATTTTGTGGTAAATTTTACCTATTTCATGGTTTCCATGGATTAGCTAGCAATTTGACATACATAGCACCAAATATGATCATGATTAGCCATTCCAATGGCTAATCATTACCAAGCATTTCCATACCACTCAATAACCATATCATAAGACCATATATACAAAATGATTATAATACTATACTCAAAATATACAAGCCATTTTTGCATGGCTATACATATATACATTACCAAAAAGGTACTTAATTAACATCAAAAGTCAACCCTATACATGCCATTATCAAAGTTCAACTAAAAGAGTACTAAAAGGGCTTAGATAGTGTGGACGACTTCAACTTCGACACTCCCAAGTCCGATAGCTGACGAACAAAATCTATAAAACAGAGAATTAAAGCAAAAGAATAAGCATTTCGATGCTTAGTAAGTTTTAAATAATGAAATCATTTAAAAGAATGGCATAATAATATCTAAGTTTGTTTGTTTCATCCTTTGGCCGAATAGAAAATAACTAAGGTACTACTTTTATCATTCATATCAAAAAGGTGAAAGCAATATATATATCCAACTAAATTCATTCTATAGCCGAATACGTTCATCTCACATTTCCGTGTCAATCTCATGCATATACACCTACATCTCACATTTGTGAAGTTGAACTCTCTAATTCGGAACTCATACATCATAATCAGATCATAAACGTTCGAATGATTTTAAACAATGGTCTAAGCATCCCTACCAATTTCAAAGTCATAATTTAACATAATCATATTCTCAACGAGAGTAAATTACTTACCTAGTTATCTTACTGTAAGTAGCACATTTGTTTAAAATTGTTTCAACATGTATTATATGATTTCTCGTACGAATATTTACGAGTTTTCAACTCAATATTATGCCGTCACAGACGCCCTTCGGAACCAAGCCCGATTCTTAGCGCTGACTCAAAAAGCCCTTCGAGACCAAGCTCGGATTATGACATTGGCCCGAAGGCCCTTCGAAACTAGGTTCGGTTATGACACTGGCTCAAAAGCCCTTTGAGACCAAGCTCGGATTATGACACTGGCTCAAAAGCCCTTCGAGACCAAACTCGGATTTAAACCCCGATTAACATTCACACATATATGCATATATATATAATTGCTTTATCAAATCATAAGCTAAGTTCCATTACTTAAAGACTTACCTCGGATGTTGTCGAACGATTTCAACGGCTATTCGATTTCTTTTTCCTTTCCCCTATCCAACTTTGATCCTCTAAGCTCTTGAGCTAAATCAAACAATTTACTTCCCAATCAAACACAATCATACGACATCCATATACAGTTTAGAACCAATTCATTTGAATCAATTTACCACTTAAGTCTATCACCATTTCGCTTTCAAATTTGTGTACTTGGTAAGTCACATTAAACAACTACAAATATAACTTTAATACATATTTATTTTCGAATGTCTCAATGACACAAGATGTATACATAAGGCACTAGCATACATATAAGTATATATATACTTATGAAATTTTCATATTTTAGTCGATTACTTAAGTTATGCACAATCACGTATTTATATACACTCTCATATTCATTATTATAATTATTGCCGAATACTTAACACAACTAAGCTAAGAATTTACACAATATCATCTTAATTAATTTCTACTTATACATCAAAATTTCCAATACAAAGTATTTAGCACCTATGCACTTAAACCGGATTAAGAAACACCCGTAAACCATGACCGAATGTCATTTAAACACAAGTCACCAAAATCTCATGATTTCAAATCAAACTCTTAACAAGAATGCACAATGCCGAACCCTTAGATGATTGAACATCTAATTTAGACAATTTAGAACACCTAAACGGCACTTGTTCAAAACCTTAAACAACTACATGTTCGGCTATTACCATAAGTGCAATAAAAATTTATACTATCAATAAGCTCAACTTCTTGCAACAACAATTTCTTCCTCAAAGTTTAAAGGCTAAAATCAAATTATTTCCTCATTAACCATAACCGAATGTGCCATTCATCCATCAAGATTCAAAAATTTTTTTGGCATGGGCTAAGTAAGAAACAAGATGATTAACCTAAAACAAGCTTAAATTTCAAAAATCCAATACCTTTCACTAACCTTTCTTCTCCTCCAATGACCGAAAGTCTCCCCCCTTCTCTTCTTTTCAATTCGGCAAGCAAGAACAAAAATGAACTTTTTTTTCTTCACCCCCCAATTTTCATTATTTTATTACTAACCTTTTATTTATCTAAGTTATAAAAAATATATATAAAACCACTAACTAATTATTAATACATATTATATATATATATAATTCCATCATGGCTGGCCACTACATGTCATAAATGGATGAATTGACATGCAAATCCCTTATTTTTATAACATACTTTAATAGACCATTTTAAATTAATCCATCACATTTCAAAAATGTCACACATAAATCCTATTTACTAAATTTCACCTTCAAATAACTAGATCGAAGTATGAAACTTTCACACATGCATTTATACATATAATAAGTTTAGAATATATCGATTAATTATTTTTATGACTCGGTTTTGTGGTCTCGAAACCACTTTCCGACTAGGGTCAAATTAGGGCTGTCACAACTCTCCCCCTCTTAAAGAATTTTCGTCCCCGAAAATCTTACCAGTGAATATATTTGGGTAACGCTCCTTCATAGAGTTCTCGGTTTCCCAAGTAGCTTCTTCGATCCCGTGTTTGAGCCATAACACCTTTACTAAAGGAACCTTTTTGTTTCGCAACTCTTTCACCTCACGAGCTAGGATACGAATCGGTTCTTCTTCATAGCTCAAATCAGATTGAATTTCAACCTCTGATGGATTAATTATGTGCGAAGGATCAGATCTATAACGTCGAAGCATCGAAACATGAAAAACTTTGTGAATCTTTTCAAGTTCAGGGGGTAAAATCAATCTATATGCAACCGACCCAACTCGTTCGGATATTTCATACGGCCCAATGAACCTCGGACTCAATTTGCTCTTACGGCCAAATCTGAGCATTTTTTCCAAGGTGAAACTTTAAGAAACACTTTATCTCCGACCTGATATTCAATGTCTTTTCGTTTCAAATCCGCGTACGACTTCTGACGATCTGCAGCTGCTTTCAGACTTTCCTTGATTACTTTTACTTTCTGCTCAGCATCTTTAATCAAATCAACTCCGAAGATTTTACTTTCACTGAGCTCGGTCCAAAACAACGGTGTACGGCATTTACGACCGTACAAAGCCTCGTAAGGTGCCATCTTAATGCTTGATTGAAAACTATTGTTGTAAGCGAATTCAATCAAAGGTAAATACCGCTCCCATGAACCACTAAACTCAAGGATGCAACATCTCAACATATCCTCGAGTATCTGAATTATCTGCTCGGATTGACCATCAGTCTGGGGATGAAAAGCGGTGCTAAAATGCAACTTGGTACCCAAAGCTTCTTGCAATTTCTTCCAAAATCGCGAGGTGAACCTCGGATCTCTATCTAACACAATAGAAATAGGTACTCCATGTAACCTTACAATCTGAGATACATACATTTCAGCTAGCTTGTCAAGGGAATAATCCGTACTTACAGGAATAAAATGAGCCGACTTTGTCAGTCTATCAACCACAACCCAGATCGCATCTTTCTTGCTCGATGACAATGGCAACCCAGATACAAAATCCATCGTGAGTCGATCCCATTTCCATTCAGGTATCATGATCGGCTGAAGTAAACCTGTAGGCACTTGATGTTCCGCTTTCACTTGTTGACATATTAAACACTTCGAAACAAAATTGGAAATGTCTCGTTTCATACCATGCCACCAAAACTGACGTCTCAGATCATTGTACATTTTCGTACTCCCCGGGTGAATTGACATTCGGCTACAATGAGCTTCATTCAGAATCATCGAAATAAGTTCTGAATTTCTTGGAACGCACAAACGACTTTGAACCTCAAACAATCGTCATCATCAATTTGAAACTCTGATTCCATATTCGAAACACATTCAGCCCATTTTGCAACCAATTCATCATCGACTTTCTCAGCTTCACGAATTTGATGAATCAACAATGGTTTGACCTTTAATTCTGCTACTAACACATTATCGGATAGAACAGACAAGTGTACATTCATTGCTCGTAAAGAAAACAGTGATTTACGACTTAAAGTATCCGCAACCACATTAGCCTTTCCCGGGTGATAGTCAATGACAAGCTCATAATCTTTTAACAACTCAAGCCAAAGTCTTTGTCGCAGATTCAAATCTCTTTGAGTCATCAAATATTTGAGACTTTTGTGATCCGAAAATACATGGCACCTCTCACCAAATAAGTAATGTCGCCATATTTTCAAAGTGAATACGATGGCAGCTAATTCGAGATCATGGGTTGGATAATTTTTCTCATGTGGCTTCAATTGCCTCGACGCATAAGCTACAACTCGACCTTCTTGCATCAATACACAACCCAACCCAAGTAAGGATGCATTGTAACACCCCGAACCCGAGACCGACACCGGAGTCGAACACGAGGTGTTAACAGACTTTAAAAATAATTTCCCAGACACTGCCAATCTGCGTACTAGTCGTTTTAAAAATCATATCTTGAGTTCAGAAACTCGGAATCCAGTTCTGTAAATTTTCCCTGAAACTAGACTCATATTCCCATCTACATATTTTTTTCTAGAATTTTTGGTTGGGCCAATTAGTACAGTTTATTAGTCAAAGTCTCCCATGTTACAGGGATCGACTACACTGACCTTTACGCATTACGACTTGGATATCTCCCTGTACAGGGCTTCAATACTGATGCCGTTTGTTTCTATAGAAACTAGACTCAGAGAGGAATCTATAAATATATGGCTTGACTCCTAATTGTCTCTGGTTAATTTATAAAGAATTTCCAAAGTCGGAACAGGAAATCCAGAAACCGTTCTGGACCTGTCTCACAAGAACCTGAATATCTCTTAACATACTGTCCGTACGATTGTTTCGTTACTTTCCTATGAAAATAGATTCATCAAGGTTCGTTTACATAATTTATTCACTATTTAATTCCATTCCTACTATTTTTAGTGATTTTCCAAATCTACATCACTGCTGCTGTCAGCATCTGCCTTTAAGGTAGACTTTACCTATTTCATAGTTTCCATGATTCAACTAGCCCTTTTAGCATAAATAGCACAATTTATGATAGTGATTAACCATTCCCATGGCCAATCCTTGTTAAGCATATCCACACCTCTCAATAACCATATCCATACCAAATGATTATAACATTATACTCAAACATATATAAGCCATTTTCGCATGGCTATCCAAAATTATACAAGTCCAAAGGGTCCATGACCCACAACAAACGGGTAGTCCTATACATGCCATTTCGAAGTTCAACCAAAATTGTACCAAAAAGGGGGGCTTTGATAGTGTGGGCGACTTCGACTTCAAAATCCCGAGTCCGATAGCTGGAGAACCAAAATCTATAAAACAGAGGATCAAAGAAACGGAGTAAGCAATTTATGCTTAGTAAGTTTTGAGCAAGGAATTCCAGCACAGCAAAAGTATAGCATTCATATAGCTAAACGGATAATTTCATATGCACAAATTTTCGATATCATACTTGCTTCACATTACCAACCCTTATGTACATACACAAAAGATCAACTTAGCCAAAGGCCGGTAGCTCGTTTATCAACTGAGCGAATACTTATTTGTAAGGGCTCAACTAAATTCAAGCACATACGAAACATACCTCAATGTTGGGATGTTTCTAGAGTATTTACTGAAATTTCTACAGCAAGATCATTCATTCCCAAATCACGTACCTTCGGAATTTAAGCTACTCGTTCAAACGCTTTCGGGACATAGCCCGGTTATAGTAACTCGCACAATTGCCTTTGGGACTTGACCCGGATTTAGTAACTCGCACAAATGCCTTCGGGCTTAGCCCGGAATTAGTATCTCGCACAAATGCCTTCGGGCTTAGCCTGGAATTAGTATCTCGCACAAATGCCTTCGGATCTTAGTCCGGATATGGTCACTTAGCACAAAGCCTTCGGGACTTAGCCCGGACATCATTCAAATAACCATGCACATTTAACAGTAAATCATGGCACATTCGTATTTCATTTTCGTTAACAAAACTCAAACACAAGACACTTATCATTCTTGCAATTTCGGCTCAATAGCCACACACAAAGAGCATGATTTTAATTTGCTTAAAACATGATCTAATCAAATCATAATTTAAGCTCTTTTACTCAAGAACTTACCTCGGATGTTGTCGAATGATTCCGATAGCTATTCGACCACTTTTTCCTTCCCTTTATCGGATTTAGATCCCCTTTGCTCTTGAGCTTAATTAGACAAATAAATTGATTTAATCATTTGAGCATTGAAAAGAGGAACACAAGGCACTTAGCCCATATTTATACATTAGACATTAAAGTCACATACATGTGAAATCATGCATCAACTCAACATATTATCCCACACTCCTTTTAGCCGATTGTCTAAGCCAAGATATAAGCATTAATATGCTTGCCTCTAACCGAATACATGCAACGCCAATCCATCTCATGTGGCCGAATATGCATGTCTACGTTGAGGCCAATTATATACTTAGTACCACATATAAATGACATACATTTTACTAACTAATGCATTACATATTACAACTCAATATGCATCCATCATTCACTCCATAACTAAACCATCACCATATATAAACATATACCTTGGGATGACATATATATGTATCATACCAATACACCATGTGCAAATATATATATATATGCAAAAGCCGAATCACAAGGCTGATTATAGCCATCTCATATATATTTTTTTCATCCCATACCCGAATGCACAAGTACATTATAATAGCTTCCAACTTAATTCATCATAAATTTCCCCTTTTTTTTTTGTTTTCATGGCCGAATGCTCCTTCTACACCATTTACCTTCACAAAGCATGAATTTCATCATCCAACTTACAAGCTTACAATCTCATGAAGTTTAACCTCATAGTACCTATCAAACTCTCACTCATTAGCTTCTATCATAAACCTCCAACAACACCAACTAAACATATACTTCGTGGGTCTATGGTAGAGCCAAGAAAGGAACTCATAGATATCAAGATGTAAGCAACTACCATTATTAATCTAAGTTTTGCATGAAACACAATCATCACCCTTATTAATCTTTTATAGCCGAAAACCATACTCACCCTCAAAAATCAAAATTTTAACATGGTTTACAAAAATCACTTGATAACTAACTCAATATCAACTAAAATTTCAAAAGCTAGTACAACTTCCTTACCTTAATAGTGACCTAAGATGACCGATTGCTTCACTCCCTTCTTCTTCCTTTCAATTCGGCCAAGAAGAACCAAAGAACACAACTTGTTTTTTTTTCTTTCTTCCTTAGAACATTCGGCCAAGAGAAATGAAGAAAGATGGACACTTTTTTTTTGTTTTCTTTCTTACATTCACGGCAATGGAGAGGGGAAGAACAATCATACACATTCTTTCCTTTTTTTTCCATTTCTTTATTACCCATACTCCTTATTTTATTGTTCCTAACATACATCACTAACATAACATGTTTGTGACATGTTTCCACTCATAGCATGGCCGGCCACTAGCTCAAATATTGGGCAATTTGACATGCAAACCCACCATTTCTATAACATGCATTAATAAGCCACTTTACATTTGCCTAGCACATTTCTAAATTCTTTCACATAAGTCCCATTTACTAAAATTCACCTACAATTAAACAAAATTCAAATATGAAATTTTCACACATGCATATATACATACAATAAGCATCAAATATGACAGCTAATTATTTTTCTAACTAGGTTTAGCGGTCCCGAAACCACTTCCCGACTAGGGTCAATTTTGGGCTGTCACAACTCTCCCCCACTTAAGAAATTTTCGTCCCCGAAAATCTTACCGGTAAATAAGTTTGGGTATCGTTCTTTCATCGAGCTCTCGGTTTCCCAAGTAGCTTCCTCGATCCCGTGTTTGAGCCATAACACCTTTACTAGCGGAACCCTTTTGTTTCGCAACTCCTTCACTTCACGAGCTAGGATACGCATTGGTTCTTCTTCATAACTCATATCGGCTTGAATTTCAACCTCTGATGGATTAATCACATGTGACGGATCAGATCTATAGCGTCGAAGCATCGAAACATGAAAGACATCGTGAATCTTTTCAAGTTCAGGGGGCAAAATCAATCTATACGCAACCGGACCAACTCGTTCGGAGATTTCGTACGGCCCAATGAATCTCGGGCTCAACTTGCCCTTACAGCCAAATCTGAGTACCTTTTTCCAAGGCGAAACTTTAAGAAACACTTTATCTCCCACCTGATATTCAATGTCTTTTCGTTTCAAATCCGCATACGATTTTTGACGATCTGAGGCTGCTTTCAGACTTTCACGGATTACCTTTACTTTCTGTTCGGCATCCTTAATCAAATCAACTCCGAAAATTTTACTTTCACCGAGCTCGGTCCAAAATAATGGTGTACGGCATTTACGACCGTACAAAGCCTCGTAAGGTGCCATCTTAATACTTGATTGAAAACTATTGTTGTAAGCGAATTCAATCAAAGGTAAATACCGTTCCCATGAACTACTGAACTCGAGGATGCAACATCTCAACATATCCTCAAGTATCTGAATTATCCGCTCAGATTGACCATCGGTTTGGGGGTGAAAAGCAGTGCTAAAATGCAGCTTGGTACCCAAAGCTTCTTGCAATTTCCTCCAAAATCGCGAGGTGAATCTCGGATCTCTATCCGACACGATAGAAATAGGTACCCCGTGTAATCTCACAATCTGAGAAACATACAATTCGGCTAGTTTATCCAATGAAAAATCCGTACGCACGGGGATAAAGTGAGCCGACTTAGTTAGTCTATCAACAACAACCCAAATCGCATCCTTCTTACTTGCTGACAATGGCAGTCCGGACACAAAGTCCATTGTGACTCGATCCCATTTCCACTCAGGTATCATGATCGGCTGAAGTAATCCTGAAGGAACTTGATGTTCCGCTTTCACTTGTTGACATATTAAACATCTCGAAACAAAGTCGGAGATGTCTCGTTTCATACCATGCCACCAAAACCAACGTTTCAAATCGTTGTACATTTTCGTACTCCCCGGGTGAATTGACATTCGGCTACAATGGGCTTCGTTCAGAATCATCGAAATGAGTTCCGAATTCCTTGGAACACACAAACGACTTCTGAACCTCAAACAATCATCATCATCAATTTGAAACTCCGATTCCTTGTTCGGAACACACTCAGCCCGTTTTGCAACCAACTCATCATCAACTTTCTAGGCTTCACGAATTTGATGAATCAATAATGGTTTGGCTTTTAATTCAGCTACTAGCACATTGTCAGGTAGAACAGACAAGTGCACATTCATCGCTCGTAAAGCAAACAATGATTTCCGGCTTAAGGCGTCCGCAACCACATTAGCCTTTCCCGGGTGGTAATCAATGACAAGCTCGTAATCTTTCAACAACTCAAGCCAACGTCTTTGTCGCAGATTTAAGTCTCTTTGAGTCATCAAATATTTAAGACTTTTGTGATCCGAAAATACATGACACTTTTCACCAAATAAGTAATGTCGCCATACTTTTAAAGCAAATACGATGGCAGCTAGTTCAAGATCATGGGTCGGATAGTTTTTCTCATGTGGCTTTAATTGTCTCGACGCATAGGCCACCACTCGACCTTCTTGCATCAATACGCAACCCAACCCAAGTAGGGATGCGTCACTATAAATGACAAACTCTTTGCCTGATTCGGGTTGCACTAAAATTGGAGCTTCAGTCAAATAAGTTTTCAGTTGATCGAAACTTTTCTGACATTTCTCCGTCCATTCGAACTTAACATCCTTTTGAAGTAGCTTCGTCATTGGTGTGGCTATCATCGAGAAACCTTTTACAAATCGTCGGTAATAACCGGCGAGCCCCAGGAAGCTCCGAACTTCGGTAATATTTCTTGGAGGTTTCCAGTTAAGTATGGCTGAAATTTTGTTCGGGTCAACTTGAATACCCGATGCGGATACCACGTGACCCAAGAAGCTAACCTCTCTTAACCAGAACTCACACTTACTGAACTTAGCATATAACTGCTTATCCCGTAAAATTTGCAACACTAGTCTCAGGTGCTCAGCATGTTCGGTCTCATCTCTTGAATAGACCAAGATGTCATCAATGAACACAACTACGAACCGATCCAAATATGGTCTAAAGATCCGATTCATCAAATCCATAAATACCGCAGGGGCATTAGTGAGCCCAAACGGCATCACTAAGAA
Source organism: Gossypium hirsutum (assembly GCF_007990345.1). NCBI lineage: Eukaryota > Viridiplantae > Streptophyta > Magnoliopsida > Malvales > Malvaceae > Gossypium > Gossypium hirsutum. Next base: position 67,712,313 of record NC_053428.1, read on the forward strand.
TTCGTAGTGACCATATCTCGTTCTGAAGGCAGTTTTGGGTATGTCCGAATCTCGAATTCGCAACTGATAATAGCCCGATCTCAAATCTATTTTTGAGAACACTGAGGCTCCCTTCAGTTGGTCGAACAAATCATCGATACGCGGTAACGGATATTTGTTCTTTATCGTCACTTTATTCAGTTGACGATAGTCAATGCACAACCTCATGGTTCCGTCCTTCTTTTCACGAACAATACTGGTGCACCCCAAGGTGAGAAACTTGGTCGAGCAAAACCTCTATCCGTCAATTCTTGCAACTGAGCTTTCAACTCTTTTAACTTGGTTGGTGCCATATGATACGGAGCCATCGAAATCGGTGTAGTCCCAGGTACAAGCTCAATACCAAACTCTATCTCCCGAACAGGTGGTAAACCCGGTAATTCTTCAGGAAAAACATCCGGGTATTCACAAACCACCGGCACAAATTCGGGTTTCTTTTCTAATTCTTTGTCATCAAGTACATACGCAAGGTATGCTTCGCACCCTTTTCTTACATATTTCTGGGCCAACATTGAGGATATTACAGCTGGCAACCCATCCAAGTCCGTAGACTCAACTCGGATTACTTCGTTATTTGCGCACCTCAATTCAATAGTCTTGCTTTTGCAATTCACAACCGCATCATGCACGGTCAACCAATCCAACCCGAGAATAACATCAAATTCATTAAACAGCAAAAGCATCAAGTCCGCCGGAAAACAGGAACCTCGAATTACTAGGGGACATTTCTTACACACTTTGTCGACAAGCACGTAACGACCCAAGGGATTTGACACCCGAATTACGAACTCAGTAGACTCAATAGGTAAAGTCTTACTGGATGCTAAGGTTTCACATATGTAAGAATGAGTAGAACCGGGGTCAATCAAAGCAATTACATTAGTATCAAAGAGAGTAAAAGTACCGGTAATAACATCAGGCGAAGAAGCATCCTCGCGGGCAAGTATAGCATAAGCTCTAGCAGGCGCACGAGCCTCGGATCTGGTCGTAGCATCTCTAGATCCTCTCTGACCACCACTAGCATTGCCCGTATTTCTAGATGGTCTACCTCGAGCAGTGGTAGCACCTGGTTTCCCACTCTGATTTACATTCTGTTCAGACAGCCTCGGGCAATCTTTAATGAAGTGGTCAACTGATCCGCACTTGTAATAGGAGCGGTCAGGGAATCTACAACTCCCCGAATGCCATTTATCACAATATCGACATTTCGTTCTGTCTCGACGTTCATTCCCAACACTGGCGACCGAAGTGCCTCGTGTACCCACAGGGGGTCGATCACGATCTCGTCTAAAAAGGCCCGAAGTGCCTCTCGACCAGCCCACATCATCTCGAAATTTCTTCGATGCCCGTTGAAGAGACTTTCCCGAAGATCTTTTATGAAACTCTCCAGTTCCCATATCAACTTTTTGTTTTTCTTTTCTAAGCTCTTCGGCTTTACAAGCTCGCTCGACAAGTACTACGAACTCTCGTATTTCAAGAATGCCAACGAACATTTTTATATCTTCATTCAGCCCATCCTCGAAGCGTCTACACATGATAGCCTCAGACGAAACACATTCCCGAGCGTATCTACTAAGTCTAACAAATTTTCGCTCGTAATCAGTAACTGACATAGAACCTTGCTTAAGCTCAAGAAATTCCTTCCGTTTTTGATCAACAAATCTCTGACTGATATACTTTTTCCGAAACTCAGTTTGGAAAAACTCCCAAGTTACTTGCTCTCGGGGCACAACAGAAGTCAGAGTACTCCACCAATAGTAGGCAGAATCACGTAGCAAGGAGATAGTACACTTTAGGCATTCATCGGGTGTACAAGATAGCTCATCGAGTACCCGGATAGTGTTGTCCAACCAAAATTCAGCTTGCTCAGCATCGTCGCTATCCGTAGCTTTAAATTCAGTAGCCCCATGTTTTTGGATTCTGTCAACTGGGGGCTTATTTGACCTTATTTGGTCAGTTACCGGAGGTATTGTAGGTGCGGGGGTTGTATTTGTTGGGAATGGAGGTTGTGGAACAGCCGTATTAGTTCGAATGTATTGGTTGAACCAATCATTCATCACGCTATAGAAAGCTTGTCTAGCTTCATCATTCGGGTTACTAGCATTAGGTTGAGAGTCCGCCGGCGCTGTCCCTTGTGCGGGAGCAGGCGCTACACTCTCAAGATCATCAGCTACCGCTCGGTCGGGATCGGGATCCATTACTATAAATAAAAACATTTGCAAATGTCAGAAATCACCACACTATCAAATAATCACATAAAATGGCATGTATAGCTAGACCCAACGCATTACGGTAGTCCTAGAATCGACTAAACCGTAGCTCTGATACCAATCAAATGTAACACCCCGAACCCGAGACCGACACCGGAGTCGAACACGAGGTGTTAACAGACTTTAAAAATAATTTCCCAGACACTGCCAATCTGCGTAAGAGTCGTTTTAAAAATCATATCTTGAGTTCAGAAACTCAGAATCCAGTTCCGTAAATTTTCCCTGAAACTAGACTCATATGTCCATCTACATATTTTTTTCTAGAATTTTTGGTTGGGCCAATTAGTACAGTTTATTAGTCAAAGTCTCCCATGTTACAGGGATCGACTACACTGACCTTTGCGTATTACGACTTGGATATCTCCCTGTACAGGGCTTCAATACTGATGCCGTTTGTTTCTATAGAAACTAGACTCAGAGAGGAATCTATAAATATATGGCTTGACTCCTAATTGTCTCTGGTTAATTTATAAAGAATTTCCAAAGTCGGAACAGGAAATCCAAAAACCGTTCTGGACCTGTCTCACAAGAACCTGAATATCTCTTAACATACTGTCCGTATGATTGTTTCGTTACTTTCCTATGAAAATAGATTCATCAAGGTTGGTTTACATAATTTATTCACTATTTAATTCCATTCCTACTATTTTTAGTAATTTTCCAAATCTACATCACTGCTGCTATCAGCATCTGCCTTTAAGGTAGACTTTACCTATTTCATAGTTTCCATGATTCAACTAGCCCTTTTAGCATAAATAGCACAATTTATGATAGTGATTAACCATTCCCATGGCCAATCCTTGTTAAGCATATCCACACCTCTCAATAACCATATCCATACTAAATGATTGTAACATTATACTCAAACATATATAAGCCATTTTCGCATGGCTATCCAAAATTATACAAGTCCAAAGAGTCCATGACCCACAACAAACGGGTAGTCCTATACATGCCATTTCGAAGTTCAACCAAAATTGTACCAAAAAGGGGGGGGGCTTTGATAGTGTGGGCGACTTCGACTTCAAAATCCCGAGTCCGATAGCTAGAGAACCAAAATCTATAAAACAGAGGATCAAAGAAACGGAGTAAGCAATTTATGCTTAGTAAGTTTTGAGCAAGGAATTCCAGCACAGCAAAAGTATAGCATTCATATAGCTAAACGGATAATTTCATATGCACAAATTTTCGATATCATACTTGCTTCACATTACCAACCCTTATGTACATACACAAAAGATCAACTTAGCCAAAGGCCGGTAGCTCGTTTATCAACTGAGCGAATACTTATTTGTAAGGGCTCAACTAAATTCAAGCACATACGAAACATACCTCAATGTTGGGATGTTTCTAGAGTATTTACTGAAATTTCTACAGCAAGATCATTCATTCCCAAATCACGTAACTTCGGAATTTAACTGGATATAGCTACTCGTTCAAACACCTTCGGGACATAGCCCGGTTATAGTAACTCGCACAATTGCCTTCGGGACTTAACCCGGATTTAGTAACTTGCACAAATGCCTTCGGGCTTAGCCCGGAATTAGTATCTCCCACAAATGCCTTCGGGCTTAGCCCGGAATTAGTATCTCGTACAAATGCCTTCGGATCTTAGTCCGGATATGGTCACTTAGCACAAAGCCTTTGGGACTTAGCCCGGACATCATTCAAATAACCATGCACATTTAACAGTAAATCATGGCACATTCGTATTTCATTTTCGTTAACAAAACTCAAACACAAGACACTTATCATTCTTGCAATTTCGGCTCAATAGCCACATACAAAGAGCATGATTTTAATTTGCTTAAAACATGATCTAATCAAATCATAATTTAAGCTCTTTTACTCAAGAACTTACCTCGGATGTTGTCGAATGATTCCGATAGCTATTCGACCACTTTTTCCTTCCCTTTATCGGATTTAGATCCCCTTTGCTCTTGAACTTAATTAGACAAATAAATTGATTTAATCATTTGAGCATCGAAAAGAGGAACACAAGGCACTTAGCCCATATTTATACATTAGACATTAAAGTCACATACATGTGAAATCATGCATCAACTCAACATATTATCCCACACTCCTTTTAGCCGATTGTCTAAGCCAAGATATAAGCATTAATATGCTTGCCTCTAACCGAATACATGCAACGCCAATCCATCTCATGTGGCCGAATATGCATGTCTACGTTGAGGCCAATTATTTACTTAGTACCACATATAAATGACATACATTTTACTAACTAATGCATTACATATTACAACTCAATATGCATCCATCATTCACTCCAGAACTAAACCATCACCATATATAAACATATACCTTGGGATGACATATATATGTATCATACCAATACACCATGTGCAAATATATATATATATGCAAAAACCGAATCACAAGGCTGATTATAGCCATCTCATATATATTTTTTTCATCCCATACCCGAATGCACAAGTACATTATAATAGCTTCCAACTTAATTCATCATAAATTTCCCCTTTTTTTTTTGTTTTCATGGCCGAATGCTCCTTCTACACCATTTACCTTCACAAAGCATGAATTTCATCATCCAACTTACAAGCTTACAATCTCATGAAGTTTAACCTCATAGTACCTATCAAACTCTCACTCATTAGCTTCTATCATAAACCTGCAACAACACCAACTAAACATATACTTCGTGGGTCTATGGTAGAGCCAAGAAAGGAACTCATAGATATCAAGATGTAAGCAACTACCATTATTAATCTAAGTTTTGCATGAAACACAATCATCACCCTTATTAATCTTTTATAGCCGAAAACCATACTCACCCCCAAAAATCAAAATTTTAACATGGTTTACAAAAATCACTTGATAACTCACTCAATATCAACTAAAATTTCAAAAGCTAGTACAACTTCCTTACCTTAATAGTGACCTAAGATGACCGATTGCTTCACTCCCTTCTTCTTCCTTTCAATTCGGCCAAGAAGAACCAAAGAACACAACTTGTTTTTTTTCTTTCTTCCTTAGAACATTCGGCCAAGAGAAATGAAGAAAGATGGACACTTTTTTTTGTTTTCTTTCTTACATTCACGGCAATGGAGAGGGGAAGAACAATCATACACATTCTTTCCTTTTTTTCCATTTCTTTATTACCCATACTCCTTATTTTATTGTTCCTAACATACATCACTAACATAACATGTTTGTGACATGTTTCCACTCATAGCATGGCCGGCCACTAGCTTAAATATTGGGCAATTTGACATGCAAACCCACCATTTCTATAACATGCATTAATAAGCCACTTTAGATTTGCCTAGCACATTTCTAAATTCTTTCACATAAGTCTCATTTACTAAAATTCACCTACAATTAAACAAAATTCAAATATGAAATTTTCACACATGCATATATACATACAATAAGCATCAAATATGACAGCTAATTATTTTTATGACTCGGTTTAGCGGTCCCGAAACCACTTCCCGACTAGGGTCAATTTTGGGCTGTCACATGCATCACTGTAAATGACAAACTCTTTGCCTGATTCGGGCTGCACTAGTATTGGAGCTTCAGTCAAATAAGTTTTTAGTTGATCGAAACTTTTCTGACATTTTTCTGTCCATTCAAACTTACATTTTTCTGAAGTAGTTTCGTCATTGGTGTGGCTATCATCGAGAAACCCTTTACAAACCGTCTGTAGTAACCGGCAAGTCCCAAAAAGCTCCGAACCTCAGTAATATTTCTCAGAGGCTTCCAGTTAAGTATGGCTGAAATTTTGCTCGGATCAACTCGAATACCCGACGCAGATACCACATGACCCAAAAAGCTAACTTCTCTCAACCATAACTCACATTTACTGAACTTAGCATATAACTGCTTATCCCGTAAAATCTGCAACACTAATCTCAGGTGCTCAGCATGTTCGGTTTCATCTCTCGAATAGACCAAAATGTCATCAATAAATACAACTACAAACCGATCCAAATACTGTCTGAAGATCCTATTCATCAAATCCATAAATACCGCAGGGGCATTAGTGAGTCCAAACGGCATCACTAAGAACTCGTAGTGACCGTATCTCATTCTAAAAGCAGTTTTAGGTATATCTGAATTTCGAACTCGCAACTGATAATAACCCGATCTCAAATCTATCTTTGAAAACACTGAGGCTCCTTTTACTTGATCAAACAAATCATCAATACGCGGTAACGGATATTTATTCTTTATTTTCACTTTATTCAACTGATGATAGTCGATGCACAACCTCATGGTTCCGTCCTTCTTCTTCACAAACAATACTGGTGCACCCCAAGGTGAAAAACTCGGTTGAGCGAAACCTCTATCCATCAACTCTTGCAACTGAGCTTTCAATTCCTTTAATTTCGTTGGTGCCATACGATATGGAGCTATCGAAATCTGTGTAGTACCAGGTACAAGTTCGATGCCAAACTCTACCTCCCGAACAGGTGGTAACCCCGGTAATTCTTCGGGAAAAACATCCGGATATGCACAAACCACTGGTACCGATTCAAGTTTCTTTTCTGATTCTTTGTTATCAAGTACGTATGCAAGATATGCTTCACACCCCTTTCTCACATATTTTTGAGTTAACATCGAGGATATTATTGTTGGCAATCCATTCAAAACAGTAGACTCAACTCGGATTATCTCATTATTTGCACACCTCAAATCAATAGTCTTACTTTTGCAATTCACAACTGCATCATGTACGGTCAACCAATCCAAACCGAGAATAACATCAAATTTATCAAACGGTAAAAGCATCAAGTCGACCGAAAAATAGGAGCCTCGGATTATTAAGGGGCATTTCTTATACACCTTGTCGACAAGCACATAACGACCCAAGGGATTCGTCACTCTAATAACGAACTCAGTAGAATCAACAGGTAAAGTCTTACTGGATGCTAAAGTCTCACATACATAAGAATGAGTAGATCCAGGGTCAATCAAAGCAATCACATCAGTATCAAAGAGAGTGAATGTACCGGTAATAACATCAGGCGAAGAAGCATCCTCGCGTGCACGTATAGCATAAGCTCTAGCAGGAGCACGAGCCTCAGATCTGGTGGCAACATCTTTAGACCCTCTCTGATCGCTGCTAGCATTCCCCGTATTCCTAGGTGGCCTACCTCGTGCTGTAGTAGCACCCAGTTTCCCACTCTGATTTACATTTTGTTCAGACAGTCTCGGACAATCTTTGATAAAGTGGTCAGCTGATCCGCACTTATAACAGGAGCGGTCATGGAATCTACAACTCCCCGAATTCCATTTACCGCAATACTGGCACTCTGTCCTGTCCCGACGATCATTTCCAACACTGGCAACCGAAGTGACTCGCGTACTCACAGGGGGTCGATCACGATCTCATCTGGAAAAACCCGAAGTGTCTTTAGATCGGCCTGACTCATCTCTAAATTTCTTCGATGACTGTTGAAAGGGCTTTCCCGAAGATCTCTTACGAAACTCTTTTGCTCCCATATCAGCTTTTCTTTTCTCCTTGCTGAGCTCTTCGGCTTTGCAAGCTCGCTCAACAAGTACTACAAATTCTCTGATTTCAAGAATGCCAACATACAGTTTTATATCTTCATTCAGTCCATCTTCGAAACGTTTACACATTACAGCTTCTGAAGAAATGCATTCTCGAGCGTACCGGCTAAGCCTCACAAACTTTCGTTCATAATCAGTAACAGACATGGAACCTTGTTTAAGTTCAAGAAATTCCTTCCGTTTTGATCAATGAATCTCTGGCTAATATACTTTTTCTGAAACTCAGTTTGGAAAAACTCCCAAGTTACTCGTTCTCTGGGCACAACAGAAATCAACGTATTCCACCAATAGTAGGCAGAATCACGTAGTAAAGAAATAGTACACTTCAGACATTCATCGGGTGTGCAAGATAGTTCATCAAGTACCCGAATAGTGTTGTCCAACCAAAATTCAGCTTGTTCGGCATCATCGCTGTCTGTAGCTTTAAATTCAGTAGCCCCGTGCTTTCGGATTCTATCAACTAGGGGCTTATTTAACCTCATCTGATCAATCACCGGAGGTATCGTGGTTGCAGGGGGTGTATTAGTCAGAAGTGGGGGTTGCGGAACAGTCGTATTAGTTCAAATATACTGATTGAACTAATCATTCATCACGCTATAAAAAGCCTGTCTAGCTTTATCGTTCTGATTACTAGCAATAGGTTGAGAGTCCACCGACGCTGTCCTATGCGCGGGAGCAGGCGCTACACTCTCAACATCATCAGCTATCGCTCGGTTGGGATCGGGATCCATTACTATAAGTAAACACATTTTTAACTATCAGAAATCACCACACTATCAGATAAACACATAATGGCATGTATAGCTAGACCCATACGTATTACGGTAGTTCTAGAATCGACTAAATCGTGGCTCTGATATCAATAAAAATTTAATGCCCCGTACCCGAGACCGTTGCCGGAGTCGAACACGAGGTGTTAACGGACTTAATTCATTACTTAAACATCTCATACAACTCATTTTAAAATTTCCAGACAAGCTGGCTAACTGCATCACAGTCGCTTTAAAAATCATATCTCGAGTTCCAAAACTCGAAATCCAATTCCGTAAATTTTTCCTGAAACTAGACTCATACATCTATCTACTAATTTTTTTCTAGAATTTTTGGTCAGGCCAATTAGTACAATTTATTAGTTAAAGTCTCCCCTGTTTCAGGGTTTGACTACTCTGACCTCTGTGTATTACGAATCAAATATCTCCCTGTACAGAGCTTCAATGACTATGATGTTTGTCTCCAATAAAACTAGACTCAATAATGAATCTGTACATATAAATCATGACTTATAATTATCTTTGTAAAATTTATGGTGAATTTCCAAAGTCATAACAGGGGATCCAGAAATCGCTCTGGCCCTGTTTCACAAAAATTTAAACATCTCATAAAATATAGCTCATATACCTGTTTTGCTTCTTCCATATGAAAACAGACTCATCAAGCTTAGATTGCGTAACTTATTCATTATTTAATTCCATTTTTACTATTTTTAGTGATTTTTCCAATTCAAGTCACTACTACTATTTGAATCTATTTTGTGGTAAATTTTACCTATTTCATGGTTTCCATGCATTAGCTAGCAATTTGACATACATAGCACCAAATATGATCATGATTAGCCATTCCAATGGCTAATCATTACCAAGCATTTCCATACCACTCAATAACCATATCATAAGACCATATATACAAAATGATTATAATACTATACTCAAAATATACAAGCCATTTTCGCATGGCTATACATATATACATTACCAAAAAGGTACTTAATTAACATCAAAAGTCAACCCTATACATGCCATTATCAAAGTTCAACTAAAAGAGTACTAAAAGGGCTTAGAAAGTGTGGACGACTTCAACTTTGACACTCCCAAGTCCGAGAGCTGACGAACAAAATCTATAAAACAGAGAATTAAAACAAATGAATAAGCATTTCGATGCATAGTAAGTTTTAAATAATGAAATCATTTAAAAGAATGGCATAATAATATCTAAGTTTGTTTGTTTCATCCTTTGGCCGAATAGAAAATAACTAAGGTACTACTTTTATCATTCATATCACAAAGGTGAAAGCAATATATATATCCAACTAAATTCATTCTATAGCAGAATACGTTCATCTCACATTTTCGTGTCAATCTCATGCATATACACCTACATCTCACATTTGTGAAGTTGAACTCTCTAATTCGGAACTCATACATCATAATCAGATCATAAACATTCGAATGATTTTAAACAATGGTCTAAGCATCCCTACCAATTTCAAAGTCATAATTTAACATAATCATATTCTCAACGAGAGTAAATTACTTACCTAGTTATCTTACTGTAAGTAGCACATTTGTTTAAAATTGTTTCAACATGTATTATATGATTTCTCGTACAAATATTTACGAGTTTTCAACTCAATATTATACCGTCACAGACGCCCTTCAGAACCAAGCCCGATTCTTAGCGCTGACTCAAAAAGCCCTTCGAGACCAAGCTCGGATTATGACATTGGCCCGAAGGCCCTTCGAAACTAGGTTCGGTTATGACACTGGCTCAAAAGCCCTTTGAGACCAAGCTCAGATTATGACACTGGCTCAAAAGCCCTTCGAGACCAAACTCGGATTTAAACCCCGATTAACATTCACACATATATGCATATATATATAATTGCTTTATCAAATCATAAGCTAAGTTCCATTACTTAAAGACTTACCTCGGATGTTGTCGAACGATTTCAACGGCTATTCGATTTCTTTTTCCTTTCCCCTATCCAACTTTGATCCTCTAAGCTCTTGAGCTAAATCAAACAATTTACTTCCCAATCAAACACAATCATACGGCATCCATATACAGTTTAGAACCAATTCATTTGAATCAATTTACCACTTAAGTCTATCACCATTTCGCTTTCAAATTTGTGTACTTGGTAAGTCACATTAAACAACTACAAATATAACTTTAATACATATTTATTTTCGAATGTCTCAATGACACAAGATGTATACATAAGGAACTAACATACATATAAGTATATATATACTTATGAAATTTTCATATTTTAGTCGATTACTTAAGTTATGCACAATCACGTATTTATATACACTCTCATATTCATTATTATAATTATTGCCGAATACTTAACACAACTAAGCTAAGAATTTACCCAATATCATCTTAATTAATTTATACTTATACATCAAAATTTCCAATACAAAGTATTTAGCACCTATGCACTTAAACCGGATTAAGAAACACCCGTAGTCCATGACCGAATGTCATTTAAACACAAGTCACCAAAATCTCATGATTTCAAATCAAACTCTTAACAAGAATGCACAATGCCGAACCCTTAGATGATTGAACATCTAATTTAGACAATTTAGAACACCTAAACGGCACTTGTTCAAAACCTTAAACAACTACATGTTCGGCTATTACCATAAGTGTAATAAAAATTTATACTATCAATAAGCTCAACTTCTTGCAACAACAATTTCTTCCTCAAAGTTTAAAGGCTAAAATCAAATTATTTCCTCATTAACCATAACCGAATGTGCCATTCATCCATCAAGATTCAAAAATTTTTTTGGCATGGGCTAAGTAAGAAACAAGATGATTAACCTAAAAAAAGCTTAAATTTCAAAAATCCAATACCTTTCACTAACCTTTCTTCTCCTTCAATGACCGAAAGTCTCCCCCCTTCTCTTCTTTTCAATTCGGCAAGCAAGAACAAAAATGAACTTTTTTTTCTTCACCCCCCCAATTTTCATTATTTATTACTAACCTTTTATTTATCTAAGTTATAAAAAATATATATAAAACCACTAACTAATTATTAATACATATTATATATATATATAATTCCATCATGGCCGGCCACTACATGTCATAAATGGATGAATTGACATGCAAATCCCTTATTTTATAACATACTTTAATAGACCATTTTAAATTAATCCATCACATTTCAAAAATGTCACACATAAATCCTATTTACTAAATTTCACCTTCAAATAACCAAATCGAAGTATGAAACTTTCACACATGCATTTATACATATAATAAGTTTAGAATATATCGATTAATTATTTTTATGACTCGGTTTTGTGGTCCCGAAACCACTTTCCGACTAGGGTCAAATTAGGGCTGTCACATCACTCCAACGTAACATCACAGATGCAGCCATAATGTCTAGGTTGAGTTTGGGGTGTTACACACAGATTAGGAGAATTTGAGGCTGTTGCTCTCACTGAAGGGTGCACAAAAATGTTGATGAATAAATTACCTCTAAAGTTGAAGGACCCAGGGAGTTTCACTATCCTATTTTCAATAAGAAATCAATATGTTTGTAAGGCATTATGTGATTTAGGAGCAAGTATAAATCTAATGCCTATGTCTATTTTTAAGAAGCTAGGAATTGGGAAAGCAAGACCTACTATGGTTACGTTGCAACTAGTTGATTGATCATATGCACATTCAGAAGGTAAAATTGAGGGCATGTTGGTAAAAGTAGATAAGTTTATTTTTCCAGCAGATTTCCTTATTTTAGAATGTGAAGTTGATAAAGATATGCCAAGTATTCTTGGAAGACCTTTTTTTGTTATAAGCAGGACTTTAATTCATATGCAGAAAGGTGAACTAACCATGAGGGTAAATGAACAACAAATTACATTCAATTTATTCGATGCCTTGAACTGCGTTGATGAGAATGAAAAATGCCATGCCATTAACCTAATAGGGGCAGCAGTAGAGGAAGATACAAGATTTTTCCACAGCAATTTTAATAACTTGACACTATTATCCATTCTTAACCGCTTTATGAACTTATTAGTCTGCTTTTCTAGTAAAGTCTTCCACTACTTAAAAATCTCGAAGACTTCATTATTATGCTTTAGAAAATAGACCCAAACTTTCTTAGAGTGCTCATTAATAAAAGTTAGGAGATATCTACTACCTCCTTTGGAGGTGACTTGTAACACCCCTATCCCGTGACCGTCGCCGGAATAGGTAAGGGGCATTACCGGGCTTGTAACTCATGTCAGAACCGTAAAATTTTGAACTTTTTCTTGAAATAAAGGTCATTCATTTAGATAAGTACTAAGCACGGCCAGGGATAAAATTTAAACTTCTCTAAGTAAACATTCAAAAGATGCCATTTTTGCATGGCTTATATACATTAACCAAAATATTCTTCCGCCACTAGTCTATTTTATACATGCCATAAGATAATCCAAAACATAGCAGTACCAAACAGTGGATAGTGATAGTGTGACTAGTTGCTGACGATCCCCGAGCCTGTAGCTTCGCAATGAGATCTATAAAACAGAGGAAACAGAGTAAACGGAGTAAGCATTACAATGCTTAGTAAGTTCTAAGCAGTGTCAACAGATAACAATCAAATTATAACATAGTTGTTCGTATTTTTATTTCACTCTTCCTTCGGGCATACCATCCCTTTACCGAATATGCACATCTCATCATATACAATAGGCAGATAAACTTTCACATAAAAGTGAGCTCATGTGACATAGATATATCGTATGGTTTCACATAACCTCTCACACTGATCTGATGTCACATAATCATAGGAATAGTCTCATAGATTGCTCTCGTATGCATCACATAACTACCTTATGATTTAGTGCAAATCAAGCTCACATATAAACTTGGAGTACATACCTGTTTAAACTTTCGCATTGAATATATTTATAAGAAATTCTTATTACGAAGTCTTACCCGGACATAATCTCCACACGAAGTTATCAGGTCTTACCCGGACAAAATCCCCACACGTAGTCATCGGGTCTTTAGAGCTAGGATATAGTACGAGCACGAAGCTTACAGACATTAATCAGTGATAATATTCTCGCATAAAGCCTGCGGGGTTTTAACCCAGATATAGTACTGACACAAATGCCCTTCGGGACATATCACATTTATACACTTTCACATCCATCATGTTGGCCACTCGGCCCTGTCACATATATACACTTTCACATTCATCACATCGGCCATTAGGCCTTATCACATATATACACTTTCACATTCATCACATCGGCCATTAGGCCTTATCACATATATATACACTTTCACATTCATCACATCGGCCATTAGGCCTTATCACATTTATACAATTTCACATTCATCACATCGGCCATTAGGCCTTATCACATATATACACTTTCACATTCATCACATCGGCCATTAGGCCTTACTATCATTTCATATTCGAATACTCATAAACTTACAATATCACGATTTAGAATTCAAGTGTGGGTTTAATCAATAGCTTATGAGCAACTAAAACAAGTTTATCAAGGTTCACAACATAATCTCAAATTCAGCACAAGCTGTTTTTCCTGAGCAATAGTCACTAAATTATTTATAACTAGAGCTACAAAACTCCAAATCACTTTCCGTTAATTTTTCCTGAATATAGACTCGTATATCTTCCATCCATAAAATTTCCAGAATTTTAGGTTTGGCCAATCAATACCAGATTTTTCTTAAAGTTTCCCCTGTTTCACTGTTTGACTAATCTGACCACTCTTCACTACGAATCAAATTTCTCATTTTACAGAATTCAAAATGTGTTGTATTTGATTTCATTTGAAACTAGACTCATTAAGGAGTCTAAGAATATAAATTTTATCTTATAACCATTTTTTTACAATTTATAATAATTTTCTAAAAACAGAACAGGGGATTTCGGAGTCATTCTGACACCGTCTCACACAACTTTAAATATCTCATTATCGGAAATTCCTTTGCTTACACGGTTTCTTTTATAAGAAACTAGACTCATTAAGATTTAATTTCATGTCTCATTCAGCCTCTAATTCAAGTCCATAAATTTATGGTGATTTTCTAAAGTCACGTTACTGCTGCTGTCCGAAGCAGACTATTTCAAATTACCCTTAAATTCCCAAGCTCAAACACTTAAGAACTTACCATTTGAGCTTAGAACATATCATGGCCACATCATATCTTATTAAATCAACTCATCATGTCCTATTATAATTGAATTTACTCAACGTTTAAACACTTAAAACTTACCTCGGATGTGGTCGAACAATTTCGGCGGCTATTCGATCACTTTTTCCCTTCCCTTATCCAACTTTGGTCCTCTAAGCTCTTGAGCTTAATTTAACAAATAAATTGATTTAATCATTTGAGCATCAAAAGAGGAACTCAAGGTACTTAGCCCATATATATATACATTAGACATTAAAGTCACATACATATGAAATCATAAATCAATTCAACATATTAGCCCACACTCTCTTTTAGCCGATTGTCTAAGCCAAGCTAAAAGCATCAATATGCTTGCCTCTAGCCGAATACATGCAACACCAATCTTCTTCCTATGGCCGAATATGCATATCTATGTTGAGGCCGATTATATGCTTAATACTTCCTACAAGTATAGTTACTTGTATTGCTTATATATCATTTTGTTTCAAGTTCAAAACTCGGCTAATACGCATATATACACTAGTAATCAAATACTAACATTTTGCACTTCACCTTACTACCATTTTACATCTACTTTCTACCATGGCCGAATGCATCAAGACACCATACCATTCAATTTTGGTCATGGGTTACACAAAGAACTTAATGTCTAACTCAAAAATGCCAAAAAGAAAATCCAAGAGTCATCAATCACCATCACATGTATCATTACAAAGCTTTACACTTAGCATGCAAATGACATCAACACAAATCCACCTTAGCCGAAACTTAACTCATCTTCATGCCTCATCACCACAACATCAAACATCAACCAAGAAGACAACACCCATGGCCGAATATCATCTCCATCTCATAGCAAAGATTTAAACCATGGGCTAGGTAGAACTCAAACTAACAACTAAAAACATGCATGAATCTCAAGGACAACATCAAACATACCTTAGTCTAGCAAACCACCATAGCCGATTTTCTCAAGCTCTTCCCCTTCCTTTCTTTCCTCTATTCGGCCAAAGATGTTCAAGAATGAACACTTTTTTTTCTTTCTTCAATTCACGGCAAAGGGTGGGGGGAAACATGGATGAGACAATTTTTTTTTCATCATCATTTACCTTTCCATTATTATTTTATTACCCATACTCCTTATTTTATTTTATTGTTTCCTCCCATGATGCACCAACACAACATGTCTATGACATGTTTTGCCCATCACCCTTTGTCCATCCTAATGTCATGGCCGGCCACTACTAGATGGGGGGGGGAAATTGACATGCAAGTCCCCCCTTTTTCAACATGCACTAATAGGTCCTTATGTTTTGATCTATCACATTTCAAAAATGTCACACATAAGTCCTATTGACTAAATTCACATGAAATTTACTAAATCGAAGCTTAAAATTTTCACACATTTATTTTAGACAATAAATATCATATTCAAATAATTTGGTGACTCGGTTTAGCGGTCCCGAAACCGCTTTCCGACTAGGGTCAAATTAGGGGTGTCACAACTCTCCCCCCCTTTAGGGATTTTCGTCCCCGAAAATTTCCATCGATGCATAGTTTAGGATAGCGTCCTCTTATTGAATTATATTCATATAAACATTAGCTCATCGATAGCAATTGTAATTCATTATTGATTTCGCATCGATCTATAAAATCATTTTCTTATCTTAAAACAAATACATAAACATTTCTACAAGTATGCACAAATATCTCATTTTCTTGATTTCATAAGCAATAATCACTTAACTTAATTCACAAATGCATTTCAAACACATATTAAGCACATATTAACATGTATAATTCACATCATCAACCCACATATTTGTAACCCACATTTTCATTCATGAATAAGCTGTAACCTAACCGAAAGTACACATATACTCAAACATCCCAATAAATATCCTTTATAACTTTATCACATCTCAATATTCAACTTAACTCATTTCCAAAAGAAAAGTCAACTTCCACGTACCTGAACATTTAGTTCATTTAGCACATTCAATCATAGTTAAAGTTACCCGTATACAGTCGAATAGGCATAAAGCCTAATATAATACACTGGCATGAGATTTATTCTAGCGCATAACTCGTATATCCAAAATTATCAACATTCATCAAAAATTCTTTCAAACTTTCGAATGTCGAAACTTAATCAAAATAATTTCTTGAACAAGATTAACAAAATAGTGTCCATTTAGCAATAGCACATATAGCTCTTACAATGCCATATCCTAGATATGGTCTTACATATTCTCACATATCGAGCCGAAGCCATGTCCCAGACATGGTCTTACACACTATCTCAAATCAATGCCTTCGTCCCAAACGAGGTCTTACATGAATTCCACTTCACACACTTAGTGCCCACTGACCGTTCTCGCACTCATAGTGCTCGGTTAAAGGAATTCGCACACACACAGTGCCTCTAATTATTCACATACATAGTGCTCTTATTCATTCGTTAATACACATTGATATGACTTAACCAAGTCTATAAACATCATGTATGTACACTTTTAAACATATCATCTCATTTAAATTTGAATTTGTATAGTAATGAGCACTTAAACTTTGCTCAAATTACCGGCACGAAGCCTACTAGGCACGAAGGCCCGAATACACGTCACCAGCATGATTACTCTTCGGGACCTAGCCCGGATATAACACCAGCACGAATGCTCTTCGAGGTTTAGCACGGATATATTACTAGCACGAATGCTCTTCGGAACTTAGCCCGGATACATCACTAGCACGAATGCTCCTCGGGACTTAGCCCGGATATATCACTAGCACGAATGCTCCTCGGGACTTAGCCCGGATATATCACTAGCACGAATGCTCCTCGGGACTTAGCCCGGATATATCACTAGCACGAATGCTCCTCGGGACTTAGCCCGGATATATCACTAGCACGAATGCTCCTCGGGACTTAGCCCGGATATATCACTCTCAATTCTCATGTACATATACACATATAGCAATACACATTAGTATATCATTTACATTACTTGAATGCAAACACAACATGCTTATCGACCATTCAACTTCCAGTTCCATAGCCACATACAAAAATCACATTTATAGTCATAACACTCTTTCAAAATTGCATCACTTATACCCTTATAATTCAATCCAAATCGAAATTCAAATACGAGTACATGATACGTACCTGATCAACTTAATAATTTAGGCATATCTAAGTGAAGTTATATCGCAAATTCTCATAGTCAGAAGCTTGCTATAGCTCGATCGGGATCAAGATTCATTGCAATACAGCAAACACATTTTAATAGCCAAAAATCATCACACTATCATTTTATCACTTTATGGCATGTATAAATAGACTCACGCGTGCTCGTTAGTCCTAGAATCGACTAAATCGTAGCTCTGATACCAATAAAATGTAACACCCCTATCCCGTGACCGTCGCCGGAATAGGTAAGGGGCATTACCGGGCTTGTAACTCATGTCAGAACTGTAAAATTTTGAACTTTTTCTTGAAATAAAGGTCATTCATTTAGATAAGTACTAAGCACGGCCAGGGATAAAATTTAAACTTCTCTAAGTAAACATTCAAAAGATGCCATTTTCGCATGGCTTATATACATTAACCAAAATATTCTTCCGCCACTAGTCTATTTTATACATGCCATAAGATAATCCAAAACATAGCAGTACCAAACAGTGGATAGTGATAGTGTGACTAGTTGCTGACGATCCCCGAGCCTGTAGCTTCGCAATGAGATCTATAAAACAGAGGAAACAGAGTAAACAGAGTAAGCATTACAATGCTTAGTAAGTTTTAAGCAGTGTCAACAGTAACAATCAAATTATAACATAGTTGTTCGTATTTTTATTTCACTCTTCCTTCGGGCATACCATCCCTTTACCGAATATGCACATCTCATCATATACAATAGGCAGATAAACTTTCACATAAAAGTGAGCTCATGTGACATAGATATATCGTATGGTTTCACATAACCTCTCACACTGATCCGATGTCACATAATCATAGGAATAGTCTTATAGATTGCTCTCGAATGCATCACATAACTACCTTATGATTTAGTGCAAATCAAGCTCACATATAAACTTGGAGTACATACCTGTTTAACCTTTCGCATTGAATATATTTATAAGCAATTCTTATTACGAAGTCTTACCCGGACATAATCTCCACACGAAGTTATCGGGTCTTACCCGGACAAAATCCCCACACGTAGTCATCGGGTCTTTACAGCTCGGATATAGTACGAGCACGAAGCTTATGGACATTAATCAGTGATAATATTCTCGCATAAAGCCTGCGGGGTTTTAACCCGGATATAGTACTGACACAAATGCCCTTCGGGACTTATCACATTTATACACTTTCACATCCATCACGTTGGCCACTCGGCCCTGTCACATATATACACTTTCACATTCATCACATCGGCCATTAGGCCTTATCACATATATACACTTTCACATTCATCACTTCGGCCATTAGGCCTTATCACATATATATACACTTTCACATTCATCACATCGGCCATTAGGCCTTATCACATATATACACTTTCACATTCATCACATCGGCCATTTGGCCTTATCAAATATATACACTTTCACATTCATCACATCGGCCATTAGGCCTTATCACATATATACACTTTTACATTCATCACATCGGCCATTAGGCCTTACTATCATTTCATATTCGAATACTCATAAACTTACAATATCACGATTTAGAATTCAAGTGTGGGTTTAATCAATAGCTTATGAGCAACTAAAACAAGTTTATCAAGGTTCACAACATAATCTCAAATTCAGCACAAGCTGTTTTTCCTGAGCAATAGTCACTAAATTATTTATAACTGGAGCTACAAAACTCCAAATCACTTTCCGTTAATTTTTCCTGAATATAGACTCGTATATCTTCCATCCATAAAATTTCCAGAATTTTAGGTTTGGCCAATCAATACCAGATTTTTCTTAAAGTTTCCCCTGTTTCACTGTTTGACTAATCTGACCACTCTTCACTACGAATCAAATTTCTCATTTTACAGAATTCAAAATGTGTTGTATTTGATTTCATTTGAAACTAGACTCATTAAGGAGTCTAAGCATATAAATTTTATCTTATAACCATTTTTTTACAATTTATAATGATTTTCTAAAAACAGAACAGGGGATTTCGGAGTCATTCTGACACCGTCTCACACAACTTTAAATATCTCATTATCGGAAATTCCTTTGCTTACACGGTTTCTTTTATAAGAAACTAGACTCATTAAGCTTTAATTTAATGTCTCATTCAGCCTCTAATTCAAGTCCATAAATTTATGGTGATTTTCTAAAGTCACGTTACTGCTGCTGTCTGAGGCAGACTATTTCAAATTACCCTTAAATTCCCAAGCTCAAACACTTAAGAACTTACCATTTGAGCTTAGAACATATCATTGCCACATCATATCTTATTAAATCAACTCATCATGTCCTATTATAATTGAATTTACTCAACGTTTAAACACTTAAAACTTACCTCGGATGTGGTCGAACAATTTCGGCGGCTATTCGATCACTTTTTCCCTTCCCTTATCCAACTTTGGTCCTCTAAGCTCTTGAGCTTAATTTAACAAATAAATTGATTTAATCATTTGAGCATCAAAAGAGGAACTCAAGGTACTTAGCCCATATATATATACATTAGATATTAAAGTCACATACATATGAAATCATAAATCAATTCAACATATTAGCCCACACTCTCTTTTAGCCGATTGTCTAAGCCAAGATAAAAGTATCAATATGCTTGCCTCTAGCCGAATACATGCAACACCAATCTTCTTCCTATGGCCGAATATGCATATCTATGTTGAGGCCGATTATATGCTTAATACTTCCTACAAGTATAGTTACTTGTATTGCTTATATATCATTTTGTTTCAAGTTCAAAACTCGGCTAATACGCATATATACACTAGTAATCAAATACTAACATTTTGCACTTCACCTTACTACCATTTTACATCTACTTTCTACCATGGCCGAATGCATCAAGACACCATACCATTCAATTTTGGTCATGGGTTACACAAAGAACTTAATGTCTAACTCAAAAATGCCAAAAAGAAAATCCAAGAGTCATCAATCACCATCACATGTATCATTACAAAGCTTTACACTTAGCATGCAAATGACATCAACACAAATCCACCTTAGCCGAAACTTAACTCATCTTCATGCCTCATCACCACAACATCAAACATCAACCAAGAAGACAACACCCATGGCCGAATATCATCTCCATCTCATAGCAAAGATTTAAACCATGGGCTAGGTAGAACTCAAACTAACAACTAAAAACATGCATGAATCTCAAGGACAACATCAAACATACCTTAGTCTAGCAAACCACCATAGCCGATTTTCTCAAGCTCTTCCCCTTCCTTTCTTTCCTCTATTCGGCCAAAGATGTTCAAGAATGAACACTTTTTTTTCTTTCTTCAATTCACGGCAAAGGGTGGGGGGAAACATGGATGAGACAATTTTTTTTTCATCATCATTTACCTTTCCATTATTATTTTATTACCCATACTCCTTATTTTATTTTATTGTTTCCTCCCATGATGCACCAACACAACATGTCTATGACATGTTTTGCCCATCACCCTTTGTCCATCCTAATGTCATGGCCGGCCACTACTAGATGGGGGGGGGGAAATTGACATGCAAGTCCCCCCTTTTTCAACATGCACTAATAGGTCCTTATGTTTTGATCTATCACATTTCAAAAATGTCACACATAAGTCCTATTGACTAAATTCACATGAAATTTACTAAATCGAAGCTTAAAATTTTCACACATTTATTTTAGACAATAAATATCATATTCAAATAATTTGGTGACTCGGTTTAGCGGTCCCGAAACCGCTTTCCGACTAGGGTCAAATTAGGGGTGTCACATGACTTGTGCTGGACCTCATAAATCGGAATGAATGTAGTCAAGGGTCCCTTTTGTCATATGCACTATCGAATCAAAGCTGACTCGTGTCTACTTTCCATAAATACAGTGCTCGTAGAAATCTAACTTTCTAACTCCAGTGCTTGTGAAAATACATCTTTTACTCAAAACGATCATACCTTTCTCGCTCATATGACTAAGTCGCATATGCCACAACTGAGTTGATTCAGAATCCATAAAGAATGGATTTTTTCATGTCATTGCAATGTCACGTGAGTCCTCGTCGCGATGTAGCGACTATTTATGCTTTGCTTTTGTAATTGATGTCACACCAATCACCATTGAACCTTGCAGAATGTATAGGCTGTCAATTTTTTGTCCTTTTATCAAAATAAGAGCTTCACGAGATACCTTGATGTCGTTTGACTCAATGACAATCCTACAACCATTCAAGTCTAAGATACATAAGGAGATGAGATTTTTCTTCAAATCAGGCACATGCTTGACATCTAACAGTGTTCTCATAATTTTATTGTGCATTCTAATCTGAACTGTACCAATACCAATTATCTTATAAGGTGAATTGTTCCCCATAAGCACAACTCCACCTTTAACTAGACTATGTGTAGAGAACCAGTCCCTGTTGGACAAATATGGTAAGAACACCTTGAATCCAGGATCCACTCAAACATAAGCTTAGACCTTTCAGTCGTAGACACTAGTAACAAAGCATCTCTCTTATCTTCAGCCACACTAGAGTTGGCTATCTCAACCTTTTGCTTTCCCTTCTCGTTGTTTTCAACGGCCCTTCTATTTTTGTTTTGGAGTTTATAACATTCTATTTTAATGTAACCTAACTTCTTGTAGTAGCCACATTGTTTGTCTTGGTTTCTTGACTTTTATCTTGACTTAGGCCTATTCTGATTTGAATATTTAGATTGTTTCCTGCCTCTAGCAACCAAAACTGAGGCTTGCTCATCTAACTTTCTATTCAGACCCAACTCATTTTCGATTTTATCTTTGCTTAAAAGATTTCCTTTTACATCCTCGAACAAGAGTTTATCTCTTCCATAAATTAGGGTTTCCCTAAAAGTTTTATACGAAGGGGGCAAAGAGCACAATAATAACATATCCTGATCTTCATCTTCTATATTAGCCTCGACATTCTTCACATCATTCAAGAGTGTCACAAAATCACTGATGTAAGCCCTAATTGATGCACCTTCGTCCATATGGAATGTGTATAAAAGTTGTTTCAATAGAAATCAATTTGCAAGAGACTTTTTCATGTAAAGTGTTTCTAGATTCTTCTACAAGGTTGATGTTGTTTTCTCCATCATCACCTCTTACAACACATTATTTGTAAAGCACGACTGAATTGCGAACATCACACTCTCATCAAGCTCTTCCCATTTTGATTGGTTTAGATTTTCAGGCTTTTTCCTACTAACGGCCTTTTTTAATCCATTCTGAAATAGAATTGTCATCCAAACTTGCCATAAAATGAAATTTATGATCATTTCAAACTTCTCAATATCAAATTTTGTTATTTTCATCTCTGAATGTGTCAATTGCAGAATCCAAACAAAGCTCTGATACTAGTTTATCGGAGATCAACCTATATAAACAATGAATAAGAAGAAATTGAACAAATCAAACACATAAATTTTATGTGAAAAAAATCCTCAAATCAAGAGGATAAATAACCACGGGCAAAAGGAGATTTCACTAATGAGAAAGTAATCTAAAAAGTACAAGATGGAGATAATAAAAAACAAATAAAAAATCCTGAATACAAATCCGTCAGACTAAAACAAAAAATTCTCTTAAAGATCTATTAAAGCTATTTCTTAATTGTGTTATGTTGTCTTCTTTATTCTGGTGTTACTAAGGCCTTTTTATAGGCCAAATTCAGAGGTCAAATATGACTAAAATATCCTAGATTAATTAGAGTTCGAATGGGAAAAATTATCAAAGTTTAACTAGGAGAAGAAACCCGACTTGTGTGGGAACACATAGCCACATCATGACATCGTACGTTGCCTCGTAGAGACGTCAAGTGTTGTGTCGTCACGATGTCTGTTCCTTCTCGTCGAGACGTCAAGTGTTGCATCGTAGGGACATCGACTCTATTTCGTCCAAAAATATGAGGCACACTCCACATTAAATGTATTGGTATGTAATAAAATCATTGACTAAAGTGTCAATGATTAATACTTAGTTGTACAAATTGATAAAACAAATTCTTTTAAGAATATGTAAGTTATTTAGAAAAAAATTGTAATAGTGGCTCAACTTAAAAATTCATCAAAAAATATAGAAATTTTGTTAGAGGTTTAACCAAACATGAAATTGAAGCCTATTGAGTCTAGTTTTGTATCAAAGAAATGAGGTAAGCAATGAAATTGTAGATTATGAGATAAATAAATTTAAGTTAGACAATGTTAAAATTATTTCGGGTTCCTCTATTCTAACATTGAAAAATCATTAAAAATTGTAAAAGAATAATTAGAAGATGAAATTTATATGTATAAAACTCATAATGAGTCTAATTTCAAGAGAAACAAACAACAACGTTATAAAAATTTTGTACTGAAAGGTAAATAATTTTTAGTGGAGAATGATCATAATTGCCTATTAATATGAAAGGGGAGATCTGAAAAGAAAAAAAAAACTATTTAGAATTTTGTTCATAATTTTTATATTAAGGATGGGATATTTAGTTTCAGAAATTTCAAATGGGACTTAATTATAAATTTTGATGAATGAGATATAAATTAAAATGTGACTAATGCACAATAGGCTGCCCTATTTTAAGTTGTTAAATTTTAAAATTTATAGACTAAATTTGTAAATGAAGTAAAAGCATGTTAAAATAAGAAAATCATAAAATAAATACTGGTGTGAATAGTTTTATTTGGAAATGGGAATTTAAAAAGAAAGGTAAGAGTCTTAGAGATATTTTCATATCCATGTTTTGTTTGTGAAGGAAAATGTAATGTTTGATTTTAATCTATTATTGAATAAATTTTGTTTGTGTATGTTGTAATTAAATTAAATTATTCTTTTAATTGTATATACATATTGGATGTGGAATAGAGAGGATGAGGAAAATAATGAAAGAACAATAAGTAAATTAACATGAATCATAAAGGAGTGAGAATCTAAAGGTCATGTATAGTGTATGAAATAGGAGAATATAATTGAATCATTGAAAACTAAAGTAGTTTGTATTAAAAGAACTTTTATAAAATAAAATGAAATCTATAAAATGAATTTAGAATGGAAGTGATTTATTCTCAAATGTGGTATCTATTGCTTGGGTTTAAGTTTAGAATCGGGTAAGGGGTGTTACATAGGTAAAGTCACCATGCCTTTAATAGAATTAGAATTGGAATGTAAAAATAATTTAATTAGGACAATGGATTAATTTTTTTAATTAAATAAAAGTATTTTAGGAAATAGAAAACTATTTTTTTGGGTTGGTTATATTATATGAATTGGTTAAAAGTCCTAATAACACATATATTTGTACCCAATACATGAGAAGACCAAAATAAGGCCTAGAACACAAGGGATAAGGGACAACCTTAGTTCTTAAAAGGGGTGTGCCACCCACATCCCTTAGTCATAGAGAGACTACATGTTTTCTATTAAAATATTATTATTTTGCTTCTTATTGTTCAATTAAAACTCTTGTGATTTTCTCCATAAATAAAGATCATGGGCTAGGTAAAAAGATAACGATATCAAGAGTTGACACTCTATTATATTTTAGTGAAATTTATTCTTCAACTGAATCCAAACTTAGAGAGAGTTTGTTTTTGGTTTCTAGCCTAAAGAGAGTTATTGATTATTGATCTTTCTTACTGGATTGTTAAGAAATTTTTTATTGTGTTCCGCAGTTTGTGAGTTAATGCCCACAATCTAAGCAAGTTGAAGTTTAAGAATAGTAAAGAAGATCGTGTTGGTAGAAAGTCAAGAAATAACTTAGACTACCTATTCTAAAACAAGAGTATGAATTTAGAAAATGATTTATTGTTATAAATAACAGAACCACTTCAGCTCTAGAAAAAAAAATTTCCACTATGAAACAAAGATATTTTCTAAACCGAATTTTTCCAATAACAATATCGTCTTATACCTTAGTCTCCTAAGAGTATAACTGATGGGGATCTTAAACTCCCTTGAAAGGGGAAGTGGAGTTTCCCCTCCCCGCAACCTATCTCTAATCTTGATTTGATTTGTGAGGAGCTTTAAGAAATACAAGCAATGAACATTTAAGGTGCTATAACAACAATTGAACTTTGTCTCCTCAAAGGAGATGACCCATAGACGAATTATGCTACATAGGGAACTACCATAGGGCCCGAAGATCCTGATACAAGGCTTACAAGGAGAAGATTCGCTGTGGGTAGAGGGAGCGAGGTAATTAGAAATGCCATAACCAAAGAAGTCTCCACAGTAAAAGCCATCATTTCGAATCATTGTAAGTTTATTCTCTTTTATTTACTCTTTTGATGCATGATCTTTATTAGGATTCAAAATAAATTTATATTATTCCGCTGCCATTTTCTAGTTTTATAATCTTGAATCCCAAAAATTCAATCTTAAATCTACAAATAAAAAATTCCCTAGATAATTTTTGAAAGTGTATCTGTTAGGATCATCCCGAATAAGCAACGAACAAGTAAAAATAGTAGAAGAAATTGAGAAGATGAACACACAAATTTAACGTGGAAAAACCCCTCAAAAGAGGATAAAAAACCACGGGCAAAGATAATTTTACTATAATGGCAAAAGAATGAAGAGTACAAAAGATGGAGATAAAAACTAAACCCCGAAAACCCGAAAAACAAAGAACCCTCAAACGTAAACACAAAATTCTCTGAATGTGTTATGAGTTCTAATCTAATGGGTGTCTCTTAATTCTAAGGTTGTAAAGGAGCCTATTTATAGGCTAAATTAGTAAGTCAAATAAACTATACTAATAAATGCTAAATATATTATACTAATAAATACTAAATCTTCTAGAAAGAAAATATATTTTTGTTTAACTTGACTTGCAAGCAATCTCTTAGAATTTGGGTCACATAATTCTAACAATCTCCACCTTGACACGAATTCTTTCAATGCCATCTTTGCCAAAACCCGCCACGGGCCTATCTTGAACTATGCAGGGAATTAACTGAGTCGAATCTATGCTTAGAAGCTGGAAGACTTCTAGCCTTCGACTTGTGCACTGCCAAATCAAAACTAACCCGGGTCTGATTTTCACGAATACAGTGCCCTAACTTTTCAAAACCTGCATCCAAAAGAGAACCTCTCTTCAACGAAACAGTCATACCTTTTTCCCTCCTATGACCAAGTTGCCTCCGCTTCAAATGAGTTGACTTTGACTCCGTAACGGACGAGGGACGTCCGATTTCACCGGTCACTGTAGAACCTTCCAGAATATAAAGACTGCCGGTTCTTTTACCTTTTAACAAAACGAGAGCTCCACGAGATACTTTAATGTCGCTCGACTCGATGTTGATTCTGCATCCTTTCAAGTCTAAAATACTCAAGGAGATGAGATTCTTTCGTAAATCAGGTACATACCTGACATCTGAGAGTGTCCTAATCGTCCCATCGTGTATCCTAATTTTAACAGTACCAATACCGATTATTTTACTAGATGAATCGTTTCCCATGTGCACAACTCCACCTTCAACTGAACTGTATGTGGAGAACCATTCTCTATTGGGACACATGTGGAAAGAACATCCTGAATCTAGGATCCACTCAGACGTAAGCTTGGAGTTATCGCTCGTTGACACTAACAAGAAATCATCACCGCCTTCATCGACCAAATTAGCACCAGCTACATCTTCCTCGTTACTCTCAGCAGCTCTTTTATTTCGCAGTTTATAACAATCTGCTTTGACGTGACCTAACTTTTTGCAATAGCGACACCTTTTGTCTCGTTCCTTTGATGCTACCAAAACAGAAGCTTGTCTATCTGCTTTGCTATTCAAATCAAACTCATTGTCGAGTTTGTCTCTACTCAACAAATGACCCTTCACATCTTCGAACGAGAGTTTGTCTCTACCATAAATCAGGGTCTCCCTGAAAGACTTGTATGAAGAGGGTAAAGAGCACAATAATAGCATAGCTTGATCTTCATCGTCAATATGAACCTCAACGTTCTTTAAATCATTTAAAAGAGTAATGAATTGACTGATGTGATCTTTAAGAAGCTCACCTTCGTTCATGCGAAACGTAAATAGACGTTGTTTCAACATTAAACGGTTAGCCAGAGACTTAGTCGCATAAAGAGTTTCTAACCTTTTCCACAAGGCGAATGAGGTCTTCTCCATCAATACCTCCTGCAATACTGTATTCGCGAGGCACAACTGGATTGCAGACAAGGCCTTTTCATCAAGCTCTTCCCATTCTGTTTGATTTAGATTCTCAGGCTTTTTCCCTATAACAACCTTTTTCAAGCCATTTTGAACTAGAATTGCCATCATCCGAACTTGCCACAGATTGAAATTTGTCTCACCATCGAACTTCTCAATTTCAAACCTTGTTGCTGCCATCTCTGACCGGGCTGATCTATGAAAGTTAAACTAGCTCTGATACCACTTGTTAGGATCGTCCCGAATAAGCAACGAACAAGTAAAAATAGTAGAAGAAATTGAGAAGATGAACACACAAATTTAACGTGGAAAAACCCCTCAAAAGAGGATAAAAAACCACGGGCAAAGATAATTTTACTATAATGGCAAAAGAATGAAGAGTACAAAAGATGGAGATAAAAACTAAACCCCAAAAACCCGAAAAACAAAGAACCCTCAAACGTAAACACAAAATTCTCTGAATGTGTTATGAGTTCTAATCTAATGGGTGTCTCTTAATTCTAAGATTGTAAAGGAGCCTATTTATAGGCTAAATTAGTAAGTCAAATAAACTATACTAATAAATGCTAAATATATTATACTAATAAATACTAAATCTTCTAGAAAGAAAATATATTTTTGTTTAACTTGACTTGCAAGCAATCTCTTAGAATTTGGGTCACATAATTCTAACAGTATCTTAAATGGATAAAGCCTCGTGCATCCAAATAGGACAAAGAGCGGATAAACCCTCTTTGTCTTTGACTATAACAATAGGCTCAAGAAATAAACAATCTAGTTCTTCTTCCAACAAACCGCCCCCATCTCGGATTTTCCACACGAGACAAAAAGGAGGAAAATGGAACACAACACAAGCAGCTTGACAACCCAGTAATCCCTTACACAATAGCCACCTTCACTCCATTGGTTAACGAACCAAAACTTGAAGCACTAGGAACCTATTACGAAAAAAAAAGAAGGTTTCACTAGGGTTTTGTTTCAAGTTAAGTGCTCTAATCAATTTTGATTTTTATCAAAAAAAATTTTTTTCAAGATCCAAAATGATAAAATTCAATTCCATCTCTTTCGAATTTAGAAAGCAAATAATATTGAATAATTCAATATCTTTTTCAAGTTGCGAAACCGACTTAATAACTTATTGGCTTGTTGGCAAAATTAAGGTAACAAAAATTTTAAAATTTCATATTTAAATCTCATTTTATATAAAATTATAAGTGAGTTCTCAATTCAAATTATATTTCAATTAATGTCTGAATATATTTTGATTTCAGTCATTATACTTTGTAATAGTAAATTATTATTTTTGTACAAGAAAATAATTGCATTATAATAGGAGGAGAGGGAATGGGTGGGTTTACAAACACAATGATCAAACTCTAAATCTTATACTAATCAACTTAAAACTTGTACAAGTTGTCACCGAATTAGTGACATGATTGGCTATAAATTATTATAACTATTGTTATTTGAACATATATTATTAATATTGTAATTCAACTTACACTCGTAACTTATTAAAAATATTATTTATTTATTTATTATTTTGGCAAAAATTTTATATTATACGAATGTATATTATTGTTTGATAAATTAAAAATTAAGTATTAAAAAATTAAATATTAAATTCTTACCACTAAATTTTAAGTGTTAAAATTATGTTAGAAAATTATTTTATAAATTAATAAAATATAAGAATATAAAGACTAGTTTTTGATACATTAGCAATATATTTATTTATATTTCACAAGTAATTTTAAAAAAATCGTCATGAGTCTCTTTTTTTATAAAAATTTTATTATACCCCTATAAAACACTAATCAACCCTTTGACATTGTTGGTGAAATTTAAAAACTCCAATATATCAAATATTTTTGTCTTCATATAATTATGTTGTTTGATAAATATAAATATTAATTTTTAAAAATAACTTATTTCTTAATTTTAATCTTATTAATATAATATTTTATATTATTTTGAATAAATTTTAAAATGATAAATTTGAATATCTTATTTAATATTTTTCTTAAAATTTTAAATAAAATAAAAAATTAAAATAATTATAAAGTTAATTTAAAATATTAAAAATGGTTTATCAAAAATTCTTAAAATCTACAAATTTTAGTTGTTCGCATATTATTTTTATCTTTAATTTTCGCGTTACTTCTCTGAGTTTTCCACTGCCGCCCTTTCCCTTTCACGCAGAAACCCTCGCCGGCATCTTGTCCGACTCCGATCTCCTTCGCCGGAACCTTTTTACCGCTTTCTTTTAGTTGTAATGTCCTTTCTTTCTCCGATCCAAATCTCTCTGTTTATGAATATAATAATATAATTTTGTGCACATGTGTGTTTTTGCGTGATCTACATTTATGGTTTACTTGTCAATTAAAATGAATTAGGAGCTATAATTTCTGCTTATTTATTATTATTTCTATATTTCCTTTGTAGTTTAAATTGATTGATCTTTGACTCTGGATTGTTTATATTCATCTTTCATTTTATTATTGTTTAATTATTTAATTCTCGATGATTTTTGCGTTGTGGACAGTAGATAAATTAGTGAACATCTATATGAGTTGATTTTCAGTTGTTTATTCAATCTGGATGTAAAGATTTGATATTATTATTGTTGTTTTTATGATATTTGGCCTTGGTTGCTTTCATGTTGCTGTTACTTTGGAGCTTAGGGCTATTTGATGTAAATAAACAAGGGTGGTAAATGATTGGGACGAAAGATCTTGGTGGCATGTGTAGATGTTCAAATTCTATTCTGCAGTACATGAATTTTGTGGCGAGTTAGAATCACAAGTTATCTAAGGAAGGGTATTCGAAACTCGAAGCCCTTTTACTATTAGGTGCTTTTCAGAATGATATTCACTGAGGTTGGAGAGGAGTAAGGAACTTTACAGCTTTTGTATCTATCAATTGGAAGGAAAGAAATTGAGTTCTCTAACCATTGGTCAGTGAGCATTTAATAAAGGACTGGTTGGGATAAAAGGAAACTGGGAAATTTCATGAACTCTTGCTTTATCCAAGGGTTTGAGAAGCTGCACTCTAAACTCTAATGATCGTGAAGGATAGATAGACATGGGGGTGGGGATCCAAATTGCTAGTTAGTTGTTTCTTTTCGTGGTGCTTCCAGTGTTTAGGGGAAATTAAAAAAGATTATATACCTCAACCACGTTTCTGGGATCTTAAATTTTGTACTTATTTTGGACAGATTTTCAGAAATTTGGTATTTTTCATTTCAATATACTTCATAGGTGAAGCTCCTTATAATTTGCAGAACAAGTCATGTAATGTAATACTATAGAATCTTTTGTGTTTGAAATGCAATCAACATGCAAGGAATATTCTCAATGTGAAAAATAAATGCTTTATGGTTATTCTCCTTACGAAACAAATTTTATGGCCAAACACTCTGGGGGGTGGGGTGTTAGCATTCCTTGAACCTTGTAAATCTGTGTTACTCTCTTTTCATGCCATTGGATAATGAGAGCTAAGTAGCTCTTTCTCAAATTAACCAATCACATGTCTTTACCATCTACTTTATGAAGCTGAGTCAAATTGCAAGGCATGCTAGTATATCTCCATTGCTGACAATTTAGTATGATATTTTATTGTTACAGTGAGCTAGTTATGATCAATCAACACACTTAGTAACATGATATAATGATCCTTTGCGGATTTCATATTTTAAACCATCTAAAGGATTCTATGTCTCCTCCAGGTAGTTTTGTGGAGAAATCAATTAATAATATTAAGAGATAAGTGATCTACGTGGTGAGAGGTATAAATTTGATAGAAACAAATACTATTTCAAATTTTTTGCTGCTAGAAGTAGAGGAACTTAGCTTTTTTTTTTTTTGCTGCTAGAAGTGGAGAAACTTAGCTAAATTACTATGACGTTTGTTTTAAATAGGGTTGCCATCTAATGTATTCATGGTTTTCTGCATTTCGTTTACATTAATGCTACTCTTTTAGATTTTATCATTTTCCAAGTGTGTTTCGACATTGGTCAATAAACATTGCTAAGGCTGAACAGAGTCGTATCTACCTATAATTCTCGCTCTCGCTCTCTCTCTCTCTCTATATATATATATTGTGTGTGAGTGTGTGTCTGTGTGTATTATATAATTTGAATAATATTTTTTTTTATTAGACAGAAGAATTTAACTTTGCCTTCTGTTTTTACCTGTAGCATATAGTGTGTTTCTTTTAAATTAGAAGTTTGTGACATCTGTTCTTGCACCATGATGAGGTATTCTGTTCAAATAAAAGTGTTTTCATCTTTTGTTAGATTTCAGAAATGTACAATAACTTGGGAGCCCAGCCTGGGGTACCAAGACCGCCAACAAATCCTCAGCCAAATCCATTTGGCAATTCATTTTATGGGGCTGGTTCTGGTCTTATCCGAGGTGGTCTGGGTGCATATGGAGAGAAAATTTTAGGATCAAGTTCTGAGTATGTGCAAAGCAATGTAAGTAGCATGCTGCTGTTATCTCTAGAGTTTTACTTTATTGTTGTTATCATATGCTAAACTAATTAATGTAACCTTTCAATCTTTGTAGCGTAGTAGTATCATGTATTTGAATGTTGCTATTCTAGGATACTGTTATAAGTCATATGTGGATTTTAAATCAAATTTTGTTCTCTCAAATCATTTCCCACTGAGAACTTACTCCTCTAACTTTTAACATGGTTTGAACAGTCTGGTTGCGGAGCCTTGTCACTGTTCCTAGGGATGTATTCAATTTCTCTCTGTTCAGCGTATCTGAAATGCTCCAAATTTAAAAATATTCTTCTTGCATAATTTTTTTTTTCTTTTCTGATCTTGAAATGAGCAGATAAGTAGATACTTCTCTGATCCCCAGTACTACTTTCAAGTGAACGATCAATATGTGAGAAACAAATTGAAGGTTGTTTTACTGCCATTTCTTCACAGGGTAAGCATATGTTCCCTTTCTTACATTTTCCTTGTTTTTGTTTTATCTACCTTCTCAAGCTTTCCTTTTTACTTCAGGGCCATTGGACAAGAATAACTGAGCCAGTAGGTGGCAGGCTTTCCTATAAACCCCCAATTTATGACATAAACGCACCAGACTTATACATCCCATTTATGGCATTTGGCACCTATGTCGTTCTTGCTGGATTGTCACTTGGCCTTCAAGGAAAGTTAGTAATTTTTCTTCCTCAATCTAACTAGTTCTATTCCTACCTTGTACAAACTTTCTAATGTGCATTTTAGTAGTTTGAAACTATTTTTTCTGGACAAAGGTCTTCCTGCTTTGTCGTAATTTTTAATTAGGTGACTTTTAAACACTTCTTACTGACTATAACTCGGCAATTCGAGGGCTCTAACTTAAATTTTGTCCTCTTATGCTACAATCCTTAGCTCACTAGTGAGGCTTTCTCTATGTGTTCTCTTGAGTTCTTAAGAAGCTTATTGCTCAAATGACTTGTGTGTGGCCAGCCAATAGCTAAATCAGCATCTGCTGCATCTAAAATTTCTTATTCTATAATAATCCCTGTGAGATTAGGGCAAGTCAAGGAGTTTTGAGTTCAGGAATAACAGCCCAAACGAATTTTTTCTCCAGATGCTGTACAAAATATGAAGGAAAAAGAAATTGTTATTGTTATTCTTGTACCTTTTTGTTTGTTACTTGACTTTTTCCTGTAGTTTTGCTTGTTTCTGGAACTTAGGATAGAATCTTCTCTGACACTTATGGTTCAATGTTAATGCTCATTGCATAAGATCTGGCTTCTAGTTTTCTGATTCATAATGTGGCAACACTAAATTTTAATAACTTTTAGTATTCTACATAATATTACTTGGAAAAATCATATTTCAGACTTTCCCTTTTTTTTTTTTCTTCTTTTTCTGTCTAATGATTTCTATTCTCATCTTTCCAACAGGTTTAGCCCTGAAGCACTTAACTGGCTATTTGTTAAGGGGTTGTTTGGCTGGTTTCTGCAAGTCTCGCTGCTGAAAGTAACATTACTATCACTGGGCAGTGGTGAGGCACCATTACTTGACATTCTTGCATATGCTGGGTATGCTTTCACAGGAATGTGTTTGGCTGTCCTCGGAAAGATGATATGGAGATATTCTTACTACTTTTTGATGCCATGGACATGCTTATGCATGGGAGTCTTCTTGGTAAAGACAATGAAGCGGGTCCTCTTTGCTGAGGTTAGAAGTTACGATTCCAGCAAGCACCATTATCTTTTGCTCTTTGTTGCCCTTGCTCAATTTCCACTTTTTACGTGGCTTGGCAACATCAGTGTTAATTGGCTTTTCTGAACCTGCATCATTGTCTGAATTATGTTATGTCCAGCTCTAATGTGCTTTTGGTAAGTTCTCTGGTAAAATCTTTGGTCTTTCATATTCATAAAATTTTAATTTACATGTGCTGAGAAACTGATGAATACTTTTTTCGTTGAACGATTGTAGCGATTTCAGTGTTAGACAAATTGCAAGATCTAAAATTAATGCATCAGAGATTAATTTTGTACTTTTATTTATGGAAGAGTGAATTGACCAGTTTCTCTAGTCTCTTGGGTCGTATCGGATTAAACAAATGTAAATTGTAAATAAAAGATTGTGGAAGTATGTAAATCTTGAACAGAGACAACATCCCTTTACACATACGGTGCGCAGACTAGCACGAAATGCATCAGAGAAATTAATTTTGTTGTTGTTTTCTTTTTTTTTTTTTTATGGAAGAGTGACTTAGCCAGTTTTTCTGGTCTCCTGGGTTATATCGGACTAAACAAATATGATTTGTAAATAAAAGATTGTGAAAGTGTGTAAATCTAATTTAGTTTTATATTTAAGTACATTTATGCCAACAACTACACGTCTCAGCCTCGAGCAGACTAGCACCACGAGCGGTAACATACCATCTCACCAAAGACTCGTACTTTATTCTTTACTTGCTTTGTTGTACACCAAAAAAAAAAAAAGTACTTTTAAAATTCAAATTAATTAAGTTTTAGGTCAATTCAAGATGCTGATTGAATAGCTTGAGCTCGCTTAAGTTTGATTAGTTCATTTAACTTGTGAAATTGATCATGTTTTCCATGTTGAATTTCAAGCTTATTTTTTAATGTTCTGGTTTGAATTGAAATTTTCATAATTCTATTTAAAATAAAAAAAATTGATTAGTATCCTTGAATTTTTTTTATTGCTTAAACTTCTCTAGTTTGACTTAACATGACTACCTAAATTTAGGAATGATGATGGTTTGGATCCCTACAATCTTAGAATTATTTGATTTTGAATGTGCGAATCTGCTCAAAAATTCAAATCCACAAATTGTTCTAGTATTACTATCCAAATCTAAATCCGAATTAAATATCATTATGACATTTCACACCATACCCAAATGGCAGGTTTGAATGCAAGATGTTACATTCTATTATCAAAGCAACTTAAATGACATTTTTTAATTGAAGTTAACAAATTAAATTTCAGAACATTTTTATAAAATTTTAAAAAATAGGTAAATTGTGAGGCTTTAAAAATATTTTTATGACATGTTTTGGCTCAAGTCGTGCCCATAAAGAAGCCATGGATTTTCGGATTAATTTTGAAATTTATGTTCAAACATGTGAGATCGTGATGACACTTGTTGTTTGGCAATGTCGTGATGTGAAGAATGCGAGGTCGCGAAGTTGCAATTTTGAAGTCACAACATCACTTATTAGATGATCCAAAAGCACTTCAAAATGACCCAAAATCACTCTCACACTTGACATACCTAAACCTGCAAAAGCACTTCAAAATGACCTAAAATCACTCTCACACTTGACATACCTAAACCTTACTTTGAAGTTGCATAAGCACAAGCAAAAATTCATTCCGAACAAGTTCAAATATGCCTTAAATATAAAGTTAATATGTGATATCAAAATACATTTAAACTCATAGCAACTAGGACATCATGTCAAAATATGAATCATTAAACAACTTGATGGTAGCACGGATTTTGACCTTGCCTAAATTGAGAAAAGAATATGCAATATTCAGTGATGCTTCTCTAAGCGGATTGGGTTGTGTTAATGCAAGATGAAAAAGTAATCGTTTATGTGTCCTGGTAGATGAAGTCGTATGAACATAGTTACCCAATGCATGATTTAAAGGTAGTCATCGGAGTATTTGCACTAAAAATCTAGAGGCACTATCTGTATGGTGGGAAATGCTATATTTATATAGATCATAAAAGTCTCACATATCTCCTCACCCAAAAGGAGTTAAATTTGAGGCAGCATCATTGGATTGAATTATTGAAACAATATGATTATGTTATTGATTATCATCCTAGAAAATCTAATGTTGTAGTTAATGCCTTGAGTTGTAAGTCAGTAGTCGAATTGAGATCAATGTTCAGTCAATTGAGTATTTGAGTTGACGATAGCTTGTTAGCTGAATTGAAAGTAAAATATGTGTTAACTGAACATATTAGAGAGATACAAATCGTTGATGTCAAGCTAGTAGAGAAAAGAAAGATTGTTCAACAAGGCAATAGAGAGAATTTCAACATTGACAAGGACAACCGTCTTCGATTTCGTAATCAAATTTGTATACTTGACAATGTTGAATTGAAACAACTCATTCTTCGTGAAGCTCACCGAATATGTTGTAACATGTTTGACTTCCCAACGAGTGTGTAACACCCTATACTTGGCCTGCTCACCAGGCCCGA
The DNA here is from genome assembly GCF_007990345.1 of Gossypium hirsutum. Taxonomy (NCBI): domain Eukaryota; kingdom Viridiplantae; phylum Streptophyta; class Magnoliopsida; order Malvales; family Malvaceae; genus Gossypium; species Gossypium hirsutum. The sequence goes on from NC_053428.1 coordinate 67,749,211, forward strand.
GTACGGGATGCCACACCACTGTCTCATCTCAATTACAGTAAATAGGAAACTAGTTTCAAGCAAACTGATCATCTTTTGTTAAGTTGTAGAAGTTTAAATACTTCCCAATAGTTATTTTAACTATATTACATGCAAATCATTCGTTATTCGATCATACATACATCTAGAATCATGCATAAGGTTATTTAGCAAAATTTCATAAAAATGTCCTTAGGTATCGATACTCACATCTAGGTATCGATACCACTTGGAAAAACTATACCAAATAAGCATACTGTTTCTTGATTAAAAACCCCTCTGTTGAAAATAATTGGTACCATTGAACAAAGTATCAATATTCCATGAGTATCAATACTTGTGCAAAGGTATCGATACCAAATCTATATTCTGTTTCCTGTACGTTTTAATTCACAGAGGTATCGATTTTTAAAGCCCAATATCGATACCTTTGCTACTAGAGGTAAAAATACAGCATAGGAAAGCAAATATTTCATCTCAAATAGTTCCTAAACAACATGCATTGTAACACCCCAAACTCGTATCCGTCGCCAGAATAGGGTTTCAGAGCATTACTGAGCAAACGTAACCTAAATCATTCATTTCAAAACATTTCAATAATCATAACATAACCCATCATTAAACATGCATATCGTCTCTTATTCAAGCCCTCGAGGCCTTAGAATCACTTTAGAAATGATTCGGGACTAAATCAAGAACATTTGAAAATTTGAGGAAAAAGTTAAAAAAATTCAACTGCGGGGGTCACACACCCGTATGGCCAAGCCGTGTAACTCTTTGACTTGAGTTACACGCCCATGTGTGCTGCCCGTGTGGCCAGGCCATGTGCACCCAAAAGTACCTTAAAACTCAAGTTACCATTTCCTACTTACTTCGGCACTAAGCAACTCAATTACCAATCATTTAACCTATTCAAAATACGATTAAACATGCCCAAAATACACCAAATTCATCATCTAATATGCCTAACCAATGTACCTTCATTGGTATTTTTATATCATCAAAACATATCATCCATGCATCATTCAAATCAAAGTTTTAAACATGCCAAAATCAATCAATTTGGCCTAGCTTATATCTACCTAATCTTAAGCTTAAATTCACATAGTAACAAGCCTTGGTTCAAAACAACATGCCAAATTATGGCTTCAAACACAAACATATGTTTATATAGACCAAACCAACATTATACTTAAACTCAATTACAAACCATTCACAAAATAACTATCAACTTAATACATCCTAGGAACATGCCATCACAAAAGGTAAACATCACCACATTTGAGATCAGGATCGTTGTTGGATGCTGAATCGGCGATCAAAAGAGAAGAACCTAACCTGCACACAGAAAACAAAACTGTACGCTGAGTAAAACTCAGTGATATTTCTATAATCCAAACAATTAAAGACATAAGGATACAAGAATGCATAATTTGAATTATACAAACATATTATTGTCTAAGCTTACCATTACCATAAACCATCATTTCAAATTCATGCATATTACCATATTATTTCATACTATACTCAATTTTCACATACTATCATATTTGATTTGTTAAACAAATATTTCAATTCACATCACTTGCTATATAAATAGCATTTCACATATCAATTCACATTTCATTTAATCAATGGCATTATCTATTCTATATTCATATCATGAGTACATAACTCATATATTCCATTTGTTCAAAACATATTTCACATTTCATTTTCAATAAACTATCTCATTTCCATTTCACATGCCATGCCATTTCAATATCAGTTTACAACTTTATTATTTATTTATCCCTATTAACACGACTCAAACTCGGACGGATACACGGATCCAACCAACATACCAGTTTGGTACCCAGTGCCTCATTGGATAAATCCGAAGTAATAACTGCGCCCAACATTATATAAATTGACACCCAGTGTCTCACTGGTTAAACCGAAGCAAATTGGCACCCAATGCCTTATCGACTCGAAGTCGAAGAAATCCCTGAACTCTTCCTATCCTATGGCATGCCATCTATATCCGACTCAGCCCGATACAGTTAACAGAGTTTCATTTCACTTTTTAAATACAACCAATATCCAATTATCATATTTGCACATTATCACATTTACATATATTATTTTCAATTCAAATAATCGATACATTCATAATGTATATACCAATTCAATCCATTTCAATTAACTATAATTTCAATTCACTATCAAAATGCCAAAATACTCACCTCAACCACTTACCATATGTATTAAATCAAAATAAAACAATTAACAACTAGGTTCGGATTATAGAAATACAAACCGTGGATGCCGAGCTATTCGACGTCAATTTTATCCTTCCCCTTTTTAGTCAAGGATTTTGGTATGACGTTAACTATGAAATTAAAACAATTAAAATACATCAATACACCACAATTCAATTTCACATTTAATATTTCAATTTTTACTCAATATTTGCTTAAATTCCAATTTAGTCTCTTAACCGAGATTAATTTTTTTCTTCACATTTAATCCCATATTTTCATACTAATTTCACTTTAAGCTAAATTTAGCTCCCTATTTTCAATTAAACTGTTAAATATCAAAAATTTCACAATTTAGTCCCTATTACTCAAAATTTACAATTTGTTCTACAATTTAATCCTTTTCCATTTCTAACTTAAAAATCTATCAATTTAATCTTTAAAACTAAAGCTATTCAATAACAATATCTAAAATCTTAATCAATCCTAAAATTTCAACATGGGCTGAATAGCTTTAAACACCGGGATTCCAAAAATATAAAAATTATAAGAAAATGGACTAAATTGACTAACCAATTTTGAATTTGAACCTTAAAGTCCCTAGGTTTGTCATCAGTCACCCTTCATTCTTTCTTTATTTTTCTTTCTTCTTTTTAATTTGTATGCCACCACTTTCTCTTTATTGTTTTATTGTAATAACCATTATTATTATATAACTTATAATATAAATTTTATTTCATTCATTATCATATATAATATATATTAAATTATCATATATATATAATACAACCATCAAAGCTGTCCACTTAAAGAAACAAAGGTATAATTGTTTCTTTAGTCCCTTTAATTATTTTTAGATCATAATTCAACTTCTACCTTATACGCGATTTAGTCCTTATACGCGATAACTCTTAATTCATACAAATTCATTTAACCAAAATCTAATTAACTACACCATTTATTAAAAATACTTATGAGTTCGATTTACGGGAATGGAGTCTTGGAAATGCATTTTTTGACACCCCTGATTATAGGGTCGTTACATGCATCAAGTACTAAATTAAATAACAGTTCATATGACAATCAATAGTACAAAATAGCAAAAACGAGTCTGAATAAGATACATCTAACCATATTTAAAGTTCATGAACATAAGCATACATATAAACTCCCAAAGTTCCTGAAAATGAAATAACAAAGTTTGTAAATAACCCAAGCATAACATGACACTAAACAAGTCTACCATATTGCCTTAATCCCAATACGAATAAAATGATAGTTCACTTACGATAAGTAACCAGTCTTCCTTAGATCACTCCCTTGGAAACCAAAGCACCCACACTATGACGTCACTAATCTACATATGTTGAGATGAGGGGGTGAGCTTTGACAAACTCAGTAAATGCAAGAATTTCCACAACGTAAACATATCATCATGGGATGCAACCAGACATTTGCTCACAAGTACCACATTCTTAAGTCTCTATCATCACACATCGGATACACGAATCTCCTAACTCCACATAGACTCTTAGAGTCAAACATGTCCCAAAAGTGAAGCGTATAGCTAACACCCTCCTTATTTCCCCTTACATGCCCTGTTGAATGGAGCTTAGCTCACATTCCCTTATCCCTCCAAACATGTCCCAGGGCCTTAACGCCCAAAATCTCTAGACATATAAGTGAGTACTCACAATCCTATGGCATGCCAACTATATCAAATGGTTCCAAGATCACAAGGCCAAAATATCTGAAAAACAACACATATTACTTACCGATTATTCGTACACTATCACTGTATATTAGCATCTTTTGCAAAAAAACTAGCATAGTCATATAACATATATATTACACATTTATTACATGTATATAATTTCACAATACACAATAATAACCATATCCACATATCACATATCATGCATTTTATATAACCACATAACCACCAGACAAGTATAGTTTCAAGAAAGCTTACACTCGGAACTTAGAGTAGGGGTTTAGGTTACATTTAAATTCCCAAATAACACATGACTCATGTTTATGAGTATCAATTCCATACACTCACCACTTTATGCTTTTGTCAAAAACCAAAAGCTCAACTAACGTTTCTCTAGATCGAACCAAGCTCTAACGAATTCGAAGCTTTACAGACATGAATCATACAATAACTATAGTCAAATATCAACCAAGAATCCATTCAAACCAACTAAAACACAAGCTTTAAGCTAAGCTCTCATATAACTTAAACCATTAGCATAACAAACTTTATATACTAACATCTCGATCTATACTCAACCTTTTTGCTTAAAATCAGTTTTGTTCATCTATTTAATCATTTATGCCTAATTCGTAATCTTCAAACTAGAAAAATCTACTCAGTTCGTGGTATCGACATTTTTTAACATCTTTTAGGCAATTTTCAAAACAAATCATTAAAACACGTGAAATCATTAATGAAACTTTACAACAAGTTTAAAAACCTTCTAATCATGCTAAAATAAGTTGAAAAACTCTTTGAAACCAAGTTTTTATGCAAAACCTTGAAATCCACCATTAATGGTTTGATTTTTAGCTTTTATTTAGAACATGTAATTTGAAGGCTAATAATTCAATTCTAAAGTCTAGATAACACTAAAAACTAATGGATACATGAATGATTACCTTTGTTGAAAGAATGAATGAGTTTTGAGGAAAATTCAAAAACCTCACGTTTGAAGAAGATGGTGAAATCTATGGAGTTTTGAGTGCTTTTTCTTGGAGATTTATGATAGTAAATGACTTAGGAATGATAGGAAATCAATATATTGTAAGTTGGGAATAAAAAATTAATGGAATAGTGAGGAAAAGAGCAAGGGGTGGCACAAGTTTGAAAGGGAAAAGAAACAGACGTGAAAAACATGTCGATGGGGAAGAAATAAGTTTAATTTTACAAAATGGTAAAATGCAACATAAAGACCTACTATTTTGACTTGTTGCAAATTAATCATTTTTCAAAATTAAGGGTTTCTAGAAAACTTTTTCAAAAATTGATTTGACAGTTAAGAAGCCATAGTCAAAAACACTATCGAGTACCAATCTTTCAAAATTTCGAGCTCATATAGGCCAAAATTCCTAGGCTATATTTTGGGATGTTACAGAGTGAAAGATCAACATCAAGTTCCCTCTAGGTTGCTTTAACCTATTTCAATTCCCCAATAGAATTGGGAATGAATTGTAATGGACTTCATTGTTGGTCTGCCAACCTCATCGAATAAAAGAAATACCATATGGGTAATAATAGGCCAATTAACAAAATTTGCTTATTTTCTAGTAGTTAGAACGAATTACTACCTCTAGAAATTTTTTGAAGTGTATATTTGCGAGATAACAAAACTTCATGGTGTACCAATATCTATTATCTCAGATCGAGATCTTCGATTCACTTTGAGATTCTAGAAGCAATTGTATGAATCTTTGCGTACAAGGTTGAATTTTAGCTTTGCTTTCCATCCCCAATCTGACGACCATCAAAGTGCGTTATCCAAGTATTGGAAGACATGTTGCGAGCTTGTATCATTAAGTTTGAAGCTGTTTGGGAACATTATTTTCCTCTAGTAGAATTCATTTATAGTAATTGTTTCCGATTAAGCATTCAAATGGCTTCATATGAAGCTTTGCATGCCTAATGGTTGGTTAGATTTGAGTAAGATAAAAATGATTGGGCCGAAATTAATGTAAGAAACAAAAGATAGAGTACATGTAACACCTAATTTTGGTGGGTTCTAAGTTCTGGCGAGTAGTCTGAAAGTAGTTTGTGATATACAGTTCTATCCGCCTAATTGTTGTTTTTGGCGTGTAGATCAGACATATAGTAGACGTTAGGATATTAAGTAAGAATTTACCTCAGAATTTGTAGAGTTGTAAATAAGAAGAGTCGAGCAAGGGTATTAAGTGTTTTGTAAGTTGGGGTTATTGCTGAGGTATTATACGCCAAGTTCATTGAGTTACTGTGCTAGGTACATTATAAATGACTTGATTAGGAATTAATGGAACAATATGAACTAAGTATATAAATTTATGGGATTTTCTCCACAGTTATAAACCATTTTTAAAGGTAGTTTTGAAAGTTTGTGGCACATGTCAATTTCTAATGGGAACTTAGGTTATATATATTCAGGCTAGAGAAAATGAGAGTTTTTCTTCTTCCTTCTTCACAAGTGTTGCTATTTGAATCTTAAGGAACCAAAAATATTTCTTTCTTCTTTAAGCTGAAGTTAAAATTTTTGATTTTATTAGTGATTACTCCATGACAAAGTAAGTTTTATGACTCTACTTGTTAAAGTCATGAAAGATTAAGTCTGTAAGAATGCATGAACAGTAAAATGAAGAAATAAGATTTTGCATGAGGGTTATCTGGGTTTAAGATTATGGTAAAGGTTATATGAATGAGTTTTAATGACCTTCTATTTTATAAGCAATGGCTGCTGCAGTTTCTTGTTGGACGTTGAATTTGGATTTCAAGCTACTATCCTGCTCTGATACCACTATAATTGTAACACCCACGCCCAGCCTGTCCATCGAATTTGGGTATAGAGCGTCACAAATGGACCTATACTTAAGATGTCTAACTTAACTACTATAAATTAGTTTAAAAATAAACTATCTAATAATAAAATTTAAAAATAATAATTCTTACATCAAGGGCCTTAAGCCACTGATTACTTAGTTCCTCACAATTTCCATCTCTAATCCAACTATTTTTTACAAAGAAATCCTTGCATTTTTACTAAGGACTATTTGTCATAAAAATCCATATTATAAGTGTGTTATTTGCCTTTGTTGTTTATGATACTCAGGCATAGCCTTTAATAATACCCTTTTCCCATGTGTATGGCTCAATCTATCAGCGATCCTCGATTTCCACTCTATTTAGCTTGGTCCTTCCTCAAAGAACTTATCTTCGCAAGTCCTGCAAACATCAACCAACTTTGTAAGTTCAAGAGAACTTATTTAGTTCCTTTATCACATCATAATTAAACCTTATCGCATGAGGGTAAACAACGTAAAATAAAATTAAATTAAATTTAACTTATTGTTTACTCAAGGCGAGCTTCATTGTTAGCGTGGCAGACTCCTCTTGATCCTTTGAGCTACTCGACCAATTATAAGACCTTCCTTTGGTTGAGCTTTCCACTTGATAGTTATCTTGTTACCTCACCAAATCAACGAGTCCTATCTTTACTTCTTGTCTTTCCTTCCTTTCACAGACCCACGTTTAGAGTGTTAGATGACCTCTATGGTAATTATGCCAACTGTCTGTGTAACATCCCGATTTTGGGGCTAGTCAGAACAGTGGTTTCGGGACCATGAATCCGACGTAGTAAAACTTTTTTTATTACATTTTTATGGCCTACAATTTTATGGAATGATTTCGTGAAAATTCGTCCAAAAGTTTTGACGTTTGAGCACTCAATTTAGCAAAAAGGACTAAATTGCAAAGAGTTCAAAACTTGAGTTCTATATGCTAGAGGTGTCTAATTTCTATGAAATTTTAAATTAAATATCCTTAGATGGTATTTAGGCCATTTGTTAAATTACTGGACAAGGTAAGAGAAATTTTTTGTTTTAAGATAAGGGCATTTTTGTCATTTAGTAATTAAATGAATAAAAAGCCAAAATAAAGTTAAAATAAAGCCACAAATTGTTCATCTTCTTCGTCCCATAGCCAAAAATTAGAAGGGAAAGCCATATCTAGGGTTTTGCCACTTCTAAGCTCGATTGTACGTCCGTTTTGCCCCGTTTTTAATGCTCTTTACATTTTTAAAGTTGTTGTAACTCGATCTACCTATTTCTAGCACTAATTTGAGGTATGATTAAGGTCTAGGGTTTGAACCATGTTATACATGTGTGTATTTTGATGGTTAATGGTAGAAAATGCATGTTTGTAGTTAGAAAAATGACTCTTGCTAAGTGATTTTTGGTAGAAAAGTAAAAAAGGACCTATTTGTAAAAGTTATAAAATAAGTAGTAAAAGTGAGGCTGAATGAAAAATGTGGGTTGGTATGAGTACAATAAAGATTTAGCTAGGCTTGGGTAATGAAGAAATTGAATGAAAATCATTTTACGAGCCTAGGGACTAAATTGTAAAAATGTGAAACATTAGGGGTAAAAATATAATTTTTCCATAATATGATTTTTGGACTGAATTGAACAATGTGGATTAAATAAGTTAAATTTATTATTATAGATCAAGAAAAACGAGGTTCGGACCTAGATCGGGGGAAAAATAAAGTGTTTAACGATTAGGTCCCATTTTTACTATTTTTGTACCGAGGTAAGTTCATATGTAAACAATGCATTGTTTAATTATGTTTTAAATGTTTTATTATTGTATGAATTGTGAATGACCTTTGGACATATTCGATAAAGCTACGACAAGCGTGAAATCCCGGTTGAACCTTAGGAATAGATAGGATACAAATATCATGACATTAGGGTTACTAAAACTACGTATAAGACCATATCTGGGATATGGCATCAATATGAGACCATATCAAAATGAGACTATGTGTAAGACCATATCTAGAATGTGGCATCAATGTGAGACTTCGTGTAATACCATAGCTGGGCTATTGGTATCAATACGAGATTACATGTAAGACCATATTTAGGATATGGAATTGGTATGGTACTAGGTGTACGGGACTCCGGAGTATCCTTTAGTATTCCAAGTGGTTCAACATGTAATTTAATGAGTATGTCAAAGATGAAGTGTGTGTAAATCCAATTCAAGATGACTCAAGTATGTAAGTAAAACTCATACGTAATGAGCTCGTTATGTGATGAACCCTCGATAAGGTTAAGATTAAGTAAGTTATGATTATAAGATCTTAATAATATTTATGCCAATCATTATCATGTTAATTGTATGTTAGCTATTGGATATGATGCTTATTATTTGCATAGGAACTTACAAAGCTATATAGCTTACTCCCCTTTATTTTCCCTTGTCCTTTAGTGTCACCAAGCTAGCTCGGGGATCGGAGACTATCGGAGATCCACTCACACTATCAACTTATTATTTTGGGTACCATTGAATTAAACATTTTGAGTTATGGCATGTATAGGGACTTGGTTATTGTGTTATGTGTCATATTTGAATTGGCCTAGTGTGTTGGCCTATATTGGTTGGTAATTTATCTTGTAAATGGCCATTTGAAATTAGCTAATATTGGTATAAGTATATGCATATGATGATATTTTCATGGATGTGGAAATTTGCATAGTTTAAGTTGATAAGTATGTGATGTTTGTATGTGATAAATGGTAGCATGTGAATAATGTTTGTATGTGATAAATGGTAGCATGTGAATGATGTGTGGATGTCCTGATTGTGGCTGAATTGGTTGAATGTAATTGCTTGGATTGGTGCTATGTTTTGTTGTGTAGGTGAGTGTATTAAAAGGTGACGAAATGGCTTGGTAAATAGCCTTAATTTTGTCCACACGGGTAGACACACGAGCGTGTGTCTAGGCCGTGTGTGACACATAGTTTGCCCTACGGGCGTGTGTTCTGGCTGTGTGTCCCCTGCACCTTAATTGTTGCAAAACAAAAAGCTCCAAATTGAGCACATGGGTAGAGACACGGGCGTGTGTCTCAACTGTGTGGATGACATGGTCTCGAACACGGGCATGTGCCCAGGCCGTGTAAAGCCTGCACCTATTTTATCAAAATTATGAAATTTAAATCGACCACACGACCTAAGAACACGGGTGTGTGCATTGGCTGTGTGACTTCAATTTGTTCTTAGGTGACAAACAGAGAGTTACACGGGTTAAGGGCATGGGCGTGTGTGACCACATGACCTACCCACACGGGCATGTCCTAAGCCACACAGGCGTGTGACCCCTATTTAGTGAAAAATTTTCTAAGTGTTGTAAAATTTTCTAAAGTTCTCGGTTTAGTCCCGAACCACTTCCAATGTATGTTTTGGGCCTCGTAGGCTCGTTTTAGGGATGATATGAATTATGTGAAAGGTTTTAAATTTGGATGGAAATTAACTTCTCAGTTTTGTATGACTGCTTGTGTATGAGTTCGGTAATGCCTCGTACCCTATTCTGATATTCGATACGGGTAAAGGGTGTTACATTTAGTGGTATAAGAGCTACGATTTAGTCGATTCTCAAACTAACGTAGCGTGCGTAAGACTCTAGCTATACATGCCATAAATGAACTGTGATAGTGTGATGACTCCTAAAAATTTTAAATTGTGTTTTCATATAGTAATTGGATCCTAATCGAGCTGAAATTGATGACGTTGACAGAAATGCGCTGGCTCTCGCTCAAGAGGCAGTCCCGTTTGATATCAGACCTCCAATGGTTGGTCAGGGAGAAGGGGCTAGGGAAGCCTTTCTTCACATAATGAACGAGTGGTATACGGAGTTTGTTCGAACAAATCTGAATGCCAATCTCCTGCACCCTCACCCATTCCTTGATCGGTTCTCGTAGTTTGACATGGTATGAAATTTGTAAGAATGAACAAGCCCTCTGTTGACAAAATTCAAAACCAGGGAGCCGAATATTTCAGAGCTAATGTGGATGATGATCCCGAGAGAGTCGAGTTTTGGCTCAAAAACTCCATAGGGTATTGAGGAACTGTCTTACACCCAGATGAGTGTTTAAAGTGTACAATCTCACTATTGAGAGATTCAATATATCATTGGTGGAATACACTAATATCTGGTACAGAGAAAGAAGGTTACATGGGAGTTCTTTCTAGAGGAATTTCGAAAGAAGTATATCAGTTAGCGGTTCATCGATCAGAAACGTAAGGAATTTCTTGAGCTGAAATAGGGTCGTATGACAGTGACATAGTGTGAATGAGAATTTGTCAAACTTAGTAAATATGCTCGAGAGTGTGTTTCTACCGAGGCTATCATGTGCATGAGGTTTGAGGGTTGATTCAAGGAGGATATTCGTGTGTATTTGGGATCTTAGAGCTGAAAGAATTTGTGGTGTTAGTCGAGCGAGCTTGTAAGGCCAAAGAGTTGAATAAAGAGAAGAGGAAAGATGATCTTGAAGCTAGAGATTCGAGGAAAAGACCTATGAGAAAGTCATTTCCATCTTAGTCAAAAAAATCTAAAGAAATGTATTTGTAACACCTCTTACGTCCAACGCTGGGACAGAATACGAGGCATTAACAGTCTTGAATATACACTAATATGTGAAACTGGGCCATAAAATTTCATTCAAATTTAAAATTTATACAAGAACATGCATATCGTCCCTTATATAGGCCTACGAGGCCCAAAACATACATCGGGGATAGTTCGGGACTAAACCGTGAACTTTAGAAAAATTTTCATAAAACAGGGTCACAAGCCCGTGTGGACACAAGGACACGCCTGTGTCCCCAGGCTGTGTAGCTCTCTGTTTATGACGACAGCATAAATTAAAGGTCACATGGCCAAGTCACACGCCAATGTGCTAGGCCGTGTGGAGAATTTAATTTTCGCAGTTAAGTAGCAAACTTCACACAGTTTGAGATGCCCATGTCCTAAGCCTGTGTCCTCCACACGGCTAAGAAACACGGCCGTGTCTCTGTCTGTGTGTTTACTACCATGCATACTGACTTGTAAAATTAGGGCGTAGGGGACACACAACCAGACTATACATCCGTGGGGCTGACACACGATCTAGACACATGCCCATGTGTCTACTCGTGTGGACAAATTTTGAGGCTAATTTCCAAGCCCTCTTGTCACCCAGAACAACACTAACACACTCACATGCTAATGGTGATAAATTAAGCAATTGTTGGGTTACTTAGACCTCTAAAACTTTATGTCATGCATGACATTCACATATCAAAGTATACATATTTAAAACTCCCCACTAGACAAGTTCGGTCATTTCATTTTTTTACCTTTGTTCATATCATGACTATGCTAATTGGTATCATTTATCCATTAAGCATGGATTACAACTTTTATCATTCATTGTTAGCAACCAAATTAGTACACATCACACGAATAATAACACATCCCATACATGTATCAATATTTAGGGATTTCAACCCAATAATCAAAATGAGCCATGTTTCATGGTCATATAAAAAATGGAATAATATACCAAAAGGAGCCATCACTTTGGCTAACAAATATAAGCCATATAACAAAATACTAAGTCCTCTATAAATGCCATACTTAAATGTAGTAAACTAATTATACCCCAAAAGATCTATTGATAGTGTGACTTGAACTCCAACATCCACGATCCCCGAGCTAGCTTGGCGATGCTATAAGAAAGAGGAAAAGATAGAGGGGTAAGCATATAGCTTAGTAAGTCATGTGAAAATAAAAAAAAACAACATAGGTCAAGAAATTCATGGATTAAACATGTTATCAATTACTAACACATTATCATATTACACATATTGAACACATTGAGAATTGATAATAATGCCTTTGAACATCTTGCTTATCTTACTCCTTCATAACCATACCAAATTCCCAACATGAATCAAGTCCAAAACTCATGAGGTTTATGTACATACCTGTTCCATGCATTATTACTCATTCTACCCCACATTTTTAATCATAATCTTGAATGGTCCGTTGAATTACTCGGAATACTAAAGGACATTCGAAATCATCACACACAACATAAAATGCCAAAGCCATGTCCTCGACATGGTCTTACATGGGTACACATACCGATGCCATATCCTAGATAAGGTCTTATACGAATTCTCATGTTGGTGCCGATGCCATGTCCTATACATGGTCTTATACGGGGCTTCACATCGATGCCGTGTCCCAGACATGGTCTGTAACAGTTCGGTTTAGATCCTAGTCAGAATAGTGGTTTTAGGACCAAAAATCCAAGTCAAAAAATGTTTAAATATTATTTTCCATGCTTATGATATGTGAATTAGCATGTGTGAAAGTTTCGTGTAAAAATTTGGTTATTTATGTGCTCAATTTGATAAAAAGACCTAATCGCGTAAAATGTAAAAGTTGCTTGCTGTTTGTTAAAAGTGCCTATTTGACTTGGCTTATTAAATAGGGGTCCTTATGTTGTTATTTGACCATTGAACTTATGAGTGGACATTAATGGCCTTGTTCTTAAAGTTTTAAATGTTATAAAGCTAAAGGCAAAATGGTAAATGATGAATTAATATATGTTTAATAAAACCAAAGCATGAAATTGGCTATTATTCATGTTCCATAGCCGAAAATAGCAAAGAAAATAAAAGAAAAAGAACACCTGGGGTTCAGCCATTTCAGTCCTTGATTAAGGTATGAGTTTTGTTCAGTTTTTGATAATTTCTACATTTTTGTAATCGTTGCTTCGAGTACTATCTAGCCCATGCCTCAATTTTTGAATTTTTTGATGATTTTGAGATATTCCATTGATGAAACTATGAGCTTTTTTATGTTATTTTATGAATTATGAAAGATATGTTTTGTGTTAACATATGTTGTCTTTGAATTTTTGTTGAGTAAAATGGGCTAAATTGTGAAAATGTTATTTTGAGAGACTAAAATTTGAAATAAATGAAATGTGTGGAATGATATGAGAGCTATGAAAATTCGGCTAAGCTTGTGTACAAGCAAATTATGTGTATTTTGTGATTTTGTGAATTGGGGACTAAAGTGTTGAAATGTGAAAATGTGAGGGCTAGTTTGAAAAATGACCTAAATATGTGTCTATGGATTGTTTTGAATGATTTAGTGAATAAAAGGGTTAATTTTGAATACATATAGATCAAGAAAAGAGGAATTCAGACTTAGACCGAGGGAAGTCGAAGATTGCAGAGTAAACAGTCCAAGTTAACAATTCAGAGTACGACGTAAGTTTGTATGTAAAACATGATGTTATAAGTATATTTTGCTGTTTTGATTATACCTAGATTGTATATATATTTTATTTGGATGAATAAGTCGATAAACCAAGGGTATTTAGCACTAAGTGTGCGATTTAAACTAGCTTCGACTATATGAGGCACTAAGTGTGAGATATCGAAATAGATTCAATTAATTGAGATGGCACTAAGTGTGCAAAATTATTATAGCTTCAGCTAAACATAAAAGCACTAAGTGTGCTGATGATTAAAGCATTGGTGATCTTCAGAAAATTTTAAAATATCCGAGCAAGAGGTGAGAATGAAAATGAATGAATACAGGAATGTTCAGGTAAGTATAATACCTAGTGGTAGATGGTATAATGTATAAAATGTATATTGAATTTGGTATAAACATATGGATGATGTTGGCATGGACTTGATGAATGAGTTGGGAATATATAAGTACTTATGTGTTGATGTTTCATATTTTATGTACTGTTGATGTTTTTGGTATGAGCTTACTAAGCTTTTGAAAGCTTACTTTGTGTATGTTTGCATTGTTTTATAGATATCGACACTACTGCAAGCTCGGCGATCGTCAAGGATCGTCACCACACTATCGAACCTTATTTTGGTACTTTTGAAAATGTATATTTTAAAGGTATGGCATGTATAGGCTAGTGGTTGTGGGATCATGTTTTTTAATGTATATACTTAGCCATGTGATTTGGCTAGTTAGTGTTTAAACTCATAATTGATAATGGCTTATGGTATGTGATGTTAATATGCAATTGTGGTATGTTATAGTAGGTAAGTTTTGGTAAGTTTAGTTTGAGATTGAATGATGTATGGAAAGAATATTTTGGTAAGATCTTATCTTATGTTGGCATGAATTGGTAAGGTTTATAAGTAGGAAAATGGTTGATATTGTAATAGGCCCATTTCGCCCGAGCTTACACAAAAAACCAAAAAAACAAAATAAATTAAAATAAAAAACCAAAATTAAAGTCCAAAAATAACCCTCATACAAATTGTAACATTTTTACAAATAAACCCAGCCCAATTACTAAATAAACCCCTAACCCAAATCACCAACCCAATACCTGAATAAATTAATATCCCAATAGGCCCAATCTCTAAAATAGCCCAATGACCCAATAGCCCAAATGTCCCAAGCTCCAGTTTCAGAAAATGAAACCCTAAGTCAGCAGCTTTACGTCGCAGCCTGTACGTCGTACACCCCATGCGTTGCCTCTGTACGACCTCCGTACGCTTCCACATCAGTGTTAGAACCTGTGAGAATAAAGAAAATAACAATAACCAAATCCAGTAAATAGCATAGCTGGAAAATAAAAATAATTTTGATTTCTTTATTTCATTAGATTTGGTTATAAAAGCCAAAGGAAAATACTGTAAATATGGATACGGATACAAATTGGTACCAGAAGTGTGACAGCCCTAAATTGACCCTAGTTGGGAAGTGGTTTCGGGACCGGTAAACCGAGTCACCGAAGTATTTGAATATGATATTTATTGTCTAGAATATGTGAATATGAATGTGTGAAAGTTTTAAGCTTTGATTTAGTCGATTGCATGTGAATTTAGTTAATAGGACTTATGTGAGAAAATTTAGAAATGTGCTAGGCAAATGTAAGTGGCCTATTAATGCATGTTATAAGAATGAAGGGTTTGCATGTCAAATATCCATTTATTATGAGTAGTGGCCGGCCATGGATGGGTCATAGATGATAATATGAATTTCCTATTAGCATTATGGGTTTAGAAAATAAAATAGTGAATTAAGAATGATAAAACATGAGGTGAGTGGGAGGAG
Source organism: Gossypium hirsutum (assembly GCF_007990345.1). NCBI lineage: Eukaryota > Viridiplantae > Streptophyta > Magnoliopsida > Malvales > Malvaceae > Gossypium > Gossypium hirsutum. The sequence goes on from NC_053428.1 coordinate 67,765,127, forward strand.
AAACCAAAGTTGTCTCCCCCTTACTCCCCATTGCCGTGACTAGAGAAAGAGGAGGAAAAACAAAGTTCTTTCTTTGTTGTTCAACTTGGCCGAATAGAAGAAACAAAGGAGGGGAAGAATTTCGGTCACTTGAATCCTTAGGAAGGTTAGTATATTGTGTTGAAGTTGTGAAATAATTACTTGTTTTAGGTAAATTATCATGGTTCTTGCTTAGCCCATGCAAAAATTTCCACTATTGATGGGTGAATAGAGCCTTCGGCTATGGTTATAAGGGAAGGAATTTTGATTGTTTTACTTGAATCTTGATGATGAATGTATTGAGGAAAGAACTTGGTCTTTCTAAAAATATGAATGGTTAAAGCTCATACTAGTAATAGCCGAATTAAAGAATGCTTGATGTCAAAAGTAAATGTTGTTCATGTTATTTGGATGAGAAAGGGTAGTTAGGTGAAGTAGAGTCTAGCAAATGAGCACATATGTGCACTAGTTGCTAAATGAAGAAAAATCGGCTAACAAGGGTGTACTAAGGCCGAATATGATTTTGAACATTATTGAGTAATGTATGTGATTTGAATCGATGGAATGGAGAGGATGCTTTAATTGTGTTATGAACAATTATATGCTAAATTAAGGTTTGCTAAGCTAGCTATTAAGGTGAAGTGCAAATATTAGTATGTGATTACTAGTGTATATATGGTATTAGCCGAGTTTTGAACTTGAAACAAAATGGTATTTAGTCAATACAAGTAACCATATTTGTAGAATGTATTAAGTGTATAATTGGCCTCAACATAGACATGCATATTCGGCCACATGAGATAGATTGGTGTTGCATGTATTCGGTTAGAGGCAAGCATATTGATGCTTTTATCTTGGCTTAGATAATCGGCTAAAAGAGAGTGTGGGCTAATATGTTGAGTTTGATTCGTGATTTCATATATATGTGACTCTAATGTCTAATGTATATATGGGCTAAGTACCTTGGGTTTCTCTTTTTGATGTTCAAATGATTAAATCAATTTATTTGTTAAATTAAGCTCAAGAGCAAAGGGGAACTAAATCCGATAAAGGAAAGGAAAAAGTGATCGAATAGTCGTCGAAATCGTTCGACAACATCCGAGGTAAGTTTTCGAGTAATGGAACTTAGATTATGATTCGATTGGATCATGTTATAAGTAAATCACAATCATGCTCTTGTATGTGGCTATTGAGCCGAAAATGGTAATGCTTGATAAGTGACTTGTGTTTGAATTCTAATTATGAAAATGAAATATAGATGTGTCATGATTTATGGATATGTGCATGAATATTCGGATGATAACCGGGCTAAGTCCCGAAGGCATTTCTGCTAGAGACTAATTCCGGGCTAAGTCCCGAAGGCATTTGTGCAAGTTACTATATCCGGGCTAAGTCCCGAAGGCATTTGTGCGAGTTACTATATCTGGGCTAAGTCCCGAAGGCATTTGTGCGAGTTACTATAACCGGGCTAAGTCCCGAAGGCATTTGAGCGAGTAGCTATGTCTGGCTAAATCTCGAAGGTACTTGGTTGGGGAATGAGCGATCTTGCTGTAATAATTTCAATTAATACGCTCGTAAAATCCCAATGATGAGGTATGTTTTGTATATGCATTGGAATAGTTGATTCCTTTTAAATATTATTCGCTCAGTCGATTAATAAGCTTCCGGCCTTTGGTTAAGTTGATCCCTTATGTATGAATATAAGGGTTGGAAATGTGAAGTAGGAATGATTTTGAGAATATGTGTATATGAATTATCCGTTTAGTCATATGAATGCTATACTTCAATTGTGCCTAATTTCATTGCTCAAAACTTACTAAGCATTAAATGCTTATTCCATTCTATAAATCTCTGTTTTATAGATTTTGGTTCGTCAGCTATCGGACTCGGGAGTGTCAAAGTCGAAGTCACCCACACTATCAAAGCCCTTTTGGTACACTTTTGGTTGAACTCTGAAAATGGCATGTATAGGACTACTCTTTTTGTTGTTGGTCATGTACCCTTTGGTTTTGTATAAATTTGGATAGCCATGCGAAAATGGCTTATATGTACTTTGAGCATAGCATTATAATCATTTTGTATGTTGTTCATTGAGAGGTATGGAAATGTTTGGTAACGATTAGCCATTGGAATGGTTAATCATGATCATTTTGGTGTTTTGTATGACAAATTCTAGTTGATTCATGGAAAACCATGAAATAGGTAAAGTTTACCTTAAAAACAGATGCTGACAGCAGCAGTGGTGTGGATTTGAAAAATCACTAAAAATAGTAGGAATGGAATTAAATAGTGAATAAATTATGTAATCGAACCTTTATGAATCTATTTTCATATGAAAGTAACGAAATGATCATATGAGCCGTATTTTATGAGATGTTTAAGTTTTCGTGAAACAGGGCCAGAGTGATTTCTGGATCCCCTGTTCCGACTTTGGAAATTTACTATAAATTAACCAGAGATAATTAGAAGTCATGCCTTATATTTACAGATTCCTTTTCGAGTCTAGTTTCTTTATAAACAAACGGCATAAGTATTGAAGACCTGTACAAGGAGATATCTAAGTCGTAATGCATGAAGGTCAGAGTAGTCGAACCCTGAAACAGGGGAGACTTTAACTAATAAAATGTACTAATTGGCTCGAGAAAAAATTCTAGAAAAAAATTTGTAGATGGATATATGAGTCTAGTTTCAGGAAAAATTTACGAAACTGGTTTTCGAGTTTTGGAACTCAAGATATGATTTTTAAGGTGACAGTGACGCAGTTAGCCAGCTTGTCTGGAAATTTTTAAAATGGACTGTGAAAATAAATGAATTAAGTCTGTTAGCACCTCGTGTTCGACTCCGGCAACAGTCTCGGGTACGGGGTGTTACAAGAAGTTTGAATAAAAAAGAGTTTTCAAGAGGTGATTGGAAATCTCATTCCTTATTTTGTTTTCGCATCCATTTTTCTTTGATCTTGTGTTATTGTATGTAAAAAACAAAATAAATGAAAGCGCAAATACTTATCTTGCTTAGGAGGTTTCGAATCCTTGTTTTCTTCGTGGTAATCGAAGCTAGATGGAGATTGAGGTTGAGCATAACAAAACCCTCAGATTTGCGGTCGAATAAGGCCAGGATAAGCCTTCGCAGGCTGTTGTCCACCGAGTATGGAGGCGAAATGGCCGAGGGTTTAGTTCGGCCGAATAAGAGAAGAAGGAAGCTTAAGTTTTTTGGTTTTGATTTTTTTAGGGCTAAGAGTTTAGTTTTTAGGGTTTATTTTTTGTTTTTTACGAAGATCTTTAGACGACATCATTTTAGGCCAACATCAATGGCTTCAAAACTATCGTTTAGGAGCCATACCCGATAACCCAATCCAGTTCCCTCAGGATCCGCGTGTTTGCTGGGGTAAAGGGCAATTTCTGCGTTTGGTCCCTTCCTTTCGCACTTGCGTCTGATTAAGCTTATTCCAAATTTCTTTATTTTTAATTATTCCCCATAATTTGAGCATTGTTTCAATTTAGCCCGCATCTAAATATTGCATTCAGAAACTTGGGATAATTCGCTTTTAATCCCTTGTTGTTTACGCGCATTATTTTTTAATCCTTAATTCTGTTTTATCGCTTTATTTATTTGTAAATTGTCCTTTTGGTTTTATTTTTATTTCAATTGAGTATTTTTCTAATTCAGCTGATGTTTTTATTCTTTGTGATTCTTTTATTTTTTATCTATTTGTTACTCATCTTTTAATATATTATCTTGGATCGTTTTATTAATTTTGCATGTTCCTAATTTGTTATTTTATACTTTCATTTATATATAAATATACATATTTTTACAATTTATTTATTTAAATTTTATATATATATATATTTCTACATTTAAAGATTTATATAATATTTAACCCAATATTATTATACATACGTATACATAACTTATATTAAATTATTTTTTTCTAAGTACACATTAACAATTTCATATTATTTTATATTTTCTTTAAAATATTTATGAATATATATATTTTCTTTTAAATTTATTTATGTATAATTTGTTTATTTATGTAAATTTTTATATTAAACACTTTCACGTATCAACATCTTTGTATATACATTGTTTATGTTAAGTTTTCATTTCATATATATATTATCATATTTAAACTAACATGTTTTATTTTAAATTATTTTGTATATTGTCTATTTCAAGTTTTTTTTTTCTTACATAGTATCTATTCTTTAATAATCATTCATAAATTATTAGTTTCATTTTTTTTGTATATGTAAACTATTTCAAACCCCAGCATGAGTTATTCATTTGTAAATTTTCGTATATTTGATGGTTTATAAATTGTTTTATATCACATTCATTCCTAACTGTTTCGTACATTATGTGTTATTTTTGGTTTTCATAATTGTTTTATTTATTAGTGTCTCATATTGTTTATTAGTTTTTTGTATTAATTATTTTAATCTTTTCTGCTTGAAAATTTGTTATACTTTATTCTAATTTGTTTCTTTGGTTCGTTATATTTTTTATTTTCCATTATAGTGATTATTAATGTTTTTCCAAATAAGTGCTCATTGCTATTATATATTTGTTAATTTGTTTTATTTCTTATATTATTTTCATTCATCAAGTATTGTATTTTATGTGTACATATTATCCCATGCTTATTATTTTTTCTTTTGGTTTACAAATGTTGCTTTATAATTTTCAACTCTTTAAAATTAATTATTCCATTTTATTTTCAAGTAAAATTAATGTGTTTTGAGCTAGTCTACAAATCTTTCTAAAAATCTTAAAATAAGGCAATGTTAAGTATTTAGCGATTCGAGAAATCGTGCCCTACTGTGCTGGGTTCCAATTTTTTTCGTTGAATTAAATATTTGGACATCCTTTTGTAATTTTTTTTTGATTTAAGAGCTTTTGGAATTCAAAATTCAATCGTGTTCTCAAAAGTATGAAGGATCATGTCCTATCCTGCTGGGTGTGATGCTTCATACCTTTGAAACGAGAAAGCTTTGACGACCAGCTTAAACTACTCAAACGTTTTAAAAAGGAACCACATTTCAAATTTTTTTAAAAACCCTAGATATAAGGACAACAATTAGTCAATCTGGTACCAGTTTTTGGGCGTAGTGGGGGTGCTAACCCTTCATCATACGTAACTGGCTCCCGAACCTATTTTTAAATTTACGTGGACCAAAATTGATTTAAATGAAACCAAATGTTTTATTAGGTGATCCAATCACACCTAAACAAAAAGATTGGTGGCGACTCCACATTTGGTTTTAAATGTCGATCCCCATTTTTTCTAACTCTAAGAAAGGGTTTTGATAGCTTGGCGACTCCACTGGGGATTGAACAAGAGAGTCAAGCCATAAAATTGATTATTTGCTGTCCTTTTATCAAAGAAATGAAAATTAGTTTTGAAAATCATGATTCTTTTGATTGCATTTGTTTGTATGATTGTTGTGGTTCGGGTCTTGTAGAATAATATTGCATTGCATTGCATGACTGCTGTGGTTATACCTGTTAAGTGGGAGTAAGAAACTATGTCTTCGTGAGGTTTTCACCTCCGTATGGGCTAGTGGATTACTTTCGGGATACATCCGTACCTATGATTTCGTGAGATTTTCATCTCCGCATGGTCATAGGGAAATGTATTCCCCTGAACTGAACTCAATCCATATGAGCCTCTAATGGGTGAGGATTGAGGAATCTGCTGATTCAGGTACCCTTTCTTTAGAACCGAGCCACATGTAGTGAACCTTGAGAATCCACCTTAGGTAGAACTTTGCCCAAATTTAGTGGTCACCAAATAAGTACTTTATTTGTTATTTAATTCTTCTGCACTAACGTGTTTTGTTTTTATTTTGTTGATGGCTGCATTGCATTACATCATCATAGAAAGGAGGTGTTGATTCATATTTGATTGCTAAATAGAACAGTTTGTCATAAGAAAATGAATTTCTTGATAAAGTGGATTATAATACGGATGTCTGAATACGGTCCAAGTACATACAACGAAAGAAGGCTAATAGTTCGCGAAGGAAAACAAGACCTTGTTTTATTGCTTGAGGAATCAAGTCGTAAAGATTATTTGAGAGCTGTCATGTCTCGACTTTCTTAAAGGAGCTAATCAACATCGCAAGGATAACAAGTCGTGGCCTGGATCAAGCAAAAAGGAGCTAGTGGAGGCATTTATTGGAAGCTTACGAGATTTGACTTTCACGAAGAAAAAGGACTCGGTGTCGTCACCGGGAATATGAAAGTAAGGCATTATATGTAATCCGTTTTATGTAAAGGAATTTGTTTTCTAGAAAAGTTGTTCTAATGGAATTGAATTCAAAATCAACGCCTTTCTTTTTTTTGCATTCATCCCATGCATTTGCATTGCATTGCATAATTGCATCATTTGCATTAGATTTTCATAAAAGGGTCCCTAATTAGTTGAAATCATTTCAGTTAATATGGGAACCAATAAAAACTTACCAACCAAACGTCGTTACGGTACCCGTGCTAAGACAAAAGATATGGACCAAAGATTGGAAAGACTTGAACAACTTCAAAAGGAGATGCAAGACTAGTTACAAATACAGATGCAAAAGCAACTGGTGAAGATTCGACAGGATATGAGAGACCAGGTGCTAGAGTCTGAAAGGAATATGATGAATCAGTTGTCCCAATTTTTGACTAAGGGGGTTGAAGAAAGAAAAAGTTCCATGATTAATGCTGGGGAGAACAATGAGGAGTCTCTCTACCCTCCAGGTTTCATCCCGAAAAATGCTCAGACATGTCTGCAAGGTGTACCTATTATCAAAACTCAACAATATCATGCCAGTACTTCTGCACCAGTGGATTACCTGATAGGCTCAGGCTCCAGTTCGGGGGGCAATACAACCAACCCTGTAGTTTCTGATCTTGATAAAATGGAAAAAGAAAAGAGGGAATTGCCAAGACAGCTTGAGATTCGGTATAAGTGTTTGGAGGAAAAATTGAAAGCAATGGAGAATGTTGACTTTTATTGTGGGATTGACGCCAAAGATCTAAGTTTGGTCCCCGATCTAGTAGTCCCGCCAAAATTTAAGATTCCATAGTATGAAAAGTACAATGGGACTAGTTGTCTTGAACCTCACATCACAATGTTCTGTCGAAGGATGACATGATATATTAATAATGACAAATTATTAATCCATTGCTTCCAAGACAGTTTGATCGGGTCAGCAGCTAAATGGTACAATCAATTGAGTCATGCTAAAATCAATTCATGGAAGGACTTAGCACAAGCTTTTATGAAGCAGTATAGCCATGTAAAAGACATGGCACCCGACAGAATTACCCTACAAAATATGGAAAAGAAGCAAAATGAGAGCTTCAGGAAATATGCCCAAAGATGGAAAGAGGTAGCAACACAAGTCCAACCGCCTCTTCTAGAAAAAGAGACTACGATGCTTTTTATCAATACTTTGAAAACCCCGTTCATTAATCATAAATGGGAAGCGCTATTCTGAGCTTTTCAGATATAGTAATGTCAGGTGAAATGATTGAAATGTGATAAGAAATGGGAAGATAGATATGTGAGAAAGCGCCAAAATGTCAACCCTGAGAAATGAGGAAAATGAAGTGAACATCATGAGCATGCCTTCCAAATTGGTCAACATAGGCCAGCCGAGGGTTGTAACCACTAGTTATCAAAGAGAATTTGAATGACATATCCAAAGAGAGGTCCAGGGAATAAAAGTTTCCAAACCCTTATGTACTTGGGGTGTTTTAAGTAATGGGACTGTGGAAGAGATCCCTGTATTTTTAGAGCTAATCTAGAGTAATGTTCAAAACGCGCTTGTTACTTTTAAGCCTAGGGGCAATAAGAATCTTTGTGAAATAGGCTTGTGTCCAAAAACTTTTATTTCAATAAAATCCATTCTTTTTTGAATAAATATTCTTTCATTCTTTATTTATTCTTTTGTTCTTTGGACTATTTTTTTTCAAATATGCTTTCATTCTTCATTCATGATCATACCATACAAATAATCATTAGAATCATTTATTTTTTGGAATTTGCCTTTGTACCTACAATAGGTCCCCAGATATCAACGACATGAGCAACGTTGTAACTGATTCCCTTTTGGGGTGAGATATGTGTTTAAATGGATCTCAGAACTTTGAAGATGATAGAGATTGTGACTTATTTCCTGATTTGTTAAGGACGGTAGAACGAGATGAAAAACGGATCCTACTTTATGAAGGATCAATGGACATTGTGAGCAAGAGGCAAAGATCGAAGCCTGAGTCACTACAAAGACAAAGCGAATCGTCATTGAGTTATTCCAAGAATTCAAAGATGTTATTGCATAATCATATACTTGGGATACTAAGACTTGTGGACGCTAAAAAATGTTTATACGAGTGTCAGAAGGACATGTTAATGGTTTCATGGTAGCCACGCTAATCATGAGGTTTGGGTACTGTTGATCCACCATGGAAGGGGATTGCATTAGTTAGGTTGTATTTAGGGAGACAAGATTCATGTGCCTCATTCATTTCTTCACAGATTTTCTCTATGTGGGGCATGGATGTTATCAGGCAATTCTCGTCTAAAATACATCGATTCATCTTCGCAGTCATTGATTACTTTATGAAGAGGGTGAAGGTCACTTCATATGTCAATATTACAAGATCGATAGTCATCATATCTCAAAACAAAAAAAAAGGTTGCTGACAAGTAAAGTCAGAAATGATCATTTTTAATACAACTGCGCAATGTCAAAAGTTTGCAGTCTGTTCAAAGATCAGACACCATATCACAGTGAAGAAAATGCATCCAAAAAGAAAAATAAAAGTACAAAAAATAAAAAAAAAGAAAAGGAAAAGCAATAAAACAATAAAACAAAGGTTATAGTGAAAGACGACATAGTCTTATAAGGATTGGCATAAAGAAGTTATCATTTACCCTCTATGCTTATCGAACGTTGGTCAAGACCTTCGCTAGGGCAACACATTGCTTATTGGTTTGTGGGATAGAAATGGTTTTGAAGGCAAGATTCCTTTTCTCTGATCTTGTCATAATTGAAGAATGGATCCAAGCTTGATATGATCAGTTGAATTCGAAGAGTACAGATTTTGTCGTGGTCCAATGCACCAGAAATGAATGATATGAGAAAGTTTCATGAGGGGAACTTGATATTGAAGAAGATCCTTTCTATAAATAAGGACTTCAAAGGAAGAAATATGTCAGACTAAGAGGGACCTTATGTAGCAAAGAAGGCCTATTCTTGACCGAAAGGATTTTCCCAACCCAGGGAATTCAAAATTCAGTAAAAAAGTATTCTACCTAAAATGGGAGAGGCCAGGGTAAAAACCAAAAAAAAGGCGCCTTGAGACCTTAAAAAAAAAGGAAAAAGATTGAAATAAAAAATCAAAATCAAAACAAAAAAAAGAAGGAAAAATTTAAAAAAAATAAAAAAAGAAGAAAGAAAAGGAGAGGCCAAGGTGAAAACCCGCAAAGGGCACTTTGAGACCAAAGGGGATTTGAGTTGAAAACCCGGAAAGGGCTGCTCAAATTTGGATCAAAATGAGGCATACAGTAGGTTTGCTATGCCTGAATTAAAAATGAAAGAAGTATGATTACGTCTTGGGGCATTGACAAAGTACTTCGGATCCCTTAAACATAGATTGAGCTCAGAATGGTCCTCAAGAAGTTGGTACAGAGAAGCTCAAGTTGCGATATCTAGGGCACCTAACTTTCTATTTTTACCCATCTTTTTTTTTTGGTAATCTTTGATTGCCTTATTTTTTTCAGGTCACCTCCCAATAAATTTCTTTCTTGGTTGCATTTGCTTATTTGTTTCGAGCTATGTTCTCAATTAATTCCTTTCTTGTCCATGGTTATAATTTCTTTCAAGCATTTTGCATTGAAATAACGATTTTTGGACTAATAATGCTTTCATAATACTTTGGGAAGTTTCGAAATAATATAGAAGCTTGAAACAAGACTATTGTTTAAAACTCACCAAGCTTAAGGGTTGGAAATATTTAAGCCCAAATTGAGATTATCTCCTTGGATTTTCTATCAAAGATATTAATTAGTGTTATAATCCCGACAGAATGAGCAATGAGATTATTCTCGAGAAAAGTAAAATGGTATTCTGTATTCATGTAGATATTAGACATATACATCTGTTCATTATACCCAAGGAATGGTGTAACAGATCCTATTGATTGAAGATGATGCAAATCCTATACCTCTGAGTTGCCACAGGATGGATAGAGGAAATCAAATAATTATTCCCCTTAAGTTATAGTGGGAAGTACAAACTTTATGTTCTAGAGGTTAAAGTGTAAGGGACTCTGAAATTACAGCAGGGCAAACTTGTTAAGCAGAATGTAATTGTTTCTTTAGGTTTTTTGTCAAGAATACCAACCGAACAAGATGGCAGCATAATAAATTAGTGATAGTGCCTTGGTGAACAACGAGTGATGATACCTTAAGCATTTAAAAAAAAATCATTTAAAAAGATTATTCTCATTTTTGCATTCATTCATAACACATCTAGTTAGGAGCATTTGATTCATTTTTATCATAGCATCCTAATTATTTGACATAAGCATCACATCTAGTTAGGAGCATTTGATTCATTTTGATCATAGCATCCTAATTATTTTACATAAGCATCAAATCTAGTTAGGAGTATTTGATTCATTTTGATCATAGCATCCTAATTATTTGACATAAGCATGATACATGAAACCGATCTACAGGACATATCCAAGAGGACGGTATAGTAACATCGGTAAAGTCAGATCTTATATCTTTGAAGTTGTAGTAGAATAGATCAAAGATTATAGCAAACCTTATCTCCCTGAAGTTGCAGTGGAGCAGGCTCAATAAACAAGTCTTATCTTCCTGAGGTAGCAAGGAAGCAGACTGAAGGTTGAAGATCTTATCGCCCTGAAGTTGCAGTGGAGCAGATCGAAGATGGTGAATCTTATCTCCATGTATCGATAATGAAACAGATTTTACCACTAGCCTTATCTCTCTGAGGTAGTAGGAGAGCAGGTTGAAGAATGAGTCTTATCTTCCTAAAGTAGCAAGGAAGGAGATCGAAGATTGACGATCTTATCTTCCTAAGCAGTGGTGGAGCAGATCAAAGATGGCGAATCTTATCTCCATGTATCGACAATGGAGCAGATTTTAGCCACTAGCCTTATCTCTCTAAGGTAGCAAGAGAGCAGGTTGGCGTTTATAGTCTTATCTTTCTGAGGTAGCAAGGAAGCAGATTGAAGATTGAAGATCTTATCCCCTTAAGCAGCTGTGAGGCAGATCGAAGATGGCAAATCTTAACTCCATGTATCGACAATGGAGCAGATTTTAGCCACTAGCCTTATCTCTCTGAGGTAGCAAGAGAGCAGGTTGGCAATTGTAGTCTTATCTTCTTGAGGTAGCAAGGAAGCAGACTGAAGATTGAAGATCTATTTCCCTAAGCAGTTGTGGAGGAGATTGAGGATTATGAATCTTATCTCCATCTATTGGCAATGGAGCAGATTTGAGCCACCAGTCCTATTTCCCTAAAGTTACAGTCAAGATTTAGCAAAATCGGGCAAAATTGGCCCTATTTGAAGTCTTTGCTCTATTCTCGTTACACGACAATGAGCAAAGAGGGGCAGCTGTAATAGGCCCATTTCGCCTGGGCTTACACAAAAAACCAAAAAAAAACCAAAATTAAAGTCCAAAAATAGCCCTCATACAAATTGTAACATTTTTACAAATAAACCCAACCCAATTACTAAATAAACCCCTAACCCAAATCACCAACCCAATACTCGAATAAATTAATATCCCAATAGGCCCAATCTCTAAAATAACCCAATGACCCAATGGCCTAAATGTCCCAAGCTCTAGTTTCAGAAAATGAAACCCTAAGTCAGCAGCTTTGCACCGCAGCCTGTACGTCGTACACCCCATACGTTGCCTCTGTACGGCCTCCGTACGCTTCCACGTCAGTGTTAGAACCTGCGAGAAGGAAGAAAATAGCAATAACTAAATCTAGTAAATAGCATAGCTGGAAAATAAAAATAATTTTGATTTCTTTATTTCATTAGATTTGGCTATAAAAGCCAAAGGAAAATACTGTAAATGGGGATATGGATACAAATCGGTACCAAAAGTTTGAATAAAAAAGAGTATTCAAGAGGTGATTGGAAATCTCATTCTTTCTTTCGTTTTTGCTTCCATTTTTCTTTGTTCTTTTGTTATTGTATGTAAAAAAAAAAATAAATGAAAGCGCAAATACTTATCTTGCTTAGGAGGCTTCAAATCCTTGTTTGCTTCGTGGTAATTGAAGCTAGATGGGGATTGAGGTTGAGCATAACAAAACCCTCAGATTTTCGGTTGATTAAGGCCAGGATAAGCCTTCGTAGGCTGTTGTCCACTAAGTATGGAGGTGAAATTGCCGAGGCTTTTAGTTTGGCCGAATAAGAGAAAAAGGAAGCTTAAGTGTTTTGGTTTTGATTTTTTTAGGGCTAAGAGTTTAGTTTTTAGGGTTTATTTTTGTTTTTACGAAGATCTTTAGACGACGTCATTTTAGGTCAACATCAATGGCTTCAAAATGGCGCCGTTTAGGAGCCATACCCAATAACCCAATCCAGCGCCCTCAGGATCCGCGTGTTTGCTGCGGTAAAGGAAAATTTGTGCGTTTGGTCCCTTCCTTTCGCACTTGCATCTGATTAAGCTTATTCCAGATTTCTTTATTTTTTAATTATTTTCCAGAATTTGAGCATTGTTTCAATTTAGCCCACATCTAAACATTGCGTTCAGAAACTTGAGATAATTGCGCTCAGGGATTTAAATTGCGGTCGTGGCCGTGTTTTCGGTTGCATTGCGTTTGTCGCGGGCGGACATAATGAATGCTATTGCGGTCATTGCGGGTATTATGGTCGTGAATTTTTCACATAACTTATTGTAAAACAATAATAGCGGTTTTGGCGGTAGCGGTTTCGGACGGTGCCGCTACCATTATATAATGGCCGCTATAGCGGTAGCGGACCGCTATTTAAATCCCTGATTGCGCTTTTAATCCCTTATTGTTTACACGCATTATTTTTTAATCCTTAATTCTGTTTTATCGCTTTATTTATTTGTAAATTGTCCTTTTGGTTTTATTTTTATTTCAATTGAATATTTTTCTATTTCAGCTTATGTTTTTTATTCTTTGTAATTCTTTTATTTTTTTATCTATTTGTTACTTATCTTTTAATATATTATCTTAGATCGTTTTATTAATTTTGGATGATCCTAATTTGTTATTTTATACTTTCATTTATATATAAATATACATATTTTTACAATTTATTTATTTAAAATTTTCTTTTATATATATATTTCTACATTTAAAGATTTATATAAAATTTAACCCAATACTATTATACATAGATATACATAACTTATATTAAATTATTTTTTTTCTAAGTACACATTACAATTTCATATTATTTTATATTTTATTTAAAATCTTTATGAATATATATATTTTCTTTTAAATTTATTTATGTATAATTTGTTTATTTATGTAAATTTTTATATTAAACACTTTCACGTATCAGCATCTTTGTATATACATTATTTATGTTAACTTTTCATTTCATATATATATTATCATATTTAAACTAACATGTTTTATTTTAAATTATTTTGTATATTGTCTATTTCAAGTTTTTTTTTCTTACATAGTATCTATTCTTTAATAATCATTCATAAATTATTAGTTTCATTTTTTTTGTATATGTAAACTATTTCAAACCCCAGCATGAGTTATTCATTTGTAAATTTTTGTATATTTGATGGTTTATAAATTGTTTTATATCACATTGATTCCTAACTGTTTCGTACATTATGTGTTATTTTTGGTTTTCATAATTGTTTTATTTATTAGTGTCTCATATTGTTTATTAGTTTTTTGTATTAATTATTTTAATCTTTTCTGCTTGAAAATTTGTTATACTTTATTCTAATTTGTTTCTTTGGTTAGTTATATTTTTTTAGTTTCCATTATGTTGATTATTAATGTTTTTCAAAATAAGTGCTCATTGCTATTATATATTTGTTAATTTGTTTTATTTCTTATATTATCTTCATTCATCAAGTATTGTATTTTATGTGTACATATTATCCCATGCTTATTATTTTTTCTTTTGGTTTACAAATGTTGCTTTATAATTTTCAACTCTTTAAAATTAATTATTCCATTTTATTTTCAAGTAAAATTAATGTGTTTTGAGCTAGTCTACAAATCTTTCTAAAAATCTTAAAATAAGACAATGTTCAGTATCTAGAGATTCGAGAAATCGTGCCCTATTATGCTGGGTTTCGATTTTTTTCGTTGAAGTAAACATTTGGACATCCTTTTGTAATCTTTTTTTTTTTTGATTTAAGAGCTTTTGGAAGTCAAAATTCAACCGTGTTCTCAAAAGTATGAAGGATCATGTCCTATCATGCTGGATGTGATGCTTTATACCTTTGAAACGAGAAAGCTTTGACGACCAGCTTAAACTACTCAAACGTTTTAAAAAGGAACCACATTTTAATTTTTTTAAAAACCTTAAACATAAAGACAACAATTAGTCAATCTGGTACTAGTTTTTGGGCGTAGTGGGGGTGCTAACCCTTCCTCACATGTAACCGACTCCCGAACCCATTTTTAAATTTACGTGGACCAAAATTGAATTAAATGAAACCAAATGTTTTATTAGGTGATCCAATCACACCTAAACAAAAAGATTGGTGGCGACTCCACATTTGGTTTTAAAAGTCGATCCCCGTTTTTTCTAACTCTAAGAAAGGGTTTTGAAAGATATTGTCATGATATAGATGATGAATGTTTTGGCATAAAATTGGTTGAAATGGTGATACGTCTATGCTTGTTTCTTTGCTTGTAGGTTGACCCAAATTTGGGGTGGAAAATTGGCTGTTCAAATGGCCTATTTTTTTCCACACGGGTAGAGACCGGGCGTGTGTCTCAGCCGTGTGCGTCACACGACTATGTTGCACGGTCGTGTGTCTCCTGGGGTACCCTACAATTATAAGTCAGGCCCGAACATGGCCAACGCACACGGGCGTGTGGCTAGCCGTGTGTCCCAAGTCAGCTCGACCACGGCTAGGGCACACAGGTGTGTCTTGTAGCTATGTGATTAAGTCAGTAGGTATGCCCTGTTTTGCCACGACTTAGACACATGGGCATGCCTAAGACCGTGTGAGGCATACGGCCTGTTCACATGGGTGTGTGACCTTTTAAAAGTTGAAAATTTTTATAAATTCTGAAACTTTCATATATTATCGAATTGATCCTGAAAGTAGGTTTTAGACTTCGTACGATCGTTTAAAGATCATGTTGAATATGAATGATCTATGTTTATTGAAATGTAAGGATATTTGATTTTTGATAGTTCTGATCTGTGTTATGAGTCCAGTAATGCCTCCTAACCTATTTTAGTGACGGTTACGGGATAGGGGTGTTACATGGTCTTACACGAAATCTCATATCAACACCATAACCCAGATATGGTCTTACATGAAATCACATACCAATGCTGATGCCATATCCCAGATATGGTCTTACACTGGCACACGTATCAAAACCCCAGACATGGTCTTACACTAGCTCTCATATGAACGTCGATGCCATGTCCCAGACATGGTCTTACACTGGCTCTCATTACTCGTGGTGTCATGATATTCGAATCTTAAGCATTCCTTGAGGTCATCCAGGACTTCCGAGATGTGAAGCTATCGCCAAATTTTCAATAAACCGTCACAAGCCAATTTCATTAAAGCATTCATACATACGTCATAGAACATCAATTATTAAACGCATGATAACAAAATGGTTAAATTACTTACACACTACTTACCTCGGTGCAAAATATGACAATATGCGATTTAGTCCACAACCTTGCCTTTTCCTCGGTCAAGGTCTATCCCTCGTCTCTGTTGATCTATAATAGCACATTTAGCTCATTTGATACACGCACTATTCAATTCAGTCCAAAAATCATGATATGACAAAATTACAATTTTGCCCCTAAAATTTCACAAAATTATGAAATTGCCCCTAGGAACGTAAAATGAAAAGTATCCCATTTTCTCATTACCCAAGCCTAGCCAAATCATTTAATCTCGTATACCATCCCATAATTTGCATTTATTCACACATCTACACATAGTTTTTACAACTTTTACAATTAGGTCCTTTTTATCATTTTCACCAAAAACCACCTAGTAAAAGTTGTTTATCACACATCAAACCTTCATATTCTTCCATTAGACATCAAAACACAAGCATACCATTCATGGGTATATTTTTGGACATGAACCCTAGCTCAAATTAAGGGTATAAATAGCTAAATCGAGCTACGAGGATTTCAAAAATACAAAGAACATTAAAAACGAGGCTAGGATGCACTTACTTTGAGCTTAAAAGATGAAAGAAACCCTAGCTATGGCTCCTTATGAAATTCGGCCAAGGTTAGAGAAGATGGACTCAATTTTTGACTATTTTCCCTTTTAATTCTTTTAAATACTAACGGACCAAAATGGCCCTCCATTAAAACTTTGATATATTATCCCTCCTATGTCCATTTTTGTCCATAATGACATATAATGGTCTATTTCCTAAATAAGGACTTCAAATTTCAAATCCTATCACATTTAAGTCCCTAAATCAACTAGAAGATATATTTTTCATTTATTAAAATTTAGTCCTAATGATTCAATTAGACACCTTATCGGTAAAATTTCTCATCGATATTTTTACACAGTTATTTAATCACACAGTAGACCTTAAAAATTTATCGATATAAATATTTTTACCTCGAATTTGTGGTTTCAAAACCACTGTTCCATTTAGGCCCAAATTTGGGATGTTACAAATATCCCCCTTAGGGGTTTTCGTCCTCGAAAATCTTACCAATAACCAGATGGGGATATTGGTTTCTCATGGCCTCCTCGGGCTACCACGTAGCCTCTTCTAACCCATGTCTATGCCATAACACTTTTACTAATGTGATATTCTTGTTTCTCAACTGTTTGACTTCCCGAGCCAGGATCTTGATCGGCTCTTTGCCATAAGTCATGTTCGGTTGAATCTCAACCTTTGTTGGTGAAATCACATGTGCAGGGTTCGATCTATAACGGCACAACATAGACACGTAAAATACATCGTGGATCTTTTCCAATTCCAGCAGTAACGCCAACTGATACGCTACCGGTCCTATCCTTTTGGTGATCCCATAAGGTCCTATGAAACGAGGGCTCAGGTTGCCTTTCCTACCGAACCTCAGAACCTTTTTTCATAAGGATACTTTCAAAAATACTTTATCACCCACTTAACACTCAATTTCTTTTCTTTTCAAATTCGCATAAGACTTTTGTCTATCCGATGCCGCTCTTAAACAATCTTTAATTACTTTCACTTTGTCTTCAGTTTCCTTAACCAAGTCAACCTCGTGCAATTTACTTTCCTTAAGCTCTATCCAATACAAGGGAGTTCAACACTTCCAGCCATAAAACGCTTCATAAGGTGCTATTTTTAAACTCGTCTGAAAACTATTGTTATAGGCAAACTCAACTAAAGGTAAGTATTTTTCCAACTACCTTGGAATTCTAGAACACAACATCTCAACATGTCTTCCAAGGTTTGAATCACTCTCTCGGATTGGCCATCGGTTTATGGATGGAAAGCGGTACTAAAATTCAACCTCGTGCCCAAGGCTTCTTGCAACCTTTCTAAAACCGTGAGGTAAATCTCGGATCTCTATCCGATATGATCGATAAGGGTATTCCGTGAAGTCTCACAATTTCAGAAATATATATCTCAGCCAATTTATCAAGCGAGTAGTCAGTACATACCAGGATGAAATGAGCCGACTTCGTCAATCGATCAACAAATACCCACATCGCATCTTTCTTACTTGGTGTCAAAGGTAAGCTCGATACAAAATCCATGGTAATTTTGTCCCATTTCCACTCAGAAACCATGATAGGCTGTAGTAATCCTGAAGGCACTTGGTGCTCAGCTTTTACTTGTTGACAAATTAAGCATCTTGCAACAAACTCAGAAATATCTCTTTTCATACTGTTCCACAAATATATTTTCTTCAAGTCGTTGTACATTTTTGTACTACCGGGTTGTACTGACAGTCGACCATTGTATGGCTCATTCAAAATCTTATGAATCAACTAGGTATCTTTAGGAACACAAATCCTATCTTAGAATATCAAGCAACCATCGGAATCAACCTAAAAATCAGATTCAGAACCCGGCTCACACTGAGTTCTTTTAGCTTGAAATTCATTGTAATTTCTTTGAGCTTCACAAAATTCTTGGAGGAATATCGGCCTAGCTCTCAACTCTGCTATGACTGCACCATCATCTAGCAAAGCCAACTGAGCATCCATGGCTCTCAAAGTAAAAAAGGATTTTCTACTTAAGGCATTGGCGATTACATTCGCCTTTCCCCGGATGATAGTCGATTATTAACTCATAATCTTTTATCAACTCTGACCATCTTCATTGCCTTAGATTTAATTCCTTTTGAGTTATCAGGTATTTCAAGCTCTTGTGATCGGTGAATATTCGGCATGTCTCACCATACAAATGGTGTCTCCAAATTTTCAATGCAAACACAATCGCGGCTAGCTCCAAGTCATGTGTCGGGGAATTTTTCTCATGTGGTTTCAATTGTCTAAATGCATAGGCTATCACCTTGCCTTCTTGCATAAGCACACATCCCAAACCATTCAATGATGCATCACTAAAGATCACGAACTCCATTCCTGGCTCAGGCTGAACTAGCATTGGAGCCTCAGTCAACAACGCTTTCAGTTTTTTGAAACTCTGTTGGCACTTCTCTATCCATTCGAACCTAACATCCTTTCATTGGAGTAGCAATCATTGAAAACCCTTTAACAAACTTTCTGTAATAACCTGACAAGCCTAAAAAGCTTCTGACTTCTGTCATATTCCTCGGCAGTTTCAAATCAACAATGGCTAAAATCTTATTCGGGTCAACTCTAATACCGTCTCCCGAAACAATGTGTCTTAAAAATCCAACTTCTCGAAGCCAAAATTCGCTTTTACTAAACTTGGCATACAACTGTTTGTCCCTCAAAGTTTGCAAAATAGTTCTTAAGTGCTCGGCATGCTTTGTCTCATCTCTTGAATAAATCAGAACGTCATCGATGAGCACTACAACAAACTTGTCCAAATGTGGCCGAAATATTCGGTTCATTAAATCCATAAACACAGCAGGAGCATTCGTTAACCCAAACGGCATAATAAGGAATTTGTAGTGGCCATACCTCGTTCTGAAGGCAGTCTTAGGTACATCTGACTCTTTAACCTGCAACTGATAGTAGCCAGACCTCATGTCTATCTTTGAAAATACCGTGGCTCCCTTCAATTGATCAAATAGATCATCAACCCTTGGCAAAGGATACTTGTTCTTTATTGTCACCTTGTTGAGCTGTCGAGAATCTATATATAGTCTCATCGAACCATCTTTCTTTTTCGCAAATAACATAAGAGCACCCTAAGGTGAAAAGCTCGATCTCACCTAACCCTTATCATTTAACTCCTGTAACTGAACCTTCAACACTTTTAATTTTTTTGAGGCCATCCTATACTGGGCAATCGAAATAGGCACAGTACCAGGAGTTAAATCAATGCCAAGCTCTACTTCCCTAATAGGAGGTAACCCAAGTAATCCCTCCGGGAACACATCTGGATACTCACATACTACCGGTATAGATTCAATATTTAATTCAGATTCTTTCGTGTTCAATACAAAGGCAAAATAAGCTTCATACCCGTTTCTTACACATTTTTTAGTAGACATGGAAGAAATCACTGCAGGCATACCATTTAATTCATCTGATTCAACCCGAAGAACATTACCATTCTCACATTTTAATTCAATAAACTTTCTTCCATAATTCACTACCATATCATGAGCGATTAACCAATCCATACCAAGAATTACATCAAATTCATCAAATGGAAATAGCATAAGATTAGCCGGGAAAGAATGACCCCTAATCAACAAAGGGCAATTCTTACACACATTATCCACTAACACATACTTGCCTAACGCGTTTGACACTTTTATTACGAATTTAGTAGATTCAACAAGTAAGTTCATATTAGACACCAATTTCATGCAAACATACGATTGGGTAGACCTCGGATTAGTCAAAGCAACAACAGTAGTATCATAGATAGAAAATGTACCTATGATCACTTCAGGAGATGAGGCCTTCTCACGAGTGCGAATGGCGTAGGTCTTTGTAAGTGCGTTGGCCTCGGGTCTCATAGTGGACTCTTTCGGTGCACCTTTACTACTCATTCCACTACTCGAATTTCTCTGAGGTTTTCCCTTATTAGTAGTGCTATTTGACCTTGTTCCTTGTAAATTTCCTCTTTCCGTCCTCTCAGGGCAATCCCAAACAAAGTGATCAGGGGAGCCGCACTTAAAACAAGTTCTATCACTCCCTCAATACTCGTCTAAGTGGCGTCTCCCATGTTGGGGGACATCCTGATCTATCGGGTCGAGCATTCCCAATAGTGGCAATTGAGGTAGTCTGAGCTTTCAAAATCGTGTACTATTAACTCCTATTCTTGCTCGAATACCCAGTAGAGGCATTAGATCGAGTAGTAAACTCTTTCAACTTGTTAGATGAAGATTGAAAAGATTTGCTTAGTTTCCTGTTCTTTAAGTCTCGGGACACCAAATCAGCTTTTTCCTTTTCTTTGGCTAATTCTTCAGCCTTGCATGCTCTTTCGACCAAGACTACAAACTTTTTCAACTTGAGGATGCCAACCAACGATCGGATGTCTTCATTCAACCCATCCTCAAACCTTTTACACATGGTAGCTTTAATAGACACACACTCTCTAGCGTATTTGCTAAGCCTTACAAATTCACGCTCATACTCGGCAACTGTCATTTTTCCCTGTTTTAGCTTGAGGAACTCCTTCCTTTTTTGATCATAAACCTTTGGCTGATATAATGCTTACGAAATTCCTCTTGGAAAAACTCCCAAGTCACTTTCTCCCTCAGCACAACCGACATGAGGGTATTCCACCACTAGTACACTGAATCTCTTAGAAGCGATACCACGCACTTCATGCACTCCTCCGGTGTGCATGACAACTCATCAAAGACCCAGATGGTATTCTCGAGCCAAAATTGTACTCTTTCTGGATCATCATCTATGTTATCTTGGAACTCTTTAGCTCCTTGCTTTTTAATCCGGTCAATAGGAAGCCCTTCCTTTCTCACCATCTCAACAACTTGGGGAGCTACAAGGGTAGGCTGAGGAATAGGAGGGGGTGGGGGAGGTTGAACACCCGGGTTTGTCTAAATAAACTCGGTGTACCAATGATTCGTCATGTGGAGAAAGGCTTTTCTGCCTCATTCTCCTCTACTAGTCATCTCAGGTCTACTATCAGCTGGCACTACTCTTTTAGCGGAAGCAGGCGTGTTACTTTCTATATCATCAGCAACTGCTCATTCAGGATCCATTTACTATATAAAACACAATTTCAATTGTCAAGAGTTGTCACACTATCGTAGTATACGCATGGCATGTATAGCTAGACTTTCACACTCACTACGTAGTCTTAGAACTGGCTAAACTGTAGCTCTGATACTAATAAATGCAACACCCCTTACGTCCAAAGTCGAAACAGAATACGAGGCATTACCGGACTTGAACATACATTAATATGTGAAACCAAATTTAAAATTTATACAAGAACATTCATATCGTCCCTTATATGGGCCTAGAAGGCCCAAAACATATATCAGGGACAGTTCGGGACTAAACTGTAAACTTTAGAAAAATTTTCACAAAACAGGGTCACACGCCCATGTGGACACAAGGACACGTTCGTGTCCTCAGGCCATGTAGCTCTCTGTTTATGACGTCAGCATAAATTAAGGGTCACATGGCCAAGTCACACACTCATGTGCTAGGCCATGTGGCAAATTTAATTTTCGCATTTAAGGTGCAAACTTCACACAGCTTGGGCAGACGCTCATGTCCTAAGGCCGTCTCCTCCACACGGCTGAGGCACACGGTCGTGTCTCTGCCCGTGTGTTTACTACCATGCATACTGACTTGTAAAATTAGGGTGCAGGGGACACACGGCCAGACTACATGCCGTTGGGTCTGACCGTGTGTCACACACGGTCCAAACACATACCCGTGTGTCTACCCGTGTGGACAAATTTTGAGGCTAATTTCCAAGCCCTCTTGTCATCCACAACAACACTAACACACTCACATGCCAATAGTGATAAATTAAGCAATGGTTGGGTTACTTAGACCTCTGAAACTTTACTTCATGCATGACATTCACATATCAAAGTATACATATTTAAAACTCCCCACTAGACAAGTTTAGTCATTTCATTTCTTTACCTTTGTTCATATTATGACTACGCTAATTGGTATCATTTATCCATTAAGCATGGATTACACCTTTTATCATTCATTGTTAGCAACCAATTTAGCACACATCACACGAATAATAACACATCCCATGCATGTATCAATATTTAGGGATTTCAACCCAATAATCAAAATGAGCCATGTTTAATGGCCATATACAAAATGGAATAATATACCAAAAGGAGCCATCACTTTGGATAACAAATATGACCCATATAACAAAATGATAACTCCTCTATACATACCATACTTAAATGTATTAAACTAATTAACCTCAAAAGATCTGTTGATAGTGTGACTTGAACTCCGACGTCCATGATCCCCGAGCTAGCTGGGCGATGCTAGAAGAAAGAGGAAAAGATAGAGGGGTAAGCATATAGCTTAGTAAGTCGTGTGCAAATAATAAACAACATAAGTCAAGAAATTCATGGATTAAACATGCTATCAATTACTAACACATTATTATATTACACATATTGAACACATTGAGAATTGATAATAATGCCTTTGAACATCATGCTTATCTTATTCTTTTATAACCATACCAAATTTCCAAACATGAATCGAGTCCAAAACTCATGAGGTTTACATACATACTTGTACCATGCATTATTACTCATTCTACCCCACATTCTTAATCATAATCTTGAATGGTCCATTAAATTATGAGGAATACTAAAGGACGTTCGGAATCATCACACATGATAAACCGTATTTTATACATATTTATATCCCATGCTTAGCACATTTACAGATGATTTCTCCTTAGATTTGGTGAATTCGATGCTCCTAATCCTTTAATTTCATGTTTTATACTTAAGTGAGCATAGGAGAGTAAAAAGAGCGAGAAACGGGCCAGAAACGGAGAAAATAGACCTACGTGGGTAATCAACGTGGCCTGGACTTACTCATACGGACGTGTCACACGGCCGAGTCTATTTGGTAGGATCGAAGCACGACTTACATGGGTAGACTACACGGCCGTGGCTATTCAACAGCCTTGACCATGGGCTGGAGTAATCGCACATGGGTGTGTCACACGGGCGTGTCCCTGCCGAGCCCAGGTATAGTCCTATTCGGAAAAGGCCAATTTTTAGGGCTCTTAGGCACTCAAAAGACTATTTAAACACCTGAGGAGGCACTTAGAAGGGGGACGGAGAGTAGAAAGCAAGGAATTACTCAAGGAAAGCCGATTAATCCATCTTAGAAGCTAGATTCATCATCAAGACTGAAGATCTCCCTTCAAGTTCCTTTAGGAGTTTTGGGTTTTCTTATATTTTGTTATCTTTATGCTTTTGAGATGTTTTCTTTCATAAGTATGAACTAAACCCACTAAATACCTAAGGGGAATGAAACCTAAGATAGATCTTGCTATTATTATCTGAATTGTATGATAAATATTTGACTTGTTCTTAATTATGTGTTCTTAATTCTTGTTTTAATATTCCAGGATATTGATTTAAGTTAAAGCTCTTATCCAGAAGAGGAATAGACCCTATCTAAGAGTAAAATTGTTATAATTAAGCAAAGTTGATGGCACGCCTAGAGATAGGAAGACAAGATTTTACCGATTAGGGTGAAACCTAATAAGGGAATCCAGAGATCGAGTAATGCATGTAACGCACCAATTTTCGGGAATTCTTTGTATGTTGGAAAAATTTAAAATTTCTGTGTTCTGTCTATTTGGCGTAGGTTTAATTATGTTAGTGGGCCTCTAGAAGGCCCAAACTTAAGTTAAAACTTGATAATTTTAGTTAATTTTAGTTCCATAAGAAAAAAGGGTTCTGGTTAACTAGGCTTTTAAGTATTAATTGGGTAAAATAAAACACAAAGAAGCAGGTGGCAGAGTGGCATGTGACGCCACTGGGAAGGCTATAAAAGTGGCGTGTGGATGCTAGGGAGAACCAAGGTTCAAGTCACAATGGGAGCATATTAAGGGAATTATTTTTTATGTTTAGAAAGGGTAAGTAATGGAACTCAAGTAAAAGACTGTTAGAAGGAGTTTGAATTGCTCAGGTGATTGAGTAAAGAGGGGATAAGGGAGAGGATTTAGGAGCTAATTAGGGAGAGAAGTGTTGGTCGAATGGTGGACTCTTGAGGGGCAAGAGTTGGCCGGCCAAGGGTTTTGCTTTAGGGGGCAAGTTTTGGCTAGGTCAAATGCCAAGGATAAGTTCGGCATTAGGGGTAAGTTGTGCTGTTTTCTGACCATCCTTCCTCCTCTTCTCTTCTTTTCTTTTTCTCTCCATCTATTTTCCCCTATTCTTTTCTCCATAGCCGAATCCTTCTACCACTCTACTCTACACCACTTTTTTACTAGTATTTTTAAGCCTTACAGCCGAATATCACAAAAGCCAAAATCCCGAAAGTTCATATTGTTTGTGCCGAATTCTCCTAGCAAAAAACCTACTGATTTTTCTTCATCCTTTTTGATCAATTCTTTCTTTTTTTGAACCCTAAACCTCTGTCGACAAATCCACTACAAAACCCTCATCTTTTCTTCACTGTTACAAAAAGCCGAAAACGCATAGCCATAGGGACATAGCCGAATTCTAAGATCACTAAAGGCTCGACTTTTGTTATCATTTGAATTGTTAGATCTGCATCAGAATTGAGTAAGAGTTAATTGGAATCATTGACTGAAGGAACCGGTGGTAAGTTTTTGAACTTAATCTTTATTTCGGGTTTTTAGAAAAGTCGAAACCCCTAAAGGTTAGGGAGGCTGTCGATTTGGGTTGGTAGCTCTAAGGGTTGTCACAACTATTTTATTTTGATAATAGTGGGATCTAAAGGCTGCTGATTGAAGTCTTGGACAAGTGGAACGACTGGATCTAGACATAATCACTAATTCTGCCAAACGTAGGATCGCTAGTGCCTAAGGTGCTTTTGGCCAAATGTGGTAAGGGGTTAATACATAGTTCGTTTTTGATAGTTAGATTAACGTGTTAGTAATCCAACTGTAGGCAGTTCGTGTGTGGATCCCGTCAGCATATCGTCGCAAATAGGTGTGTAACTGACACCCTCTTATAGACTAGATCGGCAAAAGTCGAAAAGCTAAAATGCCAAAAAACTGGTATTTTGAGAACTTGCAAGTGTGCGAATGCTCGTGAGATTAATAGTTTGATGTATATGGTAAACTAAAGTGATAAGATTGTAAAGTGCACGATTCCGTGCATTTCGATGTTTTTGGGCTTAATGGGCCAAAATCAGGATAATGGGCCAACAGGCCCAATTCAATAAGAAAATGCGGGAAGTATTTCTGGTCGTACGTAAATGGCTATGTTATGCATGAAATCCTTAAGTGTAAATTACTTGAATACTCCTATATATGGAAAATTACTGTTATACCCCTAGGGTTACTGTTGATTGAAAAGCATGATGATCTGATTCTATAGGATGTATGCCATGATTGTATATCTGTTGCATGGGGACATGGGCTATATTATGGAGGAAGCGTCCTGGTGGATATGCCACAATTATCTGATCTGGTGGCTCTGCCACATATATCTGTTCTGGTGGCTCTGCCACGATCATCTGTATCTGGTGGCTCTGCCACGATCATCTGTATCTGGTGACTCTGCCACATTATCTGTTCTGGTAGCCATGCTGCATATTTCTGTGGCATGTAGTGGTTGGGTGGGTCGAGTAGTCTCCCCACATGGTGAAAGGTTGGTATGGGGGTGTATAAGGTTGTATATGGGTTGGGTTTTGCATAAACATGTAATATCCGTTCTGATCTATTATTGGCTTATGGGTTATATTCTGACTTCTGTTCTGGGCTAAGGCCAGCTTATTCTGTTTCTGTGGTTTGAGCCGATATAGGCTATGGTTGGGTTAATTTACACACTGAGTTTCCCCAAACTCACCCTTTTATTTTCATCCATGCAGATAATCCCCAACCATAGTGGGCTTGGAGTTGTGAGAGATTTGGAGTGGCCACACGTTCTGCAAGTTGATTTTATTCTGGTGAACTGGACATCCTTTTTATTTTACGTTTAAGGTTTTGGGTTTTATTTTAAAATTGTAATAGGGCCGCTTAATTATCTTTTTTGATGGTTTTAATATGTTTTATTAAGGTAGGTATTACTTACATTTAACTGTTGGAATTGGATATCTTTAGGGCGTGTTTTCAAGAACAATAATTGATTTCAAAATAACACGACAACAAGCAAAGCTTCCGCAATGAAAATATTTTCCAAAATTAATCACTTTCCTAAAAAGGACTTAATCAAATTGGTTTCCTGGAAATATACATGACGTTAAGGTGTGACAATGACGGTGTACATGTCTAGGATTGGATTCGAAGGGAGCTTGGTACTTAAACAGTTTGATGGACTCACCTCCTCTTTCTCGGTTTCCTACTTGGTGCACAGCTTCCATTCACTTTAACCTGTAAGGAAATTATCTTTTAAAACACTAAGTAAGTTTTTCTAGATCAATAATATAAAATATTTTGAATGCTTCAATGTTGCACGTCGGATCCAGCCATAACGTCTAGGTCGGGTTTGGAGTGTTACATTTAGTGGTATCAGAGCCAAGTTGCAACAACTCGACTGTGGAATGGGTTTACAAAAACTAAGATTTTAAAGAATAAAATTTTATAAAGATTGAAAAAAAACTGAGTTTTCAAAATTTAGATCTTTAGAAGGTGGCATTTTGAATCTCCGGCCCAAGCCTGTAAGTATTACTCTAAACTTTTCTAAATATTTTCCTAAATTATCTATCTGTACTGAAACCCTACTGGGATACTCTAGATAGGATGATACTGAAACCATAGGAAAATTTGATAAGAGACTGAAACTGTAGCTAGATTTCGATTCTGCGAAAATAAGCTCTGAATTACTGTTTGATTCATAAACATCTGTAATAAACACTGGAATATTGAATTAATGCATAAAAATTCGTAAAAAAATAATACGATATGAGTACAAGAGCCGCTCGTGGAAGAGGCCGTGGACAGGGCCGAGGAAGTGCTCGAGCGAGATCTTTATCTTTAGGACATATGCCGGCGGCGGATGCACCGGTACCACCTGCAACAGAGGTGGAGTCTCATGACCGCGGTGCCAGGGATGATGCCTTGTCACAGGCAATGCTTCGCGTTCTGGAAAGGGTTGCTGGGGCAAGTACGGGCAACGAAATTCGGGGATCTATTTTTGAAGGACTTCGGGCTAACGGAGCGGAGATCTTTAGGGGCGTGTCTGGTGTAGCCCTGAATGTGGCAGAATAGTGGTTGGAGGCCACAGAACGGATTATGGATGACTTGGACTGCTCTGTGGAGTAGAAGTTGAAGGGAGCCGTATCGTTGCTACGGGACGAGGCTTATCAGTGGTGGCTCACTGTGAGAGAAGGGACCCTAGCTGATAGGGTAACTTGGGAACTATTTAAGACGACCTTTAAAGGGAAGTATGTTGGGGCGAGTTATGTGGACGCCCGCAGAAAGGAATTCTTGAATCTGGTGCAAAGAGGTAAAATAGTTGCTGAGTACGAGGCCGAGTTTCTAAGGCTGAGCCGGTATGCCGTGGGCATAGTCGCTACAGAATATGAGCGAAGTGTGCGCTTCGAGGATGGTCTTAGAGATGACCTTAGGGTGTTGATTGCTCCGCAGAGGGAGCGAGACTTTGTGGTCTTGGTGGAGATGGCGAAGATAGCTGAGGAGGTTAAGCGTGCTGAAAAGTAGAATTGGGAGAAGGATCGGAACCATTTTCAGAGGGATTCAGGACCCTCGGGTGGTGCTAATAGAAATGTTAAGAGAGCAAGAGTGGAGGAATCAGTTCGAGCAGTGCCGATGAATGTTGTTAGACCACTAATCTGTGGAGACTGTGGTAAGGTACATTTGGGCGAGTGTAGGAAACGTTTCGATGCTTGTTTCCGATGCAGATCTATGGAGCATAGAGTTAAGAACTGTCCTCAAAGAGCTGATCAGGCTCAAGTTACTGTACAGAGGGTTGCTCAACCCATGGGAGGTGGACCACAACCACCGAGGGGACGTGGACAAGGTAGGGGCGAAAATGGAAGTGGTCGAGGTCGAGGGGCACCTGGCAGAGGTGCCAAAAATGCTGAAGCTCCACAGCCAGCGTTGGTGTATGCAGCTCATTGTTGAGAGGAGGGCGACGCACCTGACGTCATAACTGGTACGTTTTTGGTTTCTAGCATTCCGTATATTGCTTTGGTGGATATTGGATCTACTCATTCCTATGTTGCATGTGCCATATCTGGGTTGTTGGGTGTGCATTCTGAGAAGATTGTGAGTGGGGTATCTGTGCTAAGCCCTTTGGGTCACTCGATTAGGGTAGACAAACTGTATAGGGATGTACCCTTAGAAACTCAAGGTAGGACTTTCCCTGGAGATCTGATGGAGTTACCATTCGGAGAGTTTGATCTCATTCTGGGAATGGACTGGCTTGTTAAGCATAAGGTGACTTTGGATTGTACAGCTAAACAAATGGTGTTAAGGACCACAATGGATGAGGAGGTTATGGTGATAGGTGAGCGAAGGGATTATTTGTCCAATGTGGTGTCGGCATTAAGAGCCGAAAAGTGGATTCGGAAAGGTTTTGAGGCCTATTTGGCATTTGTAAGTCAGTCGAAAGAGGAGGGTCTAACAATGGATAAGGTTAAGACCATAAAGGAGTTCCAAGATGTTTTTCTGGAGGAGCTTTCGGGATTGCCTCCGAACCGAGAAGTTGAGTTTAGAATCGACTTGCTGCCTGGAATGGCGCCCGTGTCCATCGCACCGTATAGGATGGCACAAAGGAGTTAGTGGAGTTAAAGGCACAAATTCAAGATTTGTTGGATAGGGCCTTCATTAGGGCAAGCGTGTCTCCATGGGGAGCACCGGTGCTATTCGTGAAAAATAAGGATGGTACGATGCGGATGTGCATTGATTATCGCCAGTTGAACAAACTGACGATTAAGAATAAGTATCCACTGCCAAGGATTGACGATCTGTTCGACCAGCTTAGAGGAGCTTCTGTATTTTCCAAGATCGACCTTCGATCTGGATATCATCAGTTAAGGGTCAAGGAGGCAGATATCCATAAGATAGCATTCAGGACTCGGTATGGTCATTACGAGTTTCTGGTTATGCCATTTGGACTGGCGAACGCTCCTGCAGCATTTATGGATCTGATGAATCGTGTGTTCCAACCATTTTTGGATCGGTTCGTAGTCGTATTTATTGATGATATCCTGGTATATTCTGAAACGGAAGCGAAGCATGATGAGCATCTCCGTATAGTGCTGCAAGTGTTAAGGGAGAAGGAACTCTATGCGAAGTTCAGCAAGTGTGAATTTTGGTTGAGGGAAGTAACCTTCTTAGGACATGTGGTCTCTGCTGAGGGGATTAGGGTGGACCCTCGGAAAATTGAAGCAATTTTGGAGTGGAAGCAGCCTAGGTCAGCATCAGAAATATGGAGTTTTCTAGGATTGGCAGGATACTACAGAAGGTTTGTGGAAGGTTTTTCTGTGATGGCAGTACCTCTGACAAAACTCATAAGGAAAGGAGTACCGTTTGTATGGACTGAGAAGCAGCAGGAAGCTTTTGAGAAGTTGAAGAAAGTTCTGATGGAAGCACCTGTGTTAATTCTGTCGGAGTAAGGATTTTACTGTGTACAGTGACGCATCACATGTAGGTTTGGGATGCGTGTTAATGCAAGAGGGTAAGGTGGTTGCATATGCATCACGACAGCTTAAGCCTCACGAGGGGAACTATCCTACTCATGATTTGGAGTTGGCGGCCGTGATATTTGCACTTAAGATTTGGAGACATTACTTGTACAGAGAAAGGTGTATTATATACACAGACCATAAGAGTCTTAAGTATTTGTTGACTCAAAAGGAGCTAAACCTTAGGCAAAGGAGATGGATTGAGTTGCTTAAGGATTATGATTGTTCGATCGAGTATCACCCAGGCAAGGCTAATGTGGTAGCCGATGCTCTAAGTCGTAGAACTGTATCTGATCTGAGAGCAATTTTTGCTCGTCTGAGTCTGTATGATGATGGAAGTCTGTTGGTTGAGTTGCAAGTAAGGCCAACCTGGGTGGATTAGATTAAGGAAAAGCAGATGAACGATGAGTCTTTGGTCACTCGTTTTCAACAAGTTAAGGAAGGGGAAACTTCTGAGTTTAGGTTAAATGGCGATGGAGTTCTGTGCTTCCGAGGAAGAATTTGTGTTCTGAAGGACTCTGATTTAAGGCAGACAATATTGAAGGAAGCTCATAGGGGACTTTGTGCCATGCATCTTGGAGGGAACAAGTTGTATCACGACTTGAGAGAATTGTACTGGTGGCCTGGACTTAAACGAGGAGTAACGGAGTTTGTAAGGAAATGTCTGACATGCTAACAAGTGAAAGCTGAGCATCAATTACCTTTTGGATTGTTACAGCCAGTGAAGATACCACTTTGGAAGTGGGAGAGGATAACCATGGATTTTGTGAGTGGGCTGCCTTTGACACCATTGAAGAAAGACTCGGTGTGGGTGATTGTGGATAGGTTGACCAAATCGGCCCATTTCATACCTGTACGTACTGACTTTTCACTTCAAAAGTTAGCCAAGTTGTATGTGGCGAAGATTGTGCGACTTCATGGAGTCCCAGTTTCGATTATCTCTGACCAGGATCCCAGATTCACATCTCAATTTTGGAAAAAGTTGCATGAGGCGTTGGGGACGCGATTGAACTTTAGTAAGGCTTTCCATCCCCAAACTGATGGTCAGTCGGAAAGGGTTATTCAGATTCTGGAGGACATGTTGAGGGGATGCGTGATTGAATTTTGAGGTAGTTGGGAGGATTACCTGCCGTTGGCAGAATTTGCGTACAATAACATTTACCAGGCGAGTATTCGAATGGCACCGTATGAAGCACTGTATGGACGAAGGTGTCATACACCTAGTTGTTGGACTGAACTAGAACAGCGACAAGTTCTTGGACCAGAGTTGGTAGCTGATACTGAGGATAAGGTCAGAATAATTAGGGATCGGTTAAAAGAAGCATCTGATAGGCAAAAGTCGTATGCAGATTTGAAGCGTAAGGAGATTGAGTACTCAGTAGGTGATATGGTCTTCTTAAAGGTTTCTCCTTGGAAGAAGATATTAAGGTTTGGTAAGAAGGGCAAGTTGAATCTGCAGTTCATTGGGCCTTATCGAGTTTTGAAGCGAGTAGGCCCAGTGGCTTATCAATTGGAATTGCCTCCAGAGTTAGACAGGATTCACTATGTTTTTCACGTTTCCATGTTAAGGCGTTATCATTCTGACCCTGCTCATGTCGTGCCAGTTGTAGAAATTGAAGTTCAGACTGATTTGACCTTTGAGGAGGAGCCTGTGCAGATATTGGCTCGAGATGTTAAGGTTCTCAGAAGAAAATCTGTCCTGTTAGTGAAAGTGCTTTGGCGTAATCATGGCAGAGAGGAAGCCACTTGGAAGCTAGAAGAGGCGATGCAACAGCAATACCCTCAACTGTTTGGATCAGGTAAATTTTGAGGTCGAAATTTCTTTAAGGAGGGTAGAGTTGTAACGCCCCAATTTTTGGGAATTCTGTGTATGTTGGCAAAATTTAAAATTTCTGTGTTCTGTCTATTTGGCATAGGTTTAATTATGTTAGTGGGCCTCTAGAAGGCCCAAGCTTAAGTTAAAACTCGATAATTTTAGTTAATTTTAGTTCCGTAAGAAAAAGGGGTTCTGGTTAACTAGGCTTTTAAGTATTAATTGGGTAAAATAAAACACAAAGAAGCAGATGGCAGAGTGGCATGTGACGCCACTGGGAAGGCTATAAAAGTGGCGTGTGGATGCTAGGGAGAACCAAGGTTCAAGTCATAATGGGAGCATATTAAGGGAATTATTTTTTATGTTTAGAAAGGGTAAGTAATAGAACTCAAGTAAAAGACTGTCAGGAGGAGTTTGAGCTGCTCAGGTGATTGAGTAAGGAGGGGATAAGGGAGAGGATTTAGGAGCTGATTAGGGAGAGAAGTGTTGGCCGAATGGTGGACTCTTGAGCAGCAAGAGTTGGCCGGCCAAGGGTTTTTCTTTAGGGGGCAAGTTTTGGCTAGGTCAAATGCCAAGGATAAGTTCGGCATTAGGGGTAAGTTGTGCCATTTTCTGACCATCCTTCCTCCTCTTCTCTTCTTTTCTTTTTCTCTCCATCTATTTTCTCCTCTTCTTTTCTCCATAGCCGAATCCTTCTACCACTCAACTCTACACCACTTTCTTACTAGTATTTTTAAGCCTTATAGCCGAATATCACAAAACCCGAAATCTCAAAAGTTCATATTGTTTGTGCCGAATTCTCCTAGAAAAAACCTACTAATTTTTCTTCATCCATTTTCTAAACCCTAAACCTCTATCGACAAAGCCACTACAAAACCTTCATATTTTCTTCACTGTTACAAAAAGTCGAAAACGCATGGCCATAGGGACATAGCCGAATTCTAAGATCACTAAAGGCTCGACTTTTGTTATCATTTGAGGGGTTAGATCTGCATTAGAATCAAGTAAGAGTTAATTGGAATCATTGACTAAAGGAACCAGTGGTAAGTTTTTGAACTTAATCTTTATTTTGGGTTTTTAGAAAAGCCGAAACCCCTAAAGGTTAGGGAGGCTGTCGATTTGGGTTGGTAGCTCTAAGGGTTGTTATAACTATTTTATTTTGATAATAGTGGGATCTAAAGCTTGCTGATCGAAGTCTTGGACAAGTGGGATGACTGGATCTAGGCATAATCACTAATTTCGGCAAAGGTAGGATCGGTAGTGCCTAAGGTGCTTTTGGCCGAATGTGGTAAAGGGTTAATACATAGTTCATTTTTGATAGTTAGATTAACGTGTTAGTAATCCAATTGTAGGCAGTTCATGTGTGGATCTTGTCAGCATATCGTCGCAAACAGGTATGTAACTGACACCTTCTTATAGACTAGATCGGCAACAGCCGAAAAGCTGAAATGCCAAAAAATCGGTATTTTGAGAACATGCAAGTGTGCGAATGCTCGTGAGATTAATAGCTTGATGTATATGGTAAACTAAAGCGATAAGATTGCGAAGTGCACGATTCCGTGCATTTCGATGTTTTTTGGCTTAATGGCCAAAATCGGGATAATGGGCCAACGGGCCCAATTCGGTAAGGAAACGCAAGAAGTATTTCTGGCCGTACGTAAATGGCTATGTTATGCATGAAAACCTTAGGTATAGTTAAATTACTTGAATACCCCTATGTATGAAAATTACTGTTATACCCATAGGGTTACTTTTGACTGAAAAGCATGATGATCTGATTCTGTAGGATGTATGCCATGATTGTATATCTGTTGCATGGGGACATGGGTTATATTATGGACAAAGCGTCCTGGTGGCTATGCCACAATTATCTGATCTGGTGGCTCTGCCACATATATCTGTTCTGGTGGCTCTAGCACGATCATCTGTATCTGGTGAATCTATCACATTATCTGTTCTGGTAGCCATGCTGCATATTTCTGTGGCATGTAGCGGTTGGGTGGTTCGAGTAGTCTCCCCACATGGTGAAAGGTTGGTATGGGGGTGCATATGGTTGGATATGGGTTGGGTTTTGCATAAACATGTAATATCCGTTCTGATCTATTATGGGCTTATGGGCTATATTCTGACTTCTGTTCTGGGCTAAGGCCAACTTATTCTGTTTTTGTGGTTTGAGCCGATATAGGCTATGGTTGGGTTAATTTACACACAGAGTTTCCCCAAACTCACCCTTTTATTTTCATCCACGCAGGTAATCCCCAACCATAGTGGGCTTGGAGCTGTGAGGGATTCGGAGTGGCCACACGTTCTGCAAGTTGATTTTATTTTGGTGAACTGGATATCCTTTTTATTTTACGTTTAAGGTTTTGGGTTTTTTTTTAAATTGTAATAAGGCCGCTTAATTATCTTTTTTTGATGGTTTTAATATGTTTTATTAAGGTAGGTATTACTTACATTTAACTGTTGGAATTGGATAGCTTTAGGGCGTTTTTTCAAGAACAATAATTGATTTCAAAATAACACAACAACAAGCAAAGCTTCCGCAATGAAAATATTTTCCAAAATTAATCACTTTCTTAAAAAAGACTTAATCAAATTGGTTTCCTGGAAATATACATAATGTTAAGGTGTGGAAATGGCAGTGTGCATGTCTAGGATTGGATCCGAAGGGAGCTTGGTAGTTAAGCAGTTCGATGGACTCACCTCCTCTTTCTCGGTTTCCTACCGGGTGTACAGCTTCCATTCACTTTAACCTGCAATGAAATTATCTTTTAAAACACTAAGTAAGTTTTTCTAGATCAACAATATAAAATGTTTTGAACACTTCGATGTGGCACGTTGGATCTGGCCATAACGTCTAGGCCGGGTTTGGGGTGTTACAATGCAATTCTAGGGTGTTATTAGAAAGAGATTTCAATTATTCAACCTAGGGTTAGACGTTATTAGTCTCGAGAGAGATAATAATATAACTTAGGGATTTCTACGGATCAAGTCAAAAGAATAAATCGTCTGATTCAGAGTCAAATAATATGTGAAGTCTAGGTGGATTTTTCCTTAGGTATTGCCTTAATCAATCGAATTTTCCCAAATTTTCTTTCTGTGCATTCTTAGTTTAGTAATTAGTTTAGATAACCAAACCTCTTAATTTTTAGGCTAGATAATAAAAAAGGAAGTAAATACTAGTACTCATGGTTCCTTTGGGTTCGAAAATTCGGTCTTGCTGAACTATACTACTGTTCGATAGGTAAAATTGCCTTAATCGTGATAATAAGTTAGTCTCAAGAATGATTCATTCATAAATCTTTAAAACCTGTCGCGAATATCACGTATCAACACACCATATAAAATGCCAAAGCCATGTCCCCGACATGGTCTTACATGGGTACACATACCGATGCCATATCCCAGATATGGTCTTATACGAAGTCTCATGTCGGTGCCGATGCCATGTCCCAGACATGGTCTTATACAGGGCCTCACATTGATGCCATGTCCCAGACATGGTCTTACACTAAATCTCATATCAACACCATATCCCAGATATGGTCTTACATGAAATACATACCAATACCGATGCCATATCCCAGATATGGCTTACACTGGCACACGTATCAATGCCGATGCTATGTCCCAGACATGTCTTACATTGGCTCTCATTACTTGTGGTGTCATGATATTTGAATCCTAAGCATTCCTTGGGGTCATCCCGGACTTCCGAGATATGAAGCTATCACCAAACTTTTAATAAATCGTCACAAAGCAATTTCACTAGAGCATTCATACATATGTCATAGAACATCAATTATTAAATGCATGATAACGAAATGGTTAAATTATTTACACACAACTTACCTTGGTTTAAAATATGATAATTTACAATTTAGTCCACAACCTTGCCTTTTTGTTGGTCAAGGTCTATCCCTCGTCCCTCTTGATCTATAATAGCACATTTAGCTCATTTAATACACGCACTATTCAATTCAGTCAAAAAATCACGATATGGCAAAATTACAATTTTACCCCTAAAATTTCACAAAATTATGAAATTGCCCCTAGGCTTGTAAAATGAAAGTATCCAATTTTATCGTTACCCAAGCTTAACCGAATCATTTATTCTCTTAACCATCCCTATATTTTCATCTATTCACACATTTGCACATAGTTTTTACAACTTTTACAATTAGGTCATTTTTTATCAATTTTACCAAAAACCACCTAGTAAAAGTTGTTTATCACATATCAAACATTCATATTATTCCATTAGACATCAAAACACAAACATACCATTCATGGGTATATTTTTGGACATGAACCCTAGCTCAAATTAAGGGTATAAATAGCTAAATCGAGCTACGAGGATTTCAAAAATACAAAGAACATTAAAAACGGGGCTAGGATGCACTTACTTTGAGCTTAAAAGGTGCAAGAAACCCTAGCTATGGCTCCTTATGAAATTCGGCCAAGGATGGAGAAGATGGACTCAACTTTTGACTATTTTTCCCTTTTAATTCTTTTAAATACCAATAGATCAAAATGCCCCTCCATTAAAACTTTGATATATTATCCCTCCTATGTCCATTTTTGTCCATAATGACAAATAATGGTCTATTTTCCAAATAAGGACTTCAAATTTCAAATCCTATCACATCTAAGTACCTAAATCAAATAGAACATATATTTTTCACTTATTGCAATTTAGTTCTAATGATTCAATTTGACACCTTATTGATAAAATTTTTTATCTATATTTTCACACAGGTATTTAATCACATAGTAGACCTTAAAACTTTATCAATATAAATATTTCTACCTCAGATTTGTGGTTTCAAAACCACTATTCCATTTAGGCCCTAATTTGGGATGTTACAATATTCCCGTTTGAATGTTTCAGCTAGGTATTCACACAGAGATTGTAGGAAACAATACTTTGGTTCTAAAACTCAAGCTACTTCGATAGAAGGTGTGGGTAATGTTAGATCTAATAGACCTGAATGTCAGCATTGTGGTAGACGTCATCCCAGTGAGTGTAGAATGGATGTCCGAGCTTGTTTCAAGTGTGGTTCTCAAGAGCATGTTATCCGAGATTGCCCTGAAATGGTTGAGAAAGAAAAATTTCAGAGTGCAAGGCTGAGTAATACTAATGATAGGGGTAGGCCACCGAGGAATACTAGAAATGGAACTAGTAATAAAGGTGTGACGAAGGATTCAACTGTGAGATCCGAAGCTCGAGCGCCTACTAGAGCCTATGCCATCCATGCTCGTGAAGAAGTGACATCTCCTGATGTTATCACTAGTACTTTTTCTCTCTATAATACTAATGTAGTTGTATTGATTGATCCTGGATCGACTCATTCTTATGTTTGTGTGAAATTGGTAACTAGTAAGAGCTTGGTTGTTGAGTTGACTGAGTTTGTGAATAAAGTGTCAAACCCCTTAGGCAAGCATGTATTAGTTGATAGAGTTTGCAAGAATTGTCCCCTGATGATTCGAGGTCACTATTTTCTGGTTGATTTAATGCTGTTGCCATTTGATGAATTCGATGTTATTTTGGGTATGGATTGGTTGACACTGCATGATGCCGTCGTGAACTGTAAAAGAAAGATTATTGAATTGAAATGTGAAAATGGTGAAACACTTCAGATTGATTCAGATGAGTCGAGTGAGTTACCTGTTGTGATTTCTTCGATATCTGCCCAAAAATATGTAAGGAAAGGTTGTGAAGCTTAACTTGCTTATGTGTTGAATACAAAAGATGTCTGAATTGAAAATTGAGTTAGTGCCGATAGTTTGTGAATATCCGGATAGTTCCTGAAAGAGTTGCCGGGTTACCACCAGTTGGAGAAGTTGAGTTTGGTATTGATTTAGTACCAGGGACCTCACCTATATCTATTGCTCCATATAGGATGGCCCCAACTGAATTGAAAGAATTGAAAGCTCAATTGCAAGAATTGGCAGATAAGGGTTTTGCTAGGCTGAGTTTTTCTCCCTAGGGTGCTCTCGTATTATTTGTGAAGAAGAAAGATAGATCCATGAGGCTTTGTATCGACTACCATCAGCTCAACAAAATGACTATAAAGAACAAGTATCCTTTACCAATAATTGATGACTTGTTTGATTAGTTGAGAGGAGCAACAATATTCTC
Source organism: Gossypium hirsutum (assembly GCF_007990345.1). Taxonomy (NCBI): domain Eukaryota; kingdom Viridiplantae; phylum Streptophyta; class Magnoliopsida; order Malvales; family Malvaceae; genus Gossypium; species Gossypium hirsutum. The sequence goes on from NC_053428.1 coordinate 67,803,242, forward strand.
GAAAATTGATTTGAGATCTGGCTACTATCAGTTGAGAGTTAAAAAGGCGGATGTGCAAGGATAAGGTATGGGCACTATGAATTTCTTATTATGCCTTTTAGATTAACTAATGCACTTGCTATTTTTATGGAATTGATGAATAGAATCTTTCGACCATATTTAGTTAAGTTTGTGGTTGTGTTCATCGATGATATTTTGATTTATTCTCGGGAGGAGTCTGAGCATGTCGAGCACTTGAGAATTGAATTGCGGACTTTGAAAGATAAGAATTGTTTGCTAAATTGATTAAAAGTTAGTTTTGGCTCTGAGAAGTTGGATTTTTGGGACATATTGTTTCAGGTGATGGTATTCGGGTTGATCCAAATAAGATTTCGGCAATTGTTGATTGGAAACCGCCGAGAAATGTATCTGAAGTTAGAAGCTTTTTGGGCTTAGCTGGATATTACCGACGCTTTGTCAAAGGATTTTCAATGATTGCTACTCCTATGACCAAGCTGTTACAAAAAGATGTTAAGTTTGAATGATCTAAAAAATGTCAACAAAGTTTCGAGAAGTTGAAAGCATTATTGATTGAAGCGCCGATTTTAGTGCAACCTGAATCGGGAAAAGAGTTTGTGATTTATAGTGATGCATCACTGAATGGATTAGGATGTGTGTTGATGCAAGAGGGCAAAGGGATAGCTTATGCCTTGAGACAGTTGAAACCGTATGAGAAGTATTATCCGACGCATGATTTGGAATTAGCCGCCACTGTATTCGTTTTAAAATTTTGGAGACATCATTGGTACGATGAGAAATGCCATATCTTTACTGATCATAAGAGTTTAAAGTACTTGATGACTCAGAAAGATTTAAACTTGTGGCAACGGAGATGGCTGGAATTACTGAAGGATTACGAGCTAGTAATTGATTAATCAAGTAGGTCACTTATACATCACACTAAAACTCATATAATTCCCATGGTTTATTATTGCTCAAATCACTGTTCATTTGGTCATTTATTATCGTCTCACTTACATACCATATTAAACAAAACAATCTCAATAGATAATCATTATTTAACTTTATGAACCATACTTATTTATTAAACCATTTAAATAATTTAAGTACACATACATTTTCCCATGCAAACCGAACCAACAAAATCCATGCATATTCGAACATACACATACATCATTAACAATTTTAATCCGTTAATAACCAAAACCAAGTTTCATTCATTGAAACATAACATAACCTATATCATGCACATTTAAATATACCCTAAACAAGCTTATTTCAAATCATATAACACATAACTCAAACAATACTTATTTAAATCACATATCATTTAAACCAAAATGAACTAAATCCATAAGCAAACTAAATCAAAATCAAACATGGAAATTTAGCCATTTTCGCATGGCCTTAAACAAACCATAGTCAACATTTCAAAAATATGTTCTAGCCTATACAGGCCATAACACGAGTTTAACTATTAAGTACCGAAATAGTGGATAGTGTGATGAACTTTGCTGACGATCCCCGAGCTTGTAAATTGAATCCAAAATCTATAAAATAGAATGCACATGAAAACACAAAGTAAGCTATAATAGCTTAGTAAGTCATAAGCAAATAAACATCCCAATGATGTAATCAACTTATTTTATGCTAATCCAAATTTCATTATCATTATCGAGCTTAACCTCAAACCTACAAATGATATAAATAACACATTTTCATACACAAAATCTACCTTGGCCGAATGCTCACTTAATTAATTTAACCTAATATTATTCAACTTTCAAAGCCACAATGTCTTAATATAATCAATCATACACATACGCATTTATATAAGCTCAAGAACCATAATATAACATCATATACATATATCACTTATATGGATGAATATACATAATCACATATATGCACATATCCAAGAATCAACTCTACAATATTAATACCTTTTATTTACAGAGCCAAATACACATACTAAATTCACATGTAATCCTCATTTGTATCACACATAATTAGTAACAAATATCAAGTTACTTTTTTACCTTATCGCAAGAAAACAACAAGCTAACTCATACCTGATCATTTAGCTCGTTTAACGTATTCAATTACCGCATTAGCATAAAGTCTTTTAGGCATAAACTTATAATAATTCACCGACATAAAGCCCGCTAGGCCTAAGCCTGTATCACACACCGGCACAAAGCTTGCTAGACTCAAAGTCTATTTTTATACACCGGCAATAAGCTTGCTAGGCATAAAGCCCGATTAAATTCACCAGCACAAGGCTTGCTAGGCTCAAAGCCCGAATATCACTATTATAAAGTTGTCTCATAAACAATTCATATAATGAAAATTTTAGATATTCCATATAGTTCATACGGACTTTCAAATGCTATAACTCAGTCGAATTAAACTCAAATACATTATTTCCGTGCTTAACCATATTCGGCTAGCTCTACTATAAATCTATGTATTCCAAATCAATATATTAAACTAAGTTACATTCAAAATTAACGATGTTTAATTGGTTAAAGACTTACCTCGGATATCGACGAACGATGTAAATTGACTATTCGACTATTTTTACTTTTCCTCTATCCAAGTCTGAATTCTTTTGTTCCTGATCTATACAATTTTAAATTAATCTCATTCAAACACAATTTCATTCAATTTACTCCAACACACATAAATAGGCAAATTACCATTTTATCCCTGATATTTTATATTTTTACAAATTAGTCCTGATTGAATAAAACACAAAATACACAAAATCTCATAACAACATAGTTAGGCCGAATCTTCCTTGCACTCATACTGGTCTATATATTTCATTAATTTCATATTTTAGTCCCTCAATTTATTATTTTTGCAGTTTAGCCCTAATTACTCAAATTCATCAAAACTTCCAATACAAAACATATTAATCCAAAACTTATATTTCATAATTCATCATAAAAAAATATTCATCAATGGAATAATTCAAAATATTCATCAAAATCAGAAATTCTAGCCTGGGTCGGATAGTATTCGAAGCAATGATCTCAAAAACGTAAAAATTATCAAAAGCTGAGCTTGAACTTACCTTAAATCAAACTCAACAATGGTCGAATGCCCTAGCTTCCTTTCCTTTTCTTCTTTTATTTCGATCAAAAGATGAACACTTTAACATGGCTTTTTAATTTTTACATTTTATTATAACATATATTTTTACATGTTTTACTAAATTAACCTTTATAATAATATATAAAACCTTTATAGTTCATGGTCATTACCATCCATGCTATAACCATTTGGTCAAATTGTGACATAAATGCCTCATGTAAGTAAGACAACAACAATTTTTCCCTTTTACAATTAACCACCAAATTTTCATTTTACGCGATTAAGTCCTATTATTTAATCGGACACTCAAACGACAAAATTAAATCACAAAAATTTCACACATAAAATTTCACACATAATAAACACAGAAAATAATTTTTAAATATTTTTCTGGCTCGGATTATGGTCCTGAAACCACCGTTCCAACTAGAGTCTAAATCAGGCTGTTACAACTCTCCCCCTTTAGGGATTTTCGTCCCCGAGAATCTTACCGGTGAATAGGTTTGGATAGCATTTTCTCATTGCATCTTCTGGCTTCCACGTTGCTTCCTCAATTTCGTGTTTATGCCACAGTACTTTAACCAACAAAATTTTCTTATTTCACAACTCTTTAACCCACGAGCCGGAATACGAATCGATTCTTCCTCGTACATCTTATCGAGCTTAATCTCAACTTTAGTTGGACTAATCACATGTGAAGGATCAGATTGATATCTACGAAGCATCGAAACATGAAACACATTGTGAATCTTTTCTAATTCAGGTGGCAACAACAATCTATAAGCAACTAGCCTGATACGCTCTATAACCTCATACGACCCAATAAATCTCGGACTCAATTTTCCTTTACGATTGAATCTTAGTATTTTCTTCCATGGTGAGACTTTCAGAAATACTTTATCTCTGATTTGAAACTCTATACCGTTTCGTTTCAAGTCCGCGCATGATTTCTGACGATCTGATGCTGCTTTTACTTTCACGGATTACTTTCACTTTCTGTTCAGTTTATTTGACCAAATCAACCCTGTATATCTTCTTTTCACTGGGTTCAATCCAATACAATGGTGTACGACATTTACAATCGTATAAAGCCTCATAAGGTGCCATTTTAATACTCAATTGAAAGCTGTTATTATACGCAAATTCAGTCAAAGGTAGGTATCATTCCCACGTACCTTCAAACTCGAGAATGCAACATCTCAATGTATCCTCAATATCTAAATGATTCGCTCGGACTGACCATCTGTCTGGGGATGAAAAATAGTGCTAAAATGCAGTTTAGTACCTAGTGCATCTTGTAGTTTCTTCCAAAACAGCGTAAATCTCAGATCTCTATCTGAAACAATAGTTATAGGCACACCATGTAACCTCACGATCTGAGTAACATACAATTCTGCTAGCTTATCAAGCGAGTAATCTGTGACAATCCATTTTAGACCCTAATCAGAATGGTGGTTTCGAAACCACGAAACTGAGTCAGAAAAATAATTAAATATTATTATCTGTGTTCATTATATGTGAATTAGCATATGTGAAGATTTCGTACGAAAATATGATCGTTTGGGTGCTTAATTAATAAGAAAGGATTAAATTAATTTCTATGCTTTATTAAGTGAATTTCCATGTGTGAAAAAAAAATAATAAATTAAAATAAAAAAAAATTGATGCATTAATTTTGTTATTTGGATGTCAATTTATAAAAAGGGACTCAATTAATAAACCATAAAAATGTGACAGGTAAAAGTTGAACTGGCCAAATTGTATATGGATAGCATCATAGAGGACTTGCATGTCAAATGGACCACTATGATTATAGTGGACGGTAATGATGATGAAAAATTTGGCATTTTGTGTATTGTATATTAGTGAAATAATATTAAATAGTTTTATATTAGAAAACCATGAATTAATAATAGAAAAAGGGTGATAAGAACAAAGTTTCTCATTTTTTTCTCCCCTTTTGCCGAAACTAAACAAGAAATGGAAGAAAGAATACCTAAGGCATTCGGCCATCTTGTGTTGGGAATTAAGGTATGATTTCATATGTTTTTCTTTGGATTTTGAGAAATTTAAATTGGTTTTGAAGCTCCTAACATGACCCATGTGTATGATTTTGTGTTTTTGATGCATGAAGCATTCGGTTATGAGCTCAATGGGTTAAATTGTGTATGTTTTGATAATTTGTAAGGAGAAATGTTTCTAATTGAGTATGAACAAAATAAATTACCATATATGGCTCAAATAAGCTTGAGTAGTCGGCTAATGAAGTTAGTTGAGTTATAATACTTGCTTAATAATGAAAAGAACATGAGCTTAATGCTTAAATAGCATTCGGCTTTGGACTAAGTTAAATTAGTTAGAAGGTGAGTTCCAAGGTAGTGAATAATGTGTTAAAAGAGGGATTTAGGTTGTATAAACGTGTTTAGATTGAATACAAGAGGCTATGTTAGCTAATTGAGGGATTCGGCCATAGTATTATAGTGAATAATAATTTGAACAAGGGTTTAAATTGTATGATAGGTTTTCGGCTATGATTGATTGGATAATAAATTGGTGTGGATGCTTTGAATGAGATATGTACAATTATAAGTTAAATTTAAGGTTTGTTAAATTTGTCCATATCATTGCCGAATGAGTTTAATGGCTAAAGAAAATTGTTAAGTGCTTAGTTAATGTGCATTCGATCATTTAGGATGAGTATACATTTGATAATGTTTTGATGCTTTGAAATGGAATTTAATTATTAAATGAGTTCTAAGCTTGTTAAATTTTGAGATGTGATTGGGAGTAAATTTGACATGAGCATATTTTGCTAATGACATATTGATAAATGTTGAGTTATGATACCATGATATTAACTTAATTATCAAGTTGCCGAATGTGCTTATAAGTAAGTGAAGTTATGTTATAATTGAACTAAGTGTGGCTAGTAAAGCCTATTTAGTTTTCTTGCTATGTTTGACCATAAATATGTCTGAGTGATTCTGATTATAGCTTAACGTTTAGTTAAGCATAATTGATGCTTTAAATTATATAGTTGTATAATCGAGTTTGTTTTGGTTGAGTGTTACTTCGTTAAAGGATTTTAATTATTAAGCTTAAAGGCATTCGATCATGAGATGGATTAAGGTGAATAAATGTTTATTTGTTTGTTTGAATTAAGCTCAAGAGAAAAAGGAGCTAAATTCGGAAAGGGGGAAAGCAAAAGGTAGTTGATTAATCAATCCGTAATTGTGCAATGACATTCAAGGTAAGTCCTTAAGTAAATAAATTTGATTTGCTGCGCGCTTAAGATTTTATATAATATGGTAAGTAATTATTTGACCTTTACAAGTTCGATTTGCAATAAGTATATTGAATTTAGGCTATAATGCCGATTATGAAATGGATGATTTATGTATATAATGTGGCCGAAAGACTATTAAGTAATGATGTGAAAGTGTGTAATATGTGTATACAATTTTATTGTACTTGTTTGTATAAAGTCGAATGTGAATTGAACTAGTATATATGTGATGACCAAATAGCTATTATGAAACAAAGTCAAAGAATGGGATATTTGTATAATAGATGAATTGTGACTATTGTTCCTACTTGATCGAGGTTGTGTGTGAAATAATTTGTGAATATGGCATATAGCCGAATGGTTATTAAAAGTGAAACTGGGATAGTGAAAAGATTATGTGTCCTTTGTGTATGATTATTGAACCGAAAGTTAAAGGGTAGGTGTACATTTTGTGCTTATATTCGAATGAAGCAACTGAATTACTAATGTTATATGTTATGTGAAATGTGTTAACATGTGAATAAATATTCAAGACAGTGGAAATGTATCCGGGCTAAAGTCCCGCAGGCTTCGTGATGGAAATGTATCCGGGCTAAAGTCCTGCAGGCTTCATGTTGGAAATGTATCCGGGCTAAAGTCCTGCAGGCTTCGTGCTGGAAATGTATCCGGGCTAAAGTCCCGTAGGCTTTGTGCTGGTAATATAATTTCGTGTTTTATACCTAGTAGGCCAAGTGCCGATGAATTTGATAAAAGTATACAATTAGAAGATCCTACACTAAGATGACAAATTGAAAGTGTATTACATATTAAGTTGGCCAGGTATGTATCATGTCCTCGTATGCGATTTTGATTTGAATTAAATTATAAATGTATAAAGTGATGCATCTGTGAATAAGTGTTATGGCTATAAATGTGATCGTGATACATTCAGTAAATGTGTGAAGTTATGTGAAGTGATTCTATGTTTATATTCAAATATAAACACTTGGTCCTTATGGAAAGGTTTGTGGAAGTATATGATTTTATTTTTAGGTGATTACGATCATGGAAAATTAAATGTGAATATGATATTGTAGTTTATTCATTTCAATGGAACTAAAGTTGATAGTGAAACATTTTTAATGCTTATGTTATATGAGTTCGATCTTGAATGACATGATATACATGTTTAAATAATTTGAATGCAAGGAATGTGTGAAAGAGGAAATTTGTAATAAATCTGATTGGGATAGCAACAGTAGCGTGATTTTGGAAAATCACCATAAATTGTGGAAATTGAATTAGAAGCTGAATAAATTATGTAATTAAAGCTTAATGAGTCTAGTTTCTTATAAAAGAAAACATGTAAGCAAAAGTATTGTAGATAATGAGATATTTGAAGTGGCGTGAGATAGAGTCAAAATGACTTCGAAATCCCCTGTTCTGTTTTTAGAAAATCATTTTAAAGTGTAAAATGATGATTATAAGATAAAATTTATATTCTTAGACTCCTTAATGATCAAATGAAATAAACGAGAACATATTTTGAATTCTGTACAATGAGAAATCTGATTTATAGTGAAGAATGGTCAGATTAGTCAAACAGTGAAACAAGGGAAAATTTAAGAAAACTCTTGTATTGATTGGTCAAACCAAAAATTCTGAAAATTTTAGGAATATAAGATATATGAGTCTATTTTCAGGGAAAATTAACAACACATGATTTGGAGTTTTTTAGCTCTAGTTATAAATAATTTAGTGACTGCTGCTCAGAAAGATAGCTTGTAGTGATTATGTGATTATGTTGTGAACATTGAATAAACTTGGTCAGATGTATGTAGTCCATGTGAAAATGAGACGTGATAAATAACAGATAAATATATGTTATATGTGCTTGACATGTGACCTTGTGGTTCCATGAATCAAACATGGAAAAATATGACATGTTTTGGTTGGTATGTATGGATATGTGCAAGTTTTGTTCATACGAATGAATTGACAGTTATCACACGAATTTAAAATCATAGTCATAAGTTATTTGTAAATATAAATAAGTGAAGCTACTTAATAAGGTTATATGAACTTAAGAGTACTATGAATGTATATGTAATTGAGATTATTTTTTTTAATTCGGATTAGTGATATGGAATTTCCATAATCATTGAAATGATTTATTTGCTTAAGGCTTACTAAGCTTTCAAAGCTTACTCTCTGTGTTTTTCCTATGTTTATAGGGCTTTAGAGAAATTGCTTGGGTTGGAAGTCGAGGAGATTTCATCACACTATCGAGTTATCATGTGAGTAGATAAAGTTTGTATATCATTAAGGTTTAAGGCATGTATAAAATAGACTAATAGTGGAAGGATATTTTGGCTAACATATTTAAGCCATGCGAATATGGCATCTTTTGGATGTTTAACTTTATAAGTTTGAAATTCGATCTCTGGTTGTGTCTAGCATTTATTTAAATAAATAATCTTTATTTCAAGAGAATGTTAAAAATTTTACTGTTAAGATCTGTTTTCTAATTTCTGGTAATGCCTTGTCCTATTCTGGCGACAGTTACGGGATAAGGGTGTAACATTTTATTGGTATCAGAGCTATGGTTTAGTCGGTTCTAAGACTTCTATGGTGTATGTGAGTCTAGCTGTACATGCTGTATTTGACCTGCGATAGTGTGATATCTCCTGACTCTGACGAAAATTATTTAAATAGGATTGATAAGTCTTTCAATAAAGCTAATTTTAATAGTATAGAATATGTACTCAGATGTTTGAATGAAATTGTGTTCTATACTGATTTGATTAAATTAAAGTTGGCTCTGAAATGTTTAAGTGTTCATGAATATATGAATCCAAAGTTAAATGAAATGATTTGTTCAAAGTGCACATATGTGATGTTTTATAGACTTGGTTAAGTCACTTCAATGTGCAACAACAAGTGAACATAGGCACTGTGTGTGCGAGTTCCGTAACTGAGCACTGTGTGTGTGAGTTCTGTAACCGAGCACTGTGTGTGCGAGATCGATTGTTGGGGCACTAAGTGTGTGAAATGAGATCATGTAAGACCTCGTCCGAGACGAAGGCATTGATTTGAAGTAGTGTATAAGAATGTGTCTGGGACACTGGCATCACTTATGATTCGTGTAAGACCCTGTCTGGGACAGTGGCATCGATATTGAATAACATGTAAGACCGCTCTGGGACGTTGGCATTGTATAAGTTCTATCTGAATTTTAGCGCATTCCTGAATGACTCGATTTAAAACATCTGTTGAATAAGTAAATACTTACCTTATATATGTAATTCAGGTTATAAACCTAGCAGATTTAGGACTGGTGAATTGTATACTAGGCTAATAGCCTAATAATTTGATGGCTGTTAAGATTACTTGGATTTTGGGTCAAGTAGGCTTTGAACCAGTGTTTGGGGTTCGAGTCTATACCTAGTAGGTTCATACCGGTGAGTTAAGTTGTGTTTTACCTATGTGCGTTATTACCAAAATGAAAAGTAAGTGAGTAAATGTCAATTCTGCGGATCTCTGTGATTTATCATGATCAAACTAAGAAAATTTTTTTAGTAAGTACTGTGGCATAAGTTCAGAATTAAAAAAGTGGGATCTAGAAAACTCAATGAGAGAACGTCACCCTAACCTATTCACCGGTAAGATTTTCGGGAGAACTCAATGAGAGAACGTCACCCTAACCTATTCACCGGTAAGATTTTCGGGGACGAAAATCCTTAAGGGGGGAGAGTTGTGACAACCCGTTTTAGACCCTAATCGAAATGGTGGTTTCAGAACCACGAAACTGAGTTAGAAAAATAATTAAATATTATTATCTGTGTTCATTATATGTGAATTAGCATATGTGAAGATTTCGTACGAAAATGTGATCGTTTGGGTGTTTAATTAATAAGAAAGGATTAAATTAATTTCTATGTTTTATTATGTGAATTTCCATGTGTGAAAAAAATAAATTAAAATAAAAAAATTGATGCTTTAATTTTGTTATTTGGATGTCAATTTATAAAAAGGGACTCAATTAATAAACCATAAAAATGTGATAGGTAAAAGTTGAAGTGGCCAAATTGTATATGGATAGCATCATAGAGACCTTGCATGTCAAATGGACCACTATGATTATAGTGGACGGTAATGATGATGAAAAATTTGGCATTTTGTGTATTGTATATTAGTGAAATAATATTAAATAGTTTTATATTAGAAAACCATGAATTAATAATAGAAAAAAGGGTGATAAAAACAAAGTTTCTCATTTTTTTTCTCCCTTTTTGCCGAAACTAAACAAGAAATGGAAGAAAGAACACCTAAGGCATTCGGCCATCTTGTGTTGGGAATTAAGGTATGATTTCATATGTTTTTCTTTGGATTTTGAGAAATTTAAATTGGTTTTGAAGCTCATAACATGACCCATGTGTATGATTTTGTGTTTGTGATGCATGAAGCATTCGGTCATGAGCTCAATGGGTTACATTGTGTATGTTTTGATAATTTGTAAGGAGAAATGTTTCTAATTGAGTATGAACAAAATAAATTACCATATATGGCTCAAATGAGCTTGAGTAGCCGGCTAATGAAGTTAGTTGAGTTATAATACTTGCTTAATAATGAAAAGAACATGAGCTTAATGCTCAAATAGCATTCGGCTTTGGACTAAGTTAAATTAGTTAGAAAATGAGTTCCAAGATAGTGAATTATGTGTTAAAAGAGGGATTTAGGTTGTATATACGTGTTTAGATTGAATACAAGAGGCTATGTTAGCTAATTGAGGGATTCGACCATAGTATTATAGTGAATAATAATTTGAACAAGGGTTTTAATTGTATGATAGGTTTTCGGCTATGGTTGATTGGATAATAAATTGCTGTGGATGCTTTGAATGAGATATGTACAATTATAAGTTAAATTTAAGGTTTGTTAAATTTGCCCATATCATTGCCGAATGAGTTTAATGGCTAAAGAAAATTGTTAAGTGCTTAGTTAATGTGCATTCGGTCATTTAGGATGAGTATACATTTGATAATTTTTTGATGCTTTGAAATGGAATTTAATTATTAAATGAGTTCTAAGCTTGTTGAATTTTGAGATGTGATTGGGAGTAAATTTGACATGAGCATATTTTGCTAATGACATATTGATAAATGTTGAGTTATGATACCATGATATTAACTTAATTATCAAGTTGCCGAATGTGCTTATAAGTAAGTGAAGTTATGTTATAATTGAACTAAGTGTGGCTAGTAAAGCCTATTTAGTTTTCTTGCTATGTTTGACCATAAATATGTCTGAGTGATTCTGATTATAGCTTAACATTTAGTTAAGCATAATTGATGCTTTAAATTACATATTTGTATAATCGAGTTTGTTTTGGTTGAGTTTTACTTCGTTAATGGATTTTTATTATTAAGCTTAAAGGCATTCGATCATGAGATGGATTAAGGTGAATAAATGTTTATTTGTTTGTTTGAATTAAGCTCAAGAGAAAAAAGGAGCTAAATTTGGAAAGGGGGAAAGCAAAAGTAGTTGATTAATCAATCCGTAATTGTGCAATGACATTCAAGGTAAGTCCTTAAGTAAATAAATTTGATTTGCTGCGCGCTTAAGATTTTATATAATATGGTAAGTAATTATTTGACCTTTACAAGTTCGATTTGCAATAAGTATATTGGATTTAGGCTATAATGCCGAATATGAAATGGATGATTTATGTATATATTGTGGCCGAATGACTATGAAGTAATGATGTGAAAGTGTGTAATATGTGTATACAATTTTATTGTACTTGTTTGTATAAAGTCGAATGTGAATTGAATAGTATATATGTGATGACCGAATAGCTATTATGAAACAAAGTCAAAGAATGGGATATTTGTATAATAGATGAATTGTGACTATTGTTCCTACTTGATCGAGGTTGTGTGTGAAATAATTTGTGAATATGGCATATAGCCGAATGGTTATTAAGAGTGAAACTGGGATAGTGAAAAGATTATGTGTTCTTTGTGTATGATTATTGAACCGAAAGTTAAAGGGTAGGTGTACATTTTGTGCTTATATTCGAATGAAACAATTGAATTACTAATGTGATATGTTATGTGAAATGTGTTAACATGTGAATAAATATTCAAGACAGTGGAAATGTATCCGGGCTAAAGTCCCACAGGCTTCTTGTTGGAAATGTATCCGGGCTAAAGTCCCACAGGCTTCGTGCTGGAAATGTATCCGGGCTAAAGTCTCGCTGGTAATATAATTTCGGGTTTTATACCTAGCAGGCCAAGTGCCGATGAATTTGATAAAAGTATACAATTAGAAGATCCTACACTAAGATGACAAATTGAAAGTGTATTATATATTAAGTTGGCCAGGTATGTATCATGTACTCGTATGCGATTTTGATTTGAATTAAATTATAAATGTATAAAGTGATGCATCTGTGAATAAGTGTTATGACTATAAATGTGATCGTGATACATTCGGTAAATGTGTGAAGTTTTGTGAAGTGATTCTATGTTTATATTCAACTATAAACACTTGGTCCTTGTGGAAAGGTTTGTGGAAGTATATGATTTTATTTTTAGGTGATTACGATCATGGAAATTAAATGTGAATATGATATTGTAGTTTATTCATTTCAATTGAACTAAAGTTGATAGTGAAGCATTTTTAATGATTATGTTATATGAGTTCAATCTTGAATGACATGATATACATGTTTAAATAATTTGAATGCAAGGAATGTGTGAAAGAGAAAATTTGTAATAAATCTGTTTGGGATAACAACAGTAGCGTGATTTTGGAAAATCACCATAAATTGTAGAAATTGAATTAGAAGCTGAATAAATTATGTAATTAAATTTAAATGAGTCTAGTTTCTTATAAAAGAAACCGTGTAAGCAAAAGAATTGTGGATAATGAAATATTTAAAGTGGCGTGAGATAGAGTCAAAATGACTTCGAAATCCCCTGTTTTGTTTTTAGAAAATCATTTTAAATTGTAAAATGATGATTATAAGATAAAATTTATATTCTTAGACTCCTTAATGAGTCTAGTTTCAAATGAAATAAATGAGAACATATTTTGAATTCTGTACAATGAGAAATCTGATTTATAGTGAAGAATGGTCAGATTAGTCAAACAGTGAAATAGGGGAAAATTTAAGAAAATCTTGTATTGATTGGTCAAACCAAAAATTCTGAAAATTTTAGGAATATAAGATATATGAGTTTATTTTCAGGGAAAATTAACAACACATGATTTGGAGTTTTTTAGCTCTAGTTATAAATAATTTAGTGACTGCTGCTCAGAAAGATAGCTTGTAGTGGTTATGTGATTATGTTGTGAACATTGAATAAACTTGGTCAGATGTATGTAGTCCATGTGAAAATGAGACGTGATAAATAACAGATAAATATATGTTATATGTGCTTGACATGTGACCTTGTGGTTCCATGAATCAAACATGGAAAAATATGACATGTTTTGGTTGGTATGTATGGATATGTGCAAGTTTTGTTCATACGAATGAATTGACAGTTATCACACGAATTTAAAATCATAGTCATAAGTTATTTGTAAATATAAATAAGTGAAGCTACTTAATAAGGTTATATGAACTTAAGAGTACTATGAATGTATATGTAATTGAGATTATTTTTTTTAATTCGGATTAGTGATATGGAATTTCCATAATCATTGAAATGATTTATTTGCTTAAGGCTTACTAAGCTTTCAAAGCTTACTCTCTGTGTTTTTCCTATGTTTATAGGGCTTTAGAGAAATTGCTTGGGTTGGAAGTCGAGGAGATTTCATCACACTATCGAGTTATCATGTGAGTAGATAAAGTTTGTATATCATTAAGGTTTAAGGCATGTATAAAATAGACTAATAGTGGAAGGATATTTTGGTTAACGTATTTAAGCCATGCGAATATGGCATCTTTTGGATGTTTAACTTTATAAGTTTGAAATTTGATCTCTGGTTGTGTCTAGCATTTATTTAAATAAATAATCTTTATTTCAAGAGAATGTTCAAAATTTTACTGTTAAGATCTATTTTCTAATTTCTGGTAACGCCTTGTCCTATTCTGGCGACAGTTACGAGATAGCGGTGTTACATAATCTGTACGAACCGGAACAAAGTGAGCAAATTTATTCAAATCTTTCTACAGTAACCCAGATTGCATCTTTCTTGCTCAGCGTCATTGGTAAACCGGATACAAAATCCATCGTGACTCCGTCCCATTTCCATTCAGGTATCATGATCGGCTGAAGCAATCCAGAAGGTACCCGATGCTCAGCTTTTACTTGCTGATAGACTAAACATTTCGATACAAAGTTAGAAATGTCTCGTTTCATACCTTGCCGCCAATAGTGCTATTTCAGATCATTATACATTTTTGTACTACCCGGGTGAACAGATAGCTGACTGTTATGAGCTTTATTCAAAATCTTCTGAATCAACTCTGTATTTCTAGGAATGCATATTCGGTTTCCGAACCTTGAAATTTTGAATCAACGTTCGAATCACATTGAGCCTGCTTTACTATCAAATCATTATCGACCTTCTGAGCTTTGCAAATCTACTTAATAAATAACGGTCTTGCTTTTAACTCAGCTATTATCACACCATCATCTGACATAACCAGATGTGCATTCATTGTATGCAAAGCAAACAGGGATTTTCGACTTAGAGCATCAACAACAACATTAGCCTTTCCAAAATGATAGTCAATCACTAGCTCGTAATCTTTTAACAACTCTAACCATCGACGCTGTCTCAAATTCAGATCCTTTTGAGTCATCAAGTACTCCAGACTTTTATGATCGGAATAAACATGACATTTTTCACTGAACAGATAGTGGCGCCATATTTTCAATGCAAACACAATAGCTGCCAACTCTAAATCTTGCGTCGGATAGTTTTTTTCATGCTGCTTTAATTGTCTCGAGGCATAAGCCATAACTCTGCCTACTTGCATTAAAACACAACCCAAACCATTTAAAGATGCATCACTATAAATAACAAATTCTTTACTCGATTCTGGCTGAACTAGTACTGGAGCTTCGATCAAAAGGGCTTTCAACTGATCAAAACTTTTCTGGCACTTTTCTGACCACTCAAACTTAACATTTTTTCGTAGTAGCTTGGTCATCAAAGTTGCAATCATCGAGAACCCTTTCACAATTCGTCTATAGTAACCAGCAAGTCCCAGAAAACTTCAGACTTCAGAAACATTTCTCAGAGGTTTCCAGTCAAGTATTGCAGAAATCTTACTCGGATCAACTTGAATACCTGATGCTGAAACAACATGTCCTAGAAAGCTAACTTCGTGTAACCAGAACTCATATTTACTAAACTTCGCATACAACTGTTTTTATCGCAAAGTCTGTAACACAACTCTCAAATGCTTGGCATGTTCGGTTTCATCATGGGAGTAGATCAATATATCATCAATGAACACAACCACAAACCGATCAAAATGCTACCTGAAAATCTGATTCATCAAATCCATAAAAATAGCAGGTGCATTAGTAAGTCTGAATGACATAACTAGAAACTCATAGTGTTCGTACCTCATTCGAAAAGTAGTTTTTGGCACATCGGAGTCTCTGACTCGCAACTGATAATAACCTGATCTCAAATCTATCTTCGAAAACACTGAAGCCCCTTTCAATAGATCGAACAGGTGATCAATCCGTGGAAATGGATATTTATTCTTTATAGTCACCTTATTTAGCTGGCGGTAATCAATACACATTCTCATAGTTCTGTCTTTCTTTTTCACAAATAGAACTGGTGCACCCCAGAGAGAGAAACTCGGTCGTGCAAAACCTCTATCAGTTAACTCTTACAACTGTGCTTTCAACTCTTTTAATTCAGTAGGTGTCATCCAGTATGGAGCTATCGTCTCCAGTACTAACTCAATACCAAACTCTACCTCTGTGATAGGTGGAAAACTCGACAATTCTTCAGGAAACACGTCCGGATACTCGCACACAACTGGTACAGATTCAATCTTCTTTTCAGTCACTTTACTATCAAGCACATAAATAAAATAAGCTTCACAGCCTTTTCCCACATACTTTCGAGCTAACATCGAAGATATTACTACTGGTAAACCACTCAAATCATTAGATTCAATCCGAATAATGTCGTTGTTCTGACATCTCAAATCAATGGTCTTTCTTTTGCAATTAACAACGGCATCGTGCAAAGTTAGCCAATCCATACCCAAAATTATATCGAACTCGTCGAAAGGTAACAATATCAAATCGGCCAAAAAGCATGAATCTCGAATCATCAACGAGAAATTTTTACACACGTTGTCAACCAGAACACACTGACCCAAGGGGGTTTGATACTCGAATCACAAACTCAATAGACTCAATAGGTAAAGTCTTACTGGATACTAATGTCTCACACACATATGAATGAGTCGAACCAGGATCAATCAATGCAATAACACTAATATCATAAATAGTGAAAGTACTGGTAATAACATCTGGGGAAGAAGCCACCTCGCGGGCGTGTATAGCATATGCTCTGGTAGGTGCACGAGCCTCAGATCGAACTGCTGTATCTTTCACCCCTCTCTGACTACCACTTACATTACTCGAATGCCTGGGTGGTCTACCTCGCATTGACATATTACTCGGTCTACCACTTACATTACAGTGTTTTGCTCGGCTAACATCGGACAATTTCAGATAAAGTGATACATCAATCCACATTTAAAATAAGACCGATCATGCAATCTGCAATCTCCAGAATGCCATTTACCACAATGCTTGCACTCGACTCTATTCTGTCGAACATTGCCAACACTAGCTATCGAAGTAGCTTGTGAACTCATAGGGGGTCGATCTCGATCTCATCTAGAAAAGTCCACAGTATCCTTAGATCGACTAGAATCATCTCTGAACTTCTTCGATGCTGAGTGAAAAGTCTTACCCGATGATCTTTTACGGGAATCTTTGGCTTCAAAATCAGCTTTTCTTTTCTCTTTCCCGAGCTCTTCGGCTTTGCAGCTCGCTCAATAAGTACTACAAACTCTTTTATTTCAAGTATACCAACCAGCAATTTAATGTCTTCGTTCAAACCGTCTTCGAATCTTTTACACATGATAGCTTCAGTTGAAACACGCTCTGTAACACCTCTAACCCATATTCGTCACTGGATTACAGTTACGAGGCATTATCGATCATATCACAGTTCATACTAATATGCATTACATTGTACAATTCAAAATGTAATAAACAGTTTTATATTGGTGACTGTACCAAAAATCAAATCATAAGATTCATATCGTTAACATGATATTATATATAAACATGATTCGGCATAAATTAAACAGATCATATATTTATAATTAGAACATATAACAAATCGACAACTTTGTTAAAGGAATATTAACCATTTTTTTTATAAAAATCTTGCACACATATAGGTTGTACCACATATGAAGCTAACTTCCATATTATACTTGTCAATCATTCCTGCCACTTTTCCATGTTTGTAAATGCGAATTACCTATCTCATAAATTTATATAATTTATATTCATTCATCACTTTAATTACCACATTACATATTTCCATCAAAACTAACTAATATACCAACTACATACTAGCCGAACCTATTAATGATACATATATAATATATATATAACCTACTTAAAATAAAGATCACATTTAACATAAAATATATATATCAAACAATCGACCCAAGATTTATCCATGAAGCATATACAATATTCATCAATAATTAGGCTCAATAAACATTCAACTAAGAACATATAAAACCAATTTTAGACATGACAAGCAAACCATGGTACCTAACCCAAACATTATTCATACAAGCACAAAACTATGAAACCAAAATGAGCATAAACCGGATTTAACATAACCAAAATTTAGAAATATAAGTTTAGCCATTTTCGCATGGCTTATAACATAACCAACATTCGGCATTTCAAAATATGATCTAGCCTATACATGCCATAGTTCCAAAATGAAACTTATAAAATACCGTAGGCGGATGATAGTGTAAATGACTTGGCTGACGATCCCTGAGCTTGTATCTTGAATTTAAAATCTATAAAACAGATTGAACATGAAAATACTTAGTAAGCCATAAGCAAATAAACAATCCAATGATATAATTAACTCATTTTCAAACTAAACCGATTTACATTAACATAACCATTCTTAACCTCAAACTTACGAATTTCATAAAAAAAAACATTATCATAGGCATTTTCCCACCTTGGCCAAATATCCACATAGTCACTTTAACAAGTTATTAACCAACTTCCAAGGCCAAATAGTCATAACAACACTTAGTCCATATGCACTCAAGTACATAAGCTCATGTATCAATATAATGCTTCATTTACTTATATTAATTATGTAACCGTATATATCTAATCATGTATGCACATATTTAAGAGTTATTTGTAATATACAAGTCACTCATCCACAAAGTTGAATACACATACCACATACACATATATCCTTCATTTGCATCATATAAAGTTTGCAAAAACAACCAAGGTACTTACTTACCTTACCTTGAATAGGTAGCAAGTTAATCCATGCCTGGCATATAGCTCGTTTTACCCATTCAAGCACAACTTATCTTAGCCCACTGAACCATTCAGAATTGGATAGGACACTCGGATAATCGCAAAAATTGTACAATGCCAACATCCTATACGTGGTCTTACATGTAATCACATATCGATGCCACTGTCCCAGATAGGGTCTTACTCGTAAACACATATCGGAATCACATATCGATGCCATGATCTTACTCGCACACATATATCGGAATCCTATGTCATGACATATGTATCCTAACTATTCCTGAGGTTCATGCGGGGCTTTCGGACGTCGTAACTCGGTGGAAACAAATATGGAAGTGTAGTAGCCTAGTTTATTCATGTTTGACCACAGCATATACAAATTCTAACATTCCATAACAGCATATAAATTTAACATTTAATTACCATTAAACACATCTATTCGCTTATAAACTTACCTCGAACGTTATAAAACGAGACAGGGCTGCTAGTCAACAACTTTCATTTTTTCCCGATCCAAATCTGATTTCCTTGGTTCTTGGTCTAAACATATTCAAATTAAGCTCATTCAAACATATTTTCATTCAATTTAGTCCAAAAAACATAAATGGTCAAATTACCCCTGACATTTACAATTTTTACAATTTAGTCCCTATTGCACAAAACACAAAATATGCAAAATTTCTCTATACCCATGTTGGGCCGAATTTTACGCATGCTTATACAAATCCATATATTTCATTTATTTCACATTTTAGTCCCTCAAATTATTTTTTTGCAATTTAGTCCTAATTACTCAAAATCATCGAAAACTCCAATACAAAACATGTTAATCTAAAACATATCTTTCATATTTCATCATCAAACAACAAAAATCACAAGCTCTCAACAATGGCACAACTCAAAATATTCATCAAAATAAAAAAATTAAAGCATGGGTCTTGAAGATTACTAAGCAACAAATCGAGTTAAAACTTACCTTGATTGAGCTTAAGCAAGTGCCGAACCCTAACTTCTTTTTCTTTTCTTTCTTGTTTATGATATTTGACAATAAGAAGAAATCATGAACATGGCTTTATTTTTTTATTTTATTATAACATATATTAACATGTTCTTTATTTTTCTTTATTAACCAGTGATATGCAGTGTCTCGTCGCAGGGATATGGCACATTTTAAGCACTCATCTCGGGTAGAAGACAACTCATCAAACACACAGATAGTATTACCAATCCAGAATTAAGCTCGCTCAGCATCATTATCATCAGTAGCTTTGAATTCTTCAGCCCCATGTTTTCTGATTTTATCAACAGGAGGCTTGTTAAATCTCATCGGATTAATCATCGGAGGTACCACAGGAATCAGAGATGGATTATTTGTGGGTGGAGGTTATTGTGTAGCCAGGTTAGTTCAGATATATTGAGCAAACCAATCATTCATCATTTGATAGAAGGCTTGTTTAGCCTTCCCCTCATGGATACTCTAGATCGGCCGAGATTCAATTGGCACTGTCCCTTGCAAGGGAGCATGCACTACACTCTTGACATCATCAGCTATAGCTCTGTCGGGATCCATTTACTATACAAACACACATTTTCAAATGTCAGAAGTTATCACACTATCGCAGTAAATATTATGGCATGTATAGCTACACTCACACATGCTACGTTAGTCCTAGAATCGACTAAATCGTAGCTCTGATACCAATAAAATATAACACCCCAAACCTTTATCCGTCGCCTAAATAGGGTATGAGGTATTACCAGACAAGATAAAATTTTCAAACATTCATAATTTTGCACTTGTACAAACTTTTGAACCAATCCAATCCTTATATATATATATAACATAGCCAAATATAATTTTAATGTTAACTTAAATTATATGCAAAACATGCAAATTACATTACACTTCAAAAACAAACCAAAATTATACAATAATAGAACCCACAAAACCAAATACACATGATCACTCAATTTGATCAACTTATATTCAGCATTTGTACTTTATAACATGTACAATCAATTTTTATAATTAAGGTACTAACTTATACATTATACAACCTTCATCTAACATCAAGTAGGTCACTTATACATCACACTAAAACTCATATAATTCCCATGGTTTATTATTGCTCAAATCACTGTTCATTTGGTCATTTATTATCGTCTCACTTACATACCATATTAAACAAAAAAATCTCAATAGATAATCATTATTTAACTTCATTAACCATACTTATTTATTAAACCATTTAAACAATTTAAGTACACATACATTTTCCCATGCAAACTGAACCAACAAAATCTATGCATATTCGAACATACACATACATCATTAACATTTTTAATCCTTTAATAACCAGAACCATGTTTCATTCATTAAAACATAACATAACCTATATCAGGCACATTTAAATATACCCTAAACAAGCTTATTTCAAATCATATAACACATAACTGAAACAACACTTATTTAAATCACCTATCATTTAAACCAAAATGAACTCAATCCATAAGCAAACTCAATCAAAATCAAACATGGAAATTTAGCCATTTTCGCATGGCCTTAAACAAACCATAGTCAACATTTGAAAAGTATGTTCCAGCCTATACATGCCATAACATGAGTTTAACTATTAAATACCGAAATAGTGGATAGTGTGATGAACTTTGCTGATTGTCCCCGAGCTTGTAAATTGAATCCAAATTCTATAAAATAGAATGGACATGAAAACACAAAGTAAGCTATAATAGCTTAGTAAGTCATAAGCAAATAATCATCCCAATGATATAGTCAACTTATTTTAAGCTAATCCAAATTTCATTATCATTATTGAGCTTAACCTCAAACCTACAAATGATATAAATAACACATTTTCATACACAAAATCTACCTTGGCTGAATGCTCACTTAATTAATTTAACCTAACATTATTCAACTTTCAAAGCCACAATGTCTTAATATAATCAAACATACACATACGCATTTATATAAGCTCAAGAACCATAATATAACATCATATACATATACCACTTATATGGCCGAATATACATAATCAGATATATGCACATATCCAAGAATCAATTTTACAATATTAATACCTTTTATTTACAAAGCCGAATACACGTACTAAATTCACATGTAATCCTCATTTGTATCACACATAATTTGTAACAAATATCAAGTTACTTATTTACCTTATCTCAAGAAAACAACAAGCTAATTCATACCTGATCATTTAGCTCGTTTAACGTATTCAATTACCACATCAGCATAAAGTCTTTTAGGCATAAACTTATAATAATTCACTGGCATAAAGCCTGTTAGGCCTAAGCCTGTATCACACACCGGCACAAAACCTGCTAGACTCAAAGTCTGATTTTATACACCGACAATAAGCTTGCTAGGCATAAAGCCCGATTAAATTTACCAGTACAAGGCTTGCTAGGCACAAAGCCTGAATATCACTATTATAAAGTTGTCTCATAAACAATTCATATAATGAAAATTCTAGATAGTCCATATAGTTCATACGAACTTTCAAATGCTATAACTTAGTTGAATTAAACTCAAATACATTATTTCCATGCTTAACCATACTCAACTAGCTATACTATAAATCTATGAATTCCAAATCAGCATATTAAACTAAGTTACATTCAAGATTAACGATGTTTAATTGCTTAAAGACTTACCTCGATATTGACGAATGATGTAAATAAACTATTCGACTATTTTTACTTTTCCCCGACCCAAGTTCGATTTCTTTTGTTCTTGATCTATACAATTTCAAATTAATCTCATTCAAACACAATTTCATTCAATTTACTCCAACAACACATAAATGGGTAAATTATCATTTTACCCTTGATATTTTATATTTTTACAAATAGTCCTAATTCCATAAAACACAAAATACACAAAATCTCACAACAACATAGTTAGGCCGAATCTTCCTTATACACATACTAGTCTATATATTTCATTTATTTCATATTTTAGTCCCTCAATTTATTATTTTTAACACCCCCATGCCCGAAACCGTCACCGGAGTCAAGCTTGAGGTGTTACTAAACTTATCTTACCTTTTAAACAACTCTAAACCACTTATTTTAATTTTCGGAATAAACTATTTTTCTGAGTCACGGTTGCTTAAAAATTCATTTCTCGAGTTTCAAAACTCAAAATTAAGATCCGTAAATTTTTCTTGAAACTAGACTCATATATATATCTACTAATTATTTTTCTAGAATTTTTGACTTAGCCAATTAGTACAGTTTATTAGTTAAAGTTTCTGCTATTTCAGAATTCGACTGCACTGACCTCTACTTACTACGAACTACTTTTCTCCCTGTAAAAAATTCATATGACTATACCGTTTGTTTCTATTAAAACTAGATTCAATAAGGATTCTAACAATATAAAGTACACAACCTAATTATGTTTTTAAATTTTATGGTGAATTTCCAAATTTGGAACAGGGGATCCAGAAATCGCTCTGGCCCTATTTCACTAAAACTCAGATATCTTATAAAATACAAAACCTTTACCTGTTTTTCTTATTCCATATGAAAATAGACACAATGAGCTTTAATTTCATATATTATTCACCATCCTACAATTTTTTTTTGTGATTTTTCAAAGTCACGTTATTTCTGATACTTGAATCCGTTTTTAAGTTACTTTCACATTTGTCATAGTTTTCATGTGATAGTTACTACTTAATCATACATACTATTAAACATGTATATCATCAGCCATTCTATTAGCTAATCACTAGCAAGTATTTACACATCATTCATTGATCATATCATATCAAAAGAAACCAAGTTCCTATACATGCCATACACAAAACAAAACGTCTAACTATACCAATGTGATTTATTCGATAGTGTGATCGGGTCTCCGACGTTTCCTTCGATCCCCGAGTGGCTTGATAAAAACTATAAGAAAAAGAAAATAAAAAGAATAAGCACTAGGCTTAGTAAGCTTACAAGAAAATAAATTACAACATTCAACATAATGAATAATTATACATAATGGCACCTAGCCTCATAAACTTTCTTTACTTCTCATTTTCTACCTTCTTCTTTACTCACTTACCTTGTTTCTTACCTGACCTTTCACTATTCATAACTATAATCTACCTTCCCTTTTGCTGATAATTCACTGTAATTTAACGTGTGCAATGACCCGTTGAACCACTCGGAATACTAAGGATACTAGGGTCGTTCCTGTCTATCAATATCCTGCCAATGCCATGTCTTCGACATGGACTTACATGAATTATTCCTGTCTCCAATGCCATATATATATATCTAATATGGGCTTACATGGCTCATTCCTGTCTCCAAAGCCATACATCTGATATGGACTTACATGGCTCATTTTTGTCCTGTCCTGTCCTGTCAACCCCAATATCCTAACATTCCTAAGGTTCAAACGGGGCTTCCTAATGCTTTTTCTCTGTCACTTCACCTTTAATTCAACTTTAAATATTCTCAAAAAATAAGTATATAAATGCTGGAAATTGACAATAATAATGTTAAATAAAAGAATATTGCATTTATTTATTGTAAACTTACCTCGATACAAAATATGACTAAAGTTTACAATTTAGTCCTTTACTTTTTCTTTTCCCCGATCTACTCCTGAATTTCGCTCTTCTTGATCTATAATAGCAAATTTAACTTATTTAATATTCACATTTATCAAAACAGTCCTTGACCCAAACTTTGGAAAAATTACATTTTTGCCCCTAAACTTTCACATATTTGCACTTTTCCCCAAGGCTCGTAATTTAAACTTCATCCTATTTTCTTATGTTTTATGACATGTTGATCATTTTTCCCTTCTATGACAACATCAAATTCACACTCTAACATGTACTTATGACTATTAGGTATTTTTACCGATTAAGCCATTTTACTCGTTTTCACTTAAAATCGAGTAGCACAAGCTGTCTAACATAATTTAAAACCTCATATCCTATCATAAAACACCAAAATAAACACTTTTCACCTATGGGTATTTTTCCAAATATGAACCCTAACTTAAATTATTGCTAGCATAAGCTTTATCGAGCTACCGGGACTCCGAAAACGTAAAGAACATTAAAAACGGGGCTTGGAATCACTTACTATGAGCTTGAAAGCTTGAAAAAAACCCTAGCTATGGAGAACCCTTGAAATTTCGTGCTAATGAAGAAGATGATGAATTTTTTGTTATTTTTCCCTTTTTATTTCATTTAATATCCAAATGACCAAAATGCCCTTCCTTATTAAACTTTCAAAAATTCCATCCATGTCCTATT
Source organism: Gossypium hirsutum (assembly GCF_007990345.1). Taxonomy (NCBI): domain Eukaryota; kingdom Viridiplantae; phylum Streptophyta; class Magnoliopsida; order Malvales; family Malvaceae; genus Gossypium; species Gossypium hirsutum. The sequence goes on from NC_053428.1 coordinate 67,828,519, forward strand.
TTGTCCATGAACTTAGAAATTGGTCAGATTTTTATTTAAACCCTCCTAATTAATATTCCAAAGCAATTTCATACTAAAAAATTCTAGAATGCAAGTTTTGCAAATTATTCGATTTAGTCCCTAATCTCAACTTAAGCACTTTATGCATAGAATTTCATCATGAAATTTTCACACAATCATGCAATCATATCATGAACCTCAAAATAATAATAAAATAAAATTTTCTACCTCGAATTTGTGGTTTCACAACCACTATTCCGTTTAGGCCCTATTTTGGGATGTTACATTCCCCCATTTAGGGATTTTCGTCCCCGAAAATCTTACCTGTGAAGAGATTTGGGTACTGTTTTCGCATACCCTCTTCGGGTTCCCATGTAGCCTCGTCTACCCCATTTCTATTCCATAGTACTTTCACAAGTGCAATACTTTTGTTCCTTAATTGTTTTACCTCTCGAGCTAGAATCTTTACCGGTTCTTCACCGAAAGTCATGTCTGGCTGAATCTCAACCTCTGTCTGAGAAATCACATGTGACAGATCTGAACGATAATGACGTAGCATAGACACATGAAATACATTATGAATCTTCTCTAACTCAATTGGCAAAGCTAACCGATATGCTAATGGTCCGACTCTCTCAATCACTTCAAACGGTCCAATAAAACGTGGACTTAGTTTACCTTTCTTGCCAAATCTGAGAACTTTCTTCCACGGGGATACTTTTAAAAAAACTTTGTCACCAACTTGATACTCAATCTCTTTTCTCTTCAAATATGCATACGACTTTTGTCTGTCTGAAGCTGCTTTCAAGCAATCTCTGATGATTTTTACTTTCTCTTCTGTTTCCTTAACTAGATCAACCCTGTAAATCTGATTTTCCTTAAGCTCTGTCCAATACAAAGGTGTGCGACATTTACGTCCATACAAAGCTTCATAAGGTGCTATCTTCAAACTCGACTGATAACTATTATTGTAGGCAAACTCTACTAATGGTAAATATTTTTCCCAACTGCCTTGAAATACCAGTACACAACATCTAAGCATATCTTCAAGTACCTGAATAACTCTCTCTGACTGACCGTCGGCTTGAGAATGGAAAGCTGTACTAAAACTCAACTTAGTGCCCAAAGCCTCTTGTAATTTCTTCCAAAATCGTGAAGTAAATCTTGGATCTCTGTCTGAAATGATCGATAATGGTACCCCGTGTAGTCTGACTATCTCTGAAATATACAACTCGGCCAACTTGTCAAGTGAATAATCCTACGAACTGGGATAAAATGAGCCGACTTCGTTAACTTATCAATCACAACCCATATTGCATCTTTCTTTTTCACAAATAGCACTGGTGCACCCCATGGTGAACTACTGGGTCTTACAAAGCCTTTATCTGTTAATTCCTGCAACTAAGCTTTCAATTCTTTCAATTCCAATGGAGCCATTCTATAAGGAGCAATAGAAATGGGCGTGGTACCTGGAATCAACTCAATACCAAACTCAGCTTCTCTAACAGGAGGCAAACCTGGTAGTTCTTTCGGAAACACGTCGGGAAACTCACATACCACAGGCACTGATTCAATTTTCAATTCTGGATCTTTAGTGTTCAACAGAAAAGCAAGATAAGCTTCATACCCTCTTCTCAAACATTTCTGAGCAGACATAACAGAAATTATGGGAAATGAACTGTAATATCCTAATTTTGGGCCTAGTCGGAATAGTGGTTTCGTGACCACAAAATTTGAGATAGAAATAATTATTTTATGATTATTTTTAGGTCTATGATATGATTTCATGATTGTGTGAAAATTTCGTGAAGGAATTTTATCCATAAAGTGCTTAAATTGAAATTAGGGACTAAATCGAATAATTTGCAAAACTTGCATTCTAGAAGTTTCTAGTATGAAATTGTTTTGAAATATTAATTAGAAGGTCTTAAATAGAAATTTTACCAATTTATAAGTCTATGGACAAAAATTGGACATGGATGGAATTTTTGGAAAGTTTAGTAGTAAGGGCATTTTGGTCATTTAGGGGTAAAATGAATTAAAATACAAAATTAAAAGCCAATTTTGCTCATCTTCAACCCCATGGCCGAATGTAGCAAGGAGAAACCATGTCTAGGGTTTTTCAAGCTTTCAAGCTCGATTGTAAGTCCGTTCTAGCCTCGTTTTTAACGATTTTTACGTTTTTGGAGTCCCAGTAGCTCGATTAAGCTTATGCTAGCAATAATTCAACCTAGGGTTCATATTTGGAAAAATACCCATAGGTGAAATTTGTGTATTTTGGTGTTTTATGATAGAATATGAGGTTTTAAATTATGTTAGACAACTTGTACTACTCGGTTTTAAGCGAAAACGAGCAAAAGGGCTTAATCGGTAAAAATACCTAATAGTCATAAGTACATGTTAGAGTGAGAATTTGATGTTGCCATAGAAGGGAAAAATGATCAGCATGTCATAAAACATAAGAAAATAGGCTGAAGTTTAATTTACGAGATTTGGGGAAAAAGTGTAAATATGTGAAAGTTTAGGGGCAAAACTATAATTTTTCCAAAATATGAGTTTGGGTCAATTTGAATAATGTGAGTCCTAATTAGACTATATTTTAAATGATAGAGCAAGGAAAATTAAAATTTGGGCTAAAATGGGGAAAATACCAAGTTGTGGACGAAATGGTAAAAGTAGCCATTTTCGCATACGAGGTAAGTTCATGTGTAAATAATGTAGTATAATTGTTATTTTTAAGTTATTGATGTTAATTATATGATATGTTGATTTTTATCATGAAATATATGCTTTGTGGTTATTTACGAATAAAATGCAAATTATGTGAATTATTTGTTAAATATAAAGTGCTACCGAGTATTGGTTTCGGTATTTTACGGAAGATGGCATGGAGATGTGTTCGAGGAAAATCCCGTTTGAACCTTAGGAATAGATTAGGATACAAGTGACATGTCACTAGGATATTTGGGCATCCAAACTCGTTGAGTTGAGTCCGAGTTCGAGAGATGTAACTAGGCATCCGAGATTGTTGAGTTGAGTCCGAGTTCACTTATGGGCGAGTTACATGGTAGCTTGGCTACATATGTGGCACTTATGTGCAAACTTTCCATGTATCCAAATTATATTCCGATGTGTTCAACGGGTAAAATTCTACTCAAATGGAGGAATACTCGAGATGAAAGGGACGTATTGGTAAGTGTTGTGAAATGAATACTTTGAACAGGTATGTACTTAACCCTCGGGTTGAAAACTCGATATAACAACAATATGGTAAGATGATAAATGAAAATGTGATATGAATGTTTCGGTGATGATTATGCAAATGATGTTTTGTGTTTGCTTATATAGTTGTTTTACTTGCTATTTGCATGTGAGCATACTAAGCATTTATGCTTACTTCCTCCTTTTCATTCCTTGTAGTGTTGACAAGCCAGCTCAGAAATCGGGAGCGGTCAGAGGCATGCTCACACTATATCTGTATACCATCTTGGCATAATGGCTTGCATATTTTAAGTATGGCATGTATAGCATTATAATCATTTTGTATATATGGTCTTATGATATGGTTATTGAGTGGTATGGAAATGCTTGGTAATGATTAGCCATTAGAATGGCTAATCATGATCATATTTGGTGTTATGTATGCTAAATTGCTAGCTAATTCATGGAAACCATGAAATAGGTAAAATTTACCATAAAATAGATTCAGACAGCAGCAGTGATGTGAGTTTGAAAAATCATTAAAAATAGTAGAGATACAATTAGATAGTGAATAAAATATGGAATTGAAGAATTATGAGTCTATTTTCATATGGATGGAACAAAACAGGTATATGAGTTATATTTTATGAGATGTTTAAATTTTTGTGAAACAGGGCCAGAGCGATTCCTGGATCCCCTGTTCTGACTTTGAAAATTCACCGTAAATTGTTAAAAGATAATTAGAAGTCATGATTTATATGTAAAGATTCCTTATTGACTCTAGTTTTATTAGAAACAAACGTCATAGTTATTGAAACTTTGTACAGGGATATATCTGATTCGTAATACACAGAGGTCAGAGCAGTCAAACCCTGAAACAGGGGAGACTTTAACTAATAAACTGTACTAATTTGCTCGACCAAAAATTCTAAAAAAAATTAGTAAATAGATATATGAGTCTAGTTTCAGGGAAAATTTACAGAATTGGATTTAGAGTTTTGGAACTTGAGATATGAATTTTTAAACAACTGTGATGCAGATTGCTGGCTTGACTAAAAATTTTAAAAATAAATTGTTTGAGCTGTTTAAGTAATGAATTAAGTCTGTTAACACCTCGTGTTCGACTCCGGCGACGGTCTCGGGTACGGGGTGTTACATGAACTATCTGACTCTTCTGAATTAACCCGAAGAATTTCACCATTTTCACACTTCAACTCAATGAATTTCTTTCCACAATTCACTATCACATCATGTGTAGTCAACCAATCCATACCAAGAATCACATCAAACTCATCAAATGGCAATAGCATGAGATCGGTCAGAAAATAGTAGCCTCTAATCATCAAAGGACAAGTTCTACATACTTTATCGACTAATACATGCTTGCCTAATGGATTCGATACTTTAATCACAAATTCTGTAGATTCTATAGGCATACTTATACTAGGCATCAATTTCTTGCAAACATATGAATGAGTTGAACTCGGATCAATCAAAGCAATGACATTAATATCATGTAGAGAAATGTACCCGTAATCACATCGGGGAAGGATGCCTCTTCGTGTGCACGAATAGCATAAGTCCTTGCAGGGGCTCTAACATCTAGTCTCACAGCCGAATCTCTTGAGGTACCTCTGTTACTTGCTCCTACTCCTGGTTGCCTCGGTGATCTACCTCTAGTAGAAGCATTTCCGGATCTAGCGCTCTATGTTATCTCTCGATTAGCCACCTCTGGACATTCTCGTACAAAATGATTTGGAGCACCACATTTATAACAAACATTTTTGCCTGCCCAACAAGGACCATAATGAAGTCTACCACACCGTGGACACCCTGATCTACCCTGTCCAACATTACCTACACTCGCAGTCGAGGTGGTCTGAGCCTTTGGATCCTTAAATATGCTGCCTCTATTCTGACTAGAATACCTGGCTGAGAAACTTGATCTGGTAGAAAACTCCTTTGGCCTTTTGGATGTAGCCTGGAATGACCTGCTCATCTGTCTCTTCCTTGTATCCTGTGTCTCTGTCTCAACTTTGCCTTTTCTTTTTAACAGCTCCTCTTCCTTACAGGCTCTCTCAACTAAAATAACGAACTCTTTTATTTCTAAGACACCCACTGACAGTCGGATATTATCATCTAACCCATCCTCAAACCTTTTACACATGATAGCCTCTGTGGACACACATTCTTGAGTATATTTACTAAGCTTGACAAATTCACACTCATAATCGGTCACCGTCATATTACCTTGTTTCAATTCCAGGAATTCCTTTCTCTTCTGGTCAATAAACCTCTGACTGATGTACTTTTTACGAAATTCCTCCTGAAAGAAATCCCAAGTGACCCTCTCCTTTGGTACAATTGATACAAGTGTCTTCCACCAGTGGTAGGCTGTGTCTTTAAGAAGTGATACTACACATTTCATACATTCCTCGGATGTACAAGATAATTCGTCAAAGACTCTGATAGTATTTTATAACCAAAATTCTGCTCTTTCTGCATCATCATCTTTTGTAGCTCGAAACTCTTCGGCTCATTGTTTTCTGATTTTATCAACTGGTGGTTTTTCTCTTATAACCGTACCTGTGACTGGGAGAGCTACATGGGTGGTCTGATGATCATGAGGGGGTGGACGTCTAATAGCCGGATTCGTACGAACGAACTCGGCAAACCAATTATTCAAAGCTTGGAAGAGAGCTTCTCGAGTCACTCCTCCCTGATCAACTGTTACTGGCCTATTCTCAGATGGCGCTGCCCCTTCCGCGGGAGCAGGCGTATTACTTTCTACATCATCATCACCAGCTCGCTCGGGATCCATTACTATAAAACAAAATATTTAAAAATCGTCAGGAGTCGTCACACTATCAAAATACAGGTATGGCATGTATAGCTAGACTTTTACTCACACTAACTGTTCTGAGAATCGACTAAACCTAGCTCTGATACCAATAAATGTAATGCCCCCATGCCCGAAACCCTCACCGGAGTCAAGCTTGAGGTGTTACTAAACTTATCTTACCTTTTAAACAACTCTAAACCACTTATTTTAATTTTTGGAATAAACTATTTTTCTGCATCATGGTTGCTTAAAAATTCATTTCTCGAGTTTCAAAACTTGAAATTAAGATCCGTAAAATTTTCCTAAAACTAGACTCATATATATATCTACTAAATTTTTTATAGAATTTTTGACTTAGGAAATTAGTACATTTTATTAGTTAAAGTTACCCCTATTTCAGAATTCGACTGCACTGACCTCTACTTACTACGAACCACTTTTCTCCCAGTACAAAATTCATATGAATATAATGTTTGTTTCTATTAAAACTAGATTCAATAAGGATTCTAACCATATAAAGTAAACCGCCTAATTATTTTTTTAAAATTTATGGTTAATTTCCAAAGTGGGAACAGGGGATCTAGAAATTGCTCTGGCCCTATTTCACTAAAACTCAGATATCTTATAAAATACAAAACCTTTACCTATTTTGCTTATTCCATATGAAAATAGACACAATGAGATTTAATGTCATATATTATTCACCATCAAACCATGTCTCTACAATTTTTTTTGTTATTTTTCAAATTCACGTTATTTCTGATACTTGAATCCATTTTTAAGTTACTTTTACATTTTTCATAGTTTTCATGTGATAGTTACTACTTTATCATACATACTATTAAACATGTATATCATCAGCCATTCTATTAGCTACACTAGCAAGTATTTACACATCATTCATTGATCATATCATATCAAAAGAAACCAAGTTCCTATACATGCCATACACAAATCGAAACGTCTAACTATACCAATGTGATTTCTTCGATAGTGTGATCGAGTCTCCGACGTTTCCTTCAATCCCCGAGTGGCTTGATAAAAAATATAAGAAAAAGAAAATAAAGAGAGTAAGCACTAGGCTTAGTAAGCTTACAAGCAAATAAATTACAACATTCAACATAATGAATAATTATACATAATGTCACCTAGCCTCATAAACTTTCTTTACTTCTCATTTTCTACCTTCTTCTTTACTCACTTACCTTCTTTCTTACCTGACCTTTCACTATTCATATGTATAATCTACCTTCCCTTTTTCTGATAATTCACTATAATTTAACGTGTGCAATGACCCGTTGAACCACTCGGAATACTAAGGATACTAGGGTCGTTCCTGTCTATCAATATCCTGCCAATTCCATGTCTTCGACATGGACTTACATGAATTATTCCTGTCTCCAATGCCATATATATATCTAATATGGGCTTACATGGCTCATTCCTATCTCCAAAGCCATACATCTGATATGGACTTACATGGCTCATTTCTGTCCTGTCCTGTCCTGTCAACCCCAATATCCTAACATTCCTAAGGTTCAAACGGGGCTTCCTAATGCTTTTTCTCTGTCACTTCACCTTTAATTCGACTTTAAATATTCTCAAAAAATAAGTATATAAATGCTGGAAATTTACAATAATAATGTAAAATAAATGAATATTGCATTTATTTACTGTAAACTTACCTCGATACAAAATGTGACTAAACTTTACAATTTAGTCCTTTACTTTTTCTTTTCCCCGATCTACTCCAGAATTTCACTATTCTTGATTTATAATAGAAAATTTAACTTATTTAATATTCACATTTATCAAAACAGTCCTTGACCCAAACTTTGGAAAAATTACATTTTTGCCCCTAAACTTTCACATATTTGCACTTTTTCACCAAGGCTCGTAATTTAAACTTCATCCTATTTTATTATGTTTTATGACATGCTGATCATTTTTCCCTTCTATGACAACATCAAATTCACACTCTAACATGTACTTATGACTATTAGGTATTTTTACCGATTAAGCCATTTTACTCGTTTTCACTTAAAATCGAGTAGCACAAGCTATCTAACATAATTTAAAACCTCATATCCTATCATAAAACACCAAAATAAACACTTTTCACCTATGGGTATTTTTCCAAATGTGAACCCTAACTTAAATTATTGCCAGCATAAGCTTTATTGAGCTATCGGGACTCCGAAAACGTAAAGAACATTAAAAACGGGGCTTGGAATCACTTACTATGGAGCTTGAAAGCTTGAAACAAACCCTAGCTATGGAGAACCCTTGAAATTTCGTGCTAATGAAGAAGATGATGAATTTTGTGTTATTTTTCCCTTTTTATTTCATTTAATATCCAAATGACCAAAATGTCCTTCCTTATTAAACTTTCAAAAATTCCATCCATGTCCTATTTTGTCCATGAACATAGAAATTGGTCAAATTGTTATTTAAACCCTCCTAATTAATATTCCAAAGCAATTTCATACTAAAAACTTCTAGAATGCAAGTTTTGCAAATTATTCGATTTAGTCCCTAATCTCAACTTAAGCACTTTATGCATAGAATTTCATCACGAAATTTTCACACAATCATGAAATCATATCATGAACCTCAAAATAATAATAAAATAAATTTTTCTACCTCAGATTTGTGGTTTCGTAACCACTGTTCTGTTTAGGCCCTATTTCGGGATGTTACATTATTTTTGCAATTTAGCCCTAATTACTCAAATTCATCAAAACTTCTAATACAAAACATATTAATCCAAAAATTATATTTCATAATTCATCATAAAACACAAATATTCATCAATGGCATAATTCAAAATGTTCATCAAAATCAAAAAGTCTAGCATGGGTTGGATAGTATTCGAAGCAACGATCTCAAAAACGTAAAAATTATCAAAAATCGAGCTTGAACTTGCCTTAAATCAAACTCAACAATGGCTGAATGCCCTAATATCCTTTTCTTTTCTTTCTTCTTTTATTTCGGTTAAAAGCTGAACACTTTAACATGGCTTTTTAATTTTTAAGCTTTATTATAACATATATTATTACATGTTTTACTAAATTAACCTTTATAATAATATATAAAACCTTTATAATTCATGGTCATTACCATCCATGCTACAACCATTTGGTCAAATTGCAACATAAATACCTCATATAAGAAAGACAACAACAATTTCGCCCTTTTATAATTAACCACTAAATTTTTATTTTACGTGATTAAGTCCTATTATTTAATCAGACACTCAAATGACAAAATTAAATCACAAAAATTTCATACATACAAATTCACACATAAGAAGCACAGAAAATAATTTTAAATATTTTTCTGGCTCAGATTCATGGTCCCGAAACCACCGTTTCGACTAGGGTCTAAATCAGGCTGTTACACCCCTCACCCGTATCCGTCGCCAAAATAGGGTTACGAGGCATATACATCACATTCTCGTACATTTATGCATTCAATATTATAAACTATTGACAAACATTCACATTGTATCTTAAAAGGTTCAACGAGACCTTAAATCATGCTTAGAAGAGGTTAGGGACTAAACCATTCACATATAAAAAATTTCCAAACACTTTGAAAATTTTCATGAAATCATAAGTCAAACGGCCGTGTGAACAGGTCGTGTGCTTCACACGACTACCAGACACGCCCATGTCACAGGTTGTGTGAAATCAGGGTATATATACTGACTTGTACCACATGGCCAAGGACACGCCCGTGCGCCAGGCCATGTGAAATCTAAGGGGGTTACTAACTTGGGTCACACGGCCGACCACACACCCATGCTCGTGTGCCACACACAGCCAGAAGACACGCCCGTGTGTCTAGGCCGTGCCAAAACCGTAGGGTATACTAACTTTAAATCGCAGGGTACCACAAGGGACGCACTACCGTGTAACATGACCATGTGTCGCAAATGGCTGAGACACACACCCGTGTCTCTGCTTGTGTGGACAAAAATAGGCTATTTGTAAATCCAATTTGCCACCCCAATCACAAGCACACATAGTAACCAATATAACACCATTTCAATACATCTTTGAACAACCAAAACCTACCAATTCATGCACATATTATGCCATCTATTCACAACCATTTCTACTACTCAATTCCATAATCAAAACATACCATTTCACTATACCCATTTTAATCAAACATACATAACTTCTAAATACATTTATTCATCAATTCATCACCTATTTTATACTTCAACATATACCATATAGTCATCTTAAATCAAACCACAATATGCCAAACTTAAATGGCCATACATATCAACATTTACAAGCCAAATCACACGGCCAAAATCATAACTCAAAAAAATATCAAATTGACACTAGTCTATACATGTCATATACCATATATACAAAACTTCAAAAGTACCAACGAAATGATCGATAGTGCGGTGACGTATCCCGACGATCCCAATGTTTAAGCTAGCTTCGATGATATACAAAAACATGGGAAAGAACACACAAAGTAAGCTTTAAAAGCTTAGTAAGCCATATACAACAAAGCTATCATATGAATCACAACATTTCCATCACTAGGCCAAGTACAAGTAAACACACACACACATATATATATATATACACACAAACCTTTATCCTTAAATACATATTCATTTTCTCATGTAAACTCATCAATTACTTCACTTTCTAATACTCGTATAAATCTCGTATATACCTGAGTCATTTAACTCATTTACACATTCTTTCTCGACTTGTCTTTTCCCGTTGAACCATTTGAAATTGTTAAGGATACTCAGAAATCACATAAGCTCGTACAATGCCATATCCTAAATATGGTCTTACATGTTATCACATATCGATGCCACTGTCCTAGATAGGGTCTTACATAAAATCAACTAACGATGCCAATGTCCCAGACATGGTCTTACACGTAATCTCAATACAAGTCCAATGTCCTAGACATGGTCTTACATGTAATCACATCTAGATAACCTAATGCCATGACAATCGTATCCTTTACTATTCCTAAGGTTCGTAAGGGACTTTCGGATGTCAAAACTTTGTCGATTCTTGCTCGTTGCTCGTTTAACATTTACAACAATTCAATAACAAGTAAACACATATAATTCAATTTAAATACATTTATTTCCATACGAACTTACCTCGTAGTCGGAAAAGACGAATTGGATCGCTTACTCGATAATTTTTGATTTTCCCTGATCCAAATCTGATTTCTTTCTTTTAAGATCTATATAAATTCAAAATTAACTCTTTTATTCCTCGTTTCATTCAATTTCATCCAAAGCACACAATTTAAGGCATTTTACACATAAACCCCTATAATTTCACATTTCTTACAATTTAATTCTTTTTCACATAAACACAAATTACACAAAATTTAACAAAGACTATGCTTAACCGAATTTCATGTAAGTCCCTAGCAGCCCAAAAATTTCATTTATTTCACAATTTAACCCCTGAATTTACACTTTTCTCAATTTAATCCCTATTTGAAATTTTTGTCAAAAACCACTTAACAAAACTTTAATATCTAACATCAAGCTTTCACAATTCATCAAAAATCATTCAAAAGCTCAAGCATTCATTAATGGAAAATCAAAAAAATCACCAACAAATTCAAAAATTGAGGCATGGGCTAGTTAGTGCTCAAAGCAATGATCATAAAAACATCGAAATCATCAAAAATCGAGCTCAAAACACTTACCAATAAAGCCTTGCAAGTGCCCCACCCTAAATGCATAAAAATGATTTCATCCTTTGAGTATTCGATTGAGAAATGAAGAGAAAAATATGATAGTTGGCTTTATTTGTTTATTTACTAATTAATTTGCAAATTACCTTTTTAACCTTTACTAAACCATTGAAAATCATCATAATATATGCCCATTTATGACACTTTCCACTATAAATGGTTAATTTCAACATAAGGACCTTTCATTTTATAAGCCATGACAATTAAGCACTTTAACAAATAGAATGTAACTTTTGCATTTTACGCGATTAAGACCTTTAGTCAAATTAACCACTTAAACGATAAAATTATCACACGAAACTTTCACACATATATAATCACATACTGTAAAAACATAAAATAATATTAAAATAAATTTATGACCTCAAATTTGTGGTTCCAAAACCATTATTTCGATTTAGCAAAAAATAAGCTGTTACAACTTCAGCTAGTGATGGTGCCCGAGTGGAAATGGGATAGGATTACAATGGATTTTGTAGCAGGTTTTCCTTTGACTTTGAGAAAGAAAGATGGGTTATTGAGGATAGATTGATGAAATTAGCTCATTTTATACCGGTACGTAGTGACTATTCACTTGATAAGCTAGCCAAACTGTACATTGCTGAGATTGTGAGATTGCACGGGGTGCCTATTTCTATTATTTCGAATAGAGATCCAAGGTTCACTTTGAGATTTTGGAAGATTTTACAAGAGGCTTTGGGTACAAAGTTGAATTTTAGTATCGCATTTCATATGTAAACTGATGGTCAGTTTGAAAGAACGATTCATGTACTCTAAGATATGCTCTGATGTTGTGTTCTAGAATTTGAAGGTAGTTGGGAGAAATATATACCATTGGTTGAATTTTTTTATAACAATAGTTTTCAGTCATTTATAAAAATGGCACCTTATGAAGCATTGTATGGCCGCAAGTGCCAAACACCCTTGTATTGGATCGAGCTTAGTGAGAAACAAATTCATGGGGTTGATTTGGTTAGAGAAATCGAAGAACAGTTAAAGGTAATTCATGACTGCTTGAAAGCAGCTTTTGATCCACAAAAGTCGTACACGGATTTGAAAAGAAAATTGCTCGAATTTTAGACTGGTGATAAAGTATTTTTGAAAGTATCTCTGTGGAAGAAAATTATCAGATTTGGTCGTAAAGGCACGTTAAGTCCACGTTTCATTGGGCCGTATGAAGTCATTGAAAGAGTAGGGCCAGTAGCATATCGGTTAGCGTTATCGACAGACTTGGAAAGGATCCATAATATGTTTCATATGTCGATTTTGCGACAATATCGTCTGATCCTTCACATGTGATTTCTCCAATGGAGATTGAGATTCGACCGGATATGACATATGGTGAAGAACCGATCAAGATTTTAGCTCGAGAAGTTAAATAGTTGAGAAATAAGAGTATAGCCCAGTGAAAGTTTTATGGCAACGACATGGGGTCGAAGAGGTTACGTAGGAACCCAAGAAGGCTATGATAAAATAGTACCCAAATCTATTTTTTGGTATTTTTGGGGACGCAAATCCCTAAAGGGGGAGAATTGTAACAGCCTGATTTTGGGGTTAGTCAGAATAGTGGTTTTGGGACCACGAATCTGACATATTAAAACTTGAATTCATTAAGTATTTATTGCCTATAGTTTTATGGAATGATTTCATGAAAATTTCGTTTGAAAATTTTGATGTTTGAGCACTCAATTTAGCAAAAAAGGACTAAATTGCAAAAAGTGCAAAGTTTGAGTTCTATATACTAGAGCTGTCTAATTTTTATGAAATTTTAAATTGAAGGTCCTTAGATGGTAATTAGACCATTTGTTAAATTAATGGACAAAAATGGACATGAAGTAAGAGAAATTTTATGTTTTAAGATAAGGGTATTTTGGTCATTTGGTAATTAAATGAATAAAAAGCCAAAATAAGCCAAAAATTGTCCATCTTCTTCCCCCCATAGCAAAAAATTAGAAGGGGAAGCCATAACTAGGTTTGGCCACTTTCAAGCTCAATTGTAAGTTCGTTCTTCCCCCGTTTTGACTCTCATTACATTTTTGAAGTCATTGTAACTCGATCTACCTATATCTAGCACTAATTTGAGGTATGATTAAGGTTTAGGGTTTGAACCATGTTATATATGTATGTATTTTGATGGTTAACGGTAGAAAATGCATGTTTGTAGTTAGAAAAATGACTTTTGCGAAGTGACTTTCAGTAGAAATGTCAAAAGGACCTTTTTGTAAAAGTTATAAAATAAGTAGTAAAAGTGTTATTGAATGAAAAATGTGGGCTGGTATGAGTACAATAAATATTCGGCTAGGCTTGGGTAATGAAGAAATTGAATGAAAATCATTTTACGAGCCTAAAGACTAAATTGTAAAAATGTGAAACATTAGGGGAAAATGTAATTTTGCCATAATTGAATTGAACAATGTGTGTATTAAATAAGTTAAATTTGTTATTATAGATCAAGAAAAATGAGGTTTAGGCCTAGATCAGGGGAAAATCAAAGGGTTTGACGATTAGGTCCCATTTCTACTATTTTTGTACCGAGGTAAGTTCGTATGTAAATAATACATTGTTTAATTATGCTTTAAATGTTTTATTATTGTATGAATTGTGAATGAACTTTGGACATATTCAACAAAGCTACGACAAGCGTGAAAGGTTGAACCTTAGGAATAGATAGGATACAAATGTCATGACATTAGGGTTACTAAGACTACATGCAAAATCATATCTGGGATATGGCATCAATATGAGACTATGTGTAAGACCGTATATGGGACATGGCATCGATATGAGACATTGTGTAAGACCATAGCTGTGCTATTGGCAACGATACGAGATTACATATAAGACTATATCTGGGATATGGCATTGGTACGATACCACGTGTACGGGACTCTCGAGTATACTTTAGTATTCCAAGTGGTTCAACGGGTAATTTAATGAGTATGTCAAAGATGAATTGTGTGTAAATCCAATTCGAGATTACTCACGTATGTACGTAAAACTCATACGTAATGAGTTCGCTATGTGAGGAACCCTCGGTAAGGTTAAGATTGAGTAAGTTATGATTATAAGATCTTAATAATATTTATGCCAATCATCATCATGTTAATTATATGTTAAATGTTGGATATGATGCTTATTATTTGCATAGGAACTTACTAAGCTATATAACTTACTCCCCTTTCTTTTCCCTTGTCTTTTAGTGTCAGCAAGCTAGCTCGAGGATTGGAGACTATCGAAAATCCACTCACACTATCAACTTATTATTTTGGGTACCATTGAATTCAACATTTTGAGTTATGGCATGTATAGGGACTTGGTTATTTTGTTATGTGTCATATTTGAATTGGCCTAGTGTGTTGGCCTATATTGTTTGGTAATTTATCTTGTAAATGGCCATTTGAAATTGGCTAATATTGGTATAAGTATATACATATGATGATGTTCATGGATGTGGAAATTTTCATGGTTTAAGTTGATAAGTATGTGATTTTTGTATGTGATAAATGGTAGCATGTGAATGATGTGTGGGTGTCTTAATTGTGGCTAAATTGGTTGAATGTAATTGCTTGGACTGGTGCTATGTTTTGTTGTGTAGGTGAGTTCATTAAAGGGTGACAAAATGGCTTGGTAAATAGCCTTATTTTTTTCTACATGGGTAGACACATGGGCATGTGTCAAGGCCATGTGTCACACACGGTTTGCCCCATGGGAGTGTGTTCTGGTAGTGTGTCCCCTGCACCTTAATTGTTGCAAAACAGAATGCTTAGACGAACAGAGACACGGGTGTGTGTCTCAGCCGTGTGGACGGCACGGTCTTGAACACGGGTGTGTGCCCTGGCCGTGTGGAGTTTGCACCTATTTTATGAAAATTATGAAAATTAAATTGACCACATGACCTAAGCACACGGGCATGTGCATTAGCCGTGTGACTTTTGTAACACCCTGAATTTTGGGCCTAAAAGTAATGGGACTTGAGTTTGGGATCAGTGAGAAAGTGGCTTAAATAAATGAAATGTGTTTAAATATTTTATAATTGCATGTTTAGTCTAATTCTTAAGTGATTTAGGAAGGGTTGGTAGTGTGGAAAAAGTCCTAGGTTCGATCCAGGGCTTTAGCAAAATTTTGCATTTTTTTTCTAAAGGACCCTAAGCATTAGGTGGAAGGCTTTTTAATAAGGCCTGGTAAAATCTGACACAAGGAAACGCTTGGCCTAGTGGCAAAAGGCGTTGGTAGCAAGTAGGAAGTCCAGGGTTCGAGTCTTGACCTTGGCAAAAATTTTTATTGCGCACATGATTAGTAGGGAAGCTAGAGTTTAGGCCTTATAAATGTGTTTGGTGGAAATTCGACTCAAAAGATGTGCTTGGCCCAGTGGTATGATGGCGTTAGGAGTAAGGAGAGGTGCTGGGTTCAAGTCGCTGCGTGAGCAAAAGTTGTGGGATTTTTTTAGACAACCTGGGGGTCGGCAGAAAGACTTTATAATTAATTAGGGAGGAAGAACGACACAAATAAGGTAGGTTCCGTAGTGGTAAGGGACGTATAGCGTAACCAAGAGATTAGGGGTTTGAATCTGAATGGTAACAAATATTTTTAGGATAACCTGGTTGCAAGTTAATAGGCCTTAAAAATAGTTAGGGATGGAATATGGCACAAGAGCACCTGCAGTGTAGTGGCGAGAAGCATGCTATAGATATGAGAGGTTGTAGATTCGAATCCCAAGCCTAACAAAGTTTAAATTTTTATTCTTTAAGAAAACTGAGGCTTAGGCATATAAGCCTTATAGTTAATTATGACCGAATGGTAGCACAAGATAGGATGTGGTGCAGTGGCCAGCAGCGTGTTGGGAAGTTGGAGGGCTAGAGTTTGAGTAGTGGCATACATAAAAAGGAGTTTAATTTTGCTACTCAACGCAGGGAAGGATTGCTATTTGGTGGAAGCAATTTGAATGCAATTCAAATTGGAATTGTTGGCTAAAATCAAGGGGATTAGGATGAGGATTAAGTGTGGATATGATGATGATAAAAATTGGAGAAATTAAAGGGAATTTAATTGGACGAGTTTAAGTCGATTGGGGAGTGTAGGTTTGTATTTTTATTTATTTATTTATTTATTTTAGTATATATGTGTGTCGTATGGGCAAGTAAAGGCATTTTTTGTTTTTGTGTGCTTCATTCGCATATCATCTCCTCTTTTCTTTAAGCCAAACTCTTGATCCTTTCTTCCCTATTTTAATCGAATCAACCTCTTTCCTCTTCAACTTAGCCGACTATTTCTTTTTCATTTAAAAGTCGAGTCATACATTTTGGGGGTTTGATTTCTTGTTGGCAAGCGATATCGCAATCAGTAAGTGAATTAGATCTTCTTCGGCTTTTGTTAAATATTTCTAAGTTCTTTCGTTTCTACACTCTTAAAAGCCAATTTTTCTTTATCCTTTCGAATACTTTCGTTAACCCATGGTTTCTCCATTTATTTCTTTTTTTCCCTCTCATTCAAGAGTGTGATCACTGGCTAAGTATTAGTTGATGAAAAAAGGGGGTTCTAGCAGAGAGGTTGGGATAGAGGCTCCCAAGTTTAAGCGACGTAAGGTGCCAGCCATTCGGAACTTTCCTCCTGGACATAGGTAGATCGCAGCCGATCAATCTAGTCAAGGCAAGTATAGGTTGTTCTTCGGTAAGTAGTGGATTTATGTTGAATTAATGGGATGTGACTGATGGAGTATAATGTTGAATATAGGTTCGAGTGATTATGAACACTTAGTACTCCAGGTGATAAGGTGTGTACTTCTACCCTATGATAGCTTGATATAAAGCCGAAGGTGTGTACATACACTGCACACACACAAGTAGATCGGCAAATCCTGAAAAACTAAAATGCAAAAAGCTGAAATGTCGAAAAGCTAAAATTTTGTCTACGGTGGTCTTGCAAGTGCACGAACACTCGTAAGGGGGAAACCGATAGGTTATTTGAGGCCCCATGGGCGATTCCATGGACTTGGGTCATGAATTGGCCAACCGGGCTAGTATGGGCTAAGTGAGGCCGATGGGTTGTTGGGTCCCTAATAGGCATAAATTGATAATTGATGCTATGTGATGGAAAATCGTATGAAAGCATGACTGTGAATGTGATTTGGGCCTAATGGGCCATATGAATGAGATTGGGCCTAGTGGGCCATAGGCATGTATGTGGACTTGTTTGGGTTTGTAAGGGGTTTTGGGCCTGGTATATGATGATTGCATAAAACTTAATTAATTTATTGAGACCGTAGACAAGTCATAGGGTTATGGTGTGGCAACAGGTATATGCATGTCCAGGATTGGATTTAGGGAGAGTTTGGTACTTAAGCGGCCTTAATGACTCACCTCCTTTTCTCTGGAATCCTACCTGGTGCATAGTATCTGTTCATATTAGCTAACAGGGATTTGTTAACGGGCCAAGGTAAGTAAAAACCCGTAATAAAAGAAATTACCAAAATGCCCCTAAAAGCGAAAATGAATAAAGTACCCCTATGTGTGGAATGTAAGATTTATGGATGCTACGTGTATACCTGCTGCATTCATATGCATTCATATGATATTTTGATTAGGTTGCATATAGGTTGGGAATTATGGAACGGAGGAAGTATATGAGGATCGCATGGTTGCTTGACAACCGTGGATCCACTGACGGCTATTAAGCCCAATATATGATTGGCAACTTGCTGTAATGAAGGTAGTACTGCAACCAGGCTACCATTGATGTTTATCGGTTGGGTGGGTCGATATTTATATCCCTACATGATGTGTACCGAAGGATGGAGTTGGTGTGTAGCGGTTGGATTATTGGGGTGGGTTGCACAGCATTGCACATATGATATTATTGTGATATTATTACGATGTGGGCTTCAGCCCAACTGAGGCTAACATGGGCTAAGGCCCAAAGGCCACCGTTATTGAATTGGGCTCAGGCCCAAAATGACTGATGATTGCTTTATACTCGTTGAGGGTTGTACACACTGAGTTTGCAAAACTCACCCCCTTCTTTTAATTTTTTCAGGTGATCCTTAGTATACGGTTCGACAGATGGAGGGACTCGGAGGTAGCCAACTAGCATAAAAAGTTTAGACTTTGTCTTTATGTAATTTTTATTATTTTGATTTTAAATTATTTCTATTTGATTTGGGTTGTAACAAGGTATTTCCCCTGGGTAATATTTCAAATTAGGATTACTATCATTTTTATGCTTTATATTTATTAGAAGTAGAACGTTAAACCATAACTATTTTTTAAATACTACATTTCCGCAACTAAATTTTAAATGACAAGTTACATTTAAATTAAATGTTTTAAACAAAGCTTCCATAACTGAAAAAAGATTTTACAAAGTATTTGAGGTGTATCATTTTAAAGAAGGGTTTTCAATGAAAACAAGGTTTTCGCTAAAACACTTCAATGTGACACGCCAGATTCGACCATAACATCCTAGTTGGGTTTGGGATGTTACAACTTTAATTTGTTTTTGGGTGAAAAATAGAGAGTTAAATGGGTTAGGGACACGGGCGTGTGTGACCACACGGCTTGCCCACACGGGCATGTCCTAAGCTACAACGACGTGTGACCCCTGTTTAGTGAAAAATTTTCTAAGTGTTGTAAAATTTTCTAAAGTTCTTAGTTTAGTCCTGAACCACTTCTAATGTATGTTTTGGCCCTCGTAGGCTCATTTTAGCGATGATATGAGTGTATGTGTAAAGTTTTAAATTTTGATGGAAATTGACATCTCGGTTTTGTATGACTACTTGTGTATAAGCCTGGTAATGCCTCGTACCCTATTCCAGCGTTGGATACAAGTAAGGGGTGTTACAGTCTGCCTAAAGTTCCTTAAGACATAAATATCCTTGGCGGTGTTTTTTGGTTGGACCAGTCCTTGGCAGACTCTCTTTTTCCTTACTCTAGACTCGAAGGACTTATTGACATTTTCGTAACGTGTTGACCTTTAGCATAACTTGCCATTCTGGTAAACTCATCCTCATTCCACGTTATTGTTCGTAGTAGGGGATTACTTCCAGTAATCCACCCTTCAATCTAGCCCCTACTTAGGGACCAACATGTTATCATCCTTACGACTATACAAGCCTGCCATTCTACTTGCTTGTTTCCTTAATGTGGCTATCATCATGGCGGCATACCCACAATAGACTTCTCCTCAAAGTGGAATAGTCTCGACAGACATTCTGTCTCCTTTTTCTTCTCCATACTTAAGCCAACTATTGTACGACAGATCTTTCTCTAATTCTTGTTGGGTCCTTGCCTATGGCTTATTGGCTTCGACATCTACCTTTATCACTTTCTTCACTTTTGGCGGATCCCTTAAAACCCACTTGCCACTACTTATACTTTCTTTTATCTCTTTTTCCACTGGCATGGTTTCTCATACATGTATACCGATTGTATACCTTGTACTCTATGAGTTTTCATAGCCAAACTATGGTCTTATACCATTCTTCCTCATTCTTTGTATCCCATTGGACTTACCCCGCATTTACTGTCCCGACTAACTTACCTTGTGTTTACTATCCCGATACACTATATCTATACTATGTTTGTTGTCCCAACGGTGTAACGCCCCAAAAATTAAGATTCTTATTATGTATGTTGTATTGCATAAATACATGCCTGCTTCAGTGGTTGAGTGTCCTGAAAAATGTTGGAGAAGTCCTGAGTTCTAGCCTTGGCTTGTACAAAGTTTTGATTTTTGGCTTGAATAAACCCTGTCTCTTGTTATTGATGTTTTTAAATATATATTGGAGGGAAGTGTCATAAAAAGCATGTTGGTCTATGGGTTAGTGGCGTGTGGAGTGTTAAGGGGGATTTGAGGTTCGAATCTTGACAACGCATAAAGGGTATTTTGGTTTTTATTTTGCTCCTGGCATTGGGAAGGTGTTTTCGTGGGACTAAAATTGAGGTGTTAGAGGAGTGTGAGGAGTGTGGCCGAATTCTAGGGATTGGGTGGAGGAAGTTTCGGTTGGTAGGGATTTGAGGGAGTGGAATAAGGTTGAGAGATATTAGGAGTGATTGAGGGAGTGAAATTAGAAGTTTGAATGGGGTAGTAGTGGGTGTGCCGAATGTGGACTCTCACTTCTTGCAATTTGTGATTTTTGAAAAAAAGGCTTGTGGGTTGGTCATTGTTTGGTTTTTGGCTCTTTTTCCCTTGTTGAGGATTGCTGCCTTTTTGTTTTGATTATTCGTTTTAGGCATTTTTAGATTGTTCTCTTTCGACGTTTGGTCACTGGTCTCTTGTGCTCTTGTTCTCTCTTTCGTGTCAAGTTTCTTTGGCTGAATATCCTCCTCTCATCCTCTTCCTCTCCCCAATGATTCCTCATTGACTGGGTGCACTTTTTTTACTTCTCTTTTTCGCTGGTCCTTCTCTCTTTTCCTTCATTTTCAGTTTTAGTACCTTGACCGAATACTCATCTTACTTCTATTCTGCTTTCGGTTGGCAAATATGGTGTGATCGATTGGGTAAGGCGTCGGCTCTTGTCTCCCACTTTGGTGTTCTTGTGCTAGCAGAATATTTTTCGATAAAGCCCTAGTTTTTTTCTTCCCCTTTGGGTTTGTTTCACTTTGTTGATCCATATTCTAACTTTCCCTTTTCATGCTGACTATCTCCTCTACCTTTCAGATCAGTCCTTTTACGTGCTTCTATGTACGTTACTTCATTGATCTGTGTTCTGCTTGGTTGTTATTGTAAGTGTGGTACGGTTATAATGTTATTATGCTTCAAATGCGAGTCTGATATAAAAAGGTGGTATTTTTTCTATGTAGATGGTGGTCGAAGTTGATTGACACACCCCTTGAGAATCAAGGGTTCAATTATTGTTGGCTTTTGGGTAAGAGATTATGATTTTTTTGGAATTCCATTAGTTTCCAATCGAGACATAAGTTAAGTAACTGATTAGTTATCGTATTATTTTTCCTTCAGGCATAAGAGTGTTCGGAGCGGGGATTAACTCCAGATTCATAATAGGTGTGTAGTCACACTTCAATGTTTGTTGATCGGAAAAAGTCAGAAGGCATGTTCATAGATGCTACACGTGTGTGCGCTTGGCAGTACAGGCCACCATGAACAACATCATAGGTTGAGGCTGTTTTGGGCCACGTCAGGCTAAAATGGGCCTTGTGGGCCCATAGGTTTGTGGGCCCTGCACGGGCAAACCGCACGTATGTGTGAAGATTATTGGGCCAGATGTGTAGTTTGCACGACCAGGGCCATTATTTGGGCTTATTGGGCCACACAAGTGTGTGGGCCTACATAGGTCGTATTATGGGGTTGGGCCCATATTTGTTGTTTAACTGTTAAGATTGCACGGGTCGCCCGAGACAACTGTGGACTTACTGTTGGGTCAGTAACTGTACCTAGACCTTAATGTATGATATGACTGATATACCCTTATGTGATGTATGACTTTTTGAGCATGCCATTTTTATTGTATGTACATTTATATTATGTTGCATTGCATGGGATGGGATATATGATATTGGAGGAAGTGCACTTAAAGGCCATAAGCCTATTACTGGTAGCTCTGCTGCAAATATTGTTAGTGCCGCAACTGGTGCTATATTCTGGAGTGTAAGGATGGGTGGGTCAATTTTATCCCTACATGGAGTGTAGGGCTGGACGGACTGGAGTGTAAATGATGGATGGGTAGGATCTCTGTATGCATCACTAATACTGTACTGAATTGGACTAAGGCATACACTGATACTGTTACTATAATGGGCTAAAGTCCACACTGATATTGCCACTGAAAAGGGCTTAAGCCCAGATTGTTTTACATTGCATGATTTACTGTTTGATAAATAGGGACTACACACTGAGTTTTCATAAACTCACTCTATTGCTTATCTGTCCAGGTAATTCTTAGACGGGTCGGTGCTGTGAGGGACTCGGAGATGGCCACACCACGATTATATTTTCGTATTTGACTTTTTAGTAAAAGTAGTTTTAATTGGGTAAATTTTACGTAATAAGGCCGATTTAAGTTTTATTTTTTATGTAGTTTTAATTAGGGATTTATTTAAATTAGTTTATATATATTAGCGGTAGGACTCGGGTTTTCAAAAGATAAATGATTTTCAACTACCACGTTACGTAACTCGTTTAAAAGCTTCCGCAACGAACAATGTTTTTTTTTCAAAGGTAATAACAATTTTAATATGACATATGTTTTGTTAAACCAATCTATGTTCTAACAACAAACAAGTTATGTTAGCTACTCTGAAAGACCAGAATGGGGCTTTAATACAAAATGGGCTTTACAACAAAACTACGCTTTTCAAAACATAATCTAGTGTGACATTGCAGAGTCGACCATAACATCTAGGCCAGGTTTAGGGTGCTACATTTAGTGGTATCAAAGCCAGGCTACAAAACTCGACTGTGGATTTGAGTTTTTCTAAAGACGTAAATTTTTTAAAGAACTATTTCAAATAGTAGGAAAAAAATTTTGAAGTGACACTTCTGAATGTGTGGTCTACCGAGTCTTCGGCACTGATCCTGTAAGTTCTCTAAAACTATTGTTTATTTGAAATACTAAGATTACCGTAGATAATAGACTGTACTGAAACCTTTGTTAAGGTAACTTAAAACTGTAGTAAGACTACGATCTGCGAAAACAAACAACTCTAAATTATTGATGCTATTTTTCATAAAATATCCGTTAATAAAAACTGGAACTGTAAAACTGATGTATAAAATTATTAATATAGATAATATGCAAATCGATAATGAGCAATAGAGGTACTCGTGGCAGGGCTACACGAGGCCGCGGTGGAGGCCATGGAAGTGCTTGGGCTGGTCTTCGGCATCGGGCCGTATGCCTAACGTTGTGGCAAGAGAGGCATCGGCTTCATATGTGACTGAGACTGGGTCACACGATCGGGTAGCTGGGCATTCATCGGGTGTACAAGATAGCTCATCGAGTACCCGGATAGTGTTGTCCAACCAAAATTCAGCTTGCTTGGCATCGTCGCTATCCGTAGCTTTAAATTCAGTAGCCCCATGTTTTCGGATTCTGTCAACTGGGGGCTTATTTGACCTTATTTGGTCAATTACCGGAGGTATTGTAGGTGCGGGGGTTGTATTAGTCGGGAAGGGAGGTTGTGGAACAGCCGTATTAGTTCGAATGTATTGGTTGAACCAATCATTCATCACGCTATAGAAAGCTTGTCTAGCTTCATCATTCGGGTTACTAGCATTAGGTTGAGAGTTTACCGGCGCTGTCCCTTGTGCGGGAGCAGGCGCTACACTCTCAAGATCATCAGCTACCGCTCGGTCGGGATCGGGATCCATTACTATAAATAAACACATTTGCAAATGTCAGAAATCACCACACTATCAAATAATCACATAAAATGGCATGTATAGCTAGACCCAACGCATTACGGTAGTCCTAGAATCGACTAAACCGTAGCTCTGATACCAATCAAATGTAACACCCCGAACCCGAGGCCGTCGCCGGAGTCGAACACGAGGTGTTAACAGACTTCAAACCACTTAAAAAAATTCCCAGACAAGCTGCCAGTCTGCGTACTAGTCGCTTTAAAAATCATATCTTGAGTTCTGAAACTTGAAATCCAGTTCCGTAAATTTTCCCCGAAACTAGACTCCTATGCCCATCTGCATATTTTTTTCTAGAATTTTTGGCTGGGCCAATTAGTACAGTTTATTAGTCAAATTCTTCCATGTTACAGGGATTGACTACACTGACCTTTGCGCATTACAACTTGGATATCTCCCTGTACAGGGCTTCAATACTGATGCCGTTTGCTTCTATAGAAACTAGACTCAGAGAAGAATCTTTAAATATATGGCTTGACTCCTAATTGTCTCTGGTTAATTTGTAATGAATTTCCAAAGTCGGAACAGGAAATCCAGAAACCGTTCTGGCCCTGTCTCACAAGAACCTGAATATCTCTTAACATACTGTCCGTATGATTGTTTCGTTACTTTCCTATGAAAATAGATTCATCAAGGTTTGTTTACATAATTTATTCACTATTTAATTCCATTCCTACTATTTTTAGTGATTTTCCAAATCTACATCACTGCTGCTGTCAGCATCTGCCTTTAAGGTAGACTTTACCTATTTCATAGTTTCCATGATTCAACTAGCCCTTTTTGCATAAGTAGCACAATTTATGATAGTGATTAACCATTCCCATGGCCAATCCTTGTCAAGCCTATCCACACCTCTCAATAACCATATCCATACCAAATGATTATAACATTACACTCAAACATATATAAGCCATTTTCGCATGGCTATCCAAAATTATACAAGTCCAAAGGGTCCATGACCCACAACTAACGGGTAGTCCTATACATGCCATTTCGAAGTTCAACCAAAATTGTACCAAAAGGGGGGATTTGATAGTGTGGGCGACTTCGACTTCAAAATCCCGAGTCCGATAGCTGGAGAACCAAAATCTATAAAATAGAGGATCAAAGAAACGGAGTAAGCAATTTATGCTTAGTAAGTTTTGAGCAAGGAATTCCAGCACAGCAAAAGTATAGCATTCATATAGCTAAACGAATAATTTCATATGCACAAATTTTGATATCATACTTGCTTCACATTACCAACCCTTATGTACATACACAAAAGATCAACTTAGCCAAAGGCCGGTAGTTCGTTTATCAACTGAGCGAATACTTATTTGTAAGGGCTCAACTAAATTCAAGCACATACGAAACATACCTCAATGTTGGGATGTTCCTAGAGTATTTACTGAAATTTTTATAGCAAGATCATTCATTCCCAAATCACGTGCATTCGGAATTTAACCGGATATAGCTACTCATTCAAACGCCTTCGGGACATAGCCCGGTTATAGTAACTCGCACAATTGCCTTCGGGACTTAACCCGGATTTAGTAACTCGCACAAATGCCTTCGGGCTTAGCCCGGAATTAGTATCTCGCACAAATGCCTTCGGATCTTAGTCCGGATATGGTCACTTAGCACAAAGCTTTCGGGACTTAGCCCGGACATCATTCAAATAACCATGCACATTTAACAGTAAATCATGGCACATTCGTATTTCATTTTCGTTAACAAAACTCAAACACAAGACACTTATCACTCTTGCAATTTCGGCTCAATAGCCACACACAAAGAGCATGATTTTAATTTGCTTAAAACATGATCTAATCAAATCATAATTTAAGCTCTTTTACTCAAGAACTTACCTCGGGTGTTGTCGAACGATTCCGATAGCTATTCGACCACTTTTTCCTTCCCTTTATCGGATTTAGTTCCCCTTTACTCTTGAGCTTAATTAAACAAATAAATTGATTTAATCATTTGAGCATCGGAAAGAGGAACACAAGGCACTTAGCCCATTTTTATACATTAGACATTAAAGTCACATATGTACGGAATCATGAATCAAACTCAACATTTTAGCTAATTTTTCCCCCTTGGCCGAATTTTCTAAGCCAAGACAAAAGCATCAATATGCTTGCCTCTAACCGAATACATGCAACACCAATCTCCTTCCTATGGCCGAATATGCATGTCTATGTTGGGGCCGATTTCAACACTTAATACATTCTACAAGTATGGTCACTTGTATTGACTAAACACCCTTTTGTTTCAAGTTCAAAACTTGGCTAATACACACATATATACACTAGTAAAGCATCCTCTCCCTTTCCATCAATTTAACACATGCATTACTCATTAATATACAAAAATTATATTCGGCCTTAGCACACAACTTGCTAGCCGATTCTTCTCCATCTAGCAACCAATGCACATATGTGCTCACTCAAAAATGCTAAAAAGAAGATTCAAGAATCATCAATCCACCATCACATGCATCATTAACAAGCTTCATATTTAGCATGCAATGGCATTAACATAAAATCTACCTAGGCCGAATATCATCCCCATGACATAGCAAAGATTTGAACCATGGGCTAATTAGAACTCAAGCTAGCAACTAAAAACATGCATGAATCTCAAGGCAGAACCTCAAACATACCTTGATCTAGATACAAGTATGGCCAAACCTCCTCCTAATCCTCTTCCAAACCAAACATGAAGCAAGAACTCCTTCCTCCTTCCTTTGAATTTTCGGCC